>NC_069789.1:32615191-33931097 GCF_027406575.1 Nycticebus coucang | reverse complement strand
GTCCTCACTTTGCTCTTTTTGTATATCCAGGGAGTAATCCTGCCAGGGAGATCAGAGTCCTCACTTTGCTTCTAGTTTAATCCAGGGAGTAATCCTCTCCAGGGTGATCCAAGCCCTCTCTTCGCTTTCTGCTTTTTGAAGTCCTGGGAGTAATCCTGCCAGGGTGATCCGAGGCCTCACGTCCCTCTCTTCTTTTGTATATACAAGTAGTAATCCTCACTGGGTGATCCGAGTCCTCACCTCACCTTTCTATTAATGTAAGTCAAGGGAGAATACTCACAGGGTGATCTCAGGCCTCACCTCACCTTTCTGCTAGTGTGAATCCAGGGAGTAATCCTGCCTGGGTCATCCGAGGCCTGACCTCACCTCTCTGCTAGTGTACTTTCAGCGAGGAATCCGCTGCAGGGTGATCCCAGTCCTCACCCTGACTTTTGCTTTGTGCATCCAGACGTGAGCACTCCTTTCACAGCACACGTTAGACCTCGGGTTCTGTATCCAAGGAGTGTTGTCTCCTTCAAGTCGGCAGAAAGGAGAAATGCTGACTCGGGTGTGTTCGGAGAGGAGTGCCGTCTATATGGGCACTACTCGAAAGCTTAGGTGAGGAGTCGGGTGCTCTCACAGAGGCATGTCATGTGACTGAACATTGCCTGAAGGCAAGGTGAGAACTCAGGTGCTCTGTGAAAGGATTGCTGTCTGCGTGCACACTAGCAGAAATAAGTCATGTGGTCACGGGTGCAAGGTGAAAAAGTGTCTGGTTGCACTTTAGGTCGAAGGCGAATTGAGGACTCAGGAAGTCAAAGACAGTAGTCTTGTGTTGCATACTAGGCGGAGTGAGAGGTGAGGACAAAGTTTGATAATGGTCATGCAATCGTGTGCATGATGTCATTGAGATAAGCAGAACACCACTACTCCAGCTTATACCCGGCACTATGCTACTGGCAGAGAATAGCAGTTTCTTCTCTTAGGTCATGCTATTTAGAGCTACCCATGAACGCCTTTTTCAAAACTTCACAATACCTTGCTGCCCAGATGGTTCATAGGCACTGTCTTTATAAAGACTTTAGCGTGTTTCAAACTGCAATCTATCCCAAAGAATGCACGTACTGATCACACATGTTACTCTTGACGATTCCGGCGGAGGCAACGCTAATACACGTGCATCCCTGACTAAATGAGGTTAATGTGCCAACAGCCACGGCCACTACGTGCCTAACGTCAGTGTCACCAGGAGTTTAGCCACGCTCCAGCTCATAAGCTGCAGCATGCTTCTGTGAGGGAAAAAGTTTCTGCTACACAAGAACGCTTACGGAGGCACCCGGGAAAGACTTTCCCCAACTTCCACAGCACCTTGCATCACAGAACAGGGTTTCCACAGTGCAAACTCTACCATGGAAGACTTGACTAGTTCGTACGTGTAACTCAACACTCTTGCTGAGGGAACATCAATGCACAAACACCAAAGCCGGTCTCCCAACTGCATTGCCTCCAAGTGCACGAGTTCAGTGACAGTAGACTTTTGCTCCCCTACTCAAGCATATAACATCCTATTTCTGACTGTGTGTATCCACACTGAACTCTTTTCCCAGAGCACCTGCGTCTTCAACATTCCTTTCGGAGAGCGTAAACCCAGCCAGCACTCTTCTCCTCCTCTTACTGCTACAATCATCACCTCGTCTTACTGCTACCCTACATCAAGTGAGCGATCCTGGTTAGGACGATCCGAGTCCTTACCGCCTCTTTCTGCTAGGGGTACAGCCAGCGAGTAATCCTGCCAAGGGTGAGTCAAGCCCTCACCATGTCTTTCCGCTGGTGTAAATACAGGAAGTAATCCTCCCCAGAATGATCCGAGTCCTCACCTCACCTTTCTGCTAGTGTGCATCAAGTGATAATCCTCTGCAGAGTGATCCCCGTCCTCACTTGGCTTTTTGCAATTGTAAATCCAGAGAGTAATCCTCTCCAGGGTGAGCTGAGTCCTCTCTACGCTTTCCGCTTTTGTCAATCCAGGGAGTAATCCTCACAGGGTGATCCGAGGCCTCTCCTCACCTTTCTCTTTTTGCCAATCCAGGGAGTAATCCTGCCAGGGTGATCCGAGTCCTCACCTTTCTGCTAGTTTCACTCCAGGGAGTAATCCTGTCCAGGGTGATCCAAGTCCTCACTTCAATTTCTGCTTTTCTCAATCCTGGGAGTAATCCTGCCAGGGTGATCCGAGTCCTCACTTCGCTCTCTGCTTTTGTATATCCAGGGAGTCATCCAACAGGATGATCCGAGTCCTCACCTCAACTTTCTGTTTTTGTAAATCCCAGGAGTAATCCTGCCAGGGTGATCCATTTCCTCACCTCACCTTTCTCCTAGTGTAAATCTAGGGAGTAACCCTGCCGGAGTGAAGCGAGTCCTCATCTCACCTGTCTGCTTTGTGTAGTAAATCTAGGGAGTAATCCTCCCAGGGTGATCCGAGTCCTCACCCTGCCTTTGGCTTTGTGCATCCAGACAGCCAGCACTCCTTTCACAGGAGAGGTTAGACCTCGGGCTCTGTATGGAAGGAGTGTTGTCTCCTTCAAGCTGGCAGAAAGGGGAAATGCAGACTCGGGTGTGTTCGGAGAGGAGTGCGGTCTTTCAAGGAGTGGGCACTACTTGAAAGCTTAGGTGAGGAGTCGGGTGCTCTCACAGAGGCATGTCATGCGGTTGAACACTGCTCAAAATCAAGGTGAGAACTCAGGTGCTCTGTGAAAGGAGTGCTGTCAGCGTGCACACTAGCAGAAATGAGTCATGAGGACACGGGTGCGAGGTGAAAAGGTGGCTGCACATTAGGTCGAAGGAGAGTTGAGGACCCAGGAAGTCCAAGACAGGAGTCCTGTGTTGCACACTAGGCGAAGGGAGAGGTGAGGACAAAGTTAGCCAATGGCCATTCAACCGTGTGGATGGTGTCATTGAGATAAGCAGAGCGCCACTCGTCCAGCTTATACCCGGCAGTATCCTACTGGCAGAGAAAAGCAGTTTCTTCTCTTCGGTCACGATATTGAGAGCTACCCATGAATGCCTTTTTACAAATTTCGCAATACCTTGCTGCCCAGATGGGTCATAGGCACTTTCTTTATAAACACGTCAGCGTCTTTCAGAGTGCAATCTCTTTTCCAAAGAAAACTTGTACTGATCGCACACTCTGTCAATTCCTGCGGAGGCAACATTAATACATGTGCATCTCTGACCATTATGGGTGAATGTGCAACAGCCACGGCACTACGTGACGGATGTCAGTGAGAAGAGGAGTTTAGCCCCTCTCCAGGATAGAAGCTGCAGCATGCTTCTCGGAGGGATAGTTTCTTCTACTCAAGAACGCTTACGGAGGTACCTGGGAAAGATTGTTCCCAACTTCCACAGCACCTTGCATCACAGAACAGGGTTTCCACAGTGCAAGCTCTACCAGGGAATACTTGAATACTTCGTACGTGTAACTCCACACTCCTGCTGAGGGAACATCGATGCCCATGTGTTCCGAAGCCGGTGTCCCAACTGCACGGCCTCCAAGTGCACGAGTTCAGTGACAGTAGAATTTTGCTCCTCTACTCAAGCGTATAACCGGCAGTATGCTTTGCAAGCTAGTCCTAACATCCAATTTCTGACTGTGTGCCTCCATACTGGACTCTTTTCCCAGAGCACCTTGCGTCTTCAACATTTCTTTCGGAGAGTGTTAATCCAGCCAGCACACTTCTCCTCGTCCTACTGCTACCGTACATGCAGTGAGTGATCCTCTTTAGGACGATCCGAGTCCTCACCGCGTCTATCTCCTTGGGTACAGCCAGCGCTTAATCCTTCCAAGGGTGATTCCAACCCTCACCACGCCATTCTGCTAGTGTAATTACAGGAAGTAATCCTCCCCAGGGTTATCCGAGTCCTCACCTCACCTTTCTGCTAGTGCACATCCAGCGAGAAATCTTCTGCAGGGTGATCCCAGAACTCACTTCGCTTTCTGTAATTGTAAATCCAGGGAATAATCCTGCCGGGGTGATTCGAGTCCTCACCTCACCTTTCTGCTTTTGTGAATCCAGGGAGTAATCCTGCCAGGGTGATCCGAGTCCTCACCTCACCTCTCTGCTTTTGTAAATCCAGCGAGTGAACCTGCCAGGGTGATCCGAGTCCTCACTTCGCTCCGTGCTTTTGTATATCCAGGGAGTAATCATCACAGGGTTATCTGAGTCCTCACCTCACCTTTCAGTTTTTGTCAATCTAGGGAGTAATCATGCCAGAATGACCCGAGTCCTCACCTCACCTTTCTGCTAGATTAAATCCAGGGAGTAATCCTCTCCAGGCTGATCCCAGTCCTCACTTCGCTCTCTGCTTTTGTAAATCTTGGGCGTAATCCTGCCAGGGTGATCTGAGTCCTCACTTTGCTCTTTTTGTATATCCAGGGAGTAATCCTGCCAGGGAGATCAGAGTCCTCACTTTGCTTCTAGTTTAATCCAGGGAGTAATCCTCTCCAGGGTGATCCAAGCCCTCTCTTCGCTTTCTGCTTTTTGAAGTCCTGGGAGTAATCCTGCCAGGGTGATCCGAGGCCTCACGTCCCTCTCTTCTTTTGTATATACAAGTAGTAATCCTCACTGGGTGATCCGAGTCCTCACCTCACCTTTCTATTAATGTAAGTCAAGGGAGAATACTCACAGGGTGATCTCAGGCCTCACCTCACCTTTCTGCTAGTGTGAATCCAGGGAGTAATCCTGCCTGGGTCATCCGAGGCCTGACCTCACCTCTCTGCTAGTGTACTTTCAGCGAGGAATCCGCTGCAGGGTGATCCCAGTCCTCACCCTGACTTTTGCTTTGTGCATCCAGACGTGAGCACTCCTTTCACAGCACACGTTAGACCTCGGGTTCTGTATCCAAGGAGTGTTGTCTCCTTCAAGTCGGCAGAAAGGAGAAATGCTGACTCGGGTGTGTTCGGAGAGGAGTGCCGTCTATATGGGCACTACTCGAAAGCTTAGGTGAGGAGTCGGGTGCTCTCACAGAGGCATGTCATGTGACTGAACATTGCCTGAAGGCAAGGTGAGAACTCAGGTGCTCTGTGAAAGGATTGCTGTCTGCGTGCACACTAGCAGAAATAAGTCATGTGGTCACGGGTGCAAGGTGAAAAAGTGTCTGGTTGCACTTTAGGTCGAAGGCGAATTGAGGACTCAGGAAGTCAAAGACAGTAGTCTTGTGTTGCATACTAGGCGGAGTGAGAGGTGAGGACAAAGTTTGATAATGGTCATGCAATCGTGTGCATGATGTCATTGAGATAAGCAGAACACCACTACTCCAGCTTATACCCGGCACTATGCTACTGGCAGAGAATAGCAGTTTCTTCTCTTAGGTCATGCTATTTAGAGCTACCCATGAACGCCTTTTTCAAAACTTCACAATACCTTGCTGCCCAGATGGTTCATAGGCACTGTCTTTATAAAGACTTTAGCGTGTTTCAAACTGCAATCTATCCCAAAGAATGCACGTACTGATCACACATGTTACTCTTGACGATTCCGGCGGAGGCAACGCTAATACACGTGCATCCCTGACTAAATGAGGTTAATGTGCCAACAGCCACGGCACTACGTGCCTAACGTCAGTGTCACCAGGAGTTTAGCCACGCTCCAGCTCATAAGCTGCAGCATGCTTCTGTGAGGGAAAAAGTTTCTGCTACACAAGAACGCTTACGGAGGCACCCGGGAAAGACTTTCCCCAACTTCCACAGCACCTTGCATCACAGAACAGGGTTTCCACAGTGCAAACTCTACCATGGAAGACTTGACTAGTTCGTACGTGTAACTCAACACTCTTGCTGAGGGAACATCAATGCACAAACACCAAAGCCGGTCTCCCAACTGCATTGCCTCCAAGTGCACGAGTTCAGTGACAGTAGACTTTTGCTCCCCTACTCAAGCATATAACATCCTATTTCTGACTGTGTGTATCCACACTGAACTCTTTTCCCAGAGCACCTGCGTCTTCAACATTCCTTTCGGAGAGCGTAAACCCAGCCAGCACTCTTCTCCTCCTCTTACTGCTACAATCATCACCTCGTCTTACTGCTACCCTACATCAAGTGAGCGATCCTGGTTAGGACGATCCGAGTCCTTACCGCCTCTTTCTGCTAGGGGTACAGCCAGCGAGTAATCCTGCCAAGGGTGATTCAAGCCCTCACCATGTCTTTCCGCTGGTGTAAATACAGGAAGTAATCCTCCCCAGAATGATCCGAGTCCTCACCTCACCTTTCTGCTAGTGTGCATCAAGTGATAATCCTCTGCAGAGTGATCCCCGTCCTCACTTGGCTTTTTGCAATTGTAAATCCAGAGAGTAATCCTCTCCAGGGTGAGCTGAGTCCTCTCTACGCTTTCCGCTTTTGTCAATCCAGGGAGTAATCCTCACAGGGTGATCCGAGGCCTCTCCTCACCTTTCTCTTTTTGCCAATCCAGGGAGTAATCCTGCCAGGGTGATCCGAGTCCTCACCTTTCTGCTAGTTTCACTCCAGGGAGTAATCCTGTCCAGGGTGATCCAAGTCCTCACTTCAATTTCTGCTTTTCTCAATCCTGGGAGTAATCCTGCCAGGGTGATCCGAGTCCTCACTTCGCTCTCTGCTTTTGTATATCCAGGGAGTCATCCAACAGGATGATCCGAGTCCTCACCTCAACTTTCTGTTTTTGTAAATCCCAGGAGTAATCCTGCCAGGGTGATCCATTTCCTCACCTCACCTTTCTCCTAGTGTAAATCTAGGGAGTAACCCTGCCGGAGTGAAGCGAGTCCTCATCTCACCTGTCTGCTTTGTGTAGTAAATCTAGGGAGTAATCCTCCCAGGGTGATCCGAGTCCTCACCCTGCCTTTGGCTTTGTGCATCCAGACAGCCAGCACTCCTTTCACAGGAGAGGTTAGACCTCGGGCTCTGTATGGAAGGAGTGTTGTCTCCTTCAAGCTGGCAGAAAGGGGAAATGCAGACTCGGGTGTGTTCGGAGAGGAGTGCGGTCTTTCAAGGAGTGGGCACTACTTGAAAGCTTAGGTGAGGAGTCGGGTGCTCTCACAGAGGCATGTCATGCGGTTGAACACTGCTCAAAATCAAGGTGAGAACTCAGGTGCTCTGTGAAAGGATTGCTGTCAGCGTGCACACTAGCAGAAATGAGTCATGAGGACACGGGTGCGAGGTGAAAAGGTGGCTGCACATTAGGTCGAAGGAGAGTTGAGGACCCAGGAAGTCCAAGACAGGAGTCCTGTGTTGCACACTAGGCGAAGGGAGAGGTGAGGACAAAGTTAGCCAATGGCCATTCAACCGTGTGGATGGTGTCATTGAGATAAGCAGAGCGCCACTCGTCCAGCTTATACCCGGCAGTATCCTACTGGCAGAGAAAAGCAGTTTCTTCTCTTCGGTCACGATATTGAGAGCTACCCATGAATGCCTTTTTACAAATTTCGCAATACCTTGCTGCCCAGATGGGTCATAGGCACTTTCTTTATAAACACGTCAGCGTCTTTCAGAGTGCAATCTCTTTTCCAAAGAAAACTTGTACTGATCGCACACTCTGTCAATTCCTGCGGAGGCAACATTAATACATGTGCATCTCTGACCATTATGGGTGAATGTGCAACAGCCACGGCACTACGTGACGGATGTCAGTGAGAAGAGGAGTTTAGCCCCTCTCCAGGATAGAAGCTGCAGCATGCTTCTCGGAGGGATAGTTTCTTCTACTCAAGAACGCTTACGGAGGTACCTGGGAAAGATTGTTCCCAACTTCCACAGCACCTTGCATCACAGAACAGGGTTTCCACAGTGCAAGCTCTACCAGGGAATACTTGAATACTTCGTACGTGTAACTCCACACTCCTGCTGAGGGAACATCGATGCCCATGTGTTCCGAAGCCGGTGTCCCAACTGCACGGCCTCCAAGTGCACGAGTTCAGTGACAGTAGAATTTTGCTCCTCTACTCAAGCGTATAACCGGCAGTATGCTTTGCAAGCTAGTCCTAACATCCAATTTCTGACTGTGTGCCTCCATACTGGACTCTTTTCCCAGAGCACCTTGCGTCTTCAACATTTCTTTCGGAGAGTGTTAATCCAGCCAGCACACTTCTCCTCGTCCTACTGCTACCGTACATGCAGTGAGTGATCCTCTTTAGGACGATCCGAGTCCTCACCGCGTCTATCTCCTTGGGTACAGCCAGCGCTTAATCCTTCCAAGGGTGATTCCAACCCTCACCACGCCATTCTGCTAGTGTAATTACAGGAAGTAATCCTCCCCAGGGTTATCCGAGTCCTCACCTCACCTTTCTGCTAGTGCACATCCAGCGAGAAATCTTCTGCAGGGTGATCCCAGAACTCACTTCGCTTTCTGTAATTGTAAATCCAGGGAATAATCCTGCCGGGGTGATTCGAGTCCTCACCTCACCTTTCTGCTTTTGTGAATCCAGGGAGTAATCCTGCCAGGGTGATCCGAGTCCTCACCTCACCTCTCTGCTTTTGTAAATCCAGCGAGTGAACCTGCCAGGGTGATCCGAGTCCTCACTTCGCTCCGTGCTTTTGTATATCCAGGGAGTAATCATCACAGGGTTATCTGAGTCCTCACCTCACCTTTCAGTTTTTGTCAATCTAGGGAGTAATCATGCCAGAATGACCCGAGTCCTCACCTCACCTTTCTGCTAGATTAAATCCAGGGAGTAATCCTCTCCAGGCTGATCCCAGTCCTCACTTCGCTCTCTGCTTTTGTAAATCTTGGGCGTAATCCTGCCAGGGTGATCTGAGTCCTCACTTTGCTCTTTTTGTATATCCAGGGAGTAATCCTGCCAGGGAGATCAGAGTCCTCACTTTGCTTCTAGTTTAATCCAGGGAGTAATCCTCTCCAGGGTGATCCAAGCCCTCTCTTCGCTTTCTGCTTTTTGAAGTCCTGGGAGTAATCCTGCCAGGGTGATCCGAGGCCTCACGTCCCTCTCTTCTTTTGTATATACAAGTAGTAATCCTCACTGGGTGATCCGAGTCCTCACCTCACCTTTCTATTAATGTAAGTCAAGGGAGAATACTCACAGGGTGATCTCAGGCCTCACCTCACCTTTCTGCTAGTGTGAATCCAGGGAGTAATCCTGCCTGGGTCATCCGAGGCCTGACCTCACCTCTCTGCTAGTGTACTTTCAGCGAGGAATCCGCTGCAGGGTGATCCCAGTCCTCACCCTGACTTTTGCTTTGTGCATCCAGACGTGAGCACTCCTTTCACAGCACACGTTAGACCTCGGGTTCTGTATCCAAGGAGTGTTGTCTCCTTCAAGTCGGCAGAAAGGAGAAATGCTGACTCGGGTGTGTTCGGAGAGGAGTGCCGTCTATATGGGCACTACTCGAAAGCTTAGGTGAGGAGTCGGGTGCTCTCACAGAGGCATGTCATGTGACTGAACATTGCCTGAAGGCAAGGTGAGAACTCAGGTGCTCTGTGAAAGGATTGCTGTCTGCGTGCACACTAGCAGAAATAAGTCATGTGGTCACGGGTGCAAGGTGAAAAAGTGTCTGGTTGCACTTTAGGTCGAAGGCGAATTGAGGACTCAGGAAGTCAAAGACAGTAGTCTTGTGTTGCATACTAGGCGGAGTGAGAGGTGAGGACAAAGTTTGATAATGGTCATGCAATCGTGTGCATGATGTCATTGAGATAAGCAGAACACCACTACTCCAGCTTATACCCGGCACTATGCTACTGGCAGAGAATAGCAGTTTCTTCTCTTAGGTCATGCTATTTAGAGCTACCCATGAACGCCTTTTTCAAAACTTCACAATACCTTGCTGCCCAGATGGTTCATAGGCACTGTCTTTATAAAGACTTTAGCGTGTTTCAAACTGCAATCTATCCCAAAGAATGCACGTACTGATCACACATGTTACTCTTGACGATTCCGGCGGAGGCAACGCTAATACACGTGCATCCCTGACTAAATGAGGTTAATGTGCCAACAGCCACGGCACTACGTGCCTAACGTCAGTGTCACCAGGAGTTTAGCCACGCTCCAGCTCATAAGCTGCAGCATGCTTCTGTGAGGGAAAAAGTTTCTGCTACACAAGAACGCTTACGGAGGCACCCGGGAAAGACTTTCCCCAACTTCCACAGCACCTTGCATCACAGAACAGGGTTTCCACAGTGCAAACTCTACCATGGAAGACTTGACTAGTTCGTACGTGTAACTCAACACTCTTGCTGAGGGAACATCAATGCACAAACACCAAAGCCGGTCTCCCAACTGCATTGCCTCCAAGTGCACGAGTTCAGTGACAGTAGACTTTTGCTCCCCTACTCAAGC
The DNA here is from genome assembly GCF_027406575.1 of Nycticebus coucang. Taxonomy (NCBI): domain Eukaryota; kingdom Metazoa; phylum Chordata; class Mammalia; order Primates; family Lorisidae; genus Nycticebus; species Nycticebus coucang. Next base: position 33,920,813 of record NC_069789.1, on the reverse strand, counting down.
ATATAACATCCTATTTCTGACTGTGTGTATCCACACTGAACTCTTTTCCCAGAGCACCTGCGTCTTCAACATTCCTTTCGGAGAGCGTAAACCCAGCCAGCACTCTTCTCCTCCTCTTACTGCTACAATCATCACCTCGTCTTACTGCTACCCTACATCAAGTGAGCGATCCTGGTTAGGACGATCCGAGTCCTTACCGCCTCTTTCTGCTAGGGGTACAGCCAGCGAGTAATCCTGCCAAGGGTGATTCAAGCCCTCACCATGTCTTTCCGCTGGTGTAAATACAGGAAGTAATCCTCCCCAGAATGATCCGAGTCCTCACCTCACCTTTCTGCTAGTGTGCATCAAGTGATAATCCTCTGCAGAGTGATCCCCGTCCTCACTTGGCTTTTTGCAATTGTAAATCCAGAGAGTAATCCTCTCCAGGGTGAGCTGAGTCCTCTCTACGCTTTCCGCTTTTGTCAATCCAGGGAGTAATCCTCACAGGGTGATCCGAGGCCTCTCCTCACCTTTCTCTTTTTGCCAATCCAGGGAGTAATCCTGCCAGGGTGATCCGAGTCCTCACCTTTCTGCTAGTTTCACTCCAGGGAGTAATCCTGTCCAGGGTGATCCAAGTCCTCACTTCAATTTCTGCTTTTCTCAGTCCTGGGAGTAATCCTGCCAGGGTGATCCGAGTCCTCACTTCGCTCTCTGCTTTTGTATATCCAGGGAGTCATCCAACAGGATGATCCGAGTCCTCACCTCAACTTTCTGTTTTTGTAAATCCCAGGAGTAATCCTGCCAGGGTGATCCATTTCCTCACCTCACCTTTCTCCTAGTGTAAATCTAGGGAGTAACCCTGCCGGAGTGAAGCGAGTCCTCATCTCACCTGTCTGCTTTGTGTAGTAAATCTAGGGAGTAATCCTCCCAGGGTGATCCGAGTCCTCACCCTGCCTTTGGCTTTGTGCATCCAGACAGCCAGCACTCCTTTCACAGGAGAGGTTAGACCTCGGGCTCTGTATGGAAGGAGTGTTGTCTCCTTCAAGCTGGCAGAAAGGGGAAATGCAGACTCGGGTGTGTTCGGAGAGGAGTGCGGTCTTTCAAGGAGTGGGCACTACTTGAAAGCTTAGGTGAGGAGTCGGGTGCTCTCACAGAGGCATGTCATGCGGTTGAACACTGCTCAAAATCAAGGTGAGAACTCAGGTGCTCTGTGAAAGGAGTGCTGTCAGCGTGCACACTAGCAGAAATGAGTCATGAGGACACGGGTGCGAGGTGAAAAGGTGGCTGCACATTAGGTCGAAGGAGAGTTGAGGACCCAGGAAGTCCAAGACAGGAGTCCTGTGTTGCACACTAGGCGAAGGGAGAGGTGAGGACAAAGTTAGCCAATGGCCATTCAACCGTGTGGATGGTGTCATTGAGATAAGCAGAGCGCCACTCGTCCAGCTTATACCCGGCAGTATCCTACTGGCAGAGAAAAGCAGTTTCTTCTCTTCGGTCACGATATTGAGAGCTACCCATGAATGCCTTTTTACAAATTTCGCAATACCTTGCTGCCCAGATGGGTCATAGGCACTTTCTTTATAAACACGTCAGCGTCTTTCAGAGTGCAATCTCTTTTCCAAAGAAAACTTGTACTGATCGCACACTCTGTCAATTCCTGCGGAGGCAACATTAATACATGTGCATCTCTGACCATTATGGGTGAATGTGCAACAGCCACGGCACTACGTGACGGATGTCAGTGAGAAGAGGAGTTTAGCCCCTCTCCAGGATAGAAGCTGCAGCATGCTTCTCGGAGGGATAGTTTCTTCTACTCAAGAACGCTTACGGAGGTACCTGGGAAAGATTGTTCCCAACTTCCACAGCACCTTGCATCACAGAACAGGGTTTCCACAGTGCAAGCTCTACCAGGGAATACTTGAATACTTCGTACGTGTAACTCCACACTCCTGCTGAGGGAACATCGATGCCCATGTGTTCCGAAGCCGGTGTCCCAACTGCACGGCCTCCAAGTGCACGAGTTCAGTGACAGTAGAATTTTGCTCCTCTACTCAAGCGTATAACCGGCAGTATGCTTTGCAAGCTAGTCCTAACATCCAATTTCTGACTGTGTGCCTCCATACTGGACTCTTTTCCCAGAGCACCTTGCGTCTTCAACATTTCTTTCGGAGAGTGTTAATCCAGCCAGCACACTTCTCCTCGTCCTACTGCTACCGTACATGCAGTGAGTGATCCTCTTTAGGACGATCCGAGTCCTCACCGCGTCTATCTCCTTGGGTACAGCCAGCGCTTAATCCTTCCAAGGGTGATTCCAACCCTCACCACGCCATTCTGCTAGTGTAATTACAGGAAGTAATCCTCCCCAGGGTTATCCGAGTCCTCACCTCACCTTTCTGCTAGTGCACATCCAGCGAGAAATCTTCTGCAGGGTGATCCCAGAACTCACTTCGCTTTCTGTAATTGTAAATCCAGGGAATAATCCTGCCGGGGTGATTCGAGTCCTCACCTCACCTTTCTGCTTTTGTGAATCCAGGGAGTAATCCTGCCAGGGTGATCCGAGTCCTCACCTCACCTCTCTGCTTTTGTAAATCCAGCGAGTGAACCTGCCAGGGTGATCCGAGTCCTCACTTCGCTCCGTGCTTTTGTATATCCAGGGAGTAATCATCACAGGGTTATCTGAGTCCTCACCTCACCTTTCAGTTTTTGTCAATCTAGGGAGTAATCATGCCAGAATGACCCGAGTCCTCACCTCACCTTTCTGCTAGATTAAATCCAGGGAGTAATCCTCTCCAGGCTGATCCCAGTCCTCACTTCGCTCTCTGCTTTTGTAAATCTTGGGCGTAATCCTGCCAGGGTGATCTGAGTCCTCACTTTGCTCTTTTTGTATATCCAGGGAGTAATCCTGCCAGGGAGATCAGAGTCCTCACTTTGCTTCTAGTTTAATCCAGGGAGTAATCCTCTCCAGGGTGATCCAAGCCCTCTCTTCGCTTTCTGCTTTTTGAAGTCCTGGGAGTAATCCTGCCAGGGTGATCCGAGGCCTCACGTCCCTCTCTTCTTTTGTATATACAAGTAGTAATCCTCACTGGGTGATCCGAGTCCTCACCTCACCTTTCTATTAATGTAAGTCAAGGGAGAATACTCACAGGGTGATCTCAGGCCTCACCTCACCTTTCTGCTAGTGTGAATCCAGGGAGTAATCCTGCCTGGGTCATCCGAGGCCTGACCTCACCTCTCTGCTAGTGTACTTTCAGCGAGGAATCCGCTGCAGGGTGATCCCAGTCCTCACCCTGACTTTTGCTTTGTGCATCCAGACGTGAGCACTCCTTTCACAGCACACGTTAGACCTCGGGTTCTGTATCCAAGGAGTGTTGTCTCCTTCAAGTCGGCAGAAAGGAGAAATGCTGACTCGGGTGTGTTCGGAGAGGAGTGCCGTCTATATGGGCACTACTCGAAAGCTTAGGTGAGGAGTCGGGTGCTCTCACAGAGGCATGTCATGTGACTGAACATTGCCTGAAGGCAAGGTGAGAACTCAGGTGCTCTGTGAAAGGATTGCTGTCTGCGTGCACACTAGCAGAAATAAGTCATGTGGTCACGGGTGCAAGGTGAAAAAGTGTCTGGTTGCACTTTAGGTCGAAGGCGAATTGAGGACTCAGGAAGTCAAAGACAGTAGTCTTGTGTTGCATACTAGGCGGAGTGAGAGGTGAGGACAAAGTTTGATAATGGTCATGCAATCGTGTGCATGATGTCATTGAGATAAGCAGAACACCACTACTCCAGCTTATACCCGGCACTATGCTACTGGCAGAGAATAGCAGTTTCTTCTCTTAGGTCATGCTATTTAGAGCTACCCATGAACGCCTTTTTCAAAACTTCACAATACCTTGCTGCCCAGATGGTTCATAGGCACTGTCTTTATAAAGACTTTAGCGTGTTTCAAACTGCAATCTATCCCAAAGAATGCACGTACTGATCACACATGTTACTCTTGACCATTCCGGCGGAGGCAACGCTAATACACGTGCATCCCTGACTAAATGAGGTTAATGTGCCAACAGCCACGGCACTACGTGCCTAACGTCAGTGTCACCAGGAGTTTAGCCACGCTCCAGCTCATAAGCTGCAGCATGCTTCTGTGAGGGAAAAAGTTTCTGCTACACAAGAACGCTTACGGAGGCACCCGGGAAAGACTTTCCCCAACTTCCACAGCACCTTGCATCACAGAACAGGGTTTCCACAGTGCAAACTCTACCATGGAAGACTTGACTAGTTCGTACGTGTAACTCAACACTCTTGCTGAGGGAACATCAATGCACAAACACCAAAGCCGGTCTCCCAACTGCATTGCCTCCAAGTGCACGAGTTCAGTGACAGTAGACTTTTGCTCCCCTACTCAAGCATATAACATCCTATTTCTGACTGTGTGTATCCACACTGAACTCTTTTCCCAGAGCACCTGCGTCTTCAACATTCCTTTCGGAGAGCGTAAACCCAGCCAGCACTCTTCTCCTCCTCTTACTGCTACAATCATCACCTCGTCTTACTGCTACCCTACATCAAGTGAGCGATCCTGGTTAGGACGATCCGAGTCCTTACCGCCTCTTTCTGCTAGGGGTACAGCCAGCGAGTAATCCTGCCAAGGGTGATTCAAGCCCTCACCATGTCTTTCCGCTGGTGTAAATACAGGAAGTAATCCTCCCCAGAATGATCCGAGTCCTCACCTCACCTTTCTGCTAGTGTGCATCAAGTGATAATCCTCTGCAGAGTGATCCCCGTCCTCACTTGGCTTTTTGCAATTGTAAATCCAGAGAGTAATCCTCTCCAGGGTGAGCTGAGTCCTCTCTACGCTTTCCGCTTTTGTCAATCCAGGGAGTAATCCTCACAGGGTGATCCGAGGCCTCTCCTCACCTTTCTCTTTTTGCCAATCCAGGGAGTAATCCTGCCAGGGTGATCCGAGTCCTCACCTTTCTGCTAGTTTCACTCCAGGGAGTAATCCTGTCCAGGGTGATCCAAGTCCTCACTTCAATTTCTGCTTTTCTCAATCCTGGGAGTAATCCTGCCAGGGTGATCCGAGTCCTCACTTCGCTCTCTGCTTTTGTATATCCAGGGAGTCATCCAACAGGATGATCCGAGTCCTCACCTCAACTTTCTGTTTTTGTAAATCCCAGGAGTAATCCTGCCAGGGTGATCCATTTCCTCACCTCACCTTTCTCCTAGTGTAAATCTAGGGAGTAACCCTGCCGGAGTGAAGCGAGTCCTCATCTCACCTGTCTGCTTTGTGTAGTAAATCTAGGGAGTAATCCTCCCAGGGTGATCCGAGTCCTCACCCTGCCTTTGGCTTTGTGCATCCAGACAGCCAGCACTCCTTTCACAGGAGAGGTTAGACCTCGGGCTCTGTATGGAAGGAGTGTTGTCTCCTTCAAGCTGGCAGAAAGGGGAAATGCAGACTCGGGTGTGTTCGGAGAGGAGTGCGGTCTTTCAAGGAGTGGGCACTACTTGAAAGCTTAGGTGAGGAGTCGGGTGCTCTCACAGAGGCATGTCATGCGGTTGAACACTGCTCAAAATCAAGGTGAGAACTCAGGTGCTCTGTGAAAGGAGTGCTGTCAACGTGCACACTAGCAGAAATGAGTCATGAGGACACGGGTGCGAGGTGAAAAGGTGGCTGCACATTAGGTCGAAGGAGAGTTGAGGACCCAGGAAGTCCAAGACAGGAGTCCTGTGTTGCACACTAGGCGAAGGGAGAGGTGAGGACAAAGTTAGCCAATGGCCATTCAACCGTGTGGATGGTGTCATTGAGATAAGCAGAGCGCCACTCGTCCAGCTTATACCCGGCAGTATCCTACTGGCAGAGAAAAGCAGTTTCTTCTCTTCGGTCACGATATTGAGAGCTACCCATGAATGCCTTTTTACAAATTTCGCAATACCTTGCTGCCCAGATGGGTCATAGGCACTTTCTTTATAAACACGTCAGCGTCTTTCAGAGTGCAATCTCTTTTCCAAAGAAAACTTGTACTGATCGCACACTCTGTCAATTCCTGCGGAGGCAACATTAATACATGTGCATCTCTGACCATTATGGGTGAATGTGCAACAGCCACGGCACTACGTGACGGATGTCAGTGAGAAGAGGAGTTTAGCCCCTCTCCAGGATAGAAGCTGCAGCATGCTTCTCGGAGGGATAGTTTCTTCTACTCAAGAACGCTTACGGAGGTACCTGGGAAAGATTGTTCCCAACTTCCACAGCACCTTGCATCACAGAACAGGGTTTCCACAGTGCAAGCTCTACCAGGGAATACTTGAATACTTCGTACGTGTAACTCCACACTCCTGCTGAGGGAACATCGATGCCCATGTGTTCCGAAGCCGGTGTCCCAACTGCATGGCCTCCAAGTGCACGAGTTCAGTGACAGTAGAATTTTGCTCCTCTACTCAAGCGTATAACCGGCAGTATGCTTTGCAAGCTAGTCCTAACATCCAATTTCTGACTGTGTGCCTCCATACTGGACTCTTTTCCCAGAGCACCTTGCGTCTTCAACATTTCTTTCGGAGAGTGTTAATCCAGCCAGCACACTTCTCCTCGTCCTACTGCTACCGTACATGCAGTGAGTGATCCTCTTTAGGACGATCCGAGTCCTCACCGCGTCTATCTCCTTGGGTACAGCCAGCGCTTAATCCTTCCAAGGGTGATTCCAACCCTCACCACGCCATTCTGCTAGTGTAATTACAGGAAGTAATCCTCCCCAGGGTTATCCGAGTCCTCACCTCACCTTTCTGCTAGTGCACATCCAGCGAGAAATCTTCTGCAGGGTGATCCCAGAACTCACTTCGCTTTCTGTAATTGTAAATCCAGGGAATAATCCTGCCGGGGTGATTCGAGTCCTCACCTCACCTTTCTGCTTTTGTGAATCCAGGGAGTAATCCTGCCAGGGTGATCCGAGTCCTCACCTCACCTCTCTGCTTTTGTAAATCCAGCGAGTGAACCTGCCAGGGTGATCCGAGTCCTCACTTCGCTCCGTGCTTTTGTATATCCAGGGAGTAATCATCACAGGGTTATCTGAGTCCTCACCTCACCTTTCAGTTTTTGTCAATCTAGGGAGTAATCATGCCAGAATGACCCGAGTCCTCACCTCACCTTTCTGCTAGATTAAATCCAGGGAGTAATCCTCTCCAGGCTGATCCCAGTCCTCACTTCGCTCTCTGCTTTTGTAAATCTTGGGCGTAATCCTGCCAGGGTGATCTGAGTCCTCACTTTGCTCTTTTTGTATATCCAGGGAGTAATCCTGCCAGGGAGATCAGAGTCCTCACTTTGCTTCTAGTTTAATCCAGGGAGTAATCCTCTCCAGGGTGATCCAAGCCCTCTCTTCGCTTTCTGCTTTTTGAAGTCCTGGGAGTAATCCTGCCAGGGTGATCCGAGGCCTCACGTCCCTCTCTTCTTTTGTATATACAAGTAGTAATCCTCACTGGGTGATCCGAGTCCTCACCTCACCTTTCTATTAATGTAAGTCAAGGGAGAATACTCACAGGGTGATCTCAGGCCTCACCTCACCTTTCTGCTAGTGTGAATCCAGGGAGTAATCCTGCCTGGGTCATCCGAGGCCTGACCTCACCTCTCTGCTAGTGTACTTTCAGCGAGGAATCCGCTGCAGGGTGATCCCAGTCCTCACCCTGACTTTTGCTTTGTGCATCCAGACGTGAGCACTCCTTTCACAGCACACGTTAGACCTCGGGTTCTGTATCCAAGGAGTGTTGTCTCCTTCAAGTCGGCAGAAAGGAGAAATGCTGACTCGGGTGTGTTCGGAGAGGAGTGCCGTCTATATGGGCACTACTCGAAAGCTTAGGTGAGGAGTCGGGTGCTCTCACAGAGGCATGTCATGTGACTGAACATTGCCTGAAGGCAAGGTGAGAACTCAGGTGCTCTGTGAAAGGATTGCTGTCTGCGTGCACACTAGCAGAAATAAGTCATGTGGTCACGGGTGCAAGGTGAAAAAGTGTCTGGTTGCACTTTAGGTCGAAGGCGAATTGAGGACTCAGGAAGTCAAAGACAGTAGTCTTGTGTTGCATACTAGGCGGAGTGAGAGGTGAGGACAAAGTTTGATAATGGTCATGCAATCGTGTGCATGATGTCATTGAGATAAGCAGAACACCACTACTCCAGCTTATACCCGGCACTATGCTACTGGCAGAGAATAGCAGTTTCTTCTCTTAGGTCATGCTATTTAGAGCTACCCATGAACGCCTTTTTCAAAACTTCACAATACCTTGCTGCCCAGATGGTTCATAGGCACTGTCTTTATAAAGACTTTAGCGTGTTTCAAACTGCAATCTATCCCAAAGAATGCACGTACTGATCACACATGTTACTCTTGACGATTCCGGCGGAGGCAACGCTAATACACGTGCATCCCTGACTAAATGAGGTTAATGTGCCAACAGCCACGGCACTACGTGCCTAACGTCAGTGTCACCAGGAGTTTAGCCACGCTCCAGCTCATAAGCTGCAGCATGCTTCTGTGAGGGAAAAAGTTTCTGCTACACAAGAACGCTTACGGAGGCACCCGGGAAAGACTTTCCCCAACTTCCACAGCACCTTGCATCACAGAACAGGGTTTCCACAGTGCAAACTCTACCATGGAAGACTTGACTAGTTCGTACGTGTAACTCAACACTCTTGCTGAGGGAACATCAATGCACAAACACCAAAGCCGGTCTCCCAACTGCATTGCCTCCAAGTGCACGAGTTCAGTGACAGTAGACTTTTGCTCCCCTACTCAAGCATATAACATCCTATTTCTGACTGTGTGTATCCACACTGAACTCTTTTCCCAGAGCACCTGCGTCTTCAACATTCCTTTCGGAGAGCGTAAACCCAGCCAGCACTCTTCTCCTCCTCTTACTGCTACAATCATCACCTCGTCTTACTGCTACCCTACATCAAGTGAGCGATCCTGGTTAGGACGATCCGAGTCCTTACCGCCTCTTTCTGCTAGGGGTACAGCCAGCGAGTAATCCTGCCAAGGGTGATTTAAGCCCTCACCATGTCTTTCCGCTGGTGTAAATACAGGAAGTAATCCTCCCCAGAATGATCCGAGTCCTCACCTCACCTTTCTGCTAGTGTGCATCAAGTGATAATCCTCTGCAGAGTGATCCCCGTCCTCACTTGGCTTTTTGCAATTGTAAATCCAGAGAGTAATCCTCTCCAGGGTGAGCTGAGTCCTCTCTACGCTTTCCGCTTTTGTCAATCCAGGGAGTAATCCTCACAGGGTGATCCGAGGCCTCTCCTCACCTTTCTCTTTTTGCCAATCCAGGGAGTAATCCTGCCAGGGTGATCCGAGTCCTCACCTTTCTGCTAGTTTCACTCCAGGGAGTAATCCTGTCCAGGGTGATCCAAGTCCTCACTTCAATTTCTGCTTTTCTCAATCCTGGGAGTAATCCTGCCAGGGTGATCCGAGTCCTCACTTCGCTCTCTGCTTTTGTATATCCAGGGAGTCATCCAACAGGATGATCCGAGTCCTCACCTCAACTTTCTGTTTTTGTAAATCTCAGGAGTAATCCTTCCAGGGTGATCCATTTCCTCACCTCACCTTTCTCCTAGTGTAAATCTAGGGAGTAACCCTGCCGGAGTGAAGCGAGTCCTCATCTCACCTGTCTGCTTTGTGTAGTAAATCTAGGGAGTAATCCTCCCAGGGTGATCCGAGTCCTCACCCTGCCTTTGGCTTTGTGCATCCAGACAGCCAGCACTCCTTTCACAGGAGAGGTTAGACCTCGGGCTCTGTATGGAAGGAGTGTTGTCTCCTTCAAGCTGGCAGAAAGGGGAAATGCAGACTCGGGTGTGTTCGGAGAGGAGTGCGGTCTTTCAAGGAGTGGGCACTACTTGAAAGCTTAGGTGAGGAGTCGGGTGCTCTCACAGAGGCATGTCATGCGGTTGAACACTGCTCAAAATCAAGGTGAGAACTCAGGTGCTCTGTGAAAGGAGTGCTGTCAGCGTGCACACTAGCAGAAATGAGTCATGAGGACACGGGTGCGAGGTGAAAAGGTGGCTGCACATTAGGTCGAAGGAGAGTTGAGGACCCAGGAAGTCCAAGACAGGAGTCCTGTGTTGCACACTAGGCGAAGGGAGAGGTGAGGACAAAGTTAGCCAATGGCCATTTAACCGTGTGGATGGTGTCATTGAGATAAGCAGAGCGCCACTCGTCCAGCTTATACCCGGCAGTATCCTACTGGCAGAGAAAAGCAGTTTCTTCTCTTCGGTCACGATATTGAGAGCTACCCATGAATGCCTTTTTACAAATTTCGCAATACCTTGCTGCCCAGATGGGTCATAGGCACTTTCTTTATAAACACGTCAGCGTCTTTCAGAGTGCAATCTCTTTTCCAAAGAAAACTTGTACTGATCGCACACTCTGTCAATTCCTGCGGAGGCAACATTAATACATGTGCATCTCTGACCATTATGGGTGAATGTGCAACAGCCACGGCACTACGTGACGGATGTCAGTGAGAAGAGGAGTTTAGCCCCTCTCCAGGATAGAAGCTGCAGCATGCTTCTCGGAGGGATAGTTTCTTCTACTCAAGAACGCTTACGGAGGTACCTGGGAAAGATTGTTCCCAACTTCCACAGCACCTTGCATCACAGAACAGGGTTTCCACAGTGCAAGCTCTACCAGGGAATACTTGAATACTTCGTACGTGTAACTCCACACTCCTGCTGAGGGAACATCGATGCCCATGTGTTCCGAAGCCGGTGTCCCAACTGCATGGCCTCCAAGTGCACGAGTTCAGTGACAGTAGAATTTTGCACCTCTACTCAAGCGTATAACTGGCAGTATGCTTTGCAAGCTAGTCCTAACATCCAATTTCTGACTGTGTGCATCCATACTGGACTGTATTCTTTGATCACTTCTAGGAGTTTTGTAGTAGAGTTCCTAGTGTTTTCCAGATACACAATCATATCATCTGCGAAGAGCGAAAGTTTGATCTCTTCTGACCCTATATGGATACCCTTGATCGCCTTTTCTTCCCTATTTGCGGTGTCTAAACTTCCCTTACAATGTTGAAAAGCCATGGAGACAATGGGCAGCCTTGTCTGGTTCCTGATCTGAGTGGAAATTTTTCCAAGTTAACTCCATTCATTATGATTTTGGCTGTGGGTTTGCTGTAGATGGCCTCTATCAGTTTAAGAGAAGTCCCTTCTAGACCAATTTTCTTGAGTGTTCTGATCATGAAGGGATGCTGGATATTATCAAAAGCTTTTTCTGCATCCATTGAGAGAATCATATGGTGTTTGTTTTTAAATTTTTTCATGTGCTGAATTACATTTATAGTTGTACGTATATTGAACCAGCCATGACACCCTGGGATAAAACCAACTTGGTCATGATTTATAATTTGTTTGATGTGTTGCTGGATTCTGTTAGTTAGGATCTTGTTGAATATTTTTGCATCTATATTCATTAGTGATATTGGTCTATAGTTTTCTTGTTGGGTCTTTTCCTGGTTTGGGGATCAGGGTGATGTTTGCTTCATAGAAGGTGTTGGGTAGTCTTCCTTCTTTTTCTACATTTTGGAACAGGTTGAGTAATATAGGTACTAATTCCTCTTTAAAGGTTTGGTAGAATTCTGTCGTGAAACCATCTGGTCCCGGGCTTTTCTTTTTAGGGAGGTTTTGTATAGTTGATGCTATTTCCAAACTTGATATGGGTCTGTTCAACATTTCCACTTGATTCTGGTTAAGTCTTGGAAGGTGGCGTGCTTCCAAGTATCCGTCAATTTCCTTTAGATTTTCATATTTCTGAGAATAAAGTTTCTTGTAATATTCATTAAGGACTTTTGGATTTCTGATGAGTCTGTTGTTATTTCTTCTTTTTTATTTCTGATTGATGATATTAGAGATTTTACTCTTTTTTTTCCTGATTAGGTTGGCCAGAGGGTTATCTATTTTACTGACCTTTTCAAAAAACCAACTTTTTGATTTATTGATCTGTTGTATTGTTCTTTTGTTTTCAATTTCATTTAATTCTGCTCTGAAATTGGTTATTTCTTTTCTTCTACTGGGTTTGAGGTTGGAGTGTTCTTCCTTTTCCAGTTGCTTGAGATGTCCCATTAAGTTGCTAACTTCCTCTCTTTCCGTTCTCCTGAGGAAGGCTTGCAGCGCTATAAATTTCCCTCTTAGAACTGCCTTTGCAGTGTCCCAGAGGTTCTGATAGTTCATGTCTCCATTGTCGTTTAGTTCCAAAATTTTGGCAATTTCCTTCTTGATCTCATCTCTGACCCAGCTATCGTTCAGCATCAGGTTATTTAACTTCCATGTTTTTGTATGAGTATGTAGATTCCTGTTGTTACTCAGCTCAAGTTTTATTCCCTGATGGTCCGAGAACATGCATGGAATAACTTCTATTCCTTTGAATTTACTGAGGTTAGATTTGTGACCTAAGATGTGATCAATTTTGGAGTAAGTTCCGTGGGCTGATGAGAAGTATGTGTATTCAGTTTTGTTAGGGTGAAATGTTCTGTAGATGTCTGCTAGATCTAAATGCTGGATGGTTAGAGTTAAATCTAAAATTTCTTTACTCAGCTTTTTGTTGGAGGATTGATCCCTCACTGCCAAACGAGTGTTAAAATCTCCGACTATTATGGAGCTGGAAGAAATCAAGTTGCTCATGTCCGTTAGTTTCTCTTATGATTTGAGTGCATTCTGATTGGGTGCATAGATATTAATAATTGAAATCTCATCATATTGAGTATTACCCTTAACAAATATGAAGTGACCATTCTTGTCCTTCCTTACTTTTGTTGGTTTAAAGCCTACTGTATCTGCAAATAAAATTGCAACACCTGCTTTTTTCTGATTACCATTTGCCTGAAATATGGATGACCACCCTTTCACCCTGAGTCTGTATTTGTCTTTTAAGTTGAGATGTGACTCTTGTATGCAACAAATATCTGACTTGAGTTTTTGTATCCAGTCAGCTAACCTATGCCTCTTTAGAGGACAGTTTAAGCCATTCACATTGATGGAGAGTATTGATAAGTCTGGTGGAATTTTGGGTATCGAGTTTTTCAAAGGTCCGGTGGACATTTTTAATCCTTTTGCCAGGGTGGAAGTTGGAGTTTGATCCGAAGTTTCTGAGTGAGTTTACTTTTGTGGTATAGGATTGGGTTGGTCATTTTGGAGGATAGGTCTGAGAATATCCTGAAGAGCTGGTTTACTTATGGCAAATTTTTTCAACATTTGAATGTCATTGAAGTATTTAATTTCTCCATCATAGATGAAACTCAGTTTAGCTGGATACAAGATCCTGGGTTGAAAGTTATTTTGCTTTAGGAGATTAAAAGTTGATGACCACCCTCTTCTGGCTTGAAATGTTTCAGCAGAGAGATCTGCAGTTATTCTAATATTCTTACCTTTGTACGTAATAGTTCTCTTTCGCCAGACTGCTTTGAGAGTCTTCTCTTTCATGTTAACTTTAGTGAAGCTAATTATGATATGTCTGGGGGATGACTTATTGGGGTTGAATCGTGCTGGGGTTCTGAAGCTGTCTGCTATCTGAATTTCAGATTCTCTAGGCATGTCTGGAAATTTTCTTTCATAATTTCATGCAGAAGGACCTCTGTGCCCTTGGAGGCCACTTCATCATTCTCAGAAATCCCTATAATTCTTATATTGCTTTTTTTCGAATTATCTGAGAGTTCTCTGAGTGAGTGATCCGTTTTTGCTCTCCATTTCTCTTCCTCTTTGAGAGATGGGGTGCATTCGAAGACTTTATCTTCAATGTCAGAAATCCTTTCTTCTGCTTGCTCCATTCTTTTGCTGAGGGATTCTACTGTATTTTTCATTTCTTTGAGGGCTGTAAATTCTTGCTTCGGTGTGTCTAAGTCTTTGGTGGTTTTGTCTTTAAATTCGTTAAATTCTTGAGACAACTTTTGAATTTCTCCTCGAATTCCTAATTCCATTTTATTAATCTTGTCTGCAATCCAAATTCTGAATTCGATTTCTGACATCTCAGCCAGTTGTTTATGAATGGGATCTTCAATTACATCCACCATTTCTTTTCTTGGAGGGGTTGATCTATTCTGGTTATTCATGTTCCCAGAGTTTTTCCACTGATTCCGCCCCATGTTTATTTTACTCCCTTTGGTATTTCCCCTGGGGCTTTATCGAGGGGCCGTACAGTGTTGTGGCCTGAGAAACTGGGGCCCTGTCTGTTGTGCTGGAGCAATGTGGTCCTGTCTTGTTTTCAGCTGGTTTCGGTTCCATCCTATTGCAACTTCTACTCTGGCTTGAAGTCTCAGCTGTGTGGAAAAATCAGCAATTAAGTCACCCCGCCCCACCCACCTCTGGCCCCAGTTGGAAAAGGAGAATCAAACCTTCCTACAACCGCACACCTAGGGCACCGCTTGAAAAGTCCTCAGTCTATTAGCCCAGTTCAAAAGGTCCAAATCAACTGTCTCAATCGGCACCTGTCTCGGGTGGGAGAGTTCAAGAGGTCTCTGGGAACTGGATCACAGGGGCCTGGTGACTCCTCTGACACAGCTCACCCCAGTGCAGCGTGGAGTCAGGAGGAGCCACCCAGCAAACAGAGCAGTCTGGGAAGGTTGACGTCTCCTTCCCCACTTTGCCCCTCCATCGGACCCAGTCAGTGGTATCTCTGCAGATGGCTAACTCAGTTGCCTGCAGTGAACAGACACTCCAGGGATTTGCACCTGCCTGAATCGCAAGGAAGTCTGCCAGGCCCCAGCAGACTGCCGCTATCTAGCAGGAGGAGATGGGGCCTGACATCTTTGAGTGCTTGATGCAGGTGATGGGAAGGAGGTGTTCACTCAGGCTTAGCCCCGTCCCTGATGGATGCTGCTAACAGAACAGAACAGAACAGAACAGAACAGACAACTTTGCGGGGTTCTGTCTCTGTTCCTGCCGAAATGGCCTACAGAAGACAGGCTGTTCTGAGTTCAAACGTCTTTGCTCCTGGAGGTTTGTGTCCTCTTTGCTACTGGAGGTTTGCGTCAGATCACCTCTCTGGGTCGGCCCCGCCCTGGAAGCTTCCCGGGTTTGTGAGCAGTGTCAGGAAATCCCCGCTCACCGGTGGCCTCCTCTGGTTGCCCAGGGAGACAGGGGGTGTGGCCTCAGAATATCCAGAAGTGAGCGTTCTTCCGTTAAAGAAAAAACGGCTGTTGATCTACCTCCAGGGAACTGCTGCTCTGGTGTGGGCACTCAGCCGACCCTTTTCTCCTCTGTCTCGCGCCCCAGAGTCAGCACTGAGCGGCCACAGTTTTTGCTGGGTCCACACCCCTCAAGAGATCCCTCAAGAATCCGAACTCTTGGGGGATAGGCCCCCGGACCCCGATTGGGAGTGGGGGGGAAGCTAGAGTTTCATTCAGTTTTACGCCCGCCCGGGGAGGGCTGTTGCACCGCACCACAGGGAAGTGCTGCCAAGGCTTGATTTCCCCTCAGCAGAGTGCTCTCTCCTTGCTCACGTGTCTCAGAGTCAGCGCTGACCTGACGCAGCTCGGGCCCTGTGCACTCCCCTCGAGAAATCACCCAAGGATCCGGACTCCTGGGGGATAGGCCTCCAGACCCCGAGTGAGAGTAGGGGCTCTCAGCTCTCAGCGGGGAAACTAGAGTTTTATTCAGTTTTGTGCCCGGCCCCGTAATGTTGCCCGGGGAGTGCTGCTGCACCTAATCCGCTGGGAAGTGCCGCCGAGGCGTGACTCCCCCTCAGTAGAGTGCTTTGTCCTCGCCCGCGTGTCTCAAAGTCAGCGCTGACCAGTCGCGGCTCGGGCACTGTGCGCTCCCCTCGAGAAATCACCCAAAGATCCGAACTCCTGGGGGACAGGTCCCCAGACCCCGAGTGAGAGTGGGGAGGAAGGTAGAGTTTCATTCAGTTTTATGTCTGGCTGTATTGATGCACGGGGAGGGCTGCTGCACCGCACCACAGGGAAGTGCCGCCAAGGCGTGACTCCCCCTCAGCCCAGTGCCCTCTCCTCACTCGCGTGCCTCAGAGTCAATGCTGACCAGTCGCAACTCGGGGACTGTCCACTCCTCTTGAGAAATCACTCAAGGATCCGAACTCCTGGGGGACAGGACGACTCCAGACCTCAGTGGGCGGGAGGGGAGTGTTGGAGATTCAGGGTTGCCGACAAAGGATTTTTAAAGTTTTATTCAGTTTTATGCCCGGCAGGAGAACACCACGGCACCCCAGTAGGGGAGGTAGGTCCAGTTTTTAGAAGGTCTCTCCCGTGGAGTGTAGTGGGAGGGCCTTTAATTTCTGCCCGCTTGTTTAATTGTGGGGCTCTTGAGCCGGTCTCATGGGGGAGGGGGACTCCCGTCCTCTTGGTGGTGGATTTTGTACCTTTTGTTTGCGTCCTTGTGATCACAGCTTGCCTCAGAGGTGTTGATGTGCGTTCTTCAACCTTCTCTCTTGGTGAGGCTCAAGTCCACCAGGATACTTACTAAATTCCTGTCCCTTAACTCTCCTTCTGGACGGGAGCCTCTGTTGAAAGCTGGGTTCAGTCCGCCATCTTGTCTCCCTCCAATTGGGTTGTTAGAATTCTGATGTGAAACCATCTGGTCCCGGGCTTTTCTTTTTGGGGAGGTTTTGTATGGTTGATGTTATTTCCGAACTTGAAATGGGCCTGTTCAACATTTCCACTTGATTCTGGTTAAGTCTTGGAAGGTGACGAGCTTCCAAGTATCTGTCCATTTCCTTCAGGTTTTCATATTTCTGAGAGTAAAGTTTCTTGTAATATTCATTGAGGATTTTTTTGATTTCTGAGAAGTCTGCTGTTATTTCGTTTTTGTTGTTTCTGATTGATGAGATTAGAGATTTTACTCTTTTTTTCCTGATTAGGTTGGTCAACGGTTTATCTATTTTGTTGACCTTTTCAAAAAAACAGCTTTTTGATTTATTGATCTGTTGTATTGTTCTTTTGTTTTCAATTTCATTTAGTTCTGCTCTGATTTTGGTTATTTCTTTTCTTCTACTGGGTTTGGGGTTGGAGTGTTCTTCCTTTTCCAGTTGCTTGAGATGTCCCATTAAGTTGCTAACTTCCTCTCTTTCCGTTCTCCTGAGGAAGGCTTGCAGCGCTATAAATTTCCCTCTTAGAACTGCCTTTGCAGTGTCCCAGAGGTTCTGATAGTTCATGTCTCCATTGTCGTTTAGTTCCAAAATTTTGGCAATTTCCTTCTTGATCTCATCTCTGACCCAGCTATCGTTCAGCATCAGGTTATTTAACTTCCATGTTTTTGTATGAGTATGTAGATTCCTGTTGTTACTCAGCTCAAGTTTTATTCCCTGATGGTCCGAGAACATGCATGGAATAACTTCTATTCCTTTGAATTTACTGAGGTTAGATTTGTGACCTAAGATGTGATCAATTTTGGAGTAAGTTCCGTGGGCTGATGAGAAGTATGTGTATTCAGTTTTGTTAGGGTGAAATGTTCTGTAGATGTCTGCTAGATCTAAATGCTGGATGGTTAGAGTTAAATCTAAAATTTCTTTACTCAGCTTTTTGTTGGAGGATTGATCCCTCACTGCCAAACGAGTGTTAAAATCTCCGACTATTATGGAGCTGGAAGAAATCAAGTTGCTCATGTCCGTTAGTTTCTCTTATGATTTGAGTGCATTCTGATTGGGTGCATAGATATTAATAATTGAAATCTCATCATATTGAGTATTACCCTTAACAAATATGAAGTGACCATTCTTGTCCTTCCTTACTTTTGTTGGTTTAAAGCCTACTGTATCTGCAAATAAAATTGCAACACCTGCTTTTTTCTGATTACCATTTGCCTGAAATATGGATGACCATCCTTTCACCCTGAGTCTGTATTTGTCTTTTTAGTTAAGATGCGACTCTTGTAGGCAACAGATATCTGACTTGAGTTTTTGTATCCAGTCAGCTAACCTATGTCTCTTTAGAGGACAGTTTAAGCCATTCACATTAATGGAGATTATTGACAAATTTGGTGAAAATTTGGGTATCGAGTTTTTCAAAAGTCCGGTGGACAAATTTAATCTTTTCGCCATTGTAGAAGTTGGAGTTTGATCAGGAGTTTCTGAGTGAATTTACGTTTGTATTATAGGATTGGGTTTGTCATTACGGAGGATAGGTCTGACAATATCCTGAAGAGCTGGTTTGGTTGTGGCAAATTTCTTCAACATATGAATGTCGTTAAAGTATTTAATTTCTCCATCATAGATGAAACTCAGTGTAGCTGGGTACAAGATCCGGGGTTGAAAGTTATTTTGCTTTAGGATATTAAAAGTCGATGACCACCCTCTTCTGGCTTGAAAAATTTCAGCAGAGAGATCTTCAGTCATTCTAATGTTCTTACCTTTGTTTGTAATGGCTTTCTTTCACCTGATAACCTTGAGAATTTTCTCCTTCATGTTTAGTTTGGTGAAGCTAATTATGATATGTCTGGGGGATGACTTATTGGGGTTTAATTGTGCTGGAGTTCTGTAACTGTCTGCTATCTGAATTTCAGAATCTCTAGGCATGTCTGGAAAATCCTCTTTCATAATTTGATGCAGAAGGATCTCTCTGCCCATCGATGCCACTTCATCGTTTTCCGGAACTCCTATTATTTGTATGTTTGCTTTCTTTGAATTATCCCAGAGCTCTCTAAGAGAAAGATCTGTTTTTGCTCTCCATTTCTCTTCCACTTTGAGAGTTTGGGAGCGTTCGAAGGCTTTATCTTCAATGTCAGAAATCCTTTTTTCTTCTTGGTCCATTCTGTTGCTGAGAGATTCTACTGTATTTTTCATATCTTTAAGGGCTGCAAATTCTTGCTTCAGTGTGTCTAAGTCTTTGGTGGTTTTGTCTTTAAATTCGTTAAATTCTTGAGACAACTTTTGATTTTCTCCTCGGATTCCTAATTCCATTTTATCTATCTTGTATGCAATCCAAATTCTGAATTCGATTTCTGACATGTCTTCCAGTTGTTTATGAATGGGATCTTCAATTACATCCACCATTTCTTTTCTTGGGGGGGTTAATCTATTCTGGTTATTCATGTTACTGGAGTTTTTCTGCTGATTCTGGCCCATGGTTGTTTTACTCCCTTTGATTTTTCCCCTTGGCTTTTGTTGAGGACCCGTTCAGTGTTGTAGCCTGAGAGATTGGGACCCTGTCTGATGTGGTGGGGCTGAGTGGTTCTGACTTCTTGTCAGCTGGCTTCTGTTTGACCTCAGTGAAGCACTTACTCTGGGTTGAAGTCTCAGTTCTCTGAGTCAGCCCTACCGTGGATGTTTCTGGGGTCTGTGAGTCACCTCAGGCAAATCCTATACTCAGGGGTGGCCTCCTCTGGTTGCCCAGGGAGGCAGGGGATATGGCTTCAGCCGCCTCAGGGAACTGCCGCTCTGATATGAGTCTCCCCCAGCCTCACTCTTGTGTCCCAGAGTCAGGACCGACAAGCCACAGTTCGGGCACTGTCCACGCCCCGACAAATCCCTCAAGAATCTGGACTCCCTGGGGAATAGGCCTCCACATCCCAGAGTGTGGATGGGGTGGGGTGCTGGGAACTCAGAGCCACTGGCAGCAAGCTCACTCCTTTTCTCCCAATCTTTGGCTCCACTGCACCGCCACAGCCCAAGCCTCCAGGCTTCAGAGTGAGGGGGTCGGGGAGGGGCTGGAGCCCAGGACCCCCGAGTAGCGAACAGACTCAGCTCCACCCAGTTCCCTGCCAAGCCACCCGGCAGACACTCAGGTCTCCAGAGCACAGAGCGAGGGCGGAGAGGGTTCCAGGAGCCCAGGGCCAGGAGGGACTCTGAGCTGCAGGGAGCCCAGTTGGCAGCAAACAGATTCGGCTACCCCCAGTTCCCTGCCCAGCCACACGGCAGGCGTTCAGGTCTCCAGACCCCAGTGAGGGTGGGGGAGCGCCTAAAGCTCAGAGCCAGGAGGGGGCTCTGAGCCGTAGGGAGCCCGGTCGACAGCGAGCAGATTCAGTTTCTCCCAGTCTCTTGCCCGGTTGTACTGCCGCAGCTCAAGCCTTCAGGCTTCAGAGTGGGGGCAGGGTGGGAGGGAGCGGCTGGAGCCCAGAACCACTGGGCAGCGGACAGACTCGGCTATCCCCAGTTCCCTGCCCAGCCACACGGCAGGCGTTCAGGTCTCCTGACCACAGAGTGAGGGTGGGGGAGCACCTGGAGCTCAGAGCCAGCAGGGGCTCCGAGCCGTAGGGAGCCCGGTCGACAGTGAGCAGATTCAGATTCTCCTGGTCTCTCCCCCGCAGCTCAAGCCTTCGGGGTTTAGAGTGAGGGCAGGGTGGAGGGAGCAGCTGGAGCTCAGAACCGAGCAGGCGTTCAGGTCTCTGGACCACAGAGTGAGGGCGGGGTGAATGCTGGGAGCCTGGAGCCAGAGCCCAGTCAGCAGGGAGCAAATTCAGATTCTTACGGTCTCTCACCTGGTTATACCACCGCAGCTCAAGCCTTCAGGCTTCAGAGTGGGGGCAGGGTGGGAGGGAGCAGCTGGAGCCCAAAACTGCTGGGCAGTGGACAGACTCGACTATCCCCAGTTCCCTGCCCAGCCACACGGCAGGCGTTCAGGTCTGCAGACCACAGAGTGAGGGCAGGGGAGCACCTGGAGCTCAGAGCCAGCAGGGGCTCCGAGCCATAGGGAGCCCGGTCGACAGGGAGCAGATTCAGATTCTCCCGGTCTCTCGCCTGGTTGTACCACCACAGCTCAAGCCTTCAGTCTTTAGAGTGGGGGAGGGGTGGAGGGAGCGGCTGGAGCTCAGAACCGAGCAGGTATTCAGGTCTCCAGACCACAGAGCGAGGGCGTGGTGAGTGCTGGGAGCCCGGAGCCAGAGCCCAGTCGGCAGCGACGAAATTCAGATTCTTCTGGTCTCTTGCCTGGTTATACCACCGTAGCTCAAGCCTTCAGGCTTCAGAGTGGGGGCGGGGTGGGAGGGAGTGGCTGGAGCCAGAACCACTGGGCAGTGAACAGACTCGGCTATCCCCAGTTCCCTGCCCAGCCACACGGCAGGCGTTCAGGTCTCCTGACCACAGAGTGAGGGCGGGGGAGCGCCTGGAGCTCAGAGCCAGCAGGGGCTCTGAGCCGTAGGGAGCCCAGTTGACAGCGAACAGATTCAGATTCTCCCGGTCTCTTGCCTGGTTGTACCGCTGCAGCTCAAGCCTTCAGGCTTTAGAGTGGGGCGGGGTGGAGGGAGCGGCTGGAGCTCAGAACCGAGCAGGTGTTCAGGTCTTCAGACCACAGAGCTAGGGCGGGGTGAGTGCCGGGAGCCCGGAGCCAGAGCCCAGTCGGCAGCGACGAAATTCAGATTCTTCTGGTCTCTTGCCTGGTTATACCACCGCAGCTCAAGCCTTCAGGCTTCAGAGTGGGGGCGGGGTGGGAGGGAGCGGCTGGAGCCCAGAACCGCTAGGCAGCAAACAGACTCGGCTATCCCCAGTTCCCTGCCCAGCCACACGGCAGGCGTTCAGGTCTCCTGACCACAGAGTGAGGGCGGGGGAGGGCCTGGAGCTCAGAGCCAGCAGGGGCTCCGAGCCGTAGGGAGCCCAGTTGACAGTGAGCAGATTCAGATTCTCCTGGTCTCTCCCCCGCAGTTCAAGCCTTCAGGCTTTAGAGTGGGGGTGGGGTGGAGGGAGCAGCTGGAGCTCAGAACCGAGAAGGCGTTCACGTCTCCGGACCACAGAGCAAGGGCGGGGTGAGCGCCAGGAGCCCGGAGCCAGAGCCCAGTCGGCAGCAAGGAAATTCAGATTCTTCCGGTCTCTTGCCTGGTTATACTGCCGCAGCTCAAGCCTTCAGGCTTCAGAGTGGGGGCGGGGTGGGAGGGAGTGGCTGGAGCCCAGAACCGCTGGGCAGCGAACAGACTCGGCTATCCCCAGTTCCCTGCCTGGGCCACACGGCAGGCGTTCAGGTCTCCGGACCACAGAGTGAGGGCGGGGGGAGCGCCAGGCACTCAGAGCAGCTGGTAGCGAGTTCGACTCAGCTATGTGCCTGGTTGTATTGTTGCCCAAGGAGGGCTGCTGCACCTCGCCTCGGGGAAGCACCACCCTGGTGAGGGTCTCCCTCCGCTGACTGTCCTGACCTCTCTCCCATGCCCCAGAATCAGCGCTGACCAGCTGCAGCTCGGGGACTGTCCTCTCCCGTTTAGGAGTCACCCAAGAATCCGAACTCCTGGGGGACAGGCTTTCAGACCTTAGAGAGAGTGGAGGGAAGTGCTGGGTGCTCAGAGTCACCGGCAAAGGATATTTACAGATTTATACAGTTTTATGCCTGGCAGGATAAAGCCTAGGCCTCCTAGTAAGGGAGGTAGGTCCAGTTTGTAGTAGGTCTTTCCCGTGAAGTGTAGTGGGACGGCCTTTGATTTCTGCCCTTTTGTTTGTGGGGCCCTTAAGCCAATCATTATGCACCCAATGCATAATGGGGAGGGGGGACTCCCGTCCACTTGGTGATGGGTTTTGTACCTTTTGTTTGCATCCTTGTGATCGCAGCTCTCCTCAGCGGGGTTGATGTGTGTTCTTCAACTTTCTCGCTTGGTGTTGCTGGAATCCATCAGGTTACTTGCTAAATTTTTGTCCCCTAACTCTCCTTCAGGACGGGAGCCTCTATGGAAAGCTGGCTTCAGTCTGCAATCTTCCCATCATCCCCAATTCTTTTGATTCTGTTGATATTTGTTTTGTGTCCCAGGATATGATCAATTTTGGAGAATGTTCCATGGGGTGATGAGAAGAATGTATATTCTTTATCATTGGGATGGAGTGTTCTATATGCATCTATCAAGCACAGTTGTTCTAGGGTCTCATTTAAATCTCTTATATCTTTGTTTAATTTCTGTTTAGAGGATCTGTCCAGCTCTGTAAGAGGAGTGTTAAAGTCCCCTGATCATATCATATTGCTCAGACTGAGTAAGGTCTGTTTCAAGAATCTGGGAGCATTTAAATTGGGTGCATAAATATTTAGAATTGAAACATCTTCCTGTTGTATTTTTCCCTTGACCAATATAAAGTGACCATCTTTGTCTTTTTTGACTTTAGTTGCTTTAAATCCACATGAATCTGTAAATAAGATTGCAACTCGTCTTTTCTTCTGAATTCCATTTGCCTGAAAATTTGTCTTCCAACCCTTGACTCAGAGCTTTAATTTGTCTTTTGAAGCCAGGTGTGTTTCTTGCAGACAGCAAATGGATGGCTTGTGTTTTTTCAATCCAGTCAGCCAGTCTATGTCTCTTCAGTGGGGAATTCAAGCCATTAACATTTATTGAGATAATTGATAAGTGTGGTAGTATTCTATTCATCTTATTTGGTGAGAGTCCATTGCTTAGTTTTATCTTTTGCATCAGTGTGGAGGTTAGGTTCTGTCCTTTAATTTCTGAGTTCTTACTTTGCTGCTGATCCATTGTGGTGGTCAGTGTGCAGAACAAGTTGAAGTATTTCCTATAGAGCTGGTCTTGTTGTGGCTAATTTTCTCAATGTTTATATATCCGTAAATGATTTGATTTCTCCATCAATTTTGAAGCTTATCTTAGCAGGGTACAGAATTCTGGGCTGGAAATTGTTCTGTTTAAGTAGATTAAAGTTAGATGACCACTGTCTTCTTGCTTGGAAAGTTTCATTAGAGAAGTCTGCGGTCACTCTGATGGATTTGCCCCTGTAGGTCAACTGGCGCTTACTCCTCACAGCTTGCAGAATCTTTTCTTTTGTCTTGACTTTGGGCAGGTTCATCACAATGTGTCTTGGAGAAGCTCGGTTAGAGTTGAGGCGACCTGGGGTCCGATATCCCTCTGAAAGCAGTGTGTCAGAATCTTTGGTGATATTTGGGAAATTTTCTTTTATAATATTCTCTAGTATGGCTTCCATTTCTCTGGGGCATTCTTCTTCCCCTTCTGGGATTCCTATAACTCGTATGTTGCATTGCTTCATAAAGTCCCATAATTCTGACAGTGAATGTTCTGCTTTCTCTCTCTTCTTTTCCGCCTCTTTTACTATCTGAGTTATCTCAAGAACTTTGTCTTCTACCTCTGAATTTCTTTCTTCTGCATGGTCTAACCTGTTGCTGATACTTTCCATTGCATCTTTAAGTTCCCTAATTGACTGTTTCAGTTCCTTCAGGTCTGCTATATCCTTTTTATATTCTTCATATCGTTCATCTCTTATTTGATTCTGTTTTTGGATTTCCTTTTGGTTTTTTTCCACTTTATTAGCAGTTTCCTTCATTATTTCCATCATTTCTTTCATTATTTTTATCATGTGTATTCTAAATTCCCTTTCTGTCATTCCTAACATTTCTTTACAGGTGGAATTCTCTGCAGTAGCTACCTCATGGTCCCTTGGTGGGGTTGTTCTGGACTGGTTCTTCATGTTGCGTGGAGTTTTCTGCTGATTCTTCCTCATGAGTGATTTCTTTTATCTGTTTCCTTGCCCTAATTTTCCTTTCACTTCCTCTTGCTCTTTAAGTTCTCGTGCCTGTGGACAGTTTTCCACAGTTTTAGTCCTCCTCTTGGGGTCCAGAAGTCTCTCGCTGATTCTCTGTATCCTCGTGGGGGTGATGATAGGCAGATCCCACCAGCCAGAGATGCCTGGAGTCCTATCTCCCTGGACTCATGGTGCCCAGATGCAAGGAAGCTGTTACTCGGCCGCCATCCTGCTCTCCTCAGTTCCTCTATTGTGGCATTTTCAAAAGGGGCACTCACTGTTACCTTGATATAGCCATAATGAAGTGAAGCAACTGCTTCTTGCTCCCAGTGAGCTCCGGCAATCTGCTCATTACACTGAGCACATACACATTGTTGAATAGGACTTGGCCTGGTTTTTCCTGACCTCTCCCTTCTGTTTGTGTGCCAGACAGGCCTCCTCTGCAAGAGTAGCCGAGTGCTCAACTCTGCTTTATGCTCATTTGCATCCAGACAAAACACCTTCTCATCTCATCGAGAGTCCTAAACCCTCCTTTCTGACCGTGTGCATTCACACCGAACTTGTATTGCAGAATTCTCGAGTACTAATATCTGCTGTCTACAAGTGTAAGCCAGTCAGGATTCCTCTCCCAGAGTATCCGAGTCCTCACCTCGCTTTTCTGCTATGTGCATCCAGACAACCCTCTTCTCCCAGTGCAGGTGAGGGCTTGGGTCCAATGGTGTTGGAGTAGTCTTCAAGCTAGTTAGCTGAAAGCTGAGCTTGGGACACGTGTTCATTTAGAGAGGATTGCTCTCTGGATGTGAACTAGCAGAAAAGTGATATGTGGACACAGGTCCTCTGTGAGAGGAGTGTTTGCTCAAATGCACAGTGGCTGAAAAGTGATTTGAGGACTTGGGCTGTAATGGGAAAGGAGTTCACTCTGGATGCAGAGGATTTCTGACTAGATGCACAGTAGTAGGGAATCTGATGTGAGGGCACACAATCTCTTGGAGTACAGTGTTGTCCATAATTGCCTCCTTTTGCTGGCCTGTGGGATGGCCTAAATGGCATGTCCAGGCCACTTTTCTTGATCTTGATACCACGTCCAATATAGGGCAAAGTTCCAATATATTAAACTGTCAAGGGCCTGTTGACCAACCAGCAACAATACAACCATATTTTGCCCCTATTGCTATCAATTTATCAGGATTTTCTTAAACAATGGATAGCTATGCTCACAATACCTATTATTTCTTCAACTGCTAAACATATGAAGCTTGACATGTGGTATGACCCATCCCTGCCTTCCTCAGTTAAAAACCTGAAGTAAGCAGGTCAGGTAAAGACAGGACAGGACTTGGTTATCCAGTTATTCCAGAAAATTTTCCACAGGGGCCATTGCTAAGCACCTTGCTTTACCTTTAATATGGAAATCTGATGTTCCCATCTTGGTGGAGCAGTGGCCCCTTCCCAAAGAAAAAATAGAGGTGTTTCATGAATTAGACAATGAACAATTAACACTAAGCCATATTCAGGTTTCAGTCAGCAAGTGGAACTCACTGGTTTTTTTGTTAAAGAAAAAATCTGTCATATGGAGAATGTTAATGGAGGTGAGAAAAATAAATGCAATTATCCAACTGACAGGCCCCCTTTAACTAGGAATTATTGATCCCTCTTTACGTCCTAGAAATTTTCATATTGTTATAATAGATTTAAAGGATGTCACTCAGTGCATAGAATTTGGTAAAAATAAATTTATTTATCATTCTGTTGACACTTATTCTCATTTCTCTTGGGCCACAGCTTTAACATCTGAAAAGGCTGGTGCCATAATTACTCATTTATTAGAAGCTTTTGCTGTTATGGGGGTACCCCAAGCTATTAAAACTGACAATGGATCAGCCTATATTTCCATAAAGTGAAAATTTTTAAAACATACAATGTTAGGCATATTAAAGGAATACTTGTTAATAGTACTGGACAAGGCATAATTGAGAGACAAAATAGAACGTTAAATGGTTTTTAAAAAGAAAAGGGGAATAAGATATAATGCTACACGCAGAAATAGAATACATTCAACTCTTTTTACTTTAAAATTTTTAAATTCAGATACAGAAGTTAACACACCAGCTTCACAGCAAGGGATTAAGGAAGTTACAACTCCATTAAATCAACTTGTATATTATAAGGATGTTGTTAAAGGAGAATGGGTTGCTGTGGTAGTTGTTTGATGGGGTAGAGAGTATGCTTATCTCTCCTCAGGAAATAATGAATTCTGGCTAGCAGACAAACTCATCAAACTCAGAAACAATGCCCTGCTCACATCACCAAGCACAAATGCATTGAACCACGAACCTAACAGCCAGGATGTCATCATTAACCCTGGAGGAACAACACAATCATTTGATTCCTCCTCAACACCTGGTTCCTCAACATCGGGGAATCCAACGGAACTGTAGTACAACAGTCCGAATGACATGGAGAGGGCTCTCGCAACTATACCAGGGGGCATGGTCCATAGTGAGGATGAGAAATCACCCTCTGAACACTAGGACCTTGTTTCTTGCCATACTTGCATTATTAATACACAGGTAAGTGCCCCAAATTATACTTATTGGAGTTATGTACCAAATCCTCCTTTATTAAGGGGAGTGTCTTGGTATGAACCATCTGTCTCCATATATGTTAATGAAAGTTCCTGGCTCCCAAGCCTTTATGATGATAGAGGTCCATTTAAACCTGAGGAAGAGGGTACTATTATATTCAATTATTCTCCTGGAATTACTGGACCTCCTATTTGCATAGGTCCTGAGCCCCCTTGTGTGGCATTTGGGACTCATCAGTGGGTCAGTTTAAGCAATGAAACTTCTGATTATTACTTATCGATTATTATGACATTTACTAAATTTATTTTAACTACTCATAAACTTTTGTCTCATTTACCTCATTGTAGACCCCATACTTTTTTGGATATTAATGAGTGGATACATTAGACTAAATGTTGAGGTGATTATTTATATCTCTTAACACAAACAAAGTTTGGCCCTATAATAGATTGGAGACCTCTACCATATGTGTCTGAAAAATCTGGGTTAGGATTGAGTATTTTGGTACATGAAAGAAACCTTACAGATATTCTTTCTTCATTTATAAAAAGAATTATGTGGCATGAAAGTGGATTTTGGTCACCTTCTCCTGGGATTGTTGTATATCCTCCACAGCTAGATTTTTTTTTTTATTAAATCATAGCTGTGCACATTAATACGATCATGGGGCACCATACACTGGTTTTACAGACCGTTTGACACATTTTCATCACACTGGTTAACATAATCTTCCTGGCATTTTCTTAGTTATTGTGTTAAGACATTTATATTCTACATATACTAAGTTTCACGTGTATACTTGCAAGATGCACTGCAGGTGTAATCCCACCAATCACCCTCCCTCCGCTCATCCTCCCACCTCCTTCCCTTCCCTCTTCCCCTTCCCCCCATTCTTAGGTGATACCTGGGTTATAGCTTTCATGTGAAAGCCATAAATTAGTTTCATAGTAGGGCTGATACATTGGATACTTTTTCTTCCATTCTCGACATACTTTACTAAGAAGAATATGTTCTAGCTCCATCCATGTAAAGTCTCCATCTTTCTTTAAGGCTACATAATATTCCATGGTGTACATATACCACAATTTATTAATTCATTCATGTATTGATGGGCACGTGGGCTTTTTCCATGACTTAGCAATTATGAATTGGGCTGCAATAAACATTCCAGTACAAATATCTTTGTTATGATGTGACTTTTGGTCTTCTGGGTATATACCTAGTAGAGGAATTATAGGATTTTTAGATTTCTAAGTGTTCTCCAAACCTCTTTACAAAAGGAACGTATTAATTTGCATTTCCACCAGCAGTGTAGAAGTGTTCCCTTTTCTCCACAACAATGCCAATATCTCTGGTCTTGGGATTTTGTGATATGGGCTAATCTTACTGGACTTAGATGATATCTCAAAGTAGTTTTGATTTGCATTTCTCTGATGATTAAAGATGATGAGCATTTTTTCATGTCTGTAGGTTGTGCACCTGTCAAATTTAGAGAAGTTTCTCTTCAAAGCCCTTGCCCAGCCTGCGATGGGATCACTTGTTCTTTTCTTGCTTATACGTTTGAGTTCTCTGTGGATTCTGGTTATTAAACATTTGTCAGAGACATAACCTGCAAATATCTTCTCCCATTCTGAGGACTGTTTGCTTGCTTTACTTACTGTGTTCTTGGCTGTGCAGAAGCTTTTTAGTTTGATCAGGTCCCAGTAGTGTATTTTTGAATCTGCTTCAATTGCTCGGGGGGGGGGGGTCCTTCTCATAAAATACTCGCCCAGACTGATTTCTTCGAGGGTTTTCCCTGCACTCTCTTCTAGTATTTTTATAGTTTCGTGCCTTAAGTTTAAATCTTTAATCCAGTAAGAGTCTTTAATCTTTAATCCAGAAAGGTGTGGGTCCAGTTTCAGTCTTCTACAGGTTGCCAGCCAGTTCACCCAGCACCATTTGTTAAATAGGGAATCTTTTCCCAACTGAATGTTTTTAATTGTGTTGTCAAAGATCAAATAACGGTAAGTAGCTGGATTCATCTCTTGGTTCTCTGTTTTGATCCAGACATCTACTTCTCTGTTTTTGTGCCAGTACCATGCTGTTTTAATCACTAGTAATTTATAGTTTAGTCTGAGGTCTGGTAGCAGGATTCCTCCTGCTTTGTTTTTATTTCTGAGTAATGTCTTGGCTATTCGAGTTTTTTTCTGATTCCATACAAAACGAAGTATTATTTTTTCAAGATCTTTAAAGTATGACAGTGGAGTTTTAATAGGGATTGCATTAAAATTGTGTATTGCTTTGGGTAGTATGGACATTTTAACAATGTTGATTCTTCCCAGCCATGAGCATGGTATGTTTTTCCATTTGTTAACATTTTCAGCTATTTCTTTTCTTAGAGTTCCATAGTTCTCTTTATAGAGATCTTTCACATCCTTTGTTAGATAAACTCCCAAATATTTCATCTTCTTTGGCACTACTTTGAATGAAATAGAGTCCTTAGCTGTTTTTTCAGCTTCACTATTGTTGGTATATATAAAGGCTACTGATTCATGAATGTTGATTTTGTAACCTGAGATGCTGCTGCATTCCTTGATCACTTCTAAGACTTTTGGATTAGAATCCCTGGTGTTTCCCAGGTATACAATCATATCATCTGCCAAGAGCAAAAGTTTGATCTCTTCTGACCCTATATGAATACCCTAGATCGCCTTTTCTTCCCTAATTGTGATGGCTAAATCTTCCATTACAATGTTAAAGAGCAGTGGAGACAATGGGCAGCCTGGTCTGTTCCTGATCTGAGTGGAAATGATATCAATTTAACCCCATTCAATATGGTATTGGCTGTGGGTTAGCTGTAGATGGCCTCTATCGGTTTAAGAAATGTTTCTTCTATCCCAATTTTCTTAAGTGTTCTGATCATGAAAGGATGCTGGATATTATCAAAAGCTTTTTCTGCATCCATTGAGAGAATCATATGGTCTTTGTTTTTTAATTTGTTTATGTGCTGAATTATACTTATAGATTTACATATATTGAACCATGTATTGAGACCCTGGGATAATACTGACTTGGTCATGATGTATAATTTGTTTGATGTGTTGTTAGATTCTGTTTGTTAAGATCTTGAATATTTTTGCATCTATATTCATTAGTGATTTTGGTGTATAATTTTGTTTTCTTATTGGGTGTTTTCCTGGTTTGGGGATCAGGGTTATGTTCGCTTCATAGAAGGTGTTGGGTAGTTTTCCTTCTTTTTCTACATTTTGGAACAGGTTTAGTAATATAAGTACCAGTTCCTCTTTAAACGTTTGGTAGAATTCTGACGTGAAGCCATCTTGTCCCGGGCTTTTCTTTTGAGAGATTTTGTATGGTTGATACTATTTCAGAACTTGATATTGGCCTGTTTAAAATTTCCACTTGATTCTGGCTAAGTCTTGGAAGATGACATGCTTCCAAGTATTGGTCAATTTCCTTCAGATTTTCATATTTTTAAGAATAAAGTTTCTTGTAATATTTATTAAGGATTTTTTGAATTTCTGCTGTGTCTGTTGTTATTTTGTCTTTGTCGTTTCTGATTGATTAGATTAGAGATTTTACTCTTTTTTTTCCTGGTTAGGTTAGCCAAATGTTTATCTATTTTATTGACCTTTTCAAAAAAACAACTTATGGATTTATTAATCTGTTGTATAATTCTCTTGTTTTCAATTTCATTTAATTCTGCTCTAATTTTGGTTATTTCTTTTCTTCTACTGGGTTTGTGGTTGGAATGTTCTTCCTTTTCCAGTTGCTTGAGATGTCCCCATTAAGTTTTTAACTTCCTCTCTTTCCATTCTCTTGAGGAAGGCTTTCAGTGTTATAAATTTGTCTCTTAGGACTGCCTTTGCAGTATCCCAGAGGTTCTGATAATTCATGTCTTCATTGTCGTTTTGTTCCAAAAATTTTGCAATTTACTTCTTAATCTGTCTGACCCAGCTATCATTCAGCATAAGGTTATTGAACTTCCATGTTTTTGTTTGAGTATGCAGATTCCTGTTGTTACTGAGTTCAACTTTTATTCCATGGTGGTCCGAGAAGATGCAAGGAATAATTTCTATTCCCTTAAATTTACTTAGGTTAGATGTGTGACCTAAGATGTGATTGATTTTGGAGTATGTTCTGTGGGCTGATGAGAAGTATGTGTATTCAGTTTTGTTGGGATGAAATGTTCTGTAGATGTCTGCTAAATCCGAATGTTGGATGGTTAGGTTTAAATCTAAAATTTCTTTGCTCAGCTTCTAATTGGAGGATCGATCCAATACTGCCAGAGGAGTGTTGAAATCTCTGACTAGTATGGAGTTCTAGGAAATCAAGTTGCTCATGTCTGTTCGAGTTTCTCTTATAAATTGAGGCGCATTCTGTTTGGATGCATAAATATTCATAATTGAAATCTCATCATATTGTGTATTACCCTTAACAAATATGAAGTGACCATTCTTATCCTTCCTTACTTTTTTTTGGTTTAAAGCCTATTGTGTTTGCAAATAGACAAAGTAGCAACACTTGATTTTTTTCTGATTACCATTTGCCTGAAATATGGATGACCATTCTTTCACCCTGAGTTTATATTTATCTTTTAAGGTAAGATATGACTCTTGTGTGCAGCAAATATCTGGCCTGAGTTTTTTTATCCAGTCATCTAACCTGTGCCTCTTTAGAGGACAGTTTAAGCCATTCACATTAATGGAGAATATTGATAAGTCTGGTAAAATTTTGGGTATCAATTTTTTCAAAAGTCCAGTGGACATTTTTAACCCTTTCACCACTGTGGAAGTTAGAGTTTGATCCAAAGTTTCTGAGTGAGTTTACTTTTGTGGTAGAGGATTGGGCTAGTCATTGGGGGTCTGAGAATATCCTGAAGAGCTGGTTTGGTTATGGTAAATTTCTTCAACATCTGAATGTCATTAAAGTATTTAATTTCTCCATCGTAAATGAAACTCAGTTTAGCTGGATACAAGATCCGGGGTTGAAAGTTATTTTGCTTTAGGAGATTAAAAGTCGATGACCATCCTCTTCTGGCTTGAAAATGTTTAGCAGAGAGATCTACAGTCATTCTAATATTCTTCCCTTTGTAGGTAATGGATTTCTTACGTCTGGCTGCTTTCAGAATTTTCTCCTTCATATTCACTTTAGTGAAGTTAATTATGATATGCCTGGGGGATGTCTTATTTGGATTGATTTTTGCTGGGATTCTGAAAATGTCTGTTATCTGAATTTCAGAATCTTGGCATGTCTAGAAAATTGTCTTTCATAATTTCATGGACAGGGACCTCTGTGCCTTGCGTGGCCACTTCATCACTTTCAGGGATTCCAGTGAGGCAGATATAAGCCTTCTTGAAATTATCCCATAGCTCTCTGAGAGAATGATCCGTTTTTGCTCTCCATTTCTCCTCCTCTTTTAGAGTTTGGTTACATTCAAAGGCTTTTTCTTCAATGTCATAAATCCTTTCTTCTGCTTCTCCACTCTGTTACTGAGGGATTCACTGTATTTTCAGATCTTTGAGGGCTGCAAATTCTTGCCTCAGTGCGTCTACATCTTTGGTGGTTATTTCTTTAAATTCCTTAAATTCTTGAGACAACTTTTGAATTTCTCCTCGAATTTCTAATTTCAAATTTTACTCCATTCTATTAATCTTGTTTGCAATCCAAATTCTGAATTCGATTTTTGACATTCGGCCAGCTGTTTATGAATGGGATCTTCAGTTACATCTGCCATATCTTTCCTTGTTTGTGGGGGGGGGGTTTGATCTATTCTTGTTATTCATGTTACCAGCATTTTTCTGCTGATTCCACCCCATGATTATTTTACACTGTTTGATTTTTCCTCTGGAGCTTTGTCGAGGACCTGTACAGTGCTATGGCCTGAGAAACTGGGGACCTGTTTGATGTGGTGTGGCTAAGTTGTTCTGTCTTGTTTTCAGCTGGTCTCTGTTCAACCCTAGTGAAACAGTTACTCTGGGTTGAAATCTCAGTTGTGGAATAATACCAGCAATTAAGTCACCCCACCTGCCACAGGCAACAATTGGAAAAGGTAAATCAAACCTTCCTACAACCACCCACCCAGGGCACCACTTGAATAGTCCTCTGGTGATTTGCTCAGTTCAAAAGTTCCAAATCAATTGTCTCAGTCAGCACCAGTCTGAGGTGGGAGAGTTTAAAATGTCTCTGGAAACTGGATTCCAGTGGTCTGGTGACAAATCAGATATGACTTGCTCTGGTGCTCTATGAAGTCAGGAGGACCCACCCAGGAAATACATTAGTATGGGAAGGTTAATGCCTCCTTCCCCACCTTGCACCTCTGTCACACCCAGTCACTGATAGCCCTGAAGGGCTGTGACCCAGTTGCCTCTTGTGAACAGATACTTCAGGGGTTTACACCTGCCTGAATCACAAGGAAATCTATATCTGCTCTGCCAGGCCATTGTGCTCTGCCTCTATCCAGCAGGGGGAGGTGAGGCCTGACAACTTTGGGTGCTTGATGGAGGCTGGCGGGTGTTCACTGAGTTCCAGCCCCGCCCCTGATTGATGTTACTGACAAACAGAACAGAACAACTTTTCGGGAATTTGTTTCTGTCCCTGCTAAATTCCTCTGCAGTAGAGAAGCTGTTTTGAGTTCCCTGAGACTGCATCTCAGGCCCTGTCTTTGCTTCTGCAGGTTTGTATTCAGTTAGCTGTCAGTTGTAGCCTTCTGCCTTCTTTTGTGTATAGGCTGATGATCCTCTGAGGGCCAGGTGCATCTTAGGCTCAGTAAAGTGGTCCTCTGGGTCAGCCCCGCCCTGGGAATTTCCTGGCTCTGCCCGTGCATTTTCTAGTCACTGTGCTCCACCCAGGCCGGTACCACCTCAGGCAATCCCTTTACTTACAGGACCCGTGTTTCTGTCCCAGTTCTGTTCTGTGGTGGTTGCCACCTGAGGAGATGCCTGCCCTCCTCTGGTTGCCCAGGGAGACAGGGGATGTGGCTTTGGAATATCCAGGAATGAGCCCTATTGCTGCCAATAAGTGTGGTTCCCTCTCAGTTGACCATCCTTTCCTCACTCTCGTGGTGCAGAATCAGCACTGACCAGCTGCAATCTAGGCCCTGTCCACACCCCTTGAGAAATTACCCAAGAATCTGTACTCCTGAGGGACAGGCCTTCAGACGTCAGAGTGATAGTGGAGGGGAGTGCTGGGAGCTCAGAATTGCAGGTAGAGAATATATACAGTTTTATGCCTAGCAGGAGTACGCCGTGGCACCCTAGTAGGGAAGGTAGGTCCAGTTTTTGGAGGGTCTCTCCCGTGGAGTGTAGTGGGAAGATCTTTGAACTCTGCTCATTTGTTTGTGGGGCACTTTGAGCTGTTCTCATGGGGGAGGGGACTTCCGTCCACTTGGTGATGGATTTTGTACTTTTTCTTTGTATCCTTCGGGTTGCAGCTTGCTTCAGCAGGGTTGATGTGTGTTCTTCAACCTTCTCTCTTGGTGCAGCTCTAATCCACCAGGTTACTTGCTAAATTTCTGTCCTTTAACTCTCCTTCTGTACGGGAGCCTCTGTGGAAAGCTGGCTTTACTCAGCCATGTTATCTTCACCACCCCCCACAGCCAGATTTATGGAAGATAAGCCTGGCTCTTTTTGGGCTACACACATGGAATGGAGCTTACACACATAAAGATACCGTAGCAGAGTGACACCCCACTATGTTTCCACTTTAAATGGAGGGAAGCACATTTTACAGAAGCATGTGTTAAGCTACTGTTTGTATGGCTGATTGGAGAGGTCAATTTGAATGAGAAAACCAGTGAAATTAGCTGTCCAGGAAGGTGTTGGTTATTTACTTGTTTTAATATATCTATGAGAATTGATTTTTCCTGAGATAGGATCTTTTTACTCTGGGACAGGATGGGAATTTGGCTTCTGGTGAAGATCATGCACCTGTGGGAGGAGTCCCCCACCATTGTCATCCTATCCCACATCGCCCTGAAACTAATGAAGAGGACGAAGAGATTTATCAGTCTTCTGATAGCAGCCATTCTTGGGATTATAGCTGTAACGGCCTCTGCAGCCGCTGCTGAAATAGCTTTGACTAAGTCTATTAAAACTGAAAAATTTGTTTCTAATTGGCATAAAGATGCTGAGAAACTTTCGATTTCTCAGAAGCAAATTGATATGGAAATATATAATGAATTAGCAGATTTAGAACAAACAGTGATTTTATCAGGTCATCAATTACATAGTTTAGAGAAACAATTAAAGTTAAAATGTGATTGGAATGTAACTTCTTATTGTGTTACCCCTGTGTTTTATAATGAAAGTTTGTTTCCATGGAGTAAGGTTAGAAAACATTTGTTGAATCATGAGAATTTGACTGCTATATAATTGAGTTACAACACCAAATATACTCGACATTTTAGCAAAAATCAGAACAAATTAATGGAGACGAAATTCTGAAAGGAATTTTGGAAGGAATAGCTCAATTGATTTCTATTAATAAGATTCATACTTTGGAACTTCTGCCGGCTCTCTGTTCTTACTTTGTTTGATTGGGTTTATTCTTTATATGATAATTAAAAATTTGATACAAGTTAAACAAACTATGATAGAAATGCTGCTGTCTTTTTGGTTATGACAGCAGTGCAAGGTAATAAATAAAAAGTGGGAAATGGAGGGGTACCGGCCCCCCAACCAAAGCAAGTGACATGGCCTCATGTGCTCCACGAGGAACGTTGCCTTAGGATGGAAAAACTTCTTTCTTTGTGTACATGCCTGGGCTAGTAAGAACCACCAGTTAAATTTTCACAGAAAGGAAAGTTACCGGAGGGCTTCGCACGGTTGCAGCTGGGGCCTGGGCACCTGCAGAGGTTACAGAAAGAAGTACTCTGTTCTATTCTCCTTTTAGCAAATTATCCTTTCTTAAGTTTTAGAGAACTAATCAAACAGAACAGACAGCTGAGCGCCATTGTGGTTAAGCCTTGAGCAAAGTGTTGTGCAAGTTGTTCTCGATTTAGATTAACTATGTATGTGTCTAGCAGCATATGTGCTGAACAAAGAATTTTTTGGCAGTCTTTATTTGTTCCTTTTTCAATTTCTATACTTTTTCCTTTTGACTAATGCTGTGTATAAAAAACACCCAATAAACATGAGAAGTCGCTGAGAGCCTAAGCGAGCCTCAGTCTCCCTTTCATAATATTCATTTTACCTGCAGTGCTTTCCTTTGTGTCTCCAAGCATCTAGTTCTGAGGACAACAACCAGAGCACTCAAATGCTGACCTGTCCTTTCTGCCAGCGTGCCTCTAGATGCACTCCACTCCCAGAGCACCTGTTTCCTCACCTCTTCATTCTGCCAGTCAGCATTCAGACCACACTCCATTCCCAGTGCACCCGAGTCCTCATCTCTCCTTTCTGCTAGTGTGCATCCAGACAGCACTCCACTTCCAGAGGACCTGAGTCCTCTACTCTTTTTTGCTTGTGTGCACACAGACAGCACTCCTTTCCCAGAGCACTGATTCCTCATCTCCACTTTCTGTCAGTGTGCATCTACACAGCACTCCTATCTCAATGTCCCCAAGTCCTCACATCTCCTTCCTGCCAGTGTGCATCCAGACCACACTCCTCTCCAAAAGCACCCAAATTCTCATTTCCCCTTTCCACTAGTGTGCGTCCGGTTAGTAGTTCTCTACCAGAGCACCTGAGTCCTCACCTTCCATTTCTCTGAGTGTGCATCCAGACATCATTCCTCTAAAAGTGCCCCTGAGTTCTCACCTCTTCTTTCTGTTAGTGTGCATCAAGACAGTACACTTCTTCCTGAGCACCCAAGTCCTCAACTTTCACCTCCACTAGTTGGTATCAGGAGACCACTCCTGTCTCAGAGCACCCTATTCCTCACCTCCCCTTTCTGTCAGTGTGCTTCTAAAAGAACTGTCCAAGAGCTCCCAAGTCCTCACCTCCCCTTTGTTAGTATCCATCCAAACAGCACTCCTCTCCCAACCCCTGAGTCCTCACCTCCCCTTTTGGTAGTATCCATCCAAACAGCACTCCTCTCCAAACCCCTGAGTCCTCACCTCCCCTTTTGGTAGTTTCCATCCATACAGCACTCCTCTCCCAACACACCTGAGTCCTCACCTCCCCTTTCTGCTGGTGTGCATTGTAAATGCACTCCTCTACCAGAGCTCCTAAGTCCTCACCTCCCCTTTCTGGTAGTGTCCATCCAAACAGCACTCCTCTCCCAGAGCCCCCAATTACTCACCTCCCCTTTCTGCCACTTTGCATCCAGACGGTACTCCATCATTACCAGAGCACCCAAGTCCTTCAGACAGCACTGTTTCCCAGAGCACACAAGTTCTTACCTCTCCGTTTTGGTAGTGTGCATCCAGACAGCACTCCCCTCCCAGCGCACCTGACTCCTCATCTCTCCTTTCTTGCTAGTGTGCATCTGAAACGCATTCCACTCTCACAGCACCTGGGTCATCACCTCCCCTGTCTGAAGGTGTACATCCAGACAACATTCCTCTCCAAAGCACCCGAGTCCTCACCTCTCCTTTTTGATAGTGTGTAACCAGACAGCATTCCTTTCACAATGCACCCCTTTCTGCCAGTGTGCATCTGAACGGCACTGCACTCTCACAGCCTCTGAGTCTTCACATCCCATTTCTGTGAGAGTGCATCCAGACAGCCCTCCTCTACAAGAGCACGCAAGTGCTGACCTCTCCTATCTGCCAGTGTGCTTCCAGATGCACTCCTCTCCCAAAGCACCTGAGTCCTAACCTCTCCATTCTGCAAGTGTGCATCCAGACAGCACTCCTCTCCCAACACACCCAAGTCCTCACTTCCCCTTTCTGCTAGTGTGCATCCAGACAGCACTCCACTGCAATAGCACCCAAGTCCTCAGCTCTTTATTCTGCTAGTGTGCATCCAGACAGGTGTCCTTTCCCAGAGCACCTGAGTCCTCACCTCCACATTATGCCAGTGTGATTCAGACAGAACTCCTCTCCCAGCACATCTGAGACCTCAACTCCCCATTCTGCTAGTGTGTTCTCCTACAGAATCCAAGTCCTCACATCCCCTTTATGCCTGTGCATCCAGACAGCACCCCTCAGAGTCCTCGCCTCCACTTTTTGCTAGTGTGCATCCACTCGGCACTCCTCTCCCAATACACTCGTGTCCTCATGTCTCCTTTCTGCCGTTGTGCATCCACACAGCACTACTCTCCCAATGCACCCAAGCCCTCAACTCACCTTTCAGCTAGTGTGTATCCAGACAGCACTCCTCTCCCAGAGCTCCTGATTCCTCACTTCTCCTTTCTGCCAATGTGCACCCAGACAGCAGTTCTATCCCTAGGCACCATGTCTTCTTCCTTTTAGTGTGCATCCAGACAGCACTCCTCTCCTAACTCATCAGAGTCCTCGCCTCCCCTTTCTGCTAATGTCCATGTAGACAGCACTCCACTCCCAGAGCACCTGAGCCCTCACCTTTCCATTTTTCTAGTGTGCATCCAGACAGTATTCCTCTCCCAGTGGAACTGAGTCCTCACCTCTTTTCTACTCGTGTACATGCAGACAGCACTCCTCTCCCAATACACCCGAGTCCCCATCTCTCCTTTCTGCTAATGTACGTCCACACGGCATTCCTCCTTTAATGCATCTGAGTGCTCAAATCCACTTTCTGGTAGTGTGCATCCAGTCTACTCTCCCAACAAACCCAACTTCTCACCTCTCCTTTCTGCTAGTGTGCATCCACTTAGCACTTATCTCCCAATTAACCCAAGTCCTCATCTCTCATTTCTTCTATTGTGCATCCAGAAAGCACTCCTCTCCCAATGCAACTGAGCCCTCAACTCACTTTTCTGTTAGGGTTCATCCAGAGCGCACTCCTCTCTGAGAGCACCCAAGTCCTCACCTCTTCTTTGTGCTAGTGTGCATGCAGACAGCACTCCTCTCCAGATACATCTAAGTCCTCATCTCTCCTTTCTGCTTTTGTGCATCCAGACTGTACTCCTCACCTAACTCATTCGAGTGCTGAAATCCCCTTTGTGTGGGTGTGCATCCAGACAGCACTCCTCTCCCAGATCACCGGACTCCTCACCTCTCCTTTCTGCCAGTATGTATACAAATAGCATCCTATTCCCATAGCACCCTAGTCATCACCTCTCCTTTGTGCCACTGTGCATCAAGACAGCACTCCTCTCTGAGAGCATTCGAGTATTCACCTCCCCTTTCTGCGAGTGTGCATCCAGACAGGACTCTTATCCCAGAGCACTCGAGTCCAAATCTCTCCTTTCTGCTACTGTGTATCCAGACAGCAATCCTACCCCAGCGGACCAGAGTCCTCACCTTTCCATTCTGGTAGTGTGCATAAAGATAGCACTCCTTTCCCAGAGCAATTTAGTCCTCATCTCTCCTTTCTGCTAGGGTGCATCCAGACAGCACTCCTCTACCAATACACCTACTCCTCACCTCCCCTTTCTGCTAGTGTGCTTCCAGACAGCATTCCTCGCAGAAGCACCCAAGTCCTCAACTCCCCTTTCTGCTAGTGCTAGCTGACAGCTCTCCACTCCCAGAGCACAGGAGACCTCACCTTCTCCCAATACACCTGAGTCCTCATCTTTCCTTTCTGCTAATGTGCATCAAGACACCACTCCTCTTCCAGAGCAACCGAGTCTTCAACTCTCCATTGTGCTACTGTGCATCCAGACAGCACTCCTCTCCCAGAGCACCCATGTCATCTCCTCCCCTTTTTGTGATTGTACATCCAGACAGCACTCCTCTGCTAGAGCACATATATACTCATCTCCCCATTCTGCAATTGTACATCCAGGCAGCACTCCTCTCTCAATGTATCAGAGGCCTCATATCCCCTTTCTGTTAGTGTTGACACAGACGGTACTCTCCTCCCAGAGCACCTGACTCCTCATATCTCCTTTCTGATAGAGTGCATCCAGACAGCAGTCCTCTCCCAACGCACCCAAGTCCTCACCTCCCCTTTCTGCTAGTGTGCATACAGACAACACTCCACTCCAAGAGCACCTGAGTTCTCACCGCTCCTTTCTGCTAGTGTGCAAGAGACAGAACTCCTCTCCAGGAGCACCTGAGTCCTAATCTCTCCTTTCTGTCAGTGTGTATCTAGAGAGAACTCCTCTCCAATACACCTGAGTCTTCACCTCTCCTTCTGGCCAGTGTGCATCCAGACAGAACTCCTGTTTCAACGCTTCTGAGTTCTCAACTCCCCTTGCTACTAGTTTGCATCCAGACAGCACTCCTCTCCCAGAGCACCAGAGTCCTCCATACAGCACTCCTCTCCCTGGGCACACGAGTCCTCACCTCTCCTTTCTGCTGGTGTGCACCTGAAATGCACTCCACTCTCATAATAACCGAGTCCTCACATCCCCTCTCTGCAGGTGTGCATCCAGACAGCTTTCCTCCCCAGAGCACCTGAGTCCTCACCTCTCCTTTCTCGTAGTGTGCAAACCCAAGTCCTCACCACCCCTTTATGCCAGTGTTTATCTGAATGGCATTCCACTCTCACAGCACCCAAGTCCTCACTTCCCATTTCTGCAAATGTGCTTTCAGACAGCATTCCTCTCAAAGCTCAGCCAACTCTTCAACTCCCCTTTGTGCTACTGTGCATCAATACCACACTCCTCACCAAGCACACCAGAGTCCTCTCCTTTCTGCTAGTGTCCATCCAGACAACACTCCTTTCTCAGGGCACCCAAGTCCTCATTCATCCTTTGTGTGCATCCAGGCAGCACTCCTCTCCCAATGCACCCTCACCTCCAATTTCTGCTAGTGTGCATCTGGATAGCACTCCACTCCCAGAGCACCTGAGTCTTCACCTCTCCTTTTATGCTACACACACAGCACTTATTTCCCAGAGCACCTGAGTCTTGATCTCTTCTTTCTGCTAGTTGCATCAAGCCAGGACTCCTCTCAAAATGCATCCAACACCTCAACTTTTCTTTCTGTTAATGTGCATGAAAACAGCCCTCCTCTCCCAGAGCACCTGAGTCCTCACCTCCCTTTTCTGTTAGTGTGCATCCAGACAGCACTGCACTCCCAGAGCACCCGTGTCCACACCTCTCCTGTTTGCTGTGTGAATCAAGAGTGCAATCCTCTCCCAGAGCACCCAAGGCCTCACTTCCCCTTTCTGCTAGTGTGAATCCAGAAACACTTCTCTCCCACAGCATCCAACTCCACATCTCTCCTTTTTGCTAGTGTGCATTGAGCCAGCACTCCTTTCCCAATGCACCCAAGTCATCACCTTTATTTTCTATTAATGTGCATGAAAAAGTACTCCTCTCCAAGAGAATCCGAATCCTCATCTCTCCTTTCTGCTACTGTGCATCCACACATCACTCTCCTCCCAATGCACCTGAGTCCGCAATTCTCCTTTCTGTTAGTGTGCATCCAGACTGCACTCCACTCCCAGAGCACTTGAGAACTCACCTCTCCTTTCTTCTAGTGTGAATCAAGACAGCATTCCTCTCCCAGGGCACCAGAATCCTCAGTTCTCCTTTGTGTAGGACTGCGTCCAGAGAACACTTCTCTCCCATAGCACCCAATGGGGAATATTTGTGTAGCCTGGCAATTCAGTGTGTGCAGTGAACTGGCAGATTGCTGAACTCTAAGTGTAATCTGGAGCTGTGGAGAATGCCTGAAAAGTGTCTGTGGTACTGCTGAAGTGGTGAGAAGCAGGGGCAACCAGCTCTTCCCCACCAGAAGATTATAATTCCCAGTTCGTGGGGAAACTAGGAGTTGAGTAGAAAAATTATTGAAATGTGGACTCCTGAGTGGAATTTGGTGGTCAGATAGGGGTGCCGTCTGGAGCAGCACGGCCGAGGATAGGCAGCCTGTTAGGAAGCAGACATATCTTGAAATTTCAGAAATGGTGACTGCCACAGGCACCTCTTCACAT
Organism: Nycticebus coucang; assembly: GCF_027406575.1. NCBI lineage: Eukaryota > Metazoa > Chordata > Mammalia > Primates > Lorisidae > Nycticebus > Nycticebus coucang. The sequence continues at coordinate 33,878,984 of NC_069789.1, read as the reverse complement.
GGGCCAGGTGTGGTGATTTGAGTCTCACCTACAGGCAGCCATCCTGCACCCAGAGCTGGTCCAGGATATCCTTCACATCATGGGAACAGTTGTAGGGAGGATTTGTGATATCTGCCTATGAAGATTCTTTTTGAAATTGGTGGAATCAACATCTCAGTGGTGTCTAAGCGCCAAGCGGGTAGCCAGGCAACCATCAAAAAAACAGTGTATGATGTATTCTTCTTAGTAAAGTATCTCAAGAATGGAAGAAAAAGTATCCAATGTACTCAGCCCTACTATGAAACAAATGTATGGCTTTCATATGAAAGTTATAACCCCGTTATAACCTAAGAATATGGGGAAGGGTGAGAGGGAGGGCAGGGATGGGGGAGGATGGGCAGAGGGAGGGTGATTGGTGGGATTACACCTGCGGTGCATCTTACAAGGGTACATGTGAAACTTAGTAAATGTAGAATATAAATGTCTTAACACAATAACTAAGAAAATGCCAGGAAGGCTATGTTAACCGATGTGATGAAAATGTGTCAAACGGTTTATAAAACCAGTGTATGGTGCCCCATGATCGCATTAATGTACACAGCTATGATTTAATTAAGAAAAAACAAAACAGTGTAAACTGTGAATCAAGTATAAGCCTGGGAACCACTCACGGTGCCACCTGGTGTTCAGAAAGTATATTGCAACATGAATATATTCCTACTAAAGTTGATCCCTACAGCATACGTATAGTCATGTGTTATATATGTGTGTGTGTGTATAATATTTTTGTGGTTGGTGCCTTTCCCCCCTCTTTTTACTTTGCTCATTCTTTTTGCTCTTTTGCTTTTTATCCTCTTCTTGTAGGCGTTATTGTTAATATTTTCTTATTATTAAAACTATTTTTTTCTTTCTCTTCTTCCATTCGTATGGTTGCTGAGAGTGCTTACATCAGATATTTGAGTTTTTTCTTTTTTCATTATTTTATTATTATTATTCTGTTGTTGTTGTTATTTGTTTATTTGTTTCTGTTTGTGCATCTATGTGCGTGTGTCTGGTAGCGTTTTTTGTCTGTTTATTTGCTCGTTTGATTTCAACATGTTTTGGGTTTTGCAAAATCCTTGGGTTGGCTATTTTCCCGAACTCCAATTTTTATAATCATTTTTTAATTTATTTAATTTTTTTATTAAATCATAGCTGTGTACATTAGTATGATCATGGGGCACCATACACTTGGTTCATAGACCGTTTGACACATTTTCATCACACTAGTTAACATAGTTTTCATGGTATTTTCTTAGTTATTTTGCTAAGACCTTTACATTCCACATTTACTAAGATTCAAATATACCCTTGTAAGATGCACCACAGGTGTAATACCATTCATCCCCCTCCCTTCCTTCCCTTTCCCCCTTCTCCCTATTCTTAGGTTGTAACTGGGTTATAGCTTTCATGTGAAGGTCCTACATTAGTTTCATAATAAGGGTGAGTACATTGGGTACTTTTTCTTCCATTCTTGAGACACTTTACTAAGAAGAATATGTTCCAGCTCCATCCATGTAAAAATGAAAGAGGTAAAGTCTCCATCTTTTTTTAAGGCTGCATAATATTCCATGTTGTATATATACCACAATTTAATAATCCATTCGTGCATTGATGGGCACTTGGGCTTTCTCCATGACTTAGCAATTATGAATAGGGCTGCAATAAATATTCTCATACAAATATCTTTGTTATGATGTGATTTTTGGTCTTCTGGGTATATGCCCAGTAGAGGGATTATAGGATTGAATGACGGATCTATTTTTAGATCTCTAAGTGTTCTCCATATCTCTGTCCAAAAGGAATGTATTGATTTGCATTCCCAACAGCAGTGCAAAAGTGTTCCCTTTTCTCCACATCCACGCCAACATCTCTGGTCTTGGGATTTTTGTGATGTAGGCTAGTCTCACTGGAGTTAGATGATATCTCAAAGTAGTTTTGATTTGCATTTCTCTGATGATTAAAGATGATGAGCATTTTTTCATATGTCTGAAGGCCATGCACCTGTCTTCTTCAGAGAAATTTCTTTTCAAGTCCCTTGCCCAGCCTGGGATGGGATCCCTTGTTCTTTTCTTGCTAATGCGTTTGAGTTCTCTGTGGATTCTGGTTATTAAAACCTTTGTCGGAGACATAACCTGCAAGTATCTTCTCCCATTCTGAGGGCTGTTTGCTTGCTTTACTTACTGTGTTCTTGGCTGTGCAGAAGCTTTTTAGTTTGATCAAGTCTCAGTAGTGTATTTTTGAAGCAGCTTCAATTGCCCGGGGGGTCCTTCTCATAAAAAAACTCACCAAACCCAATTTCTTCAAGGGTTTTCCCTGCCCTCTCTTCTAGTATTTTTATAGTTTCATGTCTTAGGTTTAAATCTTCAATACAGTGAGAGTCTAACTTGGTTAATGGTGAGAGGTGTGGGTCCAGATTCAGTCTTCTACAGTTGCCAGCCAGTTCAGCCAGCAACATTTGTTAAATAGGGAATCTTTTCCCCATTGAATGTTTTTAATTGGCTCGTCAAAGATTAAATAAAGGTAAGTAGCTGGATTCATCTCTTGGTTCTCTATTCTGTTCCAGACATCTACTTCTCTGTTTTTGTGCCAGTACCATGCTGTTTTGATCACTATTGATTTGTAGTATAGTCTGAGGTCTGGTAGCATGATTCCTCCTCCTTTGTTTTTATTTTTGAGTAATGTTTTGCCTGTTTGAGGGTTTTTCTGATTCCATATAAAACGAAGAATTGTTTTTTTCAAGATCTTTAAAGTATGACAGTGGAGCTTTAATGGGGATTGCGTTGAAATTATATATTGCTTTGGGTAGTATGGACATTTTAACAATGTTGATTCTTCCCAACCATGAGCGTGGTATATTTTTCCATTTGTTAACATTCTCAGCTATCTCTTTTCTTAGAGTTTCATAGTTCTCTTTATATAGATTTTTCACGTCCTTTGCTAGATAAACTCCCAAGTATTTCATCTTCTTCGGCACTACTGTGAATGGGATAGAGTCCTTAATTGTTTTTTCAACTTGACTATTGTTGGTATATATAAAGGCTACTGGATCATGAATGTTAATTTTGTAACCTGAGATGCTGCTGTATTCCTTGATCACTTCTAAGAGTTTTGTAGTAGAGTCTCTAGTATTTTCCAGATATACAATCATGTCATCTGCGAAGAGCGAAAGTTTGATCTCTTCTGACCCTATATGGATACCCTTGATTGCCTTTTTTCCCTAATTGCAGTGGCTAAAACTTCCACTACAATGTTAAAGAGCAAAAGAGACAATGGGCAGCCTTGTCTGGTTCCTGATCTGAGTGGAAATGATTCCAATTTAACTCCATTCAATATGATATTGGCTGTGGGTTTGCTGTAGATGGCCTCTATCAGTTTAAGAAATGTCCCTTCCATACCAATTTTCGTAAGTGTTCTGATCATGAAGGGATGTTGGATGTTATCAAAAGCTTTTTCTGCATCGATTGAGAGGATCATATGGTCTTTGTTTTTTAATTTGTTTATGTGCTGCATTACATTTATAGATTTACGTATATTGAACCAGCCTTGATACCCTGGGATAAAACCGACTTGGTCATGATGTATGATTTGTTTGATATGTTGCTGGATTCTGTTTGTTAGAATCTTGTTGAATATTTTTGCATCTATATTCATTAGTGATATTGGTCTATAATTTTCTTTTCTTGTTGGGTTTTTCCTGGTTTGGGGATCTGGGTGATGTTTGCTTCATAGAACGTGTTGGGTAGTCTTCCTTCTTTTTCTACTTTTTGGAACAGGTTGAGTAATATAGGTACTAATTCCTCTTTGAAGGGTTGGTAGAATTCTGACGTAAAACCATCTGGTCCCGGGCTTTTCTTTTTGGGGAGATTTTGTATGGTTCATGTTATTTCCAAACTTGATATGTGCCTGTTCAACATTTCCACTTGATTTTGGTTAAGACTTGGAAGGTGACGTGCTTCCAAGTAATGGTCAATTTCCTTCAAATTTTCGTATTTCTGAGAGTAAAGTTTCTTGTAATATTCATTAAGGATTTTTTTGATTTCTGAGGAGTCTGTTGTTATTTCATCTTTGTTTTTTCTGATTGATGAGATTAGAGATTTTACTCTTTTTTTCTTGATTAGGTTGGCCAAAGGTTTATCTATTTTGTTGACCCTTTCAAAAAACCAGCTTTTTGATTTATTGATCTGTTGTATTATTCTTTTGTTTTCAATTTCATCTAGTTCTGCTCTGATTTTGGTTATTTCTTTTCTTCTACTGGATTTGGGGTTCCAGTGTTCTTCCATTTCCAGTCTCTTGAGATGTCTCATTAAGTTGCTTACTTCCTCTCTTTCCGTTCTCCTCAGGAAGGCTTGCAGTGCTATAAATTTCCCTCTTAGAACTGCCTTTGTGGTGTCCCAGAGGTTCTCATAGTTCATGTCTTCATTGTCATTTTGTTCCAAAAATTTAGCAATTTTTCTTGATCTCATCTCTGACCCAGCTATCATTCAGCATAAGGTTATTTAACTTCCATGTTTTTGTATGAGTATGCAGATTCCTGTTGTTACTCATCTCAAGTTTTATTCCATGATGGTCTGAGAAGATGCATGGAATAATTTCTATTCCTATAAATTTACTGAGGTTAGACTTGTGACCTAAGATGTGATCGATTTTGGAGTAAGTTCCGTGGGCTGATGAGAAATATGTGTATTCAGCTTTGTTAGGATGAAATGTTCTGTAGATGTCTCCTAAATCTAAATGCTGGATGGTTAGATTTAAATCTAGAATTTCTTTTTTTTAATTTTTTTATTCATTAACTTTTATTAAATCATAGCTGTGTACATTAGTATGAACATGGGGCACCATACACTTGGTTCATAGATCGTATGACACATTTTCATCACACTAATTAACATAGATTTTGTAGCATTTTCTTAAACCACTTAGCTCGTCTACACCAAATAGGGCCCCAGTTTCTCAGGCCACAGCACTGTACGGGTCCTCGGCAAAACACCAGAGGAAAATCAAAGGGACTAAAAAAAACATGGGGCGGAATCAGCAAAAAAACTCTGATAACATGAATAACCAGAATAGATCAACCCCCCCAAGGAAAGATACGGCAGATGTAATTGAAGATCCCATTCACAAACAACTGGCTGAGATGTCAGAAATCGAATTCAGAATTTGGACGGCAAACAAGATTAACAAAATGGAACTAGGAATTCGTGGAGAAATTCAAAAGCTGTCTCAAGAATTTAACGAATTTAAAGCCAAAACCACCAAAGACTTAGACACACTGAAACAAGAATTGGCAGCCCTCAAAGATATGAAAAATACAGTAGAATCCCTTAGCAACAGAATGGACCAAGCAGAAGAAAGGATCTCAAAGATTGAGGATAAAGCCTTTGAACGCTCCCAAACTCTCAAAGAGGAAGAGAAATGGAAAGCAAAAATGGATCACTCACTCAGAGAGCTATGGGATAACTCGAAGAAGGCAAATATCCGTCTCATAGGAATTCCTGAAACAGATGAAGTGGCCTCACTGGGCGCAGAGGCCCTTCTGCATGAACTTATGAAAGAGAATTTTTCAGACATGCCTAGAGAACCTGAAATTCAGATAGCAGATAGCTTCAGAACCCCAGCACGACTCAATTCCAATAAGACATCCCCCAGGCATATCATAATTAACTTCACTAAATTAATATGAAGGAGAAAATTCTCAAAGCGGCCAGGTGAAAGAAATCTATTACCTTCAAAGAGGATTAATGGGATAAATCTAGAATTTCTCTACTCAGATTTTTGTTGGAGGATCAATCCATCACTACCAAAGGAGTGTTAAAAGCTCCGACTATTATAGAGTTGGAGGAAATAAAGTTGCTCGTGTCTGTTAGAGTTTCTCTTATAAATTGAGGTGCATTCTGGTTGGGTGCATAGATATTAATAACTGAAATCTCATCATATTGAGTCTTACCCTTAACAAATATGCAGTGACCATTTTTGTCCTTCTTTACTTTTGTTGGTTTAAAGCCTATTGTATCCACAAATAGAATTGCAACACCCGCTTTTTTCTGGTTACCATTTGCCTGAAATATGGATGATCATCCTTTCACCCTGAGTCTGTATTTGTCTTTTAAGTTAAGATGTGACTCTCGTATGCAACAAATGTCTGGCCTGAGTTTTTGTATCCAGTCAGCTAACCTATGTCTCTTTAGAGGGCAGTTGAAGCCATTCACATTAATGGAGAGTATTGATAAGTTTGGTGAAATTTTGGGTATTGAGTTTTTTGAAAGTCCAGTGGGCATTTATATAATCCTTTTGCCATTGTGGAAGTTGGAGTTTGATCAGAAGTTTCTGAGTGAATTTACTTTTGTAGTAGAGGATTGGGTTGGTTATTATGGAGGATAGGTCTGAGAATATCCTGAAGAGCTGGTTTGGTTATGGCAAATTTCTTTAGCATATGTATGTCATTAAAGTATTTAATTTCTCCATCATAAATGAAACTCAGTTTACCTGGGTACAAGATCCGGGGTTGAAAGTTATTTTGCTTGAGGAGATTAAACGTTGATGACCACCCTCTTCTGGCTTGAAAAGCTTCAGCAGAGAGATCTGCAGTCATTCTAATGTTCTTACTTTTGAAGGTAATAGATTTCTTTCACCTGGCCGCTTTGAGAATTTTCTCCTTCATATTAACTTTAGTGAAGTTAATTATGATACGCCTGGGGAATGTCTTATTGGGGTTGAGCCATGCTGGCGTTCTGAAGCTATCTACTATCTGAATTTCAGGTTCTCTAGGCATGTCTGAAAAATTCTCTTTCATAATTTCATGCAGAAGGGCCTCTGCGCCCAGTGAGGCCACTTCATCTGTTTCAGGAATTCCCATAAGTCGGATATTTGCCTTCTTTGAATTATCCCAGAGCTCTCTGAGAGAGTGATCCATTTTTGCTTTCCATTTCTCTTCCTCTTTGAGCGTTTGGGAGCATTCAGAGGCTTTATCTTCAATGTCGGAGATCCTTTCTTGTGCTTGGTCCATTCTGTTGCTAAGGGATTGTACTGTATTTTTCATATCTTTGAGGGCTGCCAATTCTTTTTCAGTGTGTCTAAGTCTTTGGTGGTTTTGTCTTTAATTCGTTATATTCTTGAGACAGCTTTTGAATTTCTCCACGAATTCCTAGTTCCATTTTGTTAATCTTGTTTGCCATCCAAATTCTGAATTCAATTTCTGACACCTCAGCCAGTTGTTTGTGAAAGGGATCTTCAATTACATCTGCCGTATCTTTCCTTGGGGTGGTTGATCTATTCTGGTTATTCATGTTATCAGAGTTTTTCCGCTGATTCTGCCCCATGATTGTTTACTCCCTTTGATTTCTCCCCTAGTGTTTTCTCGAGGACCCGTACAGTTCTATGGCCTTAGAAACTGGGGCCCTGTTTGGTGTAGAGGGGCTAAGTGGTTCTGTCTTGTTTTCAGCTGGTTTCTATTTGACCCTCGTGAAACAGATGCTCTGGGTTGAAGTCTCTGCTGTGGAGAAATACCAGCAATTTAGTCACCCCACCCACCACAGGCAACAAATGGAAAAGGAAAATCAAACCTTCCTACAACCACACATGCAGGGCACCACCTGGATAGTCCCCAGGTTAGTGGCTCAGTTCAAAAAGTCCAAATCAATTGTCTCAGTCAGCAGCTGCCTCGGGTGGGAGAGTTCAAGATGTCCCTGGGAACTGGATCACAGGGGTCTGGTGACTGCTCTAATATGGCTTGCTCCAGTGCTGCGTGGAGTCAGGAAGAACCATCCAGTAAATAGATCAGTCTGGGAAGATTGATGCCTCCTTCCCCACCTTGCAGCTCTGTCACATTCAGTCACTGCTAGCCCCACAGGGCTGTGACCCAGTCAGTCGTCTGCAGTAAGCAGATACTCCAGGGGTTTGCACCTGCCTAAGTCACAGGGTAGTCTGTGTCTGCTTGTCTAGGCTGCTACTCTCTGTCTTTATCCAGGAGGGGGTGGTGTGACGTGTCAACCTCGTGCACTTGATGGGGGCTGGAGGTGTTCACTCAGTTCCAGCCCCACCCTTAGTTTATGTTACTGGGTGAATGGAACAACCGTATGGGAGTTTGTTTCTGACCCTGCTAGATTCTTCTGCAGAGGAGAGGCTGATTTGTCTTCCCAGAACCTGTGCCTCAGCCCTGTCTTTAGTCCTGCGGGTTTGTATTCGCAGCACGATCAGTTGTCGGCTGCAGCCTCTTTGCCTCCTTTGTCTATAGGCTGGTGATCCCCTGAGGGCCAGGTGCGTCTTAGGCTCAGTAAAGTGGTCCTCTGTATCAGCCCCACCCTGGGAGTTTCCTGGCTCTGCGGGTGTGTTTTCTAATCCTTGTGTTCCACCCAGGTCAGTGCCACCTCAGGCAAATCCTTTACTCACGGGGCCTGTGTTTCAGTCCTAGGTCTCTTCCATGGTGGTTGCCATCTGAGAAGATGCTCAGCCTCATCTGGTTGCCCTGGAAGACAGGAGGAGAGGCTATCGATATCTGGGGGTGGGCCTTGTTATTGCTGAAGACAGCTGTTGCTCTGCACCTCGGGGCACCACCGCTCCAGTGTAATTCCCTCTCAGTGGACCATCGTGTTCTCACTCCTGTGCTAGAGTCAGCACTGGCCAGCTTCAGTCCAGGTTCTGTCTACACCTCTCGAGAGTTCACCCAAGAATCTGGACTCCTGGTGGGGCAGGTCTCCAGATCACAGAGTGAGAGTGGAGGGGAGTGTTAAGAGCTCAGAGTTGCAGGTCATAACACCAAGCTTATTGAGACCAAATGAACAAATAAACATATACAAAGGTTACCAGGCACATGGGCCCATAGATAAAGAGACAGACAGAAACACATAGACATACAGGTAGCAGCCACAACAACAGCAATATAAGAACAACTGCAATAAAAATAGTGATAATCGTAAAATAATTGAAAGAAAGAAAAAAAAGAGAGAGAAAAGTGGTGTTAGCAGGGATGTTAAATGAGAGGAAAGAAGTAATTAAAATTAGAAGACATAGAAATAAAAAATATATCTATATGAAAGGTAATAATAAAAAATTATCGAAATCTCCTCTAAGAAAATGGTGAGGAAAAAACAGACAAAAACAAAACAAAGCAAAAAAACACGAAAATGAAAACCAAACCAAACCAAAACAAAACAAAACAACAAAAAAGGCACCAACTACAAAAATATTCTTTTTTTTTTTTTTTTGGCCGGGGCTGGGTTTGAACCCACCACCTCCGGCATATGGGTCCGGCGCCCTACTCCTTGAGCCACAGGCACCGCCCTACAAAAATATTCTTGCGTGTGGAAATATACCTATATATATCTGTATGTCTGCTGTAGGGAACAACTTTCGTAGGAGTATATTCATACTGCAATATACTTTCTGGACACCAGGTGGCGCTGTGAGTAGTTCCGAGGCTTATACCTGATTTACAGTTTATACTGTTACCATAGTAACCACCTTCCATGGCTGATCGCCATTTTGGAATTTCTGCAAAAGTTTGTCGCCTAAGAATTGTGTAACCTCGGCTGTTCTTTTCCAGGCAGCACTTGCGACTGACCTTCCCACTCAGAGCAGGTGTCCACACTTAAGTCTTTCCACTCTGTTCCCAGGTTCTCCTGCAAACTGGCGACTGCAATCAGCTGTAAGGGGAGTGGTGCTGAGTTCGCGCAGTCGTTGGCGGGCTTGCGGTTTTATCTGCTGTAGCTGGCTCCTGAGGCTGAAGCCAAGTTCGGGGCTTTAGCAGATAAAGCTGGGTCCACGGCTTCAAGCCCATTCCCGTGGTTGGAGCGTTCCAGGGACTTATTCTGAGTTTTATGGTTCAGAGTTTCCCTTTTGGATTGGCGCCAGTTTGCCGCGCAGCCTGAACTGCCAGCCCCCTCCAACACCTGGGGAAAGGTGCCCGCCCTTTTGGGTAGTTCAAAATGTCTGTTTCCCGGGCAGGATCCCTTCCCTTCAATTGTCCAACAGTTTGCCCAACTCCCTGTGGTTTTGATTGGCTCTCCTTTCGGATGCCTCCCTCAGTTCAGGAATAATTATTTGTCAATTGGGTTTGTCAGCATTTACAAGCTGCTGACCTCTGTAGGGGAGGGGCCTGCCAGCCGGCATGGCCAAGCAGGGTAGAACCTCTACAACAGAGTCTGTGATTTTAAATTACCCGTCATATATAGCAATCCGCCAGTTCACTGGGCGTCTCTAGCTGTGTGTCCACTCCAATAATCCACACACAGGGAAGGTCCAGACCGCCTTTCCTCTCACCTGATGGCTTGGGAGAGGTGGGCTACACATCCGTCCTGTCCGCCATCATGCTCCACCCAATTTTTATATTCAATAAAAACAAGGGGGAATGAAGGATGATGGCTGACTGGAACCAGGTTGCAACAGAAGCTCCAGTCCAGAGGGAGAGATAATGGCCTGAAAGAACCCAAGAAAGCTGAAGGGTGGGAGCCAAGCTGAGAGAAGAGATAGATAATTGCACATCTTCCCCACTGAGGTAAGCTGTGACTCCAAGGAAACAAATTTCAGGTACAGAAAATTCATCCCAAAGAGGACGTGTGTCCATCCTCTCCTCCAAGAGAGTTGCTTGCTTGCTGTGGGATCTCTACTACTGAAAGGTGAACTGAGGTTCTCTTCTCTCACCCTACCAGAGTGACTTGCTGGAAGCTGGGACTCCTTCTCCAGAGAGTTCCTGCTGTGGGCCTAAGAATTCCCTTGTCTGGCAGGAAGTTTGAACAAATTTTTCCCTGCCTCCTTGAATTGCAGTCTACCCTTCCCCCTTGTCCTGGCAGTCTAGAAGTGCAACCCCTGCAGAGATCAGAATGTCTGCCCTTTTTGGCTAGGACTGGGCATTGCATAGATGGAGGCAGTGCAGCTACACTGTATCTGTGAGTCCAGTAACAATACAGAATGACACAGAGGGGAAGGTGTCTTGCCTGGCTCTGAGAAATTGTAACTCAGCAGCAGGCAGAGGTTTGGGTCTCTGTGAGATGGGTGGAGACTCGGGAACTGCTGAGGTGCACAAACCCAAGTGGAGACACCTCCCACTCAACATCAGCATTAATAGAGCGATCCTGCTGGGTTTCCATTTTGGAGAGTCACCTCCCTAACTCTGTGGTCTGCCAGAGGGAACCAGAACTCTTCCTGTAGGGATACCAGAGCTGCATAACAGCAGTGGAAAGGTACAGTGGCTGAGGGAGAAATACATTTGCTTTCTAGATATCCTCAGGTTTAGATTGAGCTCAGGTGGAACATTATCCAGTTGCCATTGAGTACCTGAGGCAGGCAAGCTTCAGCTCCCCCTGCTGGGTGGTAGCAGAGGGTGGTAGCTGAGAGAATGAGGCATTGACTTTACTTTGACTCTAGCAGGCACAAAACACTGGCACATTTGCTTATTGGACAGACCTGGGCCATAGAGACAGGGTTAACAGAGACTGGTGGTGGGGTTACCAGAGATTGGGTTTACCAGAGTCTGGTGGTAAAGCATGAGCAAGGTGGGGAAAGAGGCATCAGCCCCCTTGCTCCAAACCTTCTTGTGGATAGGCCTTTCTGACTCCTTGGAGCACCAGAGTGAGCCACACTTGAGCTACCAGTAGACTCCTGCTGGAATCTAATTGCTGGAGACCTTTTTAACTCTCCAGCTAGAGAGTGGGTGCTGATTGGGACAATTGGTTTGAATCTTGACAAATCAACCGAGGACCCTCCAAGGTGGTACCCTGGCTTTGTTGTAGTGTGAAGGTTTGATTTTCCTCTTCCAGGTGTTGCCTGTGGGGGAGTGGGATGTCTTAGTTGCTTGTATTTCTCTAAAGATGAGACTCCAAACCAGAGTTACTGATTCACTAGGATTGGACCGACATTAGCTGAACACAAGACAGAGCCAACTAGCCACACTACACCAAGCAGGTCTCCAGAGTCTCAGGCTGTAGTACTGTACATGTCCTTTACAAAGTTGTAGAGGAAAAGCTGCAGTCACCAGTCCCAGCTCTTTGGTGAAGTGCTGGTCAACCACAACTTGAGAAGCCTCCAATCCAATTTCACCTTACCTGATCATCTAGCCAAACAGTTAAAAACAATCATGGGGTGGAATCAGTGGGAAAACTCTGGCAACATGAATAATCAGAACAGTTCAACTCTGCCAAGGAATGACAAACCAGCCAAACCAGAGGATCCCATTAACAAACAGATGGCTGAGATGTCAGAAATTGAATTTAGAATTTGGATAGCAAATAAGATTAACAAGATGGAAATAAAGTTGGAATTAGAAATTCTAGGAATAATTCAAAAGTTGTCTCAAGAATTCAATGAATTAAAAGACAAAATCACCAAAGATTTTGACACATTGAGAAAAGAAGTTGCAGCCTCCCAAGATATGAGAAATACAGTAGAATCCCTCAGTAACAGAATATAGCAGGCAGAAGAAAGGAGTTATGACATGAAGACAAAGCTTTTGAACACTCCCAAATGCTCAAAGAGGAAGAGATATGGAGAGCAAAAATGGATCATTCTCTCAGAGAGCTCTAGGATAATTTGAAGAAAACTAATGTTCACCTTATAGAAATCCCTGAAGGTGATGAGGTTGCTTTGAAAGGCACAGAGGCTCTACTTCATGAGATGGTGAAGGAGAAAGTTCCAGACATTTCAAGAGATTCTGAAATTCAGATAGCAGAAAGTTTCAGGAACCTGGCATGACTCAATACAAATGATACATCTCCAAGGTACATTATAATTAACTTTGCCAAAGTTCATATGAAGGAGAAAATTCTACAAGCAGTCAGACGTAAGACAACCCTAAACTACAAGGGGAAGAATATTAGAATGACTGCAGATCTCTCTGCTGAAACCTTTCAAGCTAGAAGAGGATGGTCATCTAACTTAAACCACCTAAAACAAAAAATTTTCAACTCAGGATCCTGTATCCAGCTAAACTGAGTTTCATTTATGATGGAGAAATTAAATACTTTCATGATATTCACATGCTGAAGAAATTTGCAATAACTAAACCAGATCTCCAGGATATTCTCAGACCCATCCTCCACAATGACTGCTGCAACACTTTACTACCCAAGTAAATTCAACCAGAAAATTTTGATCAAAACCCAACTTCTGAGGGCAGAGCATGATGGTGGACAGGATGGATGTATAGCCCATCTTTCCCAAGTCATCAGGCGAGAGGGAGGAGGCTCTTGATCTTTTCCCCACATGGATTATTGGTGTGGATAGACAGCTGGAGATGTGCAGTCAATTGGTGGAATGCTGTATTTGAGGTGTAATTCAAAACCATGGACTCTGCTGTAGAGATTTCCCTTGCCTGGCAGCCACCCCCCTTCCCCCCCACAGAGGACAGCAGTTTGCAGTTTCTGGGGAAACCTAATTGATGAAAGTGAAGTGTGAAGTGTGGATTCCTGAACGGAGTTTGGCGACTAGATAGGGGTGCCACTCAGAACCACAGAGGGCTAGGCAGCCAAATGGAAAATTGAGAACGGATTCTGCACAGGAAACAGACATTTTGAATTGTTTGATATGGCGGACACCTTTTCCCAGAACAACAGGAGTGATTAAATAGACCAGACCATATCTGGTGGGGAATATTGGTGTGGACTGGCAGTTTGGGGTATGTGGGGAATTGGCAGGTTGCTGGACTTAAAAGTGAGACTCTGAGGTGGGAAACTGAGAAAAAGGTCTCTGTGCTGCAGTGGTGGGAGCCGGTGGCAGCCAGTCCTTCCCCCACAGCTGATTGTAGTTGCCAGTTTTTGGGAGAACCTGGGAGCAGAGTGAAAAGATTTGTGAAGTGTGGATTCCTGCCCTGAGTTTGGAGGTTGGATAGGAGTGCCATCTGGAACAGAGCAGCCAAGGTTGGGCAACAGTTTGGAAATAAACTTATATAGAAACTCCAAAAAAATGGCCACCAGCAAGGTAGGGTGGTTACCACGGTAACAATGTAAACTGTGAATCAGGTATAAGCCTAGAAATCACTCACAGCGCCACCTGGTGTCCAGAAAGTATATTGCATAATAAATATATTCTTAGTAAAGTTGACCCCTACGTCATATACATGGATGATATTTCTTTCTCTTTCTTTCTATTTTTTTAAATTAAATCATAGCCGTGTACATTAATGCAATCGTGGGGTACCATACACTGGTTTTATATACCAGTTGACACATTTTCATCACACTGGTTAACATAGACTTCCTGGCATTTTCTTAGTTATTGTGTGAAGATATTTATATTCTACATTTACTAAGTTTCACATGTATCATTGTAAGATGCACTGCAGGTGTAATCCCACCAATCACCCTCCCTCCGCCAATCCTCTCCCTCCCCTCCCCTCCCTCTCCTCCTTCCCCATATTCTTAGGTTATAACTGGATTACAACTTTCATATGAAAGCCATCAATTAGTTTCATAGTAGGGCTGAGTACATTGGATACTTTTTCTTCCATTCTTGAGATAATTTACTAAGAAGAATATGTTCTAGCTCCATCCATGTAAACATGAAAGAGGTAAAGTCTCCATCTTTCTTTAAGGCTGCATAATATTCCATGGTGTACATATACCACAATTTTGGTCTTCTGCGTACATGCCTAGTAGAGGAATTATAGGATTGAATGGCATATCTGTTTTTAGATCGCTAAGTGTTCTCCAAACATCTTTCCAAAAGGATTGTATTAATTTGCATTCCCACCAGCAGTGTAGAAGTGTTCCCTTTTCTTCACATCCACGCCAACATCTCTGGTCTTGGGATTTTGTGATATAGGCTAATTTTACTGGAGTTAGATGATATCTCAAAGTAGTTTTGATTTGCATTTCTCTGATAATTAAAGATGATGAGCATTTTTTCATATGTCTGTAGGCCGTGTGCCTGTTTTATTCAGAGAAGTTCCCCTTCAAGTCCCTTGCCCAGCCTGCGATGGGATCACTTGTTCTATTCTTGCTTATATGTGGATTCTTGTTATTAAACCTTTGTCAGAGACATAACCGGCAAATATCTTCTCCCATTCTGAATGTCGTTTGCTTACTTTACTTACTGTGTTTCTGGCTGTGCAAAAGCTTTTTAGCTGATCAGGCCTCAGTAGTGTAATTTTGAAGCTGCTTCAATTGCATGGGGGGTCCTCCTCATAAAATACTCGCCCAGACCGATTTCTTCGAGGGTTTTCCTTGCACTCTCTTGTGGTATTTTTATAGTTTTGTGTCTTAGGTTTAATCTTTAATCCAGTGAGAGTCAATCTTGTTAATGGCAAAAGGTTTGGGTCCAGTTTGAGCCTTCTACAGGTCGCCAGCCAGTTCATCCAGCACCATTTGTTAAATAGGGAATCTTTTCCCCACTGAATGTTTTTAATTGGCTTGTCAAAGATCAAATAATGGTAAGTAGCTGGATTCATCTCTTGGTTCTCTATTCTGTTCCAGACATCTACTTCTGTGTATTTCTGCAAGTACCATGCTATTTTGATCATGATCAATTTGTAGAATAGTCTGAGGTCTGGCAGCATAATTCCTCCTGCTTTGTTTTTATTTCTGAGTAATGTCTTGGCTATTCGAGGTATTTTCTGATTCCATATAAAGTGAAGTATTATTTTTTTAAAGATCTTTAAAGTATGACAGAGGAGCTTTAATAGGGATTGCATTTAAATTGTATATTGCTTTGGGTAGTATGGACATTTTAACAATGTTGATTATTCGTAGCCATGAGCATTTTACTGGACATTTGTTTTCCATTTGTTAATATTTTCAGCTATTTCTTTTCTTAGAGTTTCATAGTTCTCTTTACAGAGATCTTTCATCTCCTTTGTTAGATAAACTCCCAAATATTTCATCTTCTTTGGCACTACTGTGAATGGAATAGGGTGCTTAACTGTTTTTTCAGCTTGACTATTGTTGGTATGTATAAAGGCTACTGATTTATGAATGTTGATTTTGTAACCTGAGATGATGCTATATTCCTTGATCAGTTCTAAGAGTTTTGTGGTAGAATCCCTGGTGTTTTCCAGATATACAATCATGTCATCTGCGAAGAGTGAAAGTTTGATATCTTCTGACCCTATATGGATACCCTTGATTGCCTTTTCTTCCCTAATTGCAGTGGCTAAAACTTCCATTACAATGTGAAAGAGCAGTGGAGACAATGGGCAGCCTTGTCTGGTTCCTGATCTGAGTGGAAATGATTTCAATTTAACTGCATTCAATATGATATTGGCTGTGGGTTTGCTGTAGATGGCCTCTATCAGTTTAAGAAATGTTTCTTCTACACCAATTTTCTTAAGTGTTCTGATCATGAAGGATGCTGGATATTATCAAAAACTTTTTCTGCATCGATTGAGAGAACCATATGGTCTTTGTTTTTTAATTTGTTTATGTGCTGAATTACATTTATAGATTTACGTATATTGAACCAGCCTTGAGACACTGGAATAAATCCCACTTTGTCATGGTGTAATATTTTTTTGATGTGTTGTTGGATTCTGTTTGTTAGGATCTTATTGAGTATTTTTGCATCTATATTCATTAATGATACTGGTCTATAATTTTCTATTCTTGTGTCTTTCCCTGGTTTAGGGATCAGGGTGATGTTTGCTTTGTAGAATGTATTGTGTAGTATTCCTTCTTTTTCTATATTTTGGAAGAGGCTCAGTATATAGGTACTAGTTCTTCTTTAAAGGTTTTTTAGAATTCTGACATAAAGACATCTGGTCCTGGGCTTTCCTTTTTAGGGAGATTTTGAATAGTTGTTGCTATTTCAGAACTTGATATAGGCCTGTTCAACATTTCCACTTGATTCTGGCTAAGTCTTGGAAGGTGACGTGCTTCCAAGTATTTGTCACATATTCGCAATTCTGAGAATGAAGTTTCTTGTAATATTCATTAAGGATTTTTTGAATTTTTGAGGAGTCTGTTGTTATTTCATCTTTGTCATTTCTGATTGATGAAATTAGAGATTTTAATCTTTTTTTCCTGTGTAGGATAGCCAAAGGTTTATCTATTTTATTGACCTTTTGAAAAAACCAACTTTTTGATTTATTGATCTGTTGTATAATTCTTTTGTTTCCAATTTCATTTAATTCTGCTCTAATTTTGGATATTTTTTTTTTCTTCTACTGTGTTTGGGATTTGGATTTTCTTCCTTTTCCAGTTGCTTGGGATGTTCCATTAAGTTGTTAACTTCCTCTCCTTCTGTTTTCTTGAGGAAGGCTTGCAGTACTATAAATTTCACTCTTAGGACTGCCTTTGTGGTATCACAGATGTTCTAATAATTCAAGTCTTCATCGTTGTTTTGTTCCAAAAATTTGGCAATTTCCTTAATCTCATCTATGAGCCAGCTACCATTCAGCATAAGGTTTTTTATCTTCCTTTTTTTTATGAGTATGCTGATTCCTGTTGTTACTGAATTCAACTTTTATTTCTTGGTGGTCTGAGAAGATGTAAGGAATAATTTCTATTCTTTTAAATTTACTGAGGTTAGACTTGTGACCCTAGATGTGATGGATTTTGGAGTATGTTCCATGGGTTGATGAGAAGTATGTGTATTCAGTTTTGTTGGGATGAAATGTTGTGTAGATGTCTGTTAAATCCAAATGTTGGATGGTTAGGTTTAAATCTGAAATTTCTTTGCTCAGCTTCTTATTGGAGGATCTATCCAACACCGCAAAAGTAGTGTTAAAATCTCCAACTATTATGGAGCTGGAAGATATCAAGTTGCTCATGTCTGTTTGAGATTCTCTTATAAATTGAAGTACATTCTGTTTGGGTGATAAATATTAATAATTGAAGTCTCATCATATTGAGTATTACCCTTAACAAATATGAAGCGACCATACTTATCCTTCTTTCCTTTGTTGGTTTAAAACGTATTGTATCTGCAAATAGAATTGCAATACCTGCTTTTTTCTGATTTCCTCTTGCCTGAAATATGGATGACCACCCTTCACCCTGATGCTATATTTATCTTTTAAGGTAAGATGAAATTCTTGTATGAAGCAAATATCTGTCCTGAGTTTTTGTATCCAGTCCGCCAACCTGTGCCTCTTTAGTGGACAGTTCAAGCCATGCACATTAATGGAGAATATTGTTAAGTCTGGTAAAATTTTGGGTATCGAGTTTTTTGAAAGTCCGGTGGACATTTTTAATCCTTTTGCCACTGTGGAAGTTAGAGTTTGATCCAAAGTTTCTGAGTGAGTTTACTTTTGTGGTAGAGGATTGGGCTGGTCATTATGGAGGATAAGTCTGAGAATATCCTGAAGAGCTGGTTTGGTTATGGCAATTTTCTTCAACATGTGAATGTCATTAAAGTATTTAATTTCTTCATCATAAGTAAAACTCATTTTAGCTGGATACTGGACCAGGGGTTGAAAGTTATTTTGTTATTGGAGATTAAAATTTTATCACCACCCTCTTCTGGCTTGAAAGTTTTCAGCATAGAGATGTGCAGTCATTCTAATATTCTTTCCTTTGTAGGTTATAGTTTTCTTACGTCTTAGAGCTTTCAGGATTTTCTCCTTTGTATTAACTTTAGTGAAGATAATTATGATGTACCTGGGGGATGTCTTTTTTTTATTAAATCATAGCTGTGTACATTGATATGATCATGGGGCATCATTCACTAGCTTTACAGACTGTTTACCAAGTTTCACATATACCCTTGTAAGATGCACCACTGGTGTAATCCCACCAACCCTCTTGCCTCTACCCACCTCCCCCCTCCTTCCCCTCTCCCTTTCCCCCTTGCCCCTATTCTTAGGTTGTAACTGGGTTATAGCTTTCATGTGCAAACCCTAAATTAGTTTCATAGTAGGACTCAGTACATTGGGTACTTTTTCTTCCATTCTTGAGATACTTTACTAAGAAGAATATGTTCCAGCTCCATCCATGTAAGCATGAAAGATGTAAAGTCTCCATCTTTTTTTTAAGGCTGTATAATATTCCATGGTGTACATGTACCACAATTTATTAATCCATTCATGGATCGATGGGCACTTGGGCTTCTTCCATGACTTAGCAATTATGAATTGAGCTGCAATAAACATTCTGGTACAAATATCTTTGTTATGATTTGCTTTTTGGTCTTCTGGGTATATGCCCAGTAGAGGGATTACAGGATTGAATGGCAGATCTATTTTTAGATCTCTAAGTGTTCTCCATATCTCTTTCTAAAAGGAATGTATTAATTTGCATTTCCACCAGCAGTGCAAAAGTGTTCCCTTTGCTCCACATCCACGCCAACATGTCTGCTCTTGGGATTTTTGTGATATAGGCTAGTCTCACTGGAGTCAGATGGTATCTCAAAGTAGTTTTGATTTGCATTTCTCTGATGATTAAAGATGATGAGCATTTTTTCACATGTCTGAAGGCTGCGCGCCTGTCTTCTTCAGAGAAGTTTCTCTTCAAAGACCTTGCCCAGCCTGCGATGGGATCCCTTTTTCTATTCTTGCTAATGCGTTTGAATTCTCTGTGGATTCTGGTTATTAAACCTTCGTCAGAGACATAACCTGCAAATATCTTAACCCCATTCTAAGGGCTGTTTGCTTGCTTTACTTACTGTGTTCTTGGCTGTGCAGAAGCTTTTTAGTTTGATCAAGTCCCAATAGTGTATTTTTGAAGCTGCTTCAATTGCCCGGGGGGTCCTCCTCATAAAATACTCGCCCAGCCTGATTTCTTCAAGGGATTTCCCTGCACTCTCCTCTACTATTTTTATAGTTTCATGTCTTAAGTTTAAATCTTTGATCCAGTGAGAGTCTATCTTAGTTAATGGTGAAAGGTGTGGGTCCACTTTCAGTCTTTTACAGGTTGCCAGCGAGTTCACCCAGCACCATTTGTTAAATAGGGAATCTTTTCCCCACTGAATATTTTTCATTGGCTTGTCAAAGATTAAATAACGGTAAGTAGCTGGATTCATCTCTTGGTTCTCCATTCTGTTCCAGACATCTACTTCTCTGTTTTTGTGCCAATACCATGCTGTTTTGATCACTATTGATTTGTAGTATAGTCTGAAGTCTGGTAGTGTAATTCCTCCTGCTTTGTTTTTATTTCTGAGTAAAGTCTTGGCTATTTGAGGTTTTTTCTGATTCCATATAAAACAAAGTATTGTTTTTTCAAGATCTTTAAAGTATGACAGTGGAGCTTTAATAGGGACTGCATTGAAATTATATATTGCTTTGGGTCGTATAGACATTTTTATAATATTGATTCTTCCCGGCCATGAGCATGCTATGTTTTTCCATTTGTTAATATTTTCAGGTATTTCTTTTCTTAGAATTTCATAGTTCTCTTTACAGAGATCTTTCACATCCTTTGTTAGATATGCCCAAATATTTCATCTTCTTTGGCACTACTGTGAGTGGGATAGACTCCTTAACTGTTTTTCAAATTGACTATTGTTGGTATATATAAAGGCTACCAATTTATGAATGTTGATTTTGTAACCTGAGAGGCTGCTGTATTCCTTGATCACTTCTAAGAGTTTTGTAGTAGAGTCCCTGGTGTTTTCTAGATATACTATCATATCATCTGTGAAGAGCGAAGGTTTGATCTCTTCTGACCCTATATGGATACCCTTGATCGCCTTTTCTTCCCTAATTGCAGTGGCTAAAACTTCCATTACAATGTTACAAAGCAATGGAGACAATGGGCAGCCTTGTCTGGTTCCTGATCTGAGTGGAAATGATTCCAAGTTAACTCCATTCAATATGATATTGGCTGTGGGTTTGCTGTAGATGGCCTCTATCAGTTTAAGAAATGTCCCTTCTATACAGATTTTCTTAAGTGTTCTGATCATGAAGGGATTCTGGATATTATCAAAAGCTTTTTCTGCATTGATTGAGAAAATCATATGGTCTTTGTTTTTTAATTTGTTTATGTGCTGAATTACATTTATAGATTTACGTATATTGAACAGCCTTGAGATCCTGGGATAAAACCGATTTGGTCATGATGTATAATTTGTTTGATGTGTTGCTGGATTCTGTTTGTTAGGGTCTTGTTGAATATTTTTGCATCTATATTCATTAATGATATCAGTCTATAATTTTCTTTTCTTGTTGGGTCTTTTCCTGGTTTGGGGATCAGGGTGATGTTTGCTTCATCGAACGTGTTGGGTAGTCTTCCTTCTTTTTCTACCTTTTGGAACAAGTTGAGTAATATAGGTACTAATTCCTCTTTAAAGGTTTTGTAGAATTCAGACGTGAAAACATCTGGTCCCGGGATTTTCTTTTTAGGGAGGTTTTGTATGGTTGATGCTATTTCCGAACTTGATATGGGCTTGTTCAACATTTCCACTTGATTCTGGCTAAGTCTTGGAAGGTGACGTGCTTCCAAGTATTGGTCAATTTCCTTCAGATTTTTATATTTCTGAGGATAAAGTTTCTTGTAATTATCATAAGGATTTATTTTGGTATTTGAGGAGTCTGTTGTTATTTCATCTTTGTTTTTTCTGATTGATGAGATTAGAGATTTTACTCTTTTTTTCCTGATTAGGTTGGCTAAAGGTTTATCTATTTTATTGATCTTTTCGAAAAACCAGCTTTTTGATTTATTGATCTGTTGTATTATTCTTTTGTTTTCAATTTCATTTAGTTCTGCTCTAATTTTGGTTATTTCTTTTCTTCTACTGGGTTTGGGGTTTGAATGTTCTTCCTTTTCCAGTTCCTTGTGATGTCCCATTAAGTTGTTAACTTCCTCTCTTTCCGTTCTCTTGAAGAAGGTTTGTAGTGCAATCAATTTCCCTCTTAGAACTGCCTTTGCAGTGTCACAGAAGTTCTGATAGTTCGTATCTTCATCGTTGTTTTGTTCCAAAAAATTGGCGATTTCTTTCTTAATCTCATCTCTGACCCAGCTATCATTCAGCGTAAGATTATTTAACTTCCATGTTTTTGTATGAGTATGCAGATTCCTGTTGTTACTCAGTTCAAGTTTTATTCCATGGTGGTCTGAGAAGATGCATGGAATAATTTCTATTCCTTTAAATTTACTAAGGTTAGACTTGTGACCTAAGATGTGATCGATCTTAGAGTAAGTTGCATGGGCTGATGAGACATATGTGTATTAAGTTTTGTTGGGATGAAGTGTTCTGTAGATGTCTGCTAAATCCAAATGTTGGATGGTTATTTTTAAATCTAAGATTTCTTTGCTCAGCTTCTTGTTGGAGGATCGATCCAACACTGCCAAGGGAGTGTTGAAATCTCCGATGATTATGGAGCTGGAGGAAATCAAGTTGCTCATGTCTGTTAGAGTTTCTCTTATAAATTGATATGCATTCTGGTTGTGTGCATAGATATTAATAATTGAGATCTCATCATATTGAGTATCACCTTTAACAACTATGAAGTGACCATTCTTGTCCTTCCTTAGTTTTGTTGGTTTAAAGCCTATTGTATCTGCAAATAAAATT
The DNA here is from genome assembly GCF_027406575.1 of Nycticebus coucang. NCBI lineage: Eukaryota > Metazoa > Chordata > Mammalia > Primates > Lorisidae > Nycticebus > Nycticebus coucang. Next base: position 33,856,595 of record NC_069789.1, on the reverse strand, counting down.
GCAACACCTGCTTTTTTCTGATTACCATTTGCCCGAGATATGGACAACCATCCTTTCACCCTGAGTCTGTATTTGTCTTTTAAGTTAAGATGTGACTCTTGTATGCAGCAAATATCTGGCCTGAGTTTTTGTATCCAATAAGCTAACCTATGTCTCTTTAAAGGACTGTTTAAGCCATTAACATTAATGGAGAATATTGATAAGTGTGGTGTAGTTTTGGGTATTGAGTTTTTCAAAAGTCCAGTGGGCATTTTTAATCCTTTTGCCAGTGTGGAAATTGGAGTTTGATCCGAAGTTTCAGAGTGAGTTTACTTTTGTGGTGTAGGATCGGGTTGGTCATTATGGAGGATAGGTCTGAGAATATCCTTAAGAGCTGGTTTGGTTATGGCAAATTTCTTCAACATATGAATGTCATTAAAGTATTTAATTTCTCCATCATAAATGAAACTCAGTTTAGCTGGATACAAGATCCGGGGTTGAAAGTTATTTTGCTTTAGTAGATTAAAGGTCGGTGACGACCCTCTTCTGGCTTAAAAAGTTTCAGCAGAGAGATCTGCAGTCATTCTAATATTCTTCCCTTTGAAGGTAATGGTTTTCTTTCTCCTGGCCTCTTTGAGGATTTTTTCCTTCATATTAACTTTAGTGAAGTTAATTATGATATGCCTGGGGTATGTCTTATTGTGGTTGAGTCGTGCTGGGGTTCTGAAGCTGTCTGCTATCTGAATTTCAGAATCTCTAGGCATGTCTGGAAAATTCTCTTTCATAATTTCATGCCTCTGTGCCCAGCGAGGCCACTTCATCTGTTTCTGGAACCCCTATGATTCGGATATTTGCCTTCTTTGAATTATCCCAGAGCTCTCGGAGAGAGTGATCCACTTTTGCCCTCCATTTCTCTTCTTCTTTGAGAGTTTGGGAGCGTTCAAAGGTTTTATCTTCGATGTCAGAAATCCTTTCTTCTGCTTGCTCCATTCTGTTGCTGAGGGATTCTACTGTATTTTTCATATCTTTGAGGGCTGCAAATTCTTGCTTCAGTGTGTTTAAGGGTTTTGTCTTTAAATTCTTTAAATTCTTGAGACAGCTTTTGAATTTCTCCTTGAATTCGTAATTCCACTTTGTTAATCTTGTCTGAAATCCAAATTCTGAATTTGATTTCTGACATCTCAGCCAGTTGTTTATGAATGGGATCTTCAATTGCATCTGCCATATCTTTCCTTGTGGGGGTTGATCTATTCTGGTTATTCATGTTACCAGAGTTTTTCTGCTGATTCCGCCCCATGGTTGTTTTACTCCCTCTGAGTTTTTTCCCCTGGAGCTTTGTCGAGGGTCCGTACAGTGTTGTGGCCTGAGAAACTGGGGCCCTGTCTGTTGTGGTGGGGCTACGTGGTTCTGTCTTGTTTTCAGCTGGTTTCTGTTCCACCCTAGTGAAACAGATACTTTGGATTGAAGTCTCATCTGTGGAGAAATATCAGCAATTAAGTCACCCCTCCCCCCACCGGCAAACAATTGGAGAAGAAATATCAAATCTTCACCGTGCACCCAGGGCACCACCTGATTTGTCCTCAGGCGATTGGTTCAGTTTGAAAAGGTCCAAATCAATTGTCCTCTTCTGCACCTGTCTCAGGTGAGAGAGTTTATGAGGTCTCTGGGAACTGGATCACAGGGGTCTTGTGACTACTCTGGTGTGGCTTGTTCCAGTGCTGCGTGGAGTCAGGAGAATCCACCCAGCCAATAAATCAGTCTGGGAAGGTTGCTGCCTCCTTCCCCACCTTGCACCACTTCACATCCAGTCACTGATAGCCCTGTAGTTATCTGACCCAGTTGTCTGTAGTGAATCGGTACTCCAAGAGTTTGTACCTGCCTGAATCACAAGGAAGTCTGCCAGGCCGCTGCGCTCTGCCTCTCTCCAGCAGGAGGAGGTGAGGCCTGACAACCTCGGGTGCTTGATGAAGGTTGAGGGGTTTTCACTCAGTTTCAGACTCGCCCCTGATTAATGTTACTGACAGAACAGAACAGAACAACTCTGCAGTTCCCTTGCAGAAGAGAAGCTGAATTGAGCTCCAAATCAGCTTGTCTTTGCTCCTGTATTGTCTATAGGCTGACGATCCCCTGAGGGCCAGGTGAGTCTTAGGTTTAGTAAAGCGGACCTCTGGGTCAGTCCTACCCTGGGAGTTTCCCTGGTTTGCTAGTTGGAGTTGCCTCACGCAAACTCAGAGTCTCTGGTTGCCCAGGGAGACAGGAGGTGTGGCTTCAGAATATTCTGTAGTGAGCCGTATTGGTAGCAAAAGAGCAACAGCTCTGGTTGCCCAGGGAGACAGGAGGTGTGGCTTCAGAATATTCTGTAGTGAGCCGTATTGCTAGCATCAGAGCAACGGCCACTCTGATGTAGCTCCCCTCTGGCCAACCATCCCATCTCTGCTCCCGTACCCCAGAGTCTGCACCGACAGGCTGCAGCCCAGCACTGTCTACACCCCCTGAACAATCGTCCCAGTGTCCGGACCCCTGGGGGACAGGCCTCCAGACCTTGGAGCAACAGCAGAGGTGAGTGCAGGGAGCGCTGGGAGCCTGGGGTTGCAGGCATAGAACACACAGAGCTTTACACAGTTTTATGCCTGGCCGTATTGTCACCAAAAGACGGCTGTTGCACTGTGCCTCAGGGAACTGCCGCTCCGGTGCAGTCCCGTCTCTGCCGACTGACCAGGACTGGCCTCCAGACCCCAGTGTGAGTGAAGGGGAGCACTGGGAGCTCAGAATTCCAGGTAGAGACTATATACAGTTTATACAGTTTTATGCCTGGCAGGAGGACGCCGTGGCACCCTAGTAGGGGAGGCAGGTCCAGTTTTTAGGGGTCTCTCCCGTGGAGTATAGTGGGAGAACCTTTGAACTCTGACCAGTTGTTTGTGGGGCACTCTGATCCTTTCCCATGGGGGAGGGGACTCCCATCCGTTTGGTGATGGATTTTGTACCTTTTGTTTGTATCCTTGTGGTTGCAGCTCGCCTCAGCAGGGTTGACATGCATTCTACAACCTTCTCTCTTAGTGCAGCTCAAATCCACCAGGTTACTTGCTGAATTTTTGTCCTTTAACTCTCCTTGTGGACGGGTGCCTCTGTGGAAAGCTGGCTTCAGTCAGCCATCTTGTCTCCTACGGGATCTCTTTTTTGGATTGAGTCATGCTGGGGTTCTCAAATTGTCTGCTATCCGAAGTTCAGGATGTCTTGGCATGTTTAGAAAATTCTCTTTCATAATTTCATGCAGAAGAGCCTCTGTGCCTTGTGAAGCCACTTCATCACTTTCAGGGATTCCAATGAGGTGGATAGTCTTCTTCAAATTATCTCAGAGCTGTAATAGAGAATGATTCGTTTTTGCTCTTCGTTTCTCTTCCTCTTTGAGAGTTTGAGGGCATTCAAAAGCTTTGTCTTCAATGTCAGAAATCCTTTGTTCTGCTTGCTACACTCTGTTACTGAGGGATTCTACTGTATTTTTCAGATCTTGGAGGGCTGCAATCTCTTTCTTCAACGTGTGACAATGTTTGGTGGATTTGTCTTTAAATTCGTTGAATTCTTGAGACTACTTTTGAATTGCTCCTCAAATTTCTAATTCCAACTTTTCCTATATTCTATTAATCTGTTTGCAATCCAAATTCTGTTTGCAATCCGAATTCTGAATTTGATTTCTGACATCTTGCCCATCTGTTTATGAATTGGATCTTCAGTTACACATGCCATATATTTCCTTGGGGGTGTGTTTATGTATTCTAGTTATTCATGTTATGAGAGTTTTCCCACTAATTCTGCCTCATGATTATTTTACAGTGCTTGACTAAATGAGTGGATAAAGAAAGGATGGGTTTATGGCTCCAAAGGTAGTGATTAACCAGCCCTTTGCCCAAAATCTGGGACCGGTGTCTTTACCTTTTTCCCTGGAGCTTTGCTAGGACCTGTACAGTGGTACAGCCTGAGAAACTGGGCACATGCTTAGTGTGATTAGGCTAAGTGACTCTGCCTTTTTTTCAGCTGGTGCGTGTCTGACCCTAGTGAATCAGTTAGTCTGGGTTGAAGTCTCAGCTGTGGAGCAATACCAGCAATTAAGTTACTCTGACCCCCACAGGCAAAAATTGGAAAAGGAAAATCAAACCTTCCTACAACCACACACCCAGGGTACCACTTGGATAGTCCTTGGGTGATTGGCTCAGTTCAAAAAGTCCAAATAAATTGTCTCAGTCAGCACCTATCTCTGGTGGGAGAGTTTAAAATGTCTCTGGCAACTAGATTGCAGGGGTCTGCTGACAACTCAAATATGACTTGCTCCAGTGCCCCATGAGGTAAGGAGGACCCACCCAGCAAATAGATTAGTCTGGGAAGGTGATTCCTCCTTCCCTACCTTGCACCTCTGTCACACCCAGTAACTGATAATCCTGCAGGGCTGTGACCCTGTTGTCTCCAATGAGCAGATACTCCAGGGGTTTTTACCTGCCTGAATCACAAGGAAATCTATGTCTCCTCAGCCAGGCTGCTGATCTCTGCCACTACCTGGCTAGGGGAGGTGAGGCCTGACAACCCTGGGTAATTCATGGAGGCTGGGGCTGCTCACTCAGTTTCAGCCCCACCCCTGATTGATGTTACTGATGTTACTGACAGAAAAGAACAACTTTGTGTAATTTGTTTCCATCCCAGCTAAATTCCCCTGCAGAAGAGAAGCTGTTTTGAGTTCACAGAACCTGCGCTGCAGACACTGTCTTTGCTGCTGACTGGTAGGTTGTATTTGCAGCACGGTTAGCTGTCAGTTCTAGCCTCCTGCCCGCCTTTGTCTAGGCTGACGTTTTCCTGAGGGCTGGGTGCTTCTTAGGCTCCATAAAGTAGTCCTCTGGGTTAGCTCTGTCCTGGGAGTCTGCTGGTACTGCACTTGCATTTTCTAGACCTTGTGCTCCACCCAGACTGGTACCACTTCTGGCATACCCTTTACTCACAGGGCCTGCATTTCCATCTCAGATCTGTTTCAATGGTGGTTGCCACCTGAGAAGATGCCTGGCCTCTTCTAGTTGCCCAGGGAGACAGGGGGTGTGACTCCAGAATATCCAAGGGTTAGCCCTATTGTTGCCCAAAACAGCTGTTGCTCTGCGCATCAGGTTACTGCCGCTCCAGTGTGGTTTCCTCTCAGCCAATCAGCCTCTCCTCACTCCCATGCCACCGAATCAGCACTGACCAGCAGCAGTCCAGGCCCTGTCCATAACTCTCGAGAAAACACCCAAGAATCTGGACTCCTGGGAGACAGGCCTCCAGCCCTCAGAGTGAGAGTGGAGGGGAGTGCTGGCAGCTCAGAATTGCAGGTAGTGAATATACACAGTTTTACACAGTTTTATGCCTGGCAGGAGGGTGTCATTTCACCCTCTTAGGGAAAGTAGGTACAGTTTTTAGAGGGTGTCTCCCGTGGAGTATAATGGGAGAACTTTTGAACTCTGCTTGTTTGTTTATGGGGTACTCTGAGCTGTTCTCATGGGGGAGACATCACCCATTCGCTTGGTGATGGATTTTGTACCTTTTGTTTATATCCTTGGGGTAGCAGCTCACCTCAGTAGGGTTGATGTGCATTCGTTAACCTTCTCTCTTGGTGCAGCTCTAATCTGCCAGGTTACTTGCCAAATTTCCGTCCTTTAACTCTTCTTCTGGACAGAAATCTCTGTGGAAAGCTGGCTTCAGTCAGCTATCTTGTATTTGCCCCTCCATATATTTCTGTATATATACAAGAATAATAATTTGTGGCTGTGCCTTTTTTCTTCTTTTTTGTTTCATGCTTTTCTTGTAGGAGCTATTGCTAATTTTTTATTTTTTTTAAGTTTTAATTTTTTTCTTCTTTTTTAAATTTTTATGAACACTACATTTTTTCTTTCTCTCTTCATCTTCTTCCCTTCTTATGGTTTCTGAGAGTGCTTACATCAGATTTTTAGAGTTTTTTCCCCAATTGTACAATTATCATTATTTTTATTGTAGTTGTTTTCTTTGTCTGTATGTCTATGTGTTTCTGATTGTTTGTGCATCTGGGCTCTTGTGTGTCTGGTAGCCTTTCTATCCATTCATTTGCTCATTCAGTCTCAATGTGTTTGGTGTTTTGCTAAATACTCAGATTGGCTATTTTCCCTAACTCCAATTTTCACATTCAACAAGAAAAAGGGGGAATGGGGTACGATGACTGAGTGGAGCCAGTGCTCAACAGATGCTCCAGTATGGAGAAAGAGATATCGGCCAGAAAGAACCCAACAAAGCCAAAGGAGGGTAGCCAAGAGAGAAGAAATAGATAATTGCTCATCTTCCCTGCTGAGGTTTGGATTGAGCTCAGGTGGAATTTTCTTCAGCTGCCATTGAGCACCTGAGGCAGGCAGACCTCAGCTTCCCCTACTGGATGGTGGTAGAGTGTGGTAACCATGAAGAGGAGGCAATGACCTCACTTTGACTCTGGCAGGCACATAGCCCTGGCATATTTGCTTATTGACAGAACACATGGCCATATAGACTGGGTTAACAGACTCTGCCAGTTGGACTACCAGAGACTGTAGTGACTAGAGTCTGGTGGTGAAGGACAACCAAGCTGGGTTAAGAAGCATCAACCCCCTGGCTCTACACCTCCTACTGGATGGGACTTTCTGATCCCATGAATGACCAGAGGCAGTCAAATCACACTTGAGCTGCCAATAGACCCTTAACATCTAGTTGCTGAAGTCCTCTTGAACTCTCCACCTAGAGAGTGGGGGCTGTCTGGGACAATTGGTCTGGAACTCTTGAACTGGACAGAATACCCAAGGACCCTCCAAGGTGGGACCCAGGTTTTACTGTAGTGGGAAGCTTTGATAGTCCTCTTCAAGATATTACCATTGGGGGAAGTGATGTCCTAGTTGCTTGTATTTAACCAAAGCTGAGACTGCAACCCAGAGTCACTGATTTACTAGGTTTGGGCAGAGATCAGCTGAATACAAGACAGAGCCACCTACCCCCACTACACCAGGCAGGCCTCTAGAGTCACAGACTGTAGTACTGTACAGGTCCTTTGCAAAATTGTAGAGGAAAAGCTGCAGTCAACAGTCCCAGTTCCTAGGTGAAGGGCTGGTCAACCACAACCTTTGAAGTTTCCATTTCAATTTCACCTTACCTGCTCATATAGCTAAACACTGAAAAACAATCATGGGGCAGAATCAGCAGAAAAATTCTGGCAACATGAATAAACAGTACAGTTCAACTACCCCAAGGAATTACAAACCAGTCAATTCAGAGGATTCCTTTCACAACCAGATAGCTGAGATGTCTGAAATGGAATTTAGAATTTGGATTGCAAACAAGATAAACAGAATGAAAGTAAAGATGGAGGCAGAAATTGTAGGATTAATTCAGAAGATATCTCAAGAATTCAATGAATTCAAAGACAAAATCACCAAAGATTTAGACACATTGAGAAAAGAAGTTGCAGCCTTACATGATATGAGAAATACAGTAGAACCCCCAGTAACAGAATAGAACAGGCAGAAGAAAGGATTTCATTTCGAAGACAAAGCTTTTGAACAATTCCAAACGTTCAAAGAGGAAGAGAAATAGAGAGCAAAAACAGATTATTCTCTCAGAGAGCTCTGAGATAATTTGAAGAAAATCAATATACACCTTATAGGGATCCCTGAAGTGATGAAGTAGCATCACAAGGCACAGAGGCCTGTCTTCATGAGAACTTTCCAGACAAGCCAAGAGATCCTGAAATTCAGATAGTTTTAGAACCCCAGCACGACTCAACCCGAATGAGACATCCCCCCAGGCACATCATAATTAACTTTACTAAAGTTAATGTGAAGGAGAAAATTCTGAAATCTGTCAGACGTAAGAAAACCATAACCTACAAAGGGAATATTAGAATGACTGCAGATCTCTCTGCTGAAACCTTTCAAGCCAGAAGAGGGTGGTTATCAACTTTTAATCTCCTAAAACAAAATAACTTTCAACCCTGGATCCTGGATCCAGCTAAACTGAGTTTCATTTATGATGGAGAAATCAAATACTTTAATGACATCCATATGCTGAAGAAATTTGCCATAACCAACCAGGTCTGCAGGATATTCTCAGACCTATCCTTCATAATGGATAGCACAACTCTCCATGACAAAAGTGAACTCACTCTGAAACTTTTGATCAAATTTCAACTTCCACAGTGGTGAAAGGATTAAAAATGTCCACTGGACTTTCGAAAAACTCAATACCCAAAATTATACCAGGCATATCAATATTCTCAATTAATGTGAATGGATTAAATTGTCCTCTAAAGAGGCACAGGCTGGCTGACTGGATACAAAAACTCAGGCCAGATATCTGCTACATACAAGAATCTCATCTTACCTTAAAAGGTAAATATAGACTCAGGGTAAAGGGATGGTCATCTATATTCCAGGCAAATGGAAAACAGAAAAAAGCAAGTGTTGCATTTCTATTTGCATATACAATATGCTTTAAACCAACAAAAGTAAGAAAAGATAAGAAGGGTCACTACATATTTGTTAAGGGCAAGACACAACATGATGAGATTTCAACTTTTAATATTTATGCACCCAACCAAAAGCACCTCAATTTAGAAGAGAAACTCTAACGAACATGAGCAACTTGATTTCCTCCAGCTCCATAGTAGTTGGAGATTTTAACACCAAATTATTTCTTGAGGCATAGAACTTTGAAACAAGGAATAAGACAAGTGAAATCTTAGGCATGGCACTATATTTAATAAAAGCATTTTGGTTAAAGAACAAAAAACCCCCCAACTTCCACAGTGGCAAAAGATTAAAAATGTCCACTGGAATTTTGAAAAATTTGACAGCCAAAATAATACCAGGCTTATGACTACTCTCAATTAATGTGAATGTCTTAAATTGCCCTATAAAGAGTCACAGGTTGGCTGGCTGGATACAAAAACTCAGGCCGGATATCTGCTGAATAGAAGAGTCTCATCTTACCTTAAAAGATAAAAATAGAGTCAGGGTGAAGGGATGGTCAACTATAATTCAGGCAAATGTCAATCAGAAAAAAGCAGGTGTTGCAATTTTATTCACAGATACAATAGGCTTTAAAGCAACAAAAGTAAGGAAAAATAAGAATGGTCACTTTATATTTGTTAAGGGTAACTCTCAACATGATGAGATTTCAATTATCAATATTTATGTACCCTACCAGAATGCTTCTCAATTTATAAGGGAGACTCTAACCGAAATGAGCAACTTGTTTACCTCTATCACTATAATAGCTAGAGATTTTAACATGCCTTTTGCTGTGTTGGATAGATCCTCCAATAAGAAACTAAGCAAAGAAATTTTAGACTTAAAATTAACCATTCAACAATTGGATCTAACAGACATACAGATCATTTCATCCCAAGAAAACTGAACACACATTCTTCTCATCAGTGCATGGAACATCTTCCAAAATCGATCACATCTTAGATTGCTAACCTCAGCAAATTTTTTAAAATAGAAATTATTCCCTGTATCTTCTCAGACCATCATGGAATAAAAGTTGAACTCAGTAACAACAGGAATCTGCAAATTCACACAAAGACATGGAAATGAAATAATCTTATGCTAAATGACAGCTGGGTCATAGATGAGATTAAGAAAGAAATTACCAAATTTTTGAAGCAAAATGATAATGAAGACATGAACTGCCAGAACCTCTGGAATACTGCAAAGGTAATCCTAAGAGGGAAATTTATAGCATTGCAAGCCTTCCTCAAGAAAACGGAAAGAGAGGAAATCAACAACTTAATGGGACAGCTCAAGCAACTGGAAAATGAAGAACATTCCAACCCCAAACCCAGCAGAAGAAAAAAATAACAAAAATTAGAGCAGAATTAAATGAAATTAAAAAGAAAAGAATTATACAACAGATCAATGAGTCAAAAAGTTGGTTTTTTGAAAAGGTAAATAAAATAGATAGACCTTTGGCTAACCTAACCAGAAATAAAAAGAATAAAATCTCTAATTTCATCAATCAGAAATGACAGAGATAAGATAACCATAGACTTTGCAGAAATTCAAAAAACAATGAATATTACAAAAAAACTCTATTCTCAGAAATACGAAAATCTGAAGGAAATTGGCCAATACTTGGAAGCATGCCATCTTCCTAGACTTAGCCAGGAAAAAGTGGAAATGTTGAACAGGTCTATATCAAGTTCTGAAATAGCATTAACTATACAAAATCTTCCCAAAAAGAGAAGCCCAGAATGTGATGGCTTCACATCAGAATTTTACCAAAACTTTAAAGAGGAACTAGTACCCATATTATTTAACATTTCCAAAATATAGAAAAAGAAGGAATACTTTCCAACACATTCTATGAAGAAAATATCACCCTGATCCCCAAATCAGGAAGACCCAACGAGAAAATTACAGATCAATATCTCTAATGAATATTGATGCAAAAATATTCAGTAAGATCCTAGCAAACAGAATCCAGCAACACATCAAACAAATTATACACCACGACCAAGTGGGTTTTATCCCAGACTCTCAAGGCTGGTTCAATGTATGTAAATCTATAAATATAATACATCACATAAACAAATTAAAAAACAAACACCACATGATCCTCTTAATTGATGCAGAAAAAGCTTTTGATAATATCCAACATCCTTTTATGATCAGAACACTTAAGAAAATAGGTATAAAGGGACATTTCTTAAACTGATAGAGGCCATCTACAGCAAACCTACAAAAATATTATATTGTATGGAGTAAAATTGGAAACATTTCCTCTCAGATCAGAAACGGGCAAAGTTGCCCACTATCTTCACTGCTATTTAACATGGTAATGGACTTCTTAGCCATTGCAATTAGGCAAGAGAAGGCAATCAGGGGTATCCATATAGGGTCAAAGGAGATCAAACTTTCACTTTTTGCAGATGATATGATCGTATACCTGGAAAACCCCAGAGACTCAACCACAAAACTTTTACAAGTGATCAAGAAATACAGCAGCGTCTCAGGCTACAAAATCAATACAAATTATTAGCATTCTTACATACCAACAATAATCAAGCTGAAAAATTAGTCATGGAGTCTATTCCCTTTTCAGTAGTGCCAAAGAAAATGAAATATTTGGGAGTGTATCTAACAAAGGATGTGAAAGATCTCTATAAAGAGAACTATGAAATTTTGAGAAGAGAGATAGCTGAAGATGTCAATAAATGGAAAAATATACCATGATCATGGCTGGGAAGAATCAACATTGTAAAAATGTCCATACTACCCAAAGCAATCTACAGATTTAATGCAATCCCCATTAAAGCACCTCTATCATATTTTAAAGATCTGGAAAACTAGTACTTCATTTTGTATGGAAACAGAACAAACCTCAAATAGCCAAGACATTACTTAGAAATATACACAAATCAGGTGGAATCATGCTATCAGACTTCAGACTATACTATAAATCTATGTGATCAAAACAGCATGGTATTGGCACAAAAATAGAGAGGTAGATGTATGGAACAGAATTGAGAATCAAGAGATGAATCCAGACACTTATGATTTGATCTTCAATAAGCCTATCAAAAACTATTGGGTAAAAGACTCCCTATTTAACAAATGGTGCTGGGTGAATTGGCTGGTGACTTGTTCAAGACTGAAATTGGACCCACAACTTTCACCTCTAACAAAAATTGACCCTTACTGGATAAAAGATTTAAACTTAAGACATGAAACTATAACGATTTTTGGAAATAGTGCAGGAGAAATAGCTGAAGAAATTGGGCTGGGAGAAAACTTTATGAGAAGGACTCCCAGGACAATTGAAGCAATACCAAAAATACATTACTGGGATCTGATCAAATTAAAAATCTTTTGCACTGCCAAGAACACAGTAATTAAACCAAGTAGACTGCCCTCAGAGTGGGAGAGTATATTTGCAGGTTACATTTCCAACAAAGGTCTGATAACCAGAATCCCCAGAGAGCTCAAACTTATTAATAAGAAAAGAACAAGTGATCCTATTTCACTATGGGCAAGATACCTGAACAGAAGCTTCTCCTAAGAAGACAGGCACATGGTATACAGACACATGAAAAAATGCTCGTCATCTTTAATCATCAGAGAAATGCAAATCAAAACCACTTGAGATACCATCTAATTCCAGTAAGAGTGGCCCACATAAGAAAATCCCAAAACTACAGATGTTGGCATGGATGTGGAGAAAAGGGAACACTTCACTGCTAGTGGGAATGCAAACTAATACGATCCTTTTGTAAAGAAGTTTGGAGAGGGCGGTCCTGTGGCTCAGTGAGCAGGGCGCTGGCCCCATATACCGAGGGTGGTGGGTTCAAACCCAGCCCTGGCCAAACTGCAATAAAAAAAAAAAAGAAAAAAAGAAAAAAAAAAGAAGTTTGGAGAACACACAGGGATCTAAAAATTGGCCTGCTGTTGGATCCTGCAATTCCTCTTCTAGAAGTATATCCAAAAGACAAAAGACCGCTTTGCAAAAAAGATATTTGCACCGGATTATTCATTGCAGCTCAATTTGTAATAGCCAAGTCATGGAAGAAGACCAAGTACCCATTGATCTGTGAATGGATTAATAAATTGTGGTCTATGCAGCCTTAAAAAAGATGGAGCCTTTACCTCTTTTATGTTTACATGGAGGGACCTGGAACATATTGTCCTGAGTAAAGTATCTCAAGAATGGAGGAAGAAGCATCAAATGTACTCAGTACTTATATGAAACCTACTGATATTTACTCACACTTTGTTATGAAAGATAGAACACAACTATAGCACAGGATGAAGGAGAGAAATGGAGTGGGAAGGGAGGGGAGGAAGGAGGTTTCATAGAGGGAGGGTAAAAGGTGGGACCACAGCTATGGAGCATATTGCAAGGGTACAAGTCAAATCTGTCAAGTGTAGAATATAAATATCTTAACACAAGAATCAATTAAATGAGGCGAAAGCTATGTTGATTGTTTTCATGTAATGATGTCCGATTGTATTAAAAAAATCAACAGGGGGAGGCGGAGCAAGATGGCAGCCGGGTAACAGCTTTCTTGCATCTGGGCACCGTGAGTCTGGGGAGATAGAACTCCAGGCATCTCTGGCTGGTGAGATCTGCCTATCATCACCCCTGTGCAGATACAGGGAGTCAGCGAGAGACTTCTGGACCCCAAGAGGAGGACTAAAACAGTGGAAAACCGGCAAGTGGTCGCATGTGTTTCATCGGTCTAAACCCGCCTGCAACTTCCACAGGCATGAGAACTTAAAGAGCAAGAAGAAGTGAAAGGAAAATTAGGGCAAGGAAACAGATAAAAGAAACCACTCATGAGGAAGAATCAGCACAAAACTCCAGGCAACATGAAGAATCAGTCCAGAACTACCCCACCAAGGGATCATGAGGTAGCTACTGCAGATGATTCCACCTATGAAGAAATGTTAGGAATGACAGAAAGGGAATTTAGAATACACATGATGAAAACAATGAAAGAAATGATGGAAACAATGAAGGAAACTGCTAATAAAGTGGAAAATAACCAAAAGGAAATCCAAAAACAGAATCAAATAAGAGATGAACGATATGAAGAATATAAAAAGGATATACCAGAGCTGAAGGAACTGAAACAGTCAATTAGGGAACTTAAAGATGCAATGGAAAGTATCAGCAACAGGTTACACCATGCAGAAGAAAGAATTTCAGAGGTAGAAGACAAAGTTCTTGAGATAACTCAGATAGTCAAAGAGGCAGAAAAGAAGAGAGAGAAAGCAGAACGTTCACTGTCAGAATTATGGGACTTTATGAAGCGTTCCAACATACGAGTTATAGGAATTCCAGAAGGGGAAGAAGAATGCCCCAGAGGAATGGAAGCCATACTACAGAATATTATAAAAGAAAATTTCCCAAATATCACCAAAGATTCTGACACACTGCTTTCAGAGGGCTATCGGACCCCAGGTTGCCTCAACTCTAACCGAGCTTCTCCAAGACACATTGTGATGAACCTGTCCAAAGTCAAGACAAAAGAAAAGATTCTGCAAGCTGCCAGGAGTAAGCACCAGTTGACCTACAGGGCAAATCCATCAGAGTGACCACAGACTTCTCTAATGAAACTTTCCAAGCAAGAAGACAGTGGTCATCTACCTTTAATCTACTTAAACAGAGCAATTTCCAGCCCAGAATTCTGTACCTGCTAAGCTAAGCTTCAAAATTGATGGAGAAATCAAATCATTTACGGATATACAAACATTGAGGAAATTCGCCACAACAAGACCAGCTCTACAGGAAATACTTCAACCTGTTCTACACACTGACCACCACAATGGATCAGCAGCAAAGCAAGAACTCAGAAATTAAAGGACAGAACCTAATCTCCACACTGATGCAAAAGATAAAACTAAGCAATGGACTCTCACCAAATAAGATGAATAGAATACTACCACACTTATCAATTATCTCAATAAATGTTAATGGCTTGAATTCCCCACTGAAGAGATATAGATTGGCTGACTGGATTAAAAAACACAAGCCATCTATTTGCTGTCTGCAAGAAACACACCTGGCTTCAAAAGACAAACTAAAGCTCCGAGTCAAGGGTTGGAAGACAATCTTTCAGGCAAATGGAATTCAGAAGAAAAGAGGAGTTGCAATCTTATTTTCAGATACATGTGGATTTAAAGCAACTAAAGTCAAAAAAGACAAAGATGGTCACTTTATATTGGTCAAGGGAAAAATACAACAAGAAGACATTTCAATTCTAAATATCTATGCACCCAATTTAAATGCTCTCAGATTCTTGAAACAGACCTTACTCAGTCTGAGCAATATGATATATGATAATACCATCATAACAGGGGACTTTAACACTCCTCTTACAGAGCTGGACAGATCCTCTAAACAGAAATTAAACAAAGATATAAGAGATTTAAATGAGACCCTTGAACAACTGTGCTTGATAGACGCATATAGAACACTCCAGCCCAAAGATAAAGAATATACATTCTTCTCATCACCCCACGGAACATTCTCCAAAATTGATCATATCCTGGGACACAAAACAAATATCAACAGAATGAAAAGAATTGAAATTTTACCTTGTATCTTATCAGAGCATAAGGCACTAAAGGTGGAACTCAACTCTAACAAAAATGCTCGACCCCACCCAAAGACATGGAAATTATTTTTTTTCTTTCTTTTTTTTTTATTAAATCATAACTGTATACAATGATATGATTATGGGGCATCATACACTCACTTCATAAACCATTTGACACATTTTTATCACAGTGGTTAACATAGCCTTTCCGGCGTTATCTCAGTTACTGTGCCAAAACATTTATATTCTACATTTACCAAGTTTCGCAAATACCCCTGTAATATGCACCACAGGTGTGATCCCACCGATTCCCCTCCCTCTACCCACCCCCCCTTTCCCACTTCTCCCTATTGTTAAGTTGTAGCTGGGTTATAGCTTTCATGTGAGAGTCCCAAATTAGTTTCATAGTAGGGCTGTGTACATTGGGTATTTTTTCTTCCATTCTTGGGATACTTTACTAAGAAGAATATGTTCCAGCTCCATCCATGTAAACATGAAAGAGGTAAAGTCTCCATCTTTCTTTAAGGCTGCATAGTATTCCATGGTATACATATACCACAATTTATTAATCCATTCCTGGATCGATGGGCACTTGGGCTTTTTCCATGACTTAGCTATTATGAATTGGGCTGCAATAAACATTCTGGTACAAATATCTTTGTTATGTTGTGATTTTTGGACTTCTGGGTATATGCCCAGCAGAGGAATTACAGGATTGAATGGCAGATCTATTTTTAGATCTCTGAGTGTTCTCCATATATCTTTCCAAAAGGAATGAATTAATTTGCATTCCCACCAGCAGTGTAGAAGTGTTCCCTTTTCTCCGCATCCACGCCAACATCTCTGGTCTTGAGATTTTGTGATATAGGCTAGTCTCATTGGAGTTAGATGATATCTCAAAGTAGTTTTGATTTGCATTTCTCTGATGATTAAAGATGATGAGCATTTTTTCATATGTCTGAAGGCCGTGCGCCTGTCTTCTTCAGAGAAGTTTCTCTTCAAATCCCTTGCCCAGCCTGCGATGGGGTCCCTTGTTTTTTTCTTGCTGATGCGTTTGAGTTCTCTGTGGATTCTGGTTATTAAACCTTTGTCAGAGATATACCCTGCAAATATCTTCTCCCATTCTGAGGGCTGTCTGCTTGCTCTGCTTACTGTGTTCTTAGCTGTGCAGAAGCTTTTTTGTTTGATCAAGTCCCAGTAGTGTATTTTTGAAGCTGCTTCAATTGCCCGGGGGGTTCTCCAAAGACATGGAAATTAAACAATCTTCTGTTGAATAACAGATGGGTGCAGGAAGAAATAAAACAGGAAATCATTAACTTCCTTGAGCATAAGAACAATGAAGACACAAGCTACCAAAACCTGTGGAATACTGCAAAAGCAGTTTTGAGAGGAAAATTCATCGCTTTAGATGCCTACATTCGAAAAACCGAAAGAGAGCACATCAACAATATCACAAGAGATCTTATGGAATTGGAAAAAGAAGAACAATCTAAGCCTCAAATCAGTATCAGAAAAATATATCCAAAATCAAATCAGAGATCAATGAAATTGAACACAAAAGAATCATTCAGAAAATTAATGAACCTAGGAGTTGGTTTTTTGAAAAAATAAATAGAATAGATAAACCATTGGCCAGACTAAGGAAGAATAGAAAAGTAAAATCTCTAGTAACCTCAATCATAAATATTTAAGGGGAAATAACAACTGATCCCACAGGGATACAACAGATCATCTCTGCATACTACCAGAAACTCTATGCCCAGAAATTTGACAATGTGAAGGAAATGGATGAATATTTGGAATCACACCCTCTCCCTAGACTTAGCCAGGAAGAAATAGACCTCCTGAACAGACCAATTTCAAGCACTGAGATCAAAGAAACAATAAAAAAGCTTCCAACCAAATAATGCCCTGGTCCAGATGGCTTCACTCCAGAATTCCATCAAACCTTCAAGGAAGAGCTTATTCCTGTACTGCAGAAATTATTCCAAAAAATTGAGGAAGAAGGAATCTTCCCCAACACATTCTATGAAGCAAACATCACCCTGATACCAAAACCAGGAAAAGACCCAAACAAAAAGGAGAATTTCAGACCAATCTCACTCATGAATATAGACGCAAAAATCCTCAAAAAAATCCTAGCCAATAGATTATAGCTTATCATCAAAAAAGTCATTCATCATGATCAAGTAGGCTTTATCCCAGGGATGCAAGGCTGGTTTAACATATGCAAGTCCATAAACGTTATCCACCATATTAACAGAGGCAAAAATAAAGATCACATGATCCTCTCAATAGATGCAGAAAAAGCATTTGATAAAATCCAGCATCCTTTTCTAATTAGAACACTGAAGAGTATAGGCGTAGGTGGCACATTTCTAAAACTGATTGAAGCTATCTATGACAAACCCACAGCCAATATTTTACTGAATGGAGTAAAACTCAAAGCTTTTCCTCTTAGAACTGGAACCAGACAAGGTTGTCCTCTGTCACCTTTACTATTCAACATAGTGCTAGAATTTCTAGCCAATACAATTAGGTAAGTCAAGGAAATAAAGGGAATCCAAATGGGAGCAGAAGAGGTCAAACTCTCCCTCTTTGCTGATGACATGATCTTATACTTAGAGAACCCCAAAGACTCAACCACAAGACTCCTAGAAGTCATCAAAAAATACAGTAATGTTTCAGGATATAAAATCAATGTCCACAAGTCAGTAGCCTTTGTATACACCAGTAACAGTCAAGATGAGAAGCTAATTAAGGACACAACTTCCTTCACCATAGTCTCAAAGAAAATGAAATACCTAGGAATATACCTAACAAAGGAGGTGAAGGACCTCTATAAAGAAAACTATGAAATCCTCAGAAAGGAAATAGCAGAGGATATTAACAAATGGAAGAACATACCATGCTCATGGATGGGAAGAATCAACATTGTTAAAATGTCTATACTTCCCAAAGCAATCTACCTATTCAATGCCATTCCTATCAAAATACCAACATCGTACTTTCAAGATTTGGAAAAAATGGTTCTGCGTTTTGTATGGAACCGGAAAAAACCCCGTATAGCTAAGGCAGTTCTTAGTAACAAAAATAAAGCTGGGGGCATCAGCATACCAGATTTTAGTTTGTACTACACAGCCATAGTGCTCAAGACAGCATGGTACTGGCACAAAAACAGAGACATAGACACTTGGAATCGAATTGAAAACCAAGAAATGAAAGTAGCATCTTACAACTGCCGCACCCCCGGCATCAAGCCGTGGCGGGATGGCTCTGTCCGCGTTGTAAAAACTGTGGTAAGGCGGTGAGTGCTCCCCGGAGCGTTGCCCCCGGTCCCCCTGGCCTGCAACAGCAGCGCATAAGTTGCCTAGCATGCCTTTTAGTGAACGTAAGAATTCATGAGGTGCGGCATAAAGGCCTGAATAACCTTTACCCTGAAACCTGTTTGAAACTTGTTTGTTGAGTTGAATGGTTAATTGTTGCTTGAATGTCCTCAGAAACTAAGAATAAACATAATGACTTACTAATCCATGACTTCATCTATACAATGGAGACTAAATGTCTCCAAGGGAACACGTTCCCACCATAAAGGTCAGTTAATTGAAACAATGTATCAAGAGAATGCAGGGATGATAAGTTAAGATGTTCCTACCAGATACCCGCTCCCTCCGGTCTCTTATCTCTACCTTATGTCCCTTTGAAACTGTTTCTTTGAAATAAGTTTTCTATGAAATTGCTTTCTCTATAATTTTGTCACTATACACTTAAAACATATACATAATTCACTATCAATTCACTAACAACATAAAAATCATAATCAAATATAAAAATATAAAAATACAAAATGTGAACAAAGCAGTTTTACAAAGAAAGAAGGTTTAAACATAGATAAAGAGAAGTAAAAGAGTAACTGCTGATAAGCAGCAGTCCTTTGTTCCCCCTTACGGGCAGAAACATTGTCTAAGAAAAGACAGTTGACTACTCCCATCTACAAAACTCGATAAGAACTTTGTAAGCATCAGCAAGTCATAAAAATATCTTTTGTAGTTTGTAAGACATTGTCAAAAATGTATAAATACCATGCCTAAAAATCAGTAAAGTACAACTGCTTTCTTCATCATCCTTGGTGTGTGGCAGTTTGTCATTTTCCTGCGTCGCCCTTTCAATCAACCTGAGCCGTTCTCGCCCTGAAAGCCCTCGGACTGAGACTCATTCGACTGGCGGTCCGCGGCAGTTGGCGCCTCGAACAGGGACCTGAAGGACAGGTGATCTTTCTTTTTCTTTCTTTCCTCTCTTTTTCAGATTGAAGGCGACTCTCACCAGGGAGCTGCAGTCCCGCCGGTAAAGGCTGACCGGTTAAGTGTGAGTAATCCGCAGGACAACATGGGGCATACATTGGGTAAGGAAGAACACATGCTCAGTGTCATGATACAGCGTTTATTAGAAAAAAATGGTTTTCATGTGTCTCTCAAACGGTTGGAGGAGCTTATGCATTTCATAAAGTTGGTTAGTCCTTGGTTTCTGGAGGAAGGCTCTCTCTCTCTCTCCGACTGGAAGAGAGTGGGACGCGAAATGCGGAAATACATGCAAGAACATGGAGAGAAGGTCTTGCCCCCTCAGGCTTTTCCTTTATGGTTACAAGTTAGAGAACTTTTAGCTGACAATACCTTTTTAGAAGCATTTATAAGAGAAACTGATTCGGAGGTTGGTGATCCTGAATCTAAAGGGGCACCGATTCCTGATGAGGTTCCCCCCGAGGTTCTTAAAGATCCTGAACCGGTACCAAACACTGAGAGCGTTGTCCCTTCGGCTCCAACGCTCAAAGACATTCTACCACCACTCCCACCGGTCGATAATTCCTCAGACAGTGACGAGTGGGATGTGGTCGATGAATTTACTAAACCAGATGAGAGGGACAGAATGAATGATTTTATTCACCCCCGCCGAGCTTACCCGGCTGTTCGTGTCCCAAAAGTCACATCTAAGACAACCTCACAAGCTCCGCTTCCCCGCGTACCTCCTTGTCTCCCTCCGCCGCCCGCGGGCTTTCAAGCGGCGGTGCGAGAAGCCCGTCAGCAGGGAGATTTTACATTTGCTTTCCCGGTACGCTTTCCCACTGAGGATAGGGCACCACCCACCTGGGAACCTCTGTCGTTAAAGACGCTTAAAGAACTGCAACAGGCTGTCCGTACATCGGGAGCTTCTGCCCCTTATACCTTACAAATTGTGGAATCAATTAGCAGTCTATGGCTTACCCCGTATGATTGGCAGCAAACGGCCAAAGCCACGCTTTCCCCAGGTGATTATATTTTATGGAGAACAGAGTATGAAGATAGATGTAGAGAAAGTATTAATCAACATGTAGGAAGAAAAGCACAGCCCACGCTGTCCATGCTTCTAGGGACAGATGAATTTGCTTCTTTTGAAAATCAAATTAAACTACCCCGACAATTTTTAGAGATAGTCAGCCATAATGCAGTCTCCGCTTGGCGAAAAATACCTCCTCCGGGAACCAAGGGCACAACTTTAGCAGGCATAAAACAGGGTATGGAAGAGTCCTATCCTGACTTTATTTCTCGCCTGGAAGAAGCTATTAATAGAATGCTTCCACCATCAGAAGGCACAGAATTATTACTCAAGCAATTAGCTTGGGAAAATGCAAATACGCTGTGTCAGGACTTAATACGTCCACTCAGGAAAACAGGTACCTTACAAGATTATATTAAAGCATGCATGGATGCCTCACCAGCAATTGTCCAGGGAATGGCGTTTGCTGCAGCTATGCGGGGTCAGAAATTTAGTTCATATGTTAAAGGTGCTTTTGATAGAGACCCCAGTAATACATGTTTTGGGTGTAATCCCCCACATGACTTGCCCACTTGTTATAACTGTGGGAAGCCAGGTCATATACAGAAGGATTGTAAGAAATCCACCGGTGCTAATAATAATAATAATAAGTCCCGTGGATTACCCCCGGGACCATGCCCTCGTTGTAAGAAGGGCAGGCACTGGAGAAATGAATGTAAATCTAAATCTCATAAAGATGGAACCCCCTTGTCAGACAAGGGTGCTAACTTTATTGATACCAACCAGACAAAAAACTAGATAAGGGGCGTTCTCCTAGCCCCGACTCCAAGGGAGAGTCTCCTGCTTCTACCGCAGTACGACCTAAGTTAGAGCCCACATCTACTATTAATTGTATACCACCTGAATGGACAATTCATGATCTCCCACGTGGGACTCCTGGCAGTGCAGGCTTAGACCTTGCCAGTTCTAAAGATGTAATCATATCCAAACATGATGGTGTTGTGCTAGTTCCCACAGGAATAAAAGGAAAGTTATTACCAGGTACTGTTGGTGTTATATTGGGACGTAGTTCCAATTACACCAAACATTTTGAAGTTGTTCCAGGAGTAATTGATTCTGATACTGAAAATACAATTAAAGTCATGGTAAAGTCTCTAGTAGAAACTACACAAATTCATAAGGGACAAAGAATTGCTCAGTTACTATTGTTGCCATATATACCACTCCCCACTTATCACTTACATGATGCCAGGGGAGAGGGACAGTTTGGATTTACTGATAAAGATTGTGTGGCTCTTATACATGATTTATATGATAGGCCGATGTTAAAAATGAAAATAGAAGGCAGGCCCATTAAGGGCCTGATGGACACAGGCGCTGATGTAACCTGCATTGCTGCCTCCGACTGGCCGAGATCCTGGCCGGTTCATCGAACTGGGTCTTCTTTAGTTGGTCTCGGTTCTGTTTCTGGTGTCATGCGTAGTACATCTCATTTGTTATGTGAATATAAGGACAAGAAAATTTACTTTCAACCTTATGTGTTACCCTCTCTACCCTATACTTTATGGGGACGAGATCTTTTACATGTCCTAGACATGAAACTAGTCACAGGGGATCAACTGAACGATCAGTGTTTTTCATAGGGGCCACTGCAGAAAACTATGCCTGTAAGATAAAATGGTTAACAGATGTTCCTGTGTGGGTTAGTCAGTGGCCCCTAACAACAGAAAAGTTACAGGCATTACAAATTTTAGTACAAGAACAATTAGATAAAGGTCATTTAGAGGAATCCACTAGTCCATGGAACACTCCTGTGTTTGTCATTAAGAAAAAATCTGGCAAATGGAGACTTTTACAAGATTTAAGAGCAGTAAATGCCATTATGGAAGACATGGGCTCCCTTCAACCTGGGCTTCCGTCTCCTGTAGCAGTACCAGAACAATGGTCACTTATAATTATAGATCTGCAAGACTGCTTTTTTACTATTAATTTACATCCTGAGGACTGTCCTCGTTTTGCTTTCAGTGTTCCTTCTCTAAACTTACAGGAACCGTTTAAAAGATATCAGTGGAAAACTTTACCACAGGGCATGAAAAACAGCCCTACCTTATGCCAAAAATTTGTGGCGGCTGCATTAGCAGCACTGAGAAAACAATTTCCTAGTGCTTACATAATTCATTATATGGATGATATCTTGCTAGCTCATCCTGAGCTACCAAAAGTACAGCTAATGCTAGAAAAGGCTATAGAACAATTAACTAAATTTGGCTTAGTCATTGCCCCAGAGAAGATTCAAAGAGATAAACCATTAAGTTATCTGGGACAATGGATTCACTCTGACTATATTGCACCTCAAAAGGTGCAAATAAGGAGAGATAAATTACAAACTCTTAATGATTATCAAAAATTACTGGGAGAAATAAATTGGATTCGACCTTTTCTGAAGATTACTACGGGAACCCTTAGTCCTTTGTTTACTATCTTACAGGGAGACTCTAATCCCCGTTCCCCTAGACATTTAACTCCAGAAGCCTTGCAGGCTTTACAAGTTGTTGAACAGGTTTTAACTCAAGCTAGGGTTAAACAAATTAATTATCAAAACCCATGGTCTTTACTCATCTTTTCTACTGAGTATACTCCTACAGCTTGCCTATGGCAGGAAGGTATTTTAGAATGGATTCATTTACCACATGTTCAGACAAAGATTGTTGCTGATTATCCATACCTGGTGTCTTTATTAATTGATAAAGGAAGAAAAAGATCACGGGAATTATTTGGTAAAGATCCTCATGTAATTGTAACTGCTTATAATAAAACTCAAGTGGAACAACTATTTCAAAATAATGATGATTGGGTATTGGCCTTACAAGGCTATGCAGGTCAAATCTTATACCATTATCCTAAACATCCTTTAATTGAATTTACAAAAACAATTTCACTTATATTTCCTCTTATGTGTTCCAAACAGCCTCTGTCTGACGCAATAACCTTGTTCACAGATGGCTCCTCTACAGGTCGAGCTGTAGTTTTTAGCCCAGGCCTGTCTCCTCTTATTAAAGAGGTCACACAAGCCTCTGCCCAACAAACAGAATTATGGGCTCTAATCTCGGCCTTTAATAATTTCAAACAAAGGTTTAACTTGTACACAGATTCAAAATATATTGCTTCTCTTTTTCCGGCTCTTGAAACTGCTCTTTTAACAGGAACCTCAACTATTTTACCTCTATTAAAGAAACTACAAACTTTAATTCAGCAAAGGAATAATCAATTTTATATTGGTCACATAAGAGGACATACTAATTTACCTGGCCCTTTGGCCCAAGGAAATGCCACTGCAGATTTATTAACACGTACTATAGTGGCATCAGTGGCCGACGCTGAAGAAAGCCACGCCTTACATCACCAAAATGCTAACGCATTAAGAAAAATGTTTCAAATTACTAGAGAACAGGCAAGACAAATAGTCTTAAAGTGTAAATCCTGTCCTGTTACTCATCATCCTTTAAAATTTGGTGTTAATCCTCGGGGTTTACGCCCCAATGTATTATGGCAAATGGATGTAACACATGTGTCTAGTTTTGGAAAATTACAATATGTACATGTTACTGTTGATACTTTTTCTCATTTTATCTGTGCCTCTGCAAGACCTGGCGAGGCCTACAAAGATGTTGTACAACACCTATTTTACTGCTTTCAGCAGCTAGGTGTTCCTCATCAATTAAAAACAGACAATGCTCCAGCTTATACCTCTCGAGCATTTGAACAATTTTGTATACAGTGGAAAATTGCTCATTCTACGGGGATCCCTTATAATCCTCAGGGTCAGGCGATTGTTGAAAGAACTAATCAAATATTAAAATTACAAATTGAACGCCTACAAAAAGCTCATAAATATTTTTCTCCTCATCATATTTTAACCCATGCTTTATTCGTCCTAAATCACCTTAATGTAAACTCCAATAATTTAACCCCTGCTCTCTCCCATTGGCAGCCACAATCGGCTGCCACCCTTCCTAAAGTTCTTTGGAAAGATTTATTATCGGGCCAATGGAAAGGCCCTGATGTATTGTTAACCTCCGGACGAGGCTATGCTTGCATATTTCCACAGGATGCCGACTCTCCCGTCTGGATTCCAGACCGGCTCATCAAACCGGCTCCTCCGGAGACCCCGGCGCAGAAGACAACGCCTGCGGCGGATGAAGATCCTATCTGCACAAATGAGGACGACTGTGGAAATTTCACCGAAACCCTCCAAGACCACGTGGACACAGATCCGTGCCCTGGTGAAACAAGCTAAACAACTTCTCATATCTCAAGGAAACCCTCTAACTCCTACAATGTACTTTCTTGCATTTCTATCACTAATCTCTACTCCTAAGGTAGAAACTGCAGCTTATTGGTCTTATGTGCCTAATCCTCCTCTGCTACACCCTGTGGGCTGGCTAGATCCAGACCCCATAAAAATTCTTTCTAATGATTCTATCCGCTTAGGAGGTTTAACTGACTCAGAATCCAGACATCATGCTGCGGCTTTAATTAATTTCACTGGCAAAGCCGACTCCTTGCCTATTTGCTTTACTTTAAGAGGCAACACACCTCCTTTTTGTTTACCTACTAGCTACAGGGTATTTTTAACTGATGCTCCAGATCCTCATGATGCAAATAGACGTTATGTTTGGGAATATGAGTTACAAACTATTGGAAGTCCTAATTATAATGAAACCTGTTTATCTGTTAACTCATTACCTCTCCCTAACTGTAAAGAAAAATATAGAAATAAAAATCAATTCTGGGAATCATCATTAACTAAAACACCTACTTGGCTTTCCTGTGGATTCCCAAATGCTGCCAACAAGCATTCTCCTATAAATTCAAACACAGTCATCTGGGATTATTCTCCTACTTCTTGTTTTGATCATAATAAATATTTCTCGAACCAATTAGATAAATTTCATCAGTATCAGTGGTCTGGTACTCCCCAACCAATACGACGATGGTTCACACCTGGTCTAGTTGAGCCCATATGGGTAGCTCAAGACAAAAATAAAACTCAAATACACTATGATTTATTTAGACTTGTTGCTGCATCCAACTTAATTTTAGAAAAGAAACCTAATATGCCAAAACCAAATGCAATGTCAGTAAGAACTTGTGTTGGATATCCATATGCTCTACTTTTAGCTCCAAATAAGTATTTAACTATTACACAATCTAAAAACTCTTATCATATTTCTTGTACCGCTTGTAAAGTTACAAATTGTCTTACTTCTACTGATTTATTCAATGAACGCTTGTTTAATTCTGTTTTAATTGTTAAAAGACCCTCTTATGTACTATTACCTGTTGATTTACAAGATGATCCTTGGTATGATAATTCTGCTTTACAAGTTTTACATACTGTTAATCAGTTAATTCGACCTAAGAGGTTTGTAGCTGCTTTAATTCTCGGTATTTTAGCTTTAATTTCTATAGTCACAACATTTGCGGTAGCCACTACTGCTTTGGTTCAAGAAGTTCACACAGCTCACTTTGTTAATTCTCTCAGCAGCAACATAACTCTAGCTTTAATGACTCAAGCCAGCATAGATAATAAACTTGAAGCAAAACTTAACATCCTAGAAGAAGTAGTTTTAGCCTTAGGACAAGATATAAAGTTTATACAACATAAACTTCAAACCAGATGTCATTCTGCCTTTCCTGCTATTTGTGTAACTCCTTTACCTTATAATATGTCCACTTCCTGGGACAAAACTAAAGCTCATCTACAGGGTGTCTGGAAGGACAATGATATTACACATGATTTACATACTCTTCAAAAAGATATCACTGCCATCAGTGAAGCTCATTTACCTAGCACTTCTCTTGATTCACTGGCTCAATCCCTCTCTGACAATCTTAAATCTTTAAATCCTGTGTCCTGGATTCAGTACATTGTGTTTATTGTCATTATTGGATGCCTGATATTCTGTGTTGTTTTACTGTTACCTTGTCTCCTTCGTTGTGTCTTTTCCTCCTTAAAGGCTGTTCGCCAAGACCTCTTTGAGCTACGTTTCATTAACAAAAAAGGGGGAAATGCCGCACCCCCGGCATCAAGCCGTGGCGGGATGGCTCTGTCCGCGTTGTAAAAACTGTGGTAAGGCGGTGAGTGCTCCCCGGAGCGTTGCCCCCGGTCCCCCTGGCCTGCAACAGCAGCGCATAAGTTGCCTAGCATGCCTTTTAGTGAACGTAAGAATTCATGAGGTGCGGCATAAAGGCCTGAATAACCTTTACCCTGAAACCTGTTTGAAACTTGTTTGTTGAGTTGAATGGTTAATTGTTGCTTGAATGTCCTCAGAAACTAAGAATAAACATAATGACTTACTAATCCATGACTTCATCTATACAATGGAGACTAAATGTCTCCAAGGGAACACGTTCCCACCATAAAGGTCAGTTAATTGAAACAATGTATCAAGAGAATGCAGGGATGATAAGTTAAGATGTTCCTACCAGATACCCGCTCCCTCCGGTCTCTTATCTCTACCTTATGTCCCTTTGAAACTGTTTCTTTGAAATAAGTTTTCTATGAAATTGCTTTCTCTATAATTTTGTCACTATACACTTAAAACATATACATAATTCACTATCAATTCACTAACAACATAAAAATCATAATCAAATATAAAAATATAAAAATACAAAATGTGAACAAAGCAGTTTTACAAAGAAAGAAGGTTTAAACATAGATAAAGAGAAGTAAAAGAGTAACTGCTGATAAGCAGCAGTCCTTTGTTCCCCCTTACGGGCAGAAACATTGTCTAAGAAAAGACAGTTGACTACTCCCATCTACAAAACTCGATAAGAACTTTGTAAGCATCAGCAAGTCATAAAAATATCTTTTGTAGTTTGTAAGACATTGTCAAAAATGTATAAATACCATGCCTAAAAATCAGTAAAGTACAACTGCTTTCTTCATCATCCTTGGTGTGTGGCAGTTTGTCATTTTCCTGCGTCGCCCTTTCAATCAACCTGAGCCGTTCTCGCCCTGAAAGCCCTCGGACTGAGACTCATTCGACTGGCGGTCCGCGGCATACAACCACCTAATCTTCGATAAACCAAAGAAGAACATACCTTGGGGGAAAGACTCCCTATTCAATACATGGTGTTGAGAGAACTGGATGTCTACATGTAAAAGACTGACACTGGACCCACACCTTTCCCCACTCACAAAAATTGATTCAAGATGGATAAAGGACTTAAATTTAAGGCATGAAACAATAAAAACCCTCCAAGAAAGCATAGGAAAAACCCTGGAAGATATTGTCCTGGAGAAAGACTTCATGAAGAAGACTGCCATGGCAATTGCAACAACAACAAAAATAAACAAATGGGACTTCATTAAACTGAAAAGCTTCTGTACAGCTAAGGAGACAATAACGAAAGCAAAGAGACAACCTGCACAATGGGAAAGGATATTTGCATATTTTCAATCAGACAAAAGCTTGATAAGTAGAATCTATAGACAACTCAAATTAATCCACATGGAAAAAGCCAACAATCCCATATATCAATGGGCAAGAGACATGAATAGAACTTTCTCTAAAGGTGACAGACGAATGGCTAACAAACACATGAAAAAATGTTCATTATCTCTATATATTAGAGAAATGCAAATCAAAACAACCCTGAGATATCATCTAACCCCAGTGAGAATGGCCCACATCTCAAAATCTCAAAACTTCAGATGCTGGTGTGGATGTGGAGAGAAGGGAACACTTTTACACTGCTGGTGGGACTGCAAACTAGTACAACCTTTTTGGAAGGAAGTATGGAGAAACCTCAAAGCACTCAAGCTAGACCTCCCATTCGATCCTGCAATCCCATCACTGGGCATCTACCCAGAAGGAAAAAAATCCTTTTATCATAAGGACACTTGTACTAGACTGTTTATTGCAGCTCAATTTACAATCGCCAAAATGTGGAAACAGCCTAAATGCCCACCAACCCAGGAATGGATTAACAAGCTTTGGTATATGTATACCATGGAATACTATTCAGCCATTAAAAAAAATGGAGACTTTACATCCTTCGTATTAACCTGGATGGAAATGGAAGACATTATTCTTAGTAAAGCATCACAAGAATGGAGAAGCATGAATCCTATGTACTCAATTTTGATGTGAGGACAATTCATGACAATTAAGGTTATGGGGGGGAAAGCAGAAAGAGGGACGGAGGGAGGGGTGTGGGGCCTTGGTGTGTGTCACACTTTATGGGGGGCAAGACATGATTGCAAGAGGGACTTTACCTAACAATTGCAATCAGTGTAACCTGGCTTATTATACCCTCAATGAATCCCCAACAATAAAAAAAAAACAAGAAAGAAATTGATCGTAAATTTTAAAATTCAAATATTGCCAAATTGTATTCCAAAAAATGGCTTACCAAATTTATATTCTTGCCAACAATGTACAGCATGTGCATACTCTATACTTCTGCCAAATATTTCTATTATCAAATTAAAATTTTTTCTAATAAAAAAATCAACACATTGTACCCCACATATGCACAAACGTATTCATGATCTGTGTGTTTTTGACCTAATTAAAAAAAAGTTAAAAAAAAACAACCAAAACCAAACAGCACTCCACTCACATAGCACCCAAGTCCTCTCCTTTCCTTTCTGCTAGTGTGCATCCAGACAGCACTCCTCTCTCAAAGCATCTGAGTCCTCAACTCCCATTTCTGCTAGTGTGCATGCAGACAGTATTCTGCTCCCAGAACACTGCAGTCCTCAAGACAGCACTCCTCTCCCAGAGCACCCGAGTCCTCACCTCTGCATTCTGCAGGTATGCATCTAGACAGCACTCATCTCCCAACTCAGCTGATTCCTCATCTGTCACTTCTGCTAGTGTGCATGAAAACAGCACTCCTCTCCCAGAACACCTGAGCCCTCATCTATCCTTTTGGCTAGTGTGCATCCACACAGCATTCCACTCCCATCACACCTGAGTCCTCACCTCTTCTTTTTGCTAGTCTGCATCCAGACAGCAGTCCTCTCCCAATGCCAATACGGCATCTCTCATTTCTGCCCTTGTGCATCTGGACAGCACTCCTCTCCCAGCGCACCCAAGTCCTCATCTTTCCTTTCTGCAAGTGTGAATCCAGACAAAAGTCTTCTCCCACCCCTTCCAAGTCCCTGTCTCTTCTTTCTGCTAGTGGGCATCCAGACACCACTCCTCTCCCACCACACCG
Organism: Nycticebus coucang; assembly: GCF_027406575.1. Classification (NCBI taxonomy): domain Eukaryota; kingdom Metazoa; phylum Chordata; class Mammalia; order Primates; family Lorisidae; genus Nycticebus; species Nycticebus coucang. Next base: position 33,826,966 of record NC_069789.1, on the reverse strand, counting down.
GAGTCCTCCTCACCTGCCCTTTTTGATACTGTGTGTATAAAGACAGTACTCCTTTCACAGAGCAGCCGAGTCCTCACCTTCCCTTTCTGTGAGAGTGCATCCAGACAGCACTCCTCTCCCACAGGACCTGAGTCCTCAACTCGCTTTTATGCTAGTGTGCATTCAGACAGCAGTCCTCTCCCAGAGCACTAGAGTCCTCAACTCTCCTTTGTGCAAGTGTGAATCTAGAGCGAAAGGACCTTTTCCAAAGGACCCAAGTCCTCAGCTCTCCTTTGTGCAGGTGTGCATCCAGACATCACTCCTCTTCCAACTCACCCGAGTCCTCACCTCTCATTTCTGCTAGTGTGCATGAAGATAGCATACCACTCCCAGACCACCCTACTCCTCAACTCTCCTTTCTGCTTGTGTGCATCCAGAGAGCACTCCTCTCCCATAGCACCCAAGTCTTCACCTCCACTTTCCATTAGTGTGCATCCAGAAAGCACTCTCCTCCCCACTGAGCTGAGTCCTCACTCTCATTTCTGCTAGTGTGCATGAAGACAGCATTCCATTCCCAGACCATCTGAGTCCTCAAATCTCCTTTCTTCTAGTGTGCATTCAGACAGCACTCTTCTCCCAGAGCACCTGAGTCCTCACCTGAACTGTTAGTGTGCGTCCAGACAGCACTCCTCTCAAGAGCAGCTGGACCCTAAACTCTCCTTCATGCTAGTGTGCATCCAGACAGCACTCCTCTCCCTGTGCCCCCGAATCCTCATCTCTCCTTTCTTCGAGTGTTAATCCAGACAGCATTCCTCTCCCAACACAGCTGAGTCCTCACCTCCCCTTTCTCTTAGTGTGCATCCTGACAGCACTGCAATATCAGAGCACATGAGTCCTCAGGTCTCCTTTCTCCTAGTGTGCATCAAGACAGGACTCCTCCCAACACACCCGAGACATCACCTCCCCTTTCTGCTAGTGTGCATCCAGAGAGCATTCCTCTACCAAAGAACCCAAGTCCTCATCTCCCCCTTCTGCTCTTGTGCATCCAGAGGGCACTGCACTGACAGAGCACCCAAGTCCTCACCTCACCTTCTGCGAGTGTGCATCCAGAGATCACTCCTCTCTCAATGCACCTGAATCCTTACCTCCCCTTTCTGCCAGTGTGTATCCCGATAGCACTCCTCTCCCAGATCACCGAAGTCCTCACCTCTCCCTTCTGCCAGTGTGCATCGGACCTCTCTCCTCTACCAGAGCACCCGAGTCTTCACTTCCCCTTTCTGCTAGTGTGCTTGCAGACACCACCCCTCTCCCAATGCCCCTGAGTCCTCACATCCTCTTTCTACTAGCCACCTCTCCTTTCTGACAGTGTGCATCCAGACAAAACTCCTCTCCCAATGTCCAGGACACCTCACCTATCCGTCCTCCTAGTGTACATAAAGAGAGCACTCTTCTCTAAACACAACCTCGTCCCCAGAACCCAATATTGCTAGTGTGCATCCAGACATCACTCCTCTCCAACACACCCAAGTCCTGACTGACCCTTTCTGCTAGTGTGCATCCAGATAGCACTCCATCCCCAGAGCCCCCAAATACATCTTCTTTCTGCTAGTGTGCATCCAGACAGAACTGTTTCCCCAGCTCATCCACGTCCTCATCTCTCCTTTCTCCTAGTGTGCATCCAGACATAACTCCTCTCCCATGCACCCAAGTCCTCACCTCAACTTTCTCCTAGTGTGCATCCAGACAGCACTGCTCTCCCAACACCCCCAGGTTGTCACCTACCCTTTCTGCTAGTGTGCATCCAGACAGCACTCCTCATCCAGAGCACCAGAGACCTCAACTCCCCTTTCTGCCAGTGTGCATGTGGACCATACTCCTCTCCCAGAGCACCCGAGTCCTCACCTCTACTTCATCCTGATGCGCATCCACACAGCACTCCTCTCCCAGCGCATGTGAGTTCTCACCTCTCCTTCCTGTCAGTGTGCATCCAAATAGAACTTTTCTTCCAACACCCCCGAGTCCTCACCTCACCTTTATGCCAGTGTGAATCTGGACAGCATTCCTCTCCCAGAACACCCAAGACCTCACCTCTCCTTTCTGCTGTTATGCATCCAGACAACACTCTACCCCCCATCACATACAAGCCCTCCACTCCCTCTTCTGCCAGTGTGCATTCTAAACGAACTCCTGTCACAGGCATCCAAGTCCTCACCTCCCCTTTCTGCCAGTGTGAATCTGGACCCCTCACCTCTCTCAGAGCACCCGAGTCCTCATCCCTCCTTTCTGTTAGTGGGCATCCAGACAGCGCTCCTCTTGCAACGCACCTGAGTATTCAACTCTCCTTTTTGGTAGTGTGCATCCAGACAGCACTCCTCTCCCAGAGCACGTGAGTCCTCGCTTCCCCTCTCCCTCAGTGTGCACCCACACAGCACTCCTCTCCCAACTCACCCTATTTCTCTCATCTCTGTTCTGACAGTGTGCATCCAGGCAGAATTCCTCTTCGAATGCCCACTAGACCTCACTTATTCTTTCTCCCAGTGTGCATCCAGACAGCACTCCTCTCCAACTCATGCAAGTCCTCACCTCTCCTTTATGCTAGTGTGCATCCAGATAGCACTCCTCTCGCAATGCACCCGAGTCCCCTCCAACCATTTCTGCCAGTGTGCCTCCGGACAACATTCCCCTCCCTGTGCACCCAAACCCTCATCTCTACTTTTCTTGCATGTGCATCCAGACATCACTCCTCTCTCAACGCACCCAAGTCCCCTCCCTGCATCTCTGTTAGTGTGCCTCCAGACAATACTCCACTCCCTGTGCACTCGAGTCCTCATCTCTACTTTCTTCTAGTGTGCAAACAGACAGCACTCCTCTCCAACGCACCCGAGTCCTCTCCTCCCCTTTCTGCCAGAGTGCATCCAGACAGCACTCCTCTCCCAATGCCTGCATGTCCTCACCTACCCTTTCTCACAGTATGCATTCAGACAGCACTCCTCCCTCAATGCACCCGAGTCTTCACCCCCATTTCTGCCAGTGTGAATCTAGACAGCACTTCTCTCCCCAAACACCTGACTCCTCACCTCTTGTCTTTGCCAGCGTGCATCCTGACAGCACACTTTACCCGCCTCTCCTTTCTGCTATTGAGGACCTCTCCTTTCTGCAAGTGTGCCTCAGGAAAGCACTACTCTCCCAGAGCACCGAATGCTCATGTCCCCTTTCTCCTAGTATGCATCCAGATAGCAGTTCTCTATCAGAGCACCCAAGGCCTCACCTCCCATTTCTGTTGTGTGCATCAAAAAGGCACACTCCTCCCAGAGCACCCGAGTCCTCCACTCTCCTTTCTGCTAGTGAGCATCCAGAGAGCACTCCTGTCCCAGAGCACCCAAGTCCTCACCTCCACTTTCTGCTGGTGTGCATCCTAAAAGCAATCCTCTCCCAGAGTACCCTACTCCTCACTTATCCATTCTGCAAGTGTGCACTCAGACAGCACTTCTCTCCCAATGCAGCCTGGTCCACATCTCCACTTTCTGCTAGTGTGTACAGAGATAGCATTCCTCTCCCAGCGCACCCATGTCCTCATCTTTCCTTTCTGCTAGTGTGCATTCTGACAGCACTCCACTCCCAGAGGACCCAAGTACTCACCTCCCCTTTCTGCCAGTGTGCATCCAGACAGCACTCCTCTCCTAACGCACCTGAGGAACTCTTCCTGCCAGGGTGCATCTAGACAGCAACCCACTCCCATGCATCCGAGTCTGCAACTCCCATTTCTGCTAGTGTACATCTAGAAATCACTCTTCTCACACCGCACCTGAGTCCTCACCTCTCATTTTTGCTAGTGTGCATCCAGACAACACTTCTCCCAGAGCACCTGAGCCCTCATCTCTCCTTTCTGATAATGTGCCTACACACAGAATTCCTCTCCCAATGCACCAGAGTCCTCACCTCCCCTTTCTGCTAGTCTGCATTCAGACAGTACTCCACTCCTAAAGAACCCAGGTCCTCACCTCCCCTTCATGCTAGTGCACATACAGACAGCACTGCTCTCTCAAAACACTCAAGTTTCCACCTCTCCTTCATGCCAGTGTGCATCAAGACACACCTCCAGTCCCAATGCCCCAGAGTCCTCACCTCCTTTTTATGCCAGTGTGTATCCACACAGCACTCCTCTCCCAGAGCACGCAAGTCCTCACCCACCCTTTCTGCCAGTGTGTATCCAGAAAGCACTGCACTCCCACCGCATAAAAGTCCTCAGCTTCCTTTGCTGTCAGTGTGCATCCTAAACACATACCTCTTCCAGAGCATCTGAGTCCTCACCTACCTGTTCTGCTAGTGTGCATCTGGACCACTCTCCTCTTCCAGAGCACCAGAATCCTCATCTCCCTTTTCTGCTAGTGTGCAACCACACAACACTTCTCTCTGAACACACCCGAGTACTCACCTCTCTTTTCTTCTAGTGTGCATCCAGACAGCACTTCTCTCCCAATGCACCGAGTCACCACTCCACCTTTCTGCTAGTGTGCATCCACACAGCACTCCCTTCCCATGCACCCAAGCCCTGATCTGTCCTTTCTGCTAATGTACATCCAGACAGCACTCCTCTCCCAACTCACCCTAGTCCTCAATTCAACTTTGTACTAGGGTTCTTCCAGATGAAAATCCTCTCCCAGAGAACTGAGACCTCAGCTATCCCCACTGCTAGTGTGCATCCAGACAGTACTCCTCTCCCAGAGCACTTGAGTCCTCACATTCCCATTCCATCAGTGTGCATCCAGACAACACTCCTCTCCCAACTCACTTGAACCCTCACCTCTCTTTTGACAGTGTGCAACCAGGCAAAACTCCTCTCCGAATACCCAGGAGACTTCACCTATGCTTTCCCCCAGTGTGTATCCAGAGAGCACTCCTCTCTCAAGTCTCCACCACCCATTTCTGCTAGTGTGCATCCAGACAGCACTCCTCCTCTTTCACCTCCTCTTTCTACTAATGTGCATCCAGAGAGCACTCCACTCCCAGAGCACCTGCTTCCTCATCTCTCCTTTATGCTAATGTGCATCCAGACACCACTCCACTCCCAGAGCAACCAGAGTCCTCCACTCTTCATTTTGCTAGTGTGCATACAGACAGCACTCCTCTCCCAGAGCACCTGATTCTTCACCTCCACTTTCTGCAAGTGTGCATCCAGACAGCACTCCTGTCTCAGTGCCCCCCAAGTCCTCACCTCTCCTTCCTGCCATTGTGCATCTAGACAGCACTCCTCTCAAAAGGCACCTGACTCCACATCTTTTCCCTTTGCCAGTGTGCATCCTGACATCACTCTTATCCCAATGCACCCACGCCCTCACCTCTCTTTTCTGCTAGTGCACATCGGGAAACCACTACTCTCCCAGAGCACTCCAATACTCACCTCCCTTTTCTTTCAGTGTGTATCCAGACACACTGGATAACTCCTCTCCCAATGCACCCGAGTTCTCACCTCCCCTTTCTGCCAGTGCGCATCCAGACTGCAGTCCTCCCCTAAAGCACTCGAGTTCTCATGTCCCCTTTCTGCTAGTGTGCATCCAGTTAGCAGTTTTCTACCAAACCATCCGAGTCCTCACCTTCTATTTCTCTGAGTGTGCATCCAGACAGCACTCCTCTATAAGAACACCTGAGTCCGCATCTCCCCTTTCTGTTAGTGTGCATCAAGACAGTACAATTCTCCCAGAGCACCCAAGTCCTCACCTTTCTCCTCTGTTAGTTGGCATCAGGAGAGCACTCCTGTCTCAGAGCACCCCTCATCTCCCCTTTCTGTCAGTGTGCATCCTAAAAGCACTCCACTCCTCACCTCCCCTTTTGGTATCGTCCATCCAAACAGCACTCCTCTCCCAACACACCTGAGTCCTCACCTCCTCTTTCTGGTGGTGTACATTGTAAATGCATACCATAGCTCCAGAGTCTTCACCTCCCCTTTCTGGTAGTGTCCATCCAAACCGCACACCTCTCCCAGAGCTCCCAATTACTCACCTCCCCTTTCTTCCACTGTGCATCTGGAGAGTACTCCACTCCCAGAGCACACGAGACGTCACCTCTCCTTTCTGCCAGTGTACATCCAGACGGCACTGCTCTCCCAATGCACCCGAATTCTTACCTCCACTTTCTGCTACTGTGAATCCAGACAACACTCCACTCTCAGAGCAACTGAGACCTTGTCTCTCCTTTTTACTAGTGTGCCTCCAGACAGCACTCCTCTACCAATGCACCCAAATCCTCACCTCCCCATTCTCCTAGTGTGTATAAAGACAGCATTCCTCTACTAACACACCTGAGTCCTCAATTCCCCTTTTTATTAGTATGCATCCAGAGCACACTCCACTGATAGAGCACCTGTGTCCTCACATCCACTTTCTGCCAATGTGCATCCAGACAGCCCTCCTCTACCAGTGCGCCCAAGTGCTGACCTCTACTTTCTGCCATTGTGCATCCAGACAGCACTCCACTCCCAGAACACCCAAGTCCTCACATCTCCTTTCTGTTAGTGTACATCCAGACAGAACTCCTCTTCCAGACTACTCGAGTCTTCACCTCCCCTTTTTTCCCAGTGTGCATCCAGACAGCACTCCTCTTTCAATGAACCTGAGTTCTCACCTCTCCTTTCTGCTAGTGTGCATCTGGACAGCACTTCTCTCCCAGAGCCTCCAAGTCCTCCCTTTCCCTTTCTGCTGCTGTGCATCCAGACAGCACTCCTCTCCCAGAGCACCTGAAACCTCACCTCTCCTTTCTGGTAGTGTGCATCCAGACAGCACTCCTCTCTAAGCCACCCAAGTCCTCATCTCTCCTTTCTGCTAGTGTGCATCTGAACTGCACTCCACTGCCACAGCACCCAAGTTCTCACCTCCCCTTTCTGAAGGTGTGCATCCAGACAGATTTCCTCCCCACATCACCCGAGTCCTCACATCTCCTTTCTGGTAGTGTGCATCCAGACAGCACTCGGAGGAGCACCCAAGTGCTGATCTCACCTACCTGCTAGTGTGCCTCCAGATGCATTCCTCTCCCAGAGCACCTGTATTCTAACCCCTCCATTCTACAAGTGTGCATCCAGTCAGCACTCCTTTCGCAGCACCGTCAAGCCCTGAAGTCCCCTGTTTGTTAGTGTGCCTTAAGACAATACTCCTCTACCAACACACCCAAGTCCTCACTTCCCCTTTGTGCTAGTGTGCATCCAGACAGCACTCCACTGTGATAGCACCTAAGTCCTCACCTCTCCTTTCTGCTAGTGTGCATCCAGACAGGACTCCTCTCCCAGAGCACCCGAGTCCTCACCTCCATTTTATGCCAGTGTGCATCCAGATAGCACTCCAGTCACAATGCATCCGAGTCCTCAGCTCCCATATCTGCTAGTTTCCTTTCAGAGAGGACTCCACTCCCAGAGCACCCGAGTCAGCTCTCATTTCTGCCCATGTGAATCCAGACAGCACTCCTCTTCCAGCACACCTGACTCCTTTCATCCCATTTCTGCCAGTATGCATCCAGCACTCCTCTACCATGGCACTCAAGTGCTGATCCGTGCTTTCTGCCAGTGTTCCTCCAGAGGCACTCCACTCCTAGGGCACCCACTTCCTCACCTTTCCTTTCTGCCAGTCTGCATCCAGACAAAATTCCTCTCCTAGTGCACCGTAGTCTTCATATTCCCTTTCTGTTAGTGTGCTTCTGGACAGCACTCCATTCCCAGAGCACCTAAGTCCTCTACTCTTTTTTTTGCTAGTGTGCATCCAGACAGCACTCCTCTCTCATCACCTCTCCTTTCTGGTAGTGTGCATCTGGAGAGCACTCCTTTCCCAAAGTCCTCCCTTCCTCTTTCTGCTGCTGTGCATCCAGAAAGCACTCCTCTCCCAGGGCACCCTAGTCCTCCTGACAGCATTCCTCTCCCAGAGCACCCAAGTCCTCACCTCTCCTTTCTGGTAGTGTGCATCCAGACAGCACTCCTTTCCAAGCCACCCAAGTCCTCATCTCTCCTTTCTGCTAGTGTGAATCTGAAACAAACTCCACGCTCACAGCACCCAAGTCATCATCTCCCCCGTGTAAGGTGTGCATCCATACAACATTCCTCCCCAGAGCACCTGAGTCCTCACCTCTCCTTTCTGATAGTGTGCAACCAGACAGCACTCCTCTCACAACACACCTGAGTTCCCACCCCTTTCTGCCAGTGTGCATCTGAACGACACTCCACTCTCCCAGCCCCCAAGTCTTCACATCCCATTTCTGCCAGGGTGCATCCCGACAGCCCTCCTCTACCAGAGCATGCAAGTGCTGACCTCTCCTATCTGCCAATGTGCATCCAGACACACTCCTCTCCCAGAGTACCTGAGTCATAACCTCTCCATTCTGCAAGTGTGCATCCAGATAGCACTCCTCTCCCAGTGCACCTGAGTCCTCATCTCTCCTTTCTGCTCATGTGCATCCAGACAGCACTCCTTTCCCAACACACCCAAGTCCTCACTTCCTTTTTCTGCTAGCGTGCATCTGGACAGCACTCCTCTCCTAGGGTATGCAAGTCCTTTCCTCCCTTTTTTCCTAGTGTGCATCCAGAGAGCACTCCAGTCCCAAATACACTTAAGTCCTTACTTCCCCTTTCTGCCAGTGTGCATCTGGACAGCACTGTTCTTCCAGAACACCCAAGTCCTCCTTTTCCCTTTCTGCTACTGTGCATTCAGACAGCACTCCTCTCGCAGGGCACAAGAGTCCTCCCCTCCCCTCTCTGCAGGTGTGCATACAGACAGCTTTCCTTCCCAGAACACCCAAGTCCTCACCTCTTCTTTCTCATAGTGTGCAAACAGACAGCACTCCTCACCCAATGCACCCAAGTCCTCACCACCCCTTTCTGACAGTGTTCATCTGAATGGCATGAATCCAGTCTCACAGCACCTGAGTCCTCACATCCCATTTCTGCCAGTGTGTATCCAGAGAGCACTCCTCTACCAGAGGACCCACTGCTGATTTCTCCTATCTGCCAGTGTGCATCCAGATGCATTTCTCTTCCAGAGCACCTGAGTCCTAACCTCTTCATTCTGCAAGTGTGCATCCAGACAGCACTCCTCTCAAAGTGCAGCTGAGTCCTCTACTGTGCATCAATACCACACTCCTCTCCCAGTGAACCAGAGTCCCCATCTCTCATTTCTGCTCATGTGCATCCAGACAGCACTCCTCTCCCAACACCCCCAAGTCCTCACTTCGCCTTACTGTTAGTGTGCATCCAGATAGCCCTCCACTGCAATAGCACCTGAGTTCTCACCTCTCCATTCTACTAGTGTGCATACAGACAACACTCCTCTCCCAGAATACCTGAGTCCTTGCCTCCACTTTATGCCAGTGTGCATCCAGACAGCACTCCTCTCCAAACGCATGAGTCCTCACATCCCCTTTATTCCTGTGTGCATCCAGACAGCACTCCCCTCCCAGCACAACTGAGTGCTCATCTCTCCTTTCTGCTAGTTAGCATCCACTCACCACTCCTCTCCCAACACAACCAAGTCCTCATTTCTCCTTTCTAGTATTCTGCATCCAGACAGCACTCCTCTCCCAATGCACCTGAGCCCTCATCTCAACCTCTTGCTCATCCAGACAGCACTCTTCCCTGAGAGCAACCACGTTCTCACCTCTCCTTTCTGCCAGTGTGCATCCAGACAGAACTCCTCTTCCTGAGCACCAAGATCCACACCTCTCCTTTCTGGTAGTGTGCATCCACATAGCACTCCTCTCCCAGAGCTCCTGACACCTCACCTCTCCTTCTGCCAATATGCATCCAGATAGCACTCCTCTCCCAATTCCCCTGACTCCTCACCTATCCTTTCTGACAGTGTGCATCCATCCAGACAGCACACATCTCCCAAAGCATTCAAGCCCTCCATCCCATTTCTGCCAGTGTGTATCCGGACAGCACTCCTCTCCCAAAGCTCCTGAGTCCTCACCTCTGCTTTCTGCTACTCTGCATGGAAACAGTAATCTTCTCCCAGAGTACCCAAGTCCTCCAGACAGCACTCCATTGCCATGGCACCCAAGTCCTCACCTCCCCTTTATGCTATTGTGCATCCAGACAGCACTCCTCTCACAATGCACCCAAGCCCTCAATTCATATTTCTGCTAGGATTCATCCAGACAGAACTCATCTCCCAGAACACCCAAGTCCTCAACTGCACTTTCTGCTACTGTGCACCCAGAAAGCACTCCTCTCCAAGCATCCAAGTATTCACCTCTGCTTCTAAAAGTGTGCCTCCAGACAGAACTCATCTCCCAGAGTTCCTGAGATCTCACCTCTCCTTTCTGCCAAAAAGCATCCATACAGCATTTTTTACCCAATGCCCCAGGGTCCTCACCTACCTTGTCTGACAGTGTGCATCAATAGAGCACTCCTCTCCAAACACACTCAAGTACTCCATCACGTTTTTGCCAATTCATATGTGCATCCAGACAGCACTCCTCTCCCAGTGCACACGAGTCTTCATCTCTTATTTCTCCTCATGTGCACACAAGTACATTTATGTACATACATGTACACACATGGACATACATGTAAATACATTTGCACCTTTGTACATACATGTACATTCCTGTACATACAGGTGGACATACATGCAAATACCTGTTCATACATGTGCACACATGGACATACAAGTACATATGTGTACATATGTGTACACATGCATGTACATTCATGTACACATGTACATAAATATGCACACATGAATATACATATACGTACATCTAGATAGTGTTACACACATGTGCACACGAGAACATATATGTATATAGCTGTACATACATGTGCACACATGAACATACATACATGTGTGCACACATGAATATACATGTCCATAAATGTGAACACCTGTATATACATGTGCATGCATGTACATAAAAAGACATACATGTGCACACATGTATATATATGCACATACCTGTGCATATATGTGAACACTTGCATGTACATACAGGAGCACACATGTTACATACATGCATATACCTGTGTATACATGTGCACACATATAAGTACATACATGTGCATTCGTATGCATACATGTACATATATATGCACATGTGTATATACATACATGTACATACATATGCACAGATAGATGTACAAACATGTGTGTATGTGAGCCCACATGTACGTAATATACATTCCTGTACATACATGTGCACATATAAAGTACATATATGTGCTCACATGTGAACACATGTACATACATGTCAACACTTGTATATACATGTACACAAATGCATGTAAATACATGTGCACATGTATGTATGTGTACATACATATAAATATATATGCACAGACATATGAACATATCTGTACATACATGTCTAGACATGTATGTACATGCATGTAAATACATTTCCACCCATTTACACACATAGAAACATGTACATTCATGTGCACATATGTACATACATGTAAATACAGATACATACATGTGCACATATGTGCACACACGTGTGTGCATTTGCGGACAACTACATACATGTACAAACGTGAATACATGTACAAACATGGGGAAAACGTGAATACATGCACACATATGTACATACATATGTACATGTGCACATGCATTCATAAATGTACATACATGTATGTATATACTTGTACATACATGTGAACACATGTAAATAAATGCACATACATGTACACACTTGTTCACATATGTAGGTACCTGTACATGCATGTGCACATATGTATGTACATACATGGGCATATGTGCGTACATATGTAGCTACATATACATACACGTGCTCACAGGTATATACACACTACTACAAACGTGCACATATGAACATACATGTTCATACAGGTATATACATGTACACAGACATATATAAGTATGTACAAATGTACATACATATACATGCATGTGCACAATGTATGGACAAACATGTACATACACACATGTGCAAAAATGTCCACATACATGTATGCACATATGTGCTCATGTATTTACGTGTTTACATAAATGTGCATGCATGTATGTACATACATGTAAATACATGTGCATATATGTGGATACATGTACACACATGTATGTACATAGATGTGCTCACATGTACATACATTACATAGGCACATATGTACACACATGTGCACCCATGTACATATTAATACCCATACATATATGAGCACAGATGTACATACATGTACATACATGTACATGCATATGCACACTTGTACATATATATTCATACCTGTGCAGACACGTACATAGATGTACATACTTGTGTATACATGTTCATCAATGTATGCAACTATAGGACATGCATGTGAATACCTATATATACATGTGCACACATGTACATACATGTGAAACGTGAACATAATGTGCACAGATGTATGTACATACATGTATATACATGTGCACACATGTACATGCAGGGAGATATATGTTTACCCATTTATGTACCTATATATTTATGCCTGTATGTACATGGACTTACAGGTGCACACCTGTATTTCCATACATGTATATACATGGACATACATATGTACCTTCTTGTACATACATGTGAACACACGAACATACCTGTACATAATTGTGCAAACTTGTATGCACATACATATTAATACATGTGCACACATGTACATACATGCACATTCCTATACATATATTTGGACCAATGTATGTACATACTTGTACATGCATGTGCACACATGTACATACATGTGGACCAATGTATATACATACATATATACACATGCAGACATGTATATATGTACATTCATGTAGTTATATTTACATACATGTGCATCAGTGTACCTACATGTATATACATGTACATACATGTGCACACATGTATGTACATACATCTACATACAGGTACACATGTGCATATATGTGCACACATATATCTAAACATACTTACATGTACTTACTTGTGCACATCAGTGCCCACCACATCGCCTGGCTATTATCTTATTGTAGTTGTCATTGTTGTATAGGTGGCCCTGGCTGTGTGGAGCCTATTTTACCTAATTTTTTTTCTTAGACAGATAGGTGCCATGGCATCACATCTCACAGCAACCTCAAAGTCTTGGGCTGAAGCAATTCTCTTTCCTTAGTCTCCCAAGTAGCTGAGAGTACAGGCACTGGCCACAAAACCCAGCTATCTTTATCTTTGTTCCAGTTGTCAGTGTTATTTTAATGGGCCTGGGCCGGGTTCCCACTTGCCAGCCTTGGTGTATGTGCCCAAAGCCTTGCCCACTGAGCTACAGGTACTTCCTTGTCTATCTTTTAATTTGGTTATTTGATGCCCACTTGGAAGAGTTCTGTATGTATTCTAGATGTCAATCCTTAGTCAGATATGGTGTTTTAAAGATATTCTTAATCTGATGATATATCCACTGAGATGTGTCTAGTTTTTAAAAAATGTTTTAATAGTTCACTTTACTGAATAACTGATTTGTTGGCAGATCAGTGTATTGGCTTGTTAGGGGACATTATTCCTTCCTAATGTGTCACAGCCTAACATAGACCATGCCAGGTGTCAAAACATTCCCTTTTATTCAGTTTATTCATGACAGAGTATGGAATAAAAATGGATGGGTAGATAGTTGCTTGTTAGAAAAGTTGTATTAATGTTTCAACAGACCCTAGTTTAAGTGGAACCCTACAGAAAGTTGTTCCAGGATGGTGCCTGTGGCTCAAAGGAGTAGGGTGCCAGCCCCATATGCTGGAGGTGGCGGGTTCAAACCCAGCCCCGGCCAAAAACTGCAAAAAAAAAAAAAAAGTTGTTCCGTAAACTATCTTCTTCCTCATCCAATATCCCCACTGGTTCCTGTCTGCCTTTTCCATCTATCAACTCTGAGATATCCTAAACCCAAAAGGTTCCCATTTAGATATATCTACATAGGAGTGAGTAAAACAATACCTTACTCCAACTCTTACCTGTGGGATTAAATGGCCTGCAACATGGATAATGAGCTATGGCCAAAACCAAGAGTTTTTTTTATTTAATTAAATCATAGCTGTGTACATTAATGTAATCATGGGGTACAATGTGCTGGTTTTATATATAATTTGAAATATTTTCATCAAACTGGTTAACATAGCCTTCACGGCATTTTCTTAGTTATTGTGTTAAGACATTTATATTCTACATTTAGTAAATTTCACATGTGCCCTTGTAAGATGCACTGTAGGTGTCATCCCACCAATTACCCTCCCTCTCCCCTTTCCCCTTCCTCCTGGGCTATAATTGGGTTATAGCTCAAAACCAAGATTTTTTAAGGAGCCTTTGAGAAATATCAAGATTAACACCTTAGCTGGGCATGGTGGCTAATGCATGTAATCCTCACACTCTGAGAGGCCAAGGGGTTTGTATTGCCTGAGCTCACAGGTTCCAGACCAGTCTGAGCTAGAGTGAGACCCTGCCTCCAAAAATAGCTGGACATGGTGGCAGGCACTTATAGCCCCAGCTACTTGGGAGGCTGAGGCAATAGAATTTCTTGAGCCCAAGAGTTTGATGTTGCTGTGTGCTGTGACACCTCAGCACTCTATTGAGGGCAACAAAGTGAGACTCTGTTTAAAAAATGTATTCTATATATATATTTATAATTCTCTATATATGTATATATAATTCTATATATAAATAATCACATATTAATAATATAAATAATATGTATTAATAATATATTAATATATAATAATTAAGATAGAGATCTTAATTATATATATATTAATTCAAATCCAGAAAGAAATTATACTGGGAGAAATAAGTCTTAGCTATGTTTAAAAATGCCCATAAGAAGCTAGGCACCTTAACTCACATTTGTAATCCTAGTGTTCCTGGAATTTCTTTCTTTGGTAGGTCCTTGGTCTTGGGGATTCAAAGCATGAAACTGCAAACAACAGTTTGCAGTGGTAAGATAGGATTTTAATAGACAGATAAGGGTAAAAAAGCACAAGAACTTTTGGACAGAAGGACTAAAAAGCACCAGAGCTTCTGGCAGAGGGAAAGACCCAGGTGGGAGGTGGGAAGTCTCCATGTGGGTCTTTTCTGTAGGGATATAAGGTCTTGAGGATAGCATTTGTCCAGGACTTGGTAGACAGAAACACTTTTTCAGTGTTAATGACAAATGAATGAATGTTATTGACAAGTGAATGAATGCAGTCCCTCCAGCTAGTGGCAAAAGGTCAGGGCGTTCCCTTCATGAAGTTGCCTAGGCCTGGTGAAAGCTTAACTAGAGTATCACACAGGAAGGGCAGAAGGAAAGCTAAGCAGACTAGGTAAGCTGTTCGGCTTCAGCTTAGCTTCTCAGACTCCATCTTGCAGGCCACACTTTTCTGGCTTCAGCTCTCACCTAGGCTTCCCAAAGTGGTAGAATAGACTTTACATCAGTCACACTGTGTGAGTAAATGCTTTTTAGGGTCAGAAATGTAGATCTATTTATTTCTTGAACTCGTTCCCAGTGTGTAAGTAGCTGCTACTTGGAATGTAAGCACCTCTGTGTATGTAGTATACTGGCTTTACCCTAATGACTGACAGGCAAGCACTTTGGCCACAAAGATCATGGAAATGCTAGCTTCAGGGCACAAATAATAAAGCTCTTGTCCAGTTAATAAATAAAAGTGGCTGCATACAAACCTTTTCAAAGTGTGTGTCTAGTCTTTCATTTTCTTTATTACTCAGTTATGAAGAGGCAAGAAAACACAAAATCTAAGTGATTTTTGTTTGTTGGTTAGCTAACTTGTTTGTTTTTGTCTTATCTAAGCCTGTGAGAATATCTAGGAGGATAAAAAAAAAAAAACAACCCTGCAACTAGGCCAGTGTTGTGGCTCATGCCTGTGATCCTAGCACTCTGGGAGGCTGAGGTGGGTGGATTGCCCAGAGCTCACAGGTTGGAGACCAGCCTGACCAAGAGCGAGACCCCCATCTCTAAAAATAGCTGGGTGTTGTAGAGGGCACCTATAATCCCAGTGGTTTCCAGAGGCTGAGGCAGTGGGATGCCCACAGCCTGAGTCTGAGGTTGCAGTGAGTTATGACGCCATTCCCTTACCTGGAATCAAAGCAGCTATAACCTGTCAACTCCCTCCCTCCTCCATTCTCATGTACACCTTCCACATATGGAGTGATGATTTTATATGTCATTCCCGTCTCCCTAAAATATGTGAAGCCAAGCTGTAACCCAACTGTGGCAGGACCACTTGTGGGACTCAGAACCAACCTCTCTAAATTATTTTACAGAATTTTGGGGTTCTTTTTCATTGATGAGTCAGTTATTGTCACATCCATCAGTCTGAGAGATTTTTACATTTTGTCTCTTTCATTCACATTTTTGGATGGGATGGTGGTTGTGCTCATGGTTATCTCTGTACACTCCGAACTGGCATAAGCCAGAGTTAAGATATTTTACACCTGTGATGATATAGCACTTACTGCTGTTATCATAACCAGGCCTCACAGTATTATTTTTCAAAGCTGCTTCTACTTTCCACCTAAAGGGCATAAAATGCTTGTATTGAGGAATCAGGAATTTTGGTTTGGTTTGGTTTGGTTTTAAATCATTTAACTGATCTTCAGCCCTCACTATTTATCATCTCCCCCTCCCCCAAAATAGTTGATCTCTGTTGTAGATATCACATAGTTTATTTGTCAGTGCAGGTTTTCTGCTGACTGTATCTAAGATGATGAGCACCATGCACTGTTTTCCAAGATTAAAGTTGTATATATCAGTATTAGTATATGTCCCTTCTTGTCTGAATGTAGTGGGCCTCACAAAAGCTGATCTTAGGTTTCCACAGTATAGACTAACATCTATTGTCCTCCTTCCCCCCAGGGTAGTGTTTTCATCGAAGCCATCATGGCCACCATCATCATCATAAATATATGTCCTAGAAAGTTTGGAAAGTTGCAAGGAGTAACTTGTGGACAATGTTGACATTGAATGATAGATTTGTGAATGAGCATCTGACCAGAAAGCACTGAAAGAGGAAGAGAGGTTTTAGTTCTTTTCCTAAAGTTTATCTGTCTGTCCCAGATAATTTTTGTTTCCATTTGACATGTTATTTTCCTCATAAGCAATGTTTTAATGGCTCCATATGCCCATAGTCTGACTATGGAGAGGAGATTTGGTGACCTGCCATCCCATAGTTGGCTCTACTCTCTATCTTTCCCAGAAGTCCTCGGCTGCTCTCTTGAGATGTGAGATTTATAATCTCAGAGGTGGCACAGTATGGTGTGTAGGGGGGATATGCTAACTTTATAAAACTCAGAGTTCAAACCCCAGTGACATGTACATTAGTAATGTGAACTCTGTTGAGTCACATCACCCTCACCAAACCTCATCATCGACTTGTGTCCTCTTTCATTTCTTTTTGCTTTCTGGACAAGGGCTCACTCTGTTTTCGAGGCTAAAGTGCTGTGGCATCATAATATCTCACTGCAACCTCAAACCCCTGGCCTCAAGTGATCCTCTTGTTACCAAAGGAAGAGAGTTTGGCCGCCTGTCACTATCAGCCAGATGCAGGGATTGGGATTAGGCCCACCAAACTTTATTTACAAGAAGGACAGCAATTCTGGAGAATGGTGAGGTGAGAGTAGCCTCTCAAACACTGTTCTGCCTCAGGTACAATTCTCATAATTTTTTCTTTTATAGACAGAGTCTCACTTTATCACCCTTGGTAGAGTGATGTGGCATCACAGCTCACAGCAACCTCCAATTCCTGGGCTTAGGCGATTCTCTTGCCTTAGCCTCCTGAGTAGCTGGGACTACAGGTGCCTGCCACAATGCTCATCTATTTTTTTTGTTGTTACAGTTTCACTGGGGCTGAGTTCAAACCCATCACCCTTGGTATATGGGGCTAGTGCCCTACCCACTGAGCCATAGGCACTACCCCTGACTTTAAGTTTCCTTGTTCTGGCCTCATGAATAATCTCCATTCTTTTTCCTGGGGCATAATTATAGTTCATAAAAAATGTAGTATATGAATCTTGAGATCAACAGTTCTCTTGTCAGTAAATGTTATTGTGGTCTTATTTGTATTTCAGGTGGGTCCTCTGGATTAGGATCTACCAGTACTTGGCCTTTTAATTTGTCGCCAGGTCTTTTAATTTTTTTTTTTCTGCTTTAGCTACCATAAAAATTGCCACCTGTCCTCTCAGCCAAGTGGCTCTAACACTAGTGTCAACCAATTGCCTCTGTATGGGAAATGATCAGGGTGTCCAGGCTTACCAGTAATATACCTACTTCTAAATTCCTTTCTGATGGCCAGCCTACTGCAAAGGATGGCCATTCTATCTCACAAAGCTTTCTCAACCTTTTAAGGTCATAGTAACTCCACAGTCCACTACAAAGCCTTTAAAAAAAAATTAACCCTAGGGGAATTTCCTTACATGGTGAGGAACCCATCCCTGTATCACAGACAAACAAGGGGTGGAGGGTGGGGTGGAATGCTAAAGATACGCCTGCTTGGCTACACCTCTCCTGATGCTTTAGGAGTGTCTTAGCTAAGGTGCCCCGGGCCTGGTTGCCCCTGCACAGCAAGTCACCATTATGCCTTATGACTTCTCCACAGAACTGCAGGTTGGGGCCCAATCAAGCTTCATAACTGTGACTAGTCATGAAACTATATAGGCACTCGCTCTTTGACACATCACTTATTCGCAGATGCTAAACAATTCCTTAGGAAACTTGTCAAAACATACTTCCATATAAGACATAAATCAACAGGAATCCTTTCCCCTCTGGGAGAATTAGATAAAAATAACAATATGTTGGCTCAGCACCTCTACCTCATTGGCTAGGGCACCAGCCACATACACCAGAGCTGGTGGGTTTGAATCCAGCCTGGGCCTACCAAAAAACAATGACAACTACAACCAGGCATTGTGGCAGGTGCATGTAGTCTCAGCTACTTGTGAGGTTGAAGCAAGAGAATCATTTAAGCTGAAGAGTTTGAGGTTGCTGTGAGCTGTGATGCCACAACACTCTACCTAGGGTGACATAGTGAGACTCTGTCTCAAAAAAAAAAAAAGGATAGGAAAAATAGGCTCAGTGCCCATAGTACAGTGGTTATGACACAAGCCATATGTGGGTTAGAACGCAGCCAGGTCCAGCTAAACAACAATGACAACTGCAATAAAAAGAATAGCTGGGCACTGTGGTGGGCACCTGTAGTCCCTGCTACTTGGGAAGCTGAGGCATGAGAATCACTTAAGCCCAAGAGTTGGAGGTTGTTGTGAGCTGTAATACCACAGCACTGTACTGAAGGTGACATAGTATGATCCTGTCAAGAAGAAGAAGAAGAAGAAGAAGAAGAAGAAGAAGAAGAAGAAGAAGAAGAAGAAGAAGAAGAAGAAGAAGAAGAAGAAGGAGAAGAAGAAGGAAAACATAGGCAAAATATTTGAAGATAAAATTTCCAAAAGATGGATAAATGGCCATGAAAAAATGCTCAATATCATTAGTCAAAGAAATGCTCATTTAACCTTCAATGAGAAACGACATATGTATCCATCAAAAAGGCTAAAATTAAGTTGATAGTAAATAATGATAGCAACTAAAACTCTTACACTTTGGTGGAAGGCAGTCTGATAATTTCTTATAAAACTAAATGTTTGACTACCCTATGACACAACAATTCCATGTCTATATACTGACCCCAAGTAAATAAAAACATATATTGACAAAAGGACTTATATAGGTCTTTTCAGAATAGCATCTTATTCATAATAGCCCCACACCTGAAAGAGCCCAGGCAGCCCATAACAGGAAAATGGATAAGCACACTGTGGTACATTTATACAAGGGAATACCATTCTGTGTCAAAAAGATGCTATAGAAATATACAGCAACATAGATGAATCTCAAGAGCATTATGCCTAACAAAAAAAGCCAGAGACAAAAGACTATAGACTTCATGATTCCATTTATATAAATTTAAAAGTAGGTAAAAGCAGGCCAGGCACTGTGGTTTGTGCCTGTAATCTCAGCATTGAGGAGGCCAAGGTGGGTGGATTGCCTGACCTCACAGGTTTAAGACC
This sequence comes from Nycticebus coucang, assembly GCF_027406575.1. Taxonomy (NCBI): domain Eukaryota; kingdom Metazoa; phylum Chordata; class Mammalia; order Primates; family Lorisidae; genus Nycticebus; species Nycticebus coucang. The sequence goes on along the minus strand of NC_069789.1, from coordinate 33,806,986 downwards.
AGCCTGAGCCAGAGCAAGACCTCTGTCTCTAAAAATAGGGGCAGGTGTTGTAGCAGGTGCTTGTCATCCTAGCTACTTGGGTGGCTGAGGCAAGAGAATTTTTTAAGCCCAGGAGTTTGAGGTTGCTATGGGCTGTGATGCCATGGCACTCTACCTGGGGTGACAAAGTGAGACTCTGTCTCAAAAAAAAAAAAAAAAAAGAAAAGAAAAGAAAAGAAAAAGAAAAAGAAAAAAACTAGGTAAAAACTAATATATGGTGGGGAAAAATGTTAAAAGAGTGGTTTACCTCTATGGGTGCCGGGTTCTCCGGCAGTCACAGTTGAGGGACGATAGGGGCCAGCACGATCTTGTTCCAGGGGCTGAGCGGGATGGCGAGTGTCAGTGGCTCAAACAGGAACACATGGAGCCAGGAGTCTCAAAAAGCAGGAACTCAACTTTATTGCACCAAGCAGCCGCTTATGTAGGGCGTGGGGAAGGGGCGGGGAAAGGAGGCGGGGGATGAGGTATGTGACATGGTGTGATGGGTGGTATAACAGGGTTGGGCCAATGGCATGGTACCACGTTGGCTATATCTAGGTAGAGGCAGTTTCAGGCCAGGCCTTGCTGAGTCATTGCTATGCAGAAGTAGCTTGATGGATCTACTTTTAGTCAAGTTCAGGAAGTTGCACTAGGCCTCAGGCACATGGCAGGGACCAACAATTCCCTCTTTTGTTTTTTGTATGGCGGAAAAACATAGTCCCTGTCTTAGGTTGCCTGCTCTTGCAGTTTCAGTCTTACTCGCCATGGGGATACAAACGTCAACGGTTTGGTCCCTGTCTTAGGTTGACTTAACGCAGAGTGATCTTACCCATCTTTGGGTACTATGAATGTAATCCACCGTGCAGCCTCTCCATATCCTGTCTTAGGTTGTCCCAGTTTTGGGATCTTACCCGTCATCGGTGCTATGGAGGGCGGTTAAGAGTAATAGTTAGATTCGTGGTTAATGACCTGGTGATATTGGACCTCGACCTGATTTAAGATTATTGCCTCTAACCTTTTTCCAAAGGTGATAACTAACATAAGGGTGAGTAAGGGTCAGGGGAAGAAGGCAGGGTAAAAAACCATGTAGGCCCATTCTAAAATTTCTTTTCTTCTCTTTTCTAAATCTTCTTGGAGTGTTTTGATCTTGTTTTGCATGATCCCAGATCTGTTGGCATAAAAGCAGCACTTCTTCTGCAAAAATAAACAGATGCCTCCCTAGATGCTATGAGACTCTGGATAGCATTGGGGTCGTCCATTCCCTCATCACTGGGGGGGATGAACATCATTAACATCATCAGCAGTGGAAGCAGTTGCTTCCTCATTGGGTGTTCCTTCTGGGGGGGGAGTAGAAAGACACTTCTCAGGGGCGTTAGACCCCCTGGATAAATTAAGATTATCCCCTTCTTGTTGGTGCAAATATTTAAGGTCTCTTGCTGGAACCCAAATGGGTTTTTTCTCGTTTTGAGAGAAAACACGTCTGAAACCTCTCCCTGCTGTAAGGAGTGATCTGGTCCTCTCTACCCTCCTGTAAGCGGATCTCACCATCGGACCCAGATGGAACTATAGGTCACCGATGAAGACCAATGCTTTCAAAAGGGAAATAAGTGTGGGTCTTCTTTGGAAAAATTTAAGATATTTAGTGTGAATAGAGCCTTTTTCAATTGATCGTGAGGGGGAATAGATTCCCCCTTTTGTTTTTGTAATTGACGCTTAAGGGTTTGATTGAATCTTTCAGTGATAGCTTGACCTTGGGGGTTGTGTGGTATGCCAGTGGAGTGTGAAATTTTCCATGTTTGTAGGAAATTTGTAAAGGATTTGCTTGTAAAGCAAGGGCCATTGTCAGTTTTAATTTCATCAGGTAGACCAAGGGTAGCGAAACATTGGAGCATATGGCTAATGGAATGTTTAGTTTTTTCTCCAGCATGTGCTGACACCCAACAGGCACAGGAGAAGGTGTCAATGGACATGAAAATGTATTTAAGTTTCCCAAAAGGGGCATAGTGAGTAACATCTATTTGCCATAGATGATTGGGTTGAAGGCCTCAGGGGTTGGTGCCCGAGGTCTGCAGAGGGGGAACTTGAAGGAAAGGCTGGCATGACTGACAAGTACAAATGATTTTTTTCAGATCCTTAACAGGTATGTGGGGATACTTGTGTTTAAGCCCTCTCCAATTGATATGAGTTAGTTGGTGTAATTGTGTTGCTTCTGTTACTGTATTGCATTGTGGCATGGAGGCTAGCTGATCTGCTAATTTATTGCCTGTAGCTAAAAATCCTGGTAGGTTTTGATGTCCTCTAAGGTGTTGTAAGTAAATTGGATTGGTTCTTTGTTTGAGTAGAGTTCTAACCTGGATCATTAATGGGGATATGGGATTGGAATCTAATTTAATATGAGCCTCTATTAAATTGGGTAGTAGGTTGACTACATAAAGGCTATCTGAAAATAGGTTAAAGGGTTCAGGTATGGAATTAACGGCCATGACAACAGCAAAAGTTTCTTTGAATTGAGCCGTTCCTTCAAGCTCAGGTAGGATGGATTTTAAGGGGGTGGGTTTTTGATCTTGCACTAGGGGAGGATAAATAATAATGGAAGCTCCTAGGTGCCCTCTGTCTGTAAAGATGATGAGGAAGGTGGGATTAGGATGCAGGAGAAAAAGTTGTGGTGGTGTCCAAGTTAGTTTGGTAAAGGAGTTCATCCATTTGTAAGGACTGTAGTGACAATCAATTTGGCCTGAGAATCCTTCAAGCGCCACTGCAATTCTATCGTTATTTCTCTGAAGCCAGGAAAAATCTGAGAGTTTATATGGGGTGATGATGGAATGGGGTTCAATGCCAAACAATCTGACTGCTATGTCCCTTCCTTTAACTATGCAGTCAGCAATCTGATTGTTTATGGAATAGACTCTAGGGACTCCTCCCACTGAGATATGAATCCACTGGATAGGCTCCCCCTTTTGGGCTAAGAGGGTGGTACATAAAGTTTCTCCAGGAAAGAGGTAGAGGATAAGGGGTATGTGGAGATTGAATCTTTTTAAAGAAGCTTGGTTTATGGATTGTTAAATTTTAGTCAGTATGTGTTGACAATGAGGTGGTAATGTTATTTGAGAGGTTAAATCTAGGCCTTTTAGAAGATTAAACAGGTGAATTATCTCCTCAGTGGAGATAGGGATCCAAGGTCTTAGCCAATTAATTTCCCCGAGTAATTTCTGCAGCTGGGGCAAACTATAAGTTTCTGGAAGGACCTGTTGGGGCTTAATAGGGGAAACTGTATCTAGGGAGAGGACAGACCCCAAGATTTTAAATGGGAGGATGGTTTGTATCTTTTCAGGAGCTATTTGAAAATTATTCTGGTGGAGGATGCGAGGCATTCAGTGGTGAGTTCTTGGAGGTTATCTGAATTGTGGCTTTCTAAGATTATATCATCCATATAAATGAAGACTAGTATGTTAGGTCGTGTTAGTAATGAAGTGAAGATGTGTGTCAAATAATATTGACAGATAGGGGGGCTATTAGCCATTCCTTGGGGGTAGGACCGTCCACTCAAATCTTAAATCTGTCCCTTGGAAATTGGTTGAAGGTATGGAAAAGGCAAACCTTTCCATATCATTTGGATGGAGGGGAATAGAAAAAAAACCATCTTTAATGTCTATGACTGTGAGGTGGTAAGCTCTGGGAATTGCGGGAATCCAGGGGAGACCTCTCTGGAGGGTTCCAAGAGGGATCATCCTGTCATTTATTTTTCTGAGGTCTTGTAGGAGTCTCCAAGAGCCATTGGGCTTCTTGATTATGAATACTGGAGAGTTCCAAGGGCTAGTAGATGGTCTTAAATGCCCTTGGTCTAACTGTTGATTGACTAACAAATGTAGATGTTGGAGTTTATTTGAAGGGAGAGGCCACTGCTCTACCCATAGAGGGTCCCCGGGTGTCCATCAAATTTGGAATACGGGGGGATGAGCAGTGGCCTTTAGAATTGGGGGTGAACCCGGGAGTGTTCTTGATTGATTGGTTTGAGGTATGGGTCACCTGGATAATAGTAATGCCTTCTCTGTTTTTGTTGAAATTGCTTTTCAAGTTTATCTTGGGGGTGATCATCCTGAGAGTTGTTATGGTCGGTGGTGACAAATGCCTCCACCTCACCTAAAATGTCTTGACCCAGGAGATTGGCGGTTAGGCCTGGGACCACAAATGGGTGCACTGGCCCATGGTTTCCACTAGGGTCCACCCAGGGGAGCCAGGCGTCGGTCTCCCAGGAGGTAGATTGGCCACCCACGCCTAACAGGGGTGGTCCAGGTATTAGCCACCAAGATTGGGGTACTTCCTCTTTCCTGATAACTGTGTGGTCTTCCCCAGTATCGATGAGGAATTTGAAGGATTTATCTCCAATTGTAAGGGTTATTTTTGGTCTCATGCCCGCAAGTAGGGGAATGGCCCAATGAGTTTGTACTGGTCTGCTCCCCTTTTTTAACAGGGCTGGGGATAGCCCTGAAGGGAGTTTAAAGGCTCATCTTTGAGATTGAATTTGGATTTGCAATCGCGGGCCCAATGAAAGCCTTTTTTACAGCGAGGGCAGGGGGTGTAGGGGCCATTCCCCACTGGTGGGTCAGGGGGGCATTTGGTTTGGTTAGGACATTCCTGCTTGAAGTGGCCCTCTTTACTACACCTGAAACATGTCCGCATGCCTGCAGTAGGGGCTAATTGAAGGGCATCGATAAGTGTTTGGAGTTCTTCCTGGCGGTCTGCCTGAAGTGCTGAAACCATCGCCCTTGCTTGATGAGACATGGAACCAACATCTCGAGTAGCTATGATCCACCTCACCATCGCCTGGTTTCTTAACCCGGCACAGGCGAGCTTACAATCAGTGTTCATGCCATCCCAGACTAAAGAACGGACAAATCGGTCCCGTAACTCTCCAGCAGGGAACTTTCTTTTTAGGCTTTTTTGGACTCTGTCTATAAAGGTGGAGAGGTCCTCTGTGTGTTTCTGATTGATTCCCGCTATGGGGTATTCAGTGGGGCCCTAGTCTAATTTCTTCCATACAGCTAGCCCTCTGGCTCCAGTGGAAAATTGATCAGCCGTACCATAAAGCATGCCATAAGTTATGGGTATGGGAGGTTGGGCGCTCTGATTACGTTCTCCCCGAACATGGCACTCCTTCTGGAAGTAGGCCATCCACTTAAGGAATGTGGGGCCCGGGAGTACCGCTGTGGCTAGTTCTTTCCAGTCTCGGGCTATGCACACTTGGTGTGCTAGCCCTTCAAGTATGGTTTCTTCCCAGGGTGAGTTAGGGCCATCCTCAGAAACTGCCTTTTTTAGATCTTTGAGATCTTGAGCCTCCCAGGGGTACCACGCCGTGGGGAGATTACCTCCAGGATTAATATTAACCGGAAAAAGGTTGGTAGCTCCACCCTCAGTACCGCTTTCTCCACCATATGGAGGAGGTACAGAGGGGGCCCGGAAAGGATTAGTTGGAGGATTCCCAAAAGGGTCGAGGAAAGGATAGAGAGGTTTGGGTTGACTCAGCGGGCCAATGAGGTCTGCCAACTCAGGGCTCTGATCTGGGCTCGGTTCTGCTTTGGGACTTTTATTTTCCACTTCTCTCAGGGTTGATGGTCCCTCCATTTTCTTAGGGTAACAGGGAGAAAACAGCCCTTTAAGGCAGATACAGTAGGGAGTGTCCCAAGTGGGGGAATCTCCCCCCTTTTTATATGTGCTCTTCTGATTAATCTTTCAACCCTATCCCAGGTGTCCCCGTAAAGAGGTTGCTCTCCGGAAGCCAGGGTGCGACCTTAAGTAAACATTCCCAGGCTTGAAGGGTCTGACTATCCGAGAGGTCTATTCCTCTGCTTTTGAGTAAGATTTTAAGGGATTCCAAAGCAGGGTCAAATTTGGAATTGGACTTCCCCATAATTTACGGGGGTACACTCACCCGCAGACCGATTGGCCCGTCAGTGATCTTCATGTGGGGAGCCGAGTTCCTCACATGGGGCACCAATCTGCTGGGTCCTCTGGCAGTCGCAGTTGAGGGAAGATCGGGGCCAGCCTGATCTCGTCCCAGGGGCTGAGGGGGATGGCGAGTGTCGGCGGCTCGACAGGAACACCCAGAACCGGGAGTCTGTCGAAGCAGGAACTCAACTTTATTGTGCCAAGCAGCCGCTTATATAGGGTGTGGGGAAGGGGCGGGGAAAGGAGGCAGGGGATGAGGTATGTGAAATGGTGTGATGGGTGGTATAACAGGGTTGGGCCAATGGCATGGTACCACGTTGGCTGTATCTAGATAGAGGCAGTTTCAGGCCGGGCCTTGCTGAGTCATTGCTACGCGGAAGTACTTGATGGATCTACTTCTAGTCAAGCTTGGGAAGTTGCACTAGGCCTCAGGCACATGGCAGGGCCCAACATATGGGGTTGGGGACAGACTGGGCAGGGGCATCCTGAGGTGATGGCAAAATGGCAGGAGTCTACAACAGTGCAAGTCATACTCAAAATCCAGCATATTTTTTTTATTAAGTCATTTGTACATAGATCGTAAATACATTTATACTATTATGGGGTTCAATGTGTTGATTATTTGTACACATTGGAGTGCTTACATTCTACTAATCAACATAGCCTTCACCTTATTTATTTATTTTTTTTTGTAGAGACAGAGTCTCACTTTATGGCCCTCGATAGAGTGCTATGGCCTCACACAGCTCATAGCAACCTCCAACTCCTGGGCTTAAGTGATTCTCTTGCCTCAGCCTCCCGAGCAGCTGGGACTACAGGCGCCCGCCACAACGCCCGGCTATTTTTTGGTTGCAGTTTGGCCGGGGCCGGGTTTGAACCCGCCACCCTCGGTATATGGGGCCGGCGCCTTACCGACTGAGCCACAGGTGCCGCCCAGCCTTCACCTTATTTACCCAATTACAGCATTAAGGCATTTGTGTTCTACACCTGATAGATCCAACTTGTACTTGCAATATGCTCCATCGGTGTGGTCCCCCTATTAACCTTCCCTCTAATGAGCCACCCCACTCCATTCCCCTCTCCCTCCCCTTTCCTCCTTTATCCTAGGCTATAGTTGTGTTTCATTTTTCATATGCAAGTGTTAGTGATTATAAATTGGTTTTACAGTAGTACTGAGTACATTGGATTTTTTCCCATTCCTGAGATACTTTACAGAGAAGAATATTTTCCAGCTCCATGCATGTAAACATAAAAGAGGTAAAGTCTCCATTTTTTTTAGTGCTGCATAGTATTCTATGGTATATATATACAACAATTTGTTAATCCATTCATGAGTTGATGGGCACTTGGGCTTCTTCCATGACTTGGCAATTATGAATTGAGCTGAAATGAACAATCTTGTGCAAATATCTTTATTGCCAAATGATTTTTGGTCCTTTGGATATACACCTAGAAGAGGAATTGCAGGATCAAAAGGCAGGTCTGCATTTAGATTTCTCAGTGTTCTCCAAACTTCCTTCCAAAAGGAACGTACTAGCTTGCATTCCCACCAGCAGTGCAGAAGTGTTCCCTTTTCTCCACATCCACGCCAACATCTGTTGCTTTGGGATTTTGTGATGTGTGCTACTCTTACTGAAGTTAGATGGTATCTCAGAATAGTTTTGGTTTGCATTTCTCTGATGATTAAAGATGATGAGCATTTTTTCATGTGTCTGTAGACCACGCACCTGTCTTCTTCAGAGAAGCTTCTGTTCATGTCTCTTGCCCACAATGAAATGAGATCACTTCTGAGGGCTGCCTATTTGCTTTACTTAGTGTGTTCTTGGCAGTGCAGAAGCTTTTTAATTACAGATCCCAGTAATGTATTTTTGATATTGCTTCAGTTGCTTGGGGTGTCCTCCTCATAAAGTATTCTCCTGGCCAATTTTTTCAAGCATTTCCCCTGCACTCTCTCTAAGAATTTTTATTGTTTCATGTCTTAAGTTTAAGTCCCTTAACCAGTGAGAGTCAATTTTTGTTAGAGGAGAAAGATGTGGGTCCAGTTTCAGTCTTCTACAGGTCGCCAGCCAATTCACTCAGCACCATTTGTTGAATAGGGAAATTTTCCCCCAATTTATATTTTTAATAGGCTTATCAAATATCAAATGATGATAAGTGTCTGGGTTCACCTCTTAGTCTTCAATTCTGTTCCATACATTTACATCTCTATTTTTGTGTCAGTACCATGCTGTTTTGATCACTATTGATTTATAGTATAGTCTGAATTCTGGAAGTGTGATTTTTTTCCAATTTGTTTTTATTTCTGAGTAATGTCTTAGCTATTCAAGGTTTTTTCTGTTTACATATAAAATGAAGTACTAATTTTTCCAGGTCTTTAAAGTATGATAGAGATACTTTAATAGGGATCACATTAAATCTGTACATTGTTTTAGGTAGTATAGACATTTTAACAATGTTGATTTTTCCCAGCCATGAGCATGGTATATTTTTCCATTTGTTAACATCTTCAGCTATTTCTTTTCTGAGTTTCATTGTTCTCTTTATAGAAATCTTTCACGTCCTTAGTTAGATACACTCTCAGATATTTCATCTTCTTTGGCACTATTGTAAAGGGAATAGACTCCTTGATTGTTTTTTCCTCTTGACTATTGTTGAGATATATATAAATGCTACCGATTTTTGAGTGTTAATTTGGTATCCTGAGATATTGCTGTATTCCTTGATCACTTCTAGGAGTTTTGTAGTTGATTCTCTGGGGTATTCCAGATATACAATCATATTGTCTGTGAAGAGTGACAGTTTGATCTCCTCTGGTCCTATTTGGATCCCCTTGATTGCCTTCTCTTGCCTGATAGCAGTGGCTAAGACTTTCATTACAATGTTAAAAAGCAGTGGAGACAGTGGACATCCTTGCTTGGTTCCTGATCTGAGCGGAAATGATTTCAATTTTACTCCATTCACTATGATATTGGCTGTGGGTTTGCTGTAGATGGCCTCTACTGGTTTAAGAAATGTCCCTTCTACACCAATTTTCTTAAGTGTTCTGATCAAGAAAGGATGCTGGATATTGTCAAAAGCTTTTCCTGCATCAATTGAGAGAATCATATGGTGTTTTTTTTTAATTTATTTATTTTTATTGTTAAATCATAGCTGTGTACATTAAGATGCACCATAGTGTTTGTTTTTTTAATTTGTTTATGTGATGTATTATATTTATTGATTTACATATATAGAACCATCCTTGGGATCCTGGGATGAAACTCACCTGGTTGCGATGTATAATTTGTTTGACGTGTTGTTTGATTCTGTTTGTTAGGATCTTATTGAATATTTTTGCATCAATATTCATTAGAGATATTGGTCTATAATTTTCTTTTCTTGTTGGGTCTTTTCCTGGTTTGGGTATCAGGGTGACATTTGCTTCATAGAATGTGTTGGGAAGTATTCCTTCTTTTTCTATGTTTTGGAAAAGGTTACATTATATAGGTACTAGTTCCTCTTTAAAGTAGAATACTGATGTGAAGCCATGTGGTCTTGGGCTTTTCTTTTTGGGGAGATTTTTTTTTTTTTTTTGTAGAGACAGAGTCTCACTGTACCGCCCTCGGGTAGAGTGCCGTGGCATCACACGGCTCACAGCAACCTCTAACTCTTGGGCTTACGTGATTCTCTTGCCTCAGCCTCCTGAGCATCTGGGACTACAGGCGCCTGCCACAATGCCCGGCTATTTTTTTTTTTGTTGTTGCAGTTTGGCCAGGGCTGGGTTTGAACCCGCCACCCTCGGCATATGGGGCCGGTGCCCTACTCACTGAGCCACAGGCACTGCCCCTGGGGATATTTCTTATAGTTGATGCTATTTTAGAACTAGTTATAGGCTTGTTCAACATTTCCACTTCTTTCTGGCTAAGTCTAGGAGGGTGGCATGTTTCCAAGTATTGATCTATTTCCTTCAGATTTTCATACTTCTGAGAAGAGAGTTTTATGTAATATTCATTAAGGATTTTTTGAATTTCTGAGGAGTCTGTTGTTATTTGGCCTTTATCATTTCTGATTGATGAAATTAGGGATTTTACTCTTCTACTTCTGGTTAGGTTAGCCAACAGTTTATCTATTTTATTGACCTTTTCAAAAAACCAACTCTTTGATTGGTTGATCTGTTGTATGATTTTTCTGTTTTCAATTTCATTTAGTTCTGCTCTAATTTTATTTTATTTTATTTTTTTATTTTTATTTTTTTATTAAATCATAACTGTATACAATGATATGATTATGGGGCATCATACACAAACTTCATAAACCATTTGACACATTTTTATCACAGTGGTTAACATAGCCTTTCCGGCGTTATCTCAGTTACTGTGCCAAAACATTTACATTCTACATTTACCAAGTTTCGCAAATACCCCTGTAATATGCACCACAGGTGTGATCCCACCGATTCCCCTCCCTCTACCGACCCCCCCCTTTCCCACTTCTCCCTATTGTTAAGTTGTAGCTGGGTTATAGCTTTCATGTGAGAGTCCCAAATTAGTTTCATAGTAGGGCTGTGTACATTGGGTATTTTTTCTTCCATTCTTGGGATACTTTACTAAGAAGAATATGTTCCAGCTCCATCCATGTAAACATGAAAGAGGTAAAGTCTCCATCTTTCTTTAAGGCTGCATAATATTCCATGGTGTACATATACCACAATTTATTAATCCATTCGTGGATCGATGGGCACTTGGGCTTTTTCCATGACTTAGCTATTATGAATTGGGCTGCAATAAACATTCTGGTACAAATATCTTTGTTATGTTGTGATTTTTGGACTTCTGGGTATATGCCCAGTAGAGGAATTACAGGATTGAATGGCAGATCTATTTTTAGATCTCTGAGTGTTCTCCATATATCTTTCCAAAAGGAATGAATTAATTTGCATTCCCACCAGCAGTGTAGAAGTGTTCCCTTTTCTCCGCATCCACGCCAACATCTCTGGTCTTGAGATTTTGTGATATAGGCTAGTCTCATTGGAGTTAGATGATATCTCAAAGTAGTTTTGATTTGCATTTCTCTGATGATTAAAGATGATGAGCATTTTTTCATATGTCTGAAGGCCGTGCGCCTGTCTTCTTCAGAGAAGTTTCTCTTCAAATCCCTTGCCCAGCCTGCGATGGGATCCCTTGTTTTTTTCTTGCTGATGCGTTTGAGTTCTCTGTGGATTCTGGTTATTAAACCTTTGTCAGAGATATACCCTGCAAATATCTTCTCCCATTCTGAGGGCTGTCTGCTTGCTCTGCTTACTGTGTTCTTAGCTGTGCAGAAGCTTTTTAGTTTGATCAGGTCCCAGTAGTGTATTTTTGAAGCTGCTTCAATTGCCCGGGGGGTTCTCCTCATGAAATACTCACCCAGACCAATTTCTTCAAGGGTTTTCCCTGCATTCTCCTCTAGTATTTTTATAGTTTCATGTTTAAGTTTAAATCTTTAATCCAATGAGAGTCTATCTTCGTTAATGGTGAAAGGTGTGGGTCCAATTTCAGTCTTCTGCAGGTTGCCAGCCAGTTCACCCAGCACCATTTGTTAAATAGGGAATCTTTTCCCCACTGAATGTTTTTAATTGGCTTGTCAAAAATCAAATAGCGGTAAGTAGCTGGATTCATCTCTTGGTTCTCTATTCTGTTCCAGATATCTACTTCTCTGTTTTTGTGCCAATACCATGCTGTTTTGATCACTATCGATTTGTAGTAAAGTCTGAGGTCTGGTAGTGTGATTCCTCCTGTTTTGTTTTTATTTCTGAGTAATGTCTTGGCTATTCGAGGTTTTTTCTGATTCCATATAAAACGAAGTACTGTTTTTTCAAGATCTTTAAAATATGACAGTGGAGCTTTAATAGGGAGTGCGTTGAAATTATATATTGCTTTGGGTAGTATGGACATTTTGATAATGTTGATTCTTCCTAGCCATGAGCATGGTATGTTTTTCCATTTGTTAACATTTTCAGCTATTTCTTTTCTTAGAGTTTCATAGTTCTCTTTATAGAGATCTTTCACGTCTTTTGTTAGGTAAATTCCCAAATATTTCATCTTCTTTGGCGCAACTGTGAATGGGATAGAGTCCTTAACTGCTTTTTCAATTTGACTGTTGTTGGTGTATATAAAGGCTACCGATTTATGAATGTTGATTTTGTAACCTGAGACACTGCTGTATTCCTTGATCACTTCTAGGAGTTTTGTAGTAGAGTCCCTAGTGTTTTCCAGATACACAATCATATCATCTGCGAAGAGCGAGAGTTTGATCTCTTCTGACCCTATATGGATACCCTTGATCGCCTTTTCTTCCCTAATTGCGGTGGCTAAAACTTCCATTACAATGTTGAAAAGCAATGGAGACAATGGGCAGCCTTGTCTGGTTCCTGATCTGAGTGGAAATGATTCCAATTTAACTCCATTCAATATGATATTGGCTGTGGGTTTGCTGTAGATAGCCTCTATCAGTTTAAGAAAAGTCCCTTCTAGACCAATTTTCTTGAGTGTTCTGATCATGAAGGGATGCTGGATATTATCAAACGCTTTTTCTGCATCAATTGAGAGAATCATATGGTCTTTGTTTTTTAATTTGTTTATGTGCTGAATTACATTTATAGATTTACGTATATTGAACCAGCCTTGAGACCCTGGGATAAAACCAACTTGGTCATGATGTATAATTTGTTTGATGTGTTGCTGGATTCTGTTTGTTAGGATCTTGTTGAATATTTTTGCATCTATATTCATTAGTGATATTGGTCTATAATTTTCTTTTCTTGTTGGGTCTTTTCCTGATTTGGGGATCAGGGTGATGTTTGCTTCATAGAACGTGTTGGGTAATCTTCCTTCTTTTTCTACATTTTGGAACAGGTTGAGTAATATAGGTACTAATTCCTCTTTAAAGGTTTGGTAGAATTCTGACGTGAAACCATCTGGTCCCGGGCTTTTCTTTTTAGGGAGGTTTTGTATAGTTGATGCTATTTCTGAACTTGATATGGGTCTGTTCAACATTTCCACTTGATTCTGGTTAAGTCTTGGAAGTTGGCGTGCTTCCAAGTATCGGTCTATTTCCTTCAGATTTTCATATTTCTGAGAATAAAGTTTCTTGTAATATTCATTAAGGATTTTTTGGATTTCTGATGAGTCTGTGGTTATTTCGTCTTTGTTGTTTCTGATTGATGATATTAGGGATTTTACTCTTTTTTTCCTGATTAGGTTGGCCAGAGGTTTATCTATTTTATTGACCTTTTCAAAAAACCAACTTTTTGATTTATTGATCTGTTGTATTATTCTTTTGTTTTCAATTTCATTTAATTCTGCTCTAATTTTGGTTATTTCTTTTCTTCTACTGGGTTTGGGGTTGGAATGTTCTTCCTTTTCCAGTTACGTGAGATGTCCCATTAAGTTGTTAACTTCCTCTCTTTCCGTTCTCTTGAGGAAGGCTTGCAGTGCTATAAATTTCCCTCTTAGAACTGCCTTTGCAGTGTCCCAGAGGTTCTGATAGTTTGTGTCTTCATTGTCATTTTGTTCCTAAAAATTGGTGATTTCTTTCTTAATCTCATCTCTGACCCAGCTATCATTCAGCATAAGGTTATTTAACTTCCATGTTTTTGTATGGGTATGCAGATTCCTGTTGTTACTCAATTCAAGTTTTATTCCATGATGGTCTGAGAAGATGCATGGAATAATTTCTATTCCTTTAAATTTACTGAGGTTAGACTTGTGACCTAAAATGTGATCAATTTTGGAGTAAGTTCCGTGGGCTGATGAGAAGTATGTGTATTCAGTTTTGTTGGGATGAAATGTTCTGTAGATGTCTGCTAAATCTAAATATTGGATGGTTAGGTTTAAATCTAAGATTTCTTTGCTCAGCTTCTTTCTGGAGGATCGATCCAACACTGCCAAGGGAGTGTTGAAATCTCCAATGATTATGGACCTGGAGGAAATCAAGTTACTCATGTCTGTTAGAGTTTCTCTTATAAATTGAGGTGCATTCTGGTTGGGTGCATAGATATTAATAATTGAGATCTCGTCATATTGAGTATTACCCTTAACAAATATGAAGTGACCATTCTTGTCCTTCCTTACTTTTGATGGTTTAAAGCCTACTGTATCTGCAAATAAAATTGCAACACCTGCTTTTTTCTGATTACCATTTACCTGAAATATGGATGACCATCCTTTCACCCTGAGTCTGTATTTGTCTTTTAAGTTGAGATGTGACTCTTTTATGCAACAAATATCTGGCTTGAGTTTTTGTATCCAGTCAGCTAACCTATGCCTCTTTAGAGGACAGTTTAAGCCATTCACATTGATGGAGAGTATTGATAAGTCTGGTGGAATTTTGTGTGTCGAGTTTTTCAAAGGTCCAGTGGACATTTTTAATCCTTTCGCCAGTGTGGAAGTTGGAGTTTGATCCGAAGTTTCTGGGTGATTTTACTTTTGTGGTATAGGATTGGGTTGGTCATTGTGGAGGATAGGTCTGAGAACATCCTGAAGAGCTGGTTTACTTATGGCAAATTTTTTCAACATATGAATGTCATTGAAGTATTTAATTTCTCCATCATAGATGAAACTCAGTTTAGCTGGATACAAGATCCTGGGTTGAAAGTTTTTTTGCTTTAGGAGATTAAAAGTTGATGACCAGCCTCTTCTTGCTTGAAAAGTTTCAGCAGAGAGATCTGCAGGTATTCTAATATTCTTACCTTTGTACGTTATAGTTTTCTTTCGCCGGGTTGCTTTGAGAATCTTCTCTTTCATGTTAACTTTAGTGAAGCTAATTATGATATGTCTGGGAGATGGCTTATTGGGGTTGAATCGTGCTGGGGTTCTGAAGCTGTCTGCTATCTGAATTTCAGATTCTCTGGGCATGTCTGGAAAATTTTCTTTCATAATTTCATGTAGAAGGGCCTCTGTGCCCTTGGCAGCCACTTCATCGTTCTCTGGAATTCCTATAACCCTTACATTGTTGTTTTTCGAATTATCTGAGAGTTCTCTGAGTGAGTGATCCGTTTTTGCTCTCCATTTCTCTTCCTCTTTGAGAGATTGGGAGCGTTCGAAGACTTTATCTTCAATGTCAGAAATCCTTTCTTCTGCTTGCTCCATTCTGTTACTGAGGGATTCTACTGTATTTTTCATATCTTTGAGGGCTGTAAGTTCTTGTTTCAGTGTGTCTAAGTCTTTGGTGGTTTTGTCTTTAAATTCGTTAAATTCTTGAGACAATTTTTGAATTTCTCCTCGAATTCCTAATTCCATTTTATTGATCTTGTCTGCAAACCAAATTCTGAATTCGACTTCTGACATCTCAGCCAGTTGTTTATGAATGGGATCTTCAATCACATCTGCCGTATCTTTTCTTGGGGGGGTTGATCTATTCTGGTTATTCATGTTACCAGAGTTTTTCCGCTGATTCCGCCCCATGGTTTACTCCCTTTGTTTTTTCCCCTGGGGTTTTATCGAGGGCCCGTACAGTGTTGTGGCCTGAGAAACTGGGGCCCTGTCTGGTGTGGTGGAGCAAAGTGGTTCTGTCTTGTTTTCAGCTGGTTTCTGTTCGATCCTATTGCAACTTCTACTCTGGCTTGAAGTCTCAGCTGTGTGGAAAAATCAGCAATTAAGTCACCCCGCCTGCCCACCTCTGGCCCCAGTTGGAAAAGGAGAATCAAACCTTCCTACAATTGCACACCCAGGGCACCGCCTGAAGAGTCCTCAGTCTATTAGCCCAGTTCAAAAGGTCCGAATCAACTGTCTCAATCGGCACTTGTCTCGGGTGGAAGGGTTCAAGAGGTCTCTGGGAACTGGATCACAGCGGCCTTGTTACTCCTCTGACACAGTTCACCCCAATGCAGCGTGGAGTCAGGAGGAGCCACCCAGCAAACAGAGCAGTCTGGGAAGGTTGACGTCTCCTTCCCCACTTTGCCCCTCCGTCGGACCCAGTCACTGGTATCTCTGCAGATGGCTAACCCAGTTGCCTGCAGTGAACAGACACTCCAGGGATTTGCACCTGCCTAAATCGCAAGGAAGTCTGCCAGGCCCCCGCAGACTGCCGCTATCTAGCAGGAGGAGATGGGGCCTGACATCTTTGAGTGTTTGATGCAGGTGATGGGAAGGAGGTGTTCACTCAGGCTTAGCCCCGTCCCTGATGGATGCTGCTAACAGAACAGAACAGAACAGACAACTTTGTGAGGTTCTGTCTCTGTTCCTGTCGTCGCCTACAGAAGACAGGCTGTTTTGAGTTCAAACGTCTTTGCTGCTGGAGAATTGCGTCTGAACACCTCTCTGGGTTGGCCCCGCCCTGGAAGCTTCCCAGGTTTGTGAGCCGCGTCACCCGGTGGCCTCCTCTGGTTGCCCAGGGAGACAGGGCGTGTGGCCTCAGAATATCCAGAAGTGAGCGTTCTTTTGTTTGCGTCCTTGTGATCACAACTTGCCTCAGCGGTGTTGATGTGCGTTCTTCAGCCTTCTCTCTTGGTGAGGCTCAAGTCCACCAGGATACTTACTAAATTCCTGTCCCTTAACTCTCCTTCTGGACGGGAGCCTTTGTTGAAAGCTGGCTTCAGTCCGCCATCTTGTCTCCCCCCCTCTAATTTTAATTATTTTTTTTTCTTCCGTGGGGTTTAGGGTTGGAATGTTATTCCTTTTTCAGTTGCTTGAGATGTGCCATTATGTTGTTAACTTCCTCTCTTTCTGTTCTCTGGAAGAAGACTTGCAACACTATAAATTTCCCTCTTAGGACTGCCTTTGTAGTATCCAGACGTTCTGATATTTTGTGTCTTCATTGTCATTTTGTTCCAAAAATTTGGTAATTTCCTTCTTAATCTTGTCTATGACCCAGCTATCAATCAGCATGAGGTTATATAGTTTCCATAGTTTTGTATGCATATGCAGATTCCTGTTGTTACTGAGTTCAACTTTTGTTACATAATGGTCTGAGAAAATACAAGGAATGATTTATATTCCTTTAAATTTGCTGAGGTTAGTCTTGTTACATAGATGTGATCAATTTTGGAGGCTGATCCATGGGCTGATGGGAAGAATGTGTATTCAGTTTTATTAGGATGGAATGTTCTCTACATGTCTGTTAGATGCAAATGTTGAATGGTTACGGTTAAGTCTAAAATTTCTTTGCTTAGCTTCTTTTTGTGTGTGTGTGTGTGTGGTTTTTGGCCAGGGCTGGGTTTGAACTCGCCACCTCCGGCATATGGGACCGGCGCCCTACTCCTTGAGCCACAGGCGTCACCCTGCTTAGCTTCTTTTTTTGAGAATCTATCCAACACTGCCAGAGGAGTGTTAAAATGTCCAACAATTATGTTGCTGGAGGAAATCAAGTTGCTCACGTATGTTAGAATCTCTCTTATAAATTGAGGTGCATTCTGGTTGGGTGCACAAATGTTGATAATTGAAATCTTATCATGTTGAGTGTTTCCCTTAAAAAATAAGAAGTGACCATCCTTATCTTCCCTTGGTTTGTTTAAAGCCTATTGTATCTGTGAATAAAATTGCAACACCTGCTTTTTTCTGATTTCCATTTACCTGAATTATAGATGACCATCCCTTCACCCTGAGTCTATGTTTATCTTTTAAGGTAAGGTGAGATTTGTGAATGCAGTCCTTGTCTGGCCTGAGTTTTTGTATCCAGTCAGCCAACCTGTGCCTCTTTAGAGGACAATTTAAGCCATTCACATTAATTAAGAGTAGTGATGAGCCTGGTGTCGAGTTTTTCAAAAGTCCAGTGGAGGTTTTTAATCTTTTCACCACTGTGGAAGTTGGAATTTGATCAAAAATTTCTGAGTGAGTTTACTTTGGTGGTGGAGGATTGTGGTGTTCATTATGGAGGATAATTGTGGTGTTCATTATGGAGGAGCCTGGTGTTCATTATGGAGGAATTTGCCATAACTAAACCAGCTCTCTGAGGATATCCTAGAGAGCTGGTTTAGTTATGGCAAATTTCTTCAACATGTGAATGTCATTAAAGTATTTAATTTCTCCACCATAGATGAAACTCAGTTTAGCTGAGGAAATTCAACTCAGGATCCTGGGTTGAAAGTTATTTTGTTTAAGGAGATTAAAAGTTGATGACCACCCTCTTCTAGCTTGAAAGGTTTAAGCAGAGAGATCTGCAGTCATTCTAATGTTCTTACCCTGTAGGTTATGGCTTTCTTATTCTGGCTGCTTGCAGAGTTTTCTCCTTCATATTAACTTTGGTGAAGCTAATTGTAATGTGTCTATGAGAATTTTTGTTTGGGTTGAGTCATGCTGGTGTTCTGAAACTGTCTGCTATCTGAATTTCAGAATCTCTTGGCATGTCTGGAAAATTCTCTTTTATTATTTCATGAAGTAAAGCATCCATATCCTTTCACCTTCAAGTATTCCTATAAGGTGAATATTAGATCTCTTTGAATTATCCCAGAGCTCTCTGAGAGAATGATCTGTTTTTGTTCTCCACTTTTTCCCCTCTTTGAGTATTTGAGAGCATTCAAAAGCTTTGTCTTCAATGTCAGAGATCCTTTCTTCTGCCTGCTCCATTCTGTTACTGATGTATTCTACTGAATTTCTCAGATCTTTGAGGGCTGCTAATTCTTGCCTCAATGTGTCAAAATCTTTGGTGATTTTGTCTTTGAATTCATTGAATTCTTGAGACATCTTTTGAATTACTGCTTGAAATTCTAATTCCATCTTTACCTCCATTCTGTTGATCTTATTTGCTATCCAAATTCTGAACTCAATTTCTGACATCTCAACCATTTGTTTATGAATGGGATCTTCTGCTGTGTCTGCCATATTGTTCCTTGGGGGAGTTGATCTACTCTGATTATTCATGTAGCCAGAGTTTTTCTGCCGATTCTGCCTCATGATCATTTTTTACTATTGGCTAGATGGACAGGTAAGGTGAAATTGGATTGGGAGTTCCTGGAGTCATGGTTAACCAGCCCTTTGTGAAGGATCTGGGTCTGATAACTGAAGCTTTTTCCCTATGGCTTTGCAAAAGACCCATACAGTATTACAGTCTGATGCTGAGGAAACCTGCTTGGTGTGGTGGGGTTAGGTGGCTCTGTCTTGTGTTCAGCTGGTTCTTGTCCAATCCTAGTGCATCAGTGACTTTGGTAAAGTCTTAGCTGAAGTTTGCTTTCTTGGAGTTGCACCTTGCCTCAGCAGAGGTGACCTGCAGATATTCCTCTTCTCTCTCAGCTTAGTTCCCAGTCTTCAGCTTAATTGGGTACTTTCTGGACGTTATTCTTCCCTCTGGATGGGAGCTTCTATGAGAGGCTAGCTCAAGCCTGCCATCTTGCCCCTACCACTCTCCAGT
Source organism: Nycticebus coucang (assembly GCF_027406575.1). Lineage (NCBI taxonomy): Eukaryota > Metazoa > Chordata > Mammalia > Primates > Lorisidae > Nycticebus > Nycticebus coucang. The sequence continues at coordinate 33,787,720 of NC_069789.1, read as the reverse complement.
AAATATATTCTATATAAATTTTATAACAAAGAAAAAAATCAGACAAGTTCGAACTTATGCTAATTTCTCTGTAGCACATTTAAAAAAGTGAAGAATGAAAGTAAGAAATGTTCAAATGGTAGAATATGGTGATGAGTATTCAGCTCTGAAATTCTTTCAACCTTGCTGTTCCATGGTGATTTCAAAGTACCAGGCACCTTTCTGTACCCCGTGAGAGGCCCATACCATAGAGTAACCCCTCTCTCCAACCATAGTCAGCCAGTCATCAGAGATCTTTAACTGGGGAGCTACAGTGACAGAGATTAAAACAGGCCTGCAATTATTGAGATTATTGGAGATAACTGCCACAAAACCATGGGGCCTTATACTACAGTAAAACAAGACAAATACAGAGCTTGTAGTCCTAGCTATTCTGGAGGCTGAGAAAGGAGATTGAGCACTCCAGCCTGGGTGACAAAAACTCTGTCTCTTAAATAAATAAACAACAACAAATATTGACTTATCAGTTCAGGAGTTTAAAAATCTCAACTCAGGTTGGGTGCCTGTAGCTCAGTGCTTAGGGAGCCACATGCTCCAGGGCTGGTGGGTTTGAACCTGGCCTGGACCTGCTAAACAACAACAGCAACAACAACAACAAAATAGCCAGGCATTGTGGTGGGCATCTGTAGTCCCAGTTACTCGGGAGGCTGGGACAAGAGAATCGCTTGAGCCCAAGAGTTTGAGGTTGCTGTGAGCTATGATGCCACTGTCTCAAAGAAAAACAAAAATCTCAACAGAAGCCCAGGTGTGGTGGCTTATACCTTATAATCTTAAAGCACTGGGAGGCCAATGTGGGAGGATTGCTTGAGCTTCAGAGTTTGAAACCAGCCTGGGAAAGAGTGAGACCCCATCTCTACTAAAAATAGAAAAATTAGCCTGATGTTCTGGCAGGCACCTGTGGTCTCAGCTACTCAGGAGGCTGAGGCAAGAGGATGATTGCTTGAACCCAGGAGTTTTGAGATTTCTGTGAGCTATGATGATGCCAAAGCACTCTAATCTGGGGTAAAAGAGTGAGACTGTCTAAAAAAAAAGAAGAAGAAAGTTTTAAAAACTATATATATGTATATAAAATGGCTAGAACTTACAGGAAGAGACAGAAAAGGAAATTATTTCTTCCACATTCTGGCTGTATACAGAGATTGGAGCTGGTGTAGTGGTAAGAGACTGAGATGTATGTCTAATTCTAGACTGACAATGACAGCAATTCAAAGCAACCCTAAACTGACATGACCTTGAATACCTTATATACGTGTGTCATGTATGGCCAATAAAACCTGTTCATACAAGTAGGCTCTGTAGAGGTCTCCAGGAATAGGTTTTCCTGCCCCAGCAGTCAATTTCAAGCTTCTCAGGGTTGGAAGCGTGGCTATCAGGCTCAGCTAGAATATACCGATAGCTATCTTTGTTAAATGGGTGTTCCAAGGGATAGCTATGGGGGGGAAGGTGCTGAGCAGAAAACAAAGGATCACTGCAGAAAGGAAATTTATTAGTGATTTAATAAAATAAAGTGATTTAAATAAAGCATACTTATTATGATACACTAATGAACAGAAACTTAAAGAGAGGAACACTTACTATCTGTTACTACCCTAAAGAAGTGACCTGGATGTCAATATCTCAGTATTTATTAAACAAAGGGGAGGGAAGATGCATGAAAGGAAGGAGAGAGAATTGAATAAAAGAGCTAACATTCAAAATTGATTTCAATCCCTCTCCCCCATCTATCCTTTCTCAAGACACTTTAACCGAACTTTACTCCTCAGACTCATCACCAGAGGATGCTACCAGCCTCAGGTACATTTCTGTAGAAACAAGTTCATAAAATGAATACCTAGCCTGGGGTTATTTTGGGCCTCAAAATGCTCAAGGTTTGGCAAAAATGAACACGCTTTTATCCTCAGACACTTGAACTAAGGATAAACAGCTCCTTTCTCTCTTGAGCTGAGGGAAAATATCTCTTTTCCCTCTAGTGGACTTTACCAGCACTAGAGATCTAATGGGGGCCAGAGGGCCAACTGTGCCCACCTCTGAGCCTTCTTGGTGGTACCTTTAGTCCCTCCATCCTGCTGTTTGCACTTAGCTCCTCTTCCTTTTCCACTGTTGTCCACTGCAATTCCTCCTTTGAAGAGAAGGCAGATTACTGTCAGTAAGCCTTGATGGAAGCCCAGTGTGGATTCTGAAATTCCAGGGGTCCCAACACACCCAAAGTGCATTTGTGTAACACCACAGGAGAATTTCCTTCTCAAAAGCATACTGGATTTCACCTTTGTTCAGAACTCTGGGTTCTGGCAGTGACCTCAAATGAACCTAGCAATAATGATACCTGTGTTAACATTTCCAATTTTCCTTTCTTAATGAGCTGTAATTACAAGTATACTTTCTGAGAGTGTGACACAAATGAATTTTCAGTCATTGAGATTCCAAACAGCCACAGCTAAAAAGAATGAAAACAACTGCATGGATACATTTTTTTCTACCCAAATTAATATAAAAATCCATAAAGAGAGACTATCTTTCCTGTAAATCGATGTTCACTTGAATTTGCACAATGTATTCCATAAAGGCACAATATCTGCTAAAGCACTTAATTTGAATATCCTACAAAACAAAATACATCAAACGTGGAAAATAGAAACAGATGTACTAAAAAGGTGTTTCTCTATGGTGGTGCTAGATATCTGTAGTGGTTGTACAGAACACAAGAAAGACGGCTTTAAATTTAGCAGGCAAGTTTTAGTTCCATATCCTTTTGTCAATGCAACATTTATTAAGACCATTCTAATGCATAAATTTCAGGTTGGACTAACCTGGCTTGTGAGGAATTAATATCAATATACAATTTACATATTTCATACAAAAAATATAGATGCAGCTATACTAAGGACACAAGGAAAATTTCCTTTCTTTTGTTATTGGAGACAGAGTTCCACGTTTAGCTCTTGGTAGAGTGCCATAATGTCACAGTTCACAGCAACCTCAAACTTTTGGTCTCAAGTGATTGTCTTGCCTCAGTTTCTCAAGTAGCTAGGACTACAGGTACCAGCCACAATGCTTGGCTATTTTTTAGAGATGGGGTCTCACTCTCGCTCAGGCTGGTCTCCAACTCCTGAGCTCAAGTACTCTACTCACCTCGGCCTACCAGAGTGCTAGGATGACAGGAGTGAGCCATCACACCCGGCACTACCTTGTGTATTTCTGAAATAGTAATTTTGAAATTTGTCCAGTTCTATTATCCCTCTCAATTAGTTTCTTTCCCCCTTTTCCAAAAAATGTCCCTTAAACTGCAGGAAAACCCCTTTATGTAAACAATTGCATAGAAAACTATATCTTAATTTGAGGCAAGCTTGTAAATTATCAGCCATTCTGCTGCAATAAAAAGGATCAAGACATGGAGGTAGGTCATATCCCACATATACATGACCAGATTCATGCAGAATTTCCCATTATTAACACATCAGATGTTACTGCTTTTTCTCATAAACGTTTTAATGCTGAACTGCTGCAATGTCATTATCTCTATTTTTAGATTTACCATAATCAAAAATGGCTACTTTTTTTGTTTTCTTTTTTTCCACTTCCCTGTAAGTATGAAGAAACTATTATATTTTAATTGTTATTTGCATTTTAATTGTTACTGGCTGTGTTAGGCCGAATATGACAACATACAAGCTTTTACTTACCAACATTATACTGAAATACTGTTTCAGATCAGGTGCTATTGGCTCATTTCACAGTGCTTTAAAATTCTTTAGTTTGGGCTTCTACCATAACTCAGCAAAAAGCATTTTCCAAACCACAATATACTTAAGTCTGAGAGGCTGAAAGAAGACAGGGGAGGAGTTCACCTCCAAAAGTGGCTCCACCTGTAAAAGCAGAAGTGGTACCAAGTATTTGTCAAAACAATTAAAAGGGGAAAATACGTTGTAAAAAGATAAAACAACACACTTAGCTATTTCCAACCCATCTTAGAACATTAATAACAGTAGAAATGATTAGATATTTAAGATACTATCATTCCAAAAGACAAGTTAATGATGCCATGTGTCAGATGAATAGCTAACTAGCTCTCAGCTACCCCAACCCTCATGAGATTGCCATTAATAATGAAGAGCATTTCCCTACTAGATGGGTTAATGACAGAAGAACATACTGCAGCAGGTTATTAATACAGAAATGCTGTCACATGGATAAGCTAAAGTTTCAGGCCAAGGAATATTAGGTGAGATGCATAGGAAGTTTTTTTTTTTTTTTTTATTAAATCATAGCTGTGTACATCAATATGATCATGGGGCACCATATACTTCGTTCATAGAATATTTGACACATTTTCATCTCATTAGTTGACATAGCCCTCCTGGCATTATCCTAGTTACTTTGCCAAGACATTTACATTCCACATTTGCCAAGCCTCACATGTACCCTTGTAAGATGCACCACGGGTGTGATCCTTTCAATCCCCCTCCCTTTACCCGCCTCCCCCCTCCCTCCCCACGCTTTCCCCCTTCCCCCTGTTCTTAGGTTGTAATTTGGTTATAGCTTTCATGTGAAGGTCCTAAGTTAGTTTCATAGTAGGGGTGAATACATTGGATATTTTTTCTTCCATTCTTGAGACATTAGGAAGTTTGTTAACTAATAGCTGAATTATGGGAAAGAGTGGAGAGGAACTGATTCCTTCTAAATTAAATGTTAGGGTGGCGCCTGTGGCTCAGTGAGTAGGGCACCAGACTCATGTACCAAGGGTGGTAGATTCAAACCTGGCCCTGGCAAAACTGCAACAAAAAAATAACTGGGCATTGTGGCAGGCACCTGTAGTCCCAGGCTTAGAATCACCTAAGCCCAAGAGCTGGAGGTTGCTGTGAGCTGTGATGCACTCTACTGAGAGCGACAAAGTGAGACTCTGTCTCTAAAAATAAATAAATAAATAAAAATTAATTAATTGTTAGTTATGAGGATAAAGATGGAGACTCTAACATAGACACAGTAAATCTGACCTTCAAATTGCACATTGTTTTAGCCTAAACACGTCTCACACAAAACCAAACTGTGTTGTACAATGACAAAAGTTCTTCTCCATTACCATCTGCCAAATCCTTGGTTAGCTCCTAAAAATTGAGTTTGGGCTTTAAAACATCTTGGTAAATATCCAGGTTAAGGGTTTACTCAAAGAATATCCAGCTCTAGGCACATTTGGATTCAATAGCTTAAAAATATTTAAACTACTTAAGTGAGATCTTTAAGTACTTACCATTTAGATTCCAAGTGGTAGACACTGCACTGCTTTGTTTTGGGTTGTCATAAGCAGGACCAATGTTACTAAGATCCTGGAAGAAAAAACACCCAATTAAAATGAGGCTACATATGTCAACCTGGCTATGCTCATAAATAGGAGAAATTCTAATAGAATGGGAACTGAAACTGACAATTCTTTTCTTTCTTTTTTTTTTTTTTTGAGACGAGTCTCACTATGTTGCCCTCAGTAGAGTGCCATAATGTCATAGCTCACAGCAACCTCAAACTCTTAGGCTTAAGAGATTCTCTTGCCTCAGCTTCCTAAGTAGCTGGGACTACAGGTGCCTGCCACAATGCCCAGCTATTTTTTGTTGTTGTTGTAGTTGTCATTGTTGTTTACCAGGCCTGGGCCAGGTTGGAACCCATCAGCCCCAGTGTACATGGCTGATGCCCTAACCACTGAGCTACAGGTTGCTGAGCTCCTGAAACTGATGATCCTAAAGGAGTCCCAAACTTGGACGCTTCAGAGATGAGCAAGCATCCTTACTGGCACATGTGAGGCAGGCCAAGTGTAAGGATCAGAACAGTTTAAGAACAGCAATGACTGGTAACCAACCAATCACCAGGGTAAAGGGGGTGGAGGGTGCACAGCAAACTGGAGATCAGGAGCAGTGTAGTCAGACATCAACACAGTACAAGAGACAGAGTCTATATTTCTATGTGAAATCCTGAATTTTCAAAGCTAACAAATCACATATTTTAAGACACAGCCGAGGACCAGGCCTGGTGGCTCACACCTATAATCCTATCACTCTGGGAGGCTGAAGAGGGAGGATCCCTTGAGCTCAGGAGTTTGAGACCAGCCTGAGTAAGAGCAAGACCTCATCTCCACCAAAAATAGAAAAACTAGCTGGGTGCTGTGGTGGGCACCTGTAGTTCCAGGCACTTGGGAGGCTGAGGCTAGAAGACTTCTTGAGTCCTGGAGTTTGAGCCATGATGCCACAGCATTCTACCCACAGTGACAGAGTGAGAGTCAGTCTGAAAAAAGAGAGAGAGAGAGGGAGAGAGAGAGTTGCCTGTGTCTCAAGGGAGTAGGGCGCCGGCCCCATATGCCAGAGGTGGTGGGTTCAAACCCAGCCCTGGCCAAAAAAAAAAAAAAAAAAAGACACAGCTCAAAGATTTGACTTTTTGAGTTGCCAAAGTGATCTGTGTTGAATAGAGTAGAAATTTTCTTTCTCCTGTTATGTTAGATATGCAACACCAATACTTCACAGTAAATTTTTCTTTGCAACAAAGAATGTTTTCAAGTGCAAAATTTGAGATAATGGGAAGATTAGAAAAAGTTTGGTATGGCATTTTTACATGTCACTAAGTGAGGAAATTAAAGGTAAAAATATAAAAGTGAGTTGATTTGTATAAAGTTGTAACATTTAGGGGAAGACCCAGAACTAAACACTAGTCCCCTGCTTCAAGGTGAGTACTCTTTCTACAAGTCATCAATAACCATTTATTTGGAGTCCATCATGTGATGGACACATAATGCCAGTATGTTATGTGGCAGTTATACAAATGTAAATAAAACCTGATTCCCTATCCCCTTGAGGCTTAAAAATCACAAGGAAATATTAAGTGTAGTAACATACCTGATCCAAAAGTCCAAATTTGGGGTAATCTTCTTCTGGGTCTTTGCTCCCAGGATCTGGGTGTTCCTTTACCAAAAATACATCTCTTTCTTTACTCTAAAGAGTCTAAAAGGAAGGAGTGTTTCAGTGTTAATAAAATTTTATACTTAAAATGAACCGCATGTGGTGGCTCTTGCTTCAATCCTACTAGCGCTCTAGCCGGGCGTGTGGTGGGTACCTGTAGTTTCATTTAAGGCAAGAGAATCATTTAAGCCCAAGAGTGGGAGGTTGTTGTGAGCTGTGATACCATGGAACTCTACCCAGGGTGACAGCTTGAGACTGTCTCAAAAAAAAAAAATCCTACTAGGGAGAAGAATCACTTGAGGCCAATAGTTCAAGACTAGCCTAGGCAAAATGGCAAGGCCTGGTCTCTACAAAAAAAAAAAAAAAAAAAAAAAAGGAGAAAAGAATGAATCATCAACCACCAATTCCAAAAGTCAATTACTCTTGCTAGACACTTGGGGAGTTAATTATAACAACAACAACAACAACAAAAACGTCAATTCCTACATATAAGTCTCCAATAAAGACAGCATTGTTTTTCCCTCTGATTAGAAGATTAACACATGATGATCAAAAAATTCAAACAACAGATAAAGAGAGCCCAAGTCTTTCATAATCCTCACCTACCCATACATGCACATCACAGAAATAAGCATGTGAACAATTTGCTGTTGACTTCTTGCCAGGTATTCTAATTCTAAAGACAACATTGTTTAAAACAAGGATTTTTTTAAAACAAAAAACTTAAAGAAAAACAAAAGGTCACCAATTCCAATATAAAATAGTACTTGCAAAAGTGCAGTGGAAAAAAATTTCAGTCCATAAAACTACTGTGAGCATAGGAGATGCTCACTTAAGACAATACAGTCTTAAGTGATACAGGCCAGGTGCGATGGCTCATGCCTATAATCCCAGCACTCTAGGAGGCTGAGGTGGGTAGATTGCTTGAGCTCATGAGTTTGAAACCAGCCTGAACTAAAGCAAGACCCCCATCTCTGCTAAAAACAGAACACCTGAAGCAAGAGGATCACTTGAACCCAAGACTTGGAGGTTGCTATGAGCTATGATGCCACGGCATTCTACCCTGGGTGATGGCTTGAGACAGTCTCAAAAAAAAAAAAAGTGCTGAAAGATAATTAGCAACTCCCTGATTTAGTTTGTGAAAACTATAAAAATTTACAATTAGCCATATGTCATACTCAAAGATTTAATACTGGTCAGGCACACTGCCTCAAGTTTATAATTGTAGCACATTGGAAGGCTGAAGAGGGAGTATCTCTTAAGCCCTGGATTTTGAGATCAGCCTGACCCAGACTTTAAAAAAAATAAAAAAAAATTAGCCAGGCATGATGGCACACACCTGTAGTTCCAACTACTTTGGAGGCTGAGGCAGGTGGATTACTTGAGCTCAGGAGTTTGAGTTTGCAGTGAGTTATGATGATGCCACTGCACTCAAGCCCAGGAAAGAGAGAAACCATCTTCCATTACCATGCAAAAGGATAAAAAGATTTAATATTAAATTGTTCTCATTTTTTTCTTTTTTCTTTTTTTTTTTTTTTTTTAATTGAGACAGAGTCTCACTTTGTCACTTTTGGTAGAGTGCTCCGGTGTCATAGCTCACAGCAACCTCAAACTCTTGGGCTTGTCATAGCTCACAGCAACCTCAAACTCAAGCGATTAACTTGCCTCAGCCTCCCTAAGTATCTAGGACTACAGGCACCTGCTACAACGCCTGGCTATTTTTTTGTTGTTGTTTGGTTTAGCAGGCCCAGGCAGGGTTCAAATTTACCAGCCCCAGAGCATGTGGCCAGCACCCTAAACACTGAGCTACAGGCACCCAGCCTTCTTTCTTTCTCTCGCTCTGTTCCTCTCTCTCTCTCTTTGTACCCCTCAGTAGAGTGCCATGGCAGTCATAGTTCGCATCAACTTTAACCTCTTGGACTCAAGGACTCTCTTGCCTCAGCCTCCCGAGTAGCTGGGACTACAGGCACTCACCACACACATGACTTTTTACAGACGAAGTCTCACTCTGTCTGGAGCTCAGGCAATCCACCTGCCTCAGCCTCTTAAGTAGTAGGATTACAGGAATGAACTTTGTAGCAGTATTAAGGCAAAGAGAAGCAAGAGCTAGGCTCGGAACAATCTGTAAGCATGAGAAACACCTGTGACCTTGGTGATTACTCTCCTTAACGCAAGAACAGGAGAGCCTGAGAGACACACACTATACTAGTAGCACAAGCAGTGTCCACACCTGGGGCATACAGAGCCACTGGACGAGCGTATCAGTGCTGGGGGGAAGGCGGCCGCGGGTTCTGCTGCGACTCCGCCTCCAGCTCCTCCCCTTGGCTCTGCTTCCAGCTTGGAGGACGCCTGTTTGGCGTTCCCCTCCTGAGGAGACTGCTGTGCGTTAGGGGCTTGGGCATCTCGGGTTCCTTCTACAAAGACTCTCTCTCTCTCCCTCTCTCTTGCTTCCTCCCACTGTCGCTCGCTCTCCCTGCCTGAGACAGCAGCACAGTAGTCCATGTCTGGACAGTAGATTAGCCGCCGAAGACAGGCCAGTCCTGGTGTTTACGGCTCTGGCAAGTGGTGGCCCAGATGGGACTGTAGACAGCCACCAGCACAACTTCTTTTTTAAAAGATTGGGCATAGCAGTCTTAATGAGTAGATTTTTAGTTTAGATACTACCATCAACTATTACTTGTAAGTTATTGTACAACTTCTATTATATTTTAGATAACATATATAAACATAAATAGAACTTCTGTTATATTTTAGATAACAGAAGTACATTATTTTCACAATTCAGTAATTGTCCTCTCCTTTTTATGACAGGCAACTCTGAGTACCTTGAAATAGGCTCACAGAGCAAAGAACATAATGAATAAGCCTGAAGTTAATCAGAAACTCACCAAAAAACTCTTATTAAGGTAATTGTGAATTTTTGTGAAGCAATGCAACCTTTGACAAATATGAAAATAAAGAACTGAAACACATAATTGGTTTTTTATTCTTTGTGGTTTTTTTTTTTTTTTGCCCTTGGTGGTGTGCTGTGGTGTCATAGCTCACAGTAACCTCAAACTTTTGGTCTGAAGTGATTGTCTTGCCTGAGCCTCCCAAGTAGCTGGGACTACAGGCACCTGCCACAAAGCCCAGCTATTTTTTGAGACGAGGTCTCTCTCTGACTCAGGCTGGTCTTGAACTTGTGAGCTCAGGCAATCCACCTGCCTTGGCCTCCCAGAGTGTTAGGATCACAGGCATGAGCCACCTTGCCCAGCAACTCCTATTATTAAATAGGATTTGTTAAATTGCCTGTGAAAGGCTTTTTTATTTTTTTTTCAGTTTTTGGCTGGGGCTGGGTTTGAACCCGCAACCTCCAGTATATGGGGCTGGTGCCCTAATCCTTTGAGCCACAGGAATCAATGTCAAACATTTTAGATGTGATAGTGGTCTTAAATGCTCTTAACTCTAAAGAATATATGCTGAAGTGAACAGACAAAATGATATGGGATTTGCTTCCAAATAATCCTGAGTCTGAGGAAGAAGTGGCCAATCTTTTATTATTATTATTAAATCATAGCTGTGTACATTAATGCACTTATGGGGTACAACATGCTGGGTTTATATACAATTTGAAATACTTTCAAACTGGTTAACAAAGCCTTCACTGCACTTTCTTTCTTTTTTTTTTGTAGAGACAGTCTCACTTTACTGCCCTCAGTAGAGTGCTGTGGCGTTACACGGCTCACAGCAACCTCCAGCTCTTGGGCTTATGTGATTCTCTTGCCTCAGCCTCCCGAGCAGCTGGGACTACAGGTGCCCGCCACAATGCCCGGCTATTTGCACTTTCTTAATTATTGTGTTTAGGCATTTATACTCTACACTTAGTAGATTTGACATGTACCTTTGTAAAATGCACCATAGGTGTGGTCACACCAATTGCTCTCCTGCCACCCATCCTCACCCCTCCCTACTCACTTTCCCCTTCATCTTGGGCTGTAGTTGGGTTATAGCTTTCATATGGAAGTGTGTTTGCTTACATATTGGTTTCATAGTAGAGCTGAGTACATTGGATACTTTTTCTTCCATTCATGAGATACTTTACTGAGAAGAATATATTCCAGCTCCATCCATGTAAACATAAAAGAGGTAAAATCTCCATCATTTTTAAGGCTGCATAATATTCCATGGAATATATATACCACAATTTATTAATCCATATGTAGGTTGATGGACACTTATGCTTCTTCCATGACTTAGCACTTATGAATTGGGCTGCAATAAACATTCTGTTGCAAATATCTTTGTTATAAAGTGATTTTTGTCCTCTTGATATATATCTAGTAGCGAATCTGTTTTTGTTTGTACCCTATGTGTTGGCAAATGTGCTGGGTAAAACAAGGGGCAGATTATACTGTTCTCTTTATTTATTTTTTAAGAGACAGAGTCTCACTATGTCACCCTTGGTTGAGTGCCGAGGCAACATAGCTCACAGCAACCTCTAGGTCCTGGGCTTAAGTGATTGTCTTATCTCAGCCTCCCAAGTAGCTGAGACTACAGGTGCCTACCACAATGCCAGGCTATTTTCTCTTGCAGCTGTCATTGTTGTTTAGCTGGCCTGGGTTGGGTTCGAACCCACCAGGCTTGGTGTATGTGGCTGGCACCATAACCACTGTGCTATGGGCACTGAACCACCCAGCTATGTTTTCTTGCACTTGTCATGTTTACCTGGTCCTGGCAGGGTTCGAACCTGCCAGCCTCAGTGTATAAGGCTGGCGCCATAACCATTGGGCTATGCACACTCAGCCTCTCTTTACTTTTGTATGTGTTTTAAAAAATTTTATTAAGGAAAATTTTAAGGTAAGGAAAAATGATTTTTTTTTTTTTTGAGATAGTGAGATGGATGCTGGCGGCCTCACAGCAGCCTCAGACCACCACCCATAAGACCAGGGGGCTGGGTAGGAGGGAGGGGAAAAAGAGGTAAATGAAATGATGTCAAGCACTATCACTCTAGATCGGGCCAGAACAAAGCAAAGATAAGAGTTAACAAGCCTAAGTGCTATGACAAATTGTTTTACTTATCTGCAAGTTGCCAGATCTGCTTTATGTTACCTTTATGTTATCTATCTGCTAAATTGCAAGGTCTGCTTCTGTAAAAAGGGTTATCATGGTCCCACACTTGCTTCTTGCTTCTTTTGCCAACTTTCAGCCCACCTTTTTGCTTCCTTTGCCAATTTTCAGACTATCAAAACCCCAATTTCAGGCCCTTCAGCGCTCTCTCACTTAGTCTGCCTTAGACTTTGCTGAGACAGCCCTGCAGCTAATAAAAGAGTCCTTTTTGAACTCCAAATTTGAGTCAGTGGTCTTTATCTTGCACCATAACAATAGAGTCTCACTATGTCACCCTCAGTAGAGTGCTATGTTGTCACAGCTCACCGCAACCTCAAACTCTTGGGCCTAAGTGATTCTCTTGCCTCAGCCTCCCTAGTAGCTGGGACTACAGGCACCCACCACAACGTCCAGCTATTTTTTGGTTGTAGATGTCATTGTTGTTTGACAGACCCGGTGTATGTGGCTGGCACCCTAGCTGCTGAGCTATAGGCATTGAGCCCCTGAAACAACCTGTTGACTGTATTTTGACTATGACCTGTCACATGAGGTCACATGTAGAATTTTCTACTTATGGTATCATGTTATTACTTAAAAAGTTTTAGGTTTTTGGAACATTTTTGATTTCACATTTTTGGGGTAGGGAGGCTCAGCCTATACCTACCCAGGTGTATAGTTCTTGTAGGAAAGGCAGGGCATATACTTGATTAATTTCTTTTATTTGTGAATTATGAGAGTGATTAAGTGTTTTTCTAGTTTTTTTTAGTGTCTTTATTACCTCAAGATTTAAAGTCTTTGTTTAATCTCTTGCCATTATTATCCTTGTTGATACCCAAGTTGTCTGCTGTTTGACTAATGGTTACCTCTTCAAGTAGGTTCTTGAGTCATTTTCCAACTAGCCTGGTAGGCTTTGTTTGCTTCCTTCCTATCGTGTTTGACAAAATGACCCAGGTTCTTGTTGAATACTTCTTGCCCTAGGGGTAGCATCAGACACTTCTTCTTTTTTATTTTCCTTTTTCTTTTCTTTTCTTTTATTAAATCATAGCTGTGTACATTAATGTAATCATAGGGCACCATACACTAGTTTCATAGACCATTTCACACATTTTCATCACACTGGTTAACATAGCCTTCCTGGCATTTTCTTAGTTATTGTGCTAAGACATTTACATTCCACATTTACTAAGTTTCACATATACCCTTGCAAGATGCACCACAGGTGTAATCTCACCAATCCCCCTCCCTCTGCCCACCTTCCCTGTACTACCCCTCCCTTTCCCCCTTCCCCCTATTCTTAGGTTGTAACTGGGTTATAGCTTTCATGTGAAAGCCATAAATTAGTTTCATAGTAGGGCTGAGTATATTGGATACTTTTTCTTCCATTCTTGAGATACTTTACTAAGAAGAATATGTTCCAGCTCCATCCATGTAAACATGAAAGAGGTAAAGTCTCCATCGTTCTTTAAGGCTGCATAATATTCCATGGTGTACAAATAACACAATTTATTAATCCATTTGTGGATCGATGGGCACTTGGGCTTTTTCCATGATTTAGCAATTATGAATAGAGCTGCAGTAAACATTCTGGTACAAATATCTTTGTTATAATGTGATTTTTGGTCCTGTGGGTATATGTCTAGTAGAGGAGTTATAGGATTGAATGGCAGCTCTATTTTTAGAACTCTAAGTGTTCTCCATATACCTTTCCAAAAGGAATGTATTAATTTGCATTCCCACCAGCAGTGTAGAAGTGTTCCCTTTTCTCCACATCCATGCCAACATCTCTGGTCTTGGGATTTTGTGATATAGGCTAATCTTACTGGAGTTAGATGAATCTCAAAGTAGTTTTGATTTGCATTTCTCTGATGATGAGCATTTTTTCATATGTCTGTAGGCAACACGCCGGTCTTCTTCAGAGAAGTTTCTCTTCAAATCCCTTGCCCAGCCTGCAATGGGATCCCTTGTTCTTTTCTTGCTAATGCGTTTGAATTCTCTGTGGATTCTGGTTATTAAACCTTTGTCAAAGACATAACCTGCAAATATCTTCTCCCATTCTGAGGGCTGTTTGCTTGCTTTACTTACTGTGTTCTTGGCTGTGCAGAAGCTTTTTAGTTTGATCAGGTGCCAGTAGTGGATTTTTGAATCTGCTTCAATTGCCTGGGGGGTCCTCCTCATAAAATAATTCCCCAGACCGATTTCTTCAAGGGTTTTCCCTGCACTTTCTTCTAGTATTTTTATAGTTTCATGTCTTAAGTTTAAATCATTAATCCAGTGAGAGTCTATCTTAGTTAATGGTGAAAGGTGTGGGTCCAGTTTCAGTCTTCTACAGGTTGCCAGCCAGTTCACCCGGCACCATTTGTTAAATAGGGAATCTTTTTCCCACTGAATGTTTTTAATTGGCTTGTCAAAGATTAAATACCGGTAAGTAGCTGGATTCATCTCTTGGTTCTCTATTCTGTTCCAGACATCTACTTCTCTGTTTTTGTGCCAGTACAATGCTGTTTTGATCACTATCGATTTGTAGTATAGTCTGAGGTTTGGTACCGTGATTCCTCTTGCTTTGTTTTTATTTCTGAGTAATGTCTTGGCTATTCGAGGTTTTTTCTGATTCCATATAAAACGAAGTATTGTTTTTTCAAGATCTTTAAAGTATGACAGTGGAGCTTTAATAGGGATTGCGTTAAAATTATATATTGCTTTGGGTAGTATGGACATTTTAACAATGTTCGTTCTTCCCAGCCATGAGCATGGTATATTTTTCCATTTGTTAACATTTTCAACTATTTATTTTCTTAAAGTTTCATAGTTCTCTTTATAGAGATCTTTCACGTCTTTTGTTAGATAAACTCCCAAATATTTCATCTTCTTTGGCACTACTGTGAATGGAATAGAGTCCCTAACTGATTTTTCAACTTGACTATTTTTGGTATATATAAAGGCTACCAATTTATGAATGTTGATTTTGTAACTTGAAACGCTGCTGTATTCCTTGATCACTTCTAAAGGTTTTTTAGTAGAATCTCTGGTGTTTTCCAGATATACAATCATATCATCTGCGAAGAGCAAAAGTTTGATCTCTTCTGACCCTATAGGGATACCCTTGATCACTTTTTCTTCCCTAATTGCGGTGGCTAAAACTTCCATTACAATGTTAAAGAGCAATGGAGATAATGGGCAGCCTTGTCTGGTTCCTGATCTGAGCGGAAATGATTTCAATTTAACTCCATTCAGTACGATATTTGCTGTGGGTTAGCTATAGATGGCTTCTATCAGTTTAAGAAATGTCCCTTCTATACCAATTTTCTTAAGTGTTCTGATCATGAAGGGATGCTAGATACTATCAAAAGCTTTCTCTGCATCGATTGAGAGAATCATATGGTCTTTGTTTTTTAATTTGTTTATGTGCTGTATTATACTTATAGATTTACAGATATTGAACCAGCCTTAAGACCCTGGGATAAAACTGACTTGGTCATGATGCATAATTTGTTTGATGTGTTGCTGGATTCTGTTTGTTAGGATCTTGTTGAATATTTTTGCATCTATATTCATTAGTGATATCAGTCTATAGTTTTCTTTTCATGTTGGGTCTTTTCCTGGTTTGGGGATCAGGGTGATGTTTGCTTCATAGAACATATTAGGTAGTCTTTCTTTTTCTACCTTTTGGAACAGGTTGAGTAATATAGGTACTAATTCCTCTTTAAAGGCTTGGTAGAGTTGTGACATGAAACCATCTGGTCCCGGGCTTTTCTTTTTAGGGAGATTTTGTATGGTTGATGTTATTTCAGAACTTGATATGGGGCTGTTCAACATTTCCACTTGATTTTGGCTAAGTTTTGGAAGGTGATGTGCTTCCAGGTGTCTGTCAATTTCCTTCAGATTTTCATATTTCTGAGAATAAAGTTTCTTGTAATATTCATTAAGGATTTTTTGAATTTCTGAGGAGTCTGTTGTTATTTCGGTTTTGTTGTTTCTGATTGATGAGAATTTTACTCTTTTTTTCCTGATTAGGTTTGCCAAAGGTTTATCTATTTTATTGACCTTTTCAAAAAACCAACTTTTTGATTTATTGATCTGTTGTATAATTCTTTTGTTTTTGATTTCATTTAATTCTGCTCTGATTTTGGTTGTTTCCTTTCTTCTACTGGGTTTGTGGTTGGAATGTTCTTCCTTTTCCAGTTGCTCGAGATGTTCCATTAAGTTGTTAACTTCTTCTCTTTCCATTCTATTGAGGAAGGCTTGCAGTCCTATAAATTTCCTTCTTAGGACTGCCTTTGTGGTATCCCAGAGGTTCTGATAATTCGTGTCTTCATTGTCGTTTTGTTTCAAAAATTTGGCAATTTCCTTCTTGATCTCATCTGTAACCCAGCTGTCATTCAGCATAAGGTTATTTAACTTCCACGTTTTTGTTTGAGTATGTAGATTCCCATTGTTACTGAGTTCAACTTTTATTTCATGGTGGTCTGAGAAGATGCAAAGAATAATTTCTATTCCTTTAAATTGACTGATGTTAGAATTGTGACCTAAGATGTGATCAATTTTGGAGTAAATTCCCTGGGCTGATGAGAAGTATGTGTATTCAGTTTTGTTGGGATGAAATGTTCTGTAGATGTCTGCTAAATCCAAAAGTTGGATGATTAGTTTTAAATGGAAAATTTCTTTGCTCAGCTTCTTATTGGAGGATCGATCCAACACTGCCAAAGGAGTGTTGAAATCTCTGACTATTATGGAGCTGGAGGAAATCAAGTTGCTCATGTCTGTTAGAGTTTCTCTTATAAATTGAGGTGCATTCTGGGTGGGTGCATAGATATTAATAATTGAAATCTCATCATATTGAGTATTACCCTTAACAGATATGAAGTGACCATTCTTATCCTTCCTTACTTTTGTTGGTTTAAAGCCTATTGTATCTGCAAATAAAATTGCAACACCTGCTTTTTTCTGATTACCATTTGCCTGAAATATGGATGACCATCCTTTCACTCTGAGTCAATATTTGTCTTTTTTTTTTTTTTTTTGTGGAGACAGAGTTTGACTTTATTGCCCTCGGTAGAGTGCCCTGGCGTCACACAGCTCACAGCAACCTCCAACTCCTTCAGCTTAGGCGATTCTCCTTCCTCATCCTCCCGAGTAGCTGGGACTACAGGTGCCCGCCCCAATGCCTGGCTATTTTTTTGTTGCAGTTTGGCCAGGGCTGGGTTGAACGTGCCACCCTCGGTATATGGGGCCAGCGCCCTGCTCACTGAGCCACAGGCATTGCCCTCTATATTTGTCTTCTAAGTTAAGATATAATTCTTGTATGCAACAAATATCTCGCCTGAATTTTTGTATCCAGTCCGCTAACCTATGGCTCTTTAGGGGACAGTTTAAGCCGTTCACATTAATGGAGAATATTGATAAGTCTGGTAATATTTTGGGTATTGAGTTTTTCAAATGTCCAGTGGACATTTTTAATCCTTTCACCAGTGTGGAAGTTGGAGTTTGATCAGCAGTTTCTGAGTGAGTTTGCTTTTGTGGTAGAGGATTGGGTTGGTCATTATGGATTATATGTCTGAGGATTTCCTGAAGAGCTGGTTTGGTTATGGCAAATTTCTTCAACGTATGAATGTCATTGAAGTATTTAATTTCTCCATCATAAATGAAACTCAGTTTAGTTGGATACAGGATCCGGGGTTGAAAGTTATTTTGCTTTCGGAGATTAAAAGTCGATGACCACCCTCTCTGGCTTGAAAAGTTTCATCAGAGAGATCTGCAGGCATTTTAATATTCTTCCCATTGTAGGTAGTGGCTTTCTTACGTCTGGCTTCTTTGAGAATCTTCTCTTTCATATTAACTTTAGTGAAGTTAATTATGATATGCCTGGGGGATGTCTTATTGGGGTTGAGTCGTGCTGGGGTTCTGAACCTGTCTGCTATCTGAATTTCAGAATCTCTAGGCATGTCTGGAAAATTCTCTTTCATTATTTCATGGAGAAGGACCTCTGTGCCTAGCGAGGCTACTTCATTGTTTTCAGGGATTCCAATCAGTCAGATATTAGACTCCTTTGAATTATCCCAGAGCTCTCTGAGAGAATCATCCATTTTTGCTCTCCATTTCTCTTCCTCTTTGAGAGTTTGGTAGCATTCAAAGGCTTTGTCTTCAATGTCAGAAATCCTTTCTTCTGCTTGCTCCACTCTTTTACTGAGGGATTCTACTGTATTTTTCATATCTTTGAAGGCTGCAAATTCTTGCTTCAGTGTGTCTAAGTCTTAGGTGGTTTCATCTTTAAATTCGTTAAATTCTTGAGACAACTTTTGAATTTCTTCTCGAATTCCTAATTCCCCATTTTATTAATCTTGTTTGCAATCCAAATTCTGAATTAGATTTCTGACATCTCAGCCACTTGTTTGTGATTGGGATCTTCAATTATATCTGCCATATATTTCCTTGGGGGCGTTGATCTATTCTTGTTATTCATGTTACCAGAGTTTTTCCACTGATTCTGCCCCATGATTGTTTAAATCCCTTTGATTTTTCCCCTGGAGCTTTGTCAAGGACCTGTACAGTGCTGTGGCCTTAGAAACTGGGGCCCTGTTTGGTGTGGTGGGGCTAATTGTTTCTGTATTGTTTTTGGTGGGTTTCTGTTTGACCCTAGTGAAACAGTTACTCTGGGTTGAAGTCTCAGCTGTGGAGAAATACCAGCAATTAAGTCACCTCGTGCAACACAGGCAACAATTGGAAAAGGACAATCAAACCTTCCTACAACCACACACCCAGGGCACCACCTGAATAGACCTCATATGATTGGCTCAGTTCAAAATGTCCAAGTTAATTGTCTCAGTCAGCACCTGTCTTGGGTGGGAGAGTTTAAGAGGTCTCTGGGAACTGGATCACAGGGGTCTGGTGACTACTTTGATAATGGCTTGCTCCAGTGCTTTGTGGAGTCAGGAGGAGCCACCCAGCAAATAGATCAGTTTGGGAAGGTTGATACCTCCTTCCCTACCCCCTCTGTCACACCCAGTCACTGCTAGCCCCACAGGGCTTTGACCCGGTCAGTTGTCTGCAGTGAGCAGATACTCCAGATGTTTGGACCTGCCTAAATCATAGGGAAGTCTGTATCTGCTCGTCTAGGCCACTGCTCTCTGCCTCTATCCAGCAGTGTGTGGTGAGGCCTGTCAACCTTGGGCACTTGATGGAGGCTGGGGGTGTTCACTCAGTTCCAACCCACTCTTAGTTTATGTTACTGGCAGAACAGAACAACTCTGTGGTAGTTTGTTTCTGACCCTGCTAAATTCCTCTGCAGAGGAGAGGCTGATTTGAGTTCCCAGAACCTGTGCCTTATGCCCTGTCTTTACTCTTGCAGGTTTGTATTTGCAGCACGATTAGTTGTCAGCTGTGGCCTCTTGGTCTCCTTTGTCTATAGGCTGATGTTCCCCTGAGGGCTGGGTGCGTATTAGGCTCAGTAAAATGGTCCTTTGCATCAGCCCCACCCTGGTAGTTTCCTGCTCTGCATGTGAGTTTTCTAGTCCCCATGTTCCACCCATGCCAGTACCACCTCAGGCAAACCCTTTAGTCACGGGGCCTGTGTTTCAGTCCCAGGTCTGTTCCATTGTGTTTGCCATCTGAGAAGATGCCCGGCCTCATCTGGTTGCCCAGGGAGACAGTAGAAATGGCTACGGGATATCTGGGAGTGGGCTTTGTTATTGTTAAAGACAGCTGCTGCTCTGCACCTCGAGGCAATGCCACTCCAACATGATTCCCTCTTAGCCGACCGTCATCTCCTCACTCCTGTGCTGCAGAATAAGCACTCTCCAGCTTCAGTCCAGGTCCTTTCTACACCTCTCGAGAAATCACCCAAGAATCTGGACTCCTGGGGGGCAGTCTTCCAGACCTCAGAGTGAGAGTGGAGTGGTGTGCTGGGAGCTCAGAGTTGAAGGTAGTAACACCAAGCTCATTGAGAGCAAATGAGCAAATAAACAGATACAAAGCCTACTAGACACAAGCTCATAGATACAGAAAGAGACAGAGGCACATAGACATACAGTGAACACCCATGACAAAAGCAACATTAAAACAACTGCAATAAAAATTGAGCAAATAAACAGATACAAAGTCTACTAGACACAAGCCCATAGATACAGAAAGAGACAGAGGCACATAGACAGACAGACAACACCCATGACAAAAGCAACATTAAAACAACTGCAATAAAAATAGAGCAAATAAACAGATACAAAGGCTACTAGACACAAGCCCATAGATACAGAAAGAGACAGAGGCACATAGACAGACAGACAACACCCATGACAAAAGCAACATTAAAACAACTGCAATAAAAATAGTGATAATGGGTGAGTCTGGGGAGATAGGACTCCAGGCGTCTCTGGCTGGTGGGAACTGCCTATCATCACTCCTATGAGGATACAGGGAGTCAGCGAGAGACTTCTGGACCCCAAGAGGAGGACTAAAACAGTGGAAAACCGGCAAGTGGTCGCGTGTGTTCAACCCGTCTAAACCCGCCCACAACTTCCACAGGCACAAGAACTTAAAGAGCAAGAGGAAGTGAAAGGAAAATTAGGGCAAGGAAACAGATAAAAGAAATCACTCATGAGGAAGAATCAGCAGAAAACTCCAGGCAACATGAAGAACCAGTCCAGAACAACCCCGCCAAGGGACCATGAGGTAGCTACTGCAGAGGATTCCACCTATACAGAAATGTTAGGAATGACAGAAAGGGAATTTAGAATACACATGTTGAAAACAATGAAAGAAATGATGGAAACAATGAAGGAAACTGCTAATAAAGTGGAAAATAACCAAAAGGAAATCCAAAAACAGAATCAAATCAGAGATGAACGATATGAAGAATATAAAAAGGATATAGCAGAGCTGAAGGAAATGAAACAGTCAATCAGGGAACTTAAAGATGCAATGGAAAGTATCAGCAACAGGTTAGACCATGCAGAAGAAAGAATTTCAGAGGTAGAAGACAAAGTTTTTGAGATAACTCAGATAGTAAAAGAGGCAGAAAAGAAGAGAGAGAAAGCAGAACGTTCACTGTCAGAATTATGGGACTTTATGAAACGTTCCAACATACGAGTTATAGGAATTCCAGAAGGGGAAGAAGAATGCCCCAGAGGAATGGAAGCCATACTAGAGAATATTATAAAAGAAAATTTCCCAAACATCACCAAAGATTCTGACACACTGCTTTCAGAGGGCTATCGGACCCCAGGTCGCCTCAACTCTAACCGAGCTTCTCCAAGACACATTGTGATGAACCTGTCCAAAGTCAAGACAAAAGAAAAGATTCTGCAAGCTGCCAGGAGTAAGCGCCAGTTGACCTACAGGGGCAAATCCATCAGAGTGACCTCAGACTTCTCTAATGAAACTTTCCAAGCAAGAAGACAATGGTCATCTACCTTTAATCTACTTAAACAGAACAATTTTCAGCCCAGAATTCTGTACCCTGCTAAGCTAAGCTTCAAAATTGATGGAGAAATCAAATCATTTACGGATATACAAACATTGAGGAAATTCACCACAACAAGACCAGCTCTACAGGGAATACTTCAACCTGTTCTGCACACTGACCACCACAATGGATCAGCAGCAAAGTAAGAACTCAGAAATCAAAGGACAGAACCTAACCTCCACACTGATGCAAAAGATAAAACTAAGCAATGGACTCTCACCAAATAAGACGAATAGAATACTACCACACTTATCAATTATCTCCATAAATGTTAATGGCTTGAATTCCCCACTGAAGAGACATAGATTGGCTGACTGGATTAAAAAACACAAGCCATCCATTTGCTGTCTGCAAGAAACACACCTGGCTTCAAAAGACAAATTAAAGCTCCGAGTAAAGGGTTGGAAGACAATTTTTCAGGCAAATGGAATTCAGAAGAAAAGAGGAGTTGCAATCTTATTTTCAGATACATGTGGATTTAAAGCAACTAAAGTCAAAAAAGACAAAGATGGTCACTTTATATTGGTCAAGGGAAAACTACAACAAGAAGACATTTCAATTCTAAATATCTATGCACCAAATTTAAATGCTCCCAGATTCTTGAAACAGACCTTACTCAGTCTGAGCGATATGATATCTGATAATACCATCATAACAGGGGACTTTAACACACCTCTTACAGAGCTGGACAGATCCTCTAAACAGAAATTAAACAAAGATATAAGAGATTTAAATGAGACCCTAGAACAATTATGCTTGATAGACGCATATAGAACACTCCACCCCAAAGATAAAGAATATACATTCTTCTCATCACCCCATGGAACATTCTCCAAAATTGATCATATCCTGGGACACAAAACAAATATCAACAGAATCAAAAGAATTGAAATTTTCCCTTGTATCTTTTCAGACCATAAGGCACTAAAGGTGGAACTCAACTCTAACAAAAATGCTCGACCCCATCCAAAGGCATGGAAATTAAACAATCTTCTGTTGAATAACAGATGGGTGCAGGAAGAAATCAAACAGGAAATCACTAACTTCCTTAAGCATAACAACAATGAAGACACAAGCTACCAAAACCTGTGGGATACTGCAAAAGCAGTTTTGAGAGGAAAATTCATCGCTTTAGATGCCTACATTCGAAAAACAGACAGAGAGCACATCAACAATCTCACAAGAGACCTTATGGAATTGGAAAAAGAAGAACAATCTAAGCCTAAACTCAGTAGAAGAAAAGAAATCTCCAAAATCAAATCAGAGATCAATGAAATTGAAAACAAAAGAATCATTCAGAATATTAATGAAACAAGGAGTTGGTTTTTTGAAAAAATAAATAAAATAGATAAACCATTGGCCAGACTAACTAGAAATAGAAAAGTAAAATCTCTAGTAACCTCAATCAGAAATGATAAAGGGGAAATAACAACTGATCCCACAGAGATACAAGAGATCATCTCTGAATACTACCAGAAACTGTATGCCCAGAAATTTGACAATGTGAAGGAAATGGATCAATATTTGGAATCACACCCTCTCTCTAGACTTGGCCAGGAAGAAATAGAGCTCCTCAACAGACCAATTTCAAGCACTGAGATCAAAGAAACAATAAAAAAGCTTCCAACTAAAAAATGCCCTGGTCCAGATGGCTTCACTCCAGAATTCTATCAAACCTTCAAGGAAGAGCTTATTCCTGTACTGCAGAAATTATTCCAAAAAATTGAGGAAGAAGGAATCTTCCCCAACACATTCTATGAAGCAAACATCACCCTGATACCAAAACCAGGAAAAGACCCAAACAAAAAGGAGAATTTCAGACCAATCTCACTCATGAATATAGATGGAAAAATTCTCAACAAAATCCTAGCCAATAGATTACAGCTTATCATCAAAAAAGTCATTCATCATGATCAAGCAGGCTTCATCCCAGGGATGCAAGGCTGGTTCAACATACGCAAGTCCATAAACGTTATCCACCATATTAACAGAGGCAAAAATAAAGATCACATGATCCTCTCAATAGATGCAGAAAAAGCATTTGATAAAATCCAGCATCCTTTTCTAATTAGAACACTGAAGAGTATAGGCATAGGTGGCACATTTCTAAAACTGATTGAAGCTATCTATGACAAACCCACAGCCAATATTTTACTGAATGGAGTAAAACTGAAAGCTTTTCCTCTTAGAACTGGAACCAGACAAGGTTGTCCTCTGTCACCTTTACTATTCAACATAGTGCTGGAAGTTCTAGCCAATACAATTAGGCAAGACAAGGAAATAAAGGGAATCCAAATGGGAGCAGAGGAGGTCAAACTCTCCCTCTTTGCTGACGACATGATCTTATACTTAGAGAACCCCAAAGACTCAACCACAAGACTCCTAGAAGTCATCAAAAAATACAGTAATGTTTCAGGATATAAAATCAATGTCCACAAGTCAGTAGCCTTTGTATACACCAATAACAGTCAAGAGGAGAAGCTAATTAAGGACACAACTCCCTTCACCATAGTTTCAAAGAAAATGAAATACCTAGGAATATACCTAACGAAGGAGGGGAAGGGCCTCTATAAAGAAAACTATGAACTCCTCAGAAAGGAAATAGCAGAGGATATTAACAAATGGAAGAACATACCATGCTCATGGATGGGAAGAATCAACATTGTTAAAATGTCTATACTTCCCAAAGCAATCTACCTATTCAATGCCATTCCTATCAAAGTACCTACATCGTACTTTCAAGATTTGGAAAAAATGATTCTGCGTTTTGTATGGAACCGGAAAAAACCCCGTATAGCTAAGGCAGTTCTCAGTAACAAAAATAAAGCTGGGGGCATCAGCATACCAGATTTTAGTCTGTACTACAAAGCCATAGTGCTCAAGACAGCATGGTACTGGCACAAAAACAGAGACATAGACACTTGGAATCGAATTGAACACCAAGAAATGAAACTAACATCTTACAACCACCTAATCTTCGATAAACCAAACAAGAACTTACCTTGGGGGAAAGACTCCCTATTCAATAAATGGTGTTGGGAGAATTGGATGTCTGCGTGTAAAAGACTGAAACTGGACCCACACCTTTCCCCACTCACAAAAATTGACTCAAGATGGATAAAGGACTTAAATTTAAGGCACGAAACAATAAAAATCCTCAAAGAAAGCATAGGAAAAACACTGGAAGATATTGGCCTGGGGGAAGACTTCATGAAGAAGACTGCCATGGCAATTGCAACAACAACAAAAATAAACAAATGGGACTTCATTAAACTGAAAAGCTTCTGTACAGCTAAGGTGACGATAACCAAAGCAAAGAGACAACCCACACAATGGGAAAGGATATTTGCATATTTTCAATCAGACAAAAGCTTGATAACCAGGATCTATAGAGAACTCAAATTAATCCACACGAAAAAAGCCAACAATCCCTTATATCAATGGGCAAGTGACATGAATAGAACTTTCTCTAAAGACGACAGACGAATGGCTAACAAACACATGAAAAAATGTTCATCATCTCTATATATTAGAGAAATGCAAATCAAAACATCCCTGAGATATCATCTAACCCCAGTGAGAATGGCCCACATCACAAAATCTCAAAACTGCAGATGCTGGCGTGGATGTGGAGAGAAGGGAACACTTTTACACTGCTGGTGGGACTGCAAACTAGTACAACCTTTCTGGAAGGAAGTATGGAGAAACCTCAAAGCACTCAACCTAGACCTCCCATTTGATCCTGCAATCCCATTACTGGGCATCTACCCAGAAGGAAAAAAATCCTTTTATCATAAGGACACTTGTACTAGACTGTTTATTGCAGCTCAATTTACAATCGCCAAAATGTGGAAACAGCCTAAATGCCCACCAACCCAGGAATGGATTAACAAGCTGTGGTATATGTATACCATGGAATACTATTCAGCCATTAAAAAAAATGGAGACTTTACATCCTTCGTATTAACCTGGATGGAAGTGGAAGACATTATTCTTAGTAAAGCATCACAAGAATGGAGAAGCATGAATCCTATGTACTCAATCTTGATATGAGGACAATTAATGACAATTAAGGTTATGGGGGGGGAAGCAGAAAGAGAGAGGGAGGGAGGGGGGTGGGGCCTTAGTGTGTGTCACACTTTATGGGGGCAAGACATGATTGCAAGAGGGACTTTACCTAACAATTGCAATCAGTGTAACTGGCTTATTGTACCCTCAATGAATCCCCAACAATAAAAAAAAAAGAAAAAAAAAAAAAAAAAAAAAAAAAAAATCAAGTTATATAACCTAAATACATACAATTTTTATTTGTCAAGTATACATCAATAAAGCTTGAGAAAATTCAAAAAAAAAAAAAAAAAAAAAAAATAGTGATAATGATAAAATAATTGAAAAAAAGAAAAAGAAAAAAACTGGTGTTCATAGAAAAGTTAAAAGAGAAGAAAGGAGCAATTAAAAATAGAAAAAAGAGAAATAAAAAATATATCTATATGAAAAGCATTAATAAAAAATTAACAAAAGCTCCTGAAAGAAAATGGTGAGGAAAAAACAGAACAAAAGAAAAAAAAAAAAAAAGAAAGAAAAAAAGAAAAAAAAAGGCACCAACCACAAAAATATTATTCTCGTATGTAGAAATATACATCTATATGTATGATGTAGGGATCATCTTTCGAAGGAATATATTCATACTTTCTGGACACCCGGTGTCACTGTGAGTGGTTTCCAGGCTTATACCCAATTCACAGTTTAGCCCATCGCCATTTGGGAGTTTCTGTAAAAGTTTGTCACCTAAGTATTGTGTAACCTTGGCTGTTCTTCTCCAGACAGCACTTGCGACCAACCTTCCCACTCAGTGCAGGAGTCCACGCTTCTCAAATCTTTCCACTCTGCTCCCGGGTTCTCCTGCAAACTGGCAACTGCAATCGGCTGTGGGTGAGGGTGCTGCTGGGTTCGCGCGGTTGCGGCGGTCCTGTGGTTGTAGCTGGTTCCCACGGCTGGAGCACTCGGGGACCTTATTCTGAGTTTTATGGTTCAGAGTTTCCCTTTTGGATCAGGACCTGCCAGTTCACCGTGCAGCCTGAACTGCCAACCCCCTCCAACATTCTTCACCAGAAATGCTTCAGTCTATTCAGGTCTGGGGGAAGGTTCCCGCCCTTTTGGGTAGTTCAAAATGTCTGTTTCTTGGGTGGGATCACTTCCCTTCAATTTTACATCAGGCTACCCAGCTCCCCGTGGTTTTGAGTGGCTCTCCTTTTGGATGCCTCCCTCAGTTCAGGAATAAATATTCATCAATTGGGTTTTGTCAGCATTTGCAAGCTGCTGTCCTCCATAAGGGAGGGGCCTGCTGGCCAGCACGGCCAAGCAGGGAAGAATCTCTAAAACAGAGTCTGTGGTTTTAAATTATCCCTCATATATAGCAATCTGCCAATTCACTGGACATCTCCAGCTGTCCATCCACACCAATAATCCACACATGGGGAAGGTCCAGACCCCCTTTCCTCTCACCTGATGGCTTGGGAGAGGTGGGCTACATGTCCGTCCTGTCTACCATCATGCTCCGCCTCCGCATCAGACACTTCTCTAAGGAATCTTGGCTCCTTTTAGTGTGAAATGCTCCAAGCTTGGTATGGTTGTTGTGTTTTTTCTTGAGAAGCCTGTATTTTCACAATGAGTGCATTTAAAGGAGTTTGAAAGCCATCAAAAGACTTTATTTCTAAATAATTTAATGTTGATTTGAAAAATATAGTTATAACTTATCATACTTCTTTGTGTTTTAGAAAACATAAAAACACTAACTTATGTTTTATTTGTTGTATATCCTTCTCAAACTGAATGAAAAGTACTAAATTGACATCTACCTCATTCTTCTTGTGTTAGAGTGCCTGAAGAGAGATGTTGCTGCAGTCCATGAGAAAAATGGAGGGTACATTTCTGAAAAAATTTTTAGGTAACTTCTTGCTATAGAGTTAATTTCCAAGAATAGGCATTCTTCGCAGTTTTTCTCAATGGTTGCCTCTTTTTTTTTTTTTTGAGATAGTCTCATTTTATCACCCTCCATAGAGTGCCATGGCATCACATGACATTTAGAAATTCCTGTGCTCCAGTGATACTCCTGCTCAGCCTCCTGATTAGCTGAGGGTAGAGGTGTCTGTCTTGATGCCCGGCTATTTTTTTTTTTTTTTAGTAGTTTTGCTTAGCTCAGGCTGGTTTTTTTTTTTTATTGTTGGGGATTCATTGAGGGTACAAGAAACCAGGTTACACTGATTGCATTTGTTAGGTAAAGTCCCTCTTACAATCATGTCTTGCCCCCAAAAGGTGTGGCACACACGTGTCCACCCCCCTCTCTTTTTCCCTCTCTCTACTCTTGCTTTCCCTACCCCTCCCTCCTTCTTTCTCTCTCTGCTCTCCCCTTCCCCCACCCCCACTGTGTCCTTAATTGTCCTCATATCAAAATTGAGTACCTAGACAAAGATGATCACTTTATATTTGTCAAGGGAAAAATAGAACAATAAGACATTTCTTTTTTTTTTTTTTTTGTAGAGACAGAGTTTCACTTTATTGCCCTCGGTAGAGTGCCGTGGCATCACATAGATCACAGCAACCTCCAACTCCTGGGCTTAGGCGATTCTCCTGCCTCAGCCTCCCGAGTAGCTGGGACTACAGGTGTCCGCCACAATGCCTGGCTATTTTTTTGTTGCAGTTTGGCCGGGGCTGGGTTTGAACCCACCACCCTCTGTATATGGGGCCAGCACCCTGCTCACTGAGCCACAGGTGCTGCCCCAAGAAGACATTCCAATTCTAAGTATTTATGCACCCAATTTCAATGCTCCCAGATTTTTGAAACAGACCTTACTCAGTCAGAGCAATATGATATCCTATAATATCATGGTAACAGGGGACACCAATAACAGTCAAGATGAGAGGCTAATTAAGGACACAACTCCCCTTACCATAGCTTCAATGAAAATGAAATACCTAGGAATATACCTAACAAAGGAGGTGAAGGACCTCTATAAAGAAAATTATAAAACCCTAAGAAAGGAAGTAGCAGAGGATATTAATAAATGGAAGAACATACTATGCTCATGGCTGGGAAGAATCAACATTGTTAAAATGTCTATACTTCCCAAAGCAATCTACCTATTCAATACCATTCCTATTAAAATACCAACATTGTTCTTTCAAGATTTGGAAAAAATGATTCTGCGTTTAGTATGGAACCAGAAAAAAACCTGTATAGCTAAGGCAGTTCTTGGTAATAAAAATTAAGCTGGGGGCCATCACCATACCAGATTTTAGGCTGTACTACAAAGCCATAGTGGTCAAGACAGGGTGCTATTGGCGCAAAATAGAGACATAGACATTTAGAATCAAATAGAAAACCAGGAAATGAAACTAATATCTTACAACCACCTAATCTTCAATAAACCTAACAAGATCATACCTTGAGGGAAAGATTCCCTATTCAATAAATGGTGCTGGGAGAACTGGATATCCACATGTAAAAGACTGAAACTGGACCCACACCTTTCTCCACTCCTAAAAATTGGTTCAAGTTGGATAAAGGACTTAAATTTAAGGTGTTCAAATATTCGAGTGATAGGTATCCCAGAAGGGGAAGAAGAATGCCCCAGGGAAATGGAAGCAATACTAGAGAATATTATAAATTAAAATTTCCCAAATATCACCAAAGATTCTGACACAATCCTTTCAGAGGGATATCAGACCCCAGTCAACTCAACTCTAAACAAGCTTCTCCAAGACACATTGTGATGAACCTGTCTAAAGTCAAGAAAAAAGAAAAGATTCTTCAAGCTGCCAGGAGGAAGCACCAGTTGACCGACAGGGGCAAAGCCATCTGGGTGACTGCAGTCTTCTCTAATGAAACTTTCCAAGCAAGACGACAATGTTCATCTCCCTTTAATCTACTTAAACAGAACAATTTCCATCACAGAACTCAGCAATTAAAGGACAGAACCTAGCTTCCACAGTGATGCAAAAGATAAAACTAAACAATGGTCTCTCACAAAATAAGATGAATAGAATACTACCATACTTATCAATTATCTCAATAAATGTTAATGGCTTGAATTTCCCACTGAAGAGGCATAGATTGGCTGACTAGATTAAAAAACACAGCCCATCCATTTGCTATCTGCAGGAAACATACCTAGCTTCAAAAGACAACTTGAAACTCTGAGTTAAGGGTTGGAAGACAATTTTTCAGGCAAACAGAATTCAGAAGAAAAGAGGAGTTGCAATCTTATTTGGAGTCCATTGCTTAGTTTTATCTTTTGCACCAGTGTGGAAGCTAGGTTCTGTCCTTTAATTACTGAATTCTTACTTTGCTGTTGATCCATTGTAATGGTAAGTGTGTAGAACAGGCTGAAGTATTTCCTGTAGAGCTGGTCTTCTGGTGATTTCCTCAATGTTTGTATATCAGTAAATGATTTGATTTTTCTGTGAATTTTATTTATTTTTTTTAATTTTTTTTTAATTTTTATTAAATCATAGCTGTGTACCTTAATATGATCATGGGGCACCATACACTTGGTTCATAGATCATTTGACACATTTTCATCACACTAGTTAACATAGCTTTCATAGCATTTTCTTATTTTGCTAAGATCTTTACATTCCACATTTACTAGGATTCACATATACCCTTGTAAGATGCACCGCAGGTGTAATCCCATTAATCCCCCTCCTTCCACCTCTCTCCCCCCTCCCTCCCCTCCCTTTCCCCCTTCTCCCTATTCTTAGGTTGTAACTGGGTTATAGCTTTCATGTGAAGGTCCTACATTAGTTTCATAATAAGGGTGAGTACATTGGGTACTTTTTCTTACATTCTTGAGACTTTACTAAGAAGAATATGTTCCAGCTCCATCCATGTAAACATGAAAGAGGTAAAGTCTTCATCTTTTTTTAAGGCTGCATAGTATTCCATGGCGTACATATACCACAATTTGTTAATCCATTCGTGGATCTATGGGAACTTGGGCTTTTTCCATGACTTAGCAATTATAAATTGGGCTGCAATAAAAATTCTGGTACAAATATCTTTGTTATGGTGTGATTTTTGGTCTTCTGGGTACATGCCCAGTAGAGGGATTACAGGATTGAATGGCAGATCTATTTTTAGATCTCTAAGTGTTCTCCATATCTCTTTCCAAAAGGAATGTATTAATTTGCATTCCCACCAGCAGTGGAAGTGTTCCCTTTTCTCCACATCCACGCCAACATCTGTGGTCTTGGGATTTTGTGATGTAGGCTAGTCTCACTGGAGTTAGATGATATCTCAAAGTAGTTTCGATTTGCATTTCTCTGATGATTAAAGATGATGAGCATTTTTTCATATGTCTGAAGGCCGTGCACCTGTCTTCTTCAGAGAAGTTTCTTTTCAAGTCCCTTGCCCAGCCTGCGATGGGATCCCTTGTTCTTTTCTTGCTAATGACTTTGAGTTCTCTATGGATTCTGGTTATTAAACCTTTGTCGGAGACATAACCTGCAAATATCTGCTCCAATTCTGAGGGCTGTTTGCTTGCTTTATTTACTGTGTTCTTGACTGTGCAGAAGCTTTCTAGTTTGATCAAGTCCCAATATGTATTTTTGAAGCAGCTTCAATTGCCCGGGGGGTCCTTCTCATAAAAAACTCGCCCAGACCGATTTATTCAAGGGTTTTCCCTGCACTCTCTTCTAGTATTTTTATAATTTCATGTCTTAGGTTTAAATCTTTAATCCAGTGAGAGTCTATCTTAGTTAATGGTGAGAGGTGTGTGTCCACTTTCAGTCTTCTACAGGTTGCCAGCAGGTTCACCCAGCACCATCTGTTAAATAGGGAATCTTCCCCACTGAATGTTTTTAATTGGCTTGTCAAAGATTAAATACCAGTAAGTAGCTGGATTCATCTCTTGGTTCTCTAATCTGTTCCAGACATCTACTTCTCTGTTTTTGTGCCAGTACCATGCTGTTTTGATAACTATTGATTTGTAGTATAGTCTGAGGTCTGGTAGCATGATTCCTCCTGCTTCGTTTTTATTCTTGAGTAATGTCTTGGCTATTCGAGGTTTTTTCTGATTCCATATAAAATGAAGTATTGTTTTTTCAAGATCTTTAAAGTATGACAGTGGAGCTTTAATGGGGATTGCATTGAAATTATATATTCCTTTGTGTAGTATGGACATTTTAACAATGTTGATTCTTCCCAACCATGAACATGGTATATTTTTCTATTTGTTAACATTCTCAGCTATCTCTTTTCTTAGAGTTTCATAGTTCTCTTTATATAGATCTTTCACATCCTTTGTTAGATAAACTCCCAAGTATTTCATCTTCTTTGGCACTACTGTGAATGCAATAGAGTCCATAATTGTTTTTTCAACTTGATTGTTTTTGGTATACATAAAGGCTACCGATTTATGAATGTTGATTTTGTAAACTGAGACACTGCTGTATTCCTTGATCACTTCTAAGAGTTTTTTATAGAGTCCCTAGTATTTTCCAGATATACAATCATATCATCTGCGAATAGCGAAAGTTTGATCTCTTCTGACCCTATGTGGATACCCTTGATCGCCTTTTCTTCCGTAATTGCTGTGGCTAAAACTTCCATTGCAATGTTAAAGAGCAATGGAGACAATGGGCAGCCTTGTCTGGTTCCTGATCTGAGTGGAAATGATTCCAATTTAACTCCATTCAATATGATATTGGCTGTGGGTTTGCTGTAGATGGCTTCTATCAGTTTAAGAAATGTCCCTTCTATACCAATTTTCTTAAGTGTTCTGATCATGAATGGATGTTGGATGTTATCAAAAGCTTTTTCTGCATCAATTGAGAGAATCATATGATCTTTGTTTTTTAATTTGTTTATGTGCTGAATTACATTCATAGATTTACGTATATTGAACCAGCCTTGAGACCCTGGGATAAAACCTACTTGGTCATGATGTATGATTTGTTTGATATGTTGCTGCATTCTGTTTGTTAGAATCTTGTTGAATATTTTTGTATCTATATACATTAGTGATATTCGTCTGTAATTTTCTTTTCTTGATGGGTCTTTTCCTGGTTTGGGGATCAGGGTGATGTTTGCTTCATAGAACGTGTTGGGTAGTCTTCTTTTTCTACCTTTTGTAACTGGTTGAGTAATATAGGTACTAATTCCTCTTTAAAGGTTTGGTAGAATTCTGACGTAAAACCATCTGGTCCCGGGCTTTTCTTTTTGGGGAGATTTTGTATGGTTGATGTTATTTCAGAACTTGATATGGGCCTGTTCAACATTTCCACTTGATTTTGGTTAAGTCTTGGAAGGTGATGTGCTTCCAATTAATGGTCAGTTTCCTTCAGATTTTCGTATTTCTGAGAGTAAAGTTTCTTGTAATAGTCATTAAGGATTTTTTGGATTTCTGAGGAGTCTGTTGTTATTTTGTCTTTGTTATTTCTGATTGACGAGATTAGAGATATTACTCTTTTTTTCCTGATTAGGTTGGCCAAAGGTTTATCTATTTTGTTGACCTTTTTAAAGAAAAAGGTTTTTGATTTTATTAATCTGTTGTATAATTCTTTGTTTTCAATTTCATTTAGTTCTGCTCTGATTTTGGTTATTTCTTTTCTTCTACTGGATTTGGGGTTGGAGTGTTCTTCCATTTCCAGTCTCTTGAGATGTCCCATTAAGTTGCTTACTTCCTCTCTTTCCGTTCTCCTGAAGAAGGCTTGCAATGATATAAATTTCCCTCTTAGAACTGCCTTTGCGGTGTCCCAGAGGTTCTGATAGTTCGTGTCTTCAATGTCGTTTTGTTCAAGAAATTTGGCAATTTCCTTCTTGATCTCATCTCTGACCCCGCTATCATTCAACATAAGGTATTTAACTTCCATGTTTTTGTATGTGTATGCAGATTCCTGTTCTTACTCATCTCAAGTTTTATTCCATGATGGTCCGAGAAGATGCATGGAATAATTTCTATTCCTTTAAATTTACTGAGATTAGACTTGTGACCTAAGGTGTGATCGATTCTGGAGTAAGTTCCGTGGGCTGATGAGTAGTATGTGTATTCAGTTTTGTTGGGATGAAATGTTCTGTAGATGTCTCCTAAATCTAAATGCTGGATGGTTAGATTTAAATATAGAATTTCTTTACTCAGCTTTTTGTTGGAGGATCGATCCATCACTGCCACAGGAGTGTTAAAATCTCCGAATATTATAGAGTTGGAGGAAATCAAGTTGTTCATGTCTGTTAGAGTTTCTCTTATAAATTGAGGTGCATTCTGGTTGGGTGCATAGATATTCATAATTGAAATCTCATCATATTGAGTCTTACCCTTAACAAATATGAAGTGACCATTTTTGTCCTTCCTTACTTTTGTTGGTTTAAAGCCTATTGTATCCGCAAATAAAATTGCAACTCCTGCTTTTTTCTGGTTACCATTTGCCTGAAATATGGATGACCATCCTTTCACCCTGAGTCTGTATTTGTCTTTTAAGTTAAGATGTGACTCTTGTATGCAACAAATGTCTGGCCTGAGTTTTTGTATCCAGTCAGCTAACCTATGTCTCTTTAGAGGGCAGATTAAGCCATTCACATTTATGGAGTGTATTGATAAGTTTGGTGAAATTTGCAGTATTTAGTTTTTCAAAAGTCCAGTGGGTATTTTTATCCTTTTGCCATTGTGGAAGTTGGAGTTTGATCCGAAGTTTCTGAGTGAGTTTAGTTTTGTTGTAGAGGATTGTGTTGGTTATTATGGAGTATAGGTCTGAGAATATCCTGAAGAGCTGGTTTGCTTATGGCAAATTTCTTTAGCATATGTATGTCATTAACCTATTTAATTTCTCTGTCATAAATGTAACTCAGTTTACCTGGGTACAAGATCTGGGGTTGAAAGTTATTTTGCTTGAGGAGATTAAACATTGATGACAACCCTCTTCTGGCTTGAAAAGTTTCAGCAGAGAGATCTGCAGTCATTCTAATGTTCTTACCTTTAGGTAATAGATTTCTTTCACCTGGCCGCTTTGAGAATTTTCTCCTTCATATTAACTTTAGTGAAGTTAATTATGATATGCCTGGGGAATGTCTTATTGGGGTTGAGTCGTGCTGGGGTTCTGAAGCTATCTGCTATCTGAATTTCAGGTTCTCTAGGCATGTCTGGAAAATTCTCTTTCATAATTTCATGCAGAAGGGCCTCTGCGCCCATTGAGGCCACTTCATCTGTTTCAGGAATTCCTATGAGACAGATATTTGCCTTCTTCGAGTTATCCCAGAGCTCTCTGAGAGAGTGATCCATTTTTGCTCTCCATTTCTCTTCCTCTTTGAGAGTTTGGGAGCGTTCAAAGGCTTTATCTTCAATGTCGGAGATCCTTTCTTCTGCTTGGTCCATTCTGTTGCTAAGGGATTTTACTGTATTTTTCATATCTTTGAGGGCTGCAAATTCTTGTTTCAGTGTGTCTAAGTCTGTGGTGGTTTTGTCTTTAAATTCGTTAAATTCTTGAGACGGCTTTTGAATTTCTCCAAGAATTCCTAATTCCATTTTGTTAATCTTGTTTGCCATCCAAATTCTGAATTCGATTTCTGACATCTCAGCCAGTTGTTTGTGAATGGGATCTTCAATTACATCTGCCGTATCTTTCCTTGGGGGGGTTGATCTATTCTGGTTATTCATGTTACCAGGGTTTTTCCACTGATTCTGCCCCATGATTGTTTTACTGGCTTTGATTTTCCTCTGGTGTTTTGTTAAGGACCCGTACAGTGCTGTGGCCTTAGAAACTGGGGCCCTGTTTGGTGTAGAGGTGCTAAGTGGTTGTGTCTTGTTTTCAGCTGGTTTCTATGTGACCCTGGTGAAACAGTTACTCTGCGTTCAAGTCTCAGCTGTGGATAAATACCAGCAATTAAGTCACCCCACCCATCATAGGCAACAAATGGAAAAGGAAAATCAAACCTTCCTACAACCACACACCCAGGGCACCACCTGGATAGTCCCCAGGTGAGTGACTCAGTTCAAAATGTGCAAGTCAATTGTCTCAGTCAGCAGCTGCCTTGGGTGGGAGAGTTCAAGAGGTCCCTGGGAACTAGATCACAGGGGTCTGGTGACTGCTCTAAAATGGCTTGCTCCAGTGCTGCGTGGAGTCAGGAAGAGCCACCAGTAACTAGATCAGTCTGGGAAGATTGATGCCTCCTTCCCCACCTTGCAGCTCTGTCACACCCAGTCGCTGCTAGCCCCACAGGGCTGTGACCCAGTGAGTTGTCTGCAGTAAGCAGATATCCAGGCGTTTGCACCTGCCTAAGTCACAGTGTAGTCTGTGTCTGCTCGACTAGGCCACTATTTCTGTCTTTTTCCAGCAGGGGGTGGTTTGGCCTGTCAACCTCGCGCACTTGATGGAGGCTAGAGGTGTTCACTCAGTTCCAGCCCCATCCTTAGTTTATGTTACTGGGTGAAGGGAAGAACCCTGTGGGAGTTTGTTTCTGAACTTGCCAGATTCCTCTGCAGAGGAGAGGCTATTCGAGTTCCCAGACCCTGTGCCTTAGGCCCTGTCTTTAGTCCTGCGGGTTTGTATTCGCAGCACAATCAGTTGTTGGCTGTAGCCTCTTGGCCTCCTTTGTCTATAGGCTGGTGATCCCCTAAGGGCCAGGTGCGTCTTAGGCTCAGTAGAGCAGTCCTCTGTATCAGCCCCACCCTGGGAATTTTCCGGCTCTGTGGGTGTGTTTTCTAGTCCCCGTGTTCCACCCAGGTCTGTACTGTCTCCTGAAAACCCTTTACTCACGGGGCCTGTGTTTCAGTCCCAGGTCTGTTCCATGGTGGTTGCCATCTGAGAAGATGCTCGGCCTCACCTGGTTGCCCAGGAAGACAGGAGGAGAGGCTATGGGTTATCTGGGGGTGGGCCTTGTTATTGCTGAAGATGGCTGTTGCTCTGCACCTCGGGGCACCACCGCTCCAGTGTAATTCCCTATCAGCCGACCATCATCTTCTCACTCCTTTGCTACAGAGTCAGCACTGGCCATCTGCAGTCCAGGTCCTGTCTGCACCTCTTGAGAGTTCACCTAAGAATCTGGACTCTTGGGGAGGCAGGTCTCCAGATCACAGAGTGAGAGTGGAGGGGAGTGTTAGGAGCTCAGTGTTTCAGGTCGTAACACCAAGCTCATTGAGACCAAATGAACAAATAAACAGATACCAAGGTTACCAGGCACATGGGCCCATAGATACAGAGACAGACAGGACACATAGACATACAGGCAACAGCCATGACCACAGCAATATCAGAACAACTGCAATAAAAATAGTGATAATCATAAAATAATTGAAAGAAAGGAAAAAAAGAGAGAAAAAAGTGGTGTTAGAAGGAATGTTAAATGAGAAGAAAGAAGAAATTAAAATTAGAAGACATATAAATAAAAGATATAGCTATATAAAAAGTAATAATAAAAAATTATTGAAATCTCCTCTAAGAAAATGGTGAGGAAAAAACAGACAAAAACAAAACAAAACAAAACAAAAAACCCCACAAAAACCAAAACCAAACCAAAACAAAACAAAAAAAAGGCACCAACTATAAAAATATTCTTGTGTGTAGAAATATACCTATAAATATCTATATGTCTGCTGTAGGGATCAACTTTCATAGGAATATATTCATACTGCGATATACTTTCTTGACACCAAGTGGCACTGTGAGTGGTTCCGAGACTTATACCTGATTTACAGTTTATACATTAAGATGGTAACCACCTTCCATGGCCGATAGCCATTTTGGAGTTTCTGTAAAAGATTGTCACCTAAGAATTGTGCAACCTCAGCTGTTCTTTTCCAGACAGTACTTGCGACCAACTTTCCCACTCAGTGCAGGTGTCCACGCTTCCTAATTCCCTCCACTCTGTTCCCAGGTTCCCCTGCAAACTGGCGACTGCTATCGGCCATAAGGGGAGCAGTGCTGAGTTAGCGCTTTCCTTGGTGGGCTCCTGGCTCTATCTCCTGTAATTGGTTCCCGCGGTTTCAGCAGCCAAAGCCGGTCCTCAGCTTCAGTAGCTTCGCGGCTCCAGAAGCCAAAGCTGGGTCCTAGGCATCAAGCCGGTTCCTGTGGTTGGAGCGCTCGGGGGATTTATTCTGAGTTTTATGGATCAGAGTTTCCCTTTTCAATGGGCGCCTGCCAGTTCGCCACACAGCCTGAACCGCCAGCCCCCTCCAACTCCTGGGGGAAAGGTGCCCGCCCTTTTGGGTAGTTCAGAATGTCTGTTTCCCGGGCAGGATCCCTTCCCTTCAATTGTCCAACAGTTTGCCCAGCTCCCCTTGGTTTTGAGTGGCTCTCCTTTCAGAAGCCTCCCTCAGTTCAGGATTAATTATTTGTCAATTGGATTTTGTCAGCATTTACAAGCTGCTGACCTCCATAGGGGAGGGGCCTGCTGACCGGCAAGGCAGAGCAGGGAAGAATCTCTACAACAGAGTCTGTGATTTTAAATTACCCCTCATATATAGCAAACCGCCAGTTCACTGGGCGTCTCCAGCTGTCTGTCCACTCCAATAATCCACACATAGGGAAGGTCCAGACGGCCTTTCCTCTCACCTGGTGGCTTGGGAGAGGTGGGCTACACGTCCGTCCTGTCCGCCATCATGCTCCGCCTCTTTCTGTCAATTTTAAAGCTTAGCTTAGCAGTATAGAATTCTGGGCTGGAAATTGTTCTGTTTAAGTAGATTAAAGGGAGATGACCCCTGTCTTCTTGCTTGGAAAGTTTCATTAGAGAAGACTGCAGTCACCCTGATGACTTTGCCCCTGTAGGTCAACTGGTGGTTCCTCCTGGCAGCTTGAAGAATCTTTTCTTTTTTCTTGACTTTGGACAGGTTCATCATAATGTGTCTTGGAGATACTCGGTTAGAGTTGAGTTGACTGGGGTCCAATGTCCCTCTGAAAGCAGTGTGTCAGAATCTTTGGTGATATTTGGAAATTTTTAATTTATAATATTCTCTAGTATTGCTTCCATTTCCCTGGGGCATTCTTCTTCCCCTTCTGGGATACCTATCACTCATATGTTTGAATGCTTCATAAAATTCCAAATTCTATCAGTGAACGTTCTGCTTTCTCTCTCTTCTTTTCTGCCTCTTTATCTGAGTTATCTCAAGAGCTTTGTCCTCTACCTCTGAGATTCTTTCCTCTGCATGGTATAGTCTGTTGTTGATACTTTCTATCGCATCTTTAAGTTCCCTAATTGACTGCTTCAGTTCCTTCAGCTCTGCTATATCGTTTCTATATTCTTCATATCATTCATGTCTTATTTGATTCTGTTTTTGGATTTCCTTTTGGTTATTTTCCACTTTATCAGCAGTTTCCTTCATTGTTTCCTTCATTGTTTTCATCTGTATTCTAAATTTCCTTTCTGTCATTTCTATCATTTTTTTATAGGTGGAATCCTCTGCAGTAGCTACCTCATAGTCCCTTGGGGGGTTGCTCTGGACTGGTTTTTCATGTTGCCAGGATTTTTCAGCTGATTCTTTCTCGTGAGTGATTTATCTATTTTTTTGCCCTAATTTTCCTTTCACTTCCTCTTGCTCTTTAAGTTGCCATGCCTCTGGACCAGGGTTTCAATGAGTTTTATACCTAGTTGCAGGGAAGCTGTTACTCTGCCACCGTCTTGCTCCTCTCCTTAGCTCAGGCTGGTCTTGAACTTCTGAACTCAAGGGAACTTTCTTCCTCCTAGGATTACAGATGTGAGTCACCTTGCCCAGCTCCTATGTAACTATAGTACAGTATCAAAGCTGGGAAATTGACATTGGTACAATGTGAGAGTAGATTTGTGTAACCACTGCACAAGTGTAGATCTGTGTAACTGCCGATACAGTCAAGATGCAGAACTATACTATTATCACAAAGATCTCTCTCAAGAATCCTTAGTAGGCTTGGCGCCCATAGCACAGTGGTTATGGCTTTGGCCACATACATCAGGGCTGGCATGTTAAAACCCAGCCTAGCTCTGCTGAACAACAATGACAATTACAACAAAAAATAGCCAGGCATTGTGGTGGGTGTCTGTAGTCCCAGCTACTTTGTAGGCTGAGGCAAGAGAGTTCCTTAATCCGAATAGTTTGAGGTTGCTATGAGCTGTGATGCCACAGCACTCTACTGAGGGTGATGTAGTGAGACTCTGTGTCAAAGAAACAAAAAAAAAATTCATTTTTGTATTTATCCTTGAAGATGTAGGGAGGACGACTTTTACAGAACATTTTTACAAAATTAATAATGATAAAACATTTAGATCTAATTAATAGTCAGAAGCAGCTTAGTGTAATCTTTCACTGAACTTTTTGATATATATTAACGTTAAGGCTGGGAGTGGTGTCTCATTCCTGTAATCCCAGCACTCTGGGAGGCTGAGGCAGGTGGATTGCCCTGACATCACAGGTCTGAGACTAGCCTAAGCAAGAGTGAGACCCCATCTCTAAAAAAATTGATGAGTGTTATGGGTGTCTATAGTTCTAGCTACTTGGGAGTCTGAGGGAAGAGAATCACTTGTGCCCAAGAGCTATGCTGCCATGGCATTCTACTGAGTGTGACAAAGTGAGATTCCTTCTTTCTTTTTTTTTTTTTTTTGAGACAGAGTAAGACTCTGTCTCTAAACATTGCCAGGTGTTGGGGTAGATTCCTGTAGTGCCAGCTACTTGGGAGGCTGAGGCAACAACAGAATCACCTCAGCCCAAGAGTTGAGGTTTCTGTGAGCTGTGATGCCATAGCACTCTACTGGGGGCAACAAAGTAAGACTCTGTCTCAAAAAAAGAAAAAAAAGGATATTAACATTACATGATCTCTTTAGTAGTACATAAACCATACGTAAACTCAGTTGTTTTCTGTGTATTGGTACTTTTCGAATTGTCATGATGTGGTATATTCTGCTGGTTCATACGCTAACTTTACAAATGTATTGTATGAATATCACAAGTTATTAAATACTTTTTATTTTTTCTATGTGACTTCAGGTTCTTTTTTTTTTTTGCCATATCTAGTTGGCAAAAAAAAAATCAGTTTGTAAATTTGTGCTCAGTTTTTAAACTTTTTTTTTCTATTTATCCCTGTTCTTCAGATATATGGTAGAACTTTTGTAAGTTGACCACCAACTGGTCAACATGTGGAGCTAGGCCTCAGTATATATGTGGTGCATGTCTGGTCTGTAAAAATTAGATCAATGTAAGGAGGTGGTCCACTAAGGAGGTTCTACCATACTTCTTTATAATAAACTAACTACAGTGTTTCATTATATTTTTCAATTGTTTCATTGTACCAATGTCCTGTTTCTAGTGGGCATGTGCGTGCGCGCATGCGCATGCACACACACACACACACACATATTGAGACAGAGTCTCACTATATTACCCTGGGAAGAGTGCCATGGAGTCACAGCTCACTGCAACCTTAAACTCTTGGGCTTAAGAGATTCCCTTGCCTCAGCCTCCCAAGTAGCTGGGACTATAGGTGCCCACCACAATGCCTGGCTATTTGTTTGTTGTAGATGTCATTGCTGTTTGGCAGGCCCAGGCTGGGTTTGAACCTGCCAGTTCTGGTGTATGTGGCTGGCACTGTAACCATGGTGCAATGCTCAGTGACCCTCTCTTTGCTTTTGTATGTTTTAAAAACTTTTATTAAGGAACATTTCGAGGTAAAGAAAAAAATATATATATATTTTTTGAGATTGAGTCTCACTATGTCACCCTTGGTAGAGTGCCCAGGCATTACAGCTCACAGCAGCCTCAAACTCTTGGGCCTAAGTGATTCTCTTGCTTCAGCCTCCCAAGTAGCTGGCACTACAGGTAGGCACCCGCCACAACACCCAGCTATTTTTGGGGTATAGATGTCATTGTTGTTTGGCAGGCCCAAGCTGGGTTCGAACCCGCCAGCTCCAAGTGTATATGGCTTGCTGCTGAGCTACAGGCACCAAGCCCACTTTTCTATTTTTATGCTTTGATTTTTATTTAAGAATCACTTTTTATATTTTAAGTTTGAAAATTACAGCTAGATAGGAAGAATGAGTTCTATTGTATTGCAGCAGTGTGAATATGTTTAGCTATAACTTACATATAGTTTTTAGAAGCTAGAGGGGAGGATTTTGAATGTTCATTACCCTAATTTGATTATTATACATTGTATACCTGTATGGAGGTATTACTCAGTATTCCTTAAGTATGTACAGTTATTACATGTCAACTAAAAATAAAAGGGCAAGTATTTTATGTTTGGCATCAGAATGCTCTTGGTTTCTAGAATACCCTACTTAAAATATGTAAAACAGCAAGGGGACTTAATGGATTTTAAGTGTGAAAAGTTCAGAGAGAGTGAATTTCAAACTTATTTAAACTCTTGGCCTCAAGCAATCCACTTGGCTTGGCCTCCCAAAGTGCTGAGATTACAGGCCTGAGCCACCATGCCTGGCCCTTTCAAGGTTATTTGATCCAATATCTCAAGGGTACAATTTCTGTCTCTTCTCACCACTGTCATACTGTCCTGATCGGTGGCTTTCTCCAAAGCTGGCTTTCAGACTCAGCACCTGTAACACAGTGATTACATCACCAGCCACATACACAGAGGATGGTGGGTTTGAACCCAGCCCAGGCCTGCCAATGAACAATGACAACTGCAACAAAAAATTAGCCAGGTGTTCTGGCAGGCAACTGCCGTTCCAGCTACTTGGGAGGCTGAGGCAGGAGAATCGCTTAAGCACAAGAATTTGAGGTTGCTGTGAGTTATGATGCCACAGCACTTTACTTAGGGTGACATAGTGAGAGTCTGTCTCAAAATAAAAAAAAAAGGAAAAGCTGACTTTCATCAGGGATTGGCCAGAGCATAGCAGGTACATGCTATCTTTTTTTTTTTGTGGTTGAGACAGAGTCTCACTATGTCACCCTGAGTACAGTGTCATGGTGTCACACACAGCTCACAGTGACCTCAAACTCTTGGGCTTAAGCGATTCTCCTGCCTCAGCCTCCCAAGTAGCTGGGACTACAGGCTACCACCAGCTATTTTTTTGTTGCAGTTGTCATTGCTGTTTAGCTGGCCCTGGCCGGTTTTGAACCTGCCAGACTGGGTGTATATGGCAAGCACCCTACCCACTGAGCTATGAATGCCACCCGTACATGCTATCTTATCCATGTCTAGCCTAGATGAGAAGCTGCCTGTCCTTTACCTATGAAAACTGGTCAAGTGCATGTCAAGTAAAGGCCCGAGTTGTCCATCTATGAAACAATTGCTCTCAAGAAAGTTGAAATTTACTTTATTTATTGTCTTTAGCCAGCAAGGTTTTGTCCCTGGATCTGGGAATACGATCAGACTCACCAGAACAGCGTAATCGGCACAGTTAGGGGAAGGTCATTTCCCAAAGGAAATATGGGTGCTGGAAATGGGTGCTTCAAAGGCAATAAATAAATGTCTTCTACAAATAGCTTTGCTCTTCGATTTCCTATTAGTAGTCAAATATTGACACCTTATGGACTGTCTGATTTTCTTATTTTCTGCTATTTATCTCTTTGAGGTTTTGTTTTGCTTTTCAGGAACAATTTTTTTTTTTTTATTTTTGGGGATTCATTGAGGGTACAATAAGCCAGGTTACACTGATTGCAATTGTTAGGTAAAGTCCCTCTCGCAATCATGTCTTGCCTTCATAAAGTGTGACACACACCAAGGCCCCACCCCCACACTCCTTCCCTCTTTCTTTCCCCCCCATAACCATAAATGTCATTAATTGTCCTCATATCAAAATTGAGTACATAGGATTCATGCTTCTCCATTCTTGTGATGCTTTACTAAGAATAATGTCTTCCACGTCCATCCAGGTTAATACAAAGGATGTAAAGTCTCCATTTTTTTTAATAGATGAATAGTATTCCATGGTATACATATACCACAGCTTGTTAATCCATTCCTGGGTTGGTGGGCATTTAGGCTGATTCCACATTTTGGCGATTGTAAATTGAGCTGCAATAAACAGTCTAGTACAAGTGTCCTTATGATAAAAGGATTTTTTTCCTTCTGGGTAGATGCCCAGTAATGGGATTGCAGGATCAAATGGGAGGTCTAGCTTGAGTGCTTTGAGGTTTCTCCATACTTCCTTCCAGAAAGGTTGTACTAGTTTGCAGTCCCACCAGCAGAGTAAAAGTGTTCCCTTCTCTCCACATTCACGCCAGCATCTGCAGTTTTGAGATTTTGTGATGTGGGCCATTCTCACTGGGGTTAGATGATATCTCAGGGTTGTTTTGATTTGCATTTCTCTAATATATAGAGATAATGAACATTTTTTCATGTGTTTGTTAGCCATTTGTCTGTCGTCTTTAGAGAAAGTTCTATTCATATCTCTTGCCCATTGATATATGGGATTGTTGGCTTTTTTCATGTGGATTAATTTGAGTTCTCTATAGATCCTAGTTATCAAGCTTTTGTCTGATTGAAAATATGCAAATATCCTTTCCTATTGTGTAGGTTGTCTCTTTGCTTTGGTTATTGTCTCCTTAGCTTTACAGAAGCTTTTCAGTTTAATGAAGTCCCATTTGTTTATTTTTGTTGTTGTTGCAATTGCCATGGCAGTCTTCTTCATGAAGTCTTTCCCCAGGCCAATATCTTCCAGTGTTTTTCCTATGCTTTCTTGGAGGATTTTTATTGTTTCATGCCTTAAGTTTAAGTCCTTTATCCATCTTGAATCAATTTTTGTGAGTGGGGAAAGGTGTGGGTCCAGTTTCAGTCTTTTACATGTAGACATCCAGTTCTCCCAACACCATTTATTCGTTCCCCCAAGGTAAGTTCTTGTTTGGTTTATCAAAGATTCGGTGGCTGTAAAATGTTAGTTTCATTTCTTGGTTTTCAATTCGATTCCAAGTGTCTATGTCTCTGTTTTTGTGCCAGTACCATGCTGTCTTGAGCACTATGGCTTTGTAGTAGAGACTAAAATCTGGTATGCTGATGCCCCCAGCTTTATTTTTGTTACAGAGAACTGCCTTAGCTATACGGGTTTTTTTCCGGTTCCATACAAAATGCAGAATCATTTTTTCCAAATGCTGAAAGTACGATGTTGGTATTTGGATAGGAATGGCATTGAATAGGTAGATTGCTTTGGGAAGTATAGACATTTTAACAATGTTGATTCTTCCCATCCATGAGCATGGTATGTTCTTCCATTTGTTAATATCCTCTGCTATTTCCTTTCTGAGGATTTCATAGTTTTCTTTATAGAGGTCCTTCACCTCCTTCGT
This sequence comes from Nycticebus coucang, assembly GCF_027406575.1. Taxonomy (NCBI): domain Eukaryota; kingdom Metazoa; phylum Chordata; class Mammalia; order Primates; family Lorisidae; genus Nycticebus; species Nycticebus coucang. The sequence continues at coordinate 33,743,006 of NC_069789.1, read as the reverse complement.
TAGGTATACTCCTAGGTATTTCATTTTCTTTGAAACTATGGTGAAGGGAGTTGTGTCCTTAATTAGCTTCTCATCTTGACTGTTATTGGTGTACACAATGCTACTGACTTGTGGACACTGATTTTATATCCTGAAACTTTACTGTATATGTTGATGACTTCTAGGGGTCTTGTGGTTGAGTCTTTGGGGTTCTCTAAGTACAAGATCATGTCGTCAGCAAAGAGGGAGAGTTTGACCTCCTCTGCTCCCATTTGGATTCCCTTTATTTCCTTGTCTTGCCTAATTGTATTGGCTAGAATTTCCAGCACTATGTTGAATAGTAAAGGTGACAGAGGACAACCTTGTCTGGTTCCAGTTCTAAGAGGAAAAGCTTTCAGTTTTACTCCATTCAGTAAAATATTGGCTGTGGGTTTGTCATAGATAGCTTCAATCAGTTTTAGAAATGTGCCACCTATGCCTATACTCTTCAGTGTTCTAATTAGAAAAGGATGCTGGATTTTATCAAATGCTTTTTCTGCATCTATTGAGAGGATCATGTGATCTATATTTTTGCCTCTGATAATATGGTGGATAACATTTATAGACTTGCGTATGTTAAACCAGCCTTGCACCCCTGGGATGAAGCATACTTGATCATGATGAATGACTCTTTTGATGATAAGCTGTAATCTATTGGCTAGGATTTTGTTCAGAACTTTTGCGTCTATATTCACGAGTGAGATTGGTCTGAAATTCTCCTTTTTGTTTGGGTCTTTTCCTGGTTTTTTTATCAGGGTGATGTTTGCTTCATAGAATGTGTTAGGGAACATTCCTTGTTCCTCAATATTTTGGAATAATTTCTGCAGTACAGGAATAAGCTCTTCCTTGAAGGTTTGATAGAATTCTGGAGTGAAGCCATCTGGAACAGGGCATTTTTTGGTTGGAAGCTTTTTTATTGTTTCTTTGATATCAGTGGTTGAAATTGGTCTGTTCAGGAGCTCTATTTCTTCTTGGCTGAGTCTAGGGAGAGGGTGTGATTCCAAATATTGATCCATTTCCTTCAGATTGTCAAATTTCTGGGCATAGAGTTTCTGGTACTATGCAGAGATGATCTGTTGTATCTCTGTGGGATCAGTTGCTATTCCCCCTTTATCATTTCTGATTGAGGTTACTATAGATTTTACTTTTCTATTCCTCATTAGTCTGGCCAATGGTTTATCTATTTTATTTATTTGTTCAAAAAACCAATTCCTTGTTTCATTAATTTTCTGAATGATTCTTTTGTTTTCAATTTCACTGATCTCTGATTTGATTATGGATATTTCTTTTCTTCTACTGAGTTTAGGCTTAGATTGTTCTTCTTTTTCCAATTCCATAAGATCTCTTGTGAGATTGTTGATGTGCTCTCTTTCTGCTTTTCGAATGTAGGCATCTAAAGCGATGAATTTTCCTCTCAAAACTGCTTTTGCAGTATCCCACAGGTTTTGGTAGCTTGCGTCTTCATTGTTGTTATGCTCAAGGAAGTTAATGATTTCCTGTTATATTTCTTCTTGCACCCATCTGTTATTCAACAGAAGATGGTTTAATTTCCATGCCTTTGGGTGGGGTTGAGCATTTTTGTTAGAGTTGAGTTCCACCTTTATTGCCTTATGCTCTGAGAAGATACAAGGTAAAATTTCAATTCTTTTGATTCTGTTGATATTTGTTTTGTGTCCCAGGATATGATCAATTTTGGAGAATGTTCCATGGGGTGATGAGAAGAATGTATATTCTTTATCTTTGGGATGGAGTGTTCTCTATGCGTCTATCAAGCACTGTTGTTCTAGGGTCTCGTTTAAATCTCTTATATCCTTGTTTAATTTCTGTTTAGAGGATCTATCCAGCTCTGTAAGAGGAGTGTTAAGGTCCCCTGTTATTATGCTATTATCAGATATCATATAGCTCAGACTGAGTAAGGTCTGTTCAAGAATCTGGGAGCATTTAAATTGGGTGCATAGATATTTAGAATTGAAATGTCTTCTTGTTGTAGTTTTCCCTTGACCAATATAAAGTGACCATCTTTGTCTTTTTTGACTTTAGTTGCTTTAAATCCACATGTATCTGAAAATAAGATTGCAACTCCTCTTTTCTTCTGAATTCCATTTGCCGGAAAAATTGTCTTCCAACCCTTGACTCGGAGCTTTAATTTGTCTTTTGAAGCCAGGTGTGTTTCTTGCAGACAGCAAATGGATGCCTTGTGTTTTTTAATCCAGTCAACCAATCTATGTCTCTTCAATGGGGAATTCAAGAGATTAACATTTATTGTGATAATTGATAAGTGTGGTAGTATTCTATTCGTCTTATTTTGTGAGAGTCCATTGCTTAGTTTTATCTTTTGCAACAGTGTGGAGGTTAGGTTCTGTCCTTTAATTTCTGAGTTCTTACTTTGCTGCTGATCCATTGTGGTGGTCAGTGTGCAGAGCAGGTTGAAGTATTTCCTGTAGAGCTGGTCTTGTGGTGAATTTCCTCAATGTTTGTATATCTGTAAATGATTTGATTTCTCCATCAATTTTGAAGCTTAGCTTAGCAGGGTACAGAATTCTGGGCTGGAAATTGCTCTGTTTAAGTAGATTAAAGATAGATGACCATTGTCTTCTTGCTTGGAAAGTTTCATTAGAGAAGTCTGCGGTCACTCTGATGGATTTTCCCCTGTAGGTCAACTGGCGCTTACTCCTGTCAGCTTGCAGAATCTTTTCTTTTGTGTTGACTTTGGACAGGTTCAGCCCAATGTATCTTGGAGAAGCTCAGTTAGAGTTGAGGCGACCTGGGGTCCGATAGCCCCTCTGAAAGCAGTGTGTCAGAATCTTTGGTGATATTTGGGAAATTTACTTTTATAATATTCTCTAGTATGGCTTCCATTCCTCTGGGGCATTCTTCTTCCCCTTCTGGGATTCCTATAACTCGTATGTTGGAACGCTTCATAAAGTCCCATAATTCTGACAGTGAACGTTCTGCTTTCTCTCTCTTCTTTTCTGCCTCTTTTACTATCTGAGTTATCTCAAGAACTTTTTCTTCTACCTCTGAAATTCTTTCTTCTGCATGGTCTAACCTGTTGCTGATAGTTTCCATTGCGTCCTTAAGTTCCCTGATTGACTGTTTCATTTCCTTCAGGTCTGCTATATCCTTTTTATATTCTTCATATCTTTCATCTCTTATTTGATTCTGTTTTTGAATTTCCTTTTGGTTATTTTCCACTTTATTAGCAGTTTCCTTCATTGTTTTCATCATTTCTTTTATTGTTTTCTACATGTGTATTCTAAATTCCCTTTCTGTCATTCCTAACATTTCTTTATAGGTGGAATCCTCTGCAGTAGCTACCTCATGTTCCTTTGGCGGAGTTGTTCTGGACTGGTTCTTCATGTTGTCTGGAGTTTTCTGCTGATTCTTCCTCATGAGTGATTACTTTTATCTGTTTCCTTGCCCTAATTTTCCTTTCAGTTCCTCTTGTTCTTTAAGTTCTCGTGCCTGTGGAAGTTGTGGGCGGGTTTAGACGGATTGAACACATGCGACCACTTGCTGGTTTTCCACTGTTTTATTCCTCCTCTTGGGTTCCAGAAGTCTCTTGCTGACTCCCTGTGTCCTGTCAGGGTGATGATAGGCAGATCCCACCAGCCAGAGATGCCTGGATTCCTATCTCCCCAGACTCACGGTGCCCAGATGCAAGGAAGCTGTTACTCGGCTGCCATCTTGCTCTGCCTCGTTTGCTTTTCAGAAACAATTTAATGGGCTTTACAGAATACTCAAAGTTCATCCATGAATGCTTAAGATGTGGTAGAGTAACAATATAAAATTATAGGTTAGGTAACAGTTTACCATGACTAAAGGAGGTTTTGTTAGTGCTTTAGGATTGAAAAATAGCTAGCAAGGTGTGTAGTCCTCGCTATAATCTTTAGAAATGATATTGTTTATTGGCCTTCATATTTTGATGTTTTTTTAGCTTAAGAAACATTAGTTTTGAGTTGTTAATCTCATGACTGAAAAGATAGTATTTGCTTTCTAATAAACCTGAGGTATAATCTGAAACAAAGTTCCTTCTGGAAAAGCTCTTAGAATTACAACACTCATTATAGTCAGAGAAGGGCCAGAAAAGATATGGTTAACATTTAAAACAGGGTGAAGCTGTATTTACTCCAAGTCTAATAAGTATTTTAAAACCATATCAAAAGCATCATATCAGCTCAGCACCTGTGTCTAGGGTGCCAGCCACATACACCTCGGTTGGCAGGTTCGAACCCAGCATGGGCCTGCCAAAACAACAATGACAACTAGAAAAAAAAAAGAAGAAAAGAAATAGCCAGGCATTATGATGAATGCCCGTGGTCCCAGCTACTTTGGAGGTTGAGGCAAGAGAATCGCTTAAACCCAAGAGTTTGAGGTTACTGTGAGCTGTGATGCCATGGCACTCTACCAAGGGCAACATAGACTCTGTCTCAAAAAAAAAAAAAGATCATATCCATACAACAGCTTTCAGTATAAGAATAGCCTTTCAAGGTGGAGAGCAAGATGGCGGCCGAGTAACAGCTTCCTTGCATCTGGGCACCATGAGTCTGTGGAGATAAGACTCCAGGCATCTCTGGCCGGTGGGATCTGCCTATAATCATCCCTTTGAGGATACAGGGAGTCAGTGAGAGACTTATGCACCCCAAGAGGAGGACAAAACAGTGGAAAACTGGGACGGGAACTTAAAGAACAAGAGGAAGTGAAAGGAAAATTAGGGCAAGGAAACATAAAACAAATCACTCATGAGGAAGAATCAGCAGAAAACTCCAGGCAACATGAAGAACGAGTCCAGAACAACCCCTCCAAGGGATCACGAGTTAGCTACTGCAGGGGATTCCACCTATGAAGAAATGTTAGGAATGACAGAAAGGGAATTTAGAATACACATGTTGAAAACAATGAAAGAAATGATGGAAAGAATGAAGGAAACTGCTAATAAAGTGGAAAATAACCAAAAGGAAATCCAAAAACAGAATCAAATAAGAGATGAACCATATGAAGAATATAGAAACAATAAGGCAGAGCTGAAGGAACTGAAGCAGTTAATTAGGGAATTTAAAGATGCAATGGAAAGTATCAGCAACAGGTTAGACCATGCAGAAGAAAGTATTTCAGAGGTAGAAGAAAAAGTTCTTGAGATAACGCAAATAGAAAAAGAGGCAGAAAAGAAGAGAGAGAAAGCAGAGCATTCACTGTGAGAATTATGGGACCTTATGAAGCATTCCAACATACCTGTTATAGGAATCCCAGAAGGGGAAGAAGAATGACTCAGAGGAATGGAAGCCATACCAGAGAATATTATAAAAGAAAATTTCCCATAAATCACCAAATATTCTGATACACTACTTTCAGAGGGCTATCGGACCCCAGGTCGCGTCAACTCTAACCAAGCTTCTCCAAGACACATTGTGATGCACCTGTCCAAAGTCAAGACAAAAGAAAAGATTCTGTAAGCTGCCAGAAGTAAGTGCCAATTGACCTACAGGGGCAAATCCATCTGAGTGACTGCAGACTTCTGTAATGAAACTTTCCAAGCAAGAAGACAATGGTCATCTACCTTTAATCTACTTAAACAGAACAATTCCCAGCCCAGAATTCTGTACCCTGCTAAGCTAAGCATTAAAATTGACGGAGAAATCAAATCATTTATGAATATACAAACATTGAGGAAATTCACCACAACAATACCAGCTCTACAGGAAATACTTCAACCTGTTCTACACACTGACCATCACAATGGATCAGCAGCAAAGTAAAAACTCAGAAATTAAAGGACAGAACCTAACCTCCACACTGATGCAAAAGATAAAACTTAGCAATGGACTCTCACAAAATAAGATGAATAGAATACTAGCACACTTATCAATTATCTCAAAAAATGTTAATGGCTTGAATTCCCCACTGAAGGGACATAGATTGGCTGACTGGATTTAAAAAACAAGCCATCCATTTGCTGTCTGCCAGAAACACACCTGGCTTCAAAAGATAAATTATAACTCCGAGTCAAGGATTGGAAGACATATTTTCAGGCAAATGGAATTCAGAAGAAAAGAGGAGTTGCAGTCTTATTTTCAGATACATGTGGATTTAAAGCAACTAAAGTCAAAAAAGACAAAGATGGTCACTTTACCTTGGTCAAGGGAAAAATACAACAAGAAGATGTTTCAATTCTAAATATTTATGCACCCAATTTAAATGCTCCCAGATTCTTGAAACAGACCTTTCTCAGTCTGAGCAATATGATATCTGATAATACCATTATAACAGGGGACCTTAAAACTCCTCTTACAGAGCTGGACAGATCCTCTAAACAGAAATTAAACAAAGATATAAGAGATTTAAATGAGACCCTAGAACAACTGTGGTTGATAGACGCATATAGAACACTCCATCCAAAAGATAAAGAATACACATTCTTCTCATCACCCTATGGAACATTCTCCAAAATTGATCATATCCTGGGACACAAAACAAATAGCAGAATCAAAAGAATTGAAATTTTACCTTGTATCTTCTCAGACCCTAAGGCACTAACAGTGGAACTCTAAAAAAAACGTTCAACCCCACACAAAGAGATAGAAATTAAACAATCTTCTGTTGAATAATAGATGGGTGCAGGAAGAAATGAAACAGGAAATCATTAACTTCCTTGAGCATAACAACAATGAAGAAACGAGCTACCAAAACCTGTGGGATACTGCAAAAGCAGTTTTGAGAGGAAAATTTATCACTTTAGATACCTACATTTGAAACGCAGAAAGAGAGTGCATCAACAAACTCACAAGCCATCTTATGGAGTTGGAAAAAGAAGAAAAATCTAAGCCTAATGTCAGTATAAGAAAAGAAATCTCCAAAATCAAATCGGAGATCAATGAAATTGAAAACAAAAGAATCATTCAGAAAATTAATGAAATAAGGAGTTGGTTTTTTGAAAAAATTAATAAAATAGATAAACCATTGGCCAGACTAATGAGAAATAGAAAAGTAATATCTCTAGTAAGCTCAATCAGAAATGATAAAGGGGGGGGAGGCGGAGCAAGATGGCGGCCGAGTAACAGCTTCCGTGCATCTGGGCACCGTGAGTCTGGGGAGATAGGACTCCAGGCATCTCTGCCTGGTGGGAACTGCCTATCATCACTCCTATGAGGATACAGGGAGTCAGCGAGAGACTTCTGGACCCCAAGAGGAGGACTAAAACAGTGGAAAACCGGCAAGTGGTCGCGAGTGTTCAATCCGTCTAAACCCGCCCACAACTGTAAGTTCAGTAGCAGCGAGACTGCAAACCAGAAAGGCCTTAACTGTGAACTGTTTTGGTGTCTTTGGACTTGGCACTCAGCTGAACTGCACTCAGCTGAACTGAGCGGGAGTGCGGAGAACTTTGGCCGTTGTCTAGGGCCCCAGTCTGAGCCGCTGAGCCAGACGGAGCTAATAGTGTTTGGCGGTGGGTCACATGGAACCATTGTCAGTGACCTGCCCCGGCAAGCTCCGCCCTCAGGGTCGCAGGGCTAGAAACGGGTGGGAGCTGGTAACCCAGCAACCAAGTAGCCTAAGGGTGGGCTCTGAGCCGCATTGCAGCCCTAACCCTCAGGGGCAGAGTGAGACCGGTTTTGGCACACATGGTAAGTGGATAGCCACTTCAGCAGTGATTCGAGCGAGAAAGCTGTGAAAGCTTCTGCTCAGCAAGTTTACAAGTTGAAAGTGACTTTTAAGTGGGCTGAAGAGAGATTTAGGGTGTCTACCTGCTGGGTTTTCAGAAATCAGCAGCCTCCAGTCGTATCAGAACTGTGATTAACATCTCATACCCCAGAAGACCACGTGTTGCCCAGCCAATATTCAATAACATATACAAACTGCTTTGTTTTTGGTTGTGTATTTTTTCTTTTTTGGTTGTTTTTTTTTTGTTTATTTTGACGTTATTGATGTTCTTTTGTTTTTTAATTTTAATCTTTTCCTTACAGATCCCTTTTTCTTTCTCAATTTTTCTAGTTTAATTATAATTTCCCATTGCTGCCTTTTTCAATAACTAGAACTTCATTTTTGCTAGTGTTTCTACCGCTATCATTTGGTTTTTCACCCAATTTTATCCCCATAAAGATTTCTGTTTGCTTGTTTTGGTTTGATTTATAGCATTTTTGTCTTTCCTCTCTACTTGGTGGAGGTGGGGTACTGTGTCTGATCAGGTTAGCAAAGAGCCGCTGACCTCAAGGGAACCACCCAACTGGGCACCCCCAGAAGGTGGGGTTTTTTAAGGTTGTGTCAAAGTACCCTACTGTACACCTATATTGCCCTGTCTCCCTCTTTCTGTGCCTCTCTTCTTTTTGTCAATATTCCTTATACCCAACCCCTCACCTTTCTCTATCTTTCTTTTTTTTCTTATCACTCGGTCCTCCTTTCTTTCATCCCTTTTTTGCTCTTCAACCTTCTCACCCTTCTGGTCCTGTAACCCTTAGTCCACAGGCACAAGAACTTCAAGAGCAAGAGGAAGTGAAAGGAAAATTAGGGCAAGGAAACAGATAAAAGAAATCACTCATGAGGAAGAATCAGCAGAAAATGCCAGGCAACATGAAGAACCAGTCTAGAACAACCCCACCAAGGGACCATGAGGTAGCTACTGCAGATGATTCCACCTGTAAAGAAATGTTAGGAATGACAGAAAGGGAATTTAGAATATACATGTTGAAAACAATGAAAGAAATTATGGAAACAAGGAAGGAAATTGATAATAAAGTGGACAATAACCAAAAGGAAATCCAAAAACAGAATCAAATAAGAGATGAACGATATGAAGAATATAAAAAGGATGTAGCAGAGCTGAAGGAAATGAAACAGTCAATCAGGGAACTTAAAGATGCAATGGAAAGTATCAGCAACAGGTTAGACCATGCAGAAGAAAGAATTTCAGAGGTAGAAGACAAAGTTCTTGAGATAACTCAGACAGTAAAAGAGGCAGAAAAGAAGAGAGAGAAAGCAGAACGTTCACTGTCAGAATTATGGGACTTTATGAAGCGTTCCAACATACGAGTTATAGGAATTCCAGAAGGGGAAGAAGAATGCCCCAGAGGAATGGAAGCCATACTAGAGAATATTATAAAAGAAAATTTCCCAAACATCACCAAAGATTCTGACACACTGCTTTCAGAGGGATATCGGACCCCGGGTCGCCTCAACTCTAACCGAGCTTCTCCAAGACACATTGTGATGAACCTGTCCAAAGTCAAGACAAAAGAAAAGATTCTACAAGCTGCCAGGAATAAGCGCCAGTTGACCTACAGGGGAAAATCCATCAGAGTGACCGCAGACTTCTCTAATGAAACTTTCCAAACAAGAAGACAATGGTCATCTACCTTTAATTTACTTAAACAGAACAATTTTCAGCCCAGAATTCTGTACCCTGCTAAGCTAAGCTTCAAAATTGATGGAGAAATCAAATCATTTACAGATATACAAACATTGAGGAAATTCGCCAGAACAAGACCAGCTCTACAGGAAATACTTCAAGCTGTTCTGCACACTGACCACCACAATGGATCAGCAGCAAAGTAAGAACTCAGAAATTAAAGGACAGAACCTAACCTCCACACTGATACAAAAGATAAAACTAAGCAATGGACTCTCACCACATAAGATGAATAGAATACTACCACACTTATCAATTATCTCAATAAATGTTAATGGCTTGAATTCCCCACTGAAGAGACATATGTTGGCTGACTGGATTAAAAAACACAAGGCATCCATTTGCTGTCTGCAAGAAACACACCTGGCTTCAAAAGACAAATTAAAGCTCCGAGTCAAGGGTTGGAAGAAAATTTTTCCGGCAAATGGAATTCAGAAGAAAAGAGGAGTTGCAATCTGATTTTCAGATACATGTGGATTTAAAGCAACTAAAGTCAAAAAAGACAAAGATGGTCACTTTATATTGGTTAAGGGAAAACTACAACAAGAAGACATTTCAATTCTAAATATCTATGCACCCAATTTAAATGCTCCCAGATTCTTGAAGCAGACCTTACTCAGTCTGAGCAAAATGATATCTGATAATACCATCATAACACGGGACTTTAACACACGTCTTACAGAGCTGGACAGATCCTCTAAACAGAAATTAAACAAAGATATCAGAGTTTTAAATGAGACCCTAGAACAACTGTGCTTGATATACGTATAGAGAACCCTCCACCCCAAAGATAAAGAATATACATTCTTCTCATCACCCCATGGAATATTCTCCAAAATTGGTCATATCCTGGGACACAAAACAAATATCAACAGAATCAAAAGAATTGAAATTTTACCTTGTATCTCTTCAGACCATAAGGCACTAAATGTGGAACTCAACTCTAACAAAAATGCTCAACGCCACCCAAAGGCATGGAAATTAAACAGCTTCTGTTGAATAACAGATGGGTGCAGGAAGAAATAAAACAGGAAATCATTAACTTCCTTGAGCATAAGAACAGTGAAGACACAAGCTACCAAAACCTGTGGGATACTGCAAAAGCAGTTTTGAGAGGAAAATTCATCGCTTTAGATGCCTACATTCGAAAAACAGAAAGAGAGCACATCAACAATCTCACAAGAGATCTTATGGAATTGGAAAAAGAAGAACAATCTAACCCTAAACTCAGTAGAAGAAAAGAAATATCCAAAATCAAATCAGAGATCAATGAAATTGAAAACAAAAGAATCATTCAGAAAATTAATGAAACAAGGAGTTGGTTTTTTGAAAAAATAAATAAAATAGATAAACCATTGGCCAGACTAATGAGGAATAGAAAAGTAAAATCTCTAGTAACCTCAATCAGAAACGATAAAGGGGAAATAACAACTGATCCCACAGAGAAACAAGAGATCATCTCTGAATACTACCAGAAAATCTATGTCCAGAAATTTGACAATGTGAAGGAAATGGATAAATATTTGGAATCACACCCTCTCCCTAGACTTAGCCAGGAAGAAAGAGACCTCCTGAACAGACCAATTTCAAGCACTGAGATCAAAGAAACAATAAAAAAGCTTCCAACCAAAAAATGCCCTGGTCCAGATGGCTTCGCTCCAGAATTCTATCAAACCTTCAAGGAAGAGCTGATTCCTGTACTGCAGAAATTATTCCAAAAAACTGAGGAAGAAGGAATCTTCCCCAATACATTCTGTGAAGCAAACATCACCCTGATACCAAAACCAGGAAAAGACCCAAAGGAAAAGGAGAATTTCAGACCAATCTCACTCATGAATATAGATGGAAAAATTCTAAACAAAATCCTACCCTATAGATTACAGCTTATCATCAAAAAAGTCATTCATCATGATCAAGTATGCTTCATCCCAGGGATGCAAGGCTGGTTTAACATACGCAATTCCATAAACGTTATCCATCATATTAACAGAGGCAAAAATAAAGATCACATGATCCTCTCAATAGATGCAGAAAAAGCATTTGATAAAATCCAGCATCCTTTTCTAATTAGAACACTGAAGAGTATAGGCATAGGTGGCACATTTCTAAAACTGATTGAAGCTATCTATGACAAACCCACAGCCAATATTTTACTGAATGGAGTAAAACTGAAAGCTTTTCCTCTTAGAACTGGAACCAGACAAGGTTGTCCTCTGTCAACTTTACTATTCAACATAGTGCTGGAAGTTCTAGCCAATACAATTAGGCAAGACAAGTAAATAAAGGGAATCCAAATGGGAGCAGAGGAGGTCAAACTCTCCCTCTTTGCTGATGACATGATCTTATACTTAGAGAACCCCAAAGACTCAACCACAAGACTCCTAGAAGTCATCAAAAAATACAGTAATGTTTCAGGATATAAAATCAATGTCCACAAGTCAGTAGCCTTTGTATACACCAATAACAGTCAAGATGAGAAGCTAATTAAGGACACAACTCCCTTCACCATAGTTTCAAAGAACATGAAATACCTAGGGATATACGTAACGAAGGACGTGAAGGACCTCTATAAAGAAAACTATGAACTCCTCAGAAAGGAAATAGCAGAGGATATTAACAAATGGAAGAACATACCATGCTCATGGATTGGAAGAATCAACATTGTTAAAATGTCTATACTTCCCAAAGCAATCTACCTATTCAATGCCATTCCTATCAAAGTACCTACATCGTGCTTTCAAGATTTGGAAAAAATGATTCTGCGTTTTGTATGGAACAGGAAAAAACCCCGTATAGCTAAGGCAGTTCTTAGTAACAAAAATAAAGCTGGGGGCATCAGCATACCAGATTTTTGTCTGTACTACAAAGCCATAGTGCTCAAGACAGCATGGTACTGGCACAAAAACACAGACATAGACACTTGAAATCGAATTGAACACCAAGAAATGAAACTAACATCTTACAACCACCTAATCTTCGATAAACCAAACAAGAACATACCTTGGGGGAAAGACTCCCTATTCAATAAATGGTGTTGGGGGAACTGGATGTCTACATGTAAAAGACTGAAACTGGACCCCCACCTTTCCCCACTCACAAAAATTGATTCAAGATGGATAAAGGACTTAAACTTAAGGCATGAAACAATAAAAATCCTCCAAGAAAGCATAGGAAAAACACTGGAAGATATTGGCCTGGGGAAAGACTTCATGAAGAAGACTGCCATGGCAATTGCAACAACAACAAAAATAAACAAATGGGACTTCATTAAACTGAAAAGCTTCTGTACAGCTAAGGAGACAATAACCAAAGCAAAGAGACAACCCACACAATGGGAAAGGATATTTGCATATTTTCAATCAGACAAAAGCTTGATAACTAGGATCTATAGAGAACTCAAATTAATCCACATGAAAAAAGCCAACAATCCCATATATCAATGGGCAAGAGATTTGAATAGAACTTTCTCTAAAGATGACAGACGAATGGCTAACAAACACATGAAAAAATGTTCATCATCTCTATATGTTAAAGAAATGCAAATCAAAACAACCCTGAGATATCATCTAACCCCAGTGAGAATGGCCCACATCACAAAATCTCAAAACTGCAGATGGTGGCGTGGATGTGGAGAGAAGGGAACACTTTTACACTGCTGGTGGGACTGCAAACTAGTACAATCTTTCTGGAAGGAAGTATGGAGAAACCTCAAAGCACTCAACCTAGACCTCCCATTCGATCCTGCAATCCCATTACTGGGCATCTACCCAGAAGGAAAAAAATCCTTTTATCATAAGGACACTTGTACTAGACTGTTTATTGCAGCTCAATTTACAATCGCCAAAATGTGGAAACAGCCTAAATGCCCACCAACCCAGGAATGGATTAACAAGCTGTGGTATATGTATACCATGGAATACTATTCAGCCATTAAAAAAAGTGGAGACTTTACATCCTTCCTATTAACGTGGATGGAAGTGGAAGACATTATTCTTAGTAAAGCATCACAAGAATGGAGAAGCATGAATCCTGTGTACTCAATCTTGATATGAGGACAATTAATGACGATTAAGGTTATGGGGGGGACAGCAGAAAGAGGGATGGAGGGGGGGTGGGGCCTTAGTGTGTGTCACACTTTTTGGGGGCAAGACATGATTGCAAGAGGGACTTTACCTAACAATTGCAATCAGTGTAACTGGCTTATTGTACCCTCAATGAATCCCCAACAATAAAAAAAAAAAAAAGAAATGATAAAGGGGAAATAACAACTGATCCCACACAGATACAAGAGATCATCTCTGAATACTATCAGAAACTCAATGCCCAGAAATTTGACAATGTGAAAAAAATGGATCAATATTTGAAATCACACCCTCTCCCTAGATTTAGCCAGGAAGAAATAGAGCTCCTGAACAGACCAATTTCATGCACTGAGATTAAAGAAACAATAAAAAAATCTTCCCACCAAAAAATGTTCTGGTCCAGATGGCTTCACACCACAATTCGATCAAACCTTCAAGGAAGAGCTTATTCCTATATTGCAGAAATTATTCCAAAAAATCGAAGAAGAAGGAATGTTCCCCAACACATTCTATGAAGCAAACATCACCCTGATATCAAAACCTGGAAAAGATCCAACCCCCCCAAAAAATAATAATTTCAGACCAATCTCACTCATGAATATAGATGCAAAAATTCTCAACAAAATCCTATCCAATAGAATACAGCCTATCATCAAAAAAGTCATTCATCACGATCAAGTAGGCTTCATCCCAGGGATGCAAGTCTGGTGTAACATATGCAAATCCATAAACATTATCCACCATATGAACAGAGGCAAAAATAAAGATCATATGATCCTCTTAACAGATGCAGAAAAAGCATTTGATAAAATCCAGCATCCTTTTCTAATTAGAACACTGAAGAGTATAGGCATTGGTGGCACATTTCTAAAACTGTTTGAAGCTATCTATGACAAACCCACAGCTAATATTTTACTGAATGGAGTAAAACTGGAAGCTTTTCCTCTTAGAACTGGAACCAGACAAGGTTGTCCTCTGTCACCTTTACTATTCAACATAGTTCTGGAAGTTCTAGCCAATACAATTAGGCAAGACGAGGAAATAAAGGGAATCCAAATGGGAGCAGAGGAGGTCAAACTCTCCCTCTTTGCTGACGACATGATCTTATACTTAGAGAATCCCAAAGACTCAACCACAAGACCCCTAGAAGTCATCAACAAATACAGTAAAGTTTCAGGATATAAAATCAATGTCCACAAGTCAGTAGCCTTTGTGTACGACAATAACAGTCAAGATGAGAAGCTAATTAAGGACACAACTCCCTTCACCATAGTTTCAAAGAAAATGAAATACCTAGGAATATACCTAACGAAGGAGGTGAAGGACCTGTATAAAGAAAATTATGAAATCCTCAGAAAGGAAATAGCAGAGGATTTTAACAAATGGAAGAACACACCATGCTCATGGATGGGCAGAATCAACACTGTTAAAATGTCTGTACTTCCCAAAGCAATCTACCTATTCAATGCCATTCCTATCAAAATACCAACATCGCACTTTCAAGATTTGGAAAAATGATTCTGCGTTTTGTATGGAACTGGAAAATAACCCATATAGCTAAGGCAGTTCTTAGTAATAAAAATAAGGCTGGGGGCATCAGCACACCAGATTTTAGTCTGTACTACAAAGCCATAGGGGTCAAGACAGCATCGTACTGGCATAAAAATAGAGACATAGACACTTGGAATCGAATAGAAAACTAAGAAATGAAACTAACATCTTACAACCACCTAATCTTTGATAAACCAAGCAAGAACATACCTTGGGGGAAAGACTCCCTATTCAATAAATGGTGTTGGGAGAACTGGATATCCACATGTAAAAGACTGGAACTGGACCCACACCTTTCCCCACTCACAAAAATTGATTCAAGATGGATAAAGGACTTAAATTTAAGGCATGAAACAATAAAAATCCTCAAAGAAAGCATTGGAAAAACACTGGAAGATATTGGCCTGGGGAAAGACTTCATGAAGAAGACTGCCATGGCAATTGCAACAACAACAAAAATAAACAAATGGGACTTCATTAACCTGAAAAGCTTCTGTACAGCCAAGGAGACTACAACCAAAGCAAAGAGACAACCTACACAATGGGAAAGGATATTTGCATGTTTTGAATCAGACAAAAGCTTGATAACTAGGATCTATAGAGAACTCAAATTAATCCACATGAAAAAAGCCAACAATCCAAAATATCAATGTGCAAGAGAAATGAATAGAACCTTCTCTAAAGAAGACAGACGAATGGCTAATAAACATATGAAAAAATGTTCATCATCCCTGTCTAGTAGAGAAATGCAAATGAAAACCACCTTGAGATACCATGTAACCCCAGTGAGAATGGCCCACATCACAAAATCTCAAAACTGCAGGTGCTGGCGTGAATGTGGAGAGAAGGGAACACTTTTACACTGCTGGTGGGACTGCAAACTAGTACAACCTTTCTGGAAGGAAGTATGGAGAAACTTCAAAGCACTCAAGCTAGACCTCCCATTCGATCCTGCAATCCCATTACTGGGCATCTACCCAGAAGGAAAAAAATCCTTTTATCATAAGGACACTTGTACTAGACTGTTTATTGCAGCTCAATTTACAATCGCCAAAATGTGGAAACAGCCTAAATGCCCACCAACCCAGGAATGGATTAACAAGCTGTGGTATATGTATACCATTGAATACTATTTTCTATTAAAAAAAATGGAAACTTTACATCCTTCATATTAATCTGGTTGGAAGTGGAAGACATTATTCTTAGTAAACCATCACAAGAATGGAGAAGCATGAGTCCTATGTACTCAATTTTGATATGAGGACTATTAATGACAATTAAGGTCATGGGTGGGGGGAGGAAAAGCAGAGAGAGGAAAGGAGGGAGGGTGTGGGGCCTTTGTGTGTGCCACACCTTCTGGGGGCAGGACAAGATTGCAAGAGGGACTTTACCTAGCAAATGTAATCAGTGTAACCTGGCTTATTGTACCCTCAATGAATCCCCAACAATAAAATATATATAAATATATATATAATAGCCTTTCAAATATCTCATTATATAACAAAACTATTTCTAATAAAGAGCTAATGTATTTAATCAAAAGACTGTTAGAATTTTCTCTTACACCTCTGTTTTAGTTTTTCTTTTGATGAATAATATCTTTAGTTAATATATTGAGGAGATTTGCATTTGTAGTAGATTCTTTGTCATGTAAGCATAACGTGGAATAGAAAATTGTTGGTAGTGATGAAGGAACTGGACAAGCAAAAGATAGGCATTCACTTTAATCAGATTCAGGAAAGTGGTTCTAGAGGCCTATGAGATTTGTGTTTGGCAAGCAGTGATATGACTTGATTTTTTTGGTTCTTTATTTTTATCAGTGGTTCTCAACCTTCCTAATGCCATGATCCTTTAATACAGTTCCTCACGTTGTGGTGACCCCAACTATAAAATTATTTTCATTGCTACTTCATAACTGTAATTTTGCTACTGTTACAAATCGTAATTCAAATATCTGATATGCAGGATGTCTTAGGCTACCCCTGTGAAAGGGTCGTTCAACCCCCAAAAGGGTGGTGACCCACAGGTTGATAACTGCTGGTCTTTATCTTCTAATATTTCTGTTCTATTTTATTCCTACTCTCCTTTTTAGTTTCTAAAAAATCTTGTTCTTTGTCCTATTTACCATTTTTTTAAAAAAATTATCTAGTATTGGGTGGTGCCTATGGCTTAAAGGAGTAGGGCTCCAGCCCCATATGCCAGAGGTGGTGGGTTCAAACTCAGCCCTGGCCAAAAACTGCCAAAAAAATAAAATAAATAAAAATAAAAATCTAGTATCCTGTTTTTTTTTTTTTAACAGGTACAGTATATGCCTTATCTCAGAAATTATTAATGTTATTGAAGGTTTTTCTCCCCGTCTTTCCTTTGGGATTCCCCCGCCCCTGTCTGTTGTGATATCTCTCATTTGTGTTTATTTTCTTCAAATATTTGGTGATTTTTGTCTGGCAGTGAAAATGATTAGAAACTTTGTGCATGGTTGAGGCTTGTGCACTTGTGAGTTCACTGTAGTGTGAAAAAGTGTGGACCTCAGGGTTAAGTATGGACTTATATCAAATGTCATTCTTTGTTGGAGGTTTTTTCTTTTGTATAGATCTTCTAGTTTTTTCCTGAGAAGCCCAGTTTTCCACTTTAGAGGTTATTCTGGCTGCTGATGTTCTTAGTTTAGAGCGGGCCTAGGGGGACTGAGGATCCCACCAGTATGTAGATTTATACTTAAAATGCCTATTTGCACCCCTAAACCTTACTCCTGTCCTCCATTGTGTCTAGTAAAAGTGAAGCTGAAAGTTCTAGTTCAGTTCCTGTACACTGGTGGCTCCAATGAAGTTGGAAGTTTGGGAGGAATGATGGTGGTGGTGGTAAACCTTGTCCCCCCAAAGCACATTTTTAAAAAATAGATTTATTTTTTTCTCCATCTTTTTATTCCCCTCCCCTTTCCCAGCCACTGTTTCTTTGTTGTTTTTGTTTTTTGATTCAGAGCCAGAAGCTGTTGCATCGCAGCTCACAGCAACCTCCAACTCCCGGGCTCAAGTGATTCTCATCCGCCTCCCAAGCAGCTGGGAGTACAGGCACCCACCACAAGGGCCAGCTATTTTTTGGTTGCAGCCATCATTGTTGTTTGGCATGCAGGCACTGGATTGGAACCCACCAGCTCAGGTGTATGTGGCTGTCGCCTTAGCCGCTTGAGCCATAGGCACCAAGCCCCTCCAAAGCACATTCGGCAATACCAGAGACATTTTTAGATTGTTATGACTGGGATATTGCTAAACATGCACAGGACATCCCCACAGCAAAGAAATATCTTATTTAAAGTTATCAGTTGTGCTAAGGCAGAGAAACTCTGCCCTAGAGAATAATCGCTTGATTAACCCTCATAGGGTTTATGTGGTGGTGTGATAGTGTATATGTGCAAGGGTCAGGGGTATAATTAGTCTGTACACATATTTTAATTTAGGCCTCCTGTTTTTAGCCCTTTATTTCACCCCCTCTTCTGTGATATCTGATACCTTCCAGTCTCAGGTCTTCCCAGCGTTCTATGGGGAGCATTTATATTCCATATCCGTGATTACAAACATTTAAGTTGTAGTCCCTCCCTCTCTACTTTGAGTTATAGTCCTCTGCTGGCTTTCTAGCTTTGCAGATTTGATACACATATGATTTACCCCTTATATATAGGAAATCTTGGTTTCAGAGTGGAAGTTAAAGGAAAAATGTAACACAAAGACATTTGTTCTTTGCAATTTCTATTTGTTTGTGACACTTAGGCATCATTATTATGATGGCAATAAATGGTGGAGATGAGTTCGTGTAATGATTGTAATTGTGTTAGAATAAATTTTATGTGGGTTAGGGAAAAATTAACTATTAAACTTACATTAGACTTTATTTTAGAGCCACAAATGGAAAATTAACTGTTCAAGAAGAACAGATTGTGGAACTGATTGAAAAAATTGGTGCCTTTGGGGAGAACCTAAGTAGGGTAAGCATTTAAAACAGCATTCAATGTTACATGGGAAGCAAACACTGTAAGAAACTTTTAGGGCAGCGCCTGTGGCTCAGTGAGTAGGGCGCTGGCCCCATATGCCGAGGGTGGTGGGTTCAAACCCAGCCCCGGCCAAACCGCAACAACAAAATAGCCGGGCGTTGTGGCGGGCGCCTGTAGTCCCAGCTGATCGGGAGGCTGAGGCAAGAGAATCGGGTAAGCTCAAGAGTTAGAGGTTGCTGTGAGCCATGTGACGCCACGGCACTCGACCCCAGCGCGGTACAGTGAGACTCTGTCGCTACAAAAAAAAAAAAAAAGAAAGAAACTTTTAGAATGTGAAGGACCTGATACAGTTTCCTTCTTTAAGATTTTTTCTGGCTGACCTTATACCAAAAGTAAGTTGGGATCAAGATTTTACTATCATTAATGATAATGAAAACGCCTAATGAATGCAATATTTTCATTTTTGTTGTCTAGCTACAAAATAGTGAGTGCCAAGGCATTTTTGTTGACATAATTATCAGAGGAAGGGATACATATATTGAGAGAGAAAGGATATTAAGTAAAAGTGATAACTAAGTTAGACAACAGACTGGACCCTTCGATGCTTCTTTTACATTAATACATTTGCGTTAAAATCCATAGTGTTGGAAGGAAACTGAAGAATTGGTATCCCTATACCAGACCTGTTATCTAATCTCACAGTTTAGAATAAGTTTACAGGAAGAAGGCAGGTGCCATATAAAATAGCTGGTCACTTGTTATAACTTTGGATGAAGTAATTTTTTTCATTTTTCTAATATCACATTATGAGTTAGCCAAATGTCTTAACAACAAGATCAGCCTTTTTAAATTCTTAATGTTTAACATATTTAGGTTACAGAGCTGTAATCTAATTGAAGTTGAACTTGACCTAATTGCAGTTGAACTTGACCAGTGTAAGAATGACCTGTAAAATAAGACACAGAAAATTGAAAGCACTCAAAAACATTTGCAAGAAACTAAACTACAACTTGTTAAAGAAGAATACATCACATCAGTTTAGGAAAGTACTGAAGAGAAATTTCATGATGCTTCTGCAAGGTTTGTCCTTTGTTTTCATTTGTACATGCATTAAGTATTAAAGAAATTTAACTTCTTAACAATTAAATTAAACATATTAGAGAATGGGTAAAAGTAACTTTCTATGCTTAAGTGTTAATTGTGAGTTTTTAAAATTCATTCCAAATGATTTTTCTGTCAATTTAAAAATCATTATTTTACTCTTTCATCTACTTTTTTCTCCCTGGAAATTCTGACTTCAGAAAAAACTAGTCCTGGAGTCTTGAAAATGGAACATGACTTTGTAGTATATTATGTGGACTTGTAGAATAATGATGCTGTGGTGCTTTTTCTTTGTGGTGATGATTGAACCTAATGAGTCATGAAGGATTTAGTACTTTCTAATAATGGAAGATTTTGAGAGTCTTTAATTTCTTTTTTGCGGGGGGCTGGGTTTGAGCCCGCCACCTCCATTATATGGGGCTGGCACCCTAATCCTTTGAGCCACAGGCACTGCCCGAGTCTTTAATTTCTTATTAGGTGTACTTTTGAGGAAGTGGTAAAAGATAATAGGGAAAAAATTTTTCAGGAAGCATATTATTGCAATAAATTGGCAAAACCATTTTTCCTTACTTGCATAAATGGCTACCAGTGGGGAAATAAACATTCCTGGGCATCTAAATAAATTAAAGCATGAGATTAAATACTTCTTCTGATACAATGTCTAAAATTTACTAGTTCTTGTCAAGAGAAATTCTTATGTAGCACAGATATTTTCATTAGATTGCTTTTGACATGTCTATCTTATCAACATTTATTTTTTTAAATATTATAGAGCAGTTGAAGAAACTACAAAAGACGTGTCTGGTCTCCATTCCATACTGGATTGGAAGAAGGTAGTTGATCAAGACAGTGCAGAAGCTCAGGATATTTTTGGCAAAAACTTAGTCTATTTAGTAATATGGAAGAATTAATTAAGGACGGCAGCTCAAAATAAAAAGCCATGCTATCAGTTCACAAGCCCTTGTTTGGTAAGTTAAAAAGTAAAACATTTATATTCTAATGCTTTGTGTGTTTAGTGTATAATTTCAAAACTGATAATTTAATTTTGTAAAACTTAGGTGACCGTGCCTCTAATACCCTCCCCAGTGCATTCACTATCTATTTAGACTAGAGATTAATTCTTTTACTATCTTTGAATTATAACAAATCTTAGGGTCCCCCCCCCCGTTTTCTACAAAATGCTGTTTGTTAAATGATTAAGAGTGTATTTATAAAAGTCCTCTTTATTCCTGATCCTAGCCCATTCCCTATAGATACTACTGTTAAATTTCCTGGGTCTCTTTCTAGTTTTCTGTACACAAATGTATTTCCTTTCTTTTCCTTTTTATTTCAGATTAATATAAGGGTAGAAATGATTAGGTTACATTGTTTGCATTTGTTAGATAAGGTCCAAGTTGTAGTTGAGCTCTTCACCTAGGAGGTGTGCCATAAATCCCTACATTGTACCAAATCCCCCTCCCTGCTTCCCTCTTCCCTCCCTCTTTCCCCTTCCCCAACTTTATTTTCTTTGGGGAATGTCTACCTCGAAGGTTTGTTATAGACTGTCTTGTGTATGTATCATCTTTTTTGAGACAGAGTCTGAAGTTTTTGCCTTGGGTAGAGTGTTGTGGCATCAGAGCTCACAGGAACCTCAAACTCCTGGGCTTAAGCAATTCTCTTGCCTCAGCCTCCCAAGTAGATGGGACTACAGGCACCCAGCACAATGCCTGGCTATTTTTTGGTTGTAGCTGTCATTGTTGTTTGCCAGCCGCGGGCTGGATTTGAACCTGCTACCTCCAGTATATGTGGCTGGCACTCTAGCTGCTGAGGTATAGGTGCCAAGCCTGTATCATTATTGCATTCTATTTCTCTCTCTCTCTCTAAATATATATATATATATATAACAATACTTATTAAACATTTTTCAAGTAAGTACCACAACTGTTAGCTGACCCTTTGACTTGATTCAGTGCTTATATGACACTATATATATATAAAACTCTTCAGTATAATTTACTATAAAATACTATCCTCTGTATAGAAAATTTGTAGATCCAGAAATGTAAAAATAAAAATATCACCTAGGCTCTAGTCACACTAAGCAACCACTACAAATTTAGGTATTGATTTATAGTTTCTCTTTTCTTCTGTGATCTTTTCCTACTGTATTATATTAGGAATAGTGATAGTAATTATTGAAACGTTAGTTTTGGTTAGAGATTAATTTTAAAATATTCTAGTTCTTGGTTTGCTGGGAGTTATAGTTAAGTGTCTGATACACTTACAAATATGTCAAGGTCCTACAGAACACTATAGAACATGTATAAACATATATTTAACATATTTCCTTTCTTATGTAGTGAGCCAATTATTTTAAGCTTACTTGTTATTGCAAATTCCTCAAGGATATAATTTTGCTAAACTCTTTAAAATGGCTTGAGCACTATTTAAGTACATTTGTGTCAGAGTTTACCTCATTTTTTTTTGTTATAGGTAATCTACTGTCTTCCAGTGTCTCTGCATTAGACAGCATTACTACAGTAGCACTTGGATCTCTCAGATCTATTCCAGAAAATGTGTCTACTCATGTTTCTCAGATTCTGAAAATGATATTAAAAGAATAATTATTAGCAGCAGAAAGTAAAACTGTGCAACAAGAATTGATTGTTAGTATACCTCTGAAAATATTTTTTGGAGAATGACATTTGATAAGTCTTGGAAAAACAATGTTGACTGTTATTCTGTCATCTTAAGCTTTGCTAGACACTAATAGACATATCACTATGAGACATATCACTATGTTTATATTTTTAAAGACAAATTTCTCTACTTTTTTTCTTACCTGATCTCCAAATGTATATAACTAACATTTGCAAATTTTTCCACTCATATCTTATAACATAAGAAGTAGGCATTATTGGTGATCTTTCTAATGAATAAAGGGAAGACTTTATAATAACCACATGATTTCAGCAGACCCATGGCTTGTTTATTTGTTGGCCTAGAAAGTGATGTTATCCTTTTCCCAAGGGTCTTGGACCCAAACAAAAGGGGATATTGAATACTTACTTTTAAAACTACAGTAATATGTGATAGTAATATGTAATAGTGATCCAAGAAAAATAACTTTTAGAATTCTAGGAATAATTCTTGGGGTTAGATCTGTGTGGCCATGCCATTCTGGGGCTTAACTGTAAAGCTTTTCCCCCCACAGTTCTATGGAAGTCACTCATCTAATCATACTTAATATTATTCCATACTGTCATGGTTTGTCTAAGTTCTTGTCTGTATCACCTATTTTCTATGCATAGGCTCTCTGCCTCATTTTCGGAGTTTAACAATACTTATTAAACATTTTTCAAGTAAATACCACAACTGTTAGCTGACCCTTTGACTTGATTCAGTGCTTATATGACACTATTTGATAGTATTTTTAAGCACTCAAATTTGACAAAGTTAAAAGCTATTCTGTTAATACCAACTTTGAAAATTGATTTATTCACTAAATGGTGGTCTCTATATACAGGAATACTTTGGACATGTTGCATGTTTGGTTTTAGACAATCACACTAAAGTGAAAATTGCAATAAAGTGTTATACTACACTGCAGTCTATTTAAGTATGCAATAACATTATATCTTAAAAAGCATTGTACATGCCTTAATTAAAAAATACTTTATTAATAGAAAATGCTGGGAGAGAATCCAGATGGCGGCCGAGTAATAGCTTCCCTGCAACAGGGCACAGTGAGTCTGGGGAGATAAGACTCCGGGCATCTCTGGCTGGTGGGATCTGCCTATAATCATCCCTTTGAGGATAGGGAGTCAGCAAGGGACTTCTGGACCCCAAGAGGAGAACAAAAACAGTGCAAAACTGCCAAGTGTTTGTGTGTGTTTGATCGACCTAATTCTGCCAACAGCTGTAAGTATAAGCAGCAGTGAGACTGGAAACTGGAAAGGCCTTACCTGTGAACTGTTTCAGTGTTTTTGGAATTGGCACTCAGTTGACTGCCTTAGGGAGAGCTTGAGCAGGAGTGCAGAGAACTTTGGGCATTGTCTAGGGCCCCAGACTGAGCTGCTGAGCTGGACGGACCTAATAGTGTTCGGCTGTGGGCCGCAGGGAGCCATTGTGAGAGAACTGCCCCGGCAAGCTCCGCCCTCAGGGTCACAGATCAAACATCGGGGGGAGCTAGTAACCTAGTGACTGAGCAGACTAAAGGTGGGGACTGAGCTGCCTTACAGCCTTAATGCTCAGGGGCAGAGTGAGACCAGTATTGGCACACTGGAGCCTCGGGCTGTTGCCCTGGGTAGAGTGCTGTGGCATCACAGCTCATAGCAACCTCAAACTCCTGGGCTCAGGGCTGCCCAGACCTCCATAAGCACTGCACCATGACCACCGACCCACGACCCGCACCTCTGCGTGCCCTGACCAGGAACTGTGGGAGCCATGCAACCCTGCATCCTTCCTCCTGTACGCTCCCTGCCTCCACACTGGCCACTCATCTGGCCAGGGACTCTATTAGCCATATGCCCTCTGGAGGCCTCCCTGCCTCTGTGTAGAGCCCTTCTACTGGCCAGAGACTGCGGGAGCCTTGGGCCCTCTGTGCCAAAGTCACTGGGTGCCAGGCACTCCCAGAACCATGCACACCACCTCCTGCCCTGTTGCTGGATCTGGGTATGTTACACTCCAGAGCTAATTCCACAACCAGAACTCAATGAATGGGGCAACCCCAGAGAAACTACACAGGGTCACTCCCTACAAAGATCCAGCAACAATAGAGTGATCCTTCTGGGGTCTAATCTTGGAGCGACACCTCCCCAACTCCAAGGACGGCCAGAGGCAACGGTGAAAAACAATCATGAGGCAAAATCAAAACTCTGGCAATATGAATAATCAGATTAGATCAACTCCCCCAAGGATCAATGGGGGCAGACACAGCACAAGATCCCATGCACAAACAAATAGTTGGGATGTCAGAAATCGAATTCAGAATCTGGATAGCAAATAAGATCAGATTAGAATTCCAAGCAGTAACCCAAAAGGCATCTCAAGAATTCAACGAATTCAAAGACCAAATGCCCAAAGATTTTCACACATTGAGACAAGAAGTTCAGCCCTAAAAGATGTGTGAAACACAGTAGAATCCCTCAGTAACTAAATGGAGCAAGCAGAAGAAAGGATTTCTGACATTGAAGACAAAGCTTTCAAACGCTCCCAAACTCTTAAAGAGGAAGAGAAATGGAGGGCAAAAACAGATCACTCTCTCAGAGAGCTCTGGGATAATTCAAAGAAAACCAATATTCATTTTATAGGTATCCCTGAAAGCAATGAAGTGGCTTCACAAGGCACAGAGACTCTTCTCTATGAGATTATGAAGAAGAACTTTCCAGACATGACAAGAGATCCTGAAATTCAGATACCAGATAGCTTCAGAACTCCAGCATGACTCAACCCAAATAAGACATCCCCCAGGCACATTATAATCAATTTCACTAAAGTTAATATGAAGGAGAAAATTCTGAAAGCAACCAGATGAAAGAAAACCATCATCTACAAGGGTAAGAATATTAGAATAACTACAGAGCTCTCTGCTGAAACCTTTCAAGCTACACAAGGATGGTCATCGACTTTTAATCTCCTAAATCAAAATGACTTTCAACCCAGGATCCTGTACCCAGCTAAACTGAGTTTCATTTATGATGGAGAAATTAAGTACTTCAATGACATTCACATGTTGAAGAAATTTGCCATAACTAAACCAGCTCTCCAGGATTTTCACAGACCTATCCTCCATAAAGACCAGCATAATCCTCCACCACAAAAGTAAACCCACCCAGAAAATTTTGATCAAATTCCAACTTCCACAGTAGCAAATGGATTAAAAATGTCCACCAGACTCCAAAACACTTATCAATATTCTCAATTAATGTGAATGGTTTAAATTGTTTTCTAAAGAGGCACAGGTTGGCTGACTGGATACAAAAAGTGAAGCCAGATATCTGCTGCATACAAGAATCACATCTTGGACTAATTGGGATTGGAGAGGCCGAGTTTGGCTGGGGCAAGGTTTGAACCCACCACCTCCAGTATTTGGGGAAGGCACCCTAGTCCTTCATCCACAGGCGCCGCCCCTGAGCATTTATTGTTTCTGATGAGAATCAGCTGTTGATTGTATCCCTTATATACATGCATCTTCTACAGATGGCCAATGGGGATTTCTTTGAAAAGTATCAAGGAATTGGGGGGGGATAGCAAGATGGCAGCCGAGTAACAGCTTCCTTGCATCTGGGCACCGTGAGTCTGGGGAGACAGGACTCCAGGCATCTCTGGCTCGTGGGATCTGCCTATCATCACCCCTGTGAGGATACAGGGAGTCAGAAAGAGACTTCTGGACCCCAAGCAGAGGACTAAAACAGTAAAGAAACAGCAAGTGGTCACGTGTGTTCAATCGCTCTAAACCCTCCCGCAACTGTAAGTTCAGTAGCAGCGAGACTGCAAACCAGACAGGCCTTACCTGTGAACTGTTTTGGTGTCTTTGGATTTGGCACTCAGCTGAACTGCCTTGGGGAGAGCCTGAGAGGGAGTGTAGAGAGCTTTGGCCATTGTCTAGGGCCCCAGTCTGAGCTGCTGAGCCAGACGGAGCTAATAGTGTTTGGCTGTTGGCCACAGGGAGCCATTGTGAGTGATCTGCCCTGGCAAGCTCTGCCCTCTGTTGCAGAGCTAGAATTGGGTGGGAGCTGGTAATCCCGCGACCGAGTAGCCTAAGGGTGGGGTCTGAGCAGCCTTGCAGACCTAAACCTCAGGGGCAGAGTGAGACTGGTTTTGGCACACTGGGTAAGTGGATAGTCACTTCAGCAGTGATTCCAGCGACAAGCACTTTCCTGGGAAAGCTTCTGCTCAGCAAGTTTATAAGTTCAAAGTGCCTTTTAAGTGGGCTAAAGAGAGATGTAGGGTGTCTACCTGCTGGGGTTTGAGAAATCAGCAGCCTCCAGTCGTATCAGAACTGTGATTAACATCTCATACCCCAGAAGACCATGTGCTGCCCAGACAATATTCAACACCATATACATACTGCTTTGCTTTTGGTTGTGTTTTTTTTTTTTGGTTTTGATATTTTTTTGTTTATTTTGATGTTGTTGATGTTTTGTTTTTTAATTTCAACCATCTCCATAAAAATCCTTTTTCCTTCTCAATTTTTCTAGTTTAATTATAATTTCCAATTGCTGCCTTTTTCAATAACTAGAATTTCATTATTGCTAGTGTTTCTACCAACATTATTTGGTTTTTCACACAATTTTATCCCATAAAGTTTTCTGTTTGCTTGTTTTGGTTTGATTTATAGCATTTTTGTCTTTCCTCTCTATTTGGTGGAGGTGGGGTACGGTGTGTGATTAGGTTAGCAAAGAGCCGCTGATCTCAAGGGAACCACCCAACTGGGCACCCCCAGAAGGTGGTTTTTTTTTAAGGTTGTGGCACAGTACCCTACTGTACACCTGTATTGCTCTGTTTCCCTCTTTCTGTGCCTCTCTTCTTTTTGACAATATTCATTTTACCCAACACCTCTCCTTTCCCTACTTTTTTTTTCCTTATCACTCGGTCCGCCTTTCTTTAATCCCTTTCTTGCTCTTCAACCTTCTCAAACGTCTTGTCCTGTACCAAAAGGACTCATTGAACCCTTAGTCCAAAGGCATGAGAACTTAAAGAGCAAGAGGAAGTGAAAGGAAAATTAGGGCAAGGAAACAGATAAAAGAAATCATTCATGAGGAAGAATCAGCAGAAAACTCCAGGCAACATGAAGAACCAGTCCAGAACAACCCCCCTAATGAGATAGCTACTGCAGAGGATTCCACCTACAAAGAAATGTTAGGAATGACAGAAAGAGAATTTTGAATACACATGTAGAAAACAATGAAAGATGATGGAAACAATGAAGGAAACTGCTAATAAAGTGGAAAATAACCAAAAGGAAATCCAAAACGGCATCAAATAACACATGAACGATATGAAGAATATAAAAAGGATATAGCAGAGCTGAAGGAACCGGAACAGTCAATTAGGGAATTTAAAGATGCAATGGAAAGTATCAGCAACAGGTTAGACCATGCAGAAGAAAGAATTTCAGAGGTAGAAGACAAAGTTCTTGAGATAACTCAGATAGTAAAAGAGGCAGAAAAGAAAAGAGAGAAAGCAAAACATTAAATGTCAGAATTATGTGACTTTATAAAACGTTCCAAAATACAAGTTATAGGAATCCCAGAAGGGGAAGAAGAATGCCCCAGAGGAAAGGAAGCCATACTAGAGAATATTATACAAGAAAATTTCCCAAACATCACGAAAGATTCTGACACACTGCTTTCAGAGGGATATTGGACCCGACGTAACCTCAACTCTAACCGAGCTTCTCCAAGACACATTGTGATGAACATGTCCAAAGTCAAGACAAAAGAAAAGATTCTGCAAGCTGCCAGGAGTAAGCGCCAGTTAACCTACAGGGGCAAATAAATCAGAGTGACTACAGACTTCTGTAATGAAACTTTCCAAGCAAGAAGACAATGGTCATCTGCCTTTAATCTACTTAAACAGAAGAATTTCCAGCCCAGAATTCTGTACCCTGCTATGCTAAGCTTAAAAATTGATGGAGAAATCAAATCATTTATCGATATACAAACATCGACGAAATTCGCCACAACAAGACCAGCTCCACGGGAAATACTTCAACTTGTTCTGCACACTGACCACCACAATGGATCAGCAGCAAAGTAAGAACACAGAAATTAAAGGACAGAACCAAACCTCCACACTGATGCAAAAGATAAAACTAAGCAATGGACTCTCACCAAATAAGACGAATAGAATACTACCACACATATCAATTATCTCAATAAATGTTAATGGCTTGAATTCCCGACTGAAGAGACATAGATTGGCTGACTGGATTAAAAAACACAAGCCATTCATTTGCTGTCTGCAAGAAACATACCTGGCTTCAAAAGACAAATTAAAGCTCCGAGTTAAGGGTTGGAAGACAATTTTTCAGGCAAATGGAATTCAGAAGAAAAGAGGAGTTGCAATCTTATTTTCAGAAACATGTGGATTTAAAGCAACTAAAGTCAAAAAAGACAAAGATGGTCACTTTATATTGGTCAAAGGAAAAAAACAACAAGAAGACATTTCAATTCTAAATATTTATGCACCCAATTTAAATGCTCCCAGATTCTTGAAACAGACCTTACTCAGTCTGAGCAATATGATATCTGATAATACCATAATAACAGGGGACCTTAACACTCCTCTTTCAGAGCTGGACAGATCCTCTAAACAGAAAGTAACAAGGATATAAGAGATTTAAATGAGACCCTAGAACAACTGTGCTTGATAGACGCATATAGAACACTCCATCCCAAAGATAAAGAATATACATTCTTCTCATCACCCCATGGAACATTCTCCAAAATTGATCATATCCTGGGACACAAAACAAATATCAACAGAATCAAAAGAATTGAAATTTTACCTTGTATCTTCTCAGAGCATAAGGCACTAAAGGTGGAACTCAACTCTAACAAAAATGCTTGACCCCACACAAAGACATGGAAATTAAACAATCTTCTGTTGAATAACAGATGGCTGCAGGAAGAAATAAAAAAGGAAATCATTAACTTCCTTGAGCATAGCAACAATGAAGACACAAGCTACCAAAACCTGTGGGATACTGCAAAAGCAGTTTTGAGAGGAAAATTCATCGCTTTAGGTGCGTACATTCGAAAAACAGAAAGAGAGCGCATCAACAATCTCACAAGAGATCTTATGAAATTGGAAAAAGGAGAACAATCTAAGCCTCAACTCAGTATAAGCAAAGAAATCTCCAAAATCAAATCAGAGATCAATGAAATTGAAAACAAAAGAATCATTCAGAAAATTAATCAAACAAGGAGTTGGTTTTTTGAAAAAATGAATAGAATAGATAAACCATTGGCCAGACTAACTAGAAATAGAAAAGTAAAATCTCTAGTAACCTCAATCAGAAATGATAAAGGGGAAATAACAACTGATCCCACAGAGATACAAGAGATCATGTCTGAATACTACCAGAAACTCTATGCCCAGAAATTTGACAATGTGAAGGAAATGGATCAATATTTGGAATCACACCCTCTCCCTAGACTGAGCCACGAAGAAATAGAGCTCCTGAACAGACCAATTTAAAGCACTGATATCAAAGAAACAATAAAAAATCTTCCAACCAAAAAATGCCCTGTTCCAGATGGCTTCACTCCTGAATTCCATCAAACCTTCAAGGAAGAGCTAACTCCTATACTGCAGAAATTATTCCAAAAAATTGAGGAAGAAGGAATCTTCCCCAACACATTCTATGAAGCAAACATCACCCTAATATGAAAATAAGAAAAGACCCAAACAAAAAGGAGAATTTCAGACGAATCTCACTCATGAATATAGATGCACAAATTCTCAACAAAATCGTAGCCAATAGATTACAGCTTATCATCAAAAAAGTCATTCATCACGATCAAGTAGGCTTCATCCCAGGGATGCAAGGCTGGTTTATCATATGCAAGTTCATAAACGTTATCCACCATATTAACAGAGGCAAAAATAAAGATCACATGATCCTCTCAATAGATGCAGAAAAAGCATTCGATAAAATCCAGCATCTTTTTCTAATTAGAACACTGAAGAGTATAGGCATAGGTGGCACATTTCTAAAACTGATTGAAGCTATCTATGACAAACCCACAGCCAATATTTTACTGAATGGAGTAAAACTGAAAGCTTTCCTTCTTAGAACTGGAGCCAGATAAGGTTGTCCTCTGTCACCTTTACTGTTCAACATAGTGCTGGAAGTTCTAGCCAAAACAATTAGGCAAGACAAGGAAATAAAGGGAATCCAAATGGAAGCAGAGGAGGTCAAACTCTCCCTCTTTGCTGATGACATGATCTTAGAGAGCCCCAAAGACTAAACCACAAGACTCCTAGAAGTCATCAGAAAATACAGAAATGTTTCAGGATATTAAATCAATGTCAACAAGTCAGTAGCCTTTTTGTACACCAATAACAGTCAAGATGAGAAGCTAATTAAGGACACAACTCCCTTCACCATAGTTTCAAAGAAAATGAAATACCTAGGAATATACCTAACAAATGAGGTGAAGGACCCGTGTAAAGAAAACTATGAACTCCTCAGAAAGGAAATAGCAGAGGATATTAACAAATGGAAGAACATACCATGCTCATGGATGGGAAGAATCAACATTGTTAAAATGTCTATACTTCCCAAATTATTCTAACTATTCAGTGCCATTCCTATCAAAATACCAACATCGTACTTTCAAGATTTGGAGAAAATGATTCTTCGTTTTTTATGGAACCATAAAAACCCCCTATAGCTATGGCAGTTCTTACTTACAAAAATAAATTTGGGGGCATGAGCATACCAGATTTTAGTCTGTACTACAAAGCCATAGTGGTCAAGACAGCATGGTAGTGGCACAAAAACAGAGACATAGACAGCTGGAATCGAATAGAAACCCAGAAATGAAACTAACATCTTACAACCACCTAATCCTCCATAAACCAAACAAGAACATGCCTTGGGGGAAAGACTCCCTATTCAATAAATGGTGTTGGGAGAACTGGATGTCTACATGTAAAAAACTGTAACTAGACCCACACCTTTCCCCACTCACAAAAATTGATTCAAAATAGACAAGGGACTTAAATTTAAGACATGAAACAATAAAAATCCTCAAAGAAAGCATAGGAAAAACACTGGAAGATATTCGCCTGGGGAAATACTTCATGAAGAAGACTTCCATGGCAATTGCAACAACAACAAAAATAAACAAATGGGACTTCATTAAACTGAAAAGCTTGTGTACAGCTAAGGAGACAATAACCAAAGCAAAGAGACAACCTACACAATGGGAAAGGATATTTGCATATTTTCAATGAGATAAAAGCTTGATAACTAGGATCTATAGAGAACTCAAGTTAATCCACTTGAAAAAAGTCAACAATCCCATATATCAATGGGCAAGATACATGAATAGAACCTTCTCTAAAGATGACAGACGAATGGCTAACATACACATGAAAAAATGTTCATCATCTCTATATATTAGAGAAATGCAAATCAAAACAACCCTGAGATATCATCTAACCCCAGTGAGAATGGCCCACATCACAAAATCTCAAAACTGCAGATGCTGGCGTGGATGTGCAGAGAAGGGAACACTTTTGCACTGCTGGTGGGACTGCAAACTAGTACAACCTTTCTGGAAGGAAGTATGGAGAAACCTCAAAGCACTCAAGCTAGACCTCCCATTCGATCCTGCAATCCCATTACTGTGCATCTATCCAGAAGGGAAAAATTCCTTTTATCATAAGGACACTTGTACTAGACTGTTTATTGCAGCTCAATTTACAATCACCAAGATGTGGAAACAGCCTAAATGCCCACCACCTCAGGAACGGATTAACAAGCTGTGGTATATGTACACCATGGAATACTATTCAGCTATGAAAAAAATGGAGAGTTTGCATCCTTTGTATTAACCTGGATAGAAGTGGAAGACATTATTCTTAGTAAAGCATCAAAAGAATGGAGAAGCATGAATCCTATGTCCTCAATTTTGATATGAGGACACTTAATGACAATTAAGGTTATGGGAGGGGAAGCAGAAAGAGGGACAGAGGGAGGGGGGTGGGGCCTTTGTGTGTGTCACACTTTATGGGGGCAAGACTTGATGGCAATAGGGACTTTATCTGACAATTCCAATCAGTGTAACCTGGCTTATTGTACCCTCAATGAATCCCCAAAAATAAAACAAACAAACAAACAAAAAAAAACGGAAAAAAAAAAAAGAATCACATCTTACATTAAAAGACAAATATAGACTCAAGGTGAAGGTATGGTCATTGAAAATGGAAATCAGAAAAAAGCAGGTGTTGCAATGTTATTTGCAGATGCAATAGGCTTTAAACCAACGAAAATAAGGAAGTATAAGGACACTTCATATTTGTTAAAGGTAATACTCAGTATGATGAGATTTCATTTATTAATATTTATGCACCCAACCCGAACGTACCCCAGTTTATAAGGAGAATCTCTAAGAGACATGAGCAACTTGATTTTTTCCAGTTCCATAGTACTTGGAGATTTTAATACCCCTTTAGCAGTGCTGGATAGATCCTCCAAAAAGAAGCTCAGCAAAGAAATTTTAGATTTAAATGTAACCATTCACATCTGGACTTAACAGACATCTACATAACATTTCATCCCAATAAAACTGAATACACATTCTTCTCATCAGCCCATGGAACATACTCCAAACTTGACCAAATCCTAGGCCACAAATCTAACCTCAGCAAATTAAAAGAAAATAGAAATTATTCCTTGCATCTTCTCAGACCATCATGGAATAAAAGTTGAACTCAATAAGAACAGGAACCTGCATACCCATACAAAAACATGAAAGCTAAACAACCTTATGCTGAAAGATAGTTGGATTATAGACGAGATTAAGAAAAAAACCACCTCATTTTTGGAACAAAACAACAATCAATACACGAATTACCAGAACCTCTAGGATACTGCAAAGGCAGTCCTAAGAGAGAAATTTATAGCACTGCAAGCCTTCCTTAAGGAAACACAAAGACAGGAAGTTAATAACTTAATGGGACACCTCAAGCAACTGAAGAATGAAGAACACTACAAACGCAAACACAGCAGAAGAAAAGAAATAATCAAAATCAGAGCAGAATTAAATGAAATTGAAAATAAAAGAATTATACAACAGATCAATAAATGCAAAAGTTGTTTTTTTTAAAGATCAATAAAATTGATAAACCTTTGGCCAAACTAACCAGGAAAAAAAAGAGTAAAATCTCTAATTTCATTAATCAGAAATGGTAATGATGAAATAAAAACAGACCCCTCAGAAATTCAAAAAGTCCTTAAAGAATACTATAAGAAACTCTACTTTCAGAAATATGAAAATCTGAAGGAAATTGACCAATATTTGGAAATACACCATCTACCAAGGCTTAGTGAGAATAAAATGGAAATACTGAACAGGCCTATATCAAGTTCTGAAATAGCACCAATTATACAAAATGTCCCTAAAAAGAAAAGCCCAGGACCAGATGGCTTTCCATCAGAATTCTTCCAAACCTTTAAAGAAAAACTAGTACCTGTATTACTACAACTCTTCCAAAATATAAACAAGGAAGGAATATTACCCAACACATTCTACGAAGCAAACATCACCTTGATCCCCAAACCAGGGAAAGACCCAACAAGAAAAGAAAATTATAGACCAATATCACTAATGAATATTGATACTAAAATACTCAATGAGATCCAAACAAACAGAATCCAACAACACATCAGAAAAATTATACACCATGACCAAGTGGGATTTATCCCAAGGTCTCAAGGCTGTTTCAATATATGTAAATATATAAATGGAATTCAGTACATAAAAAAACTAAAAAATAAGTACCATATGATTCTTTCAATTGATACAGAAAAAGCTTTTGATAATATCCAGCATCCCTTTGTGAGCAGAACACTTAAGAAAATTGGTATGAAAGGGACATTTCTTAAACTGATAGAGGCCATCTACAGCAAACCCACAGCCAATATCGTATTGAATGCAGTTAAATTGAAATCATTTCCTCTTAGATCAGGAACCAGGCAAGGTTGCCCATTGTCTCCATTGCTGTTTAACATTGTAATGGAAGTTTTAGCCATTGCAATTAGGGAAGAAAAGGCAATCAAGGGTATCCACATAGGGTCAGAAGAGAATGAACATTCACTCTTCGCAGACGACATAATTGTATATCCGGAAAACACTAGGGATTTTACTATAAAACTTTTAGAAGTGATCAAGAAATACAGTGATGTCTCAGGCTACAAAATCAACACCCATAAATCTGTAGCCTTTATATATACCAACAATAACCAAGCTGAAAACACAGTCAAGGACTCTATTCCTTTCACTCTATTCTTTCAAAGAAGATGAAATATTTGGGAGTTTATCTAACAAAGGATGTGAAAGATCTCTATAAAAAGAATTATGAAACTTTAAGAAAAGAAGTAGCTGAAGATTTTTACAGATGGAAAAACATACTATGCTCATGGCTGGGAAGAATCAACATTGTTAAAATGTCCATACTACCTGGTGGCGCCTGTGGCTCAAGGAGTAGGGCGCCGGTCACACATGCCAGAGGTGGCAGGTTCAAACCTATCCCCGGCCAAAAAAAACCAAAAAAAAAAAAAAAAAGTCCATACTACCCAAAGCAATATATAATTTTAATGCGATTCCCATTAAAGCTCCATTGTCATAGTTTAAAGATCTCAAAAAAATAATACTTCATTTTATATGGAATCAGAGAAAACCTCGAATAGCCAAAACATTACTAGAAAGAAAAATACAGCAGGAGGAATCACACTACCAGACCTGAGACTGTACTTTAAATCAATAGTGATCAAAACAGCATGGTATTGGCACAATAACAGAGAATTAGATGTCCAGAACAGAATAGAGAACCAAGAGAGGAATCCAGCTGCTTACCATTATTTGATCTTTGACAAGCCAATTCAAAACATTCAGTGGGGAAAATATTCCCTATTTAGCAAATGATGCCGGGGGAACTGGCTGGCAACCTGTAGAAGATTGAAACTGGACCCACAATTTTCACCATTAACTAAGGTAAACTCTCCCTGGATAAAAGATTTATTTATTTATTTATTTTATCTTAAATCATAGCTGTGTACATTAGTATGATCATGGGGTACCATACACTTGGTTCATAGACCGTTTAACACATTTTCATCACACTAGTTAACATAGCCTTCCTGGCATTTTCTTAGTTATTTAGCTAAGACCTTTACATTCCACATTTACTAAGATTCATATATACCCTTGTAAGATGCACTGCAGGTGTAATCCCATCAATCCCCTTTACTCCACCTACCTACCCCCTCCCTCACTTCCCTTTCTTTCTTCCCCCTATTCTTAGCCTTAACTGGGTTATAGCTTTCATGTGAAAGTCCTAAATTAGTTTCATAGTAAGAGTGAGTACATTGGGTACTTTTTCTTCCATTCTTGAGACACTTTACTAAGAAGAATATGTTCCAGGTCCATCCATGTAAACATGAAAGAGGTAAGGTCTCCATCTTCTTTAAGGCTGCATAGTATTCCATGGTGTATATATACCACAATTTATTAATCCATTCGTGGATCGATGGGCATTTGGGCTTATTCCATGACTTAGCAAATATGAATAGGGCTGCAATAAACATTCTGGTACAAATATTTTTATTACGATTGATTTTTGAACTTCTGGGTATATGCCCAGCAGAGGAATAACAGGATTGAATGGCAGATCTATTTTTAGATCTCTAAGTGTTCTCCATATATCTTTCAAAAAGGAATGTATTAATTTGCAATCCCACCAGCAGTGCAAAAGTGTTCCCTTTTCTCCACATCCACGCCAACATCTGGTCTTGGGATTTTGTGGTATTGTCTAGTCTCACTGGAGTTAGATGATATCTCAAAGTAGTTTTGATTTGCATTTCTCTGATGATTAAATATGATGAGCATTTTTTCATAGGACTGAAGGACGCGCGCCTGTCTTCTTCAGAGAAGTTTCTCTTCAAGTCCCTTGCCCAGCCTGCGATGGGATCCGTGTTCTATTCTTGCTAATGCATTTGAGTTCTCTGTGGATTCTGGTTATTAAAACTTTGTGGGACACATAACCTGCAAATATCTTCTCCCATTCTGAGGGCTGTTTGCTTGCTTTACTTACTGTGTTCTTGGCTGTGCAGAAGCTTTTTAGTTTGATCAAGTCTCAGTAGTGTATTTTTGAAGCTGCTTCAATTGCCCGGGGGGTCCTTCTCATAAAAAACTCGCCCAGCCCAATTTCTTCAAGGGTTTTCTCTGCACTCTCTTCTAGTATTTTTATAGTTTCATGTCTTAGGTTTAAATCTTTAATCCAGTGAGAGTCTATCTTGGTTAATGGTGAAAGGTGTGGGTCCAGTTTCAGTCTTCTACAGGTTGCCAGCCAGTTCACCCAGCACCATTTGTTAAATAGGGAATCTTTTCCCCATTGAATGTTTTTAATTGGCTTGTCAAAGATTAAATAATGGTAAGTAGCTGGATTCATCTCTTGGTTCTCTATTCTTTTACAGACATCTACTTCTCTGTTTTTGTGCCAGTACAATGCTGTTTTGATCAATATCAATTTGTAGTATAGTCTCAGGTCTGGTAGTGTGATTCCTCCTGATTTGTTTTTATTTTTGAGTAATGTCTTGGCTATTCGAGGTTTTTTCTGATTCCATATAAAACAAAGTATTCTTTTTTCAAGATCTTTGAAGTACGACAGTGGAGCTTTAATGGGGATTGTGTTGAAATTTTATATTGCTTTGGGTAGTATGGACATTTTAACAATATTGATTCTTCCCAGCCATGAGCATGGTATGTTTTTCCATTTGTTAACATTCTCAGCTATCACTTTTCTTAGAGTTTCATAGTTCTCTTTATATAGATCTTTCACATCTATAGAAAAGTTAGATAAACTCCCAAATATTTTATCTTCTTTGGCACTACTGTGTATGGGATAGAGTCCTTAATTGTTTTTTCAACTTGACTATTGTTGGTATATGTAAAGGCTACCGATTTATGAATGTTGATTTTGTAACCTGAGACTCTGCTGTATTCCTTCATCACTTCTAAGAGTTTTATAGTACAGTCCCTAACATTTTCCAGATATACAATCATATCTGCGAAGAGCAAAATTTTGATCTCTTCTGACCCTATGTGGATACCCTTGATCGCCTTTTCTTCCCTAATTGCGGTGGCTAAAACTTCCATTACAATGTTAAAGAGCAATGGAGACAATGGGCAGCTTTGTCTGTTTCCTGATCTGAGTGGAAATGATTCCAATTTAAGACCATTCAATATAATATTGGCTGTGGGTTTGCTGTAGATGGCCTCTATCAATTTAAGAAATGTCCCTTCTATACCAATTTTCTTAAGTGTTCTGGTCATGAAGAGATGTTGGATGTTATCAAAAGCTTTTTCTGCATTGATTGAGAGAATAATATGGTCTTTGTTTTTTCATTTGTTTATTTGCTGAATTACATTTATTGAACCAGCCTTGAGACCCTGGGATAAAAACGACTTGGTCATGATGTATATTTGTTTGATATGTTGCTTGATTCTGTTTGATAGGATCTTGTTGAATATTTTTGCATCTATATTCATTAGTGATATTGGTCTATAATTTTTTTTTCTTGTTGGGTCTTTTCCTGGTTTGGGGATCAGGTGATGTTAGTTTTATAGAAGTGTTGGGTAGTCTTCCTTCTTTTTATACCTTTGGAACAGGTTGAGTAATATAGGTACTAATTCCTCTTAAAAGGCTTGGTAGAATTATGGCGTGAAACCATCTGGTCCCAGGCTTTTCTTTTTGGGGAGGATTTGTATGGTTGATGTTATTTCAGAATTTGATAAGGGCCTGTTCAACATTTCCACTTGATTCTGATTAAGTCTTGGAAGGTGACTTGCTTCCAAGTATCAGTCAATTTCCTTCAGATTTTCATATTTCTGGGAGTAAAGTTTCTTGCAATATTCATTAAGGATTTTTTGGATTTCTGGGCAGTCTGTTGTTATTTCATTATTGTCATTTCTGATTGATGAGATTAGAGATTTTACTCTTTTTTTCCTGATTAGATTGGCCAAAGGTTTATCTATTTTGTTGACCTTTTCAAAAAACCAGCTTTTTGATTTATTGATCTTTTGTATTATTCTTTTGTTTTCAATTTCATTTAGTTCTGCTCTGATTTTGGTTATTTCTTTTCTTCTACTGGGTTTGGCGTTGGAGTGTTCTTCCATTTCCAGTTGCTTGAAATGTCCCATTAAGTTGTTAACTTTCTCTCTTTCTGTTCTCCTGAGCAATGCTTGCAGTGCTATGAATTTCCCTCTTAGAACTGCATTTGCGGTGTCCCAGAGGTTCTGATAGTTTGTGTCTTCATTGTCGTTTTGTTCCAAAAATTTGGCAATTTCCTTCTTGATCTCATCTCTGACCCAGATATCATTCAGCATCAGGTTATTTAACTTCCATGTTTTTGTATGAGTATGCAGATTCCTGTTCTTACTCAGCTCAAGTTTTATTACATGGTGGTCTGAGGAGATGCATGGAATAAATTCTATTCCTTTAAATTTGCTAAGGTTAGACTTGTGACCTAAGATGTGATCAATTTTGGAGTAAGTTCCATGGGCTGATGAGAAGTGTGTGTATTCAGTTTTGTTGGGATGAAATGTTCTGTAGATGTCTGCTAAATCTAAATGCTGGATGGTTAGATTTAAATCTAAAATTTCTTTACTCAGCTTTTTGTTGGAGGATGGATCCATCACTGCCAAAGGAGTGTTAAAATCTCAGACTATTAAGGAGTTGGAGGAAATCAAGTTGCTCAAGTCTGTTAGAGTTTCTCTTATAAATTGGGGTGCATTCTGGTTGGGTGCATATATATTAGTAATTGAAATCTCATCACATTGAGTCTTACCCTTAACAAATATGAAGTGACCATTCTAGTCCTTCCTTACTTTTGTTGGTTTAAAGCCTATTGTATCCGCAAATAAAATTGCAACTCCTGCTTTTTTCTGGTTACCATTTGCCTGAAATATGGATGATCATCCTTTCACTGTGAGTCTGTATTTGTCTTTTAAACTAGGATGTGACTCTTGTATGCAACAAATATCTGGCCTGAGTTTTTGTGTCCAGCTAACCAATGTCTCTTTACAGGGCAGTTTAAGCCATTCACATTAATGGAAAATATTGATAAGTTTGGTGAAATATTGGGTATTGAGTTTTTCGAAAGTCCAGTGGACACTTTTAATCCTTTTGCCATTGTGGAAGTTGGAGTTTTATCCGAAGTTTCTGAGTCAGTTTACTTTTGTAGTAGAGGATTGGGTTGGTCATTATGGAGGAGAGGCCTGAGAATATCCTGAAGAGCTTGTTTGGTATGGCAAATTTCTTCATGTCATTAATGTATTCATGTCATATGAATGTCATTAATGTACTTTATTTCTCCATCTTAAGTGAAACTCAGTTTTGCTGGATACAAGATCTGGGGTTGAATGTTATCTTGCTTTCGGAGATTAAAGGTCGATGACCACCCTCTTCTGGCTTGAAAAGTTTCAGCAGAGAGATCTGCAGTCATTCTAATGTTCTTCCCTTTGAAGGTAATAGTTTCTTTCGCCTGGCCGCTTTGAGAATTTTCTCCTTCATATTAACTTTAGTGAAGTTAATTATGATATGCCTAGGGAATGTCTTATTGGGGTTGAGTCGTGCTGGGGTTCTGAAGCTATCTGCTATCTGAATTTCAGTTTCTCTAGGCATGTCTGGAAAATTCTCTTTCATAATTTTATGCAGAAGGACTTTTGTGCCCAGTGAGGCCACTTCATCGGTTTCAGGAATTCCTATGATTTGGATATTTGCCTTCTTCGAGTTATTCCAGAGCTCTCTGAGAGAATGATTTGTTTTTGCTCTCCATTTCTCTTCCTCTTTGAAAGTTTATGAGCGTTCAAATGTTTTATCTTCAATGTCAGAAATCCTTTCTTCTGCTTGGTCCATTCTGTTGCTGAGGGATTCTACTGTATTTTTCATATCTTTGAGGGCTGCAAATTCTTGCTTCAGTGTGTCTAACTCTTTGGTGGTTTTGTCTTTAAATTCGTTAAATTCTTGAGACAACTTTGGAATTTTTCCACGGATTCCTAATTCCGTTTTAATAATCTTTTCTGCAATCCAAATTCTGAACTCGATTTCTGACATGTCAGGCAGTTGTTTATGAACGGGATCTTCAATTACATCCGCCATATCTTTCCTTGGGTGGGTTGATCTATTCTGGTTATTCGTGGTACCAGAGTTTTTCCGCTGATTCCACCCCATGGCTGTTTTATTCCCTTTGATTTTTTCCCCTGGGTCTTTGTTGAGGGCATGTACAGTGTTGTGGCCTGAGAGACTGGGGCTCTATCTGGTGTGGTGGGGCTAAGTGGTTTTGTCTTATTTTCAACTGGTTTCTTTTTGACCCCAGTGAAGCACTTACTCTGGGTTGAAGTCTCAGCTCTCTGAGTCGACCCCACCCTGGAAGCTTCCCAGGTCTGTGAGTCACCTCAGGCAAATATTTGACTCACAGGTGGCTTCCTCTGGTTGCCCAGGGAGACAGGGGTTGTGGCTTTAGCCACCTCAGGGAATTGCCACTCTGATGTTGGTCCCTCCCAGCCTCCCTCCCGTGCCCCAGAGTCAGCACTGACCAGCCACAGTCGGGCACTGTCCACACCCCATCTTTTCCCCAAGAATCTGGACTCCCAGGGGGACAGGCCTCCATATCTTAGAGTGGGGGTGGAGGGGAGCACCGGCAGCACCCTGCCACCGCTCAGGCCTCCAGATCTCAGAGTGAGGGTGTGGAGGGAGCGCTGGGAGCCCAGAACTGCTGGTAGCGAGCACTCTGTTCCACTCAGTTTTTTGCCCGGCACCACCGCCACTCAGGCCTCCAGATCTTAGAGTGAGGGCAGGGAGGGAGCCCTGGGAGACCAGAGCTGCTGGCAGTGAGCACGCAGTTCCACTCAGTTTTTTGCCCAGCACCGCTGCCGCTGAGCCCTCCAGATCACAGTGTGAGGGTGGGGAGGGAGTGCTGGGAGCCCAGAGCCACAGGCAGCAAGTACTCAGTTCCACTCAGTTTTATGCCTGGTTGTATTGCTGCCCAGGGAGAGCTGGGAGTTCAGAGTTGCATGCAAAGGATACTTACAGTTTTATACAGTTTTATGCCTGGCAAGAGAACGCCTTGGCAACCTACTAGGGTGGGTATGTCCAGATTTCAGTAGGTCTGTCCTGTGGAGTGTAGTGGGAGGGCGTTTGATTTCTGCCTGTTTGTTTGTGGGGCTCTTAAACCAATCAGATGGGGAATGGGTACTCCCATCCGCTTGGTGATGCGATTTGTATCTTTTGTTTGCATCCTTGTGGTTGCAGCTCTCCTCAGCGGGGCTGATGTGTGTTCTTCGACTTTCTCTCTTGGTTCTGCTCAAATCCATCAGGTTACTTGCTAAATTTTCATCCCTTAACTCTCCTTCAGGATGAGAGCCTCTGTGGAAAGCTGGCTTCAGTCCGCCATCTTGTCTCCTACCTCCTTGGATAAAAGATTTAAACTTAAGACATAAAACTATAAAAATACTTGAAGAAAGTGCAGGGAAAACTCTTGAAGGAATCGACCTGGGTGAATATTTTATGAGGAGGACTCCCCAGGCAATTGAAACAGTATCAAAAATACACTACTGGGACCTGATCAAACTAAAAAGCTTCTGCACAGCCAAGAACATAGTAAGTAAAGCAAGCAGACAGCCCTCAGAATGGGAGAAAATATTTGCAGGTTATACCTGCAATAAAGGTCTAATAAGCAGAATCCACAGAGAACTCAAACGTATTAGCAAGAAAAGAACACATGATCTCATCTCAGGGTGGGCAAGGGACTTGAAGAGAAACTTCTCTAAAGAAGACAGATGCACGATCTACAAACACATGAAAAAAAGCTCATCATCCTCAATTATCAGAGAAATGCAAATCAAAACTACTTTGAGATATCACCTAACCCCAGTAAGAGTAGCCCACATAAGAAAATCCCAAAACCAGAGATGTTGGCATGGATGTAGATAAAAGGGCACACTTCTACACTTCTAGTGGGAATGCCCACTAATACCTTCCTTCTGGAAGGATGTTTGGAGAATACTTAGAGACCTAAAAATAGACCTGCCATTCGATCCTATAATTCCTTTACTAGGTTTATACCCAGAAGACCAAAAATCATAATATAACAAAGACATCTGTACCAGAATGTTTATTACAGCTCAATTCATAATTGCTAAGTCATGGAAAAAGCCCAAGTGCCCATCGACCCACGAATGGACTAGCAAATTGTGGTACATTTATATCATGGAATATTATGCAGCCTTAAAGAAAGATGGAGACTTACCTCTTTCATGTTTATATGGATGGAGCTGGAACATATTCTTCTTGACAAAGTATCTCAGGAATTGAAGAAAAAGTATCCCATGTACTCAGCTCTACTATGAAGCTAAATTTTATCTTTCACATGAAGGCTTTAACCCAAGTACAGCACAAGACTATGAGGAAAGGGCCAATCAAGGGGAAGGGAGGGGGGAGGTTAGGGTGGAGGGAAGGTAATGGGTGGGGCCACACCTACGGTGCATCTTAGAGTGGGTACAGGAAAAACTTACTAAAGGCAGAATACAAATGTCTTCATACAATAACTAAGAAAATGCCATGAAGGCTACGTTGAACAGTTTGATGAGAATATTTCAGATTGTATATTAAACCAGCACATTGTACCCCTTGATTGCACTAACATACATAGCTATGATTTAACAATAAAAAATAAAAAATAAAAATAAATTGGGAGGAGAGCATGGGATATACAGGATAAATAATGCCTTAAGCTTATGAGTAGGAACATATGAGTTAAATAGATACCTCTGAATAAGATTGTAGATTTTCATCAGAGAAATGCAAATTAAAACTATCCTGAGATATCCTCTAACTCTAGTGAGAATGGCCCACACCACAAATTCTCAAAACTGCACATTCTGGCATGGATGTAGAGAGAAGGGAACACTTTTACATTGCTGATAGAACTGCAAACTAATACAACCTTTTTGGAAGGAAATATGGAGAATCCTCAAAGAACTCAAATTAGACCACCTATTTGATCCTGCAATCCCATTACTAGGCATCTACCCAGAAGAAAAAATAATCCTTTTATCATAAGGAAATTTTCACTAGACTGTCACAGCTCAGTTTACAATTGCCAAATGTGGAAACAACCTAGGAATGAATTAACAAGCTATGGTATATTTATAGCATAGAATACTATTCGGCCATTAAAAAGATGGGAACTTTACAACTTTTGTATTAACCTGGATGGAGATGGAACACATTCTTCTTAGTAAAGCATCATAAGAATGGAAAAATAAGAATCCAGTGTACTCAATTCTAATATGAAGGCAATAGATGAACTAATACAAGGAGTAAAGTAGGGGAATGAGTGAGTGAGGTGTGGAGAGGAGGGAGGGGAATGGGAGTCATGGTGTATGGCATGCCTCTTGGTTGTGGGACACAATGATAAGAGAGACTTTATCTAACAAAAAAAGAAAAGGAAAGAACATGCTGAGGCTTATCTCAGTCATTAACAAGTCATAATGTTTTTGCTGCTGGAGGGCCTTGCCTCAATATTGATGGCTGCTGATTGAACAGGGTGGCTGTGACAATTTCTTAAAAGGAGACTATAACGAAGTTTGCTGCCTTGATTGCTGTTTCTTTTATGAAAGTAGTATATGATGCTCTTTGATAGTATTTTACCCACAGTTTGGAATATTAAAATGTTATCAATTTTTCATTCTTCTGAATTCATTTTTCATTCTTCTGAATTCTTCTGACTTCTTTTTCATTAGACAGTTAAGAAATTATTGTACTTTAAGTGACAATTTCCTTTGCTTTTTTTTTTGAGACAAAGTCTTACTGTCTCCCGTGGTAGAGTTCTGTGGAGTTGTAGCTCACAGCAACTTCAAACTCTAAGGCTCAAACGATCATCCTCTTGCCTCAGCCTCCCAAGCACCTGGGACTAAAGGTACTTGCCACATCTCCCAGCTACTTTTTAGAGATGGGGTCTTGCTCTTGCTCAGACTGGTCTTCAACTCCTGAGCTCAGGCAATCCACCTGCCTTGGCCTTCCAGAGTGCTAGGATTACAAGTGTGAGCCAGTGCTC
The DNA here is from genome assembly GCF_027406575.1 of Nycticebus coucang. Taxonomy (NCBI): domain Eukaryota; kingdom Metazoa; phylum Chordata; class Mammalia; order Primates; family Lorisidae; genus Nycticebus; species Nycticebus coucang. The sequence goes on along the minus strand of NC_069789.1, from coordinate 33,698,037 downwards.
CCGACCTAAGTGGCAGTTTTCTTCTCTCTCAACAGAATCTTATTCTTGCTCCAGGCTAGAGTGCCATGGATCAGCCTAGCTCACAGCATCCTCAAAATCCTGAGTGCAAGGTATTCTTCTGCTTCAGGCTCCCGAGTAGCTGGGAATATAGGCGCCCACTACAATGCCTAATTTTTCCATTTTCTGTGAAAGCAAGGTCTCACTCTTGCTGAGGCTCGTCTTAAACTCCTGAACTTAGGGGATCTTCCTGTCTCATGCTAGGATTACAAGGTGAACCACTTTACCCAGCCTCTAAGGGACCATTTTCTTAATTAGTACTGGAGGCAGGACAACTGACTTATTCTGAATATAAACTCTAGAAATACAGATATATCTCTGTGGGCTACTAAGCATGGACTATGGAAACTTAGAATTTTAATGTGCATGTGTAGTTACTAAACTATTTTAAGATATTATCATTTAACCAGTTAGGTTTATGAAAATAAAAATATTCTTCTTTAACACTCTATTTTCAAAACCAGAATGTACTTAAGACTGACCTTCTAAGTTCGCTGGAAATTATTTTATCCTCCACTGTGGTGTCTACATTGAAAATCAATAGTCAGCTAAAGCATAGATTTAAGATCTCATTGACTGTGGCTGATAAGATAACAAATGTTATGTTCTTAACATCTAAAAATTGACATGTTATTTGAGAAGGAAACTAATTTTCCTTTTTTCTTCCAAGCTAGAAGATCAGAAAAAGGAACTGGATGGCTTCCTCAGTATACTTTGAAATAATCTACATGAACTACAAGAGAATACAATTTCTTCCTTGGTTGAATCACAGAAACAATGTGGAATCTTTTTTTTTTTTTTTATTAAATCATAGCTGTGTATATTAATGTGATCATGGGGCACCATACCCTGGTTTCATAGACTGTTTGACACATTTTCATCACATTGGTTAACATAGCCTTCCTGGCATTTTCTTAGTTATTGTGCTAAGACATTTACATTCCACAACAATGTGGAATCTTAACTGAAGACCTAAAGACAATAAAGCAAACCCATTCACAGGTATCTTTTTTTTTTTGAGACAGAGTCTTACTAGGTCCCCCTAGGTAGAGAGCTGTTGCATCACAGCTCACGGCAACCTCAATCTTTTTGGGCTTAAGCGATTCTCTTGCCTTAGCCTCCAAAGTAGATGGGACTACAGGTGCCCACCACAATGCCTGGCTATATTCACAGCTATCTTGTTTAAGTGACTTGGAGAATATAAAAGAAAATTTTAATCTATGTTACACAATCTGAATGTTGTAAAACTAATTTAGAACCGTGCAAATACCATAGCCACTGTTGGCTATAATGGTAATGAATATAAAACAATTGACAATACTTCTTTTGATCAGCTAACATTTAAGGACTTAGTACAGCTAGAACCCTATGCTGAAGCACAGTATGATAAACAAAACTTGATATTTCCTCACATCAAGGTGAAAGATGAATATGGAGAAACATACCCTTGTAGGAAAATGGTTATAGCATTTAACATGTAGCTACTATATAACTTGGTAGGGTGACATGGATAGTTACTACCTTTCATTAACTAAGATCTGAATTCTTATTGTTTATGTCTCATTGATGACATTTAAAATGTAAATTAATGTGCTTTTAATTATTCTTGATTGGTTATAAATGTAAATCATGATTTATCTTCCTTCCTCAGCATATGAAGCTTTAAAACAAATCTAAATCTTCAAGCCATAAGTTATAAATGTTTGGTATCTGAAATACAACTTCTGGTATTCTAAATATTTTGTAATGAATATTTGATCAGTAAAACTGTTGACATGACATAGTGAGAAGTAAAGAGTTCTTTTTCTTTGGAAAATGAAAGGGAAGGAATTCATATCACTATCACTTGAAACAAGAGAAGGAAACACTTCTAAGACTTTAAGGTAATACTTTAAAATAACATTGCTAATTTTTCTAGTTGATAAGTATAAAACTTTCAGAAAAATGATTAACAACCAAAGTTAGTAAAAATAATAGTATATATATACTATATATATATATATATATTTTTTTTTTATACAGAGTCTCACCATGTCACCCTTGGTAGAGTGCTGTGGTGTCACAGCTCACAGCAACCTTAAACTATTGGGCTCAAGTGATTCTCTTGCCTCAGCCTCCCAAGCAGCTGGGACCACAAGCAACTGCCAAAATGCTTGGCTTGGAGCATGATGGCAGACAGGACAGATGTGTAGCCCACCTCTCCCAAGCCACCAGGTGAGAGGAAAGGCAGTCTGGACCTTCCCTGTGTGTGGATTATTGGAGTGGACAGACAGCTGGAGATGCCCAGCAAACTGGCGGATTGCTATATATGAGGGGTAATTTAAAATCACAGACTCTGTTGTAGAGATTCTTCCCTGCTTGGCCGTGCCGGCCAGCAGGCCCCTCCCCTATGGAGGTCAGCAGCTTGTAAATGCTGACAAAACCCAACTGACAAATAATTATTCCTGAACTGAGGGAGGCATCCGAAAGGAGAGCCACTCAAAACCACGGGGAGCTGAGCAAACTGTTGGACAATTGAATGGAAGGGATCCTGCCCGGGAAACAGACATTTTGAACTACCCAAAAGGGCGGGCACCTTTCCCCCAGGCATTGGAGGGGGCTGGCGGTTTAGGGTGCGTAGGGAACTGGCAGGCGAAAATCCAAAAGAGAAACTCTCAACTATAAAACCCAGAATAAGTCCCCTGAACACTCCAACCCTGGGACCCAGCTTGAAGCCACAGACCCAGCTTTGGCTGCTAAAGCCGGGAAGCTACTGAAGCCACGGACCCGGCTTTAGCTGCTGAGGCCATGAACTTGGATTTAGCCCCGGGAGCCAGCTACAACAGATAAAACCGCAAGCCCTCCAATGACCACGCGAACTCAGCACCACTCCTCCTACAGCCGATTGCAGTCACCAGTTTGCAGGAGAACCTGGGAACAGAGTGGAAAGACTTGAGAACCATGGACACCTCCACTGAGTGGGAAGGTTGGTCGCAAGTGCTGTCTGGAAAAGAACAGCCGAGGTTACACAATTCTTAGGCAACAAACTGTTGCAGAAATTCCAAAATGGCGATCAACCAGGGAAGGTGGTTACCATGGTAACAGTATAAACTGTAAATCAGGTATAAGCCTCGGGATCACTCACAGCTCCACCTGGTGTCCAGAAAGTATATTGCAGTATGATATATTCCTACGAAAGTTGATCCCTACAGCAGATATATAGATAAATATAGGTATATTTCTACACACAAGAATATTTTTGCAGTTGGTGGCTTTTTTTTTTGGTCTTAGTGTTCTTTTTTGTTTGTTTGTTTTGTTTTTGTCTGTTTTTCCCTCACCATTTTCTTAGAGGAGTTTTTGATAAATTTTTATTATTAATTTTTATATAAATATAATTTTTCTTTCTTTTTTTTTTTTTGTAGAGACGGAGTCTCACTTTATGGCCCTCAGTAGAGTGCCGTGGCCTCACACAGCTTACAACAACCTCCAACTCCTGAGCTTAAGCGATTCTCTTGCCTCAGCCTCCCAAGTAGCTGGGACTACAGGCACCCGCCACAACGCCCGGCTATTTTTTTGGTTGCAGTTCAGCATGGGCCAGTTTGAACCCACCAACCTCAGTACATGGGGCCGGCACCTTACCGACTGAGCCACAGGCACCACCCTATATTTTTATGTCTTCTAATTTTAATTTCTTCTTTCTTCTCATTTAACATTCCTAATAACACCACTTTTTCATCTCTATTTTTTTCCTTTCTTTCAATTATTTTACGATCTTCACTATTTTTATTGCAGTTGTTCTTATATTGCTGTTGTCGTGGCTGTTACCTGTAAGTCTATGTGTTTCCATCTGTCTCTGTATTTATGAGCCCGTATGCCTGGTAAACTTTGTATCTTTTTATTTGTTCATTTAGTTTCAATCAGCTTAGTGTTATAACCTGCAACTCTGAGCTCCTCACACTCCCTTCCACTCTCACTCTGTGATCTGGAGACCTGCCCCCCCAGGGGTCCAGATTCTTGGGTGAACTCTCGAGAGGTGCAGACAGGACCTGGAGTGCAGCTGGCCAGTGCTGACTCTATAGCAAAGGAGCAAGAAGACGACGGTCGGCTAAGAGGAAATTACACTAGAACAGTGGTGACCCGAGGTGCAGAGCAACATCCGTCTTCAGCAATAACAAGGCCCACCCCCAGATATCCCATAGCCAATCCTCCTATCATCCTGGGCAACCAGATGAGGCTGAGCATCTTCTCAGATGGCAACCACCATGGAACAGACCTGGGACTGAAACACAGGCCCCGGGAGTAAAGGGTTTGCCTGAGGCAGCACTGACCAGGGTGGAACACGGGGACTAGAAAACACACCCGCAGAGCTGGGAAACTCCAGGGGTGGGGCTGATCCAGAGGACCACTTGACTGAGCCTAAGACGCACCTGGCCCTCAGGGGATCACCAGCCTATAGACAAAGGAGGCCAAGAGGCTGCAGCCGACAACTGATCGTGTTGTGAATACAAACCCACAGGACTAAAGACAGCACCTGAGGCACAGGTTCTAGGAACTCAAATCAGCCTCTCCTCTGCAGAAGAATCTAGCAGGATCAGAAGCAAACTCCCACAGTGTTGTTCTGTTCACCCAGTAACATAAACTAAGGGTGGGGCTGGAACTGAGTGAACACCTCCAGCCTCCATCAAGTGCCTGAGGTTGACAGGCCAGACCATCCCCTGCAAGATAAAGACAGAAAGCAGCAGCCTAGATGAAAAGACACAGACTACCCTGTGACTTAGGCAGGTGCAAACGCCTGGAGTATTTGCTTACTTCAGACAACTCACTGGGTCACAGCCCTGTGGGGCTAGCAGCGACTGGGTGTGACAGAGCTGCAAGGTGGGAAAGGAGGCATCAATCTTCCCAGACTGATCTATTTACTGGGTGGTTCTTCCTGACTCCACGCAGCACTGGAGCAACCCATATTAGAGCAGTCACCAGACCCCTGTGATCCAGTTCCCAGGGACATCTTGAACTCTCCCACCCGAGGCAGCTGCTGACTGAGACAATTGATTTGGACCTTTTGAACTGAGCCACTCACCTGGGGACTATCCAGGTGGTGCCCTGCATGTGTGGTTGTAGGAAGGTTTGATTTTCCTTTTCCATTTGTTGCCTGTGGTAGGTGGAGTGACTTAATTGCTGGTATTTCTCCACAGCTGAGACATCAACCCAGAGTAACTGTTTCACTAGGGTCAAATAGAAACCAGCTGAAAATAAGACAGAACCACTTAGCGCCTCTACACCAAACAGGGCCCCAGTTTCTAAGGCCACAGCACTGTACGGGTCCTCGACAAAACACCAGGGGAGAAATCAAAGGGAGTAAAACAATCATGGGGCGTAATCAGGGGAAAAACTCTGGTAATATGAATAACCAGAATAGATCAACCCCCCTAAGGAAAGATACGGCAGATGTAATTGAAGATCCCATTCACAAACAACTGGCTGAGATGTCAGAAATCGAACTCGGAATTTGGATGGCAAACAAGATTAACAAAATGAAACTAGGAATTCGTGGAGAAATTCAAAAGCTGTCTCAAGAATTTAACGAATTAAAGACAAAACCACCAAAGACATAGACACACTGAAGCAAGAATTTGCAGCCTTCAAAGATATGAAAAATACAGCAGAATCCCTTAGCAACAGAATGGACCAAGCAGAAGAAAGGATCTCCGACATCAAAGATAAAGCCTTTGAACGCTCCCAAACTCTCAAAGAGGAAGAGAAATGGAGAGCAAAAATGGATCACTCTCTCAGAGAGCTCTGGGAAAACTCAAAGAAGACAAATATTCGACTCATAGGAATTCCTGAAACAGATGAAGAGGCTTCACTGGGTGCAGAGGCCCTTCTGCATTAAATTATGAAAGAGAATTTTCCAGACATGCCTAGAGAACCTGAAATTCAGATAGCAGATAGCTTCAGAACCCCAGCACGACTCAACCCCAATAAGACACTCGCCAGGCAAATCATGATTAACTTCACTAAAGTTAATATGAAGGAGAAAATTCTCAAAGCGGCCAGGAGAAAGAAAACTATTACCTTCAAAGGGAAGAACATTGGAATGACTGCAGATCTCTCTGCTGAAACTTTTCAAACCAGAAGAGGGTGGTCATCAACGTTTAATCTCCTCAAGCAGAATAACTTTCAACCCGGGATCTTGTACCCAGCTAAACTGAGTTTCACTTAAGATGGAGAAATTAAATACTTTAATGACATTCATATGTTAAAGAAATTTGCCATAACCAAACCAGCTCTTCAGGATATTCTCAGACCTATCCTCCATAATAACCAACCCAATCCTCTAATACAAAAGTAAACTCACTCAGAAACTTCTGATCAAACTCCAACTTCCACAATGGCAAAAGGATTAAAAATGCCCACTGGGCTTTTGAAAAACTCAATACCCCAAATTTCACCAAACTTATCAATACTCTCCATTAATGTGAATGGCTTCAACTGCCCTCTAAAGAGACATAGGTTAGCTGACTGGATACAAAAACTCAGGCACGACATTTGTTGCATATAAGAGTCACATTTTAACTTAAAATGCAAATACAGACTCAGAGTGAAAGGATGGTCATCCATATTTCAGGCAAATGGTAACCAGAAAAAAGCAGGTGTTGCAATTTTATTTGCGGATACAATACGCTTTAAACCAACAAAAGTAAGGACGGACAAGAATGGTCACTTCACATTTGTTAAGGGTAAGACTCAATATGATGAGATTTCAATTATTAACATCTATGCACCCAACCAGAATGCACCTCAATTTATAAGAGAAACTCTAACAGAAATGAGCAACTTGACTTCCTCCAACTCTATAATAGTCAGAGATTTTAACACTACTTTGGCAGTGATGGATCAATCCTCCAACAAAAAGCTGAGTAAAGAAATTTTAGATTTAAATCTAACCATCCGGCATTTAGATTTAGCAGACATCTACAGAATATTTCATTCCAACAAAACTGAATACACATACTACTCATCAGCCCACGGAACTTACTCCAAAATTGATTACATCTTAGGTCACAAGTCTAACCTCAGTAAATTTAAAGGAATAGAAATTATTCCATGCATCTTCTTGGACCATCATGGAATAAAACTTGAGGTGAGTAACAACAGGGATCTGCATAGTCATACAAAAACATGGAAGTTAAATAACCTTATGCTGCATGATAGCTGGGTCAGAGATGAGATCAAGAAGGAAATTGCCAAATTTCTTGAACAAAACGACAATAAAGACACGAACTATCAGAACCTCTGGGACACCACAAAGGCAGTTCTAAGAGGGAAATTTATAGCACTGCAAGCCTTCATCAGGAGAATGGAAAGAGAGGAAGTAAGCAACTTAATGGGACATCTCAAGAGACTGGAAATGGAAGAACACTCCAACTCCAAATCCAGTAGATGAAAAAAATAACCAAAATCAGAGCAGAACTAAATGAAATTGAAAACAAAAGAATAATACAACAAACAGATCTGATACAAACAGATCAATAAATCAAAAAGCTGGTATTTTGAAAAGGTCAACAAAATAGATAAACCTTTGGCCAACCTAATCGGGAAAAAAAGACTAAAATCTCTAATGTCATCAATCAGAAATAAGAAAGACAAAATAACAACAGACTCCTCAGAAATCAAAAAAATCCTTCAGGAATATTACAAGAAACTTTATTCTCAGAAATATGAAAATCTGAAGGAAATTGATGGTTACTTGGAAGCACGTCACCTTCGAAGACTTAACCAAAATCAAGTGGAAATGTTGAAGGGGCCCATATCAAGTACGGAAATAACATCAACCATACAAAATCTCCCCAAAAGTAAAGCCCGGGACCAGATGGATTTACGTCAGAATTCTACCAAACCTTTAAAGTGGAATTAGTACCTATATTACTCAACCTGTTCCAAAAGGTAGAAAAAGAAGGAAGACTACGCAACACGTTCTATGAAGCAAACATCACCCAGATCCCCAAACCAGGAAAAGACCCAACAAGAGAAGAAAATTATAGATCAATATCACTAATGAATATAGATGCAAAAATATTCAACAAGATCCTAACAAACAGAATACAGCAACGTATCAAACAAATCACACATCATGACCAAGTCCGTTTTATCCCAGGGTCTCAAGGCTGGTTCAATATACGTAAATTCATAAATGTAATTCAGCACACAAACAAATTAAAAAACAAAGACCATATGATTCTCTCTATTGATGCAGAAAAAGCTTTTGATAAGATCCAACATCCCTTCATGATCAGAACACTCAAGAAAATTGGTATAGAAGGGACATTTCTTAAACTGATAGAGGCCATCTACAGCAAAGCACAGCCCTATAATATTGAATGGAGTTAAATTGGAATCATTTTCACTCAGATCAGGAACCAGACAAGGCTGCCCATTGTCTCCATTGCTCTTTAACATTGTAATTGATGTTTTAGCCACGGCAATTAGGGAAGAAAAGGCGATCAAGGGTATCCACATAGGGTCAGAAGAGATCAGTCTTTCTCTCTTCGCAGATGATATGAGTGTATATTTGGAAAATACTAGGGACTCTACTACAAAACTCTTAGAAGTGATGAAGGAATACAGCAGCATCTCACGTTACAAAATCAACATTCATAAATCGGTAGCCTTTATATATACCAACAATATTCAACTTGAAAAAACAGTTCAGGTCTCTATCCCATTCACAGTAGTGCCAAAGAAGATGAAATACTTGGGAGTTTATCTAACAAAGGACGTGAAAGATCTATATAAAGAGAAATATGAAACTCTAAGAAAAGAGATAGCTGAGAATGTTAACAAATGGAAAAATATCCCATGCTCATGGTTGGGGAGAATCAACATTGTTAAAATGTCCATACTACTCAAAGCAATATATCATTTCAACGCAATATCCATTAAAGCTCCACTGTCATACTTTAAAGATCTTGAAAAAGGAATACTTCATTTTATATGGAATCAGGAAAAAACTCGAATAGCCAAGACATTACTCAAAAATAAAAACAAACCAGGAGGAATCACGCTACCAGACTTCAGACTATACTACAAATCGATAGTGATCAAAACAGCATGGTACTGGCACAAAAACAGAGAATTAGACGTCTGGAACAGAGTAGAGAACCAAGAGATGAATCCAGCTAATTACCGTTATTTAGTCTTTGACAAGCCAATTAAAAACATTCAATGGGGAAAAGATTCCCTATTTAACAAATGGTGCTGGTGAACTGGCTGACAACCTGTAGAAGACTGAAACTGGACCAACATCTTTCACCATTAACCAAGATAGACTCTCACTGGATTAAAGATTTAAACCTAAGACATGAAACTATAAAAATACTAGAAGAGAGTGCAGGGAAAACCCTTGAAGAAATTGGGTTGGGTGAGTTTTTCATTAGAAGGATGCCCCGGGCAATTGAAGCTGCTTCAAAAATACACTATTGGGACTTGATCAAACTGAAAAGCTTCTGCACAGCCAAGAACACAGTAAGTAAAGCAAGCAAACAGCCCTCAGAATGGGAAAAGATATTTGCATTTTATGTCTCCGACAAAGGTTTAATAACCAGAAGCCACAGAGAACTCAAACGCATTAGCAAGAAAAGAACAGGGGATCCCATCGCAGGCTGGGCAAAGGACTTGAAGAGAAACTTCTCTGAAGAAGACAAGTGCATGGCATTCAGACATATGAAAAAATGCTCATCATCTTTAATCATCAGAGAAATGCAAATCAAAACTACTTTGAGATATCATCTAACTCCAGTGAGACTAGCCCACATCACAAAATCCCAAGACCACAGATGTTGGAGTGGATGTGGAGAAAAGGGAACACTTGCACTGCTGGTGGGAATGCAAATTAATACATTCCTTTTGGAAAGAGATATGGAGAACACTTAGAGATCTAAAAATAGATCTGCCATTCAATGCTGTAATCCCTCTACTGGGCATATATCCAGAAGACCAAAAATCACATCATAGCAGAGATATTTGTATCAGAATATTTATTGCAGCCCTATTCATAATTGCTAAGTCATGGAAAAAGCCCAAGAGCCCATCGATCCACGAATGGGTTAATAAATTGTGGTGTATGTACACCATGGAATATTATGCAGCCTTAAAAAAGATGGAGACTTTACCTCTTTCATGTTTACATGGATGGAGGTGGAACATATTCTTCTTAGTGAAGTGTCTCAAGAATGGAAGAAAAAGTACCCAATGTACTCACCCTTATTATGAAACTAATGTGGGACCTTAACATGAAAGCTATAACCCAGTTACAAGCTAAGAATAGGGAGAAAGGGGAAAGGGAGGGGAGGGAGGGGGGAGGTAGGTGGAGGGAGGGGGATTAATGGGATTACATCTGCGGTGCCTCTTACAAGGGAATATGTGAATCCTAGTAAAAGTGGAATGTAAAGATCTTAGCAAAATAACTAAGAAAATGCCACGAAAACTATGTTAACTAGTGTGATGAAAATGTGTAAACGGTCTATGAACCAAGTGTATTGTGCCCCATGATCATACTAATGTACACAGCTATGATTTAATAAAATAAATAAATAAATAAATAAATAAAAAACAAACAAAATGCTTGGCTTTTCTCTCTCTCTCTCTTTTTTTTTCAATTAAGTCATAGCTTTGTACATAATGCAATCATAGGGCACTGTACACTGGTTTTGTATACAATTTGACATATTTTCATCACACTGGCTAACATAGCCTTCCTGGCATTTTCTTAGTTATTGCGTTAATTCATTTATATTCTACATTTACTAAGTTTCACATGTACCCTTGTAAGATGCACCATCGGTGTGGTCCCACCAGTCACCCTCCCACCTCCCATCCTCCCCTCTCCCCTCCTTTCCCCTTTACCCGTATTCTTAGGTTATAATTGAGTTATTGTTTTCATATGAAAACTATAAATTAGTTTCATAGTAGGGCCGAGTACATTGGATACTTTTTCTTCCATTCTTGAGATACTTTACTAAGAAGAATATGTTCCAGCTCTATCCATGTAAACATGAAAGAGGTAAAGTCTCCATCTTTCTTTAAGGCTGCATAATATTCCATGTGTACATATACCACAATTTATTAATCCATTCGTGGGTTGATGGAAATTGGGCTTCTTCCATGATTAGTAATTATGAATTGGGCCTCAATAAACATTCTGGTACAAATATCTTTGTTATAATGCGATTGTCTTCTGGATATATACCTAGTAGAGGAATTATAGGATTGAATGGCAGATCTATTTTTAGATCTCTAAGTGTTCTCCAAACATCTTTCCAAAAGGAGTGTATTAATTTGCATTCCCACCAGCAGTGTAGAAGTGATCCCTTTTCTCCACATTTGTGCCAGCATCTCTGGTTTTGGAATTTTGTGATGTGGGGTAATCTTACTGTAGTTAGATGATATCTCAAAGTAGTTTTGATTTGTACTTCTCTGATGGTTAAGGATGATGAGCATTTTTTCATGTGTCTGTAGGCCATGTGCCTGTCTTTTTCAGAGAATTTTCTCTTCAAGTTCCTTCCCCAGCCTGTGATGGGATCACTTGTTCTTTTCTTGCTTATATGTTTGGGTTCTCTATGGATTCTGGTTATTAAACCTTTGTAGGGGACATAACCTGCAAATATCTTCTCCCATTTTGAAGGCTGTCTGCTTGCTTTACTTACTGTGTTCTTGGCTGTGCAGAAGCTTTTTAGTTTCATCAGGTCCCAGTAGTGTATTTTTGATGCTGCTTCAATTTTCAGGTGGGTCCTCCTCATAAAATATTTGCCCTGGCCAATTTCTTCAAGAGTTTCCTTGCACTTTTTTCTAGTATTTTTATAGTTTCACGTCTTAAGTTTAAATCTTTAATCCAGTGAGAGTCTATCTTAGTTAATGGTGAAAGGTGTGGATCCAGTTTCTGTCTTCTAAAGGGCAGAAGCCAATTCACCCATCACCATTTGTTAAATGGGGAATCTTTTCCCCACTGAATGTTTTTAATTGGCTTGTCAAAGATCAAATAACAGTAAGTAGCTGGGTTCTTTTCTTGGTTCTGTATTCTGTTCCATACAGCTACCTCTCTGTTTTTGTGCCAGTACCATGCTGTTTTGATCACTATTGATTTATAGTATAGTCTGAGGTCTGGTAGCATGGTGCCTCCTGCTTTGTTTTTATTCTGAGTAATATCTTAGCTATTTGAGATTTTTTATAATTCCATATAAAGTGAAGTATTTTTTTGTGACCTTTGAATTATGACAGTGGAACTTTATTAGGGATTGCACTAAAATTGTATATTGCTTTGGGTAGTATAGACATTTTAACAATATTGATTCTTCCCAGCCATGAGCATGGTATGTTTTCCCATTTCCACCTTCAGCTATTTCTTTTCTTAGAGTTTCATGGTTCTCTTTATAGAGATCTATCACGTCCTTTGTTAGACAAACTCCCAAATATTTCATCCTTTTTGGCACTACTGTGAACGGAATAGAGTCCTTGACTGTTTTTGCAGCTTGACTATTGTTGGTATATATAAAGGCTACCAATTTATGAGTGTTGATTTTGTAACCTGAGATGCTGCTGTATTCCTTGATCACTTCTAAGAGTTCTGTAGTAGAATCCCTGGTGTTTTCCTGATATATAATCATATCTTCTGCAAAGAGTGATAGTTTGATCTCTTCTGACCCTATATAGATACCCTTGATCACCTTTTCTTCCCTAATTGCAATGGCTAAAAATTCCATTACAATCTTAAAGAGAAGTGGAGACAATGGGCAACCTTGCCTGGTTCCTTATGTGAGTGTAAATGATTTCAGTTTAACTCCATTCAATATAATATGGGCTGTGGGTTTGCTGTTGATGGCCTCTATCATTTTAAGAAATGTCCCTTCTGTACCTATTTTCCTTTTTTATTATGTCTTTTGTACATAGATCATAAATACATTTATGCCAATTTCAGTGTGTTAATTATTTGTACTAATTGGAATGCTCACATCATACTAATCAGCATAGCTTTCACCTCATTTACCCAATTATAGCATTAGGACATTTGTGTTCTACACATGATAGAACCAACTTGTATGTGCAATGTGCTCCATAATTGTGGTCCCCCTACTATCACTCCCTCCCCCTCAACATCCCTCTTCCTCCCCTTCCCTCCTTCATCCTGTGTTTTAATTTTCCAGCACCATCCGTGTAACATAAAGGAGGTAAAGTCTCCATATTTTTTACTGCTGCATAGTATTTCATGTTATACATATACCACAATTTACTAATCCATTCATGGTTCGATGGGCACTTGGGCTTCTTCCACGACTTGGAAATTATGAATTGAGCTGAAATGAACAATCTGGTGCAAATATCTTTATTGCCAAATGATTTTTGGTCCTTTGGATATACACCTAGAAGAGGAATTGTAGGATCAAATGGCAGGTCTACACTTAGATCCCTGAGTGTTCTCCAGACTCCCTTTCAAAAGGATCATACTAGCTTGCATTCCCATCAGCAGTGCAGAAGTGTTCCCTTTTCTCCACATCCATGCCAACATCTGTTGTTTTGGGATTTTGTGATGTGTGCCTCTCTTCCTGAAGTTAGATGGTATCTCAGAGTAGTTTTGGTTTGCATTTCTCTGATGATTAAAGATGATGAGCATTTTTTCATGTGTCTGTAGGCCATGCACCTGTCTTCTTCAGAGAAGCTTCTGTTCATGTCTCTTGCCCACAATGAAATGGAATCACTTGTTTTTTGCTTAGTAATATGTTTGAGTTCTCTGTGGATTCTGGTAATTAGACCTTTGTCAGTAAGCTTGCAAAAATCCTCTCCCTTTCTGAGGGCTGTCTATTTGCTTTACTTAGTGTGTTCTTGGCAGTGCAAAGCTTTTTAATTTTATCAGATCCCAGTACTGTATTTTTGATGTTGCTTCAATTGCCCGAGGTGTCTTCCTCATGATGTAATCTCCCAGGCCAATTTTCTCAAGCATTTCCCCTGCACTCTCTCTAAGAATATTTATAGTTTTATGTCTTAGGTTTAAGTCTTTTAACCAGGGAGAGTCCATTTTTGTTAGAGAAGAAAGGTTTGGGTTCAGTTTCAGTCTTCTACAAGATGCCAGCCAATTCATCCAGCACCATTTATGAAATAGGGAATCTTTCTCCCTATTTATATTTTTAATATGCTTATCAAAAATCAAATGATGATAAGTGTCTGGGTTCACCTCTTGGTCTTCAGTTCTGTTCCATACATCTACCTCTCTATTTTTGTGCCAGTACCATGCTGTTTTTATCACTATCAATTTATAATATAGGCTGAAGTCTGGAAGTGTGATTCCTCCTGATTTGTTTTTATTTCTGAGTAATGTCTTGACTATTTTTTTTCTGTTTCCATATAAAATGAAGTAATAATTTTTCCAGTTCGTTAAAATATGAGAGAGGTGCTTTAGTAGGGATTGCGTTAAATCTGTAAATTGCTTTAGGTAGTATAGACATTTTAATGTTGTTGATTCTTCCCAGCCATGAGCATGGTATGTTTTTCCATTTGTTAACATATTCAGCTATTTCTTTTCTCAGAGTTTCATAGTTCTCTTTATAGAGATTTTTACATCCTTAGTTAGATACACTCCCAGATATTTCATCTTCTTTGGCACTATTGTTAAGCGAATAGAATCCTGTATTGTTTTTTCCCCTTGATTATTGTTGGTGTATATAAAGGATAAAGACTTATGAGTGTTAATTTTGTATCCTGAGACGTTGCTGTATTCCTTGATCACTTCTAGGAGTTTTGTAATTGATTCCCTGGGGTTTTCCAGATATATAATAATATCATATGTACAGAGTGACAGTTTGATCTCCTCTGGTCCTATTTGGATCGCTTGATTGCCTTCTCTTGCCTGATAGTGGTGGCTAAGACTTCCATTACAATGTTAAAAAGCAGTGGAGGCAGTGGGCATTCTTGCCTGGTTCCTGATCTGAGTGGAAATGATTTCAATTATACTCCATTCACTGTGATATTGGCTGTGGATATGCTGTAGATAGCCTCTATCAGTTTAAGAAATGTTCCTTCTGTACCTATTTTCTTAAGTGTTCTGATCAAGAAAGGATGCTGGATATTGTCAAAAGCTTTTTCTGTATCAATTAAGAGAATCATATGGTCTTTTTTAAAAATTTGTTTATGTGATGTATTATATTTATGGATTTAAGTATATAGAACCATCCTTGGGACCCTGGGATGAAACCCACATGGTCGTGGTGTATAATTTGTTTGATGTGTTGTTGGATTCTGTTTGCTAGGATCTTATTGAATATTTTTGAATAAGAATGAATGAATGAATCAATCAATATTTTGATTCATTTGAATGAATTTTGAATGAATTAATATTTTGATTGAATGTTTGAATTCAATATTTCTTTTGAATGAATCAATATTCATTAGAGATATTGGTCTATAATTTTCTTTTCTTGTTGGATCTTTTCCTGATTTGGGTGTCAGGGTGACATTTGCTTTGTAGAATGAGTTGGGAAGTATTCCTTCTTTTTCTATGTTTTGGAAAAGATTAAGTAATGTAGGTATTATTTCCTCTTTAAAGGTTTGGTAGAATTCTGATGTGAAGCCATCTCATCCCAGGCTTTTCTTTTTGGGGAGATTTCTTATAGTTGATGCTACTTCAGAGCTTGTTATAGGCTTGTCCAACATTGTCGCTTTTTTCTGGCTAAGTCTAGGAGGATGGCATGTTTCCAAGTATTGATCTATTTCCTTCAGATTTTCCTACTTCTGAGAGTAGAGTTTTATGTAGTATTCATTAAGGATTTGTTGAATTTCTGAGGAGTTTGTTGTTCTTTGACCTTTATCATTTCTGATTGATGAAATTAGTGATTTCACTCTTCTACTTCTGGTAAGGTTAGCCAATGGTTTATCTATTTTATTGACCTTTTCAAAAAACCAACTCTTTGATTGGTTGATCTGTTGTATGATTCTTTTGTTTTCAATTTCATTTAGTTCTGTTCTAATTTTAGTTATTTCTTTTCTTCTGCTGGGTTTAGGGTTGGAAAGTTCTTCCTTTTCCAGTTGCTTGAGATGTCCCATTATGTTATTTACTTCCTCTCTTTCTGTTCTCTTTAGAAAGGTTTGCAACATTATAAATTTTCCTCTTAGGACTGCCTTTGCGGTATCCGAGAGGTTCTGATAGTTCATTTCTTCATTATTGTTTTGTTACAAAATTTTGGTAATTTCCTTCTTAATCTCATCTATGACCCAGCTATCATTCAGCATGAGGTTATGTAATTTTCATGTTTTTGCATGCATGTGGAGATTCCTGTTGTTACTGAGTTCAACTTTTATTCTGTGATAGTCTGAGAAAATACGAGGAATGATTTATATTTTTTAAATTTGCTGAGGTTAGACTTGTGACCTAAGATGTGATCAATTTTGGAGGATGATCCATGGGCTGATGAGAAGAATGTGTATTCAGTTTTGTTAGGATGAAATGTTCTGTAGATGTCTATTAGACGCAAATGTTGAAAGGTTAAGTTTAATTGTAAAATTTCTTTGCTTAGCTTCTTTTTTGAGGATCTATCCAACACTGCCAGAGGAGTGTTAAAGTTTCCAACAATTATGATGTGGGGGGAAATCAAGTTGCTCATGTCAGTTAGAGTTTCTCTTATAAATTGAGGCACATTCTGGTTGGGTGCATAAATGTTGATAATTGAAATTTCATTATGTTGAGTGTTGCCCTTAACAAATAAGTGACCATTATTGTCTTTTCTTACTTTGATTGGTTTAAAGCATATTGTATCTGCAAATAAACGCAACACCTGCTTTTTTCTGATTTCCATTTGCTTGAATTATAGATGATCATCCCTTCACCCTGAGTCTATGTTTATCTTTTAAGGTAAGGTGAGATTCTTGAATGCAACAGATGTGTGGCCTGAGTTTTTCTATCCAGTCAGCCAACCTGGGTCTTTTTAGAGGGAAATTTAAGCCATTCACATTAATTGAGAATAATGATAAGCCAGACAGAGTTTTGGGTATTGAGTTTTTCAAAAGTCCAGTGGACATTTTTAATCCTTTGCCACTGTAGAAGTTAGAATTTGATCAAAAGTTTCTGAGTGAGTTTACTTTGGTGGTGGAGGATTGTGTTGTTCATTAGTTCAGGATAGGACTGAAAATGTCCTGAAGAGCTGGTTTAGTTATGGCAAATTTCTTCAACGTGTGAATGTCATTAAAGTATTTAATTTCTCCATCATAGATGAAACTCAGTTTAGCTGGATACAGGATCCTAGGTTGAAAGTTATTTTGTTTAAGGAGATTAAAGGTCGATGACCACCCTCTTCTGGCTTGAAAGTTTTCAGCAGAGAGATCTGCAGTCATTCTAATGTTCTTCCCCTTGTGTGTTATGGTTTTCTTACGTCTTCCAGGTTTCAGAATTTTATCCTTCATATTAACTTTAGTGAAGTTAATTATAATGTGTCTATGAGAATTTTTATTTGGGTTGAGTCATGCCAGTGTTCTAAAACTGTCTGCTATCTGAATTTCAGAATCTCTTGGCATGTCTGGAATATTGTCTTTAATTATTTCATGAAGCAATGCGTCTGTATCTTTTGCAGCAACCTCATAACTTTCAGGTATTCCTATAAGGTGAATATTAGACCTCTTTGAATTATCCCAGAGCTCTCTGAGAGAATTATCCATTTTTGTTCTCCACTTTACCCCTCTTTTAGTGCTTGGGAGTGTTCAAAAGCTTTTTCTTCAATATCGGAGATCCTTTCTTCTGCCTGCTCTATTCTGTTACTGAGGGATTCTACTGTATTTTTTAGATCTTCGAGGGCTGCAAATTCTTGCTTCAATGTGTCAAAATCTTTGGTCATTTTGTCTTGAAATTCATTGAATTCTTGAGACATCTTTTGAATTTCTGCTTTAAATTCTTTTCATAATTTCCTCCATTTTGTTGATCTTATTTGCTATCCAAACTCTGAATTCAATTTCTGACATCTCAGCCAATTGTTTGGGAATGGAATCTTGTACTGTGTCTGCTTTATTGTTTCTTGGGAAAGTTGATCTACTCTGGTTGTTCATGTTGCCAGAGTATTTCCACTGATTCCACCTCATGATTGTTCTTCACTGTTGGCTCGGTGGTCAGGTAAGGTGAGATTGGATTGGGGTTTCCTGGAGTTGTGGTTGACCAGCCCTTTGTTAAGGATCTGGGACTGATGACTGCAGATTTTTTTCCCTTTAGCTTTGCAAAGGACCTGTAAAGTATCAAAGTCTGAAGCTGGGGAAACCTGCTTGGTGTGGTGGGGTTAGGTGGCTCAGTCTTGTATTCAACTGGTTTTTGTCTGATTCTGGTGGATCAGTGACTCTGGTTAAGTCTTAGCTGTGAAGAAATACAAGCAACTAAAAAAACGCACCTCCCCATACAACAACTGGAATGGGAAAATCGACCCTTCCTGTTACTACACAACCAGGGTATCACCTGAGAGTGTTCTTGGGTGATTGTCCCAAGTTAGGGGTTCCAAGCCAATTGACCCAGTCAGTATGAACTCTCAGGTGGGAGAGTTTGAAAGTCTCCAGTGGCTAGATAGCAGAGGTCTACTGGTTGCTCAGATTTAGCTCTTTCCAGTGCTCGACGGAGTCAGAAAGGCCCACCTGGTAGCACAGTAGGACCAGGGGGGTGAGTTTATTTCTCCACTTTGTTCCTTTTTCATGCCCAATCACTGGTGACCCTGCAGGGCTGCAGTCCTGCTCCCTGCAATAATGTGATGTGCCAGGGCTTAGCGCCTATCAGATTCAAAGGAAGGTCAATGCCCTTGAGGTCTGGCCACTGCCCTCAGCTACCAGCTGGCCACCAGCCAGCTCGGGGAGGTGAGGCCTGCCTGACTCAGGTGTTCAATAGCCACTGGTGAGTGTTCCACTTGGGCTCAGTCTAATCCTGGGGGAACCAGGCCAGAAAATGCTTATCTCCCTCAGCCACCACGCCTTTGCCCCTGCCACTCTGCAGCATCAGTATCCCTATAGAGTGAGTTCTGGTTTTCTCTGGCAGTGCACAGAGTTGGGGGGGTGGGTGTTTTTCCTAGATTATACCTGGCATGATCACTCTATTGTTGCTGAATTTTTGTGGGAAGAGCGCCTGCACAGCTCCTCTGAAACTGCCAAAGCCAGGGGATTTTGGCTATAGGAGCAGCTCCTGGAACGTGCTGCACATGGATCTGGAAGCAGGGTGTGGTACGCTGAACGCGATTCTGGCAGTGTCCAGTGCCCGGTACCTTCATGAAGGAGAACACTACTCCACTGGAGAGTCTGGTCAGGCGGGGGCCTGAGGTGTAGGCAGGGTGAGCACAATGCGTGGCTTCAGTGGCTCAATGGCTCAGCAGTCTCCGGATGGGCAGCACTTGGCCTCAGGGGTCTCTGGACAGGCGTGGAACATGGCCTCAGCAGTCTCTGGCTGGGCAGAGCATGGTGCTCAGCCACAGCAGTCTCTGGTCAGGCAGGTGTTGTGCAGAAGCTCGGAGGGCAGGGGCAGGGCTCAGGATCCACGGTCCGGCTTGGAGACAGGGAGGCTGCTAGGGACTGGCTGGGCAGGGGATGGGGCACTTGGTCATGCAGGCTGTGTGTGGGGGGTGCTCCTTAGTCCCTGCAGGGGTTAGGGATCTGGTTTATTCAGTGAGGGTGGAAAGGTGGACTGGAAGTTCAAAATGGCAGGGAAAATGTTAGTTCAATTTTTCTTTTTGGTAAGAGAATATTCAGAGTCACCACAGAGTCCCTCTGGAGGAAGTAGTCCCCACTTCCTACTGCTCTCACTCGTGGGTTGAGACAAGAGATCCTTAGTTCACTACTCACCTGTAGAAAACCCACAGGAGCAAACAAAGAGCGAAAGGAAAAGGAAAAAAGAATCTGCAGCTTTCTTGGGGGAGGTGTTGGAAACTTTTCCTTTCGGTTGAGTTTTGTACCTCAAGATTGTTGTCTTGGAATCGCAGCTTGCCTCAGCAGGGTTGACCTGCAGTTATCTCTCTTCTCTCTCGGTTGGGCTCTGTCTTCAGCTGAATTGGATACTTTCTGCACGTTATCTTTCTCTCTGGACAGGAGCTTCTGTCAGAGGCTGCTTCCAGTCGGCCCTCTTGCCCTGATCTCCCTATACCTATTTTCTTAAGTGTTCTGATCATGAAGGGATGCTGGATATTATCAAAAGCTTTTTCTGCATCAATTGAGAGAATCATATCTTTGTTTTTTAATTTGTTTATGTGCTGAATTATATTTATAGATTTACATATATGGAACCAGCCTTGAGACCTTGGGATAAAACCCACTTGGTCATGGTGTATAATTTTTTTGATGTGTTGCTGGATTCTGTTTGTTAGGATCTTGCTGAATATTTTTGCATCAATATTCATTAGTGATACTAGTCTATAATATTCTTTTCTTGTTTGGTCTTTTCCTGGTTTGGGGATCAGGGTGATGTTTGCTTCATAGAATATGTTTTGTAGTGTCCCTTCTTTTTCTATATTTTGAAAAAGGTTGAGTAATATAGGTACTAGTTCCTCTTTAAAGGTTTTATAGAATTGTGACATGAAGCCATCTGGTTCTGGGTCTTTCTTTTTAGGGAAATATTGTATAGTTGATGCTATTTCAAAACTTGATATAGGCCTGTTCACATTTCCACTTGATTCTGGCTAAGTCTTAGAAGGTGACGTGCTTCCAAGTATAGGTCAATTTCCTTCAGACTTTCATATTTCTAATAAAGTTTCTTGTAACATTCATTAAGGATTTTTTGAATTTCTGAGGAGTCTGTTGTTATTTCATCTTTGTCATTTCTGATTGAAGAAATTAGAGATTTTACCCTCTTTTTCCTGGTTAGGTTAGCCAAAGGTTTATCTATTTTATTGACCTTTTCAAAAAACCAACTTTTTGCTTTATTGATCTGTTGTATAATTCTTTTTTTTTTTTTTACAATTTAATTTAATTCTGCTCTAATTTTGGTTATTTATTTTCTTCTACTGGGTTTGGGATTGGAATGATCTTCCTTCTCCAGTTGCTTGAGATGTTCCATTAAGTTGTTAACTTCCTCTCTTTCCATTCTCTTAAAGAAGGCTCGAAGTGCTATAAATTTCTCTCTTAGAACTGCCTTTGCAGTATTGCAGAGGTTCTGATAATTCATGTCTTCATTGTCATTTTGTTCCAAAAATTTGGCAATTTCCTTCTTAATCTTGTCTAAGACCCAGGTATCATTCAGCATAAGGTTATTTAGCTTCCATGTTTTTGTAGAGTATGCAGATTCCTGTTGTTACTGAGTTCAACTTTTATTCCAAGGTCATCCAAGAAGAGGCAAGGAATAATTTCTAGTCCTTTGAATTTACTGAGGGTAGACTTGTGACCTAAGATGTGATTGATTTTGGAGTATGTCCATGGGCTGAAGAGAAGAATGTGTGTTCAGTTTTATTGGGATGAAATGTTCTGTAGATGTCTGTTAAACCAAATGTTGGATGGTTAGGTTTAAATCTAAAATTTCTTTGTTCAGCTTCTTATTGGAGGATCTATCCAACACTGCCAAAGGACTGTTAAAATCTCTGACTATTATGGAGCTGGATGAAATCAAGTTGTTCATGTCTGTTAGAGTTTCTCTTATAAATTGAGGCACATTTTGGTTGTTTGCATAAATATTAATAATTGAAAAATTATCATATTGAGTATTACCCTTTTTTTACGACAAACAAGGATTTATTTCAGAAATATAAGCATTTAAAAATTAATCATCATAATTCACTATATTAGAAGAACAAAAAAGAAAAAAGCATGTGGTCATTTCAACAAATGCAGGAAAATTATTTGACAAAAATTCAATACACATTTATGATCAAAATTCTCAGAAAACTAAGAAGAGAACTTTCTTCGTCTGATAAAGGGCATCTATGAAAAACCTACTGCTAACATTACACTTAATCATTAAAGACTGAATATTTTTCATTAAGATCAGGAACAAGACAAGAAGTCCACTCTTAACATTTCTTTTTTTTTTTTTCTTTTTTTTCTTTTATTGTTGGGGATTCATTGAGGGTACAATAAGCCAGTTACACTGATTGCAATTGTTAGGTAAAGTCCCTCTTGCAATCATGTCTTGCCCCCATAAAGTGTGACACACACTAAGGCCCCACCCTCCTCCCTCCATCCCTCTTTCTGCTTCCCCCCCCCATAAACTTAATTGTCATTAATTGTCCTCATATCAAGATTGAGTACATAGGATTCATGCTTCTCCATTCTTGTGATGCTTTACTAAGAATAATGTCTTCCACTTCCATCCAGGTTAATACGAAGGATGTAAAGTCTCCATTTTTTTTAATAGCTGAATAGTATTCCCTGGTATACATATACCACAGCTTGTTAATCCATTCCTGGGTTGGTGGGCATTTAGGCTGTTTCCACATTTTGGCAATGGTAAATTGAGCTGCAATAAACAGTCTAGTACAAGTGTCCTTATGATAAAAGGATTTTTTTCCTTCTTGGTAGATGCCCAGTAATGGGATTGCAGGATCGAATGGGAGGTCTAGGTTGAGTGCTTTGAGGTTTCTCCACACTTCCTTCCAGAAAGGTTGTATTAGTTTGCAGTCCCACCAGCAGTGTAAAAGTGTTCCCTTCTCTCCACATCCACGCCAGCATCTGCAGTTTTGAGATTTTGTGATGTGGGCCATTCTCACTGGGGTTAGATGATATCTCAGGGTTGTTTTGATTTGCATTTCTCTAATATATAGAGATGATGAACATTTTTTCATGTGTTTGTTAGCCATTCGTCTGTCATCTTTAGAGAAAGTTCTATTCATGTCTCTGGCCCATTGATATAAGGGATTGTTGGCTTTTTTCATGTGGATTAATTTGAGTTCTCTATAGATCCTGGTTATCAAGCTTTTGTCTGATTGAAAATATGCAAATATCCTTTCCCATTGTGTAGGTTGTCTCTTTGCTTTGGTTATTGTCTCCTTAGCTGTACAGAAGCTTTTCAGTTTAATGAAGTCCCATTTGTTTATTTTTGTTGTTGTCGCAATTGCCATGGCAGTCTTCTTCATGAAGTCTTCCCCCAGACCAATATCTTCCAGTGTTTTTCCTATGCTTTCTTGGAGGATTTTTATTGAACCATGCCTTAAATTTAAGTCCTTTATCCATCTTGAATCAATTTTTGTGAGTGGGGAAAGGTGTGGGTCCAGTTTCAGTCTTTTACATGTAGACATCCAGTTCTCCCAACACCATTTATTGAATAGGGAGTCTTTCCCCCAAGGTAAGTTCTTGTTTGGTTTATCGAAGATTAGGTGGTTGTAAGATGTTAGTTTCATTTCTTGGTGTTCAATTCGATTCCAAGTGTCTATGTCTCTGTTTTTGTGCCAGTACCAAGCTGTCTTGAGCACTATGGCTTTGTAGTACAGACTAAAATCTGGTATGCTGATGCCCCCAGCTTTATTTTTGTTACTAAGAACTGCCTTAGCTATACGGGGTTTTTTCCGGTTCCATACAAAACGCAGAATCATTTTTTCCAAATCTTGAAAGTACGATGTAGGTACTTTGATAGGAATGGCATTGAATAGGTAGATTGCTTTGGGAAGTATAGACATTTTAACAATGTTGATTCTTCCCATCCATGAGCATGGTATGTTCTTCCATTTGTTAATATCCTCTGCTATTTCCTTTCTGAGGAGTTCATAGTTTTCTTTATAGAGGTCCTTCACCTCCTTCGTTAGGTATATTCCTAGGTATTTCATTTTCTTTGAAACTATGGTGAAGGGAGTTGTGTCCTTAATTAGCTTCTCCTCTTGACTGTTATTGGTGTATACAAAGGCTACTGACTTGTGGACATTGATTTTATATCCTGAAACATTACTGTATTTTTTGATGACTTCTAGGAGTCTTGTGGTTGAGTCTTTGGGGTTCTCTAAGTATAAGATCATGTCGTCAGCAAAGAGGGAGAGTTTGACCGCCTCTGCTCCCATTTGGATTCCCTTTATTTCCTTGTCTTGCCTAATTGTATTGGCTAGAACTTCCAGCACTACGTTGAATAGTAAAGGTGACAGAGGACAACCTTGTCTGGTTCCAGTTCTAAGAGGAAAAGCTTTCAGTTTTACTCCATTCAGTAAAATATTGGCTGTGGGTTTGTCATAGATAGCTTCAATCAGTTTTAGAAATGTGCCACCTATGCCTATACTCTTCAGAGTTCTAATTAGAAAAGGATGCTGGATTTTATCAAATGCTTTTTCTGCATCTATTGAGAGGATCATGTGACCTTTATTTTTGCCTCTGTTAATATGGTGGATAACGTTTATAGACTTGCGTATGTTAAACCAGCCTTGCATCCCTGGGATGAAGCCTACTTGATCATGATGAATGACTTTTTTGATGATAAACTGTAATCTATTGGCTAGGATTTTGTTGAGAATTTTTCCATCTATATTCATGAGTGAGATTGGTCTGAAATTCTCCTTTTTGTTTGGGTCTTTTCCTGGTTTTGGTATTAGGGTGATGTTTGCTTCATAGAATGTGTTGGGGAAGGTTCCTTCTTCCTCAGTTTTTTGGAATAATTTCTGCAGTACAGGAATAAGCTGTTCCTTGAAGGTTTGATAGAATTCTGGAGTGAAGCCATCTGGACCAGGGCATTTTTTGGTTGGAAGCTTTTTTATTGTTTCTTTGATCTCAGTGCTTGAAATTGGTCTGTTCAGGAGGTCTATTTCATCCTGGCTAAGTCTAGGGAGAGGGTGTGATTCCAAATATTGATCCATTTCCTTCACATTGTCAAATTCCTGGCATAGAGTTTCTGGTAGTATTCAGAGATGATCTCTTGTATCTCTGTGGGATCAGTTGTTATTTCCCCTTTATCGTTTCTCATTGAGGTTATTAGAGATTTTACTTTTCTATTTCTAGTTAGTCTGGCCAATGGTTTATCTATTTTATTTATTTTTTCAAAAAACCAACTCCTTGTTTCATTAATTTTCTGAATGATTCTTTTGTTTTCAATTTCATTGATCTCTGATTTGATTTTGGATATTCCTTTTCTTCTACTGAGTTTATTCTTAGATTGTTCTTCTTTTTCCAATTCCATAAGATCTCTTGTGAGATTGTTGATGTGCTCTCTTTCTGCTTTTCGAATGTAGGCATCTAAAGCGATGAATTTTCCTCTCAAAACTGCTTTTGCAGTATCCCACAGGTTTTGGTAGCTTGTGTCTTCATTGTTGTTATGCTCAAGGAAGTTAATGATTTCCTGTTTTATTTCTTCTTTCACCCATCTGTTATTCAACAGAAGATTGTTTAATTTCCATGCCTTTGGGTGGGCTTGAGCATTTTTGTTAGAGTTGAGTTCCACCTTTAGTGCCTTATGGTCTGAAAAGATACAAGGTAAAATTTCAATTCTTTTGATTCTGTTGATATTTGTTTTGTGTCCCAGGATATGATCAATTTTGGAGAATGTTCCATGGGGTGATGAGAAGAATGTATATTCTTTATCTTTGGGGTGGAGTGTTCTATATGCGTCTATCAAGCATAGTTGTTCTGAGGTCTCATTTAAATCTCTTACATCTTTGTTTAATTTCTGTTTAGAGGATCTGTCCAGCTCTGTAAGAGGAGTGTTAAAGTCCCCTGTTATTATGGTATTATCAGATATCATATTGCTCAGACTGAGTAAGGTCTGTTTCAAGAATCTGGGAGCATTTAAATTGGGTGCATAAATATTTAGAATGGAAATGTCTTCTTGTTGTAGTTTTCCCTTGACCAATATAAAGTGACTATCTTTGTCTTTTTTGACTTTAGTTGCTTTAAGTCCACATGTATCTGAAAATAAGATTGCAACTCCTCTTTTTTTCTGAATTCCATTTGCCTGAAAAATTGTCTTCCAACCCTTGACTCGGAGCTTTAATTTGTCTTTTGAAGCCAGGTGTGTTTCTTGCAGACAGCAAATGGATGGCTTGTGTTTTTTAATCCAGTCAGCCAATCTATGTCTCTTCAGTGGGGAATTCAAGCCATTAACATTGATTGAGATAATTGATAAGTGTGGTAGTATTCTATTCGTCTTATTTGGTGAGAGTCCATTGCTTAGTTTTATCTTTTGCATCAGTGTGGAGGTTAGGTTCTGTCCTTTGATTTCTGAGTTCTTACTTTGCTGCTGATCCATTTTGGTGGTCAGTGTGCAGAACAGGTTGAAGTATTTCCTGTAGAGCTGGTCTTGTTGCGGCGAATTTCCTCAATGTTTGTATATCCGTAAATGATTTGATTTCTCCATCAATTTTGAAGCTTAGCTTAGCAGGGTACAGAATTCTGGGCTGAAAAGTGTTCTGCTTAAGAAGATTAAATGTAGATGACCATTGTCTTCTTGCTTGGAAAGTTTCATTAGAGA
Source organism: Nycticebus coucang (assembly GCF_027406575.1). NCBI lineage: Eukaryota > Metazoa > Chordata > Mammalia > Primates > Lorisidae > Nycticebus > Nycticebus coucang. The sequence goes on along the minus strand of NC_069789.1, from coordinate 33,671,645 downwards.
AGTCTGCGGTCACTCTGATGGATTTGCCCCTGTAGGTCAACTGGCGCTTACTCCTGGCAGCTTGCAGAATCTTTTCTTTTGTCTTGACTTTGGACAGGTTCATCACAATGTGTCTTGGAGAAGCTCGGTTGGAGTTGAGGCGACCCGGGGTCCGATATCCCTCTGAAAGCAGTGTGTCAGACTCTTTGGTGATGTTTGGGAAATTTTCTTTTATAATATTCTCTAGTATGGCTTCCATTCCTCTGGGGCATTCTTCTTCCCCTTCTGGGATTCCTATAACTCGTATGTTGGAACGCTTCATAAAGTCCCATAATTCTGACAGTGAACGTTCTGCTTTCTCTCTCTTCTTTTCTGCCTCTTTTACTGTCTGAGTTATCTCAAGAACTTTGTCTTCTACCTCTGAAATTCTTTCTTCTGCATGGTCTAACCTATTGCTGATACTTTCCATTGTATCTTTAAGTTCCCTAATTGACTGTTTCAGTTCCTTCAGGTCTGCTATATCCTTTTTATATTCTTCATATCGTTCATCTCTTATTTGATTCTGTTTTTGGATTTCATTTTGGTTATTTTCCACTTTATTAGCAATTTCCTTCATTGTTTCCATCATTTCTTTCATTGTTTTCAACATGTGTATTCTAAATTCCCTTTCTGTCATTCCTAACATTTCTGTATAGGTGGAATCCTCTGCAGTAGCTACCTCATGGTCCCTATTTGGGGTTGTTCTAGACTGGTTCTTCATGTTGCCTGGAGTTTTCTGGTGATTCTTCCTCATGAGTGATTTCTTTTATCTGTTTCCTTGCCCTAATTTTCCTTTCACTTCCTCTTGCTCTTTAAGTTCTTGTGCCTGTGGAAGTTGTGGGCGGGTTTAGACGGATTGAACACACGCGACCACTTGCCGGTTTTCCACTGTTTTAGTCCTCCTCTTGGGGTCCAGAAGTCTCTCGCTGACTCCCTGTATCTTCATAGGAGTGATGATAGGCAGTTCCCACCAGCCAGAGATGCCTGGAGTCCTATCTCCCCAGACTCATGGTGCCCAGATGCAAGGAAGCTGTTACTCGGCTGCCATCTTGCTCCGCCTCCCCTTGAGTATTACCCTTAACAAATATGAAGTGACCATTCTTGTTTCTTTACTTTTGTTGGTTTAAAGCCTATTGTATCTGCAAATTGATTTGCAACACCTGATTTTTTCTGATTTCCATTTGCCTGAAATATCGTTGACCACCCCTTCACCCTGAGTCTATATGTATCTTTTAAGGTAAGATGAGATTCTTCTATGCAGCAGATATCTGGCCTGAGTTTTTGTATCCAGTCAGCCAACCCGTGCCTCTTTATAGGACAATTTGAACCATTCACATTAATTGAGAATATTGATAGGCCTTTCGAAAGTCCACCGGACTTTGTGACTGTTAAATTGGAATTTGATCAAAAGTTTCTGGGTGAGTTTACTTTTGTGGTGAAAGATTATGCTGGTCTTTATGGAAGATAGGTCTGAGAATATTCTGGAGAGCTGGTTTAATTATGGCAAATTTCTTCAACATGTGAATGTCATTAAAGTATTTAATTTCTCCATCATAAATGAAACTCAGTTTAGCTGGATACAGGATTCTGGGTTGAAAGTTATTTATTTTAGGAGGTTAAAAGTCGATGACCATCCTCGTCTAGCTTGAAAGGTTTCAGCTGAAAGATTTTCAGTTATTCTAATACTATTCCCCTTGTAAGTAATGGTTTTCTTTCATCTGACTGCTTTCAGAATTTTCTCCTTCATATTAACTTTAGTGAAATTGATTATGATGTGTCTGGGGGATGTCTTATTCGGGTTGAGTCATGCTGGAGTTCTGAAACTGCTATCTGAATTTCAGAATCTCTTGGCATGTCTGCAAAGTTCTCTTTCATAATCTGATGAAGAAGAGACTGTGTGCCTTGTGAAGCTACTTCATTTTTGGTGATCCCTATAAGGCGAATATTGGTTTTCCTCGAATTATTCCAAAGCTCTCTGAGAGAGAGATCTATTTTTGCCCACCATTTCTCTTCCTCTTTGAAAATTTGGTAGCATTCAAAAGCTTTGTCTTCAGTGTCAGAAGTCCTTCCTTCTGCTTGTTCCATTCTGTTTCTGAGGGGTTCTACTGTATTTCTCAGATCTTTGAGGGCTTCATCTTCTTGTCTCAATGTGTCAAAATCTTTGGTCATTTGGTCTTTGAATTCGTTGAATTCTTGAGAGATCTTTTGGATTGTTGCTTGGAATTGTAATTAGATCTTATTTGCTACCCAGATTCTGAATTCAGTTTCTGACATCTCAGTCATTTGTTTATGCATGGGATCTTGTACTGTGTCTGCCTTGTTGTTCCTTGGGGGAGTTGATCTACTCTGATTATTCATATTGCCAGAGTTTTCCCATTGATTCTTTCTCATGATTGTTTTTCACTGTTGCCTCTGGCCATCCTCAGATTTGGGGTGGAGTCTCCCTGAGATTAGACCCTGGCTGGATCACTCTATTATTGCTGAATCTTTGTAGGGAGTGACCCTGTGTAGCTCCTCTGAAACTGCCCCAGCCAGGGAGTTCTAACTGTGGGAGCATCTCCCAGAGTGTGGCCCTCCCGTATCCAGCAGCAGGGCAGGGGGATGGTGCTCATTCTGGGAGTGTCTGGTGCCTGGTGACTTTGGCACAGAGAGCCCAATATTCCAGCAGTCTGTGGCCAGGACAAGGGCTCCGTGCATAGACAAGGAGGGTTCTGGAGGGAGGGTGCAGGTTGCGTGGCTACCACAGTCCCTGGCTAGATGGGTGGGCCAGTGTGGAGGCAGGAAGGGTATGGGAGGGAGGTCACAGTTTGTGTGGCTACTGGAGTCCCTGGCCAGGTCAGCTGGAAGCCTGGTGGGTGCCCAGCACGGGTGTGGGTCACTGACTGGCGCGGGCACCAGCAGAGTCTTGTGGCTGGGGCTGGTGTGGGCTGCGGGCTAGTGTGGGTGCTGGCGGAGTCCCCTGGGCAGGGTGTGTACAGGCCGCTGGCTCACTCAGGTGCCAACAGAGCCCCCTGGCCACAGTGGGCACGGGTGCCGGCAGAGTCCCCTGGTCGCAGTGGGTGTGGGTCACGTCGGTGCTGGTGGAGTCCCCTGGTCATGGCGGGCGTGGGTCACTGGTCACGCAGGCACCAGCAGAGTCCCCTGGCCTTGGTGGGCATGGTTTGCTGGCTTGTGTGGGCACTGGCAGAGTCCCTGGTGGGGGTTGTGGGTGGGGGGGAAGGGGGAATCTGCGCAACTCCGGGTTCTCTTGCTGGGGGAGAGCTTGGTCCAGCAGATGGGGGAGGGGTACCACTCAAGAACCTCTTCCCTCAGTCTCAGCAGAGGTTAGACTTCTGGTTCATCAGGTAAGGGGGGAATGGTGTACTGGAAGTTCAGAATGGCAGGGAAGACTTTAGTTCAGTTTTTATGCCTAGTGAGAGAGTGTTCAGAGTTATAGCAGGGTCCCTCTGAGGAAGTAGTACCCACTTCCCACAGCACTCACCTGTTGGGTGAGACAAGAGGTCCACAGTTCACTGTTTGTCTGTAGAAAACCCGCAGGAGCAAATGAAGAGATGACTTTTTAAAATGACATAATGTTTATGATTTCTTTATGTATTAGGCAAAGGAAGCTGCTTCATAACAGAATCATGGACTGATTGGAAGATTTAGGGGTAGACCAGAGGCTGTAGGAGATGACCCAAAGTGACATAGTTTAGTAGGAGGAATACAAGTGGACAAATTTCATTTTAATAACTGTATAATTAAATACTGTAAAAGATACAAATCAAAACATCAAATATGGAGGAGGACTGGGAAAGTTTTCATGAGGAAAGATGATCTTTTCAAAGGTCATTTAGTGGCAGATGTGATGTCAGTCTGCTGTGAAAAGACACTGGCCAAAGCATCATTCATCAATGTAGAAGATTCATATATTCATAAGACATTGGGCTTTGGAGCCAGACACCTGTGTTGAAATCTGCCACCTTAGAGCTGTGTGATCTTGAGAAATTATATATCCTTTGAGTCATAGTTTCCCATTTCGACAATCTCATTCTCTTTTTGTAGGAAATCTAATGATATAATCAACCAAACAACTTTTCAAAGTAAGAAATTTTGTGCTGATTCAGATGGCTTGTCACAGGAACTCAGACATTTTAAGAAAGAAGGTACAAAATTGGTTGAAACAATGTGACAAACTGAGTAGCAACCTGGAAAAAATATCTCAAGAGACTGATGAGAGATGTGAGTCTCTGAATATAAGCACAATTTGTTTTCCTGAACATTGGGCATCTTGCTTAAATAAAAGGGAAGAAGAACTTCAGAACTTAGTAGAGGTACTAACTTTGTAACTGAAAACCCTATTTGGGGGTAGAATAGTAGTAATAAGAAGATTAAATATTCCTAGCTAAGAACTGGCTTCAAAACAACTGATATCTGAAGATATAGTGATTTAGGATCAGTGCCCATAGCTCAGTGAGGAGGGCACCAGCCACATACACTGGAGCTGGTAGGTTTGAATCCAACCCGGGCCTGCCAAACAACTGCAACAAAAAACTAGCTGGGCATTGTGGCGGGTACCTGTAGGGCCAGCCACTTGGGAGGCTGAGGAAAGAGAATTGCTTAAGCCCAGGAGTTGGAGGCTGCTGTGAGCTGTGATGCCATAGCACTCTACCCAGGGTGACAGCCTCAGATTCTGTCTCAAAGAGAAATATATACAATGATTTAAACTTCTAAGTATAATACTTGGTGTGCTTAATACTTAGTCTTGTTTCATGTTTGGTATAAATGTCTTCTAGATCTTGCCATTAATTTAACACTTGTCCAATTTCTTTCTAACATCTATCCTTGGCTTTTTACTTATTTCTTCAGGGATGTGAACCCTGTCTTTTGATACAGAATACCTTTCACTTTTACTTTTCTCTTTTCTTTTTTAATAGGTTCTTCAAACCTATTATTCTTTAAGTATTTAGGATATTGGTGCCTCAAAGGATACTTGATAAGTTTGTGGATTTGCTTAAACTTAATACTCGTATGACTTGGTTTTTTCTTTCTATGCAATAGAAGATTTTACTAATATTCTCAGGAAGTAGGTACAAAGAAGAAGTATTTTAAGCCATTTTCCCTAAAAGGACCTAGAGTTCATGGCAATATAGCTAACTTCAAATTTGAGGCAGGAAATGTATAAGAAATGAGGCTAGAGATCTTGTCATACCAGAAAGTAAGGAAGCTATTAAACATTACTGGAATTGTATCAAAAGGACTTAGTAGCCAACTGCCCCCATTCAAAGGTGGTATAATTTGGGTATCAAAAAGAATAATTGCCATAATAGATTAAAACATATCAAATATATTAAAGCTGATCAATTTGTACAAATTTCATAGGGATCCTTTGAATCATGCTATGTAAGCAATGCATTCTTCTGAAAACTGGTCAATAAAGAGGAATAATACAGTACCCATCCATTTGTCCTGAAGGAACCATATCTTGGTTCAACAGGGTAATTAACCAAGATTATACAGTAATATAATAAGTAAGATTATTACTGGATAATCTTGGTTACCATAAATTCTCAACTAATAAAATGAAGAAGAAATGATAGAATTAAAATATCACTATTTTACAACCCCTAATGAAATATGGGGATTATTAATGGCCCTGTGGATATTAATGACTGCTTAAACCTGTTGATCTAAAGCTAATGGTGAACTTTACAATTAATACAGTAATCATAACTGAACCCACTGATTTTTTTTTGAGACAGAGTCTCACTTTGTCACCCTCAGTAGAGTACTGTGACATCATACATCACAGCAACCTCAAACTCTTGTGCTCAAGTGATTCTCTTGCCTCAGCCTCCTGACACAATGCCCAGCTATTTTTAGAAACAGGGTCTCACTTTTGCTCAAGCTGGTCTTGAACTCAGGCAATCCACCTACCTCAGCCTCTCAGAGTGGTAGGATTACAGGTGTGAGCCACTGAGCCTGGCTGAACCCACTGATTAATCTTGACACAAGCAGATATTATGTGCTTTCAGTATCACCCATGAAATATTCTTGCTAAAATATTGAATGTGAATTAGATCAAGCCTTTAGATCTAACCAGTTTATAGAAGATATGAGGCTGGGTACAGTGGCATATACCTGTAGTCCAAGCTACTCAGGAGTCTAAGGAAGGAGGACTGCTCAAGCCCAGGAGTTTGAGGCTGCAGTGAGCTATGATTGTGCTATCCCATTTTAGCCTGGGCAACAGAGCAAAATTATGTCTCAAAAAACACAAGAAAAAGAAAATACAGCATAGAGATGCAATTGACCACATCCAGAATTTAAGATAGTCAATAGAGACCTGGCTTCTTTAACGATAAAGTTTTTTTTTTAATTTTTGTTTTTTGAGATAGAGTCTCACTTTGTCACCCTTGTTAGACCACCATGGCATCACAGGTCACAGCAACCTCAAACTGTTGGGTTCAAGTGATTCTCTTGCCTCAGCCTCCCAGCCTCCCAAGTAGCTAGGACTACAGTTGTCTGCCACAATGCCCAGCTATTTTTTAGAGCTGGGGTTTCACTCTGGCTTAGGCTGGTCTTGAAACTTTGAACTTAGGCAATCCACCCACCATGGCCTCTGAAGTGCTGGGATTATAGGCATGAGCCACCATGCCTGGCCAACAATACAAGTTTTTTTAAAGAGAAAAAATATAAGGAAGGATACCTATAGATCAAAAGAGACTTTAAAACGAGAGAGAGAGATTTAAGACTAGAAGGTGTTAAGTCCTAATTTGCCTGAGACAGTCCTTGTTGTGTTGGGGCAATTAATAAGAATGGCCCCTTTCACTCTAAAATGTTTGGATGACAAATTAATTAGTCAGCTACTTACAACTTAACAACCAAATCTAGTGATGAATTCAAACAAACCAAATTAACACACATTTGAGACAATCAGTTAACTTTGAACACTGACTAGACATTTGATATGAAGGAATCAATGTCAAATGTTTTAGATATGATAATTTTTTTTTTTTTGAACAGAGTCTCAAGCTTTGGCCCTGGGTAGAGTGCCATGGTGTCACAGCTCATGGCAACCTCAAACTTTTGGGCTTAAGTTATTCTCTTGCCTCAGCCTCCCAAGTAGCGGGGACTACAGGCACCCATCACAATGCCTGGCTATTTTTTGGTTGTAGTTGTTGTTTGGCAGGCCTGGGCTGGATTTGAACCCACCAGCTCCGGTGCGTGTGGCTGGCGCCCTAGCCTTTGAGCTACAGTCGCCCAGCCAATAATGGTCTTAAATGTTGTTAACTCTAAGAGATATATGCTAAAGTGAATGGAAATGAAATGATATGGGATTTGCTTCCAAATAATCCTGGGTCTGAGGAGGAAGTGGCCAATCTTGTTTGATTTGTACCCTATGTGTTGGTAAATGTGCTGGGTAAAACAAGGGGCCAATTATACTGTTCTCTTTGCTTTTGTATGTGTTTTTAAAACTTGTATTAGGGAAAATTTCAAAGCAAGGAAAAATGACATTTATAAATTTTTTTTCTTGAGACAGAGTCTCACTCTTATGTCCATGCTTGGGTACCATGGTTTCAGCCTAGGTGACAGCAACCTTAACCTTCTGGGTTCAAGCGACTTCCAAGTAACTAGGACTACATGTGTCCACCACAATGCCCAGCTAATTTTTCTTTTCCTTTTTCTTCTTTGTTTTTTGAGGTAGGTTCTGACTCTGTCTTTCCAGGTAGAGTGCTGTGGCATTATTATAGCTCATAGCATCCTCAGGCTTAGGTGATCCTCTTGCCTCAGCCTCCAAGTAGCTATGATTACAGGTGCCTGCCATGACACCATGCTAGTTTTTCTTTCTTTCTTTCTTTCTTTTTTTTTGAGACCAGAGTCTCACTAAGTCACCCTCAGTAGAGTGCCAGGGCATTACTCCTCACAGCAACCTCAAACTCTTGGGTTCAAGTGATTCTCTTGCGTCAGCCTCCCAAGTAGCTGGGACTACAGGAACTCGACACAGCATTCAGCTATTTTTGTTGTTATTGTTGTTGTTGTAGTTGTCATTGTTGCTTAGCTGGCCCAGGCTGGGCTTGAAACCACTAGCCTTGGTGCATGTGGCTGCGCTGTAACCAATGTACTATGGGCGCCAAGCCTAGTTTTTCTATTTTTAGTAGAGACAAGGTCTTGCTTTTGCACAGGCTTGTCTTGAACTACTGAACTCAAGCAATCTGCCTGCCTTGGCTTTCCATAGTGCTTGGATTACAAGTATGAGCTACACCTGGCCAAAAAATGACATTGAATAAAGCATTGATGACTTTAATTTTAGTAATGAGAAAACTTAATTTGTATCATATACAGTTATAAACCAACATTGTGAGGCTTCATATTTGGAGATCATGAAAAAATTAAGTGAACATAAAGCAACTAACGAGAACCAGCAAAACATTTTTCTAGATCATATAACTATTGATAAAGAAAGATTGATAGCACAAAATCTAGAACTTAGTGAAAATATAAAAGTTGGTTTGACTAAGCTTAATTTTTTTCTGCAACAGGATCTGAAACTGGATGTTTCAACAGGTACTTTAAAAGAGAAATAAAATTGTTAATTTTTTTAAATTAAATCATAACTGTGTACATTAATGCGATCATGGGGCACCATACACTGGTTTTATATACCATTTGACATATTTTATCACACTGGTTAACATAGACTTCCTGGCATTTTCTTAGTTATTGTGTTAAGACATTTATATTCTACATTTACTAAGTTTCACATGTACCCTTGTAAGATGCACCGCAGGTGTAATCCCACAAATTGTCTGTTTTTTAATTTATTTATTTTTTTGAGACAGAGTCACACTTTGTCACCCTTGTTAGAGTTCCATGACATAATAGCTCACAGAAACCTCAAACTCTTGGTCTCAAGCAATTCTCTTGCCTTAGCATCCAAGTAGCTGGGACTACAGGCCTCCTGCCACAATATCCAGCTATTGTTAGAGATAGAGTCTCACTCTTGCTCAGGCTGGTCTCGAACCTGTGAGATTTGGCAATCCACCCTCCTCAGTCTCCCACATTGCTAGGATTACAGGCATGAGCCGCCTTGCCCAGCCTCCATTCTCTAGTTTTTAACCATTATCCCTTGTGTCATCCAATTCCTGTCCTCATTTATTCAATACAGAATAAAAAAGGTGTCAGCCACAGTTGCAATCCAATTCCTACTACCCCCTAACCCTCTCCCAAAGTACCCCAAACCCATGCAGCCCTACCAATACCTGACTCATCCAACTGAGGACAGCTACTGCCCTATGTAGCCAAAAGCAGTTTTAAAAGACAGATCATTGCCCCCATCACACCTTTTAACAAGAGTTTGGAATGGTAGGAGGCCTAATGCAGCCACACATAAACCCTTTTCCCCTCCCATCCTCCTTCTCTCCTCCTAATACAGACACAAAGAATCTGATTAGGCCATGCCCAGAGAAATTCACACCAAAAGATCCTAAGCTGAGAGGCAACAGGTAGAATATGCTCTCCCCACAGGCACACATAAAAGTGGTCTCTACTGTTCTTTGCTCTCCCCTTTCAACAGAGCTGACCTCAACTTCTTTCCTATTGTGCTTTTGTCTATAAGCACAATTACTTACACCTTTCATATATGACTCCCATGGAATTTTAGTCTCTGAAGAGTGTCTTTCACAGAACATTTTAAATACTGATTTTGTCCACTTTGTTAATTTATCAAAAAAAGGTGCATTTTTTGGATGTCATATCTAAAACTTCATTGCTAATCCCACAGTTACAAAGAGTACCCCTTTATTTGGGTCTACAAGTGTTACAGTTTTTACTTAACAATTCTACCATTCATTTTGAGTTTATTTTTGGGTAATCTATGAAGAAAGCCAGGATCCATTTTTTTTCAAATTTTATTACTTATTTATTTATTGTTAAATCATAGCTGTGTATATTTGTGCAGTCAAGGGGTACAATGTGCTGTTTTCATATACAATCTGAAATATTCTCATCAAACTGTTCAATGTAGCTTTCATGGCATTTTCTTAGTTATTGTATGTAGACAGTTGTATTCTGCATTTAGTAGGTTTTGCCTCTACCCATCCTAAGATGCACCATAGGTGTGGCCCCACCCATTACTCTCCCTCCCTGACTTCCCCCCTCCCTTGCCCTCTCTTGGCCCTTTCCCCATATTCTTGAGCTATAGTTAGGTTATAGCCTTCGTATGAAAGCTATAAATTAGCTTCATAGTAGGGCTGAGTACATTGGATACCTTTTCTTCCATTCTTGAGATACTTTGCAAAGAAGAATATGTTCCAGCTCCATCCATGTAAACATGAAAAGGGTAAAGTCGCCATCTTTCTTTAAGGCTGCAGAATATTCCATGGTATACCTGTACCTCGGTTTGCTAGTCCATTCGTGGGTTGATGGGCACTTGGGCTTCTTCCATGACTTAGTAATTATGAATTGGGCTGCAATAAACATTCTGGTACAGATGTCTTTGGTATATTGTGATTTTTGGTCTTCTGGATATATACCTAGTAAAGAAATTATAGAATCAAATGGCAGGTCTATTTTTAGATCTCTAAGTATTCTCCAAACATCCTTCCAAAAGAAACATTAGTGTGCATTCCCACCAGTAGTGTAGAAGTGTGCACTTTTCTCCACATCCACACCAACATCTCTGGTTTTGGGATTTTGTTATGTGGGCTACTCTTACTGGGGTAAGGTAATATCTCAAAGTAGTTTTGATTTGCATTTCTCTGATAATAAAGGATGATGAGCTTTTTTTCATGTGTCTATAGATCGTAATAGCTGTCTTCTTTAGAGAAGTTTCTCTTCAAGTCCTTTGCCCACCCTGAGATGAAATCACTTGTTCTTTTCTTGCTAATATGTTTGAGTTCTCTGAGGATTCTGGTTATTAAACCTTTATCAGAGGTATAATCTGCAAATATTTTCTCCCATTCTAAGGGCTGTCTGCTTGCTTTACTTACTATGTTCTTGGCTGTACAGAAGATTTTCAGTTTGATCAGGTCACGGTAATGTATTTTTGATATTGCTTCAATTGCCTGGGAAGTCCTCCTCATAAAATATTCACCCAGGTCGACTCCTTTAAGAGTTTTCCCTGCACTTTCTTCAAGTATTTTTATAGTTTCATATCTTAAGTTTAAATCTTTTATCCAGTGAGAGTCTATCTTAGTTAATGGTAAAAGGTGTGGGTCCAGTTTCAGTCTTTTACAGATCGACAGCCAGTTCACTCAGCACAATTTGTCAAATAGGGAATCTTTTCCCCACTGAATGTTTTTTTTTTTTTATTGTTGGGGATTCATTGAGGGTACAATAAGCCAGGTTACACTGATTGCAATTGTTAGGTAAAGTCCCTCTTGCAATCATGTCTTGCCCCCATAAAGTGTGACACAAACCAAGGCCCCTCACCCCCGTCCCTCTTTCTGCTTCCCCCCCATAACCTTAATTGTCATTAATTGTCCTCATATCAAAATTGAGTACATAGGATTCATGCTTCTCCATTCTTGTGATGCTTTACTAAGAATAATGTCTTCCACTTCCATCCACGTTAATACGAAGGATGTAAAGTCTCCATTTTTTTTAATGGCTGAATAGTATTCCATGGTATACATATACCACAGCTTGTTAATCCATTCCTGGGTTGGTGGGCATTTAGGCTGTTTCCACATTTTGGCGATTGTAAATTGAGCTGCAATAAACAGTCTCGTACAAGTGTCCTTATGATAAAAGGATTTTTTTCCTTCCGGGTAGATGCCCAGTAATGGGATTGCAGGATCGAATGGGAGGTCTAGGTTGAGTGCTTTGAGGTTTCTCCATACTTCCTTCCACAAAGGTTGTCCTAGTTTGCAGTCCCACCAGCAGTGTAAAAGTGTTCCCTTCTCTCCACATCCACACCCGCATCTGCAGTTTTGAGATTTTGAGATGTGGGCCATTCTCACTGGGGTGAGATGACATCTCAGGGTTGTTTTCATTTGCATTTCTCTAATATATAGAGATGATGAACATTTTTTCATGTGTTTGTTAGCCATTCATCTGTCATCTTTAGAGAAAGTTCTATTCATGTCTCTTGCCCATTGATATATGGGATTGTTGGCTTTTTTCATGTGGATTAATTTGAGTTCTCTATAGATCCTAGTTATCAAGCTTTTGTTGGATTGAAAATATGCAAATATCCTTTCCCATTGTGTAGGTTGCCTCTTTGCTTTGGTTATTGTGTCCTTCACTGTACAGAAGCTTTTCAGTTTAATGAAGTCCCATTTGTTTATTTTTGTTGTTGTTGCAATTGCCATGGCAGTCTTCTTCATGAAGTCTTTCCCCAGGCCAATATCTTCCAGTGTTTTTCCTATGCTTTCCTTGAGGATTTTTATTGTTTCATGCCTTAAATTTAAGTCCTTTATCCATCTTGAATCAATTTTTGTGAGTGGGGAAAGGTGTGGGTCCAGTTTCAGTCTTTTACATGTAGACATCCAGTTCTCCCAACACCATTTATTGAATAGGGAGTCTTTCCCCCAAGGTATGTTCTTGTTTCATTTATCAAAGATTAGGTGGCTGTAAGATGTTAGTTTCATTTCTTGGTTTTCAATTCGATTCCAAGTTTCTATGTCTCTGTTTTTGTGCCAGTACCATGCTGTCTTGACCAACAAGGCTTTGTAGTACAGACTAAAATCTGGTATGCTGATGCCCCCAGCTTTATTTTTGTTACTAAGAACTGCCTTAGCTATACGGGGTTTTTTCCGGTTCCATACGAAACGCAGAATCATTTTTTCCAAATCTTGAAAGTACGATGTTGGTATTTTGATAGGAATGGCATTGAATAGGTAGATTGCCTTGGGAAGTAGAGACATTTTAACAATGTTGATTCTTTCAAGCCATGAGCATGGTATGTTCTTCCATTTGTTAATATCCTCTGCTATTTCCTTTCTGAGGATTTCATAGGTATCTTTATAGAGGTCCTTCACCTCCTTCATTAGGTATATTCCTAGGTATTTCATTTTCTTTGAAACTATGGTGAAGGGAGTTGTGTCCTTAATTAGCTTCTCATCTTGACTGTTATTTGAGTATATAAAGGCTACTGACTTGTGGACATTGATTTTATATCCTGAAACATTACTGTATTTTTTGATGACTTCTAGGAGTCTTGTGGTTGAGTCTTTGGGGTTCTCTAAGTATAAGATCATGTCGTCAGCAAAGAGGGAGAGTTTGACCTCCTCTGCTCCCATTTGGATTCCCTTTATTTCCTTGTCTTGCCTAATTGTATTGGCTAGAACTTCCAGCACTACGTTGAATAGTAAAGGTGACAGAGGACAACCTTGTCTGGTTCCAGTTCTAAGAGGAAAAGCTTTCAGTTACTCCATTCAGTAAAATACTGCCTGTGGGTTTGTCATAGTTAGCTTCAATCAGTTTTAGAAATGTGCCACCTATGCCTATACTCTTCAGTGTTCTAATTAGAAAAGGATGCTGGATTTTATCAAATGCTTTTTCTGCATCTATTGAGAGGATCATGTGATCTTTATTTTTGCCTCTGTTAATATGGTGGATAACGTTTATGGACTTGCGTATGTTAAACCAGCCTTGCATCCCTGGGATGAAGCCTACTTGATCATGATGAATGACTTTTTTGATGATAAGCTGTAATCTATTGTCTAGGATTTTGTTGAGAATTTTTCCATCTATATTCATGAGTGAGATTGGTCTGAAATTCTCCTTTTTGTTAGGGTCTTTTCCTGGTTTTGGTATCAGGGTGATGTTTGCTTCATAGAATGTGTTGGGGAAGGTTCCTTCTTCCTCAATTTTTTGGAATAATTTCTGCAGTACAGGAATAAGCTCTTCCTTGAAGGTTGGATAGAATTCTGGTGTGAAGCCATCTGGACCAGGGCATTTTTTGGTTGGAAGATTTTTTATTGTTTCTTTGATGTCAGTGCTTGAAATTGGTCTGTTCAGGAGCTGTATTCCTTCCTGGCTAAGTCTAGGGAGAGGGTGTGATTCCAAATATTTATCCATTTCCTTCACATTGTCAAATTTCTGGGCATAGAGTTTCTGGTAGTATTCAGAGATGATCTCTTGTATCTCTGTGGGATCAGTTGTTATTTCCCCTTTATCATTTCTGATTGAGGTTACTAGAGACTTTACTTTTCTATTTCTCGTTAGTCTGGCCAATGGTTTATCTATTTTATTTATTTTTTCAAAAAACGAACTCCTTGTTTCATTAATTTTCTGAATGATTCTTTTGTTTTCAATTTCATTAATCTCTGATTTGATTTTGGATATTTCTTTTCTTCTACTGAGTTTAGGCTTAGATTGTTCTTCGTTTTCCAATTTCATGAGATCTCTTGTGAGATTGTTGATGTGCTCTCTTTCTGTTTTTTGAATGTAGGCATCTAAAGCGATGAATTTTCCTCTCAAAACTGCTTTTGCAGTATTCCACAGGTTTTGGTAGCTTGTGTCTTCATTGTTGTTATGCTCAAGGAAGTTAATGATTTCCTGTTTTATTTCTTCCTGCACCCATCTGTTATCCAACAGAATATTGTTTACTTTCCATGTCTTTGGGTGGGGTCAAGCATTTTTGTTAGAGTTGAGTTCCACCTTTAGTGCCTTATTATCTGAGAAGATACAAGGTAAAATTTCAATTCTTTTGATTCTGTTGATATTTGTTTTGTGTCCCAGGATATGATCAATTTTGGAGAATGTTCAATGGGGTGATGAGAAGAATGTATATTCTTTAACTTTGGGGTGGAGTATTCTATATGCGTCTTTCAAGCACAGTTGTTCTAGGGTCTCATTTAAATCTCTTATATCTTTGTTTAATTTCTGTTTAGAGGATCTGTCCAGCTCTGTAAGAGGAGTGTTAAAGTCTCCTGTTATTATGGTATTATCAGATATCATATTGCTCAGACTGAGTAAGGTCTGTTTCAAGAATCTGGGAGCATTTAAATTGGGTGCATAGATATTTACAATTGAAATGTCTTCTTGTTGTATTTTTCCCTTGACCAATATAAAGTGACCATCTTTGTCTTTTTTGACTTTAGTTGCTTTAAATCCACATGTATTTGAAAATAAGATTGCAACTCCTCTTTTCTTCTGAATTCTATTTGCCCGAAAAATTGTCTTCCAACCCTTGACTCGGAGCTTAATTTGTCTTTGAAACCAGGTGTGTTTCTTGCAGACTGCAAATGGATGGCTTGTGTTTTTTAATCCAGTCAACCAATCTATGTCTCTTCAGTGGGGAATTCAAGCCATTAACATTTATTGAGATAATTGATAAGTGTGGTAGTATTCTATTCGTCTCATTTGGTGAGAGTCCATTGCTTAGTTTTATCTTTTGCATCAGTGTGGAGGTTAGGTTCTGTCCTTTAATTTCTGAGTTCTTACTTTGCTGCTGATCCATTGTGGTGGTCAGTGTGTAGAATAGGTTGAAGTATTTCCTGTAGAGCTGGTCTTGTGGTGAATTTCCTCAATGTTTGTATATCCGTAAATGACTTGATTTCTCCGTCAATTTTGAAGCTTAGCTTAGCAGGGTACAGAATTCTGGGCTGGAAATTGTTCTGTTTAAGTAGATTAAAGGTAATCGACCATTGTCTTCTTGCTTGGAAAGTTTCGTTAGAGAAGTCTGCCGTCACTCTGATGGATTTGCCCCTGTAGGTCAACTGGAGCTTACTCCTGGCAGCTTGCAGAATCTTTTCTTTTGTCTTGACTTTGGACAGGTTCATCACAATGTGTCTTGGAGAAGCTCGATTAGAGTTGAGATGACCTGGGGTCCGATATCCCTCTGAAAGCAGTGTGTCAGAATCTTTGGTGATATTTGGGAAATTTTCTTTTATAATATTCTCTAGTATGGCTTCCATTCCTCTGGGGCATTCTTCTTCCCCTTCTGGGATTCCTGTAACTCATATATTGGAACGCTTCATAAAGGCCCATAATTCTGACTGTGAACGTTCTGCTTTCTCTCTCTTCTTTTCTGCCTCTTTTACTATCTGAGTTATCTCAAGAACTTTGTCTTCTACCTCTGAAATTCTTTCTTCTGCATGGTCTAACCTATTGCTGATACTTTCCATTGTATCTTTAAGTTCCCTAATTGACTGTTTCAGTTCCTTCAGCTCTGCTATATCCTTTTTATATTCTTCATATCATTCATCTCTTATTTGATTCTGTTTTTGGATTTCCTTTTGGTTATTTTCCACTTTATTAGCAGTTTCCTTCATTGTTTCCACATTTTTTTCATTGTTTTCAACATGTGTATTCTAAATTCCCTTTCTGTCATTCCTAACATTTCTTCATAGGTGGCATCATCTGCAGTAGCTACCTCATGGTCCCTTGGCGGGTTTGTTCTGGACTGGTTCTTCATGTTGCCTGGAGTTTTCTGGTGATTCTTCCTCATGAGTGATTTCTTTTATCTGTTTCCTTGCCCTAATTTTCCTTTCACTTCCTCTTGCTCTTTATGTTCTCATGCCTGTGGACTAAGGGTTACAGGACCAGAGGGGTGAGAAGGTTGAAGAGTAAAAAAGTGATGAAAGAAAGGAGTACTGAGTGATAAGAAAAAAAAAAGAAAAATAGAAAAAGGGGAGTGGGTGGGTAAAAGGAATATTGACAAAAGAAGAGAGGCACAGAAAGAGGGAGACAGAACAATATAGGTGTACAGTAGGGTACTTTGACACAACCTTAAAAAAAAAGCCACCTTCTGGGTGTGCCCAGTTGGGTTGTTCCCTTGAGGTCAGCAGCTCTTTGCTAACCTGATCAGACACAGTACCCCACCTTCACCCAGTTGAGAGGAAAGACAAAAATGCTATAAATCAAACCAAAACAAGCAAACAGAAAACTTTACGGGATAAAATTGGGTGAAATACAAAATACTAGCAGTAGAAACACTGGCAAAAATTAAGTTCTAATTATTGAAAAAGACAGCAATGGGAAAAATTATAATTAAACTAGAAAAATTGAGAAAGAAAAAGGATCTGTATGGAAGAGGTTGAACTTATAAAACAAAACAACGTCACCAACATTAAAATAAACAACAACAACAAAAAAAAAACAACCAAACCAAAAAAAAAAAAAAAAACACAACCAAAAACAAAGCAGTATGTATATGTTATTGAATATTGTCTGGGCAACACATGGTCTTCTGGGGTATGAGATGTTAATCACAGTTCAGATACGACTGGAGGCTGCTGATTTTTCAATCCCCAGCAGGTAGACACCCTAAATCTCTCTTCAGCCCACTTAAAAGGCACTTTCAACTTGTAAACTTGCTGAGCAGAAGCTTTCCCAGGAAAGTGCTTGTTGCTGGAATCACTGCTGAAGTGGCTATCCACTTACCCAGTGTGCCAAAACTGGTCTCACTTTGCCTCTGAGGGTTAGGGCTGCAAGGAGGCTCATACCCCACCCTTAGGCTACTTGGTCGCTGGGTTACCAGCTCCCACCTGATTCTAGCACTGCGACCCTGAGGGCGGAGCTTGCTGGTGGAGATCGCTCACAATCGCTCCCTGTGACCCACCGCCAGACAGCATTAGCTCCGTCTGGCTCAGCGGCTCTGACTGGGGCCCGAGACAACGGCCAAAGTTCTCCGCACTCCCACTCAGGCTCTCCCCAAGGCAGTTCAACTGACTACCAAGTCCAAAGACACCAAAACAGTTTACAGGTAAGGCCTTTCTGGTTTGCAGTCTCGCTGCTGCTGAACTTACAGTTGCGGGCGGGTTTAGACCAATTGAACACATGCGACCACTTGCCGTTTTTCCACTGTTTTAGTCCTCCTCTTGGGGTCCAGAAGTCTCTCGCTGACTCCGTGTATCTGCACAGGGGTGATGATAGGCAGATCCCACCAGCCCGAGATGCCTGGAAGTCAATCTCCCCAGACTCACGGTGCCCAGATGCAAGAAAGCTGTTACTCGGCTGCCATCTTGCTCCGCCTCTCCCCCACTGAATGTTTTTAATTGGCTTGTCAAAGATCAAGTAATGGTAAGTAGCTGGATTCAGCTCTTGGTTTTTTATTCTGTTCCAGACTTCTACTTCTCTGTTTTTGTGCCAGTATCATGCTATTTTGATCACTATTGATTTATAGTACAGTCTCAGGTTTGGTAGTATGATTCCTCCTGCTCTATTTTTATTTCTGAATAATGTTTTGGCTATTCAAGTTTTTTTCTGATTCCACATAAAATGAAGTATTATTTTTTCAAGATCTTTAAAATATGTCAATGGAGGTTTAATAGGAATTGCATTAAAATTATATATTGCTTTTGGTATATAGAATTTTTAACAATGTTGATTCTTCCCAGCCATGAGCATGGTGTGATTTTTCCATTTGTTAACATCTTCAGCTATTTCTTTTCTTAACGTTTCATAGTTCTCTTTATAGAGATCTTTCACATCCTTTGTTAGATCAACTCCCAAATATTTCATCTTGTTTGGCACTACTGTGAAAGGAATAGAGTCCTCGACTGTATTTTCAGTTTGGCTATTGTTTGTATTCATAAAGGCTACAGATTTATGGGTGTTGATTTTGTAGTCTGAGACATGGCTATATTCCTTGATCACCTCTAAAAGTTTTGTAGTAGAATCCCCAGTGTTTTCCAGATATACGATCATATCATCTGCGAAGAGTGAAAGTTTGATCTCTTCTGACCCTATGTGGATGTCCTTGATCGCCTTTTCTTCCCTAATTGCAATGACTAAAACTTCCATTACAATGTTAAAGAGCAAGGGAGACTATGGGCAGACTTGCCTGGTTCCTGATCTAAGTGGAAATGATTTCAATTTAACTCCATTCAATATGATATTGGCTGTGGGTTTGCTGTAGATGGCCTCTATCAGTTTAAGAAATGTACCTTCTTGTTTGGTGCCTGTGGCTCAAAGGAGTAGGGCACCGGTCCCATATGCCAGAGGTGGTGGGTTCAAACCCAGCCCCAGCCAAAAACTACAAAAAAAAATTAAGAAATGTCCTTTTTATACCAATTTTCTTAAGTGTTCTGATAATGAAGGGATGCTGGATATTATCAAAAGCTTTTTCTGCATCAATTGAGAGAATCATATGGTCTTTATTTTTTAATTTGTTTATGTGCCGAATTACATGTATAGATTTATGTATATTCAACCAGCTTTAGACCCTGGGATAAATCTCACTTGGTCATGGTGTATAATTTTTTTGATGTGTTGTTGGATTCTGTTTGTTAGGATCGTATTGAGTATTTTTGCATTAATATTCATTAGTGATATTGGTCTATAATTTTCTTTTCTTGTTGGGTCTTTACCTGGTTTAGGGATCAAGGTGATGTTTGCTTCATAGAATGTGTTGGGTAGTATTCCTTCTTTTTCTATATTTTGGAAGAGGTAGAGTAATGTAAGTAGTAGTTCTTCTTAAAAGGTTTGGTAGAATTCTGACGTAAAGCCATCTGGATCTTGGCTTTTCTTTTTAGGGAGATTTTGTATAGTTGATGCTATTTCAGAACTTGACATAGGTCTGTTCAATATTTCCACTTTGTTCTGGCTAAGTCTTAGTAGGTGGCGTACTTCCAAGTATTGGTCGATTTCTTTCAGGTTTTCATATTTCTGAGAGTAAAGTTTTTTGTAACATTCATTAAGGATTTTTTTAATTTCTGAGAGGACTGTTGTTATTTCATCTTTACCATTTCTGATTAATGAAATTAGAGATTTTACTCTTTTTTCCCTGGTTAGGTTGGCCAAAGGTTTATCTATTTTATTAATTTTCAAAAAACCAACTTTCGGATTTATTGATCTGTTGTATAATTCTTTTGTTTTCAATTTCATTTAATTCTGCTCTGATTTTGGTTATTTCTTTTCTTCTGCTGGGTTTGGGGTTGGAATGCTCTTTCTTTTCCAGTTGCTCGAGATTTCCCAGTAAGTTATTAACTTCCTCTCTTTCCGTTTTCTTGAGGAAGGCTTGCAGTGCTATGAATTTCCCTCTTAGGACTGCCTTTGCAGTATTCCAGAGGTTCTGATAATTCATGTCTTCATTGTTGTTTTGTTCCAAAAATTTGGTGATTTCCCCCTTAATCTCATCTATAACCCATCTATCCTTCAGCATAAGGTTATTTATCTTCCATGTTTTTGTATATGTATGTAGATTCCTGTTGGTATTGAGTTCAACTTTTATTCCATGATGGTCTGAGAAGATGCAAGGAAAAATTTCTGTTTTTTTTATATTTGCTGAGGTTAGATCTGTGGCCTAGGATGTGGTTGATTTTGGAGTGTGTTCTGTGGGCTGATGAGAAGAATGTGTATTCAGTTCTTTGGGGATGAAACGTTCTGTAATGTCTGTTAAGTCTAGATGTTGAATGGTTAAGTTTAAATCTAAAATTCCTTTGCTTAGCCTCTTTTTGGAGGATCTATCCAGCACTGCTAAAGGGGTGTTAAAATCTCCAACTACTATGTAACTGGAGGAAATCAAGTTGCTCATGTCTGTTAGAGTTTCTCTTATAAAATGAGGTGCATTCTGGTTGGGTGCATAATTATTAAAATTGAAATCTCATCATATTGAGTATTACCGTTAACAAATATGAAGTGTCCATCCTTATCCTTCCTTATTTCGGTTGTTTTAAAGCCTATTGCATCTGCGAATAGGATTGCAATGCCTGCTTTTTTCTGCTTTCCATTTGCCTGTATTATAGATGTCCATCCCTTCACCTTGAGTCTATATTTGTCTTTTTTTTTTTTAGCAAGTGTTCGAAAGTATTTATTGAATGAATGACTCAGTTATAATTTATTGAATTTATTGGTTCCCACATCTATAATCTAAGCCTATATGTGTTGTTTGCTATAGGACACATCCACTTGCTTGTAGTATGCAGAAAAGGTTTATTGTCTTCTTTCCCCTGACAGAGATAAATAAGATGGATGGATGCCATTATAGCTGATGTCCTTCCATTGCCCTACTCCTCCAGTTTGTTCCAGTCTTCTCTAACCCCTTACATCTAATATTCTTAAATGTCTTTTTTTTTATTAAATCATAACTGTATACATTGATATGATCATGGGGAATCATACACTCACTTCATAGACCATTTGACACAATTTTATCACAGTGGTTAACATAGCCTTTCCAGCGTTATCTCAGTTACTGTGCCAAAACCTTTATATTTTACATCTACCATGTTTCGCAAATACCCTGTAAGAAGCACCACAGGTGTGATCCCACCGATCCCCCTCCCTCTACGCACCCCCCCTTTCCCACTTCACGCTATTGTTCAGTTGTAACTGGGTTATAGCTTTCATGTGAGAGCCCCAAAATAGTTTCATAGTAGGGCTGAGTACATTGGGTACTTTTTCTTCCATTCTTGAGATACTTTACTAAGAAGAATATGTTCCAGCTCCATCCATGTAAACATGAAAGAGGTAAAGTCTCCATTTTTCTTTAAGGCTGCATAGTATTCCATGGTATACATATACTACAATTTATTAATCCATTCGTGGATCGATGGGCACTTGGGCTTTTTCCATGACTTAGCTATTATGAATTGGGCTGCAACAAACATTCTGGTACAAATATCTTTGTTATGTTGTGATTTTTGGTCTTCTGGGTATATGCCCAGCAGAGGAATTACAGGATTGAATGGCAGATCTATTTTTAGATCTCTGAGTGTTCTCCATATATCTTTCCAAAAGGAATGTATTAATTTGCATTCCCACCAGCAGTGCAGAAGTGTTCCCTTTTCTCCACAACCACGCCAACATCTCTGTTCTTGAGATTTTGTGATATAGGCTAGTCTCATTGGAGTTAGATTATATCTCAAGGTAGTTTTGATTTGCATTTCTCTGATGATTAAAGATGATGAGCATTTTTTCATATGTCTGAAGGCCGTGCGCCTGTCTTCTTCAGAGAAGTTTCTCTTCAAATCCCTTGCCCAGCCTGCGATGGGATCCCTTGTTTTTTTCTTGCTGATGCGTTTGAGTTCTCTGTGGATTCTGGTTATTAAACCTTTGTCAGAGATATACCCTGCAAATATCTTCTCCCATTCTGAGGGCTGTCTGCTTGCTCTGCTTACTGTGTCCTTAGCTGTGCAGAAGCTTTTTAGTTTGATCAAGTCCCAGTAGTGTATTTTTGAAGCTGCTTCAATTGCCCGCGGAGTTCTCCTCATGAAATACTCACCCAGACCAATTTCTTCAAGGGTTTTCCCTGCATTCTCCTCTAGTATTTTTATAGTTTCATGTTTTAAGTTTAAATCTTTAATCCAATGAGAGTCTATCTTAGTTAATGGTGAAAGGTGTGGGTCCAATTTCAGTCTTCTGCAGATTGCCAGCCGGTTCACCCAGCACCATTTGTTAAATAGGGAATCTTTTCCCCACTGGATGTTTTTGATTGGCTTGTCAAAAATCAAATAGCGGTAAGTAGCTGGATTCATCTCTTGGTTCTCTATTCTGTTCCAGATATCTACTTCTCTGTTTTTGTGCCAATACCATGCTGTTTTGATCACTATCGATTTGTAGTAAAGTCTGAGGTCTGGTAGTGTGATTCCTCCTGTTTTTTTTTTATTTCTGAGTAATGTCTTGGCTATTTGAGGTTTTTTCTGATTCCATATAAAATGAAGTAATGTTTTTTCAAGATCTTTAAAATATGACAGTGGAGCTTTAATAGGGATTGCGTTGAAATTATATATTGCTTTGGGTAGTATGGACATTTTGATAATGTTGATTCTTCCTAGCCATGAGCCATGGTATGTTTTTCCATTTGTTAACATTTTCAGCTATTTCTTTTCTTAGAGTTTCATAGTTCTCTTTATAGAGATGTCTCACGTCTTTTGTTAGGTAAATTCCCAAATATTTCATCTTCTTTGGCACTACTGTGAATGGGATAGAGTCCTTAACTGCTTTTTCAACTTGACTGTTGTTGGTGTATATAAAGGCTACCGATTTATGGATGTTGATTTTCTAACCTGAGACGCTGCTGTATTCCCTGATTACTTCTAGGAGTTTTGTAGTAGAGTCCCTAGTGTTTTCCAGATACACAATCTTATCATCTGCGAAGAGCGAGAGTTTGATGTCTTCTGATCCTATATGGATACCCTTGATCGCCTTTTCTTCCCTAATTGCGGTGGCTAAAACTTCCATTACAATGTTGAAAAGCAATGGAGACAATGGGCAGCCTTGTCTGGTTCCTGATCTGAGTGGAAATGATTCCAATTTAACTCCATTCAATATGATATTGGCTGTGGGTTTGCTGTAGATGGCCTCTATCAGTTTAAGGAAAGTCCCTTCTAGACCAATTTTCTTGAGTGTTCTGATCATGAAGGGATGCTGGATATTATCAAAAGCTTTTTCTGCATCAATTGAGAGAATCATATGGTCTTTGTTTTTAAATTTGTTTATGTGCGGAATTACATTTATACATTTACGTATATTGAACCAGCCTTGACACCCTGTGATAAAACCAACTTGGTCATGATGTATAATTTGTTTGTTGTGTTGCTGTATTCTGTTTGTTAGGGTCTTGTTGAATATTTTTGCATCTATATTCATTAGTGATATTGGTCTATAATTTTCTTTTCTTGTTGGGTCTTTTCCTTGTTTGGGGATCTGGGTGATGTTTGCTTCATAGAACGTGTTGGGTAGTCTTCCTTCTTTTTCTACATTTTGGAACAGGTTGAGTAATATAGGTACTAATTCCTCTTTAAAGGTTTGGTAGAATTCTGACATGAAACCATCTGGTCCCGGGCTTTTCTTTTTAGGGAGGTTTTGTATAGTTGATGCTATTTCTGAACTTGATATGGGTCTGTTCAACATTTCCACTTGAAACTGATTGAGTCTTGGAAGGTGGCGTGCTTCCAGGTATCGGTCAATTTCCTTCAGATTTTCATATTTCTGAGAATAAAGTTTCTTGTAATATTCATTAAGGATTTTTTGGATTTCTGATGAGTCTGTGGTTATTTCGTCTTTGTTGTTTCTGATTGATGAGATTAGAGATTTTACTCTTTTTTTCCTGATTAGGTTGGCCAGAGGTTTATCTATTTTATTGACCTTTTCAAAAAACCAACTTTTTGATTTATTGATCTGTTGTAGTATTCTTCTGTTTTCAATTTCATTTAATTCTGCTCTAATTTTGGTTATTTCTTTTCTTCTACTTGGTTTGGGGTTGGACTGTTCTTCCTTTTCCAGTTGCTTGAGATGTCCCATTAAGTCGTTAACTTCGTCTCTTTCCGTTCTCTTGTGGAAGGCTTGCAGTGATATAAATTTCCCTCTTAGAACTGCCTTTGCAGTGTCCCAGAGGTTCTGATAGTTTGTGTCTTCATTGTCGTTTTGTTCCAAAAAATTGGCGATTTCTTTCTTAATCTCATCTCTGACCCAGCTATCATTCAGCATAAGGTTATTTAACTTCCATGTTTTTGTATGAGTATGCAGATTTCTGTTGTTACTCAATTCAAGTTTTATTCCATGATGGTCCGAGAAGATGCATGGAATAATTTCTATTCCTTTAAATTTACTGAGGTTAGACTTGTGACCTAAAATGTGTTCAATTTTGGAGTAAGTTCCGTGGGCTGGTGAGAAGTATGTGTATTCACTTTTGTTGGGATGAAATGTTCTGTAGATGTCTGCTAAATCTAAATATTGGATGGTTAGGTTTAAATCTAAGATTTCTTTGCTCAGCTTCTTGCTGGAGGATCGATCCAACACTGCCAAAGGAGTGTTGAAACCTCCGACGATTACAGAGCTGGAGGAAATGAAGTTACTCATGTCTGTTAGAGTTTCTCTTATAAATTGAGGTGCATTCTGGTTGGGTGCATAGATATTAATAATTGAGATCTCATCATATTGAGTATTACCCTTAACATATATGAAGTGACCATTCTTGTCCTTGCTTACTTTTCATGGTTTAAAGCCTACTGTATCTGCAAATAGAATTGCAACACCTGCTTTTTTCTGATTACCATTTGCCTGAAATATGGATGACCATCCTTTCACCCTGAGTCTGTATTTGTCTTTTAAGTTGAGATGTGACTCTTGTATGCAACAAATATCTGGCTTGAGTTTTTGTATCCAGTCAGCTAACCTATGCCTCTTTAGAGGACAGTTTAAGCCATTCACATTGATGGAGAGTATTGATAAGTCTGGTGGAATTTTGGGTATCGAGTTTTTCAAAGGTCCAGTGGACATTTTTAATCCTTTCGCCAGTGTGGAAGTTGGAGTTTGATCCGAAGTTTCTGAGTGAGTTTACTTTTGTGGTATAGGATTGGGTTGGTCATTGTGGAGGATAGGTCTGAGAATATCCTGAAGACCTGGTTTACTTATGGCAAATTTTTTCAACGTATGAATGTCATTGAAGTATTTAATTTCTCCATCATAGATGACACTCAGTTTAGCTGGATACAAGATCCTGGGTTGAAAGTTATTTTGCTTTAGGAGATTAAAAGTTGATGACCACCCTCTTCTGGCTTAAAAAGTTTCAGCAGAGAGATCTGCAGTTATTCTAATATTCTTACCTTTGTACGTAATAGTTTTCTTTCGCCAGACTGCTTTGAGAATCTTCTCTTTCATGTTTACTTTAGTGAAGCTAATTATGATATGTCTGGGGGATGACTTATTGGGGTTGAATCGTGCTGGGGTTCTGAAGCTGTCTGCTATCTGAATTTCAGATTCTCTAGGCATGTCTGGAAAATTTTCTTTCATAATTTCATACAGAAGGGCCTCTGTGCCCTCGGAGGCCAATTCATCGTTCTCAGAAATCCCTATAATTCTTATATTGCTTTTTTTCAAATTATCTGAGAGCTCTCTGAGTGACTGATCCGTTTTTGCTCTCCATTTCTCTTCCTCTTTGCAAGATTGGGAGCGTTCAAAGACTTTATCTTCAATGTCAGAAATCCTTTCTTCTGCTTGCTCCATTCTGTTGCTGAGGGATTCTACTGTATTTTTCATATCTTTGAGGGCTGTAAATTCTTGCTTCAGTGTGTCTAAGTCTTTGGTGGTTTTGTCTTTAAATTCGTTAAATTCTTGAGACAACTTTTGAATTTCTCCTCGAATTCCTAGTTCCATTTTATTAATCTTGTCTGCAATCCAAGTTCTGAATTCAATTTCTGACATCTCAGCCAGTTGTTTATGAATGGGATCTTCAATTACATCCGCCATTTCTTTTCTTGGCGGGGTTGATCTATTCTGATTATTCATGTTCCCAGAGTTTTTCCACTGATTCTGCCCCATGGTTATTTTACTCCCTTTGGTTTTTCCCCTGGGACTTTATCGAGGGGCCATACAGTGTTGTGGCCTGAGAAACTGGGGCCCTGTCTGGTGTGGTGGAGCAAAGTAGTTCTGTCTTGTTTTCAGCTGGTTTCTGTTCGATCCTATTGCAACTTCTACTCTGGCTTGAAGTCTCACCTGTGTGGAAAAATCAGCAATTAAGTCACCCCGCCCGCCCACCTCTGGCTCCAGTTGGAAAAGGAGAATCAAACCTTCCTACAACCTCACACCAGGGCATCGCCTGAAAAGTCCTCAGTCTATTAGCCCAGTTCAAAAGGTCCAAATCAACTGTCTCAATTGGCATCTGTCTCGGGTGGGAGAGTTCAAGAGGTCTCTGGGAACTGGATCACAGGGGCCTGGTGACTCCTCTGACATGGCTCACCCCAGTGCAGCGTGGAGTCAGGAGGAGCCACCCAGCAAACAGAGCAGTCTGGGAAGGTTGACTTCTCCTTCCCCACTTTTCCCCTCCGTCGGACCCAGTCACTGGTATCTCTGCAGATGGCTAAACCAGTTGCCTGCAGTGAACAGACACTCCAGGGGTTTGCACCTGCCTGAATCGCAAGGAAGTCTGCCAGGCCCCCGCAGACTGCTGCTATCTAGCAGGAGGAGATGGTGCCTGACATCTTTGAGTGCTTGATGCAGGTGATGGGAAGGAGATGTTCACTCAGGCTTAGCCCCGTCCCTGATGGATGCTGCTAACAGAACAGAACAGAGGAGACAACTTTGCGGGGTTCTGTCTCTGTTCCTGCCGAAATCGCCTACAGAAGACGGGCTGTTCTGAGTTTAAACGTCTTTGCTGCTGGAGGTTTCACCTCTCTGGGTCGGCCCCACCCTGGAAGCTTCCCGGGTTTGTGAGCAGTGTCAGGAAATCCCCCGCTTACTGGTGGCCTCCTCTGGTTGCCCAGGGAGACAGGGGGTTTGGCCTGAGAATATCCAGAAGTGACCATTCTTCCGTTAAAGAAAAAACGGCTATCTATCTTCCTCCAAGGAACTGCTCCTCTGTTGTGGGCACTCAGCTGACCCTTTTCTCCTCTGTCTCGCGCCCCAGAGTCAGCACTGAGTGGCCGCAGTTTATGCTGGGTCCACACCCCTCAAGATATCCCCCAAGAATCTGAACTCTTGGGGGATAGGCCCCCAGACCCCGATTGGGAGTGGGGGGGAAGCTAGAGTTTCATTCAGTTTTACGCCCGCCCGGGGAGGGCTGTTGCACCACACCACAGGGAAGTGCCACCAAGGCTTAATTTCCCCTCTGCAGAGTGCCCTCTCCTTGCTCACGTGTCTCAGAGTCAGCGCTTACCTGTCGCAGTTCGGGCAATGTGCACTCCCCTCGAGAAATTACCCAAGGATCCGAACTCCTGGGGGATAGGCCTCCAGACCCCGAGTGAGAGTAGGGGCTCTCAGCTCTCAGCGGGGAAGCTAGAGTTTTATTCAGTTTTGTGCCCGGCCCCGTAATGTTGCCCGGGGAGTGCTGCTGCACCTAATCCGCAGGGAAGTGCCACCGAGGCGTGACTCCCCCTCAGTAGAGTGCTTTCTCCTCACCCGCATGTCTCAGAGTCAGCGCTGACCAGTCGCGGCTCAGGCACTGTGCGCTCCCCTCGAGAAATCACCCAAGGATCCGAACTCCTGGGGGACAGGTCCCCAGACCCCGAGTGAGAGTGGGGGGGAAGCTAG
This sequence comes from Nycticebus coucang, assembly GCF_027406575.1. Taxonomy (NCBI): domain Eukaryota; kingdom Metazoa; phylum Chordata; class Mammalia; order Primates; family Lorisidae; genus Nycticebus; species Nycticebus coucang. The sequence goes on along the minus strand of NC_069789.1, from coordinate 33,643,787 downwards.
AGTTTCATTCAGTTTTATGGCTGGCTGTATTGATGCATGGGGAGGACTGCTGCACCGCACCACAGGGAAGTGCTGCCAAGGCGTGACTCCCCCTCAGTTAGGTGCCCTCTCCTCACTCGCATGCCTCAGAGTCAGTGCTGACCAGTTGCAACTCGGGGACAGTCCACTCCCCTTGAGAAATCACTCAAGGATCCGAACTCCTGGGGGACAGGCCTCCAGACCTCAGTGGGCGGGAGGGGAGTGTTGGGGATTCAGGGTTGCCGGCAAAGGATTTTTAAAGTTTTTTTCAGTTTTATGCCTGGCAGGAGAACGCCATGGCACCCCAGTAGGGGAGGTAGGTCCAGTTTTTAGAAGGTCTCTCCCGTGGAGTGTAGTGGGATTGCCTTTAATTTCCACCTGTTTGTTTAATTGTGGGGCTCTTGAGCTGGTCTCATTGGGGAGGGGGACTCCCGTCCGCTTGGTGGTGGATTTTGGACCTTTTGTTTGCGTCCTTGTGATCACAGCTTGCCTCAACGGTGTTGATGTGCGTTCTTCAACCTTCTGTCTTGGTGAGGCTCAAGTCCACCAGGATACTTTCTAAATTCCTGTCCCTTAACTCTCCTTCTGGACGGGAGCCTCTGTTGAAAGCTGGGTTCAGTCCGCCATCTTGTCTATTTTAAGGAACTTTTCAAAAAGCCAACTTTTTGATTTACTGATCTGTTATATAATCCTTTTATTTTCAATTTCATTTAATTCTGCTCTCATTTTTGGTTATTTCTTTTCTTCTGCTGAGTTTGGGGTTGGAATGTTCTTCCTTTTCCAGTTGCTTGAGATGTCCCATTAAGTTAACTCTCTCTCTTTCCATTCTCTTGAGGAAGGCTTGCAGTTGTGTAAATTTCACTCTTAGGACTGCCTTTGAGTTATCCCAGAGGTTATGATAATTCGTGTGTTCATTGTCGTTTTAGAAAATGAGAGAATCATATGGTCTTTGTTTTATAATTTTTTATGTGATGAATTATACTTATACATTTATGTATATTGATCCAGCCTTGAGACCCTGGGATAAAACCGACTTGGTCATGATGTATAATTTTTGACGTGTTACTGGATTCTGTTTGTTATGATCTTCTTGAATATTTTTGCATCTAAATTCATTACTGATATTGGTGTATAATTTTCTTTTCTTGTTGGGTCTTTTTCTGGTTTTGGGATCAGGGTGATGTTTGCTTCATAGAACGTGTTGGGTAGTCTTCCTTCTTTTTCTATATTTTGGAACAGGTTGAGTAATATCAGTACTAATTCCTCTTTAGAGGTTTGGTAGAATTCTGACGTGAAGCCATCTGGTCCCAGGGTTTTCTTTTTAGGGAGATTTTGTATGGTTTATGCTATTTCAGAACTGGATATAGGCCTGTTCAACATTTCTACTTGATTCTGGTTAAGTCTTGGAAGGTGACGTGCTTGCAAATATTGGTCAATTTCCTTCAGATTTTCATATTCCTGAGAATAAATTTCCTTTATTCATTAAGGAGTTTTTGAATTTCTGAGGAGTCTGTTGTTATTTTGTCTTTGTCATTTCTGATTGATGAGATTAGAAATTTTACTTTGTTTCCTGGTTAGGTTAGCCAAAGATATATCAATTTTATTGACCTTTTCAAAAAACCAACTTTTTGATTTATTGATCTGTTGTATAATTCTTTTATTTTCAATTTCATTTAATTGTGCTCTAATTTCTGTTATTTCTTTTATTCTACTGGGTTTGTGGCTGGAATGTTCTTCCTTTTCCAGTTGCTTGAGATATACCATTAAGTTGTTAACTTCCTCTCTTTCTGTTCTATTGAGGAAGGCTTGCTGTGCTATAAATTTCCCCTTAGGACCGCGTTTGCCATATCCCAGAGATTCTGATAATTCGTGTCTTCATTGTCATTTTCTTTCAAAACTTTGTCAATTTCCTTCTTAATTTCATCTCTGACATAGGTATCATTCACATAAGGTTATTTATCTTCCATGTTTTTGTATGAGTATGCAGATTCCTGTTGTTACTGAGTTCAACTTTAATTACATGGTGGTCCGAGAAGATGCAAGGAATAATTTCTATTCCTTTAAATGTACTGAGGTTAGATGTGTGAACTAAGATGTGATTGATTTCGGAGTATGTTCTGTGGGCTGATGCAAAGTATGTGTATTCAGTTTTGTTGGGACGAAACGTTCTGTAGATGTCTGCTTAATCCAAATGTTGCATGGTTAGGTTTAAATTTAAAATTTCTTTGCTCAGCTTCTTATTGGAGGATCGATCCAAAACTGCCAAAGGAGGGTTGAAATCTCCAACTATTATAGAGCTGGAGCAAGTTGCTCATGTCTTTTAGAGTTTCTCTTATAAATTGATGTGCATTCTGGCTGGGTGCATAGATATTAATAATTGAAATCTCATCATATGAGATTTCAACAAATATGAAGTGACCATTCTTATCCTTCCTTACTTTTGTTGGTTTAAAGCCTATTGTATCTGCAAATAAAATTGCAACACCTGCTTTTTTCTGATTACCGTTTGGCTGAAATATAGATGACCATCCTTTCACCTTGAGTCTATATATGTCTTTTAAGGTAAGATGTGACTCTGCTATGCAGCAAATATCTGGCCTGAGTTTTTGTATCCAGTCAGGTAACCTGTGCCTTTTTAGAGGACAGTTTAAGCTGTTCACATTAATGGAGAATATTGATAAGTCTTGTAAAATTTTGGGAATCGAGTTTTTCTAAAGTCCAGTGGACATTTTTAATCCTTTTGCCATTGTGGAAGTTGGAGTTTGATCAAAAGTTTCTGAGTGAGTTTACTTTTGTTGTAGAGGATTGGGCTGGTCATTATGAAGGATAGGTCTGAGAATATCCTGAAGAGCTGGTTTGGTTATGGCAAATTTCTTCAACATATGAATGTCATTAAGCTATTTAATTTCTTCATCATAAATGAAACTCAGTTTAGCTAGATACAGGATCTGGGGTTAAAAGTTAATTGCTTTCAGAGATTAAAAGTCAATGACCACCCTCTTCTAGCTTGAAAAGTTTCAGCAGAGAGATCTGCAGTCATTCTAATATTCTTCCCTTTGTAGGTAATGGATTTCTTATGTCTGGCTGCTTTCAGAATCTTCTCCTTCATATTAAATTTAGTTGATTTAATTATGATATGCCTGGGGGATGTCTTATTGGTATTGAGTTGTGCTGGGTTTCTGAAACTGTCTACTCTCTGAATTTCAGAATCTCTTTTCATGTCTGGAAAATTCTCTTTCACAGTTTCATGGAGAAGGGCCTCTATGCCTTGCGAGGCCACTTCATCACTTTTGGGGATTCCAATGAGGTGGCTATTAGACTTCTTCAAATTATCCCAGAGCTCTCTGAGAGAATGATCCATTTTGCTCTCCATTTCTCTTTCTCTTTGAGAGTTTGGGAGCATTCAAAGGCTGTGTCTTCAATGTCAGAAATCCTTTCTTCTGCTTGCTCCACTCTGTTACTGAGGGATTCTCCTGTTTTTTTCAGATTTTTGAGGGCTGCAAATTCTTGCTTCAGTGCATCAAAATCTTTGGTGGTTTTGTCTTTAAATTTGTTAAATTATTGAGACAACTTTTGAATTTATCCTCGAATTTCTAATTCCGACTTTTGAATTGCTGCTCGAATTTCCAATTCCAAATTTTCCTCCATTTAATTAATCTTGTTTGCAATCCAAATTCTGAATTCGATTTCTGACATCTAGGCCTGCTGTTTATGAATGGGATCTTCAGTTACATCTGCCATATCTTTCCTTGGGGGTGTTGATCTATTCTGGTTACTCATATTACCAGAGTTTTTCTGCTGATTCCACCTCATGATTGTTTTACACCATTTGATTTTTCCCCTGGAGCTTTGTCGAGGACCCGTACAGTGCTATTGTGAGAAACTGGGGTCCTGTTTGGTGTGGTGGGGCTAAGTGATTCTGTCTTGTATTCAGCTGGTCTCTGTTCAACCCTAGTGAAACAGTTACTCTGGGTTGAAGTCTCAGCTGTGGAGAAATACCAGCAATTAAGTCACCCCGCCCCCACAGGCAACAATTGGAAAAGGAAAATCAAACCTTCCTGCAACCACACACCCAGGGCCCCACCTGAATAGTCCTAGGCGATTGGCTCAGTTCTAAAGGTTCAAATCAATTGTCTTAGTCAGCACCTGTCTCAGGTGGAAGAGTTTATAAGGTCTCTGGCAACTGGATCACAGGGGTCTGGTTACTACTCAGATATGGCTTGCTCCAGTGCTCTGTAGAGTCGGGAGGACCCACCCAGTAAATAGATCAGTCTGGGAAGGTTGATGACTCCTTCCCCACCTTGCACCTCTGTCACACCCAGTCACTGATAGTCCTGCAGGGCTTTGTCCCAGTTACCGTAGTGAACAGATACTCCAGGGGTTTGCACCTGCCTGAATCACAAGGAAATCTATTTCTGCTCAGCCAGGCCACTGCGCTCTGCCTTTATCTAGCAGGAGGAGGTGAGGCCTGACAACCTCAGGTGTTTGATGGAGGCTGGGGGGTGTTCACTCAGTTCCAGCTCCACCCCTGATTGATGTTACTGACGGAACAGAACAGAACAGAACAACTCTGTGGTACTTTGTTTCTGTCCTTGCTAAATTCCTCTGCAGAATGGAAGCTGTTCTGAGTTCCCAAAGCCTGCGCCTCATTCCCTGTCTGTGCTCCTGCAGGTTTGTATTCGGTTACCTGTCAGTTCTATCCTCGTGTCTTCCTTCGTCTATAGGCTGACAATACCCTGAGGGCCAGGTGCATCTTAGGCTCAGTAAAGCGGTCCTCTGGGTCAGCCCTGCCCTGGGAACTTCCCGGCTCTGTGCATGCATTTCTAGTCCCCATGCTCCACCCAGGCCAGTATCACCTCAGGCAAACCCTTTACTCATGGGACCTGCGTTTCTGTCCTAGATCTGTTCTGTGGTGGTTGCCACCTGAGTAGATGCCTGGCCTCCTCTGGTTGCCCAGCGAGACAGGGGTTGTGGCTTCAGAATATCTGGGAGTGAGCCCTGTTCTTGCTAAAAGACAGCTGCTGCTCTGCGCCTCAGGGCACCACTGCTCTGGTCTGGTTCCCTCTTAGCCGACCATCCTTTTCTAACTCCCATGCCCCAGAGTCAGCACTGACCAGCTGCAGTTTAGGCACTGTTCACACCCCTTGAGAAATCACCCAAGAATCTGGCCTCCTGAGGGACAGGCCTCCAGACCTCAGAGTGAGAGTGGAGGGGAGTGCTGGGAGCTCAGAGTTGCAGGTAGGGAATATATACAGTTTTATGCAGTTTTATGCCTGGCAGGAGGACCCCGTGGCACCCTAGTAGGGGAGGTAGGTCCAGTTTTTAGAGGGTCTTTCCTGTGGAGTGTAGTGGGAGGACCTTTGATCTCTGCTTGTTTGTTTGTGGGGCACTCCAAGCTGTTTTCATGGGGCAGGGGACTTCCTTCCACTTGGTGATGGATTTTGTACCTTTTGTTTGTAACCTGGGGGTCACAGCTCACCTCAGTGGGGTTGATGTGTGTTCTTCAACCTTCTCTCTTGGTGCAGCTCTAATCCACCAGGTTACTTGCAAAATTTCTGTCCTTTAACTCTCCTTCTGGATGGGACCCTATGTGGAAAGCTAGCTTCAGTCAGCCATCTTGTCTCCACCTCAATTAGATACTTTTTATAAACAGGAAGAAAAGTAGTCTGTGCAAGTGTTCTTTTCCCCCAGGGACAATCCTCAACTGTCTAAGAACTGTCAGATAGATTCTGCTGTCTTGGCTGTAATAACTCCCCCTAAATGGTAAGGGATTCTCAAGGGAGACACCATCACCACCTAGTTCAAACCGTCCACCTACTTGTCGCACACCTTCCTCCATGTGTTTAGAAATCTCCAAGAGAGAAGCTTTCCCAAGAGTTTTTTCTGGTCCTACTGAGACCCCCAGAAGGCAACAATATTCTTCTTTGTGTCCCTTGGTTGAGACCATGACTGGAGAAAGGGGAAGTGCACAAGTATACACTCTGTTTTCTCTAGCAGATTTATAGAAACTTAAAGTTGAATTAGGAAAATTTTCTGATGATGTTCTCCAATGTTCTCCAAGGGTTAGGACAAAGCTTTGACCTCTCTTGGAGAGATATAATGTTACTATTAGATCAAACTTTAATGTTTAATGAAAAAAATGAAGTCCTGGATAAAGCTAGGAAGTGGGGTGATTTGTGGTTCATGTCCAATACTGATGGCAGTAAGTCTCCTGGAGAAAGGGACAGATATCCCACGGGAAGACAGGCAGTTCCCTTCAGGATCCCAAATGGGATCCTGGGAAGGAAGGTGACTGGTGGAGTAAATATTTTCTAACATGTATCCTAGAAGGTTTATGTTGGTCCAAGAAAAGGCCTGTGAATTATTCCAAGTTGTGTACTATTTGCCAGGAGCAAATGAGAGTCCCTCAGCCTTTCTTGAGAGGCTTTCAGAGGCAAGGAGAAAACACACCCAATTGACACCTGACTCCATAGAGGGTCAAATTATTTTAGTAGACAAATTTATTACTCAAGTGGCTCTAGACATTCAAAGAAAAGTCCATAAATTGGCTCTAGGCCCAGATCATAACCTGGATAATCTTCTTAAAACAGCCACTATGGTCTTTTATAACCAAGATCAGGAGAGAAAGGAAGAAAAAGAGAGAAGGGATCAAAAAAGAATGACAGCTGTTGTAATGGCTGTCATTACTCCAACAAATGAGCACCTTTCAGGGGCAGAGGGAAGCTAGAACAAGAACAGAGAGAAGCTAAGAACAAGTGCTTCCAATTTGGTCGGACTGGCCACTTCAGGAAAGATTGCCTGAGAACAGTGATCCCATCAGCACCAGACCTGGACTAAGAGTGCCTGGAGCAAATTCTCATGGTTCTAGCTGTGTCATCACCTTTCAAGAGCCCTGAGTTTCCCCCACAGTAGAAGAATAGGTAACAGAATGTCTTCTGGACACTAGAGCAACCTTTCCATACTTCTCTCTAACGTTGATCCTTTATCCTCCAAATCTGTAACTGTAACAGTTACCAAAATTTTCACTCAGCCTTTAAGATGCAATCGGGATAACTGACTGTTTCCTCATACCTTCCTAATCATACCTGTAAGTCCTGCTCACCGTTTGGGGAGGAACATACTAACTAAAACAGGAACAACCATTTATATCCATTAGCACCCCACTACATTTTCACATTTAACACTAAACAGCTTTTTCTCCTGGAAATATAGTCATGATCAAAAAAAAAAAAAAAACCAAAAAAATAAAACCACACTTTCTTTGCTTCTATTTCCTCATTTGGTAATGTTAAGTACCCTATGATAGTATTTTTTTTTGGAATGAAAAGTGGAAACATTAACAATTAGAAAAGAACCACCACAATTGATCTCCATACACTGACCACCTCTTAAATTGACCTAATTTTGACAGACTAGACATGTAGCACATGTATTTATCAGCACAGTAGGCCTAATTCCTTATATTGATCATCTCTGTATGTTGACTGGTTTATGACAATCCCTTGCCTTGGTGGTCAACTTACAGACATTCTACTGTATTAAGATTTTAGGCAGGTTGTGGTGGTTTGTTCTTATATAATCCCAGCAACTGTGGAGGTTGAGGTGAGAGGAGCACTTTAGGTCAAGAGTTTATTTCATCTCTAAAAAATAATAAGATTTCTATCATCAGATGCATTGTTGTGAGCAACTTAGAAAGTAAAGCATAGAAGTAGTTGTCTACTGACTTACAATAGACCAACTTTGAGAAATTAGGAAAAAGTTTTGTGTTTTGAAAGTTAGAATAGATACTGGCCACGTGGTTAGCCAAGAATATGCATATCCCAGAAAGGCTGTGGACATTTCCAGGAGCAGTGGCCTTATCACATTACAATGCTCAGGTCTAGAGGGTCAAAAAAACAATAAAAAAGCAAGCCTTGAAATTGGAGAAGATGGCTGACTGCAGCCAGCTTTCCACAGAGGCTCCTGTCTAGTAGGAGAATTAAAGGACAAAATTCAGCAAGTAACCTGGTGGATTTGAGCTGCACTAAGAGATAAGGTTGAAGAACTCACGTCAAACCCACTGAGGCAAGCTGTGACCACAAGGATACAAATAAAAGGTACAAAATCCATCACCAAGCAGACGGGAGTCCCCTCCCCCATGAGAATGGCTCAGAGTGCCCCACAAACAATCGGACAGAGTTCAAAGGTCCTTCCACTACACTCCACGGGAGAGACCCTCTAAAAACTGGACTTACCTCCCCTACTAGGGTGCCACGGCATCCTCCTGCCAGGCATAAAACTGTATAAACTGTATATGGTCCTTACCTGGAATTCTGAGCTCCCAGTGCTCCCGTTCACTCACACTGGGGTCTGGAGACCAGTCCCGGTCAGCGGAGACGGGACCGCACCGGAGTGGCAGTTCCCTGAGGCACAGTGCAACAGCCATCTTTTGGTGACAATATGGCCAGGCATAAAACTGTGTAAAGCTGTGTGTGTTCTCTGTCCACAACCCCAGGCTCCCAGCGCTCCCCACACTCCCCTCTACTCTCGCTCCAAGGTCTGGAGGCCTGTCCCCCAGGGGTCCAGACACTTGGGCAATTGCTTGAGGGGTGTAGACAGTGCTGGGCTGCAGCTGGTCGGTACAACTCTGGGGTACAGGAGCAGAGAGAGGATGGTTGGCTGGAAGGGAGCTACACTGGAGCGGCGGTTGCCTGAGCCGTGGAACAGCAGCCCTCTTTTGCTAGAAATACAGATTACTATCGAATATTCTGAAGCCACACCCCCTGTCTCCTTGGGCAACCAGAGACTCTGAGTATAGGATTTGCCTGAGGCTATGCCAACTTTCTTTTTTTTTTATTTATTATTATTATTTTTTTTTATTAAACCATAGCTGTGTACATTAGTATGATCATGGGGCACCATACACTTGGTTCATATATCGTTTGACACATTTTCATCACATTAGTTAACATAGCATTTGTAGCATTTTCTTAGTTATTTTGCTAAGACATTTACATTCCAACTTTCAAACCGGGGAAACTCCCAGGGCAGGGCTGACCCAGAGGCCTGCTTTACTAAGCCTAAGATGCACCTAGCCCTCAGGGGATCGTCAGCCTCTAGACAATACAAGAGCAAAGACAAGCTGATTTGGAACTCAATTCAGCTTCTCTTCTGCAGGGGAACCGCAGAGTTGTTCTGTTCTGTTCTGTCAGTAACATTAATCAGGGGCGAGACTGGACCTGAGTGAAAACCCCCCAACCTTCATCAAGCACCCGAGGTTGTCAGGCCTCACTTCCTCCTGCTAGAGAGAGGCAGAGCACAGCAGCCTGGCAGACTTCCTTGTGATTCAGGCAGGTGCAAACTCCTGGAGTACCAATTCACTACAGGCAACTAGGTCAGCCAAATGCACAGCTATCAGTGACTGGGTGTGACAGTGGTGCAAGGTGGGGAAGGAGGAATCAACCTACCCAGACTGATCGATTGGCTGGGTGGCTCCTCCTGAGTCCACGCAGCCTGGAGCAAGCCACACCAGAGTAGTCACCAGACCCCTGTGATCCAGTTCCCAGAGACCTCTTAAACTCTCTCACCCAAGACAGGTGCAGACTGAGACAATTGATTTGGACTTTTTGAACTGAACCTATCGCCTGAGGACACATCAGGTGGTGAACTGGGTGCACGGTGGTAGGAAGGTTTGATTTTTCTATTCCAGTTGTTTGCTGGTGGGGGGTGGGGTGACTTAATTGCTGATATTTCTCCACAGCTGAGACTTCAATCCAGAGTATCTGATTCACTAGGGTGGAACAGAAACCAGCTGAAAACAAGACAGAACGTCTTAGCCCCACCACACCAGACAGGGCCCCTGTTTCTCAGGCCACAACACTCTACAGAACCTCGACAAAGCCCCAGGGGCAAAAATCAGAGTGAGTAAAACAACCATGGGGCAGAATCAGCGGAAAAACTCTGGTAACATGAATAACCAGAATAGATCAACCCCCCCCCAAGGAAAGATATGGCAAATGCAATTGAAGATCGTATTCATAAACAACTGGCTGAGATGTCAGAAATCAAATTCAGAATTTGGATTGCAGGCAAGATTTAAAAATTGGAATTGGGAATTCAAGGAGAAATTCAAAAGTTGTCTCAAGAATTTAAAGAATTTAAAGACAAAACCACCAAACACTTGGACACACTGAAGTAAGAATTTGCAGCCCTCAAAGATATGAAAAACACAGTAGAATCCCTCAGCAACAGAATGGAGCAGGAAGAAAGAATTTCTGACATCGAAGATAAAGCCTTTGAACGCTCCCAAACTCTCAAAGAGAAAGAGAAATGGAGAACAAAAACGGATCATTCTCTCAGAGAGCTCTGGGATAACTCGAAGAATGCAAATATCCGAATCATAGGAGTTCCAGAAACAGATGAAGTGGCCTCGCTGGGCACAGGGGCCCTTCTGGATGATATTATGAAAGAGAATTTTCCAGACATGCCTAGAGATTCTGAAATTCAGATATCGGACAGCTTCAGAAACCCAGCACGACTCAACCCCAATAAGACATTCCCCAGGCATATCATAATTAACTTCACTAAAGTTAAAATGAAGGAGAAAATCCTCAAAGCTGCCAGGAGAAAGAAAACCATTACCTTCAAGGGAAGAATATTAGAATGACTGCAGATCTCTCTGCTGAAACTTTTCAAGCCAGAAGAGGGTGGTCACTGACTTTTACTCTCCTAAAGCAAAATAACTTTCAACCCGGATCTTGTACCCAGCTAAACTGAGTTTCATTTATGATGGAGAAATGAAATAGCTTAATGACATTCATATGTTGAAGAAATTTGCCATATCCAAACTAGCTCTTCAGGATATTCTCAGACCTACCTTCCATAAGGACAAATCCAATCCAATCCTATACCACGAAAGTAAACTCACTCAGAAACTTCTGATCAAACTCCAATTTCCACACTGGCAAAAGGATTAAAAATGTTCACTGCACTTTTGAAAAACTTGATACCCAAAACTTCACCAGACTTATCAATATTCTCCATTAATGTGAACAGCTTAAACAGTCTCTAAAGAGGCATAGGTTAGCTGACTGGATACAAAACCTCAGGCCAGATATCTGTTGCATACAAGAGTCACATCTTAACTTAAAAGACAAATACAGACTCAGGGTGAAAGGATGGTCATCCATATTTCAGGCAAATGGTAATCAGAAAAAAGCAGGTTTTGCAATTTTATTTGCAGATACAATAGACTTTAAACCAACAAAAGTAAGGAAGGACAAGAATGGTCACTTCATATTTGTTAAGGGTAATACTCAATATGATGAGATCTCAATTATTAATAACTATGCACCCAACCAGAATGCACCTCAATTTATAAGAGAAACTCTAACAGACATGAGCAACTTGATTTCCTCCAGCTCCATAATAGTCGGAGATTTCAACACTCCTTTGGCAGTGTTGGATCGATCCTCCAACAAGAAACTGAGCAAAGAAATCTTAGATTTAAACCTAACTATCCAACATTTGGATTTAGCAGACATCTACAGAACATTTCATCCAAACAAAATTGAATACACATATTTCCCATCAGCCCATGGAATTTACTCCAAAATCGATCATATCTTAGGTCCCAAGTCTAACCTCAGTAAATTTAAAGGAATAGAAATTATTCCATGCATCTTCTCGGACCACCATTGAATAAAATTTAAGCTGAGTAACAACAGAAATCTGCATACTTATACAAAGACATGGAAGTTAAATAACCTTATGCTGAATGATAGCTGGGTCAGAGATGAGATTAAGAAAGAAATTGCTAACTTTTTGGAACAAAACAACAATGAAGACAAAAACTATCAGAACGTTTGGGACACCACAAAAGCAGTTCTAAGAGGGAAATTCATAGCACTGCAAGCCTTCCTCAAAAGAACAGAAAGAGAGGAAGTTAACAAATTAATGGGACATCACAAGCAACAGGAAAAGGAAGAACATTCCAACCCCAAACCCAGTAGAAGAAAAGAAATAACCAAAATTAGAGCAGAATTAAATGAAATTGAAAACAAAAGAATAATACAACAGATCAATAAATCAAAAATCTGGTTTTCCAAAAGGTCAATGAAATAGATAAAACTTTGCCCAACATAATCAGGAAAAAAAGAGTGAAATCTCTAATCTCATCAATCAGAAACAACAAAGACGAAAAAACAACAGACTCCTCATAAATCAAAAAAATCCTTAATGAATATTACAAGAAACTTTATTCTCAGAAATATGAAAATCTGAAGGAAATTGACCAATACGTGGAAGCACGTCACCTTTCAAGACTTAGCCAGAATCAAGAGGAAATGTTGAACAGGCCCATATGAAGTTCAGAAATAGCATCAACCATACAAATCCTCCCTAAAAAGAAAAGCCCGGGACCAGATGGTTTCATGTAAGAATTCTACCAAACTTTTGAAGAGGAATTAGTACCTATTCAACTCAACCTGTTCTAAAAGTTAGAAAACAAAGGAAGACTACCTAACACGTTCTATGAAGCAAACATCACCCTGATCCCCAAACCAGGAAAAGACCCAGCAAGAAAAGAAAATTATAGACCAATATCACTAATGAATATAGATGCAAAAATATTCAACAAGATCCTAACAAACAGAAACCAGCAACACATCAAACAAATTATACATCATGACCAACCGTTTTATCCCAGGGTCTCAAGACTGGTTCAATATACGTAAATCTTGAAATGTAATCCAGCACATAAACAAATGAAAAAAACACAGACCATATGATTCTCTCAATCGATGCAGAAAAAGCTTTTGATAATATCCAGCATCCCTTCATGATCAGAACACTTAAGAAAATCGGTATAGTAGGGACATTTCTTAAACTGATAGAGACCATCTACAGCAAACCGACAGCCAATATCATATTGAATGGAGTTAAATTGGAATCATTTCCACTCCGATCTGGAACCAGACAAGGCTGCCCATTGTCTCCATTGTTTTTAACATTGTAATGGAAGTTTTAGCCACTGCAGTTAGGGAAGAAAAGGCGATCAAGTGTATCCATATAGGGTCAGAAGAGATCAAACTTTCGCTTTTTGCAGATGATATGATTGTATATCTGGAAAACACTAGTGACTCCACTACAAAACTCTTAGAAGTGATCAAGGAATACAGCAGCGTCTCAGGTTACAAAATCAACATTCATAAATCGGTAGCCTTTATATATACCAACAATAGTCAAGTTGAAAAAACAGTTAAGGACTCTATCCTATTCACAGTAGTGCCAAAGAAGATGAAATATTTGGGAATTTATCTAACAAATGACGTGAAAGAACTCTATAAAGAGAACTATGAAACTCTAAGAAAAGAAATAGCTGAAAATATTAACAAATGTAAAAACATACCATGCTCATGGCTGGGAAGAATCTACATTGTTAAAATGTTCATACCCAAAGCAATATATACTTTCAATGCAATCCCTATTAAAGCTTCAGTGTTATAAAGATCTTGAAAAAACAATACTTTGTTTTATATGGAATCAGAAAAAGCCTCGAATAGGCAAGACATTACTCAGACATAAAAACAAAGCAAGAGGAATCACGCTACCAGACGTCAGACTATACTACAAATTGATAGTGATCAAAACAGCATGGTACTGGCACAAAAACATAGAGCTAGATGTATGGAACAGAATAGAGAACCAAGAGATGAACCCAGCTACTTACCGTTATTTAATCTTTGACAAGCCAATTAAAAACATTCAGTAGGGAAAACATTCCCTATTTAACAAATGGTGCTGGGTGTACTGGCTGGCAACCTGTAGAAGACTGAAACTGGACCCACACTTTTCACCATTAACTAAGATAGACTCTCACTGGATCAAAGATTTAAACTTAAGACATGAAACTGTAAAGATACTAGAGGAGAGTGCAGGGAAAACCCTTGAAAAAATTGGTCTGGGTGAGTGTTTCATGAGGAGAACCCCCCGGGCTATTGAAGCAGCTTCAAAAATACACTATTGGGACTTGATCAAACTAAAAAGCTTCTGCACAGCCAAGAACACAGTAAGTAAAGCAAGGAAACAGCCCTCGGAATGGGAGAAGATATTTGCAGGTTATGTCTCTGACAAAGGTTGTCGCGGACCGCCAGTCGATGGGCCTCAGTCCGAGGGTGCTCAGGGTGAACGACACAGGTTGGTTAAAAGGTCGACGCAGGATGACAAACTGTCACACACCACGAGTGATGATGGGAACAGTTGTACTTTACTGATTTTTAAGTCTGGTATTTATACATTTTCTTTCCAGGGTTCAAACAATGTAATGATTATTTTGCTTATGCTTGTAAATTATCTTTGTGTCTCCATATGTGGTTTATCATGCACTATATATTTTCAAGGTTTTGCTCTCCGGAGGGAGGTGCCGGAGGGACGTAGTTTATTTTTTCAAGGTTTTTGCTCTAGGGAGGTGGTTTTATCAGTAACACCTGGTTGCTTCCCCTTATCTAGGAATGTCAAGGTTTGTGACTTCTCTTAGTTCTGTAATTGGTCTCAGTTTCTTATGATCTCTTTTAAAAACAGCTGAACATGTTCTTTTATGTATAATGCTTGACTACTTCTATATATATTCTATGTATTTTTACTCTAATTAGTAACTATATTTTGATTCATTGTTCGTTAAACATTAAACTACTCTATTGATTTGTGTTACATATGAAAATTAGTGAAGTAAGATGTTTTTCTAAGTAAAGTTTTACTGCAGGAGGTGATAGTGTATGTCAAGTTGGAACATCTTGTTTGCCGTGCCTGCATTGTCTCAAGTCACTGACATTTATGGTAGGGACGTGCTGTTGTGCAGGCTCTCTTGGAGCCACTGAGTCCGGCACAGCCATACTTGCTGTGTTTAATTGTGGATCAGTAAGTCACTGTGTTTATTCTTAGTTTCTCAAGACAATCAGGCAATAATCAGGCATTCAACTAACAGACAGGTTTCAGAGCAAAGGTTTTTTAGGCTTTTATGCCGCACCTCGTGAGTCATTACGTTCAAACAAAGGCATGCTAGGCAACTTATGCGCTGCTGTCGCAAACCAGGGGTGCTGGGGGTTTCGCTCCGGGGAGCACATACCACCTACTCACGCATTTTATAATGCGGACAGCGCCACTTCACCCCGGCTAGATGCCGGGGGTGCGGCATTTCCCCCTTTTTTGTTTATGAAGCGTAATTTAAAGAGGTCTTGGCGAACAGCCTTTATGGAGGAAAACACACAACGAAGAAGACATGGTAACAGTAAGACAACATAGAATATCAGACATCCAATGATGACTATAAACACAATGTACTGAATCTAGGTTACAGGATTTAAGGCTTTAAGATTATCAGTCAGTGATTGAGCTAATGCATCCAGGGACGTAATAGGTAGATGAGCTTCACTTATAGCTGAGATGTCCTTTTGAAGGGTGTGTAAATTGTGTGTTACGTCATTGTCTTTCTATACACCCTGTAAATGTGCCTTTGTTTTCTCCCATGATGTAGAAAGATTGTAGGGTAAAGGTGTAACACAGATAGCTTGAAAGGCTGAGTGGCATTTAGTCTGTAGTTTATGTTGTATGAACTTAATATCTTGTCCTAAAGCTAATACTACTTCTTCTAAAATATTTAATTTTGCTTTAAGTTTATTATCTATGCTGGCTTGTGTCATTAAGGCCAAAGTAATGTTGCTGCTTAAAGAGTTGACAAAGTGAGCTGTATGTATTTCTTGTACTAAGGTAGTTGTAGCCATAGTAAATGTAGTGATTATAGAGATTAAAGCTAAAATTCCTAAAATTAATGCTGCTATAAATCTCTTAGGTTTAATTAATTCATTAACAGTATGTAAAACTTGTAAGGCAGAGTTATCATACCAAGGATCATTTTGTAAGTCTACAGGTAACAGTACATAAGACGGTCTTTTCACAATTAATACAGAATTAAACAGTCTGTCATTAAACAAATCAGTAGAAGTAAGACAATTGGTTACTTTACAAGCAGTACAGGTTATGTGATAGGAATTTTTTAACTGTGTAATAGTTAAGTACTTATTAGGAGCTAGAAGCAAAGCATATGGATATCCAACACAAGTTCTCACTGATATTGGTGTAGGTTTAGTCATACCGGGTTTCTTTTCTAATATTAAGTTGGATGCAGCAACGAGTCTAAATAAATCATAATGTATTTGAGTTTTATTCTTTTCCTGGGCAACCCATATGGGTTCAACTAAACCAGGTGTAAACCATCGTTGTATAGGTTGAGGGGTGCCAGACCATCTGTATTGATGGTATTTATTTAACTGTTTTGATAAATATTTATCATGATTATAACAAGAAGTAGGGGAATAGTCCCAGATGATTGTTTCTGAATTCATAGGAAAATGTTTGTTGGCTGCATCTGGAAACCCACAAGAAAGTCAAGTAGGTGTTTTAGTTAAAGATGATTCCCAGAATTGGTTCTTATCTTTATATTTTTCTTTATAATTAGGAATAGGCAGCCAGTTCACTGCCAAGCAGGTTTCATTATAATTAAATGTTCCAATAGTTTGTAATTCATATTCCCAAACATAACGTTTTTCTGCATCATTAGGATCTGGAGCATCAGTTAAAAATACTTTATAACTCGTAGGTAAACAAAAGGGAGGTGCTTTGCCTCTCAGGGTAAAGCAAATAGGTATTGAGTCGGCTCTACCAGTGAAGTTAATTAACGTCACAGCATGGCTTCTAGACTCTGAGTCTTGTAAGCCTCCCAGCCGGAGGGAATCATTAGTTAGAATTTTAACAGGATCTTGATCTAACCAGCCCACTGGGTGGAGTAGTGGCGGGTTAGGAATGTATGACCAATAAGCTGCACTTTCTACTTTAGGAGTAGATATAAGAGATAGGAAAGCTACAAAATACATGGTAGGAGTTAAAGGATTGTTTTGTGTCAAAATAAGTTGTTTAGCTTGTTTCACCAGGGTCCTGATCTGTGTCCACGTGATCTTGGGAGGTTTCGATAGTACTTTCACTTTCTTCATTTGTGTCGCCAGGCTTTTCATCTGTTGTAGGTGTCGCCTCCTGCGTCTGATCTTCCGGGGGAGCCGGTTTGATGAGCCGGTCCGGAATCCAGATGGGGGATTCGGCATCCTGGGGAAACACACAAGCATAGCCTCGTCCCGAGGTTAGCAATATATCGGGGCCCTTCCATTGGCCTGATAACAGGTCTTTCCACAGCACTTGTGGGAATGTAGCAGCTGATTTTGGCTGCCAGTGAGTTAAAGCTGGTGTTTGATTATTAGAGTTAACATTTAGATGATTTAAAACAAATAAAGCATGAGTTAAAATATGATGAGGAGAAAAATATTTATGAGCCTTTTGTAGGCGTTCAATCTGTAATTTTTATATTTGATTAGTTCTTTCTACAATACCTTGACCTTGAGGATTATAAGGAATCCCTGTAGAATGGGCAATTTTCCATTGTACACAAAACTGTTCAAATGCTCGCGAGGTATAAGCTGGAGCATTATCTGTTTTTAGTTGAAGAGGGACACCTAGCTGCTGAAAGCAGCCAAACAGGTGTTGCACAACATCTTTATAAGCCTCGCCAGTTCTTGCAGAGGCACAAATATAATGAGAGAAAGTATCTACAGTGACATGTACATACGTCAATTTTCCAAAACTTGGTACATGTGTAACATCCATTTGCCACAATACATTGGGGCGTAGACCCCGAGGATTGACACCAAATTTTAAAGGATGATGAGTAATAGGACAGGCTTTGCATTTTAAGACTATTTGTCTTGCCTGCTCTCTGGTAATCTGAAACATTTTTCTTAATGCATTAGCATTTTGATGATGCAAAGCATGGCTTTCTTCAGCCTCAGTTACTGATGCCACCATGGCACGTGTTAATAAATCTGCAGTGGCATTTCCTTGGGCCAAAGGGCCAGGTAAGTTAGTGTGTCCTCTTATGTGACCAATATAAAACTGATTATTCCTTTGTTGAATTAAAGTTTGTAGTTTCTTCAACAAAGGTAAAATAGTTGAGGTTCCTGTTAGGAGAGCAGTTTCGAGGGCTGGAAAAAGGGAAGCAACATACTTAGAGTCTGTGTATAAGTTAAACCTCTGTTTGAAATTATTAAAAGCTGAAATTAAAGCCCACAATTCTGTTTGCTGAGCAGAAGCCTGCATTACTTCCTTAACGAGAGGAGACAGACCTGGGCTGAAAACCACAGCTCTTCCTGTAGAGGAGCCATCTGTGAATAAAGTTATTGCATCAGACAGTGGCTGTCTGGAACACATAAGAGGAAACACAAGTGAAGCTGTTTTTGTAAATTCAATTAAAGGATGTTTCGGAAAGTGATATAAAATTTGACCTGTATAGCCTTGTAAGGCTAATACCCAATCTTCATTATTTTGAAATAGTTGTTCTACTTGAGTTTTATTATAAGCAGTTACAATTACATGAGGTTCTTTACCAAACAATTCTCGTGACCTTTTTCTTCCTTTGTCTATCAGTAATGAAACTAAGTATGGATAATCTGCAACAATTTTTGCTTGAACATGTGGTAAATGGATCCATTCTAAAATACCTTCCTGCCACAGGCAGGCTGTAGGAGTATATTCAGTAGAAAAAATTAGTAAAGACCATGGGTTTTGATAATTGATTTGTTTAACCCTAGCTTGAGTTAAAGCCTGTTCAACAAGTTCTAAGGCTTGTAAGGCCTCTGAAGTTAAATGTCTTGGGGAACGCGGATTTGAGTCCCCCTGCAAGATAGCAAATAAAGGGCTAAGAGTTCCTGTAGTAATTTTTAAGAAAGGTCGAATCCAATTTATTTCCCCTAATAACTTTTGATAATCATTAAGTGTCTGTAGCTTATCTCTCCGTATTTGTACTTTCTGTGGTGTGATGTAATCTGAATGAATCCATTGTCCCAGGTAACTAAGTGGTTTATCTCTTTGAACTTTTTCTGGGGCAATAACCAAGCCAAACTTAGTTAGTTGCTCTATAGCTCTTTCTAAAATAAACTGCACCTGTGACAGCTGAGGATGAGCTAGTAAAATATCATCCATATAATGAATAATGTAAGCACCAGGAAATTGCTCTCGTAGCGCTGCCAATGCAGCTGCCACAAATTTTTGACATAATGTAGGACTATTTTTCATGCCCTGTGGTAAAGTTTTCCACTGATATCTTTTAAATGGTTCCCGTAGGTTAAGAGAAGGAACACTAAATGCAAAGCGAGGACAGTCATCAGGGTGTAAGTTAATAGTAAAAAAGCAGTCTTGTAAATCAATAATTATAAGTGACCATTTTTCAGGTATTGCTACAGGAGACGGGAGCCCAGGTTGAAGGGCACCCATGTCTTCCATAATGGCATGCACTGTTCTTAAATCTTGTAAAAGTCTCCATTTGCCAGATTTTTTCTTAATGACAAACACAGGAGTATTCCACGGACTAGTGGACTCCTCCAAATGTCCTTTATCTAATTGTTCTTGCACTAAAATTTGTAATGCCTGTAATTTTTCCGTTGTTAGGGGCCACTGACTAACCCACACAGGAGTGTCTGTTAACCATTTTATTTTACAGGCATAGTTTTCTGCAGTGGCCCCTATGAAAAACATTGATCATTTAATTGATCAGCAGTAACTAACTTCATGTCCATAACATGTAAAAGATCTCTGCCCCACAAGGTATAGGGTAGAGAGGGCAACACATATGGTTGAATGTAGCCTTTCTTGTCTTTGTATTCCCATGCTACAAAAGATGTGCTGCGCATAACACCAGAAACTGAACCCAAACCAATCAATGAAGACCCGGTTCGGTGAACTGGCCAGGATCTTGGCCAGTCAGAGGCTGCAATACAAGTTACATCAGCCCCTGTATCCATTAATCCTTTAATAGGCCTGCCTTCTATCTTTATTTTTAACATTGGTCGATCATACAAGTCATGAATAAGAGCTACACAATCCTGATCAGTGGATCCAAATTGACCTTCTCCCCTTGCATCATGTAGGTGATAGTTAGGGAGTGGCACGTATGGTAACAACAGTAATTGAGCAATTCTCTGCCCTTTATGAATCTGTGTAGTTTCCACCAGGGCTTTCACCATAACTTTAATGGTGTTTTCAGTATCTGAGTCAATTACTCCCGGAACAACTTCAAAATGTTTAGTATAATTAGAACTGCGTCCTAATATAACACCAACCGTGCCTGGTAATAACTTACCTTTAACACCAGTGGGAATGAGAGTGACACCATCCCATTTAGATAAAATCACATCTTTAGAGCTGGCAAGATCTAAACCTGCGCTGCCAGGAGTTCCTCGTGGAAGGTCATGAATAGTAAATTCAGGGGGTAGACAATTTAATGTAGATGTAGGCTGCAAGACAGGCTGCACTTCGGTGAGTGCAGCCAATTCTCCCTTGGGGTTAGGGCTGGGAGAATGCCCCACATCTAGTTTTTTGGCTTGTTGCCTTCATTAAAATTAGCACCCTTGTCTGACAAGGGGGTTCCATCCTTATGAAACTTAGATTTACACTCATTTCTCCAGTGTCTGCCCTTCTTACAACGAGGGCATGGACCCGGGGGAATTCCACGGGTCTTGTTACCATTATTACTATTATTAAATTTCTTACAATCCTTTTGCATGTGACCCGGTTTTCCACAATTGTAACAGGTGGGCACAGCGTGTGGGGGGTCACAGCTGAAACATGTATTACTGGGGTCTCTATCAAAAGCATTTTTAACATATGAACTGAATTTCTGACCCCACATTGCTGCAGCAAACGCCATTCCCTGTACGATTGCTGGTGAGGCATCCATGCATGCTTTAATATAATCCTGTAATGTGCCCGTTTTCCTGAGTGGACGTATTAAGTCCTGACACAGCGTGTTAGCATTTTCCCAAGCCAGTTGCTTGAGCAATAATGTTGTACCCTCAGATGGTGGGAGCATTCTATTAATGGCTTCTTCTAAGCGAAAAATAAAGTCAGGATAAGATTCCTCCATACCTTGCTTTATTCCTGTTAGAGTGGTACTCTTGGTTCCTGGAGGAGGCAGTTTGCGCCAAGCGGCAACCGCATTGTGACTAACTATCTCCAAAAATTGTCGGGGTAATGCAGTTTGACTTTCTGTAGAGGCAAACTCATCCGTCCCTAGGAGCATTGACATAGTTGGCTGTGCTTTCTTACCCTTGTGCTGCTTAATGCTTTCTCTTGATCTATCTTCATACTCTGTTCTCCATAAGATATAATCCCCTGGAGAAAGTGTGGCTTTGGCTGTTTGTTGCCAATCATAAGGAGTAAGCCACAAGCTACCTATTGATTCTACAATTTGCAAAGTATAAGGAGCAGAGGCACCTGAAGTACGAACAGCCTGCTGCAATTCCTTTAGTGTTTTTAATGACAAAGGTTCCCAGACCGGCGGCGTTCTTTCATCTGTAGGAAAACGTACTGGGAAAGCGAAAGTAAAATCTCCCTGCTGACGGGCTTCACGTACTGCCGCCTGAAAACCCGCGGCCGGCGCGGGGGGGCAAGGGGGCACACGAGAATGTGGAGCCCGTAAAGCCGGTCTGGGTGTTGTCATAGGAATGCGAACTGCTGGGTAAGCGCGGCGGTGATCAATAAAATTAACCTCCTCATTCTCCTCATCCTCTTTGGCCAATTCATCAACCACATCCCATTCATCACTGTCAGAAAGATTATCCTTAACTGGTGGAGGCGGCGGCAAAAGTTCTTTAAGTGTTGGTGCTGAGGGAATTACGCCCTCAGCATTCAATGCCGGCTCAGGTTCCTTGAAAGCCTCCGGAGAGACCTCATCATGAATGGGGGCTGCCTTAGTTTCGGGGCTTCCAGCCTCCGAAGCAGTTTCCCTTATAAAAGCCTCCAGAAAGGTATTGTCAGCCAAAAGTTCCCTAACCTGCAGCCATAAAGGATAAGCCTGTGGGGGCAGAACCTGCTCCCCATGCTCCTGCACATAAGCTCGCATCTCGCGCCCCACTCTCTTCCAATCGGAGAGAGATAGGGAGCCCTCTTCCAGAAACCAAGGACTAACCAGTTTTATGAAATGCATAAGCTCCTCACTTTTTGAGGGACACATGAAAACCATTTTTCTCTAACAAGCGCTGTATCATGACACTGAGCATGCGTTCTTCCTTAACTAATATGTGCCCCATGAAACCTGCGGATTACTCACGCTTAACCGGTCAGCCTTTACCGGCGGGACTCGAGCTCCCTGGTGAGAGTCGCCTTCAACCTGAAAAGAGAGAGAAAGAAAGAAAAAGAAAGATCACCTGTCCTTCAAGTCCCTGTTCGAGGGCGCCAGCTGTCGCGGACCGCCAGTCGATGGGCCTCAGTCCGAGGGTGCTCAGGGTGAACGACACAGGTTGGTTAAAAGGTCGACGCAGGATGACAAACTGTCACACACCACGAGTGATGATGGGAACAGTTGTACTTTACTGATTTTTAAGTCTGGTATTTATACATTTTCTTTCCAGGGTTCAAACAATGTAATCATTATTTTGCTTATGCTTGTAAATTATCTTTGTGTCTCCATATGTGGTTTATCATGCACTATATATTTTCAAGGTTTTGCTCTCCGGAGGGAGGTGCCGGAGGGACGTAGTTTATTTTTTCAAGGTTTTTGCTCTAGGGAGGTGGTTTTATCAGTAACACCTGGTTGCTTCCCCTTATCTAGGAATGTCAAGGTTTGTGACTTCTCTTAGTTCTGTAATTGGTCTCAGTTTCTTATGATCTCTTTTAAAAACAGCTGAACATGTTCTTTTATGTATAATGCTTGACTACTTCTATATATATTCTATGTATTTTTACTCTAATTAGTAACTATATTTTGATTCATTGTTCGTTAAACATTAAACTACTCTATTGATTTGTGTTACATATGAAAATTAGTGAAGTAAGATGTTTTTCTAAGTAAAGTTTTACTGCAGGAGGTGATAGTGTATGTCAAGTTGGAACATCTTGTTTGCCGTGCCTGCATTGTCTCAAGTCACTGACATTTATGGTAGGGACGTGCTGTTGTGCAGGCTCTCTTGGAGCCACTGAGTCCGGCACAGCCATACTTGCTGTGTTTAATTGTGGATCAGTAAGTCACTGTGTTTATTCTTAGTTTCTCAAGACAATCAGGCAATAATCAGGCATTCAACTGAACAGACAGGTTTCAGAGCAAAGGTTTTTTAGGCTTTTATGCCGCACCTCGTGAGTCATTACGTTCAAACAAAGGCATGCTAGGCAACTTATGCGCTGCTGTCGCAAACCAGGGGTGCTGGGGGTTTCGCTCCGGGGAGCACATACCACCTACTCACGCATTTTATAATGCGGACAGCGCCACTTCACCCCGGCTAGATGCCGGGGGTGCGGCAAAAGGTTTAATAACCAGAATCCACAGAGAACTCAAACGCATTAGCAAGAAAAGAACAAGGGATCCCATCCCAGGCTGGGCAAGGGATTTGAAGAGAAACTTCTCTGAAGAAGACAGGCGCACGGCCTTCAGACATATGAAAAAATGCTCATCATCTTTAATCATCAGAGAAATGCAAATCAAAACTTCATTGAGATATCATCTAACTCCAGCGAGACTAGCCTAAATCACAAAATCCCAAGACTACAGATGTTGGCGTGGATGTGGAGAAAAGGGAACACCCTTGCACTGCTGGTGGGAATGCAAATTAATACATTCCTTTTGGAAAGAGATATGGAGAACACTTAGAGATCTAAAAACAGATCTGCCATTCAATCCTGTAATCCCTCTACTGGGCATATACCCAGAAGACCAAAAATCACATCATAACAAAGATATTTGTATCAGAATATTTATTGCAGCCCTATTCATAATTGCTAAGTCATGGAAAAAGCCCAAGAGCCCATCCACCCACGAATGGATTAATAAATTGTGGTATATGTACACCATGGAATATTATGCAGCCTTAAAGGAAGATGGAGACTTTACCTCTTTCATGTTTACATGGATGGAGCTGGAACTTATTCTTCTTAATAAAGTGTCTCAAGAATGGAAGCAAAAGTACCCAATGTACTCACCCTTATTATGAAACTAATTTAGGACCTTCACTTTAAAGCTATAACCCAGTTACAACCTAAGAATGGGGCGAAGGGGGAAGGGGAGGGGACGGAGGGGGAGGTAGCTGGAGGGAGGGGGACTGATGGGATTACAACTGTGGTGCATCTTGCAGGGGTATATGTGAATCTTAGTAAATGTGGAATGTAAAGGTCTTAGCAAAATAACTAAGAAAATGCCAGGAAAGCTATGTTAACTAGTGTGATGAAAATGTGTCAAACGATCTATGAACCAAGTGTATGGTGCCACATGATCATACTAATGTACACAGCTATGATTTAAAAAATAAAAATAAAATAATAAACCGTTTGACACATTTTCATCACACTGGTTGACATAGCCTTCCTGGCATTTTTTAAATTATTGTGCTAAGACATTTACATTCTACATTTACTAAGTTTCACATATATCCTTGTAAGATGCACCGCAGGTGTGATCCCACCTGTCCCCCTCCCTCTACCCACATCCCCCCTCCCTCACCTCCCTTTCCCCCTTCCCCCTATTCTTAGGTTGTAACTGGGTTATAGCTTTCATGTGAAAGCCCTAAATTAGTTTCATAGTAGGGGTGAGGACATTGGGTAATTTTTTTTCCATTCTTGAGATACTTTACTAAGAAGAATATTTTCCAGCTCCATCCATGTAAACATAAAAGAGGTAAAGTCTCCGTCTTTCTTTAAGGCTGCATAATATTCCTTGCTGTACATATACCAGAATTTATTAATCCATTCATGGATCGATGGGCGCTTGGGCTTTTTCCATGACTTAGCAATTATGAATAGGGCTGCAGTAAACATTCTGGTACAAATATCTTTGTTATGATGTGATTTTTGGTCTTCTGGGTATATGCCCAGTAGAGGGATTACAGGATTGACTGGCAGATGTATTTTTAGATCTCTAAGTGTTCTCCATATATCTTTCCAAAAGGAATATAATAATTTGCATTCCCACCAGCAGTGCAAGGGTGTTCCCTTTTCTCCACATCCGTGCCAACATCTCTGGTCTTGGGATTTTGTGATATAGGCTAGTCTCACTGGAGTTAGATGATATCTCAAAGTAGTTTTGATTTGCATTTCTCTGATGATTAAAGATGATGAGCATTTTTTCATATGTCTGAAGGTCGTGCGCCTGTCTTCTTCAGAGAAGTTTCTCTTCAAGTCCCTTGCCCAGCCTGGGATGGGATCCCTTGTTCTTTTCTTGCTAATGCGTTTGAGTTTTCTGTGGATTCTGGTTATTAAACCTTTGTCAGAGACATAACCTGCAAATATCTTCTGCTATTCTGAGGGCTGTTTGCTTGCTTTACTTACTGTGTTCTTGGCTGTGCAGAAGCTTTTTAGTTTGATCAAGTCCGAATAGTGTATTTTTGAAGCTGCTTCAATTGCCCAGGGGGTCCTCCTCATAAAATACTCGCCCAGACTGATTTCTTCAAGGGTTTTCCCTGCCCTCTCTTGTAGTATTTTTATAGTTTCATGTCTTAGGTTTAAATCATTAATCCAGTGAGAGTCTAGTTTAGTTAATGGTGAAAGGTGTGGGTCCAGTTTTAGTCTTCTGCATGTTGTCAGCCTGTTCACCCAGCACCATTTGTTAAATAGGGAATGTTTTTGCCACTGAATGTTTTTAATTAGCTTGTTAAAAATTAAATAACGGTAAGTAGCTGGATTCATCTCTTGGTTCTCTATTCTGTTCCAGACATCTACTTCTCTATTTTTGTGCCAATATCATGCTGTTTTTATCACTATCGATTTGTAGTATAGTCTGAGTTCTGATAGAGTGATTCCTTCTGCTTTGTTTTTATTTCTGAATAATGTCTTGGTTATACAAGGTTTTTTCTCATTCCATATAAAACGAAGTAGTGTTTTCTCGAGATCATTAAAGTATGACAGTGGAGCTTTAATGGGGATTGCATTCAAATTATATATTGCTTTGGGTAGTATGGACATTTTAACAAGGTTCATTCTTCCCAGCCATAAGCATGGTATATTTTTCCATTTGTTAACATTTTCAGCTATTTCTTTTCTTAGAGTTTCATAGTTCTCTTTATGGAGATCTTTCACATCCTTTGTTAGATAAATTCCCAAATATTTCATCTTCTTTGCACTACTGTGAATGGGATAGAGTCCTTAACTGTTTGTTCAACTTGACTATTGTTGGTATATATAAAAGCTACCAATCTATGAATGTTGATTTTGTAACCTGAGATTCTGCTGTATTCCTTGATCACTTCTAAGAGTTTTGTAGTACAGTCCCTAGGGTTTTCCAGATATACTACCATATCATCTGCGAAGAGCAAAAGTTTGATCTCTTCTGACCCTATATGGATACACTTGATCACCTTTTCTTCCCTAGTTGCAGTGGCTAAAACTTCCATTACAATGTTAAAAAGCAATGGAGACAATGGGCAGCCTTGTCTGGTTCCTGATCTGAGTGGAAATGATTCCAATTTAACTGCGTTCAATATGATGTTGGCTGTGGGTTTGCTGTAGGTGGTATCTATCAGGTTAAGAAATGTCCCTTCCATACCATTTTCTTAAGCGATCTGATCATTAAGGGATGCTGGATATTGTCAAAGGCTTTTTCTGCATCAATTGAGAGAATCATATGGTCTTTCTTTTTTAATTTGTTTATGTGCTGAATTACATTTATAGATTTACGTATATTGAACCAGCCTTGAGACCCTGGGATAAAACCGACTTGGTCATGATATATAATTTGTTTGATATGTTGCTGAATTCTGTTTATTAGTATCTTGTCGAATATTTTTGCATGTATGTTCATTAGTGATATTGGTTTATAATTTTGTTTTCTTGTTGGGTCTTTTCCTGGTTTGGGGATCAGGGTGATGTTTGCTTCATAGAATGTGTTAGGTAGTCTTCCTTCGTTTTCTAACTTTTGGAACAGGTTGAGTGGTATAGGTACTAATTCCTCTTCAAAATTTTGGTAGAATTCTTACATGAAACCATCTGGTCCCGGGCTTTTCTTTTTAGGGAGGATTTGTATGGTTGATGCTATTTCCGAACTTCATATGGGCCTGTTCAACATTTCCTCTTGATTCTGGCTAAGTCTTGGAAGGTGACATGCTTCCACATATTGGTCAATTTCCTTCAGATTTTCATATTTCTGAGAATAAAGTTTCTTGTAATATTCATTAAGGATTTTTTGGATTTATGAGGCGTCTGTTGTTTTTTCATCTTTGTTATTTCTATTGATGAGATTAGAGATTTTACTCTTTTTTTTCCTGATTAGGTTGGGCAAAGGTTTATCTATTTTATTGACCCTTTCAAAAAACCAACTTTTGATTTATTGATCTGTTGTATTATTCTTTTGTTTTCAATTTCATTTAATTCTGCTCTAATTTTGGTTATTTCTCTTCTTCTACTGGGTTTGGGGTTGGAATTTTCTTCCTTTTCCAGTTGCTTGTGATGTCCCATTAAGTTGTTAACTTCCTCTCTTTCTGTTCTTTTGAGGAATGCTTGCAGTGCTATAAATTTCCCTCTTAAAACTGCCTTTCAGTGTCCCAGAGGTTCTGATAGTTTGTGTGATTATGGTCGTTTTGTCCCCCAAAATTGGCAATATCTTTCTTAATCTCATCTCTGACATAGCAATCATTCAACATAAGGTTATTTAACTTCCATGTTTTTGTATGAGTTTGGAGATTCCTGTTGTTACTCAGATCGAGTTTTATTCTATGGTCGTCTGAGAAGATGCATAGAATAATTTCTATTCCTTTAAATTTACTGAGGTTAGACTTGGGACCTAAGATGTGATCGATTTTGGAGGAGTAAGTTCTGTGGGCTGATGAGAAGTATGTGTATTCAGTTTTGTTTGGATGAAATTTTCCATAGGTATCTGCTAAATCCAAATGTTGATGGTTAGGTTTAAATCTAAAATTTCTTTACTCAGCTTCTTGTTGGAGGATCCATCCAATACTGCCAAAGGAGTGTGGAAATCTCCGATGATTATGGAGCTGGAGGAAATCAAGTTGCTCATGTCTGTTAGAGTTTCTCTTATAAATTGAGGTGCATTCTGGTTGGGTGCATAGATATTAATTGATTGAAATCTGATCATATTGCGTATTACCCTTAACAAATATGAAGTGACCATTCTTGTCCTTCTTTACTTTTGTTGGTTTAAAGCCTATTGTATCTGGAAATAAGATTGCAACACCTGCTTTTTTCTGATTACCATTTGCCTGAAATACGGATGACCTTCATTTCACCCTGAGTCTGTATTTGTCTTTTAAGTTAAGATGTGACTCTTGTATGCAACAGATATCTGGCCTGAGTTTTGTATCCACTCAGCTAACCTATGCCTCTTTAGAGGACAGTTTAAGCCATTCACATTAATGGAAAATATTGATAAGTCTGGTGAAGTTTTGCGTATCGAGTTTTTCAAAAGTCCAGTGACATGTTGAATCCTTTCGCCAGGTTGGAAGTTGGAGTTTGATCAGCAGTTTCTGAGTGCGTTTACTTTTGTGCTATAGGATTTTGTTGGTCATTATGGAGGATAGGTCTGAGAATATCCTGAAGAGCTTGTTTGATCATGGCAAATTTCTTCAACATGTGAATGTCACTAAGGTATTTAATTTCTCCATCGTAAATGAAACTGAGTTTAGCTGGATACAAGATCCAGGGTTGGAAGTTATTTTGCTTTAGGAGATTAAAAGTTGATGACCATCCTCTTCTGGCTTGAAAATTTTCAGCAGAGAGATCTGCAGTCATTCTAATATTCTTCCCTTTTTATGGAATAATTTTCTTTCCTCTGGCAGCTTTGAGAACTTTCTCCTTCATATTAACTTTAGTGAAGCTAATTATGATATGCCTGGGGGGATGTCTTATTCAGATTGAGTCGTGCTGGGGTTCTGAAGCTGTCTGCTATCTGTATTTCAGAATTTCTAGGCATGTCTGGAAAATTCTCTTTCATTTTTTTTTTTTTGTGGTTTTTGGCTGGGGCTGGGTTTGAACCCACCACCTCCGGCATATGGGACTGGCGCCCTACTCCTTGAGCCACAGGCACCACCCGAAAATTCTCTTTCATAATTTCATGCAGAAGGACCTCTGTGCCCAGCGAGGCCACTTCATCGATTTCAGGAATTCCAATAATTCAGATATGGCCCTTCTTCAAAATATCCCATAGCTCTCTGAGAGAATGATCTGTTCTTGCTCTCCATTTCTGTTCCTCTTTGGGAGTTTGGGAGTGTTCATAGGCTTTATCTTCAATGTCGGAAATCCTTTCTTCTGCTTATTCCATTTTGTTGCTGAGGGATTCTCCTGTATTTTTCAGATCTTTGAGGGCTGCAAATTCTTGCTTCAGTGTGTCTAAGTCTTTGGTGGTTTTGGCTTTAAATTCGTTAAATTCTTGAGACAGTTTTTTAATTTCTCCTCCAATTCCTAGTTCCATTTTGTTAATCTTGTTTGCCATCCAAATTCTGAATTCGATTTCTGACATCTCAGCCAGTTGTTTGTCAATGGGATCTTCAATTACATCTGCCATATCTTTCTTTCAGGGGCAGTTGACCTATTCTGGTTATTCATGTTACCAGAGTTTTTCTGCTGATTCTGCCCCATAATTGTTTTACTCCCTTTGATTTCTCCCCTGGTGCTTTGTCGAGGACCCGTACAGTGCTGTGGCCTGAGAAACTTGGGCCCTGTTTGGTATAGAGGGGCTTAGTGGTTCTGTGTTGTTTTCAGCTTGTTTCTATTTGACCCTAGTGAAACAGTTACTCTGGGTTGAAGTCTCAGCTTTGGAGAAATACCAGCAATTAAGTCACCCCGCCCACCAGAGGCAACAAATGTAAAAGGAAAAGGAAACCTTCCTACAACCACACACCCAGGGAACCACCTGGATAGTTTCCAGGTGTCTGGCTCAGTTCAAAAGGTCCAAATCAATTGTCTCAGTCAGCAGCTGTCTCAAGTGGGAGAGTTCAACAGGTCCCTAGGAACTGGCTCACAGGGTCTGGTGAGTGCTCTAATATGGCTTGCTCCAGTTCTGTGTGTAGTCAGGAAGAGCCACCCAGTAAATAGATCAGTCTGGGAAGGTTTATGCCTCCTTCCTCACCTTGCAGCTCTGTCACACCCAGTCACTGCTAGCCCCACAGGGCTGTGACCCAGTCAGTTGTCTGCAGTAAGCAGATACTCCAGGGGTTTGCACCTGCCTAAGTCACAGGGTAGTCTGTGTCTGCTTATCTAGGCCGCTACTTTCTGTCATTATGCAGCAGGGGGTGGTGTGGCCTGTCGACCTCGGGCACTTGATGGAGTGTGGAGGTGTTCAATCAGTTACAGCCCCACCCTTAGTTTATGTTACTGGGTGAACGGAACAACCCTTATGGAGTTTTTTTCCGCCCCTGCTAGATTCCCCTGCAGAG
Source organism: Nycticebus coucang (assembly GCF_027406575.1). NCBI lineage: Eukaryota > Metazoa > Chordata > Mammalia > Primates > Lorisidae > Nycticebus > Nycticebus coucang. The sequence goes on along the minus strand of NC_069789.1, from coordinate 33,613,329 downwards.
GAGAGGCTGATTTGAATTCTCAGAACGTGTGCCTCAGGCCCTGTCTTTACTCCTGCTGGTTTGTATTCGCAGCATGATTAGTTGTCAGCTGTAGCCTCTTGGCCTCCATTGTCTATAGTGTGGTGATAGCCTGAAGGCCAGGTGCGTCTGAGGCTCAGTAAAGCGGTCCTCTGGATGAGCTCCACCCTGGGAGTTTCCTGGCTCTGCGGGTGTGTTTTCTAGTCCCTGTGTTCCACCCAGGTCAGTACTGCCTCAGGCAAACCCTTTACTCATGGGGCTTGTGTTTCAGTCCCAGGTCTGTTTTGTGGTGGTTGCCATCTGAGAAGATGCTCAGCCTCATCTGGTTGCCCAGGGAGACAGGAGGAAAGGCTATGGTATATCTGGGAGTGGGCCTTGTTATTGCTGAAGACGGCTGTTTCTTTGCACCTCGGGTCACCACTGCTCCAGTGTGATTCTCTCTTAGCCGACCATCATCTTCTCACTCCTGTGCTGCAGAATCAGCACTGGCCAGCTGCTGTCCAGTCCTGTCTACAGCTCTCGAGAGTTCACCCAAGAATCTGGACTCCTGGGGGGGGGCAGGTCTCCAGATCACGGAGTGAGAGTGGAGCGTAGTGCTGGGAGCTCAGAGTTGCAGGTTGTAACACCAGGCTCATTGAGACCAAATGAACAAATAAACAGATACAAAGTTTACCATGCACATGGGCCCATAGATACAGAAACAGACGGAAACACATAGACATACAGACAACATCCACGACAACAGCAATATAAAAACAACTGCAATAAAAATAGTGATAAGCCTAAAATAGTTGAAAGAAAGAAAAAAAAGGGAGGAAAAAGTGGTGTTAGTAGAAATGTTAAAAGAGAAGAAAGAAGAGGGATCACGGGGGCGGAGCAATGATGGCAGACAGGACAGACATGTAGCCCCACCTCTCCCAAGCCATCAAGTGAGAGTAAAGGCAGTCTGGACCTTACCCGTGTGTGGATTATTAGAGTGGACAGACAGCTGGAGATGCCCAGTGTACTGGCGGATTGCTATATATGAGGGGTAATTTAAAATCACAGATTGTGTTGTGGAGATTCTTCCCTGCTTGGCCGTGCTGGCCAGCAGGCCCCTCCCCATGGAGGTCAGCAGCTTGTAAATGCCGATGAAAGCCAATTGACAAATAATTATTCCTGAACTGAGGGAGGCATCCAAAAGAGAGCCACTCAAAACCATGGTAGCTGGGCAAACTGTTGGACAGTGGAAGGGAAAGTATCCTGCCTGGGAAACAGACATTTTGAAGTACCCAAAAGGGCGGACACCATTCCCCCAGGTGTTGGAGGGGGCTGGCGGTTCAGGCTGTGCGGCGAACTGGCGGGCGCCAATCGAAAAGGGAAACTCGGAACCATAAAACTCAGAATAAGTCCCCTGAATGCTCCAACCACGGGAACCAGCTTGAAGCCGCTGACCCAGCTTTAGCTACTTAAGCCACGAAGCTACTGAAACCACGGACTTGGCTTCAGCCCCGGGAGCCAGCTAAAGCAGATAAAACCGCAAGCCCACCAACAACTGCGAACTCAGCACCACTCTCCCTACAGCCAATTGCAGTCACCAGTTTGCAGGAGAACCTGGGAACAGAGTGGAAAGACTTAAGAAGCATGGACACCTGCACTGAGTGGGAAGGTCAGTTGCAAGTACTATCTGGAAAAGAACAGCTGAGGTTACACAATTCTTAGGTGACAAACTTTTACAGAAATTCCAAAATGGCGATCGGCCATGGAAGGTGGTAACAGTACAAACTGTAAATCAGGTATAAGTCTCAGAACTACTCACAGCGCCACCTGGTGTCCAGAAAGTATATTGCAGTATGAATATATGCCTACGAAAGTTGATCCCTACAGCAGACATATAGCTATATATAGCTATATATCTACACACAAGAATATTTTTGTAGTTGGTGCCTTTTTTTTTTGGTTTTCATGGGTTTTTTTGTTTGTTTTGTTTTTGTCTTTTTTTTCTTCACCATTTTCTTAGAGGAGATTTCGATAATTTTTTATTATTACCTTCTATATAGATATATTTTTTATTTCTATGTCTTCTAATTTTAATTTCTTCTTTCTTCTCATTTAACATTCCTACTAACACCACTTTTCTCTATCTTTTTTTCCATTCCTTCAATTATTTTACGATTATCACTATTTTTATTGCAGTTGTTCTAATATTGCTGTTGTCGTGGCTGTTATCTGTATGTCTATATGTTTCCGACTGTCTCTGTATCTATGGACCCATGTGCCTGGTAACCATTGCATCTGTTTGTTGCGTGACCCGAGATGCGAATGAGCAGCGGCTTTGCTGTAGGTGTAAACTCGCTCCTGTAATTATTAAGTCAAGGAACAGACTATATACCGTGGAATGGCATATAGCAAAGTTCTTTATTCCAAGTTCAAGTTTTATACTCTTCCAGTCACGTACACACCTAATCCATTATCTATTAGCTGAATTTCAACTTGAAAGGAAATATTTATCATATCAATGTAACCACTTGTGTAGTAAATCTCTTCCTCTAAACAGTGACTAGTTTTCCGATCAGGGCACAAAGACGAAAACAGCTATAGGGGAACAGAGTTAATAGAAGAATATCTTCAAGCATTCACTCAATTTACTCAGTATGAAGTAATGACTGTGACCTTCCTTCAGGGCAGAGCACCTATAGACCTCTGACAATATGTTGTTAACATATGTCAACCCTCTGGCCCGTATCTCTGAGGACGGGTGGCATGCCCTTGGATCTCAGGCTTCACGTGGTGTACTGCTTCAGAGAAAAAGCCTAAGGAATTTTACAATTCCAAAAAAAGCCTAACTCTGTGAGTAACCCAGGGGGGTCCAAGCCTCTTAAGCCTCTGGAAGAAAAGCATGTCGTTTTAAACTCACATGGAATTTACTTTGTGTGCTTGATGTAGGATAAGTTTATTTCCAAATATTATCCTACATCTGTTTATCTGTTCATTTGGTCTCAATGACCTTGGTGTTATGACCTGCAACTCTGAGCTCCTAACACTCCCCTCCACTCTCACTCCGTGTTCTGGAAACCTGCCCTCACAGGAGTCCAGATTCTTAGGTGAACTCTCGAGAGGTATAGACAGGACCTGGACTACAGCTGGCCAGTGCTGACTTTGTAGCAAAGGAGCGAGAAGACAACGGTCGGCTAAGAGGGAATTACACTGGAGCGGTGGTGCCCCAAGGTGCAGAGCAACAGACGTCTTCAGTAATAATGAGGCCCACCCCCAGTTATACCATAGCCTCTCCTCCTGTCTCCCTGGGCAACCATATGAGGCCGAGCATCTTCTCAGATGGCAACCACCATGGAACAGACCTGGGACTGAAACACAGGCCCCGTGAGTAAAGGGTTTGCCTGAGGTGGCACTGACCTGGGTGGAACACGGGGACTAGAAAACACACCCACAGAGCTGGGAAACTCCCAGGGTGGGGCTGATCCAGAGGACCGCTTTACTGAGCCTAAGATGCACCTGGCCCTCAGGAGATTACCAGCCTATACAAAAGAGGCCAGGAGGCTACAGCCTATAACTGATCGTGCTGTGAATACAAACCAGCAGGAGTAAAGACAGGGCCTGAGGCACAGGTTCTGGGAACTCAAATCAGCCTCTCCTCTGCAGAAGAATCTAGCAGGGTCATAAACATACTCACACAGGGTTGTTCTGTTCATCCAGTATCATACTCTAAGGGTGGGGCTAGAACTGAGTGAATACCTCCAGCCTCCATCAAGTGCCCAAGGTTGACAGGACACACCACCCCCTGCTGGATAAAGACAGAGAGTAGCGGCCTAGACGTGCAGACACAGACTACCCTGTGACTTAGGCAGGTGCAACCCCCTGGAGTATCTTCTTACTGCAGACAACTGACTGGGTCACAGCCCTGTGGGGCTAGCAGAGACTGGGTGTGACAGAGCTTCAAGGTGGGGAAGGAGGCATCAATCTTCCCAGACTGATCTATTTACTGGGTGGCTCTTCCTGACTCCACACAGCACTGGAGCAAGCCATATTAGAGCAGTCACCAGACCCCTGTGATCCAGTTCCCAGGGACCTCTTGAACTCTCCCACCCGACGCAGTTGCTGACTGAGACAATTGATTTGGACCTTTTGAACTGAGCCACTCACCTGGGGACTACCCAGGTGGTGCCCTGGGTGTGTGGTTGCAGGAAGGTTTGATTTTCCTTTTCCATTTGTTCCCTTTGGTGGGTGTGGTGACTTAATTGCTGGTATTTCTCCACAGCTGAGACTTCAACCCAGAGTAATTGTTACACTAGGGTCAAATAGAACCCAGCTGAAAACAACAGAGAACAACTTAGCCCCTCTACACAAAACAGGGCCCCAGTTTATCAGGCCCCAGCACTGTATGGGTACTCGACAAAGCATGAGGGGAGAAATCAAAGGGAGTAAAACAATCATGGGGCGGAATCAGTGGAAAAACTCTGGAACATGAATAACCAGAATAGATAACCCCCGCAAGGAAAGAAACGGCAGATGTAATTGAAGATCTCATTCACAAACAACTGGCTGAGATGTCAGAAATCGAATTCAGAATTTGGATGGCAAACAAGATTAACAAAATGGAACTAGGAATTCGTGGAGAAATTCAAAAGCTGTCTGAAGAATTTAACGAATTTAAGACAAAACCACCAAAGACTTAGACACACTGAAGCAAGGATTTGCAGCCCTCCAAGATATGAAAAATACAGTAGAATCCCTTAGCAACAGAATGGACCAAGCAGAAGAAAGGATCTCCGACATCAAAGATAAAGCCTTTGAACAGTCCCAAACTCTCAAAGAGGAAGAGAAATGGAGAGCAAAAATCAATCTCTCTCAGAGCTCTGGGATAACTCGAACAAGGCAAATATCTGAGTCATAGGAATTCCTGAAACAGATGAAGTAGCCTCACTGTGCACAGGGGCCCTTCTGCAGGAAATTATGAAAGAAAATTTTCCAGACATGCCAAGAGAACCTTAAATTCAGATAGCAGATAGCTTCAGAACCCCAGCACGACTCAACTCCAATAAGACATACCCCAGGCATATCATAATTAATGTCTCTAAAGTTAATATGAAGGAGAAAATTCTCAAAGCAGCCAGGTGAAAGAAAACTATTACCTTCAAAGGGAAGAACATTAGAATGACTGCAGATCTCTCTGCTGAAACTTTTCAAGCCAGAAGAGGGTGGTCATCAAAGTTTAATCTCCTCAAGCAAAATAACTTTCAACCCCAGATCTTGTACCCAGCTAAACTGAGTTTCATTTATGATGGAGAAATTAAATGCTTTAATGACATTCATACGCTAAGAAATTTGCCATAACCAAACCAGCTCTTCAGGATATTCTCAGACCTATCCTCCATAATAATCAACCCAATCCTCTACTACAAAAGTAAACTCACTCAGAAACTAGTGATCAAACTCCAACTTCTACAATGGCAAAAGGATTAAAAATGCCCACTAGACTTTCGAAAAACTCAATACCCAAAATTTCGCCAAACTTATCAATACTCTCCATTAATGTGAATGGCTTAAACTGCCCTCTAAAGAGACTTGGTTAGCTGACTGGATACAAAAACTCAGGCCAGACATTTGTTGCATACAAGAGTCACATCTTAATTTAAAAGACAAATACAGACTCAGGGTGAAAGGATGGTCATCCATATTTCAGGCAAATGGTAATCAGAAAAAAGCAGGCGTTGCAATTTTATTTGCGGATACAATAGGCTTTAAACCAACAAAAGTAAGGAAGGACAAAAATGGTCACTTCATATATGTTAAGTGTAAGACTCAATATGATGAGATTTCAATTATTGATATCTATGCACCCAACCAGAATGCACCTCAATATATAAGAGAAACTAACAGAAACGAGCAACTTGATTTCCTCCAACTCTATAATATTTGGAGATTTTAACACTCCTTTGGCAGTGCTGGATCAATCCTCCAACAAAAAGCTGAGTAAATAAATTCTAGATTTAAATCTAACCATCCAGGATTTAGATTTAGCAGACATCTACAGAACATTTCATCCCAACAAAACTGAATACACATACTTCTCATCAGCCCACAGAACTTACTCCAAAATTGATCACATCTTAGGTCCCAAGTCTAACCTCAGTAAATTTAAAGGAATAGAAATTATTCCATGCATCTTCTCAGACCATCATGGAATAAAACTTGAGATGAGTAACCACAGGATTCTGCATGCTCATACAAAAACCTGGATGTTAAATAACCTTATGCTGAATGATAGGTGGGTCAGAGATGAGATCAAGAAGGAAATTGCCAAAGTTTTGGAACAAAATGACAATGAAATCACGAACTATCAGAACCTCTGGGACAGCACAAAGGCAGTTCTAAGAGGGAAATTTACAGCACTGCAAGCCTTCCTCAGGAGAACGGAAAGTGAGCAACTTAATGGGACATCTCAAGAGACTGGAAATGGAAGAACACTCCAACCCCAAATCCAGTAGAAGAAAAGAAATAACCAAAATCAGAGCAGAATTAAATGAAATTGAAAACAAAAGAATAATACAACAGATCAATAAATCAAAACGCTGATTTTTTGAAAAGGTCAACAAAATAGATAAACCTTTGGCCAACCTAATCAGGAAAAAAAGAGTAAAATCTCTAATCTTATCAATCAGAAATAACAAAGACGAAATAACAACAGACTCCTCAGAAATCAAAAAAATCCTTAATGAATATTACAAGAAACTTTATTCTCAGAAATATGAAAATCTGAAGGAAATTGACGGATACGTGGAAGCACATCACCTTCCAAGACTTAGCCAGAATCAAGTGGAAATGTTGAACAGGCCCATATGAAGTTCGGAAATAGCATCAATCATACAAGTCCTCCCTGAAAAGAAAAGCCTGGGACCAGATGGTTTCACGTCAGAATTCTACCAAACTTTTGAAGAGGAATTAGTACCTATACGACTCAACCTGTTCCAAAAGTTAGAAAAAGAAGGAACACTACCCAACACGTTCTATGAAGCAAACATCACCCAGATCCCCAAACCAGGAAAAGACCCAACAAGTAAAGAAAATTATAGACCAATATCACTAATGAATATAGATGCAAAAATATTCAACAAGATCCTAATAAACAGAATTCAGCAACATATCAAACAAATGATACATCATGACCAAGTCGGTTTTATCCCAGGGTCTCAAGGGTGGTTCAATATACGTAAATCTATAAATGTAATTGAGCACATAAACAAATTAAAAAACAAAGACCATATGATTCTCTCAATTGATGCAGAAAAAGGTTTTGATAACATCCAACATCCTTCATGATCAGAACACTTAAGAAAACTGGTATAGAAGGCACATTTCTTCAACTGATACAGGCCATCTACAGCAAACCCACAGCCAATATCATATTGAATGGAGTTAAATTGGAATCATTTCCACTCATATCAGGAACCAGACAAGGCTGCCCATTGTCTCCTTTGCTCTTTAACATTGTAATGGAAGTTTTAGCCACTGAAATTAGGGAAGAAAAGGCAATCAAGTGTATCCATATAGGGTCAGAAGAGATCAAACTTTTGCTCTTCGCAGATGATATGATTGTATATCTGGAAAATACTAGGGACTGTACTACAAAATTCTTAGAAGTGATCAAGGAATACAGCAGTGTCTCAGGTTACAAAATCAACATTCCTAAATCCGTAGCCTTTATATATACCAACAATAGTCAAGTTGAAAAAACAATTAAGGTCTCTATCCCATTCACAGTAGTGCCAAAGAAGATGAAATACTTGGGAGTTTATCTAACAAAGGACGTTGACCCGGCCCACGGGTCAGTTGACAGGGATACCTGAAGGAGGGGGTGAGAATGGGAAGGGGCAAGGGGCGTGAAGAATGGAGACAAGACAGGAGTCTGATCAAGTCTCGTTTATTGCAAAGTTCTTCCAGGGTATATAAGAATAGGTGAAGGAGGAGGTTTACGTCACCAGGTATCCAAGCAACCTGGTCTTGGTGGAGATAAGTTCCAAATGACAAGCTTCCAAGTTTTGTTCACGTGATTTACGAGAAGAGGCCTGGCGTTTGCAGGGAAATAGAAACTTAGGCCTAGCATTTGCAGGGAAATAGAAACTTAAGTCTGTTAGTACCGGAAATAGTACTTGGGCTACAAAATAGATGCTGTGGTGTCAGCCTTCCACAGGTCCCCCTTTTTTATAATATTTTTAAATGTACATTTTACTTTTAAAGTTTTGCCAGTTCTCGACCGAGAGGGTGGGGTGACTGTGTCTGTCTTAGGTTGGGACCACCTTACCATCTCAGCTGATCCTCCTTACCCACCATGGGATACACGGTAGCTATCTGACTGGGCTCTTGTCTTAGGTTGGTAGGATAAGCAAAGTCTGAGATGAGGGTCCTCATTACCCATCCTTGACTAGCCAGTCCCCTAAGTAGTTATGGTTATGCGTTCATCTTCCATAGCAAGTCTGTGATAATGAACCTGGAGGGGCTGCATTTTAATAGCATCAATTTGTTGTTTTATAAAGGCCATGACTTTGTTAAAAAGAAAAGGTCCTAGTGACAGTAATATTAATAAGCCAAGGAGGGGCCCTAAAAATGGAAGGAGATAGGGCAGAAAGCCATTTAGTCCACTCCAAAACGGGTTGTCCATAATTTTTCTTCTTCTTTCCTCTAGATTATCTTGTAATTTCTTTATTTTGTCTCGAACAATTCCTGATTTATTTGCATAAAAGCAGCATTTTTCCTGTAATGCTAAGCAGATGCCTCCTTGGTTAGCCATTAGAAGATCTAAACCTCTTCTATACTGTAGTACTACTTCTGCTAAGGAATCTAATTGATCTTGAAGATATTTAACTGTGCGTGATAGGGCTTGTAGATCTTCTGCCATAAGTTGAGATAGTTCAGTATATTTATGTACAGCAATACCCATACCGGCGGTACCAGTGGCCATGCCAGCAGTGATTCCCAGAGTGGCCAAGAGAGGGAGAAATTTGATAGCCCTTCTAGAACGGCCAGATATATAATCAAAGGATGGTATAGGTAAAGATTCATTTCCATTGACTATATCTATATCAGGTAGCAAAAGGGCGATAGTACATAATCCTGTCCAATTAGTGGGTAGAATGGTATATGCCAAGTTATTGCCACAAACAAATATCATATCATTGGGAGCACACAGGGAATAAGTAATATTGATGATGTCAGTGCAATTGGTCAAAGAGAGTATGCCAATATCAATAGTATAACTGTCGTCTCTATGAGGGGAGACAATACAGGGTGCTTCAGAAAAAACAGGTTGTACTGGTAAAGGCATGATGGGCATGCAGTTATTAGATGATAATTCAATGGAATTAATATTGATAGCAATAGGCATAGATAGTCCTAAATGAAGGCATAACCAGCAATTTTGAGCCAAAGAAGGGTTGGATTAAGTAACCTATGTGTGATGTCTAGCATTTTCAGGGTTTGGGGGTCTAGATTCACATCCCTATTTTTGGGTAAAGCTATTGGATGGTAGTTAAATTTAGGAGACATGTGGTTTACAATGTTTTCCAGTTTCTTTTGGACTATATTCTGTCTTACCTGATCTTGGGGTCCACCTCCATCAGAGACGTGCACAGGTGGAGTCTTATTCCAGCAAACTGTTTTTCCTACTGTACCAGGACAGCCAGATTGGGCATATTTATTTGAGGGCCCCCGGACCTGAGGGACTGTGTCCCACTCACCTCCAAATGTCCCTGAAAAATGTCTGGTCAAGATTGCTGTAAAATAGGTATTATTATCTGTACCAGTACATAGTTGAACCTGCTCATAACAGGTATTATGTACAGATGGATGGAATTCTATACAAGGGCATGGTCCAGGCTTGTTATTAAAGGTAGGGATAATTTTAGCCTTTTTGCTATAGACCCATGCCTGTGCTCCATGAATATTTTGTCTCATTACTAAGTATGCTGTTTTATCACCACAATCTACATTTAGGAGAGGGGTTGTCTCACCGTTCCAGGTGCCACCACGGCACTCACAAGGAGTACCAGTTAATTTTTGTAAGAGTGCCCGAGCCTCATGGGGATTACCGAAAGCACCTTCATTTTTTCGTATTAGGAGAGAGATTCCCAGCAGTAGTCATATCCAGGTTCTCATAGTTACCTGCAAAGGAAAGAAAGCCTTCTCAGGGGGCCTCTTGCTCCCTGGATTTAGAGGTGATGATGTTATCTACTTGTTTGACCAGTTGTTCAGGTAACCATCATGCTGCTTCCATCTTCTGTGAATATATGCATACTGCACCTCTACCCCAAATTAAAACTCTACACCTCTACCCCAAATGGCATGGATCCATGCCATTTATTATCTAATGGATCTTTCCATAGGGCAGTGGCAAAATCCCGTTTAGTATCTGGGTGCCAGAAGTGGTCTGCTACAGACCGGCCGCCTTGGTCCAGTGTAAAAAAATTTAAAATGAGTAATGAATGGGATAAGAGATTTCTTGGGGTCCCCTTAACAGGGTACTATTCCCCCTTCTTTATTTTTTCTAGAGTGTTTTTAAGAGGTAGGTGGGCACGTTCTACTATGCCCTGCCCTTGTGGGTTAAATGGTATACCAGTGATGTGTTTGATATTGAGGTGTTTACAGAAGGTGTTAAATGCATGTCCTGTGTATCCTGGACCATTATCAGTTTTAATTTGTTTAGGGGTGCCTAGTACAGCAATGGTGGCTAGTACATGGGCAATGACATGTTTGCCAGCCTCCCCTGACTGGCCAGTGGCATAAATAAATCCACTGAAGGTATCTATGCTTACATGAACATACTTGAGTTTTCCAAATTCAGGTAGGTGAGTAACATCCATTTGCCAGATGGCATTGGGTATGAGACCTCGAGGATTTACTCCTAGATGGGGAGTAGGGAGTAGAATTACACAAGAAGGGCATTGCTTTACTATGTGGTGGGCTTGTTCCTGGGTAATTTGAAACATGAGTCTAAGGGTGTGAGCATTTAGATGATGTAATTGGTGAGCAGCGGAGGCTAATGTGATCCAATCAGGCTTTGTGGTGGTTTGGGCAGTATAGACTAAGTGAGTGGCTTTGTCTGCTCTGCTCTCAGTTAGGGGGTCAGGTAAATTGGAATGAGCTCTAAGGTGTCCAATGAAAAAGGAGAGGGTCCTTTGGTGTATAAGATTTTGGAGTTGCAAGAAAAAGGTAGCAGTTTCTGATACATGTTTGATTTGCGCTGCTGTCTCTAATAAGGGAACTGAATGAGCTAAATAAGCACTATCAGTATAAATATTCAAAGCTCGATTGGGAAATGCAGAGAAAACTGTGATAACTGCTTGAAGTTCTACAATTTGTGCAGAATTTGATTTTACCTGAAATTGCACAATCTCTGTATTAAAGGTGTAAGCTGCATGACCAGAAGAGGAGCCATCTGTGAAAACTAATAAGGCATTGGACAATGGGGAATTGGAGGTTCTTGTGGGAAATACAAAGTCATGTGTACTAATAAATTGTAACAATTTATTGGGTGGATAATGATTGTCAAGTTTACCTGAATAGGAAGCACAAGCAATAGGCCAATGTTCTGTAGTTTGAAATAACCAATTAATTTCTGCCTGAGAATAAGGTTGTATAATGATATCTGGTTCTTTACCAAAGTATTTTTTACTATTTTCCCTTCCCATAATGATGATATCCGCGACAGCCTGATAATAGGGACAAATAACTTTCGTGGGAGAAGCAGGTAAGTGGATCCACATTATGGGGGCAGTTTGCCAAAATACTGCTGTGGATGTAAGAGAAGTTTTACAAATGATGTAACTCAGGGGCTGAGTGTAATCTATGGTTGTAACAAATTGTGAATGAATAGCTTGTTGTACTAATGCTATAGCCTGACGGCCTTCTTCTGTTAATGTTCTAGGAGAATTGGGGTTGCTATCGCCTTGTAAAATAGCAAATAAAGGTTTTATATCCCCTGTGGTTAGTTTTAAGTAAGGTCTAAGCCAGTTTATAGCCCCTAAGAGCTTTTGAAAATCATTTAGTGTTTTTAATTTGTCCAATCTGGGGGCAGCTTGAGTATTAGTAATTCTGTGTCCAGTTAGGTGGAAACTAAGATAAAGGTAGGGATCTTTTAGCTGAACTTTTTCCGGGGCTATTTGAAGTCCCTGGTTTGTGAGGGAGGATGATAAATCACTGTAACATAGTAAAACCTGCTGAGCATTCTGTCCAGCAATAAGAATATCATCCATATAATGAACGATGTACATGGAGTTCTAGTGAAGCCTAGTTTCCTGAATAGCTCCGGCAACAAATTTTTGGCATAAGGTGGGGCTGTTGGCCATGCCCTGTGGTAAAACTTTCCATTGGAATCTTTTCATAGGTTCCTTGAAGTTGATAGAGGGGAGACTGAATGCAAATCTTTTTTGATCTAATGGATGGAGTGGTATAGTGAAATAACAGTCTTTAAGATCAATGGTAATTTTATAGTAACCAAGAGGGATGGCCACAGGAGTGGGTAATCCTGCTTGCAATGCCCCCATGAGGACCATACTGGAGTTTACAGCTCTTAAATCTTGTAATAGTCTCCACCGCCCTGATTTCTTTTTTATGACAAAGATTGGAGTGTTCCATGGGGAGTTGCTTTCCTCTATATGCTCAGCTTTTAGTTGTTCCTGCACTAACTGCTGAGCGGCTTCTAATTTTTCTTTTGAGAGGGGCCATTGATCAACCCATATAGGCTCATCACTTTTCCAAGTGATCTTATCTGCATGGCATGCAGGAATGTCAATAGCCCTTAAGATAAATTTCCTAGCCCTTTTTTGTCTGTTTTTCTGGTAATTTATAGAGGGCTGGGAATGCCTGATTCCTCTTTGTTTGATTCCTCATCACTCTCTAGTGAGATAAGATCTTCTTGCTCATTAAGCTGACAGTTAGGAGGAGTGCCTCCAGCAGCCCTAAAATCCTGGGATGGATCTTGGGATTTAATATCCCTTTCTTTGTGGTGATGTAACAGTTCTTCTCCCTTTTTTAAGACATCTGCAACTGCGGGACAAACACTGCAATAGCTAATAATGTCATTAATGTGATTCCAGTATGAGAAAGCAGTGACTGGTATTTTTTCAGGTCCAAATACCTGATAAAAATCATTTAAAGCATCACCTACTCTTTTCCATCTTTTCTCATCTATGGTTCCTTCTTGAGGAAACCAAGGACAGACTTCTTTTAAGAAGTCAAAAAATTGAAATAGCTGTTTAATTTTGACCTTTACTCCTCGCGTCCTGAGTGCATCTCTTAACTGTTCCACAAATAACTCATGCTGACTGACTTCTTGCCCCATGATCACTACTACTCACCAAGATCCTTGTTCCAGTGCAGCAGGCTACTGCATGGCCAGGTCCCAGTGTTTCTCTGAGCCGGCCAGCTGCCTCCAGTAGCTTCTTCACCGTTTTCCCTTGTATCCAGGTCCCTGGTCAGGTGCCACATGACCCGGCCCACGGGTCAGCAAAGGACTTGAAGAGAAACTTCTCTGAAGAAGACGGGTGCATGGCCTTCAGACATATGAAAAAATGCTCATCATCTTTAATCATCAGAGAAATGCAAATCGAAACTACTTTGAGATATCATCTAACTCCAGTGAGACTAGCCTACATCACAAAATCCCAAGACCAGAGATGTTGGTGTGGATGTGGAGAAAAGGGAACACTTTTGCACTGCTGGTGGGAATGCAAATTAATACATTCCTTTTGGAAAGAGATATAGAGAACACTTAGTGATCTAAAAATAGATCTGCCATTCAATCCTGTAATCCCTCTACTGGGCTTATACCCAGAAGACCAAAAATCACATCATAACAAAGATATTTGTATTAGAATATTTATTGGAGCCCTATTCATAATTGCTAAGTCATGGAAAAAGCCCAAGAGCCCATCGATTCACGAATGGGTTAATAAATTGTGGTATATGTACACCATGGAATACTATGCAGCCTTAAAGAAAGATGGACACTTTACCTCTTTCATGTTTACATGGATGGAGTTAGAACATATTCTTCTTAGTAAAGTGTCTCAAGAATGGAAGAAAAAGTACCCAATATACTCACCCTTATTATGAAACTAATGTAGGACCTTCACATGAAAGCTATAACCCAGTTACAACCTAAGAATAGGGAGAAGGGGGAAAGGGAGGGGAGGGAGGGGGGAGAGAGGTGGAAGGAGGGGGATTAATGGGATTACACCTACGTGGCATCTTACAAGGGTATATGTGAATCCTAGTAAATGTGGAATGTAAGGGTCTTAGCAAATTAACTAAGAAAATGCCACGAAAGCTATGTTAACTAGTGTGATGAAAATGTGTCAAATGGTCTATGAACCAAGTGTATGGTGCCCCATGATCATACTAATGTACACAGCTATGATTTAATAAAAAATTAAAAAAGAAGAAAGAAGAAATTAAAATTAGAAAACATAGAAATAAAAAATGTATCTATATAAAAAGTAATAATAAAATTTTATCAAAAGCTCATCCAAGAAACTGTTGAAGAAAAAACAGAACAAAACAAAAACAAAAAAAAGGCACCAACTACAAAAATATTCTTGCGTGTAGAAATATACCTATATACATCTATATGTCTGCTGTAGAGATCAACTTTCATAGGAATATATTCATACTTCAATATACTTTCTGGACACCAGGTGGCGCTGTGAGTAGTTCCGAGGCTTATACCTGATTTAAAGTTTATACTGTTACCATGGTAACCACCTTCCATGGCCTATCACCATTTTGGAATTTCTGTAAAAGTTTGTCGCTTAAGAATCATGTAACCTCGGCTGTTCTTTTCCAGACAGCACCTGTGACTGACCTTCCCACTCAGTGCAGGTGTCCACGCTTCTTAAGTCTTTCCACTCTGTTCCCAGGTTCTCCTGCAAACTGACAACTGCAATTGGCTGTGGGGAGAGTAGTGCTGGGTTTACGCGGTGGCTGGGGTTTGGGCTTTAGCGGCTATAGCTGGTTCCCGTGGCTGAAGCTGAGTCCACGGCTTTAGCAGCTGAAGCTGGTCCGTGGCTTCAGTGGCTGTAGCCAGTTCCTGTCATTGGAGTACTCGGGGACCTTATTCTGAGTTTTATGGTTCAGATGATCCCTTTATGATCCCTTTTGGATCGGCACCCGCCAGTTTGCCGTGCAGCCTGAATCGCCAGCCCCCTCCAACACCTGGGGGAAAGGTGCCCGCCCTTTCGGGTAGTTCATAATGTCTGTTTCCCAGGAGGGATCCCTTCCCTTCAATTGTCCAACAGGTTGCCCAGCTCCTCGTGATTTTGAGTGGCTCTCCTTTCGGATGCCTCCCTCAGTTCAGGAATAAATATTTGTCAATTGGGTTTTGTCAGCATTTACAAGCTGCTGACCTCCGTAGGGGAGGGGCCTGCTGGCCGGCACAGCCGAGCAGGGAAGAATCTCTACAACAGAGTCTGTGGTTTTAAATTACCCCTCATATATAGCAATCTGCTTGTTTGCTGAGCATCTCCAGCTGTCTGTCCACTCCAATAATCCACACATGGGGAAGGTCCAGACCCCTTTTCCTCTCACCTGATGGCTTGGGAGAGGTGGGCTACACGTCTGTCCTGTCTGCCATCATGCTCTGCCCTCCCCCCCACAGGGACCATTAGATCTGTCCCCACTACCAGGTATTGTCGGTCCTGTCCCCACCCCCAGGGCATCGTCAGTGAAGTCCCCACTCCCAGGCATCATCGGTGCTGTCTTTTACTTTTGTTTTAAACAGAAGTATTGGCTGGGAAAGATAGCACATTGGTAACATAGTGCAATTCACTATGAAGGAGAAATGCAGATTTCCATTTATGTTGGACAAGTACATTCACTGCTAGTTCAAAACCCTTCTCTAATTAAAAAAAAAAAAAACCTTCTCTAAGAGTATTTCACTCCAATTGGGATATTATTGGTGAAAAGCATGTGCAGTGGCAAACATATCTTCCCACTGAGAAACAAGCTGACAGGTGAATGGCCTATGATAGCTATGCTCGTCACATGTATCTACAAATATCCATAAAGAATCAAATTATAGGCACCAGGATGGAGAGATAGAATTGATCAATAGAAAGAAGTATTTGCTGCTCCAGATGGCAAAATGGCTACTTACTGCATTCTGTGTTAAAAAGAAAGTACAGTCGCATCCTTGGTTAATAAGGCTTAAATGATAAGTTGGGGAAGTACATTAGTGGCTTGGTCTAAGAATCCTTACATAGAAAAGATGTTGAGGGATTTCATTCCAAATGGGATACATGCTTGCGAAATGCTGACGCACCAGCAAACATACCAGGAGGCACAAGAACCGTCTATGACAGCTATGCTCTTTTCAGTCACTGACACCTATCTGTGAAGATCACATATCAAGGGGGGGAGGGAGAGAGAGAGAGAGAGAGATTAGCTTACCAAAATAAATATTAGCTGTTCTGGATAGCACACTGGCAGCTGATTGCTTTCACTGTTAGGAACAAAGTACAAATGAAGCTTTGAAACACATTAGCCTCTTTCAGGAGCCTCTTGTAAGAGAAGAAGAAATAAAATTTCATTCCAAATGGGATAAGTGCTGGTGAAATATTGGTACAGTGGCAAACACATCCTCTCAATGAGAAGAAGCAACCAGTTGAATGGCATAAAATAGCTATGCTCATCCCACGCAGCTACAAATACCTGTAAAGAACTAGGAAGTTATTTTTAGATCTCTAAGTGTTCTCCAAACAGAACTAATACGTTCCTTTCCAAAAGGAACGTATTAGTTTGCATTCCCACCAGCAGTGTAGAAGTTTCAAAAGCCTATTCTAAGGCTCCACGCCTGTGGCTCAGCAGCTAAGGTGCCAGCCACATACACCTGAGCTGGCTGGTTCAAATCCAGCCAGGGCCCGCCAAACAACAATTATGGCTGCACCCAAAAAATAGCTGGGTGTTGTGGTGGGCACCTGTGGTCCCAGCTACTTGGGAGGTGGAGGCAGGAGAATCGCTTGAGCCCAGGAGTTTGAGGTTGCTGTGAGCTGTGATGTCACAGTACTCTACCCAGGGTGCCAGCTTAAGGCTCTGTCTCAAAAATAAATAAATAAATAGCCTATTCTTTTTTAAAATTTTTATTTATTTATTTTTATTAATATTAAATCATAGCTGTGTACATCAATGCTATCATGGGGCACCATACACTGGTTTTATAAACAGTTTGACACATTTTCATCACGCTGGTTAACATAGCCTTCCTGGCATTTTCTTAGTTATTGCGTTAAGACATTTACATTCTACATTTACTAAGTTTCACATGTACCCTTGTAAAATGCACTGCAGGTGTAATCCCACCAATCACCCTCCCTCTAACCAGCCTCCCCCCCCATCCTCCTTCTCCCTCTTCCCCATATTCTTAGGTTATAACTGGGTTATAGCTTTCATATGAAAGCCATAAATTAGTTTCATAGTAGGGCTGAGTAAAAAAGCCTGTTCTAAAAGAAGAAATGGCATTTCACTTCAAACCGCATAAGTGCTGGTGCAGTGTCAAATATTCAAGCAGGTTTTTGAATAACCTACATTAGCTATGCTCCTGTAGGTAATCTGTATTTACTTGTAAAAAGACACTTTAAAGAAAGCTTTCAGGGAGAGAGGTGTATGTCCTATTGGCTCTTCTAGATTCCACATTGGACAACTGAGTCCATTCACTATTAGGAACAATGCAGATCCAGCCTCTGGTAATCAAGCTTTCATTTAAGTCTGGGACTCACTAGCAGGTAAATTTCAGAAAACTATTCACTCCAAACAGCTTATGTGCTGGTGCAGTGGCAAACTTCTCTTCATAGTGAGAAGAAAGGCCTACGATAGCTGTGCTTCATTCAGCCATCTGGACATAATTGCAGATAATCACTTCACAGTCACCTTCAGGAAAGAGCTACTTGTCCTTTAAAAAACTAGTATTTTCTGTTTCAGAAAGCACCATGGCATCTGACTGCATTCACAATTAGGAACAAAGTGAAGATGTGACCTCTGGTAAAGAAACTTTTATTTACTTCAGAGAAGTACATTAGCTACTAGGTCTCAGAAGACTTATCTGAAAGAGAAGAGGAAATAGTATTTCACTCCAAATGGGATATGTGCTGGTGCAGTAGCACACAAGTCTTTTCCCTAAGAATAAGAAGATAGGTGAATGCCCTGGGGCTAGGGTGTGGGCTATGGATTACGGCTAGGGATTTGAAATCGGCTACAGTTGGGGTAATGATAGGTTGTGGTCAAGTGCTAGGGTTTGGGATTAGCACTAGCGATTAGAAATGGAGTAAAGCTGCCACTAGAGCTAGGTTGTAAGCTAGTGGTAGGACTAGGGATCAGGGATGGGTTACAGCTGGGGCTAAAGTTAGGCTATGGGCTAGAATTAGGGCTAGAAATTATGGCTAAGGATTAGGTACAGAGTATTGAGAAGATAAATATACGCCTAGTGGGTGCTGTGGTCTGCATGTTTGTGCCTACTACCCAAATTCCTATGTTGAAACCCTCGACCTTAAAGGTAATATTAGCAAGTGGAGCCTTTGGGAAGTGATTAGATCATGAGGGTGGAGCCCTTTTGAATGGGATTAGTTCCCTTATGAAAGGCATTTGAGAGTATCTTCCTTCCTTCCATCATGTGAAGACACAGAGGATGGCCAGTCAGGAAACAAGTCTCCAGCAGACACCAAATCTGCTTACCACTGTGAACTTGGACTCCCAGCCTTTAGTACTGTGAGAAATCAAATTTTTTGTTAAAGAGCAACAGAGTTTATGATATTTGGTTACAGAAGCCTGAACAGATCAAGGTAAGATTGGGATGGAAAATTGGATTAAAATTGGAAAGGTTTGCATAGCCCTATAGCTCAAGGGTTAGAGCACTGGTATCACGAAAATTAGTTTTATCTGAGCAATCTGTCTCTCCTCAGGTTGTGTGTTCTCTGATCTATGAAAAAACAGGACCTGTTTCTGAAGTCCTCATGGAGTAAACAGTTGGGAACACTAAACTTTTACCTTAACACTACCAGCCTTAAACCAAAACTGGTATGCCTGAACAGGCGTTAGTAACATGGTACACCTCTTTTACCTGGATGTAGGATGGAGGTGGACATTGTGTCCGACTGGGGTTGGTTTCCCCTACAGAGGCACAGAATCTTCCCCATAAGCACTACTAATTGGAAATGTGAAATGTGGAGCCCACACAATAGGGTAGAAACTGGAGAGCTGGTTGGAAGAATTCTATGGGCCACAGCCTAAATTTGTGAGCACCCTCCAGAAATACCCACTGGAACATGGGACAAAAAACAATGTACAACCAATCTTGCTATCAGACATTCTTCAAAATCCTCCTTGTTAAAGAAGGACATGAAATAATCTCATGTTTTGGAGGTCCTGAGACCTGAATTATGCCTCAGAAGAATCTGAAACAATACAGCCCTTCAAACCATCCCCCTGTGTAGAAAACAAGGCTTTGATTGCAAAACAGGTTTTTTTTTTTTTTTTTTAGAGACAGAGTCTCACTTTGTCACCCTGGGTAGAGTACCATGGCATCACAGCTCACAGCAACCTCCAACTCCTGGGCTTAGGTGATTCTTTTGCCTGAGCCTCCCAAGTAGCTGGAACTAGAGGTGCCCACCACAATACCCAGCTATTTTCTTGTTGCAGTTTGGCTGTGGTCGAATTCAAACCCACCACCCTCCGTATATAGGGCCAGTGCCCTACCCACTGAGCCACAGGTGCTGCCTGTTTTTTTTCTTTTTTTTTTTGATAAATCAAACAAGATAATCAGACAAAAATGGCTACAACACTAGGGCAGTGTATGAAGTGCCTGCATGCCCTCAATTTATCTCAGTCACTGTAAATCAATTCTGGAACAAGCAGAACCAGATAACTTCTCTTCTTGGGTGCCTGAAAGAAGGTCTTCACTACGGTTGGTGCACATGGGCTGAGTGGGGATGCACAGTGCGTGCTGCTCACTGTCCTCAGAGAGATGAGGGCTTTCAAGTGTTCCCTGGGTCTCCTCACAGGCACCTTCTTGGCTGAAATACCACTGGCTGGGGGTGCCATGCCCCGGGCCTCTTCCTAGATTTCCTGGTTTGATAAGGCAGCCTCTTTATTTGCCTCAGCAGAGAGATCAGTATCTGCACAAAACTCCTGTGATGATAAGGGAAGGCATTTCACTCTCTAAAGCTGAGTGCCAGAAAAAAGCAGAGCCCTTTCAGGTGCCTGAGGGGCTGCAACATTGGGGATAGGGATTTCCATATCAAGTATGTGTCTGGTAGGAAAGCAAGAGTAAACAAAATTTTTTTCTGAGAAGACTCAAGCAGGGCAACCACCAAGATAGTACCAACAGGCATAAAAGATGAGTCATTAAAGAATACTTAGGGCAGGGGGGCGGAGACAAGATGGTTGACTGAAGCCAGCTTTCCACAGAGGCTCCTGTCCAGAAAGAGAGTTAAAGGACAGAAATTTAGCAAGTAACCTGGTGGATTTAGGCTACACCAAGAGAGAAGATTGAAGAACGCACATCAACCCCTCTGAGGAGAGCTGCCACCCAAGGATAAAAACAAAAGGTACAAAATCCAGCACCAAGAGGAAGGGAGTCCCCTCCCCCATGAGAATGGCTCAGAGTGCCCCACAAGCAAACTAGCAGAGTTCAAAGGTCCACCCACTACACTCCACGGCAGAGACCCTCTAAAAACTGGGCCCACCTCCCCTACTAGGTGCCGTTCTACTCCCAGACATAAAACTGTATATATTCTCTACCTGCAATTCTGAGCTCCCAGCTCCCCCTCAACTCTCACTCTGAGGTCTGGAAGCCTGTCCCCCAGGAGTCCATATTCTTGGGTGATTTCTCAAGGGGTGTGGACAGTGCCTAAAATGCAGGTGGTCAGTGCTGACTCTGGGGCATGGGAGTGAGGAGAGGACGATCAGCTGAGAGGAAACCACACTGCAGCAGCAGTGCCCTGAGGCGCAGAGCAGCAGCCGTCTTTTAGCAACAATAGGGCTCACTCCCACATATTCTGAAGCCACAGCACCTGTCTCCCTAGGCAACCAGAGGAGGCCGGGCATCTACTTAGGTGGCAATGACCATGGAACAAATCTGAGATGAAAACACAGGCCCCATGAGTAAAGGGTTTGCCTGAGGCGGTACCGACCTGGGTGGAATGCAGGGACTAGAAACGCATGCACAGACTGGGGAAGTTCCCAGGGCAGGGCTGACCCAGAGGAGCGCTTTACTGAGCCTAAGACACACCCGGTCGTCAAGGGATAATCAGCCTATACAATAAGGAAGACACGAAGATAGAACTGCCAGGTAACCAAATACAAACCTGCAGGAGCAAAGACAGGGCCGGAGGCACAGGCTCTGGGAGCTCAGAACAGCTTCTCTTCTGCAGGGGAATTTAGCAGGGACAGCAACAAATTCACACAAAGTTGTTCTGTTCTGTTCTGTCAGTAACATCAATCAGGGGCGGGGCTGGAACTGAGTGAACACCCCTCAGCCTCCATCAAGCACCCAAGGTTCTCAGGCCTCACCTCCCCCTGCTAGATAGAGGCAGAGTGCAGTGGACTGGCTGAGCAGAAATAGATTTCCTTATGATTCAGGCAAATGCAACCCCCTGGAGTAGCTGTTCACTACAGGCCACTGGGTCAGCCAACTGCAGGGCTATCAGTGACTGGGTGTGACAGAGGTGCAAGGTGGGGAAGGAGGCATTAACCTTCCCAGACTGATTTATTTGCTGTGGAGCTCCTTCTGACTCCACACAGCACTGGAGCAAGCCATATCAGAGTAGTCACGAGACCCCTGTGATCCAGTTGCCAGAAACCTTTTAAACTCTGCCACCTGAGACAAGTGCTGACTGAGACAATTGATTTGGACCTTTTGAACTGAGCCAATCACCTGAGGACTATTCAGGTGGGGCCCTGGGTGTGTGGTTGTAGGAAGGTTTGATTTTCCTTTCCCAATTTTTGCCTATGGGGGGCGGGGTGACTTAATTGTTGGTATTTCTCCACAGCTGAGACTTCAACCCAGAGTAACTGTTTCACTAGGGTTGAACAGAGACCAGCTGAAAACAAGACAGAATCACTTAGCCCCACCACACCAAACAGGACCCCAGTTTCTCACCATAGCACTGTACGGGTCCTCAACAAAGCTCCAGGGGAAAAATCAAATGGTGTAAAAAAATCATAAGGCGAATCAGCAGAAAAACTCTAGTAATATGAATAACCAGAATAGATCAACACCCTCAAGGAAAGATATGGCAGATGTAACTGAAGATCCCATTCATAAACAGCAGGCCGAGATGTCAGAAATCGGATTCAGAATTTGAATTGCAAACAAGATTAATAAAGTGGAGGAAAATTTTGAATTAGCAATTCGAGCAGCAATTCAAAAGTCGGAATTATAAATTCGAGGAGAAATTCAAAAGTTGTCTTAATAATTTCACGAATTTAAAGACAAAATCACCAAAGATTTTGAAGCACTGAAGCAAGAATTTGCAGCCCTCAAAGATCTGAAAAATACAATAGAATCCCTCAGTAACAGAGTGTAGCAAGCAGAAGAAACGATTTCTGACATTGAAGACAAAGCCTTTGAACACTCCCAAACTCTCAAAGAGGAAGAGAAATGGAGAGCAAAAATGGATCATTCTCTCAGAGAGCTCTGAGATAATTTGAAGAAGGGTAATATCCACCTCATTGGAATCCCTGAAACTGATGAAGTGGCCTTGCTAGGCACAGAGGCCCTTCTCCAGGTAATTATGAAAGAGAATTTTCCAGACATGCCAAGATATTCTGAAATTCAGATATCAGACAGTTGCAGAACCCCAGCATGATTCAATTCCAATAAGACATCCCCCAGGCATATAATTAGCTCAACTAGGTTAATATAAAGGAGAAAATTATGAAAGCAGCCAGACGAAAGAAATCCATTACCTACAAAGGGAAAAATATTAGAATGACTGCAGATATCTCTGTTGAAACTTTTCAAGCCAGAAGAGGGTGGTCATCGACTTTTAATCACCTAAAGCAAAATAACTTTCAACCCCAGATCCTGTATCCAGCTAACCTGAGTTTCATTTATGATGGAGAAATTAAATACGTTAATGACATTCACATGTTGAAGAAATTTGCAATAACCAAACCAGCTCTTCAGGATATTCTGAGACCTATCCTCCATAATGACCAGCCCAATCCTCTACGACAACACTAAACTCACTCAGAAACTTTTGATCAAACTCCAACTTCCACAGTGGCGAAAGGATTAAAAATGTCCACTGGACTTTCGAAAAACTCGATACCCAAAATTTTACCAGACTTACCAATATTCTCCATTAATGTGAACGGCTTAAACTGTCCTCTAAAGAGGCACAGGTTAGCTGACTGGATACAAAAACTCAGGCCAGATATTTGCTGCATACCAGAGTCACATCTTACCTTAAAAGACATGTATAGACTCAAGGTGAAAGGATGGTCATCCATATTTTAGGCAAATGGTAATCAGAAAAAATCAAGTGTTGCCATTTTATTTGCAGATACAATAGACTTTAAACCAACAAAAGTAAGGAAGGATGAGAATGGTCACTTCATATTTGTTACGGGTAATACTCAACATGATGAGATTTCAATTATTAATATCTATGCACCCAACCAGAATGCACCTCAATTTATAAGAGAAACTCTAACAAGCATAAGCAACTTAATTTCCTCCAGCTCCATAACAGTTGGAAATTTCAACACTCCTTTGGCAGTGTTGGATCGATCCTCCAATAAAAGCTGAGCAAAGAAATTTTAGATATAAACCTAACCATCCAAGATTTGGATTTAGCAGACATCTACAGAACATTTCATCCCAACTAAACTGAATACACATACTTCTCATCAGCCCACGGAACATACTCCAAAATTGATCACATCTTAGGTCTCAAGTCTAACCTCAGTAAATTTAAAGTACTAGAAATTTTTCCTTGCATCTTCTCGGAACACCATGGAATAAAAGTTGAGCTCAGTAACAACAGGAATATGTTGAACTTCCATACAAAACCATGGAAGTTCAATAACCTTCTGCTGAATGATAGCTGGGTCAGAGATGAGGTTAAGAAGGAAATTGCCAAACTTTTGGAGAAACATGAGAAGAAGACACGAATTATCAGAACCTCTGGGGTACCGCAAAGGCATTCCTAAGAAGAAATTTATAGGACTGCAAGCCTTCCTCAAGAGAATGGAAATAGAGGAAATTAACAACTTAATGGGACACCTCAAGCAACTGGAAAAGGAAGAACATTCCAAGCCCAAACCAAGTAGAAGAAAATAAATAACCAAAATTAGAGCAGAATTAAATGAAATTGAAAACAAAAGAATTATACAACAGATCAATAAATCAAAAAGTTGGGTTTTTGAAAAGGTCAATAAAATAGAAAAACCTTTGGCTAACCTAACCAGGAAAAAAAGACTAAAATCTCTAATCTCATCAATCAGAAACGACACAGACAAAATAACAACAGACTCCTCAGAAATTCAATAAATCCTTAATGAATATTACAAGAAACTTTATTCTCAGAAATATGAAAATCTGAAGGAAATTGACCAATACTTGCAAGCACATCACCTTCAGAGATGTAGTCATAATCAAGTGGAAATGTTGAACAGGCCCATATCAAGTTCTGAAATAGCATCAACCATAGAAAACCTACCTAAAAAGAAAAGCCCGGGACCAGATGGTTTCACGCCAGAATTCTACCAAACCTTTAAAGAGGAATTAGTACCTATATTACTCAACCTGTTCCAAAATGTAGAAAAAGAAGGAAGAATCCCCAACACGTTCTATGAAGCAAACATCACCCTGATCCCCAAACCAGGAAAAGACCAAACAAGAAAATTATAGACCAATATCACTAATGAATATAGATGCAAAAATATTCAACAAGATCCTAACAAACAGAATGCAGCCCAACACATCAAACAAATCATGACAAAGTTGGTTTTATCCCAGTGTCTCAAGGCTGGTTCAATATCCATAAATCTATAAGTATAATTCAGCACATAAACAAATTAAAAAACAAAGACCATATGATTCTCTCAATTGATGCACAAAAAGCTTTTGATAATATCCAGCATCCCTTCATGATCAGAACACTCAAGAAAATTGGTCTAGAAGGGACATAACTTAAACTGATAGAGGTCATCTACAGCAAACCCATAGCCAATGTCGTATTGAATGGAGTTAAATTGAAATCATTTCCACTCAGATCAGGAACCAGACAAGGCTGCCTATTGTCTCCACTGCTCTTTAACATTGTAATGGAAGTTTTAGCCACTGCAATTAGGGAAGAAAAGGTGATCAAGGGTACCCATATAGGGTCAGAAGAGATCAAACTTTTGCTCTTCGCAGATGATATGATTGTATATCTGGTAAACAATAGAGATTCTACATCAAAACTCTTAGAAGTGATCAAGGAATACAGCAGCATCTCAGGTTACAAAGTCAACATTCATAGATTGGTAGCTTTTATGTATACCAACAATAGTCAAGCTGAAAAAACAGTTAAGGACTCTATTCCATTCTTAGCAGTGCCAAAGAAGATGAAATATTTGAGAGTTTATCTAACAAAGCACGTGAAAGATCTCTATAGAGAGAACTATGAAACTCTAAGAAAAGAAATAGCTGAAAATGATAACAAATGGAAAAACATACCATTCTCATGGCTGGGAAGAATCAACATTGTTAAAATGTCCATACTACCAAAAGCAATATATAATTTTAATGCAATCCCTATTAAAGCTCCACTGTCATACTTTAAAGATCTTGAAAAAACAATACTTCATTTTATATGGAATCAGAAAACACCTCGAATAGCCAAGACATTACTCAGAAATAAAAACAAGCAGGAGGAATCACACTACCAGACCTCAGACTATACTACAAATCGATAGTGATCAAAACAGCATGATACTGGCACAAAAACAGAGAAGTAGATGTCTGGAACAGAATAGAGAACCAAGAGATGAATTCAGCTACTTACCATTATTTGATCTCTGAAAAGCCTATTAAAAACATTCATGGGGGGAAATATTTCCTATTTAGCAAATGGTGCTGGGTGAACTGGCTGGCAACCTGCAGAAGACTGAAACTGGACCCACACCTTTCACCATTAACCAGGATAGACTCTCACTGGATTTAAAATTAAGACCCGAAACTATAAAAATACTAGAAGAGAGTGCAGGAAAACCCTTGAGGAAATCGGTCTGGGCGAGTATTTTATGAGGAGGACACCCCCAGGCAATTGAAGCAGTTTCAAAAATATGCTACTGGGACCTGATCAAACTAAAAAGCTTCTGCTCAGCCAAGAACACAGTAAGTAAAGCGAGCAAACAACCCTCAGACTGGGAGAAGATATTTGCAGGTTATGTCTCCGACAAAGGTTTAATAACCAGAATCCACAGAAAACTCAAACATATAAGCAAGAAAAGAACAAGTGGGGCAGCACCTGTGGCTCAAGGAGTAGGGCACCAGCCCCATATGCTGGAGGTGGTGGGTTCAAACCCAGCCCCAGCCAAAAACTGCAAAAAAAAAAAAAAAAAAAGAAAGAAAGAAAGAAAAGAACAAGTGATCCCATCGCAGGCTGGGCAAGGGACTTGAAGAGAAACTTCTCTGAAGAAGACAGGCACATGGCCTACAGACATATGCAAAAATGGTCATCATCTTTAATCATCAGAGAAATGCAAATCAAAAATACTTTGAGATTTCATCTTATTTCAGTAAGATTATCCTATATCACAATATCCCAAGACCAGAGATGTTGGCCTGGATGTGGAGAAAAGGGAACACTTCAATACTGCTGGTGGGAATGCAAATTAATACATTCCTTTTGGAAAGATGTTTGGAGAACACTTAGAGATCTGAAAATAGATCTGCCATTCAATCCTATAATTCCTCTACTAGGCATATACCCAGAAAACCAAAAATCACATCATAACAAAGATATTTGTACCAGAATGTTTATTGCAGCCCAATTCATAATTGCTAAGTCATGGAAAAATCCCAAGTGCCCATTGATCCATGAATGAATTAATAAACTGTGGTACATGTACACCATGGAATATTATGCAGCCTTAAAGAAAGATGGAGACTTTACCTCTTTCATGTTTACATGGATGGAGCTGGAACATATTCTTCTTAGTAAAGTATCTCAAGAATGGAATAAAATGTGTCCAATGTACTCAGCCCTACTGTGAAACTAATTTATGGCTTTCACATGAAAGCTATAACCCAGTTATAACCCAAGTATAGGGGAAAGAGGGAAAGGGATGGGAGGGAGAGGGAAGGTGGGGGGAGTGATTGGTGGGATTACACCTGCAGTGCATCTTACAAGGGTACATGTGAAACTCTCTAATTAGGGGTCTCCATAAAGCTGCTAAAAAGCCGACTAATTTGACCAAGGTAGGTAATGTACAGCAGGAAAAGGCAGAATCCCCAGTAGCTTTCTTAGAAAGAATTATGGAGGCATTCCGCATACACACACCCTTAGACCCTGAAGCTGAGGAGAATAGAGCAGCAGTTGTCATTTTCTTTGTTATCAGTCAGCTCCAGACATTAAACGCAAGCTGCAGAGAATAGATAGACTGGGCGAGAAGTCTTTGCAGGACCTACTAGAAGTTGCTGAAGAGTCTACAACAACCGTGAGACCCCCGAAGGAAAGCAAACGAAGGTGGCTAAAAGACAGACTCAAGAATTAGTCAGGATCCTCCTGATGTCCACTTCTGTGACCTCGGATGAAAGAAACAGGCGGCTGCGCTGACTGGCGGCAGGAGGTAAGGAGGGCTCCCCAGGTGGGGAAAGGCTCCACCTCCAGAAAGACCAGTGCGCCTATTGTAAGGAACATGGACACTGGGCCCGGGAGTGCCCCAAGAAACAACCTCCCAGACCTTCATGCACCGCCTCAATGCTAGTCTTGGAACTGAGCAGGCTCGAAGGTTAGGGGGGTCAGGGCTTGCCACCCCTCCCCGAGTCCTGGATAACTCTCAGAGTGGAGGGGACCCCAGTTAATTTCCTGGTAGATCCCAGAGCCCAGCATTCAGTCCTGACACAGCACCATGGCCCTATGGATGCCAAGAAATCATGGGTCCAGGGGGCCACGGGCATCAAACAATATTCATGGACTACCCGAAGAACCGTGGACTTAGGCATGGGCTGAGTATCCCACGCATTTATGGTCTAATCCCAGACTGCCCCTACCCTCTCCTTGGGCGAGACCTCCTAACCAAGGTAGGGGCTCATATCATCTTCAAAGACAAAGGACCCCTTGTCACAGAGCAGTATGGGAGTCCCATACAAATACTCACCCTACAACCTGAAGGTGAGTACAGACTGCACCAGCAGCAGCCTGAGGGCCATCAGCCAACAGATGTCACTGTATGGCTGAAAACCTACCCATTTGTCTGGGCTGAGACTAGAGGAGTGGGACTAGCTGCTCACTGACCACCAGTCATGGTAGAGCTCAATCCAATGGCTGAACCCGTACAAGTATGGCAGTATCCCATGTCTCAAGAGACCTGGCAGGGCATCACGCCTCACATCCAGAGGCTTTTTAAGAGTGGGATACTAGTGCCCTGTCAATCTGCACGGAACACTCCCCTCTTGCCTGTAAAAAGCCACTGACTAATGACTGTAGACCAGTCCAGGACCTAAGAGAGGTCAACAAGCAGGTACTAGACATCCACCCCTCTGTCCCAAACCTTTATACACTATTAAGTGCTCTCACTCCTGATTGAGTATGGTACACTGTTCTCAACTTAAAAGATGCCTTCTTCAGCCTCCTGCTGGTCCCCCAGAGCCAGGCAATGTTCGCCTTTGAGTGTAACGATGAAGAGCAAGGGATCCATGGTCAACTTATCTGGACCCGGCTGCCGCAGGGTTTAAGAACTCCCCCACCATCTTCGATGAAACCCTACATGAGGACCTGAGTGAGTACCAGCAGCAGCACCCTCACCTGACTCTTTTACAGTAGGTAGATGACATTCTGATTGCAGCTGAGACAGAAGCAGAATGCCACCAAGGCACCCAGGACTTGCTGACTGCACTAGGAGCTCTGGGTTACTGGACCTCTGCCAAGAAGGCTCAGATTTGTCAACAGTGATTTATCTGGGGTACATCCATAAGTATGGGCAGTGGTGGCTGTCCCAGGCAAGAAAAGAAACAGTTCTGAAAATCCACCCTGACCCCCAACCACACAGTGTGGAGTGCGGGAGTTCCTTGGGTCAGCCGGGTTCTGCTCTCTGTGGATTCTGGCGTTCGCGGAAATAGCAAAGCCCCTCTATGAAGCCACCTGGGATAGCCTGCCTTTCCAGTGTAGTGCAGCACAAGAAAGATTCTTCCAGGCCTTGAAACAAGCCTTGCTCTCGGCCCCGGCCCTAGGACTCCCAGATATTACCAAGCCCTTTCGTCTGTATGTAGATGAGCACAAAGGCATAGCAACAGGGGTCCTTGCTCAATCGTTTACAAAGACCAGACTTCAACATAAGGCAAGCATGGAACAAAGTTTATTGAGGATGAGAAAGATAGATTTCTGGGGTAAGAGCAAGATATAGTCTAATAGACATAAACTATGAATGGACCTCCAATGTCAAAAAAAGAAAAGGCTTTGGTCATGGTTGAGGGTTCTGTTTTTATACTGCTTGGATTGGACCTACCTCCTGATCCAGAGGTCGCCTTGGAACCAAAGTCTTTTTGTGCATGTTGACCTCCCATGAGCCTCTCTGAAAGCTGGTGTTGGGGCTGTGAACCACAATGTAGCTTTAACCTGATGACATGACAATTAGCCTTCAGGCTCTTCTAGGTCATCTTCAAGACTACTCTACCTGTGTGCCTTGCCCCATGGGCTATAAATTTATCTACAACCTTTTGAAATTGGCTGCAAATTTCTGACTGGTAGATTGGTGGTGGTGGTGGGGTGTTCCCTTCTTCCCAGGTGTGAGCAGTCACTTGGCACAGGATTAGGGTGAAATGGGAGCCCCACCCTTGTCCTGTTTCTCTAGGAGAGCCAGACTTCTAGCTCCCTAACAGATGGGTTCTCTCCCTAAGACCCTGCCTGGTCCTG
The DNA here is from genome assembly GCF_027406575.1 of Nycticebus coucang. Classification (NCBI taxonomy): domain Eukaryota; kingdom Metazoa; phylum Chordata; class Mammalia; order Primates; family Lorisidae; genus Nycticebus; species Nycticebus coucang. Next base: position 33,583,204 of record NC_069789.1, on the reverse strand, counting down.
GCCTTGACCCTTAGGAACCACCACTGTCATTGAGCTCCTGGTTGTCACTGACTTCCAGGCACCCACCTGCTCCATGCAAACACTCACTCTGCAGACACGCTCAGATTGCTGACCCAGCTCTCTGGCTGACTTTGGGGTCCCTGTTAATTGTGGGGTTGCCTCCTTTTCTCTCAGAGTTGTGGCAGCAGCCCCAGTGCCCAACAGAAGTATCAAATCCTGGCACAGAGTTATGCTTAAAGTCACAATCACACACAACCATGCTTTTGAGCTATGTGGCATTGACCATGCCAAGCCACAGAAAACCTCTGAGCTCTATAGGCACCTATTAAAGTGTAGAATACTTGGCATATTCCTGAGATAGATGCAAGAGAATCGCTTAAGCCCAAGAGTTGGAGGTTGTTATGAGCTATGACGCCACAGCACTCTAACCCAGTGATAGCTTGAGACTCTGTCTCAGAAAAAAAAAATGTTTTTCTTTTTAGTAAATTACCCAGTTTCAATTATTGTTAGAAGGAACAGAAAACTGACTCAGATAACTGGACATTGTCTCAGGAGCAGGTGGGACAGCCATGAAAAGGATAAAGCCTCTGCCCTCACGCCACTTAAATGTCATGCATACTTCTCCATTGCCATCTGAATGTTTAACCACTCAAACCTGTGACCTCTGCCATCTATACACATTTGGTGTGTCCTGATTTTATCCTGCAGCAACCCATTGAAGAAAGAAATACCAGAGTGGGTGGCTGCTATTTATTCTGAATCCTTTTCAAATATTTTAGGCATCTCAGGAAATAGATTTATCACTGTAAGGAAGATAAATCAAGATTCTTTTCTGGAAGAGGTGGAGAAAAGTCTGTAATTAGAAATCTCCTGGGGGAGATAAAAAGGCGTCCTGAGGAGCTTGGTGGGTATTGGCCCCACAAGGACATAGGCTCCATCATAATCATTAACCAGTCCATTAGGATCTGTGCCTTTTCTGTGTGCATTTATACCTCAGTAAAGAGTATAGGAAAAATCCTTCCAACCCCTAATCCCAGAAGACATTTAAAACATGAATGGAGGAGACAAATGGCTGACTAGAGGCAGCTCTCATCAGATTGTCCTGACTGGAGGTAGGAAGGTTAGACTGAAATGAGCAGAGGGAGAGACAACAGAGATGTTCAGTAACCCTACCAAGAAGAGCTCCAAGGATGAAGATGAGAAAGAGGAAAAGAGAGAGAGGACAGACACAGCATGGACCAGATCTGGAGGAGGCTAGAGCCAAATAGAAGGGCAAGGAGGATCCCCTTGCCCCACCCAGGGCTTCTCCACAAAGAGTAAGACATATAAACTCTCATCCCACAGGAGAGGGCCATGAGGGACCAGAGACCCAGCTTTCCTGCACCTAGTTGGTTTCTCCTCTGAATCTCCCTGCAACTGGAAGAACAGAGGGCAATTTTGGCTCTATCCTGCTTGTAGCCAAAGCCCATCCACCCTCTTAATAAACAGTGTGCCCCTTGCTGAGGCCTGCTTCACTCTGTGCTGGCATGTAGTGGGAAGACCCACCTGGCTTAGACAGCCTAGTTGGGCTGGTTCCCCCACCCCCAGGTACTGGAACAGCAAAAGGCTAGACCCTACCCATTCCCCATGGCAACCATATAAGTGTGCCCTGTGGAGTCCAGCTTCTCTCCCACTGGCATCCAGTGGGAACTACTCGTGGGTGTAGTGAAAATAGACAGGCCCTGCCCTCCTACTCTATCAGGCTGAAACTCAGGGGGCCCCACCTTGTGTGATCTGATGACAACTGGAGAGGTAATGGACCCCAAACAAAGCAAGTGACATGGCCTCATGTGCTCCCTGAGGAACGTTGCCCTAAGATGGAAAAACTTCTTTCTTTGTGGACATGCCTGGGCTAGTAAGAACAATCAGTTAAATGTTCACAGAAAGGAAAGTTACTGGAGGGCTTCACACGGTTGCAGCTGGAAGCTGGGCACCTGCGGGAGTTGCAGAAAGATGTGCTCTGCTCTATTCTCCTTTTAGCAAACTGTTATTTCTTAAGTTTTAAGGAACTAAGCAATCAAGAACAGGACAGCTAGAAGCTGTTGTGGTTAAGCCTTCAGCAAAGTGTTGAGCAAAGGTTCAATTTAGAACTGACTATGTATGTGTCTAGCAGCATATGTGCTGAACAAAGAATTTCTATACCTTTTTTTGTCTCTTGAGTAGTGCTGTGTATAAAAGCACCCAATAAATGTGGGTAGCCACCAATGGCCTGAGCAAGCCTTGGTCTCCCTCTCATAATAATCATTCTGTGTGCAGTGCTTATCTCTGAGTCTCTGAGCATCTAGTTCTGAGGGCAACAACATCTGGTGCAGTGAGCAGGGTATTCTGCTGGACGGAGGCTGGTCAATTTTTCCCCGGAACTTCAGTTCACCAACCTTAAGGTAAGAATCACTGGGAACACACAGAATCGAAAGGTTACCACTGGGCTGTAAGTTACCACTAGGCTGTAAGTACCCAGGACTTTCTACATTTACATTTGAAAGGGACATTGAAAATGGGAAGTACAAGTTCTAAAGAGGAAGAGTATATTCATTTGTTAAAATCTTTGTTAGATTCTATGGGAGTTTATGTTAAAAATCAAACTTAAAGCTATAACCCAGCTACAACTTAACAATAGGGGGAAGTGGGAAAGGGGGAGGGGGTGGGTAGAGGGAGGGGGATCGGTGGGATCACACCTGTGGTGCATCTTACAGGGGTATTTGCGAAACTTGGTAAATGTAGAATGTAAATGTTTTGGCACAGTAACTGAGATAACGCCAGAAAGGCTATGTTAACCACTGTGATAAAAATGTGTCAAATGGTTTATGAAGCAAGTGTATGATGCCCCATGATCATATCAATGTATACAGTTATGATTTAATAAAAAATAAAAAAAAATCAAACTTTTCTGCCATCTTTTTTCAACTGTCCATGAATGTTGTTAATGGTTTTCTCCTGAATCTCAAATCAGTTAAATCTCTCCACATGTGAGGAAGTGGGGAAGGAAATGAAAAGATTTCACCAACAAGGCAACATTATTAGTACAGAAGTTTGGACAGCATATAATTTGGTCAAAATGGCTTTGCAGACCTTTGTTAATACCAAAAAACCCCAAACACAAGTTGATGGTGATGTTTCTGATGTTCTTAAACCTGAGTATGAACCAATAGGACCTGATTTGTCTAAATTGTCTATTAAGGAGGACAAAATAGAAATTTACAGTGGGGATGACATTCCACCTCCTGGAGAAGTGGGAGAGGGTGATTTGCCTCTTTCTACCTCACAGCAGTCTTTACAAGAAAAAATGTCTAATTTAAGGGATTTCATTAGAGAATGTAATGAGTTAATTGAAAGGGCTAGACATAAACCTTCTGTGCCTCTGATGCCATCTACTGACATGCTGTTACCACCGCCTCCTCCTGTCTCTCCTCCACCACCTACTCCTGTGCCTGAAGGGCCAAAATCTTCTCATGAAGGACCTAAATCTTTGCGGTCTCGACCCCCATCTCTGGATACATCTAAACAGCTTTATCCTGTCTTTAACCGATTTCCGTCTGCCCATCCTTATGCATATTGGAATGTGGAGACTTCCAGAATGGTGCATAGAGTTAATTTTCCTAGCCCATAAGATTTAAAAATTCTCCATAAGCCAGATCTATTTTGTGCCGGTTCCTCTTTTGATCAAGACGTAGGAATCATTACGCCGGTGACTCGAGCAGCTGCCAGAAGGGCAGGGGAAGCTGCACAAGCTGGTCCTGTCCTATCTGGCCAGGTCCACTATGCAGAGATAGATCTCAAATTTCTTAAAACTTTGAAAGATGCTGTTATAGCATATGGACCTAATGCACTATACACTCAAGGGCTGCTTGGATCATATTGTGGAGATCAGTTTCTGACACCAATAGACTGAAGAAGATTGGCTGAAATGGCTCTTTTTCCAGCCCAATATTTGCAGTTTGTTTCATGGTGGAATAAAGAGGCTAAATCAAGGCATGATAGTAATCCAGATCTTTCTTATGATCAAATAACAGGTAACGGAGAGTACAGAAGGCATGATAGACAGGTAGACTTAACTGTTGAGACACTGATTATAATTAGGGACGTTTGTCTCCATGCCTGGGCACAGTTAGATTAGTCTGGGGAACGAAAATTCTTCACCAATATCATTCAGAGTCCCAATGAGCCTTATGTTGAGTTTCTTGCAAAGCTACATGCTGCCATCAAACGGGCAATTCCGGGACCAGAGGACATGTTACTTTTAACCTTTGCCTATGAAAATGCTAGTGAGGATTGTCAAAGAATTTTAGCCAGTATCAGAAATGAGGAAAACGCTTCTATATATAAATTCATGAGAGCATGTAAGCATGTTGGCTCTAGTTCCTTCCAGACAGCCTTAATTGGTGATCAGATTGGTGTTCATATGGCAGCAGCCTTGAGAAATAATAATCATAAATGCTATAATTGTGGGAAAAGTGGGCATGTTAGAAAGGACTGCCATAAGGGGAAAGAAGAGAAAAACCCAGATCTGCCACTACCACCAGGAATTTGTAGAAGGAGTAGAAAGGGAAGACATTGGACAAATGAATGCAGGTCTATCAAAGACAAAAATGAAAATATCTTGCCTCTTGTGGAGTCAAACAAAAACCCTAACGGGACAGAGAGAGCAAGATGGCAGCTGAGTAACAGCTTCCTTGCATCTGGGCAACATGAATCTGGGGAGCTAGGACTCCAGGCATCTCTGGCTGGTGGGATCTGCCTATAATCATCCCTGTGAGGATACAGGGAGTCAGAGAGAGACTTCTGGACCCCAAGAGGAGGACTAAAACAGTGGAAAAACAGCAAGTGGTTGCATGTGTTCAATCGGTCTAAACCTGATGGCAACTGTAAGTGCCGTAGCAGTGAGACTGCAAACCGGAAAGGCGTTACCTGTGAAGTGTTTTGGTGTCTTTGGACTTGGCGCTCAGTTGAACTGCCTTTGGGAGAGCCTGAGCGGGAGTGCGGAGAACTTTGGCCATTGTCTAGGGGCCCAGTCTGAGCCACTGAGCCAGACGGAGCTAATAGTGTTTGGTTGTGGGCCACAGAGAGCCATTGTGAGTGGTCTGCCCCGGCAAGCTCCGCCCTCAGGGTCACAGAGCAAGAATCCGGTGGGAGCTGGTAACCTAGTGACTGAGTAGCCTAAGGGTGGGGTCTGAGCCGCCTTACAGCCCTAACCCTCAGGGGCAGAGTGAGACGAGTTTTGGCACACTGGGTAAGTGGATAGCCACTTCAGCAGTGATTCCAACGACAAGCACTTTCCTGGGAAACCTTCTGCTCATCAAGTTTACAAGATCAAAGTGCCTTTTAAGAGGGCTGAAGAGAGATTTACGGTATCTACCTGCTGGAGTTTGAGAAATCAGCAGCCTCCAATCGTATCAGACCTGTGAATAACATCTCATACCCCAGAAGACCACATGTTGCCCAAACAATATTCAACAACATATACATACTGCTTTCTTTTTGGTTGTGTTTTTTTGTTTATTTTGATGTTGATGTTGTTTTGTTTTTTAATTTCAACCTTTTCCATACAGATTTTTTCATTCTCAATTTTCCTACTTTAATTACAATTTCCCACTGCTGCCTTTTTCAATAACTAGAACTTCATTTTTGCTAGTGTTTCTACCGCTATTATTTGGTTTTTCACTGAATTTTAGCCATAAAGTTTTCTGTTTGCTTGCTTTAGTTTCATTTATAGCATTTTTGTTTTTCCTCTCTACTTGGTGGAGGTGGGGTACTTTGTCTGATCAGGTTATCAAAGAGCTGCTGATCTCAAGGGAACCACCCAAATGGAAACCCCCAGAAGGTGGGTTTTTCTTAAGGTTGTGTCAAAGTACCCTACTGTACACCTATATTGCTCGGTCTCCCTCTTTCGGTGCCTCTCTTCTTTTTGTCAATATTCCTTTTACCCACCCCCTCTCCTTTCTCCATTTTTTTTCTTTTTGCTCGTTCCTCCTTTCTTTCATACACTTCTTGCTCTTCAACTTTCTCATACTTCTGGTGCTGTACCAAAAGGACTCATCGAACCGTAGTCCACAGGCATGAGAACTTAGAAGAGCAAGAGGAAGTGAAAGGATAATTAGGGCAATGAAAAAGATAAAAGAAATCACTCATGAGGAAGAATCAACACAAAACTCCAGGCAACATGAAGAACCAGTCCAGAACAACCCCGCCAAGGGACCATGAGGTAGATACTGCAGATGATTCCACCTACAAAGAAATGTTAAGAATGACAGAAAGGGAATTTAGAATACACATGATGAAAACAATAAAAGAAATGATGGAAACAATGAAGGAAAATGCTAATAAAGTGGAAAATAACCAAAAGGAAATCCAAAAACAGAATCAGATAAGAGATGAATGATATGAAGAATATAGAAAGAATATAGCAGAGCTGAAGGAAATGAAACAGACAATTAGGGACTTAAAGATGCAATGGAAAGTATCAGCAACAGGTTAGACCATGCAGAAGAAGAATTTCGGAGGTAGAAGACAAAGTTCTTGAGATAACTCAGATAGTAAAACAGGCAGAAAAGAAGAGAGAGAAAGTACAACATTCACTGTCAGAATTTTAGAACCTTATGAAGCATTCCAATATACGAGTTATAGGAAACCCAGAAGGTGAAGAAGAATGCCCCAGAGGAATGGAAGCCATACTAGAGAATATTATAAAAGAAAATTTCCCAAATATCACCAAAGATTCTGACACACTGCTTTGAGAGGGATACCGGACCCCAGGTCACCTCAACTCTAACTGAGCTTCTCCAAGACACATTGTGATGAACCTGTCCAAAGTCAAGACAAAAGAAAAGATTCTGCAAGCTGCCAGGAGTAAGCGCCAGTTAACCTACAAGGGCAAATCCATCAGAGTGACTGCAGACTTCTCTAATGAAACTTTCCAAGCAAGAAGACAATGGTCAATTACCTTTAATCTACTTAAACAGAACAATTTCCAGCACAGAATTCTGTACCCTGCTAAGCTAAGCTTTAAAATTGACGGAGAAATCAAATCATTTATGGATATACAAACATTGACGAAATTTGCCACAACAAGACCAGCTCCACAGGAAATACTTCAACCTGTTCTACACACTGAGCACCACAATGGATTAGCAGCAAAGTGAGAACTCAGAAATTAAAGGACAGAACCTAACCTCCACACTAATGCAAAAGATAAAACTAAGCAATGGACCCTCACAAAATGAGATGAATAGAATACTACCACACATATCAATTATCTCAATAAATGTTAATGGCTTGAATTCCCCACTGAAGAGACATAGATTGGCTGACTGGATTAAAAAACACAAGCCATCCATTTGTTCTATGGAAGAAACACACCTGGCTTCAAAAGAGAAATTAGAACTCTGAGTCAAGGGTTGGAAGACAATTATTCAGGCAAATGGAATTCAGAAGAAAAGAGGAGTTGCAATCTTATTTTCAGATTCATGTGGATTTAAAGCAACTAAAGTAAAAAAAGACAAAGATGGTCACTTTATATTTGGTCAAGGGAAAAATACAACAAGAAGACATTTCATTTCTAAATTTTTATGCACCCAATTTAAATGCTCCCAGATTCTTGAAATAGACCTTACTCAGTCTGTGCAATATGATATCTGATAATACCATAATAACAGGGGACTTTAACACTCCTCTTACAGAGCTGGACAGATCCTCTAAACAGAAATTAAACAAAGATATAAGAGATTTAAATGAGACCCTAGAACAACTGTGCTTGATAGACTCATATAGAACACTCCATCCCAAAGATAAAGAATATACATTCTTCTCATCACCTATGGAACATTCTCAAAAATTGATCATATCCTGGGACACAAAACAAATATCAACAGAATCAAAAGAATTGAAATTTTACCGTGTACCTTCTCAGACCATAAGGCACTAAAGGTGGAACTCAACTCTAACAAAAACGCTCCACCCCACAAAAAGGCATGGAAATGAAACAATCTTCTGTTGAATAACAGATGGGTGCAGGAAGAAATAAAACAGGAAATCATTAACTTCCTTGAGCATAACAACAATGAAGACACAAGCTACCAAAACATGTGGGATACTGCAAAAGCAGTTTTGAGAGGAAAATTTATCACTTTAGATGCCTGCATTCAAAAAACAGAAAGAGAGCGCAGCAACAATCTCACAAGAGATCTTATGGAATTGGAAAAAGAAGAACAATCTAAGCCTCAAATCAGTAGAAGAAAAGAAGTATCCAAAATCAAATCAGAGATCAATGAAATTGAAAATAAAAGAACCACTCAGAAAATTAATGAATCAAGGAGTTGGTTTTTGGAAAAATAAATAAAGTAAATAAACCATTGGCCAGACTAACAAGAAATAGAAAAGTAAAATCTCTAGTAACCTCAATCAGAATTGATAAAGGGGAAATAACAACTGATCCCACAGAGATACAAGAGATCATCTCTGAATACTGCCAGAAACTCTATGCCCCAAAATTTGACAATGTGAAAAAAATGGATCAATATTTGGAATCACACCATCTCCCTAGATTTAGCCAGGAAGAAATAGAGCTCCTGAACAGACCAATTTCAAGCACTGAGATGAAAGAAACAATAAAAAATGTTCCAACCAATAAATGCCCTGGTCCAGATGGCTTCACACCAGAATTCTATCAAACCTTCAAGGAAGAGCTTATTTCTGTACTGCAGAAATTATTACAAAAATTTGAGGAAGAAAGAAGATCTCCCAACACATTCTATGAAGCAAACATCACCCTGATACCAAAACAGGAAAGGACCCAATGAAAAAGAAGAATTTCAGACCAATCTCACTCATGAATATAGATGGAAAAATTCTCAACAAAATCCTAGCCAATAGTTTACAGCTTATCATCAAAAAAGTCATTCATCATGATCAAGTAGGTTTCATCCCAGGGATACAAGGCTGGTTTAACATACACAAGTCCATAAACATTATCCACCATATTAACAGAGGTAAAAATAAAGATCACATGATCCTCTCAATAGATGCAGAAAAAGCATTTCATAAAATCCAGCATCCTTTTCTAATTAGAACACTGAAGAGTATAGGCATAGGTGGCACATTTCTAAAACTGATTGAAGCTCTCTATGACAAACCCACAGCTAATATTTTACTGAATGGACTAAAACTGAAAGCTTTTCCTCTTAGAACTGGAACCAGACAAGGTTGTCCTCTATCACCTTTACTATTCAACATAGTGCTGGAAGTTCTAGCCAATACAATTAGGCAAGACAAGGAAATAAAGGGAATCCAAATGGGAGCAGAGGAGGTCAAACTCTCCCTCTTTGTTGACAACATGATTTTATACTTAGAGAAATCCAAAGACTCAACCACAAGACTCCTGGAAGTCATTAGAAAATACAGTAATGTTTCAGGATATAAAATCAATGTCCACAAGTCAGTCGCCTTTGTATATGCCAATAACAGTCAAGATGAGAAGCTAATTAAGGACCCTTCACCATAGTTTCAAAGAAAATGAAATACCTAGGAATATACCTAACGAAGGAGGTGAAGGACCTCTATAAAAAAAATTATGAAATCCCAGGAAAGGAAATAGCAGAGGATATTAACAAATGGAAGAACATACCATGCTCATGGATGGAATGAATCAACATTGTTAAAATGTCTATACTTCCCAAAGCAATCTACCTATTCAATGCCATTCCTATCAAAATACCAACATCGTACTTTCGAGATTTGGAAAAAATGATTCTGCGTTTAGTATGGAATCAGAAAAAAACCCGTATATCTAAGGCAGTTCTTAGTAATAAAAATAAAGCTGGGGGCATCAGCACACCAGATTTTAGTCTATACTACAAAGCCATAGTGCTCCAGACAGCATGGTACTGGCACAAAAACAGAGACATAGACACTTGGAATCGAATTGAACACCAAGAAATGAAACTAACTTCTTACAACCACCTAATCTTCAATAAACCAAACAAGAACATACCTTGGGGGAAAGACTCCCTATTCAATAAATGGTGTTGAGAGAACTGGATGTCTACATGTAAAAGACTGAAACTGGACCCACACCTTTCCCCACTCACAAAAATTGATTCAAAATGGATAAAGGACTTAAATTTAAGGCATGAAACAATAAAAATCCTCCAAGAAAGCATAGGAAAAACACTGGAAGATATTGGCCTGGGGAAAGATCATGAAGAAGACTGCCATGGCAAATTGCAACAACAACAAAAATAAACAAATGGGACTTCATTAAACTGAAAAGCTTCTGTACAGCTAAGGAGACAACAACCAATGCAAAGAGACAACCTACACAATGGGAAAGGATATTTGCATATTTTCAATCAGAAATAAGCTTGATAACTAGGATCTATAGAGAATTCAAATTAATCCACATGAAAAAAGCCAAAAATCCCATATATCAATGGGCAAGAGACATGAATAGAACCTTCTCTAAAGATGACAGATGAATGGCTAACAAACAGATGAAAAAATGTTCATCATCTCTATATATTAGAGAAATGCAAATCAAAACAACCCTGAGATTTCATCTAACCCCAGTGAGAATGGCCCACATCACAAAATCTCAAAACTGCAGATGTTGGTGTGGATGTGGAGAGAAGGGAACACTTTTACAATGCTGGTGGAACTGCAAACTAGTACTTCTGGAAGGAAGTATGGAGAAACCTCAAAGCACTCAAGCTATATCTCCCATTTGATCCTGCAATCCCATTACTGGGCATCTACCCAGAAGGAAAAAAATCCTTTTATCATAAGGACACTTGTACTAGACGGTTTATTGCAGCTCAATTTACAATCGCCAAAATGTGGAAACAGCCTAAATGCCCACCAACCCAGGAATGGATTAACAAGCTGTGGTACATGTATACCATGGAATACTATTCAGCTATTTTAAAAAATGGAGACTTTACATCCTTCGTATTAACCTGGATGGAATGGAGGACATTATTCTTAGTAAAGCATCACAAGAATGGAGAAGCATGAATCCTATGTACTCAATTTTGATATGAGGACAATTATTGACAATTAAGGTTATGGGGGGAGGAAAAGCAGAAAGAGGAATGGAAGGAGGGGGGTGGGGCCTTGGTGTGTGTCACACTTTATGGGGGCAAGACATGATTGCAAGAGGGATTTTGCCTAACAATTGCAATCAGTGTTACCTGGCTTATTGTACCCTCAATGAATCCCCAACAGTAAAAGTACTTCGAGTGCTATTAAAAAAAAAGAAAAAACCCTAACGGGCCAATCTCAGGCCCAGGGAAAAGTGCGGGAGCCTTGGCACAGACCTTCCTGGTCTCAGCTGAGAAAGCAACACCCAGCAATTAAAAAATGCTCCTGAACAAAATATTCCACCATTACATCAAATATTTGTTCCATCTTCTCCATCTAGTAAGCCTCAAACCAAAACTCTGGTTTCTGATTTATTTCATAAATAAATCTTGCCCATAGTAGAGAATTTATCTTTAAAGCCATGAGATGTACCTTATACCTTGGCAACCAGGGTGTATGGTCCCATTCCAAAAGACTCTGTTGGCTTAGTTATAGGCCAGAGCAGCTCTACCATGCAAGGGCTAATTGCTCGTTTGGGAGTTATTGATCCTGAGTATAATGGTGAAATTTTCATTATGGCTTCTGTTAGTCATCCCATTGACTTAACTGTTGGACAAAGAAGTGCTCATTTATTACTATTGCCTTATTATAAAGGAAAAGCCACTCCCATACAAAGGGAATGAGGCTTTGGCAGCACTAGGACACGTTTTTTGGCATGCTTTCCTTAATGATTCTCGTCCACAATGCCAGGTTACTTTTCAGGATGGGACAAAACTTGAAGGTCTAGTAGATACTGGAGCAGACGTATCTATAGTTGCCCCATTTGCCTGGCCTGTGGGATGGCCTAAATGGCATGTCCAGGCCACTTTTGTTGGTCTTGGTACCATGTCCAATATAGAACAAAGTTCTAATATATTAAACTGTCAAGGGCCTGATGGCCAACCAGCAACAATACAACCATATGTGGCCCCTACTGCTATCACTTTATGGGGAACAGATATTATTAAACAATGGGTAGTTCTGCTCACTATGCCTACCATTTCTTCAACTGCTAAAAATATGATGCTTGACGTGGGGTATGACCCATCCCAGCCTTTCTCAGTTAAAAAACCTGAAGTAACCAGGACAAGTAAAGATAGGACAGGACTCAGTTATCCAGTTTTTCCAAAAAATTTTCCATGGGGGCCATTGCTGAATGGCTTGCTTTACCTTTAACATGGAAGTCTGATGTTCCCATCTGGGTGGAGGCACTTCATTAATTAGTCAATGAACAACTGGCATTAAATCATATAAAGGTGTCAGTGAGTGAATGGAATTCACCAGTTTTTGTGTTATGGAAAATGGAAAATGTTAATGAATTTGAGAAAAATAAATGCAATTATCCAACCAATGGGTCCCCTTCAGCCAGGAATTCCTAACCCCTCTTTAATTCCTAGAAATTTTCATATTGTTATAATAGATTTTCACAGTCCCTTCTATAAATAGTAGTGGCCCCAATAAAAGATTTGAAGGGTTTTGCCAGAAGGAATGCTAAACAGCCCCACCTTGTGTCAAATGTTTGTATAGCAACCCTTGCAAAAATTAACTCTACAATTTCCAGATGGCATTTATTGTCATTATATGGATGATATTTTGCTTGCCCATCCAAATGAGTTTGTTTTAAACAATATTGTTCAGTGTGCTTGCATTTTGTTTGAAGAATATGGTCTTCATATTTCCAATGAGAAAATTAAAAAATCAGAGCCATGGAGTTATCTAGGATATAAAATGACAGCTCAAAAGATGATTCCACAAAAAAATACAAATTAGAAGAGATTCTTTAAAAATTCTTAATGATTTCTAGAAATTTCTGGGAGACATTAATTGGATCCATCCTTCCTTAGTAATTCCTACATATTCCTTAACTCATTTATTTTCATTATTAAAGAGAGACTCTGACTTTAGCAGCCCTAGAACTATTACCCCTGAAGCTGAAAAGGAATTAAAATGGTTAGAGCAACATATACATAGTGCCCAATTGTATAGAATTATTGAAAATAGAAATTCCATTTTATGTATTTTTCCATCTGAACATTCCCCTACTGGATTATTGACTCAACAGACTGAATTTATTGAATGGTGTTTCCTACCACATAAGGTCACTAAAAAACTACAGCCTTATGTTCAAAAAATTGCTAGTATTATTATAAAGGGTCGACACAGATTTAGACAACTTATAGGTCAAGACTCTGAAAAAATTGTGGTTCCTTTAACCAATAAACAAATCTCTGATATGTTGGTCCTATCTCATTGGCAAATTGCTCTAGCCAATTTGCTCTAGCAAATTGCTCTAGCCAATTTGCCAATGATTGGCAAATTACTCTAGCCAATTACTTAAGGGAAATTGATAATCTTTACCCTAAGGACAAAAGAATCCAATTTCTAAAGAAAACATCATGGATCCTTCCTAGGGTAGTTTCCCCCACTCCTATTACTGAAGCTCAAAATTGTTTTACTGATACTAACAAAAAAGGCAGAGCAGAATATATCTGTGGAACTATTAATAAAGTCCTACAATCACCATATAAATCTGTCCAAAAAGCTGAATTGTTTGCCATCATTTTATTATTAAAAGATTTTCCACTTGGTCATGGTGTGTAATTTGATTTGTTGCTGGATTCTGTTTGCTAGGATCTTGTTGAATATTTTTGCATCAATATTCATTGGAGATATTGGTCTATATTTTCTTTCAGTTAATACTATAAATCAATAGTGATCAAAATAGCATGACAATGGCACAAAAACATAAAAGTAGAACAGAATAGAGAATCAAGAGATGAACCCAGCTACTTACCGTCATTTGATCTTTGATAAGCCAATCAAAAACATTCAGTGGGGAAAAGACTCCCTATTTAAAAAATGGTGCTGGGTGAACTGGCTGACGACCTATAAAAGACTGAAACTGGACCCACACCATTCACCATTAACTAAGATAGACTCTCACCGGATTAAAGGTTTAAACTTAAGACATGAAACTATAAAAATACTAGAGGAAAGTGCAGAGAAAACACTTGAAGAAATCGACCTGAGAGAATATTTTATGAGGAGGACCCCTAAGGCCATTGAAGCAACACCAAAAATACATTATTGGAGGGAGATTTGATTTTCCTTTTCCAATTGGTGCCAGAGGTGGGCAGGCACGGTGACTTAATTGCTGGTTTTTCTACACAGCTAAGACTTCAAGCCAGAGTAAATGTTACACTAGGGTTGAACAGAAACCAGCTGAAAACAAGACAGAACCACTTAGCCCCACCACACAAGACAGGGCCCCAGTTTCTCAGGCCACAACACTGTACGGGCCCTCGATAAAGCCCCAGGGGAAAAATCAAAGGGAGTAAAATAACCATGGGGCGGAATCAATGGAAAAACTCTGGTAACATGAATAACCAGAATAGATCAACGCCCCCCCAAAAAAGACACGGCAGATGTAATTGAAGATCCCATTCATAAACAACGGGCTAGGATGTCAGAAATCGAATTCAGAATTTGGATCGCAGACAAGATTAATAAAATGGAATTAGGAATTCAAGGAGAAATTCAAAAGTTGTCTCAAGAATTTAACGAATTTAAAGACAAAAGACCAAAGACTTAGACACACTGAAACAAGAATTTACAGCCCTCAAAGATATATAAAAATACAGTAGAATCCCTCAGCAACAGAATGGAGCAAGCAGAAGAAAGGATTTCTGACATGGAAGATAAAGCCTTTGAATGCTCCCAAACTCTCAAAGAGGAAGAGAAATGGAGAGCAAAAACAAATCATTCTCTCAGAGAACTCTAGGATAATTCGAAGAAGACGAATATACGAATAATTGGAATTTCTGAAAATGATGAAGTGGCCTCAATGGGCACAGAGGCCCTTCTGCATGAAATTATGAAAGAAAATTTTCCAGACATGCCTAGAGATTCTCAAATTCAGATAGCAGACAGCTTTAGAACCCCAGCACAATTCAACCCCAATAAGTCATCCACCAGGCATATCATAATTAGCTTCACTAAAGTTAATATGAAGGAGAGGATTCTCAAAGCAGCCCAGTGAAAGAAAACCATTATGTACAATGGGAAGAATATTAGAATAACTGCAGATCTCTCTGCTAAAACTTTTCAAGCCAGAAGAGGGTGGTCATTGACATTTAATCTCCTAAAGCAAAATAATTTTCAACCCAGGATCTTGCATCCAGCTAAACTGAGTTTCATTTATGATGGAGAAATTAAATACTTTAATGACCTTCAGATGTTGAAGAAATTTGCCATAAGTAAACCAGCTCTTCAGGATATTCTCAGACCTATCCTCCACAATGACCAACCCAATCCTATACCACAAAAGTAAACTCACTCAGAAACTTCGGATCAAACTCCAACTTCCACACTGGTGAAAGGATTAAAAATGTCCACTGGACCTTTGAAAAACTCGATACCTAAAATTCCACCAGACTTATCAATATTCTCCATTAATGTGAATGGCTTAAGCTGTCCTCTAAAGAGGCATAGGTTAGCTGACTGGATACAAAAACTCAGGCCAGATATTTGTTGCATACAAGAGTCACATCTTAACTTAAAAGACAAATACAGACTCAGGGTGAAAGGATGGTCATCCGTATTTCAGGCAAATGGTAATCAGAAAAAAGCAGGTGTTGCAATTTTATTTGCAGATACAATAGGCTTTAAACCAACAAAAGTAAGGAAGGACAAGAATGGTCTCTTCATATTTGTTAAGGGTAATACTCAATATGATGCGATTTCAATTATTAATATCTATGCACCCAACCAGAATGCACATCAATTTATAAGAGAAACTCTCAACTGACATGAGCAACTTGATTTCCACCAGCTCCATAATAGTCAGAGATTTTAACACTCCTTTGGCAGTGTTGGATCGATCTTCCAGCAAGAAGCTGAGCAAAGAAATTTTAGAGTTAAACCTAACCATCCAATATTTAGATTTAGCAGACATCTACAGAACATTTCATCCCAACAAAACTGAATACACATACTTCTCATCAGCCCACGGAACTTACTCCAAAATTGACCACATCTTAGGTCACAGGTTTAACCTCAGTAAATTTAAAGGAATAGAAATTATTCCCTGCATCTTCTCAGACTACCATGGAATAAAACTTGAGATGAGTAACAACAGGAATCTGCATACTCATACAAAAACATGGAAGTTAAATAACCTTATGCTGAATGATAGCTGGAGCAGAGACCAGATTAAGAAAGAAATTGCCAATTTTTTGGAACAAAAAGACAATGAAGACACAAACTATCAGAACCTCTGGGACACCACAAAGGCAGTTCTAAGAGGGAAATTTATAGCACTGCAAGCCTACCTCAACAGAACGGAAAGAGAAGAAGTTAACAACTTAATGGGACATCTCAAGCAACTGGAAAAGGAAGAACATTCCAACCCTAAACCCAGTAGAAGAAAAGAAATAATGAAAATTAGAGCAGAATTAAATGAAATTGAAAACAAAAGAATAATACAACAGATCAATAAATCAAAAAGCTGGTTTTTTGAAAAGGTTAATAAAATAGATAAACCTTTGGCCAACCTAATCAGAAAAAAAAGAGTAAAATCTCTAATCTCCTCAATCAGAAATGACAAAGACGAAATAACAGACTCCTCAGAAATCAAAAAAATCCTTAATGAATATTACAAGAAACTTTATTCTCAGAAATATGAAAATCTGAAGGAAATAGACCGATACTTGGAAGCACGTCACCTTCCAAGACTTAGCCAGAATCAAGTGGAAATACTGAATAGGCCCATATCAAGTTCGGAAATAGCATCAACTATACAAAACCTCCCTAAAAAGAAAAGCCCGGGACCAGATGGTTTCACATCAGAATTCTACCAAACGTTTAAAGAGGAATTAGTACCTATATTACTCAATCTGTTCCAAAAGGCAGAAAAAGAAGGAAGACTACCCAACACGTTCTATGAAGCAAACATCACCCTGATCACCAAACCAGGAAAAGACCCAACAAGAAAAGAAAATTACAGACCAATATCACTAATGAATATAGATGCAAAAATATTCAACAAGATCCTAACAAACAGAATCCAGCAACACATCGAACAAATTATACATCATGACCAAGTCGGTTTTATCCCAGGGTCTCAAGGCTGGTTCAATATATGTAAATCTATAAATGTAATTCAGCACATAAACAAATTAAAAAACAAAGACCATATGATTCTCTCAATCGATGCAGTAAAAGCTTTTGATAATATCCAGCATCGCTTCATGATCAGAACACTTAAGAAAATTGGTATAGAAGGGACATTTCTTAAACTGATAGAGGCCATCTACAGCAAACCCACAACCAATATCTTATTGAATGGAGTTAAATTGGAATCATTTCCACTCAGATCAGGAACCAGACAAGGCTGCCCATTGTCTCCATTGCTCTTTAACATTGTAATGGAAGTTTTAGCCACCGCAATTAGGGAAGAAAAGGCGATCAAGGGTGTTCATATAGGGTCAGAAGAGATCAAACTTTTGCTCTTTGCAGATGATATGATTGTGTATCTGAAAACACTAGGTACTCTACTACAAAACTCTTAGAAGTGATCAAGGATACAGCAACATCTCAGGCTACAAAATCAACATTCATAAATTGGTAGCCTTTATAGACAACAACAATAGTCAAGTTGAAAAAGCAGTTAAGGACTCTATCGCATTCACAGTAGTGCCAAAGAAGATGAAATATTTGGGAATTTACCTAAGAAAAGACGTGAAAGATCTCTATAAAGAGAACTATGAAACTCTATGAAAAGAAATAGCTGAAAATGTTAACAAATGGAAAAACATACCATGCTCATGGCTGGGAAGAATCAACATTGTTATAATATCTTTACTACCCAAAGCAATATATAATTTCAACGCAATCCCTATTAAAGCTCCACTGTCATACTTTAAAGATCTTGAAAAAACATTACTTCATTTTATATGGAATCAGAAAAAAACTCGAATAGCCAAGACATTACTCAGAAATAAAAACAAAACAGGAGGAATCACGCTACCAGACCTCAGACTTTACTACAAATCGATAGTGATCAAAACTGCATGGTATTGGCACAAAAACAGAGAAGTAGATGTCTGGAACAGAATGGAGAACCAAGAGATGAATCCAGCTACCGTTATTTGATCTTTGACAAGCCAATTAAAAACATTCAGTGGGGAAAAGATTCCCTATTTAACAAATGGTGCTGGGTGAACTGGCTGGCAACCTGTAGAAGACTGAAATTGTACCCACACCTTTCACCATTAACTAAGACAGACTCTCATTGGATTAAAGACTTAAACTTAAGACATCAAACTATGGGCAGTGCCTATGACTCAGTCTAAGTTAAGCTGATTAGCTCACTTTAACTGGAGCCCGCGTCCTCTCTCGCTAACGGCCTCTGAGTCCTGGGCAGGTATTGAGGATAATTTATTTACGGACACTGTTACCTAACTGTGTGTGTTTTCTAAAGACTTTTTATTGTAGACCAAATATCTGTCAGTCCTTGAGGACCTCTGACATGTTATCTTTTTTGGGGGGGAGCCTCCTCCCTAGGGTCCTAATCCAGTTTTATTTATTTATTTATTTATTTGCTTATTTTTCTGAGACAGAGTCTCACTCTTTCACCCTAGGTCAGTGGTTCTCAACCTTCCTAATGCTGCAATGTATTTTCATTGTTAAAAAGGGGTCGCAACCTGCAGGTCCAGAACCGCTGCCCTAGGTGGAGTGCTATCAGAGATCACAGCAACCTCAAATTCTTGGGCTCAAGCAATTCTCAAGTAGCTGAGACTACCGGCACCCACCACAAAACCCACTTAATTTCCTATTGTTAATAGAGACAGCATCTCACTCTTGCTTAGGTTGGGTAATATGGTTGTTTTTAAAACAACAGAAGTTAGCATGATGTAAAAGCATATTTGTCTGTTCGTGTTAGATATATATTGGGTATATATATTTGGAGATATATATTAGCTTTTAAAGGTAACTTACTTGTAAGGTTTTGATTAGCTCTATTTTCATGTTAATTTAGTATGACAACTTAGGCTTGCCTGATTTAAATTAGTTTAAAATAGTTAAAATGGTTTAGCTATATTTATTACTTGTTTTATTTATAACTGTCTAATTTAACATTTTTCATTTGATTTGCAGAGCTTAATGTCATAGGAAATGGGCTGCTCACTGCTCTGACTACTTCTTTGCTGAGAAGGGATGATGTGAGTAGTGGGCTCTACAATCAGCTCTCTGTCAGGGCAGGAGTAGATGTCCATCCAGAGGACCACAGTAAGTGGGACACAGTTGTTTATACATGTGGTCATTTACATACAGGTGGATGTCTGGTTGTTTTTGTTGTAAATGTTGATATCTGGTTACCAGCATCTGTCAGTGGACAGCTTCTAACTGGGAAGAAATAAATCTTACATAGTTGAAAACGCAGAAAATTAGAACTAGTCAATATTTTGTAATCCTCCCCTATCTACCTTTTAGTACAAACAGAAAGGAAGACATTAAGTTTTGGAATACAATGTAAATTAAAAGAAGCTATTTGTTCAGAATATTCCTAGCTACCAGCAATTAGACACAGCAGTACCAATTAAGAAAGAAAAGTGTCTGTTGTTTTAAGAAGTAAAGAGGACCCTATTTTTTCTTTAGTTCTAAATGAGTAACTGACTGTAGACCTACTACTGAGTGCTGGTAGCTATTCTCAAGGACACTCATGACATAGGAACTACAGTTTTTAGCAGACATGTTTAGGAGAGGAAAACAGAGGAACTGAAAACTCATGGAGAAGAGAGGAAGTGGCTCTTGTGTTATTAAATCAGTTTGCTTACCCATAACAGAGAGAGTGTTACTTCAGGCTCACCCATCCTGGCATGAAGAAGTTGAGCTTATTCTGAGGCTAGGTGGGTCTGTCCGTCTGACTGAAGTAGTCCAAGAGAGTCTGTAATATGGAGGATGCTGGTTCAGGAAGGCTCCACCGGTTCTGGGTGTGAACTCTGTTTCCTGGCAAATTTCTCTCTAGAGACCCAGCTGGCTGCAGAGGAAGTAGGGTGCAGCCCCAGAGCAGGGTGCATTCTTGAGGTCTTCTTGCCTGAGCTTCCAGGGTACCTGTTTCTGAAAAGTTTCTGTTGTAGTGTTAGCTACCATTTAAAAAGTTTCTTTCTGCTCCAGGGGCCTGCTGTCACCCCATCTCCTCTCTCCCTTCTCCCTGTCTCCATCTGGTTATCAAAGACCATTGAAGGTCAGGTTTGGAATTCCTCTTGTGGAGTCTAAGACTCCTATACAAGCACTTGGAGTTTATGTCAAATATCAGGGACCAACTGGGAGATGAAGTGCAGTGCCAGGATAGATTGTCCTTCCCTAGTGTCAGAATCCAAATTGGGAAGGAGGGAGTCAAAAGAGACACTTTATCTGGAAAGTGAAGATGGAGAGGGCAGGCAGATAGATCAGAAAGTTCAGGGAACTTAAACCTCAGCAGGGCATAAAGTAAAAAGAAAGTATTGAAAATAAAAATAAATCAGTGAACTATACCTCTTCCTGGTTGGCTCCTCAGCCAAGTTGAGTTCCTGATGGTTTTAGATGGGGACACCACTTCCAGTCCCCCCTCCCTGGGTAAGGAAGGGTTGACGTTCTTAGCTTTCCTTCTGGAGGTGATGGGAACACTGGCCACATCTGCCTCATCTGTCTCACTTACCAGCTTTCAGTGATCATCCTCAACCTGAATTATAACCTTTTTCTCCCAAGTGGCTGAATTTTCTCCCTCTGTTTTCTGAACAAAACAATTCGAGCTGTAAAAATCATATAGTAATTCAAGGAACTGTTCAAGGTCCATCTTTCCTCAGAGTACCAAAACATACATAGTCTAAACAGTGTTATAATAGAATGTTAATTTTCTTTTCTTTCTTTCTTTTTTCTTTTGAGAAAGAGTCTCACTTTATCACCCTCAGTAGAGTGCTGTGGCATCAGAGTTCACAGCAACCTCCAGTTCTTGGGGTAGGGCGATTCTCTTGCCTCAGCCTCCCGAGTAGCTGGGACCACAGGCGCCCACCATAATGCCCACCTATTTTTTTGTTGCAGTTTGGCTGGGGCCGGGTTTAAACCCGCCACCCTTGGTGTATGGGGCTGGCGCCCTACCCTCTGCGCTACAGGTGCTTTCAGAATGTTAATTTTCTTTTAGTCAGAGAGCAATATCTATAAGTGGCCCAATTAGACAGAATTCACTCCAATGGGCTTTCCTCCAGGTGTATACACACACAAATAGAGACAAACACTACACACACGAACAGATACCAGGTGTGTACACAAATAGAAATAAAAGTTTGAACATAAAGGAACTTGTCCTATTTCCCTTATCTTTGACAAAAGAGCTCTAAGTGTAGAATAGTATAGTAATTCAAGGATCTCTTTAATAGTCATTTTCTTCACTTTTAAGATTGTACATAGACCAAGCTGTATTACAGTAAAATCTTATATTTTTCTTGGTCATAGGTAGGTATTCATAAAATGGTCAATCAGGTAGGATATGACCTAAAAGGCTGCCTCCAGAACTGACCCCTGGGGTTGGGCACCACCGAAAACACAGATGCCTAGGCAGAAACCAGATGGGGACTCAAATTCCTGTGTAAAACCAGACGGGGACTCTGACCCCATGCACACCCAGATGGAGGCTCTTACCCCTGTGCACAACCAGGTGGGGACTCTGACCCCTGTGCACAACCAGATTAGGACTCTGACCCCTGTGCACGGCCAGACAGGGACCCAGACCCCTGTGTACAACCAGACAGGGACTCAGACCCCTGCATGTGCCTGAATAAAAGTGAACAGGATCTTTTTATAAATATGAGGCGAGGGTGAGAGCAGAAGGTCACCATACCAGCTATTACCAGAAAGAAAGTATTCTGGCAGTGCTGCAAGGAGCAGCTGGGAGGCATGTCCTTGTCTCACCCGTCCATGGTGATCAGTAGGGGCCCTAGGCAAGTCTGTACTCACCACAATGACCAGCTGACAGTCCCTTCATTGTCGCCAAAATATGTTGCCAACCAAGGAGTCCGTCAACTTGTCACCCAAGCCAAGCAACGAAAAAATGAGTGAGAGATCAACGGTTTCACTTTTATTTACAGAAAGCCAGTGATTCCAGAGAGCAGTGAGGATATCTCTTCAAAAAGCTGTTCTGCCCTCCTGTTTCTTTTTGTTACTTTTATATTTTTACAGTATGAGCAAGTAACAGTAATGTTATTACTTATAGTATACATTAAACAGACTTTTATAGGTTACAAGGTTTTATCTTAATCTGGTTTTTATCTTTATATGGTTATATCTTCAAAGATATACCATCTTTGTAGGTTACGAGGTTTTATCTTAATCTGGTTTTTATCTTTTTATCTTAATGTGGTTATATCTTCAAAGCCTTCTTATCCTAGACTAAATTCACAGTCAGTCACTACATTACTCAGTGCATTACTGAGTACAATTCATACCTGGGGTCACTGACTGGCAGCATGGTCCTGGAGTGTCAGGTTTCCTAACTTTACCTGTGACAGAAGGCCTTGGATGTGAATAAAGAACTCCAGATAGCGGTACACAGCTCACCTGGCCCTTCCAGGGCCTGTCCAATAGCTCCCTGTGTGTCACAGCTATTTAGGATAACAGTGGCCACCATTACTATTTTGGGGTGAAATTTCCTGAGCTCCTTAGAGATTAGTGTGGCTGCAATCAGGAAAAGCATGGTACAAGGCCTCATAGAGGAGAGAGCAGTGGTCAAGTCACATAAGTGACCACTCAGGGCAAAGATTCAGGACTTCCTTCTCAGTGCAGTGGGCAGCCTTGGGGAGTTTTACTCTAAGGGAGGCAGCAATGTGATTTATAGTGAAGAAAGGACTGGCTGTGTACCTTGTGAGTAAGAAACAGAGTGGGCCAGAGGGAAAGCAGAGAGCTTGGGGAAGAGGCCCATGGGACTTCAGGGAGCCATGCCTGCACCAGGCAGACAGTTAAGGGGCACTGTTGGGGAACTATAGTTAAACACAAAATTTCCCAACCCAGAAACACTTTCCACAAAGGTAGCAGAAAAAGAAAACACTCTTGTTACAAAGAGACATTAGAGCAGATTGTGAAGCACCTTGCAGACAACTTGCCAGTCGACTGCCAGACAGAAAGGACAGAGCCAGGCAGCTGCAGTGTATAGGAAACACTGCTCAAGGAGAGGACTTGACACACAGTCCATCAATTGGGGTGACCATCTGAGCCAGTGCTTTCTCCATATGAAAAACTCACTTCCCACATCTTTATTTTGGAGACAGTTTTGCAGCTCAGAGCTGGGTGCTCACTGGAGGATGAGTCCCACCCTGCCACAGAAGCTAGAAGGTAGGGGACACTGTGTCCCTTGAAGTTTGACCTTTGGAGAGCTGGCTCTCAGGTCCTTGAAACAGATAATCCTGTCCGGACTTTAGGAGGATTATATATGTATTTCAAAGAGACGAGGAAGTACTTATAACTACACATCTTCCAAACTAAGTGCTCTGAGAAAATGGAGGGGAAGGGAATCTCTTCCCTCATTTTCAACCTGGAGAAATAAGCCTCCTGTTTTTAAGTTATATTTGCCCTTTCAGGCTCCACTAGGTGCTTCCCAGGAGCTGGGGGAGTGGCTACGGCTGGAGGGCATTTGCTAAGTGTGGGTGAAAGTCCAGGGAGGGAGAAACAAGGTGGCCGCCAAAGGGCAGGGCAGCCTGAGAGGCTGGTGGTGGAGAGAGCTATAGGTCTGGGGTGGGTGTGGGGTACAGTGTCAGATGACCTTTTAGTTTTTGTTTGCCTTTAGGCTGGCCAACTTAGCTCCACAGGAACCAGACTTTCTTCCTCTGATCTATGGGGGACAACCACATTCCTGTCATTCTTTCAGGGTGACAGGCTGCTGCTCACACTGGCTCACTACATGTCAGGCTCTGTTCCAGGTGCCTCCATATGTTAACTACTTCAGGCCTCACACCAGGACCCATGAGACAGAAAGTTTTCTATTGGGGACTGCAGGGAACATGGAAATGTGTCAGATATGTCCCCTGACCTTATTGAAAGAGAATATAATGCGAGAGCAAAGGAGCACCATGCTGACAGCGCACTGGCCTTCCCCTCTCTAGGCCTCACTGCACACCCTGCTACCAAGAATGCAAATACCATCCTAGATATAAAATGTGTGGAAGGGTAATCTGTGCACTGAACATCTTTGGTAAGCGGTAGCATCCTATTTTTGTATCTATCACTTTGCTGGCAATATCTTCATGTGTGTACATACTATCTCTTCAGTGTGACTAAAACCCTTGAAAGCAGAAAAATGTTGTATGTTTATGATTCCCAGCACTGGCTCAGCACCTTATACAGAGTAGGCCCCAATAATTATTCACAAAAGATGAGAATTATTGATTCCTTAGAAGTGATGAAACCACATTGTTTTCTCATTAGGCTTAGTTTCATTTGGGGAGGGAGAACTTGCCCTGAACTTTGGGTGTCTTTCTTAGTTATTTACTCAGGGCTTCTATTTTTTGTTGATCCTGTATTGGTTATTTAAATTTTGATAGAAATTGTGCACAGCACTTATATTTTCACACTTAATGGTGTAAAGCTGTACAGAATATTTCTCTTCATATTCTTATCTCCTCTGCAGTCTGTTTATATGTGCTAAGTAAGTATTTGTTGAGTCTGATTGATAGTTTTAGGTTACAATCACAGAATGACCCAGCAAGGGCAGTTGGATGTTTGCCTTTGGGGGAAGAATCCACAATGCACGGAAATCTGTACACTGACAGCATCTTCACAGCTGGCGTGAGAAAGTCCCCCTGCCCTAGCTGGGTGGGGCGGGCGGGGCGGCAGGGCCAAAGTGGGAGTAAAAGAAGCTATTCCTAGCAAGGAAGGATCATTAATGTCTGGAGCAGGGAGCTGGGCTGAGTTGTGTTTTTCTCTGGTCTAGACTCTTAAGGAGGAAAAAGAGTTCTTTCTAAGCATGAAAATCATCCCTAGCCCCAATAATTATTCATACCAATGGTGTGATTTTAGGGCTCTACAAGGCCCACTGGAGTGCTAATTTCCTGCCACCTTGCCTGAATGTCCCATCCTTCATCATCCTTGGTATAGACCACAGAGATAGCAACCTTGACCCCAGGAGGTAACTGTTCACATACCACTTAGGAGAAAAGGAAAACTTACAGATTTCTTATCCAAATTCCTTATTCCTCACTCTGATAGCCCAAGTGTCTTCTTGGAAAGCACTGGGAGATCTAAGGGAAGGTTGTGGGGTGAGGAGATAAGGTTGGGGATTTGGTGTCTGGCTCTCGTCTTCCAGGCCCTGTGTAGGTTTGAGACAAAACTGCAGATGGGAGGAAGAATGATGAAGACACTAGGGGTCATCTGGAACCTTACGATTCTCTCCACTTGAACAAAATACATAAGAAACTGAAGATTGTGGAGCAGGGATGTTTGGAAAGGATAACCAAAGAGATTCATTTACACATTGACTCATGCTGTTCATTAGGGATATAATAAAGCGATGTAAGTGATTAATCCAGCTAAGTTCTTGTGTTTCATTTTTCAAACACATAACTTCAAACCAAACAGAGCCCTCTCCACCTTAGCCAGTATGACATTTTAGACTAAGTCCTATGTCCAATTATCTTGCCCATTTGCCAGGCAGACGGTCCTTCTTGATAAAATGAACAAAGCAACTGTTGTGAGTATTTCTCCTCATGCCTGTATTCACACAGTATTTTCATTCATGGCTCTTATGCCATGGCTGGCAGGAGGCCTCAGAGGTGGCCCAGGGCAGCCTTCCAGCAGTCCCTCCATGACTAGCCTCCACACTCCACTGTGAGTTCTTTCCTTCTCATTTGCAGTAGAGAGACACTAACTGATACTTTCCATTTTATTTTATTTTATTTTTTGCAATGTTTTCCATAGAAGATGAACTCAACATTAAGTAAATGTTATTTCTGGAACTCAGTTTCCGCAAGAGATAGCCTCTCAAGGCCCACAATGACAGCATTTATAACATCACAATTGTGGGGCTTCAGTGGGAAAAGGGTGACAATATTTTTCCATTTGGACAGCCATTCCTTATCTAAACTTATTAAATGGTGAGCAGAACAGGTCACTGTAGACTTTCCCCAAGCACTAGCACCAAAGCAAACACACAGAGCTCAGATCGACAGTGTGCTGCCACAGTAGTACAAGGGCAAATCAATCTGAATGGGAAAAACAGACTCAAAATGGTACTTTGTGTCTCTGTGTTCATGGGCCCTCACTCTCCTGTCCCGGAAATATTATCCCAGGCCTACCCAGAGACATTCCCGACAAAGGGAGGGACTCCCCCAAGCAAACTGTGGACACCTGAGGATGCACCATTTTATTTAAAAATATTTTACTCAGATAAGAATCTGGTGCACTTGACTATCTGATTTTTCAGCTTTGCTGAGTAAGCTGTAATTCTCTCCTTGGATTTGTGTCAGTTAATATGGCAGGTTCATTTGACTTCAATGTTGGTGCTTGCCCTGCCAATATTGGTTACTTCACTGAGGACCCGATCACCTCTCATGTGTTCTCACTTGACTCTGGCATCTCTGTAAGATGAGAAAACTAAACATTAAATCAAGAGACAAACCCAAGCTATTAAATGACAGAACAGGGACTGAACCCAAGCATTAGCTGTGTATAATATCATAGCTGACTTAACAGTATGTGGAATCCCAAGAAGAAGAATCCCAGAGTGCAGCAGAGAGTGAGACAGGAGATAGAAGAAACCAGGAGGAATCACAGGGAGATGATTAGGCTGAGTGCCAGGCTCGTGGAGGCATCGCACAAGGTCACCATGGAGTTAGCAGCAGACAAGATGAGCATGAGCCCAGGGAGGAAGTTCTGAGTGAATCCAGGGAGTGCAGTGCCGCACCCACGGCATTACTGCCGAAGCGAGGCGGCGCTGACCGCGTTTAGAACACCGGTAAGGAGGCTTGTGCTCCACGGAGCTTAGCCCCCAGCGACCCCTGCA
The DNA here is from genome assembly GCF_027406575.1 of Nycticebus coucang. Classification (NCBI taxonomy): domain Eukaryota; kingdom Metazoa; phylum Chordata; class Mammalia; order Primates; family Lorisidae; genus Nycticebus; species Nycticebus coucang. The sequence goes on along the minus strand of NC_069789.1, from coordinate 33,556,032 downwards.
CAAACGGCATCAGAAACGGTGCTCTACGTGCCAAGTCACCCGCAGGAGCTTGAACGACCGTGGCAGTCTTTAAAATTTATCACTTTGTTTTTCTTTAACATAAGTCTGTGTGTTCTATTACTAATCACAATGTGCTTTCTCAGGACCGGACCCATTGCACTGCAGGATGAGATAAGGCACGAGCTTGCTAGGCTCAATGCCGCCTATAAGTCAGGCACTAAGATGTTTAAGTAATAAATACCTTCACAGTAAATACCAATGATTTCAGACAATGTATAGATGTTTTGTTACAAGAAGAATCATTTATAACTAGAATAGACAATGATCATATACAAATCAAAATAGTACAATCACGCAAAGGCAGGGAAAGCAGGATAAACAAAAAAGTAAGAAATTATGCCAGCCTTCCCTTTGCCTTGAGCAGTTAGCAAAAAAATGCAAACCTTGTTATCTCTGGAAAGAGGAAGAAGCAAACAACTTCACAACCATGCTGAGACCAGCTCTTTTATAATGAGTTAAACTTTATACTGTTTAGTCTGGACATGCTTTTGACTGTTATCAACAAAAGGCAGAGCAATTGAATTGTTGTTGAAAATGTCTCGAATAATCAGAACTTACCTAAGCATGAAAAACTGCAAACATAAAGGAAAGATCTGTACATCTAAGTAAATGATTGTAACTCTCCCACTAACTCAAAATAACTCTTGTGTATGACGCCCCCTGCCTGTAAGAAAAAGTGTATAAATACTTGCATGCTTTCACAGTAAAATTACAGCTGCATACTCCAACCCGTAGTGAGTCAGACTGTCATTCCTGCGCCGACCTCTCAACCTTCCTCGCTCCTTCTCCCTGCTCTCCCTCAGACTGAAGCCCACTGACTGGGTGGTCCGCGGCAGTGCAGAAACACTGCAAGACAGGAAGCCCTGGCCTCCAGAGGATCTGCAGAGAACATATAAAGGAAGTTAGTAGAAAAACTCAACCCAGCCAAGAAGGAGATTGTGGAGAAGATTGACACTGTAATCAGTACTGCAACACTGTGTTTACAACTTTCAGAGCCCTTAGATGGGGGAGTGAAATCTGTAAAAGGGAAGCTCAGTGCACTAACACTCTCTGCTTATGTCTCCACCAGGGCCCCCAAGGTTGTGTCAACTTACAAGATGCTATGGAACCTCCTAAAAACGTTTACTCAAGCCTTGACCATGTTGTTCCTTCTGCTCCTCCAGCCAAAGAGAAGTCTAACTCCTGGTCCAGTTACTTTTAATGCCAAATTGTGTGACACCACATTAACCCCTGAATGTTATTCTGTTCAAAGAACCTCTGCTCTTCAGCAAGCAACACACAAAGTTACCCGTATAGCTTATATCACCAATCTTGAATGAATTCAAATTACTGCAGAAGCAAAACAGATAGAGTGAAGCAGTAACAAGACACAAAGATGTCACTGGACTTATCAACAATGGAATGATGTTATAGTGGGCATGCAATCTTGTATAGGCCTCCTTTCTGCCTGCCTTAACAACACTCTCTGTCCCTTCATCAATGTCACAGGCACAGCAATGTTCTCAATCCTTACATATCTACACTGTATGCAACATCAGCTGTGGCTAGAAAAGACCTCTATGTCCTAAACTAGAATCTCCAAAGGGTATTTTCTTGGAACCACGGGTTCTCCCTCTCTGCCAAGGACAGTAACCACTCCAAGAAATATTGAAGAAGTTGCAGTAAAGTTTCCTGATCTCAATGTGCTTAACAACATTAGGACTCAGGTGTGAACAACAGATCCAATAGCACTAGCCATTGATCCCAAATTTGATAAAGATGGCTTTAAAAGTGAAGTCCTTAGCCAGTCATCTGACATTGCTGCGCTTCATTCCATCAGATTCAGTTCATTAATTCAAATACTACACTATGTTGGGTTAAAGATGTATATATATTCATATTGCTGAAATTTGGGGGGTCTCCTTCTTTATTCTTGCATCTTATAAATTAGTTAAGAAAGTTAATGCATTACTAAACAGTGGTAAATGCTCTGCTATTGTACTTAAACCCCAAAGGAGCAGATATCATTAAAGAAAAAAAAAAAAGAATATTTTACTCAGATTTATGTGACTAATAATGAATTCTCATTGAAAACGTATTTTCTTCTAAATGTAGACCTTCCATTTGATCCTGTAATTCCTCTTCCATGTGTATATCCAAAGGACCAAAAATCATTTGGCAATAAAAATATTTGCACAAGATTGTTCATTGCAGCTCAATTCATAATTGCCAAGTCATGGAAGAAGCCCAAGTGCCCATTGACCCATCAATGGATTAACAAATTGTGGTATATGTATACCATGGAATACTACACAGCATTAAAAAATGGAGACTTTACCTCTTTTATGTTTACATGGATGGAGCTGGAAAATACTTTTCTTAGTAAAGTATCTCAGGAATGGAAAAAAAAATATCCAATGTACTCAATACTACTGTGAAACCAATTTATAATCACTCACACTTGCATATGAAAAATGAAACACAACTGTAGCCTAGGATGAAGAAAGGAAGGGGAGGGAGAGGGGAAAGGATGGGGTGGGTCGATAGAGGGAGAGTAAGTAGGGGGACCACATTATGTAGTTGCTTCACCTGATAGATCCAACTTGTACTTGCAATATGCTCCACAATATGGAGACATTAACATAAATGTCTTAATGCTGTAATTGGGTAAATGAGGTGAAGGCTATGTTGAATAGTAGGATGTAAGCACTCCAATTTGTACAAATAATTAATACATTGAATCCCATGATGGCATAAATGTATTAATGATCTATGTACCAATGACTTATTAAAAAAATAGTGAGGGGGAAGTGTTTTCTGTAATAAAATCCATTAAGCCATTTTAATCTCTTAATTTTATGTAGTCTATTTAAATCATTTTTATTTTTATAAAAGTTAATTAATGAAACATTTTCCATTTTTATTTCTCAAAAGTAAGTTTTATCAGGATAAATTCTTTTCCATTTATAATAAATATCTGATTAATCCATTATGGTTTTTTTCAACAAATTTTCCTGATGCTAGCCTCTGCCACTGAGAATTTTCTTTTATGGCCAGATCCCAAATTTCCTTTTCTTTTTTATCTTTCCCTATGATCAAGTTCAAAATCCCAAGCTCAAATTTGCAGATCTAAATTTTTCCAACAATATTCTTTTAAACTGATTTTCAGTTGGTGACAAAGTTTGTAATGTGTAATTCTAATCCTTGTCAGCATAGGTTGATGGACTATTCCTACCTATAATATTCATTATTAATTGTTACTAATTATTTTGGTGTTGATGTTCAGAAGTCCCTGGATAATCATCTCTTCATGTAGAAATGGAATAATAAAATTATACATCATATAAGCTATAAATACAGTGGATGTTTTTAAAGGTACATTTGAATGAATGGCCAAAAACCAAGTACATATCTAGAGGCTTTGTCACTGACAATCTGAATTAACAGAATAGGGACCAGCAAGCTTTTTCTGTAAAGGGATGGGTAATAAATATTTTAAGCTTTATAGTTCACACATTCTCTGTTACTACTACTCAACTCAACTGTTGTAGCATGAAAGCATCCATACACTACTTGTAAACAAATAAGCACAGCTTTTTTGCAGTAAAACTTTATTTACACCAACAGATAGTGGCCCACGGACTACAATTTATCAATCCCTGGAATAGATAAATCTTCCTTCTATTACTTGTTTCATAAAACTATTCTTAATTGTCAGGTTGACCATGAACTACCATAAATAGAGAGCTCCTGGAAGGTACATTAGAAATGTTTTTCTTTTTACCCAATTTTTCAGGATCACTACTATTATTAAAAGCACTGTGCACCAACAATTCATATATCACTGGGGTCATGTATGGTTTTCTTAGAGGACATAATACCCTGCATACTTAAGAATCATAGAACCAGGAGGATGGGTGGAGGGAGGGTAATTGGTGGGACCACACCTATGGTGCATCTTACAAGGGTACATGTAAAACTTACTAAATGTAGAATATAAATGTCTTAACACAATAACTAAGAAAATGCCATGAAGGCTATATTAACTAGTTTGATGAAAATATTTCAAATTTTATATAAAACCAGCACATTGTACCCCAAGACTGCATTAATGTACACAGTGATGATTTAATGAAAAAAATCATATACAAATTTAAAAAACCCACAAAACCATTTGGGAATGGATAGAGAGAAGATAATCATTTTCCTAGCTTACTGAAAATGGAAGCAAAAATTGACCCAGACTCACCCTAGGGTTAATTACGGATGGAGCATATTGAACAATGAAGTGAAAGCAAAGCCAGACATGACATTAGCCTTGTGATTCAGTCATACGCTAGAATGATCACTAACCCATCTGGGCATAGCAGACAAGGTTTGGACTTAACAGGGAAAATGTTACACTCTGTATTTTCATGACTTCCCTAAAAAACAAAGCAGCTGAAGCAAACACAAAAGCAAAAGTCATTACAAAGAGGTTGAAATTCAACAGGAAATATACTGTACTTATCAGAATTGAATTCTTTTTTTATTATTTATTTATTTATTTTGAGACAGAATCTCACTTTGTAACCCTGGGTAGAGTGCTGTGATATCAGCTCACAGAAACCTCAAACTCTTAGGCAAGAGCGACTCTCTTGCCTCAGCCTCCTGAGTAACTGGGACTATAGGTGTGCACCACCATGACTGGCTAGGTTTTTTTTTTTTCTTCTTCTATTTTTGGAAGAAATAGGGACTTACTCTTGCTCAGGCTGGTCTTGAACTCCTGAGCTAAAACAACTCTTGACCTCCCAGAGTGCTAGGATTACAAATGTGAGCCATGAAATTGAATTCTTTAAGAATGCTCTTCTGGCCTCTGAGTGAGGTCAAAGGAATGCTTTCAGCTACACATAATTGCCTGAATATGCTAATAGCACTCAAACAAGCAGAGGTCCAGAGGTAGGCAATCATTGGTGCTACTTTAATAGCTTTATATGCCAATCAAAAGCCCAGATGTCTTATATCATTCTTAGTTTTTTGGCTTTCAGTCCCTACATCTGTTACCTTATGGTTACAAGACCATTGGTCTATCTCAAGCCATCACATCAACTTTTGAAGGAAGAAGAAGGGGTACGGTCTGAGTCACTGATTCTGCTAAAAAAAGGACAACAAGGAGTGGAGACAAGATGGCTGACTGAAGCCAGCTTTCCACAAAGACTCTCATACAGAAGGAGAGTTAAAGGACAGAAATTTAGCAAGTACCTTGGCAGGTTAGAGCTGCGCCAAGAGAGAAGGTTGAAGAATGCACATCAACACTGCTGAGGCGAGCTGTGACACCAAAGATACAAACAAAAGGTACAAAATCCATCACCAAGCGGACAGGAGTCCCCTCCCCCATGAGAACAGCTTGGAGTACCCCATAAACAAATGAGCAGAGTTCAAAAGTCCTCCCACGATACTCCATGGGAGAGACCCTCTAAAAACTGGACCTACTTCCGCTACTAGGGTGCCATGGTGCTCTCCTGCCAGGCATAAAACTGTGTAAAACTGTACATATTCTCTACCTGCAATTCTGAGCTCCCAGCACTCCCCTCCACTCTCCCTCTGAGGTCTGGAGGGTCCCCCAGGAGTCCAGCTTCTTGGGTGTTTTCTTGAGAGGTGTGAACAGGGCCTGGACCGCTACTGGTCAGTGCTGACTCTGTGGCACAGGAGTGAGGAGAGGACAGTTGGCTGAGAGGGAACCACACAAGGAATGGCAGTGCCCCGGGGCGCAGAGCAGCAGCCATTTTTGGCAACAATAGGGCTCACCCCAGGATATTCTGGAGTCACACCCCCTGTCTGTTTAGGCTACCAGAGGAGGCCAGGCATCTTCTCAAGTGGCAACCACTGGTGGAACAGATCTGGGACGGAAACACAGGCCCTGTGAGTGAAGGATTTGCCTGAGGTGGTACCAGCCTGGGTGGAGCATGGGGACTAGAAAATGCATGCGCAGTGCCAGCAGACTCCCAGGGCAGAGCTAACCCAGAGGACCACTGCTTTACTGAGCCTAAGACGCACCCAGCCATCAGGGGATCATTAGCCTAGACAAAGGAGGGCAGGAGGCTAGAACTGACAGCTAACTGTGCTGTGAATACAAACTACCAGGCACCAGCAAAAACAAGGCCTGAGGCACAGGTTCTGTGAACTCAAAACAGCTTCTCTTCTCCAGGGGAATTTAGCCCAGACAGAAACAAATTCCACAAAGTTGTTCTGTTCTGTCAGTAACATCAATCAGGGGCAGGGCTGGAACTCAGTGAATAGCCCCAGCCACCATCAAGCACTCAAAGTTTTCAGACCTCACCTCTCTCTGCTGGATAGTGGCAGAGAGCAGCAGCCTGGCTGAGGAGACATAGATCTCCTTGTGATTCAGGCAGGTGTAAACACCTAGAATATCTGCTCATTGAAGGCAACTGGGTCACAGTCCTGTGGGGTTATCAGTGACTGGGTGTAACAGAAGTGCAAGGTGGAGAAGGAGGCATCAACCTTCCTAGACTGATCTATTTACTGGGTGGATCCTCCTGACTCCATGCAGCACTGGAGCAAGCCATATCAGAGTAGTCACCAGACCCCTGTGATCCAGTTCCCAGAGACCTCTTAAACTCTCCCACCTGCAACAGGTGCTGACTGAGACAATTGATTTGGACCTTTTGAACTGAGCCAATCGCCCGAGGACTATCCAAGTGGTGCCCAGGGAGTGTGGTTGTAGGAAGGTTTGATTTTCCTTTTCCAATTGTTGCCTGTTGGGGGCAGGGTGACTTAATTGCTGGTATTGCTCCATATCTAAGAACCCAGAGTAACTGCTTCACTAGGGTTGGACAGAGACCAGCTGAAAACAAGACAGAGCCACTTAGCCCCACCACACCAAGCAGGTCCCCAGTTTCTCAGGCCATAGCACTGTATGGGTCCTCAGAAAAGCTTCAGGGGGAAAGGTATAAACACCAGTCCCAGCTTTGGGGCAAAGGGCTTGCTAATCACTACTCTTGGAGCTCCGAAGCCAACTTTTCTTTATCCACTCATCTAGTCAAATGGTGTAAAATAATCATGGGGTGGAATCAGTGGAAAATCTCTGATAACATGAATAACCAGAGTTGATCAACCACCCAAGGAAAGATATGGCATATGTAACTGAAGATCCCATTAATAAACAGATGGGTGAGATGTCAGAAATCAAATTCAGAATTTGGTTTGCAAACAAGATTAATAGAATGGAGGAAAAGTTGGAATTAGAAATTTGAGGAGCAATTCAAAAGTTGTCTCAAGAATTCAACGAATTTACAGACAAAACTACCAAAATTTTGACACATTGATGCAAGAATTTGCAGCCCTCAAAGATCTGAAAAATGAAGTAGAATCCCTCAGTAACAGAGTGGAGCAAGCAGAAGAAACGATTTCTGACACTGAAGACAAAGCTTTTGAACGCTCCCAAACTCTCAAAGATGAAGAGAAATGGAGAGCAAAAGCAGATCATTCTCTCAGAGAGCTCTGGGATAATTTGAAGAAGGCTAATATCCATGTCATTGGAATCCCTGAAAGCAATGAAGTGGCTTCACAAGGCACAGAGGCTTTTCTCCATGAAATTATGAAAGAGAATTTTCCAGACATGCCAAGAGATTCTGAAATTCAGATAGCAAACAGTTTCAGAATCCCAGCATGACTCAACCTGAATAAGACATCCCCCACTTTCTGACACAAAAACATAGAGGTAGACGTATGGAACAGAATAGAGAACCAAGAGATGAACCCAGCTACTTATCGTTATTTGATCTTTGACAAGCCAATTAAAAACATTCAGTGGGAAAAAGATTCCCTATTTAACAAATGGTGCTGGGTGAACTGGCTGGCAACCTGTAAAAGCTGAAACTGGACCCACACCTTTCACCATTAACTAAGATAGACTCTCACTGGATTAAAGATTAAACTTAAGACATGAAACTATAAAAATACTAGAAGAGAGTGCAGGGAAAACTCTTGGAGAAATCAGTCTGGGTGAATATTTTATGGGAGGACCCCCCAACCCTTGCAATTGAAGCAGCTTCAAAATACACTACTGGGACCTGATCAAACTAAAAAGCTTCTGCACAGCCAAGAATACAGTAAGTAAAGCAAGCAGACAGCCCCCAGAATGGGAGAAGATATTTGTAGGATATGTCTCCAACAAAGGTTTAATAACCAGAATCCACAGAGAACTCAAATGTATAAGCAAGAAAAAAAAATGTGATCCCATCTCAGGCTGGGCAAGGGACTTGAAGAGAAACTTCTCTGTAGAAGACAGGTGCACGGCCTACAGACATGTGAAAAAATGCTCATCATCCTTAAACATCAGAGAAATGCAAATCAAAACTACTTTGAGATATCATCTAACTCCTGTAAGATTAGCCCATATCACAAAATCCCGAGACCAGAGATGTTGGTGTGGATGTGGAGAAAAGGGAACACTTCTACACTGCTGGTGGGAATGAAAATTAATACATTCCTTTTGGAAAAATGTTTGGAGAACACTTAGAGATCTAAAAATAGACATGCCATTCAATTCTATAATTCCTCTACTAGGTATACCCAGAAGACCAAAAATCACATTATAACAAAGATATTTGTACCAGAATGTTTATTGCAGCTCAATTTATAATTGCTAAGTCATGGAAAAAGCCCAAGTGCCCATTGATCCACGAATGGATTAATAAATTGTGGTATATGTACACCATGGAATATTATGCAGCCTTAAAGAAAGACGGAGACTTTACCTCTTTTATTTATTTATTTATTTTATCCTCTGGTGGCAAGGATTGAGTAAATTGTATATGGAACTTCATAGCACATCATCAGTGTGGCCTGTTCCAAGTTTTCTCTCAGCCTTTGAGATTAATTTCCTTTTCATCTCCACTTCCTCCTCCTCCTCCTCCTCCTCCTCCTCCTCCTCCTCCTTCTTCTTCTTCTTTTGTAGAGACAAAGTCTCACTTTATGGCTGTGTGTAGAGTGCCATGGCATCACACCGCTCACAGCAACCTCCAATTCCTGGGCTTAGGTAATTCTCTTGCCTCAGCCTCCAGAGTAGCTGGGATTATAGGCGCCCACTACAACGCCCAGCTTTGTTGTTGTTGTTGTTGTTGTTACAGTTTGGCTGGGGCCGGGTTTGAACCTGCCACCCTTAGCATATGAGGCCAGCACCCTACCTGCTGAGCCACAAGGGCCGCCCCAAGACTTTACCTCTTTCATATTTACATGGATGGAGCTGGAACATTTTCTTCTTCGCAAAGTATCTCAAGAATGGAAGAAAAAGTATCCAGTGTACTCAGCCCTACTATGAAACTAATTTATGGCTTTCACATGAAAGCTATAACCCAGTTATAACCTAAGAATAGGGGGAAAGGAGAGAGAGAGGGGACAGAGGGGGGAGGATGGGCGGAGGGAGGGTGATTGGTGGGATTACACCTATGGTGCATCTTACACGGGTACATGTGAAACTTACTAAATGTAGAATATAAATGTCTTAACACAATAACTAAGAAAATGCCAGGAAAGTTGTGTTAACCAGCATGATGAAAGTATGTCAAATGGTCTATAAAACCAGTGTATGGTGCCCCATGATCGCATTAATGTACAGAGCTATGATTTAATAATAATAATAAAAAAGACAACAAAAGCTCTCCCAGAAGCCCTCATGTGTTTCTGTGTAAGTGTCACTGGCCAGAACAATTTTGCTATCTTTCTTGACCACTAATGGCTATAAAGGAGAGTAGGAAAGTATTTCATTTTCTCAACTTCCATGTGGAGGAGGATGAAAGGAAAAAGGGATCAAAAGAATGAGTGTGTGTGTGTGTGTGTGCATGCACGTGCCTTCAGCAGTGTTTGGCATAAAGTGTAAGTCCCACTTTTCACAAGAACATGAAACTGGATTCACTAATTATATCAGCTAATGTAATGTTGACATTGATAGAGGCAAACAACCTGTTTCCTATTTATTCAACTGCAGATGGTGATTGAGAGAAGCCATTGGCCATAACTTCTGAAACATGCCCCAATCATAGAATTTCCCAGAACTTTGTTATCTCAGATGACTGATCTCCCCGAGCCCATGGTTGACCATGTTTGATCAACACTGGTCCCCAGGGCACTGCCCAAGGCATCCTTGCGATGTCTACAAGGGTAGCAGACAAACAGGGTGAGTAAATGTGGAGATCTTATGTACATCATGAACACTATATTCAACAATATTGCATTGTACTTGGAATGTTTTTATTTCAGACTAAATCGAGGGTATAAATGATTAGGTTACATTGTTTGTGTTTCTTAGGTGAAGTTCAAGTTATAGTTGAGCCATTCATCCATGGGGTATACTGTATACCTTTACACTGTACCCATTAGGTAAGAGCTTATCAAATCCTCTCCATTCAACTCCATCTGGGTAAATACAAAAGAAGTAAAGTCTCCCCTTTTTATGGCTGAATAGCATTCCATGGTATACATGTACCACAGTTTATTAATCCATTCATGGGTTGATGGGCACTTGGGTAAACTGAGCTGCAATAAACATTTTAGTGCAAATTTCATTGTGATAAAATGATTTTTTTTTCTTCTGGGTAGATACCTAGTAATGGGATTGTGGGATACTCTTAGCTCTTTGAGCATTCTCCATACTTCTTTCCATAGAGGCTATATTAGTTTGCAGTCCTACAAGCAGTTATCTCCACATCCACACCAGCATCAACAGCTTTGGGATTTTGTGATATGGGCTATTCTAACTGGGGTTAGGTGATATCTCACAGTGGTTTTGATTTGCATTACTCAGATGTTAAGGACAATGAGCATTTTTTCATGTGTCTGTTGGACATTCATTGGTTATCTTCAGAGAGGTTTCTGTTCAAGTCTCTTGCCCATTGTAAATGGGGTTTGCTCTTTTCTTGTTGATTTATTTGAGCTCTCTGTAGATTCTAGTTATTAGTTCTTTGTCAGATTCACAGCATTCACATATCTTCTCCCATTCTGAAGGCTGTCCATTTGCTTCAGTAGTTGTACCCTTGGCTGTGCAGAAGCTTTTTAGCTTGATCATGACCCATTTATTTATTTTTGGTGTTGCTACAATTGCCAAGGGAATTTTCTTCATAAATTCTTTCCCAGGCTGATAGCATCAAGAGATTTTCCAGGCAGCGCCTGTGGCTCAGTGAGTAGGGCACTGACCCTATGTATCAAGGGTGGCGGGTTTAAACCCAGCCATGGCCAAACTGCAACAACAACAACAACAAATAGCCAGGCATGTGTCAGACGCCTGTCGTCCCAGATACTCAGGAGGCTGAAGTAAGAGAATCGCCTAAGCCCAGGAGCTGGAGGTCGCTGTGAGCTGTGTGACGCCATGGCACTCTACTGAGGGCGATAAAGTGAGACTCTGTCTCTATATTAAAAAAAAAAGTTCTTCCCACACTTTCTTTTCATATTTTTATTGTTCAATGTATTAAATTTAAATCTTTTATCCAATGAAACTCAATTTTTGTAAGTGGTGGGAAGTGTGGGTCCATTTTCAGTCTTCTACATGTGGCTAACCAGTTCTCCCAGCACCATTTATTAAATAGTGTTTCTTGTCTCCAGTGTATGCTTTTGTTTGGTTTATCAAAGATCAGATGGCAATATGTTCCTGGATTCATCTCTATGTTCTCTCTTCTGTTCCATAGATCTATATCTATTTTTGTGCCATGCTGTTTTGATACTGTAGACTTGTAAAGTAACCTGAAGTCTAGTAAAGTGATGCTTCCAGATATGTTTTTTTAGAATTGCCTTGGCTATTTGGGTTTTTCTGGTTCCATGTGAAATGAAGTACAATTTTTTTCTTTCAAGTTCTTCAGAGTATGACATTGGTGCTTTGGTGGGGATTGCAATAAATCTGATCAAAGATCACTTTAAGTAGTATGGACATTTTAACAATGTTGATTCTTCCCAGCCATTAGCATGGTATGTTCTTCCATTTGTTAATATCTTCTGCTATTTCTTTTCTCAGGGTTATGTACTTCTCTCTGTAGAAATCCTTCATGTCCTTTGTTAGGTATATTCCCAGGTATTTCACTTTCTTTGAAGCTACTGTGAAGAGTATTGTGTCACTGATTTGATTCTGAGCTTGACTATTATTGGTATATATGAAGACTACTGCTTTGTGGACATTGATTTTCTATCCCAAGATATTACTGTATTCCTTTATCACTTCCAGAAACCTTGTGGTTAAGACCTTGGGGTTTTCCAAGTTGAAGATCAAACTGTGAGCAAAGAGAGAGTTTAACCTACTCTGTCCTCATTTGAATATCTTTGACATCCTTTTCTTGCTTGATTGCACTGACTAAAACTTCCCGCATTATGTTGAATAGCAGTAACAATATTTGACATCCTTGTCTGGTTCCAGGTATAAGTGGAAATGCTTTCAGTTAATCCATTCAATATGATATTGGCTACAGGTTTGTGTAGATGCCTCTATCAGTTTAAGAAATGTCTCATGTATGCCTATTTTCTTTTTTGTTTCAGTTTTTGGCCAGGGCTGGTTTTGAACCCACCACCTCCAGTACATGGGGCAAGCACCCTACTCCTTGAGCCACAGGCATCACCCTGTATGCTTATTTTCTTAAGTGTTCTTGTCAGAAAATAATAGTGAATTTTGTCAAATGCTTTTTCTACATCTATTGAGAAGATCATATAGTCTTTGTTTTTGCTTCTATTGATATAGTGGATTACATTCATATGTTGAACCAATTTTGCATCCCTAGGATAAAGCCCACTTGCTCATGGTGTATAATTTTTTTCTGTGTGTGGTTTTTGGCCGGGGCTGGGTTTGAACCCACCACCTACAGCATATGGGACCGGTGCCCTACTCCTTTGAGCCACAGGCGCCACCCATGATGTATAATTTTTTTAATGTGTGGCTGTATTCTCTTTGCTAGCATCTTACTGAATATTTTTGCGTCAATATTCATTAATGATATTGGTCTGCAGTTTTCTTTTTTTGTTGGGTTCTTTCCTGGTTTTGGTATCAGAGTGATATTTGCTTCACAGAACATGTTGAAGGAGGATTCCATTCTTCTCTTTTTTGAAATAGGTTCTGAAACATTGATGCTGGCTCCTCTTTGAAGGTTTTGTACAATTCTGGTGTAAAATCATCCAATCCAAGACTTTCTTTTTTGGAAGGTTTATAATTGTAGCTATTTTAGTGTTCAGTATAGGTCTATTCAAAATTTATAATTCTTTCTAATTGAGTTTAGAAAGGTGGTGTGATTCCAGGTATTGGTCCATTTTCTACATTTTCAAAGTTCTGTGGTAGTGTTTTCTGTAGTTATCATTGAGGATCTTTTGTATCTCTGTAGTATCTGGTGTAATTTCCCCTTTTTTGTTTCTGATTGAGGTTATTAAAGATCTTACTTTTCTATTTCTGATTAGTCTGAACAATTTTATTGTTTTCCAATAACCAACTTTTTGTTTCACTGATATTCTGAATGATTCTTGCATTCTCAATTTCATTTAATTCTGCTCTAATTTTTGTTAATTCTTTTCTTCTGCTAGGTTTGAGACTGGATTTTTCTTCCTTTGTCAGCTCCCTGAGATAGTCCATTAAGTTGTTGACTTGCTCTCTTTCTTTTTTTGGCTGTAGGCATCCAATCCTATAAACTTCCTTCTTAGGACTGCCTTTGCAATATCCCAGAGGTTTTGACAGCTTACGAATTCGTTGTCATTTTGTTAGATAAATCTAATAATTTTCTCCTTTATCTTCTTCTTTTTTTGAATTTAAATCATTTCTTTTCAATGATTACTAAATTATACTACAGAGAATGATACAATATAAAAATATAGCCTCAGTAAATCTTAGAAAATCTGATTGTTACAGATGAAATATAACATTTAGAACTTTCATTTAAAAATACAAATTATGAAAATTTTAAGCATTTTTAGAATATGAATTATTAAAATGCTAAAGAAAAGCCTACTTTCAGATAATATGTATCTTAAAATATTACAAAAAATATTCTTTATTCTGAATGCAATGTCAGGAAAGAATACTTGAAAAACACTACTTCTAGTGTCAAACAGCTGTTTTGGTAACATCAACAAGAAAAACAATTTAACACTGCAATTTCCTGTTGAATAATTAGGATAGAAAAAATGTTGCATATACATTATGTTGAACATTACATATTTTTAAGCAGTATTTTCATTTAATCTTTTGAAGAAATGGACTACACACCTAAATCTATATTCCAGAACCATTTGAAAACATTTTTTCTTCTAGCCCTGAAAATCCATACTAATGCTTTTTTATTATTAATTTATTTATTTTTATTGTTAAATCATAGCTGTGTACATTAGTGCAATCAAGGGGTACAATGTGCTGGTTTAATATACAATCTGAAATATTCTCATCAAACTGTTCAATGTAGCCTTCATGGCATTTTCTTAGTTACTGTATGTAGGCATTTGTATTCTGCATTTAGTAAGTTTCACCTGTACCCATTCTAAGATGCACCATAGGTGTGGCCCCATCCATTACCCTCCCGCCACCATAACACCACCTCCCTTCCCCTACCTTGGCCCTTTCCCCATGGTCTTGTGCTATAGTTGGGTTATAGCCTTCATGTGAAAGCTATAATTTACCTTCATAGTAGAGCTGAGTACATTGGATACTTTTTCTTCCATTCCTGAGATACTTTGTCAAGAAGAATATGTTCCAGCTCCATCCATGTAAACATGAAAGAGGTAAAGTCTCCATCTTTCTTTAAGGCTGAATAATATTCCATGGTATACATGTACCACAATTTGCTAGTCCATTCGTGGGTTGATGGGCACTTGGGCTTCTTCCATGACTTACTAATTATGAATTGGGCTGCAATAAACATTCTGGTACAGATGTCTTTGTTATATTGTGATTTTTGGTCTTCTGGGTATAAACCTAGTAAAGGAATTATAGGATCGAATGGCAGGCCTATTTTTAGGTCTCTAAGTATTCTCCAAACATCCTTCCAGAAGGAACATATTAGTGTGCATTCCCACCAGTAATGTAGAAGTGTGCCCTTTTCTTGACATCCACGCCAACATCTCCGGTTTTGGGATTTTGTTATGTGGGCTAATCTTACTGGGGTTAGGTGATATCTCAAAGTAGTTTTGATTTGCATTTCTCTGATGAATAAGGATGATGAGCTTTTTTTCGTGTGTTTGTAGATCATGCATCTGTCTTCTTTAGAGAAGTTTCTCTTCAAGTCCCTTGCCCACACTGAGATGAGGTCACGTGTTCTTTTCTTGCTAATACATTTGAGTTCTCTGTGGATTCTGGTTATTAGACCTTTATCAGAGGTATAACCTGCAAATATTTTCACCCATTCTGAGGGCTGTTTGCTTGTTTTACTTACTGTGTTCTTCGCTGTGCAGAAGCTTTTTAGTTTGATCAGGTCCCAGTAGTGTATTTTTGATACTGCTTTAATTGCCTGGGGAGTCCTCCTCATAAAATATTCACCAAGGCTGATTCCTTCAAAAGTTTTCCCTGCACTTTCTTCAAGTATTTTTATAATTTCATGTCTTAAGTTTAAATCTTTTATCCAGTGAGAGTCTATCTTAGTTAGTGGTGTAAGGTGTGGTCCAGTTTCAATCTTCTACAGGTTGCCAACCAGTTTACCCAGTACCATTTGTTAAATAGGGATTCTTTTCCCCACTGAATGTTTTTAATTGGCTTGTCAAAGATCAAATAACAGTAAGTAGCTGGATTCATCTCTTTGTTCTCTATTCTATTCCAGACAACTACTTCTCTGTTTTTGTGCCAGTACCATGCTGTTTTGATCACTAGCAATTTATAGTACAGTCTCAGGTCTGGTAGCGTAATTCCTCCAGCTTTGTTTTTATTGCTGATTAATGTTTTGGCTATTCAAGGTTTTTTCTGATTCCATATAAAACGAAGTATTTTTTTCAAGATCTTTAAAATATGACAATGGAGCGTTAATGGGAATTGCACTAAAATTATATATGGCTTTGGGTAGTGTAGACATTTGAACAATGTTGATTCTTCCCAGCCATGAGCATGGTATGTTTTTCCATTTGTTAACATCTTCAGCTATTTCTTTTCTTAAAGTTTTATAGTTTTCTTTGTAGAGATCTCTCACATCCTTTGTTAGGTATACTCCCAAATATTTCATCTTCTTTGGCACTACTGTGAAAGGAATAGAGTCCTTGACAGTTTTTCAGCCTGGTTATTGTTGGTATATATAAAGGCTACAGATTTATGGGTGTTGATTTTGTAGCCTGAAACATTGCTGTATTCCTTGACCACTTCTTTTTTTTTTTCCTTGACCACTTCTAAAATTTTTGTAGTAGAATTCCTAGTGTTTTCCAGATATACGATCATATCATCCGTGAAGAGTGAAAGTTTGATCTCTTCTGACCCTATGCGGATACACTTGATTGCCTTTTCTTGCCTAATTGCAATGGCTAAAACTTCCATTACAATGTTAAAGAGCAATGGAGACAATGGGCAACCTTGCCTGGTTCCTGATCTAAGTGGAAATGATTTCAATTTAACTCAATTCAATACGATATTGGCTGTGGGTTCACTGTAGATGGCCTCTATTAGTTTAAGGAATTTCCCTTCTATATCAACTTTCTTAAGTATTCTGATCATGAAGGGATGCTGGATATTATCAAAAGCTTTTTCTGCATCAATTGAAAGAATCACATGGTCTTTATTTTTTAGTTTGTTTATGTGCTGAATTACATTTATAGATTTATGTATATTGAACCAGCCTTGAGACCCTAGGATAAATCCCACTTGGTCGTGTTGTATAATTTTTTTGATGTGTTATTGGATTCTGTTTGTTAGGATCTTATTGAGTATTTTAGCATCAATATTCATTGGTGATATTGGTCTATAATTTTCTTTTCTTGTTGGGTCTTTTCTGGTTTGGGGATCAAGGTGATGTTTGCTTCATAGAATGTGTTGGGTAATATTCCTTCTTTTTCTATATTTTGGAAGAGATTTAGTAGTATAGGTACTAGTTCTTCTTTAAAGGTTTGGTAGTATTCTGACATAAAGCCATCTGGTCCTGGGCTTTTCTTTTTAGGGAGATTTTGTATAGTTGATGCTATTTCAGAACTTGATATAGGCCTGTTCAACATTTCCACTTCATTCTGGCTAAGTCTTGGTAGGTGGTGTACTTCCAGGTATTGGGCGATTTCTTTCAGATTTTCATATTTCTGAGAGTAGAGTTTCTTGTAGTATTCGCTAAGAATTTTTTGAATTTCTGAGGGGTCCATTGTTATTTCATTGTTACCATTTCTGATTGATAAAATTAGAGATTTTACTCCTTTTTTCCTGGTTAAGTTGGCCAAAGGTCCATCTATTTTATTGATCTTTTCAAAAAACTAACTTTTGGATTTATTGATCTGTTGTATAATTCTTTTGTTTTCAATTTCGTTTAGTTCTGCTCTGATTTTGGTTATTTATTTTCTTCTGCTGGGTTTGGGGTTGGAATATTCTGCCTTCTCCAGTTGCTTAAGATTTCCCATGAAGATATGAACTTCCTCTGTTTCCGTTTTTTTGAGGCAGGCTTGCAGTGCTATAAATTTCCCTCCTAGGACTGCCTTTGAAGTATTCCAGAGGTTCTGGTAATTCGTGTCTTGGTTGTTGTCTTGTTCCAAAAATTTGGTGATTTCCTTCTTAAGCTCGTCTATAACCCATCTATCTTTCAGCATAAGGTTGTTTAGTTTCCATGTTTTTGTATGGGTATGCAGGTTCCTGTTGTTATTGAGTTCAACTGTTATTCCATGATGGTCTGAGAAGATGCAAGGCATAATTTCTATTTTTTAAATTTGATGAGGTTAGATTTGTGGCCTACAATGTGGTCGATTTTGGAGTATGTTCCATGGGCTGATGAGAAGAAAGTGTATTCAGTTTTGTTGTGATTAAATGTTCTGTAGATGTCTATTAAGTTCAGATGTTGAATGGTTAAGTTTTATTCTAAAACTTCTTTGCTTAGCTTCTTTTTGGAGGATCTATCCAGCACTGCTAAAGGGGTGTTAAATTCTCCAAGTACTATGGAACTGGAGGTAATTGAATTGCTCATGTCTGTTAGAGTTTCTCTTATAAATTGAGGTGCGTTGTGGTTGGGTGCATAAATATTAATAATAATTATTGAGTATTACCTTTAACAAATATGAAGTGTCCATCCTTATCCTTCCTTATTTTGGTTGGTTTAAAAGCCTATTGTGTCTGCAAAGAGGATTGTAATGCCTTTTTTTTCCCTGCTTTCCATTTGCCTGGAATACAGATGACCATCCCTTCACCTTGAGTCTATTTTTGACTTTTAATGTAAGATTCGATTCTTGTATGCAGCAGATATCTGGCTTGAGTTTTTGTATCCAGTCAGCCAACCTGTGCCTCTTTAGAGGACAGTTTAAACCATTCACATTAATTGAGAATATTGATAAGCCTTTTGAGAGTCCTGTAGATATTTTTAATCCATTTGTGACTGTGAACGTTGGAATTTGATCAAAATTTTCTTCGTGGGTTTACTTTTGTGGTGGAGGATTACACTGTCTTTATGGAGGATAGGTCTGAGAATATCCTGGAGAGCTGGTTTAGTTATGTCAAATTTCTTCAACATGTGAATGTCATTAAAGTACTTAATTTCTCCATCATAAATGAAACTCACTTTAGCTGGGTACAGGATCCTGGGTTGAACGTTATTTTGTTTTAGGAGATTAAAAGTCAATGACCATCCTCTTCTAGCTTGAAAGGTTTCAGCAGAGAGATCTGTAGTTATTCTAATATTCTTCCCCTTTTAGGTAATGGTTTTCTTTCATCTGGCAGCTTTCAGAATTTTCTCCTTCATATTAACTTTAGTGAAATTGATTATGATGTGTCTTGGGGATGTCTTATTTGGGTTGAGTCATGCTGGAGTTCTGAAAGTGTCTGCTATCTGAATTTCAGAATCTCTTGGCACGTCTGGAAAGTTCTCCTTCATAGTCTCATGGAGAAGAGACTCTGTGCCCTGTGAAGACACTTCGGTGCTTTCGGGGATCCCTATAAGGTGAATAATAGTTTTCTTCGAATTATCCCAGAGCTCTCTGAGAGAGTGATCTGTTTTTGCCCTCCATTTCTCTTCCTCTTTGAGAGTTGTTTGGGACTGTTTGAAAGCTTTGTCTTCAATGTCAGAAATCCTTTCTTCTGCTTGCTCCATTCTGTTACTGAGGGATTCTACTGTGTTTCTCAGATCTTTGAGGGCTGCAACTTCTTGTCACAATGCGTCAAAATCTTTGGTCATTTGATTTTTGAATTTGTTGAATTCTTGAGATATCTTTTGGGTTACTGCTTGGAATTCTAATTTGACCTTATTTGCTATCCAGATTCAGAATTCGATTTCTGACATCTTGGCTTTTTATTTGTGCATAGGATCTCATGGTGTGTCTGCCCCATTGATCCTTGGGGGAGTTGATCTACTCTGATTATTCATATTGCCGGAGTTTTTCTGTTGATTTTGCCTCATGATTGTTTTTCACCATTGCCTCTGGCTGTCCTCAGAGTTGGGGAGGTGTCTCTCCAAGATTAGACTCAGCAGGACCACTATATTATTGCTGGATCTTTGTAGGGAGTTACCCTGTGTAGTTCCTCTGGGGTAACCCAGCTAGGGAGTTCTGGTTGTGGAAGCAGCTCCCGCATGTTACACACCCAGATCCAGCAATAGGGCAGGAGGTGGTGCTCATGGTTCTGGGAGTGCCAGGTGCTCAGCGACTTTGGCACAGAGCACCCAAGGCTCCAGCGGTCTTCTTCCAGGAGAAGGGCTCTGCGCAGAGGCAGGGAGGGCTCCAGAGGGCACACAGCTACCAGTATCCCTGGCCAGATAAGCGTGCCTGTGTGGAGGCAGGGAGGATACAGGAGGGAGGACGCGGGGTTGCGCAGCTCCCTCAGTTTTTGGTCAGGGCATGCGGAAGCCCAGTGGACCAGGTCGCAGGTCGGGGTCACAGTGCAGCTCTTATGGAGGTCTGGGCAGCGCCAAGCCCAGGAGTTTGAGGTTGCTATGAGCTGTGATGCCACGGCACTCTACCCAGGGCAACAGCCCAAGGCTCCAGTGAGCCAAAACCAGTCTCACTTTGCCCCTAACTTTTAAGGCTGTAAGGCAGCTCAGTCCCCGCCTTTAGGCTGCTCAGTCACTAGGTTACCTGCTCCCGCCTGATCCTTGCTCTGGGACCCTGAGGGCGAAGCTTGCCAGGGCAGTTCTCTCACAATGGCTCCTTGAGGCCCAGCTCAGCAGCTCAGTCTGGGGAGACAATGCCCAAATTTCTGCACACTCCTGCTCAAGCTCTCCCCAAGGCAATTCAACTGAGTGCCAAGTCCAAAAACACCAAAACAGTTCACAGGTAAGGCCTTTCCGGTTTGTGGTCTCACTGCTGCTTGTACTTACAGTTGCCAGCGGGATTAGGTCGATCGAACCCACACAACCACTTGCCAGTTTTCCACTGTTTTTGTCCTCTTCTTGGGGTTCAGAAGTGCCTTGCTGACTCCCTGTATCCTCAAAGTGATGATTTTAGGCAGATCCCACCAGCAGGAGATGCCTGGAGTCTTAAATTCCCAGACTCACCATGCCCAATTGCAGGTAAGCTGTTACTTGGCCACCATCTTGCTCCACCCTCCTCCCATACTAATGCTTTTATCAACAATACCTGTAACCAACTCATGTTAATATTTTGTGGCCTTAATAGTTTATACAGCTTAATATATCTGAAGATGTGATGAAGTGGTTTCATCTTTCCTTTTGTTTATATGGTCTGAAATTACAGTTCTGCACAGTGGACATGTTTTCTCTCTGTTAAACCACAAGGTCTTCACAAAATATATGCTGACAGATGAAAAGAATTGGCTTCTGAAATTCAGCTTGACATACTGAATAAATATCATCCACTTCTGAACATTGTTTCTTGCTGGCAGCAGATGAGTAACAAACACTTGTAAAACCTGTCTGAAAGTTCTCAGATACCCCCAAAAGTCCAAAAGTTTTAGTATGTGGTAGAGCAAAGCCAGAAATATTGCAAGACTCCATCTAGTTACATTACCAAACTCCCCGTAGCTTATGAGGTAACTAAACCAAACTGGTGTAGGAATTAAAGTTCAGAAGTACTGACATAATTCTTCTAAAATCATGTACTAGTAACCCTTGGATTTAAAAGGCATGATGAAAGAAGGCACCAATAAAATAAGGCATTTTAATCCCATGAAGAGAAATTCAGAATAAAGTCCGTAATTCAAAACAGTCCAATGTACTTCCCGTATGTTCAAATATTCCATAGTCGGACCTTAAAAACTGAAGCTGTAATAAAGTGATTGAGAATGAAAGGTGTAACACAAAAGAATAGAAGATCCTGATAAGAATACCAGTAACCAACTACACTGAATCTTTGAGGACTTTTCCCTTAGAGAAACCTGATTTACAATGCTTTTGTTTGTATACGTAAAAGTTGTTAGCAGCCCAATTCCAAGGGAAATTCCTCTTGTATGCTGACACCCAGAATCAAAATCTATGGAGGACTTTTTTGCAACCATTTGAATAGATAGTAGAATTCTGAGAAGGAGCTACTACTGCGTTCTCCAGACTCTGGGCAGTATCATCAGGCTTCCTTTCTTCAGTAGGGGAGTGACTGCATAAGCTATTATGCACACATCAATGGGTACAGCTATGGACACCTTACCTTACATTTCTGGAGCTTGAGTATTCAGATCATTCTTTGGGTGCTACATCATCTGTATACGAACAGCTCCAGAATGAAGACAAGAACATTCTATCAATCTTGTATGGATACACTGGTATTCTGAGGCATCCTCACTCCCTCTGGTTCCTGGAGGACTGTGCAGCTGACCAGGATTGATTTGCATGGTCCTTAAATGCTTTTTCTGTGATCCAGATTTCTTTGCTTGAGGGCTCTGTCTCGTCTCATGACCAGGAGCCAAGGGAAGCCTCAGCAGTGACAACAGAAACAGCAGCACTCACCTCCTGCCCTTCAGTCAGAGCCATCACCCCCTGATCCCCAAGACCAGCAACTCTGGCCCTGCATCTGTAGTGGCAGTGTGCTCCCCTGACATCCTCACATGCATTGCCTCCTAGCACTGCCCCTGTCTGAGGGGAGGGAATGCATTTGTGGAGTCTGTGGGCTCCCAAGAGAGGGTGCAGTACCTCAGAGCCCTTCATCTTCTTCTTGACCCAGCTGTCATTCACCTTATGATTGTTTACCTTCCATGAATTTATGTAGGTTTGAAGATTTCTGTTGATGTTGAGTTCTACTTTTATTCCATGATGGTCCCAGAAGATACAAGGTATAATTTCTATTTTGTTGAGGTTTGATTTGTCTGGATTTCTTTGATTTGTGCCCTAATACATGATCAGAGGATGATCCGTGGGCTGACAAGAAGAATATATACTCAATTTCATTAGGATGAAATGTTCTATATATGTTGGTTAAGCCCATTTGCTCTAAAGTCATATTTGAGTCCCTTGTTACTTTGTGTAGTTAGTGTTTGGAGGATCTGTCCACTTCTATCAGAGGGGTGTTGAAATCCACAACTATTATGGAGGCACAGGATATCACATCATTCAGATCTGTTAGGGTTCGTTTTAAACATCTGGGAGCATTTAAGTTGGGTGCATAGATGTTTAGGATCGAAATACCTTCTTGTATCATTCCCTTAAGAAGTATATACTGTCCATCTTTGTCTTTTCTTATTTTTGTTGGTTTAAATACAATTGTATATTCAAATGAAATTACAACCCCTGCTTTCTTCCTATTTCTAATTGCCTGAATTGTTGTTTTCCATCCCTTCACCCTGGGTTTTGTTTTATCCTTAGAGGGTAAATGTGTTTTCTAAAGATAGCACATATTTGGCATGTACTTTTTTTATCCAGCCAGCCAGCCTGTGCCTCTTTAGTGGGGAATTCAAGCCATTAATATTTATTGGGAGAATTGATAAGTGTGGTGGATTTCTGTTCATCTTGTTTTGTAGCAGTCCATTGCTTAATTTTATCCCTTATGCCAGGGGTCCTCAAACTGCAGCCCGCAGGCCACATGAAGTGGTGTGAATTGTATTTGTTCCCATTTTGGTTTTTACTTCAAAATAAGATATGTGCAGTGTGCATATGAATTTGTTCATAGTTTTTGTTTTTTTTTTTAAACTATAGTCCGGCCCTCCAACTGTCTGAGGGACAGTGAATTGGCCCCCTGTTTAAAAAGTTTGAGGATGCCTGCCTTATGCCATTGTGAAGCAACGCTTTGTCCTTTAATTTCTGGTTGTCTTTACTTGGCCAATACTCCATTATGCTGGTCAGTGTAAAGAAAAGGTCTGAGTACCTCCTGCAGAGCTGGTCCTGTTGTGGCAAATTTCCTCAATGTTTGCATGTCAGTAAAATGTTTAATTTCTCTGTTGAAAATGAAACTTAGTTTAGCAGGATACAGAATCCTGGGCTAAAAATTGTTTTGTTTAAGGTTAAAGACAGGTGACCATTCTCTTCTAGCTTTGGTTTTATCTGAAAAGTCTGCTGTCACCCTGATATTTTTCCCTTTGTAGGTAAGAAGTTGCTTACACCTAGATGTTTGCAGAATTTTCTTTCATTTTGACTTTGCCAAAGCTAATTACAATGTGTCCAGGAGATGCTTTGTTTGAATTGAGTCATGCTGGCATTCTGAAACTATTTAGTATCTGGATTTCTGGGTCTCTGGCAATGCTTGGGAAATTCTCGACCACAATTTCTTAAAAGCTTCCATGCTTTTAGGACTCTTCTGCTTCAGGAATCCTATAATCCAAATGTTTGATCTTTTGGAGTAGTCTCATAATTCTCTCAGGGAAAGCTCTGCTTTTATTCTCTTTTTTTCTCCTCCTTGAATGATTCAGTTAGTTCATAATTCTTGTCTTTGATTTCTGAGATTCTTTTTTTTCTGTATCTACTCTATTTCTGAGGTTTTTTACTGTGTTCTGAAGCTCCTTGAATGCTTCTTTAAATTCCTTAAGCTCTGCTATATACTTTCTAATTATATCCAGATCCTTGGTGACTTTGTCTTTAAAATTTCACTAACTTCTTGAGACAGTTTTTGGACTTCTTTTTGTATTTCTTTTTACATTTTCTCAATTACATTCATCTGATTGCATCCATATTCTGAATTCTATTTCTGTCACTTCAACAATCTCTCTAAGGATGGTATTTTCAACTGTATCTCCCTTATTATCTCTTGGGGGAGTTGCTCTTCTCTGATTTTTTATATTGCCAAGTTCTGCCAGTTCCTCCCCCATGTGATTTCCCATTTATTTATATATTTATTATACCTTTTAAGCTGAAATGTTAGGTTGTCTATAAGAAGTTATTAAGAGATAATCTAATTTGCCACCGTTAGGCAGCACCCCAGAGACCTGTTTGGAAGCTAAAACAGACCTGGCAAGATCCCATCCAGAGGCCCCAGGCTATGGAGCTTACCAGCTCTTCACCATTGAATTCAAATGAGCTGGAGCTTGTGGCCCTCCTTATACAGCCTCGCAAAACTCCCTTTTGGGGCTGCAATGTGAGTCTCTGAGGATGGCCTTGCTTTCTCCAAGTTAGGTGGGGTAGCTCTGGAGAACAGGACCTCTGGGTGAGGCTCCCAAACTGGAGAAATTTCCTAGTTACCCTGAACTGATTCTGTCTTGGTATCAGCCACCCTCCACCCAGACTTAAAGAGCTGCAGCTATTTGCTAGAGTCCCTGCTATAAAAGATTCCAACAACTAACAACTGCAGTTCTCCTCCCTAGCCCTCTGCTGTGGCTGGAGGTAGGGAGTCCTCAGATCCTCAACTGTTCCTGACCCAAGGTGCACCAATGTCCCTTGTGCAAACAAATTTAAAAAGTCATGATTTTTCATGGGAGTCTGGGCTGCAGATGGGGTATAATGTGCTGTACTCAGGGCTGGGGAAGTGGATTACCCCAGTCAGTGGTCTGTTTCTGACCTTCCCAGGGTGGACTCACCTGAGGCTAGGTCTTTCTCTCACCACATTAGCAGGAGTATAACTTGGGGATGCCAGGTACAGACACCAGGAATAGCCACTCCAGAGGATAGGAGGAAGCCAGGTACACCCAAATCAATGTAGCCAGGCCACAATCTCCTCTCTCAGTGGAGAGAGAAGATGGCACACTCCATTCAGCAGATCACACAATGCAGGGGACACCCAGAAGTCCCACCAGCCACATTGAGGGTACAGGGCCTATTTCCCCTTCCTCCCATGGCCAATTAAGGATCATCCACTTAAGGATCAACCAGTGAGAGAGAATCTGGCCTCTGAAACCCTTGTTTATGTGGTTAGGAACGCCTTCACTTTTCTGGTGCCTGGGAGTAGGGGATACCCTCCAGGCTAACAGGGCCAGTCTAGCACCCCACTCCCCCAACAAGGTGCTGGGAAACTGCCCTCTGCAGGGTCAGTCTGGGGCGGGGGGGGATCAGTTGTGGACTCAAAGAGGAGGAAAGAAAATTTCTTCATTTTTGTTCCAGGCACCATGGGGACCCAGGGGTGGAAATTCCTAGGTTAAAGAGAACTGGAATTTTGTGACTCTCTCCTGTAGAGTGAGACAAGAGTTCTTCTATTCCCTGTTTACAGAAAGCTGGGGGCAAGGCCTTGGGAGGGGAGTCTCCCATCCTCTTTGACACCAGGCACCTTCAGTCTAGTCACTCCATATCTGATCCTGTTTTCTTCCTTCCTTTTTCTCATCCACGCAATTTGTTTCTGTGGGGATATTGAACACCTTGATTTCTTCTTCTTGTGTTCAACCCCCCCAATTTCAACTTCTCCAACATTGCTTCAGTCCAATTTTTCTATTCCGGATGGGAGCTTCTGACGAAGGCAGCCTTTAGTTGGCCATCTTGCTCCTTTCCAACTTCACATTGTACTTGGTATTTTTGTTAAGAGTAGATTTTGGGTGTCCTTGCCACATGCAAACAAAGATATATATATATGTAAGATGGTAAATATGTTAATTTGCTTGACTATAGTAACCATTTTACAGCTATATGTATATCAAAACTTTGTACTGTACACCTTAACTAAATACAATAAAAATTTTATTTTATTGGTGAAATAATTTTACTTTATTTCCCTTGGTGAAGCAGGGGAGCTGGAGCTCTTTTGTTGTATTTACTAGGAGTCTGAAGGCCATGTAAGCCAACTGAAAAAATTCTGTTTGCATTTGGGAGCCGTTTTTGGAAAGAAATACACCTTTTCCTGAAGAGCAAACATTACAAATCAAAACGTCTGAATGGCCCTTTCTAGCCATTGTGCTGCAGATGAACAGAAATGAGGACTCATAAATTGTGGGAAGTGTTCTCATCATATGAGAAAAACTTGGAATGTTAGGGACCTAGCATAGCATGCAGGACAGAAGGCTCCTCCCCTCTCACTGGTTTCCAGTAAATGACAGCCACTGGTCAGGGGCATCTCACAAGGCATGTGTGGGACTGCAGTTCTGATCCAGGCAAAGACAAGTCCCCTATGAAACAATTAGTTCTGCCCTGGAAGCAAAAATGAAAATTCCATTTTTTTATTTACTCTGTTCTTTCCTTGCTCTGGTTCTGAGTTTGACTGCATCATTGGCATAAATAAATAATCTCCTACTTTCCTGGTTTGGTTGGGTTTAGCAGGAGAGTAGGAGTTTGTGTGTGTTTGGCACATGACAATATGAGTGGAGAGGAGATTTGAAAGTAGGAGTTCTTGTTTAGACCTAGTCTCATCTCAGTAACCTAGGATAGAATTTCTCCCAAAAGTGATGAGTCCAAGGCACCCAGCTGAACAATACTTCACACTGGGACAACCCTGCCAACTCCAGGCTTGGCTGGTGTCATGGGTCCCATTCTGGGTGGCCACGTCCTCAGTTACTATGCAAAGCATTTAGTTTTTGTTCAAAAGTCTTAATTTAGCCTCAGATGAGCTCTATGTCTAACTTCCACTGATGGCACGGATGCATAAGAAAGAGCAAGTAGGGAGGTGGAGCAAGGTGGCACATAAGAAGGATCTCTCAGCTTGCTCTCCCAACAAGAAAGGGGAAAGAGTGATATCCCAACCATATTTGGTGGGAGGCTACCTGGAGTCATTTCACAGTGGTGAACTGCAGGACACAGTGAGGATCTGGAGCTGTGGAGGACTGACACAGAAGGCAAGTGTGTTGTAGTGGCTGGCTGGCCCTCTGGCTTGGGGACAGAAGGGAGCCATTCTGCAGTCTGTGGATTTCAGGGGAAGCTACTTTTGGAACTGCCCTAGAAAGATTGGATGGGTGAGCCAGCTGAAACAGCAGCATACGGCCACTGGGTTTGAATACTGGGAGGAGTGGATTTCCCATGAACTTGACTGCTGGCTGGGCCACCATTGTGGGAAGTTCATGAATGCTAGCTAGGCTGCGATTGTGAGAAAGTCTGTCTGCAGTGGCCTAGTACAAGGTTGGTCCTGGCATGCTTGCTGAGCCCTGGCATCCACTCTTGGGGTAAGCTGAGTGGCTTTCACACCCCCCAGGAATTGTTGTCAGGGGCACTGTGCGATTTGCCTCCCAAGGACTCTGGAGAGCTAAGAGTCCAACCCAGTGATAAGTGAATGCTGAGTAAACAATCAGGCACTAACTAAAGGCAGCTTAGCAAGGATAACAGGACCCATTCTCTTATATCTAGATCTCCTAACCCCACAGTGCCCCCTGGACTCTCACTAAAAATATATATATATATTTGTAAATATTGCTCCCTTCTACAATTTTATTTTTTTATTTTTTTGTAGAGACAGAGTCTCACTTTATTGCCCTTGGTAGAGTGCTATGGCATCACAGCTCACAGCAACCTCCAGCTCTTGGGCTTAGGTGATTCTCTTGCCTCAGCCTCCCCAGTAGCTGGTACTACAGGCACCCGCCACAATGCCTGGCTATTTTTTGTTGCAGTTTGGCTGGGGCCGGATTTGAACCTGCTACCCTCCGTATATGGGGTCGGTGCCCTACTGAGCCACAGGCATGCCCTACAATTTTATTATTTTTATTTTTTATATGTTTTTAGGAGTTTTTCTTTTATTTTCTCTTTCTTGTTTGAAGTGGTAATTGTTTTTGGTCATTTGTTTTGTTTGTTTTGTTTTATGCTAGTTTGTTTGGTTGGTTGTATTCTTAATCTCCATTTTTATTTTCTTCTTTATCTGAAATAACTATATTTAAAATTTTCCTAATATATTCTTTCCTTTTCTCTGAGAGTTGGGAGTTCTTGGCATTGGTCTGTCTCAGAAATCATGGCAGAGGTCTGGCCCAAGGAGATCTCAAGATTATGGTCTAGAGAGACCTTCTACCTTTGGCCTTTGAAAAGACAGTGTTGTAAAGTCTACACTGCTGAATTTTTATTTTTTTCTTCTTTCTTTTCTTTCTCTTCCTATATTTGGTAGAGGTAGGGTTTTGCTTTCATCAGGATAGTAAGAGGCTTCTGATGGTGAAGGACCCATCCAGGCCAAACCTCTATACTTGTTGAGATGTGGGTGTGGCCATAGGATTCTGCTGAACATCTACATTGCCCCTGTTGCTCTCAATCTCTCTTTCTGATATCCTTCTCTCCTATTCGTCAATTCTTTTTTTTATTGTTGGGGATTCAGTGAAGGTACAATAAGCCAGGTTACATTGATTGCAATTGTTAGGTAAATCCCTCTTGCAATCATGTCTTACCCCCATAAAGTGTGACACACACCAAGGCCCCACCACCCTCCCTCCATCCCTCTTTCTGCTTTTCCTCCCCCCCATAACCTTAATTATCATTAATTGTCCTCATATCAAAATTGAGTACATAGGATTCATGCTTCTCCATTCTTGTGATGCTTTACTAAGAATAATGTCCTCCATTCCATCCAGGTTAATACGAAGGATGTAAAGTCTCCATTTTTTTTTTTAATGGCTGAATAGTATTCCATGGTATACATATACCACAGCTTGTTAATCCATTCCTGGGTTGGTAGGCATTTAGGCTCTTTCCACGTTTTGGCGATTGTAAATTGAGCTGCAATAAACAGTCTAGTACAAGTGTCCTTATGATAAAAGGATTTTTTTTTCTTCTGGATAGATGCCCAGTAATGGTATTGCAGGATGAAATGGAAGGTCTAGCTTGAGTGCTTTCAGGTTTATCCATATTTCCTTCCAGAAAGGTTGTACTAGTTTGCAGTCCCACCAGCAGTGTAAAAGTGTTCCCTTCTCTCCACATCCACACCAACATCTGCAGTTTTGAGATTTTGTGATGTGGGCCATTCTCACTGGGGTG
The DNA here is from genome assembly GCF_027406575.1 of Nycticebus coucang. Lineage (NCBI taxonomy): Eukaryota > Metazoa > Chordata > Mammalia > Primates > Lorisidae > Nycticebus > Nycticebus coucang. The sequence continues at coordinate 33,526,711 of NC_069789.1, read as the reverse complement.
AGATGACATCTCAGGGTTGTTTTGATTTGCATTTCTCTAATATATAGAGATGATGAACATTTTTTCATGTGTTTGTTAGCCATTCATCCGGCATCTTTAGGGAAAGTTCTATTCATGTCTCTTGCCCATTGATATATGGGATTGTTGGCTTTTTTCATGTGGATTAATTTGAATTCTCTATAGATCCTAGTTATCAAGCTTTTGTCTGATTGAAAATATGCAAATATCCTTTCCCATTGTGTAGGTTATCTCTTTGCTTTGGTTGTTGTCTCCTTAGCTGTACAGAAGCTTTTCAGTTTAATGAAGTCCCATTTGTTTATTTTTGTTGTTGCAATTGCCATGGCAGTCTTCTTCATGAAGTCTTTCCCCAGGCCAATATCTTCCAATGTTTTTCCTATACTTTCTTTGAGGATTTTTATTGTTTCATGCCTTAAATTTAAGTCCTTTATCCATTTTGAATCAATTTTTGTGAGTGGGGAAAGGTGTGGGTCCAGTGTCAGTGTTTTACATGTAGACCTCCAGTTCTGCCAACACCATTTATTGAATAGGGAATCTTTCCCCCACGGTATGTTCTTGTTTGGTTTATCAAAGATTAGGTGGTTGTAAGATGTTAGTATCAGTTCTTGGTTTTCCATTCGATTCCAAGTGTCTATGTCTCTGTTTTTGTGCCAGGACCATGCTGTCTTGACCACTATGACTTTGTAGTACAGACTAAAATCTGGTATGCTGATGCCCCCAGCTTTATTTTCATTACTAAGAACTGCCTTAGCTATACGGGGTTTTTTCTGATTCCATATAAAACACAGAATCATTTTCTCCAAATCTTGAAAGTACAATGTTGGTATTTTGATAGGAATGGCATTGAATAGGTAGATTGCTTTGGGAAGTATAGACATTTTAACAATGTTGATTCATTCCATCCATGAGCATGGTATGTTCTCCCATTTGTTAATATCCTCTGCTATTTCCTTTCTGAGGATTTCATAGTTTTCTTTATAGAGGTCCTTCACCTCCTTCATTAGGTATATTCCCAGGTATTTCATTTTCTTTGAAACTATGGTGAAGGGAGTTGTGTCCTTAATTAGCTTCTCATCTTCACTGTTATTGGTGTATACAAAGGCTACTGACTTGTGGACATTGATTTTATATCCTGAAACATTACTGTATTTTCTGATGACTTCTAGGAGTCTTGTGGTTGAGTCTTTGGGGTTCTCTAAGTATAAGATCATGTCGTCAGCAAAGAGGGAGAGTTTGACCGCCTCTGCTCCCATTTGGATTCCCTTTATTTCCTTGTCTTGCCTAATTGTATTGGCTGGAACTTCCAGCACTATGTTGAATAGTAAAGGTAACAGAGGACAACCTTGTCTGGTTCCAGTTCTAAGAGGAAAAGCTTTCAGTTTTACTCCACTCTGTAAAATATTGGCTGTGGGTTTGTCATAGATAGCTTCAATCAGTTTTAGAAATGTGCCACCTATGCCTATACTCTTCAGTGTTCTAATTAGAAAAGGATGCTGGATTTTATCAAATGCTTTTTCTGCATCTATTGAGAGGATCATGTGATCTTTATTTTTGCCTCTGTTAATATGGTGGATAACGTTTATGGACTTGTGTATGTTAAACCAGCCTTGCATCCCTGGGATGAAGCCTACTTGATCATGATGTATGACTTTTTTGATGATAAGCTCTAAACTATTGGCTAGGATTTTGTTCAGAATTTTTGCATCTATATTCATGAGTGAGATTGGTCTGAAATTCTCCTTTTTGTTTGGGTCTTTTCCTGGTTTTGGTATCAGGGTGATGTTTGCTTCATAGAATGTACTGGGGAAGATTCCTTCTTCCTCAATTTTTTGGAATAATTTCTGCAGTACAGGAATAAGCTCTTCCTTGAAGTTTTGATAGAGTTCTGGTGTGAAGCCATCTGGACCATGGCATTTTTTGGTTGGAAGATTTTTTATTGTTTCTTTGATCTCAGTGCTTGAAATTGGTCTGTTCAGGAGCTCTATTTCTTCCTGGCTAAGTCTAGGGAGAGGGTGTGATTCCAAATATTGATCCATTTCCTTCACATTGTCAAATTTCTGGGCATAGAGTTTCTGGTAGTATTCAGAGATGATCTCTTGTATCTCTGTGGGATCAGTTGTTATTTCCCCTTTATCATTTCTGATTGAGGTTACTAGAGATTTTACTTTTCTATTTCTTGTTAGTCTGGCCAATGGTTTATCTATTTCATTTATTTTTTCAAAAAACCAACTCCTTGTTTCATTAGTTTTCTGAATGATTCTTTTGTTTTCAATTTCATTGATCTCTGATTTGATTTTGGATATTCCTTTTCTTCTACTGATTTGAGGCTTAGATTGTTCTTCCTTTTCCAATTCCATAAGTTGGCTTGTGAGATTGTTGATGCGCTCTCTTTCTGTTTTTCGAATGTAGGCATCTAAAGCGATGAATTTTCCTCTCAAAACTGCTTTTGCAGTATCCCACAGGTTTTGGTAGCTTGTGTCTTCATTGTTGTTATGCTCAAGGAAGTTAATGATTTCCTGTTTTATTTCTTCCTGCATCCATCTGTTATTCAACAGAAGATTATTTAATTTCCATGTCTTTGTGTGGGGTCGAGCGTTTTTGTTAGAGTTGAGTTCCACCTTTACTGCCTTATGGTCTGAGAAGATACAAGGTAAAATTTCAATTCTTTTGATTCTGTTGATATTTGTTTTGTGTCCCAGGATATTTTTGAAGAATGTTCCATGGGGTGATGAGAGGAATGTATATTTTTTATCTTTGGGATAGAGTGTTCTATATGCATCTATCAAGCACAGTTGTTCTAGGGTCTCGTTTAAATCTCTTATATCTTTGTTTAATTTCTGTTTAGAGGATCTGTCCAGCTCTGTAAGAGGAGTGTTAAAGTCCCCTGTTATTATGGTGTTATCAGATATCGTATTGCACAGACTGAGAAAGTTCTGTTTCAAGAATCTGGGAGCATTTAAATTGGGTGCATAAACATTTAGAATTGATACCTCTTCTTGTTGTATTTTTCCCTTGACCAATATAAAGTGACCATCTTTGTCTTTTTTGACTTTAGTTGCTTTAAATCCACATGAATCTGAAAATAAGATTGCAACTCCTCTTTTCTTCTGAATTCCATTTGCCTGAAAAATTGTCTTCCAACCCTTGACTCGGAGCTTTAATTTGTCTTTTGAAACCAGGTGTGTTTCTTGCAGACACAAATGGATGGCTTGTGTTTTTTAATCCAGTCAGCCAATCTATGTCTCTTCAGTGGGGAATTCAAGCTATTAACATTTATTGAGATAATTGATAAGTGTGGTAGTATTCTATTCGTCTTATTTGTGAGAGTCCATTGCTGAGTTTTATCTTTTGCATCAGTGTGGAGGTAGGTTCTGTCCTTTAATTTCTGAGTTCTTACTTTGCTGCTGATCCATTGTAGTGGTCAGTTTGCAGAACAGGTTGAAGTATTTCCTGTGGAGCTGGTCTTATTGTGGCGAATTTTCTCAATGTTTCTATATCCATAAATGATTTGATTTCTCCACCAATTTTAAAGCTTAGCTTAGCAGGGTACAGAATTCTGGGCTGGAATTCGTTTTGTTTAAGTAGATTAAAGGTAGATGACCGTTGTCTTCTTGCTTGGAAAGTTTTATTAGAGAAGTCTGCGGTCACTCTGATGGATTTGCCCCTGTAGGTCAACTGGCAGCTTGGAGAATCTTTTCTTTTGTCTTGACTTTGGACAGGTTCATCACAATGTGTCTTGGAAAAGCTCGGTTAGAGTTGAGGCGACCTGGGGTCCGATATCCCTCTGAAAGCAGTGCGTCAGAATCTTTGGTGATATGTGGGAAGTTTTATTTTATAATATTCTCTAGTATGGCTTCCATTCCTCTGGGGCATTCTTCTTCCCCTCTGGGTTTCCTATAACTCGTATGTTGGAACCCTTCATAAAGTCCCATAATTCTGACAGTGAACGTTCTGCTTTCTCTCTCTTTTTTTATGCCTCTTTTACTATCTGAGTTATCTCAAGAACTTTGTCTTCTACCTCAGAAATTCTTTCTTCTGCATGGTCTAACCTGTTGCTGAGACTTTCCATTGCATCTTTAAGTTCCCTAATTGACTGTTTCAGTTCCTTCAGCTCTGCTATATCCTTTTTATATTCTTCATAGTGTTCATCTCTTATTTGATTCTGTTTTTGCATTTCCTTTTGGTTATTTCCCACTTTATTAGCCATTTCCTTCATTGTTTCCATCATTTCTTCCATTGTTTTCAACATGTGTATTCTAAATTCCCTTTTTGTCATTCTTAACATTTCTTTGTAGGTGGAATCATCTGCAGTAGCTACCTCATTGTCCCTTTGCGGGGTTGTTCTGGACTGGTTCTTCATTTTGCCTGGAGTTTTCTGCTGATTCTTCCTCATGAGTGCTTTATTTTATCTGTTTCCTTGCCCTAATTTTCCTTTCACTTCCTCTTGCTCTTTAAGTTCTCGTGCCTGTGGACTAAGGGTTCAATGAGTCCTTTTGTTACAGGACCAGAAGGGTGAGACGGTTGAAGAGCAAGAAAGGGATGAAAGAAAGGAGGACCGAGTGAAAAGAAAAAAAAATAGAGAAAGGAGAGTGGGTGGGTAAAAGGAATATTGACAAAAAGAAGAGAGGCACAGAAAGAGGGAGACAGAGCAATATAGGTGTACAGTAGGGTACTTTGACACAGCCTTTAAAAAACCCAACCTTCTGGGGGTGCCCAGTAGGGTGGTTCCCTTGAGGTCAGCAGCTCTTTGGTAACCCGATCAGACACAGTACCCCACCTCCACCAAGTAGAGAGGAAAGACAAAAATGCTATAAATCAAACCAAAACAAGCAAACAGAAAACTTTACAGGATAAAATTGGATGAAAAACCAAATAATAGTGGTAGAAACACTAGCAAAAATGAAGTTCAAGTTACTGAAAAAGGCAGCAATGGGAAATCATAATTAAACTAGAAAAAATGAGAAAGAAAAAAGATCTGTATGGAAAAGGTTGAAATTAAAAAACAAAACAACATCAACAACATCAAAGTAAACAAAAAAACAACCAAACCAAAACAAAACAAAACAAAAAAAAGAAAAGAAAGAAAGCAGTATGTATATATCGTTGAATATTGTCTGGGCAACATGTGGTCTTCTGGGTATGAGATGTTAATCACAGTTCTGATACGACTGGAGGCTGCTGATTTCTCAAACCCCAGCAGGTAGACACCCTAAATCTCTTTTCAGCCCACTTAAAAGGCACTTTGAACTTGTAAACTTGCTGACCAGAAGCCTTCCCAGGAAAGTGCTTATTGCTGGAATCACTGCTCAAGTGACTATCCACTTACCCAGTGTGCCAAAACCAGTCTCACTCTGCCCCTGAGGGTTAGGGCTGCAAGGCAACTCAGACCCCACCCTTAGGCTACTAGGTGGCTGGGTTACCAGCTCCCACCCGATTCTAGCTCTGCGACCCTCAGTGCGGAGTTTTCCAGGGCAGATCACTCACAATGGCTCCCTGTGGCCAACAGCCAAACACTATTAGCTCCGTCTGGCTCAGCAGCTCAGACTGGGGTCTTAGACAATGGCCAAAGCTCTCCCCACTCCCGCTCAGGCTCTCCCCAAGGCAGTTCAACTGAGTTCCAAGTCCAAAGACGCCAGAACAGTTCACAGGTAAGGCCTTTCCGGTTTGCAGTCTCGCTGCTACTGAACTTACAGTTGCAGGCTGGTTTAGACCGATTGAACACACACGACCACTTGCCGGTTTTCCACTGTTTTAGTCCTCCTCTTGGGGTCCAGAAGTCTCTTGCTGACTCCCTGTTTCCTCACAGGGGTGATGATAGGCAGATCCCACCAGCCAGAGATGCCTGGAATCCTATCTCCCCAGACTCACGGTGCCCAGATGCAAGGAAGCTGTTACTCGGCCACCATCTTGCTTTTCTCCCCCCATTCATCAATTCTTTTCTCTCATCCCCCTTTCTTTCTTTCTCCTTCTTTTTACTTCTTTCTTTTCTTCTTCTTTCTCCCTGCTTGCTCTTTACCCTTCTCTTCTCTTTAACCTTATACCAAGAGGACACCCAAGGTGATTTAAAGCAAAGGCAGAAGTGTGAAGGAAAAAGGAGGCCAAGGAGGTTAACAGGAAGAAAATAAACATGAGGAGGAAGAAACAAAAATTCTGGCAACATGAAAAACCAAAACAGAGTAACTCCCTCCAGGGCCCATGAGACATCTACTGCAGAGGACTCCACCTGTAAAGAATTAATGGAATTGATAGAAAGGGAATTTAAAATATGGATGATTGAAACAATAAAGGGAATGGATGAGAAAGTGGAAAAACAGCACCAAATGATGGATAAAAGATATGAAGAATATCGAAAGACTATGGTGGAGCTTAAACAAATGAAGGAGGCAATCAGGAAATTTAAAGATGCAGTAGAAAGTTTCAATAACAGATCAGACCACGGAGATGAAAGCACCTCAGAGCTAGATGATAAAGTTCTTGAGTCAACCAGGTAGTGAAAGAGGTATAAAAGAAGAGAGATAAAAGCAGAACATTTGCTCAGAAAATAATGGGACTTCACATAGTGTTCAAACATAAAAATTATAGGAATCCCTGATGGGGAAGAAGATTGTCCCAATGGAATGGAAGCCCCATTGGAGAATATCATAAATGAAAACTGACCAAGTTTCACTAAAGAGTCTGACTCACTCCTTTTAGAAGTATATAGAACCCTGGGTCATCTCAACTCAAAGATAACCTCTTCAAGACATATTGTAATAACCTATACAAAGTCAAGATAAATGTGGTGCATCTTACAAGGGTATATGTGAAACTCAGTAAATGTAGAATGTAAATGTCTTAACACATAACTAAGAAAATTCCAGGAAGGCTATGTTAACCAGTGTGATGAAAATGTGTCAAACGGTCTATAAAACCAGCGTATGGTGCCCCATGATCATTGCATTAATGTACACAGCTATGATTTAATAATAAAAAAAAAAGTCAAGATAAAAGAGAAAATTCTGCAAGCAGCCAGGAAAAAAGCACCAACTGACCTACAGGAGCAGAGCCATTAGGGTGGCAAAAGAATTTTCAGCTGAAATTTTCTAAGCCAGAAGAGAATGGTCATCCACTTTTAATCTTCTTAAACAGAACAGTTTTCATCCCAGAAGTCTGTGTCCTGCCAAACTAAGCTTCAAAACCAATGGAGAAATCAAATCTTTTGCTGACATGCAAGCACTGAGGAAATTGGCTACAACAGACCAGCTCTACAGAAATACTTAGACCTATTCTCCACACTGATCATCACAATGGGCTACCAGCAAAGTAAACCCACAGCAACTAAAAGTCAAAACTTAGCTTCCACAATGGTTCAAAGGATAAAACTAGGCAATGAACTTTCAGAAAATAAGATGAATAGAACTCCACAACACTTATCAATTCTCTCAATAATTTAAATGGCTTGAATTCCCCACTGAAGAGGCACAGGCTGGCTGATTGGATAAAAAAAAGCACAAATGATCCCTATGCTATCTCCAGGAAACATACCTAATTTTGAAAGACAAATCAGGACTCAGAGTTAAGGGATGGGAAACAGTATTTAAGGCCAATGGAAATCAGAGGAAGGAGGGGTAGCAATCTTATTTTTAGATACAAGTAGATTTAAAGCAACTAAAGTTAAGAAAGACAAAGATGGTCACTTCATACTGATCAAGGGATCAATACAAGAAGAGAACATTTCAATTCTAAATATTTATGCACCCAACTTAAATTGCTCTCAGATTTATGAAACAGACCTTGCTTAGTCTGAACAATATGATATCCCATAACACCAAAATAGTTGGAGACTTTAACACCCCTCTGACAGAACTGGACAGATCCTCTAAGCAGAAATTAACAAAGATACAGAAGACTTAAATGTGACCCTAGAACAAATGGGCTCCATAGACATATACAGAATACACCACTCCAAAGCTAAGGAATATACATTCTTCTTGTCAGCCCATGGAACATATTCCAAAATAGATCATATCCTAGGATACAAATCAAACTTCAACAAAATTAAAAGAATAGAAATTATACCCTGTATATTTTCGGACCACAAGACAATATAGGTAGAACTCAACTTCAACAAAACGTTCATCCTCACACAAAGGCATGGAAATTAAACAACCTTATGCTGAATGATAGTTGGATAGAGGAAGAGATAAAGGAGGAAATTGTTAAATTCCTCAATCATAACAACAAGGAAGCAACAAGTTACCAAGACCCGTGGAATACTCTTAATAGGAAAATTTATCACATTAGATGCCTACATCCAAAAAGCAGAAAGAGAGCACATCGACCAACTAATGAATCATTTTATGGAAATGAAAAAAGAAGAAGAATCTAGACCAATATTAATTAATGAATATCGATGCAAAAATATTCAATAAGATCTTAGCAAACAGGATTCAACAACACATCAAAAAAATTACACACCATGATGAAGTTGATTTTATTCCAGGGTTACAGGGTTGGTTCAACATATGCAAATCTAGAAATACAATACATCACACCAATAAAATAAAAAACAAAGACCATATGATTCTCTCAATTGATGCAGAAAAAGCCTTTGATAATACCCAGCATTCTTTCATGATTAGAATTCTTAAGAAAATAGGCATAGAAGGGACATTTCTTAAACTGATAGAAGCCATTTACAGCAAACCCACAGTCAATATCATTGAATGGTGTAAAATTGAAAACATTTCCACTCAGGTCAGGAATGAGGCAAGGATGACCACTGTCTCCACTGCTATTTAACATAGTAATGGAAGTCTTAGCCATCACAATCAGGCAAGAGAAAGTGATCAAGGGTATCCAAATAGGGTCAGAGGATATCAAACTCTCACTCTTTGCTGATGACTTGATCTTATACCTGGAAAATCCCAGGGACTCAACTTCAAAACTCTTAGAAGTGATCAAGGAATACAGCAGTGTCTCAGGGTACAAAATCAATACTTACAAGTCAGTAGCTTTTATATACACCAACAATAGTCAAGCTGAAAAAACAATCAAGGACTCTATTCCTTTTACAATAGTGCCAAAGAAGATTAATTATCTGGGAATTTTTACCTAATAAAGGACATAAAAGATTTCTATAAAGAGAACTATGAAACTCTGAGAAAAGAAATAGCTGAAGATGTTAACAAATGGAAAAATATACCATGCTAATGGCTGGGAAGAATCAAATTGTTAAAATGTCTATACTATTCAAAGCAATCTATTGAACGCAATCCCTATTAAAGCACCATTGTCATACTTTAAAGAACTTGAAAAAATAGTACTTCATTTTATATGGAATCAGAAAAAAACCTTGAATCACAAATACATTACTCAGAAATAAGAACAAACCAAAAATTATCACATTACCAGACTTCAGGCTATACTATAAATCTATAGTGATCAAAACAGCGTGGTACTGGCACAAAAACAGAGTGGTAGATTTATGGAACAGAATAGAGAACCAAGAGATGAACCCAGCTACTTATCATCATCTGATCTTCAAAAGCCTATCAAAAATATTCAGTGGGGGAAAGACTTTCTATTTAACAAATGGTGCTGGGTGAACTTGCAGGCAACCTGTAGAAGACTGAAACTGGACCCACACCTTTCACCATTAACAGAAATTGATTCTCACTGGATAAAAGATTTAAACTTAAAACATGAAACTATAAAAATACTAGAAAAGAATGCAGGGAAAACACTTGAAGAATTCAGTTGGGGAGAATATTTTATGAAGAAGACCCCCCCCCACCGGCAATTGAAGCAACACCAAAAATACATTAATAGAATCTGATCAAACTAAAAATCTTTTGCACAGCCAAGAGCACTGTAAGTAAAGCAAACAGACAACCTTCAGAATGGGAGAAGATTTTTCCAGGTTATGCTTCTGACAAAGGTCTGATAACTAGAATCTACAGAGAACTCAAACTAATCACTAAGAAAAGAATAAATAACCCCATTTCTATGTAGTCAAGAGACTTGAACAGAAACTTCTCTGATGAAGACAGGCGCATGGCCTACAAATACATGAAAAAATGCTCATCATCCTTAATCATCAGAGAAATGCAAATCAAAACCACTTTGAGATATCATCTAACTCCAGCAAGATTAGCCCATATCACAAAATCCCAAAACTACAGATGCTGGCATGGATGCAGAGAGAAGAGAGCACTTCTACACTGCTGGTGGGAATGCAAGCTAATCTGACCTTTTTGGAAAGAAGTTTGGAGAACACTCAAGGGACTAAAAGTAGACCTATTTTGTTTAATTCTGCAATTCCTCTACTAGGAATATACCAGATGATCAAAAATTATTTTACAACAAAGACATTAGCACCAGAATGTTTATTGCAGCCCAATTCATAATAGGCAAGACATGGAAACAGCCCAAGTGCCCATCGACCCATGAATGGATTAACAAATTGTGGTATATGTACACCATGGAATACTATGCAGCCATAAAAAAGATGGAGACTTCACATCTTGTATGTTTACCTGGATGGAGCTGGAACATATTCTTCTTAGTAAAGTATCTCAAGAAAGGGGGAAAAAAGTATCCAATGTACTCAATACTACTATGAAATCAATATATAACCACCTACACACTCACACGAATGGCAAAACATAACTATAGTCCAGAAAGTAGAAGGGAAGAGGAGAGAGGGGGATGGTGGAGGGATATAGGAGGAGGGAGAGTATTTGGGGGGACCTCACCTAATGTGCATGATGCAATGGTACATTTCAAAACTATTAAGAAATGAGTATAATTGTGATGGATGTGTTACTTAGTTCAATGTAAACACTTCACATTGTATATTGAAGCAGTACCTTGAACCCCATAAACGCATTAATGTACAAAGTTATGATTTAATAAAAAATAATAAAATAAAAAGAAAAATCTAATCTCAAACCCAGCCAAAGATATAAAATAACCAAAATTAAATCAGAGATTAGTGAAATTGAAAACAATAGAATCATTCAGAAAATTAATGAACAAAAAGTTGGTTCTTCAAAAAAAGTAAAATCAATATACCTTTGGCCAGATAACTAGAAATAGAAAAGAAAAATTTCTAATAACTTCAATCAGAAATTATAAAGGAGAAATAACAACAGATGTCATGGAGATACAAGAGATTATCTCTAAATACTACAAGAAACTCTATGCCCAGAAATTTGACAATGTGGAGGAAATAGATTAACATCTGCAATCATACCCGCTGCCTAGACTTAACCAAGAAGAATAGATCTCCTGGACAGACCAATATCAAACACTGAGATCAAAGGAACAATAAAAAATTTTTTCAAAAAAAAAAATTCCCTGGACCAGATGGCTTCACACCAGAATTCTGTCAAACGTCCAAAGAAGAGCTTATACCCATACTGCAGAAATTATTCCAAAAAATTGAGAAGGAAATTCCCCCAACACATTCTATGAAGCAAACATCACCCTAATGGAAAAATCAGGAAAAGACCAAACTAAAAAGGAAAACCACAGACCAATTTTACTAATGAATATAGATGCAAAAATACCCAATAAAATCTTAGCCAATAGATTACAGTTACACATTAAAAAATCTATACATAGGCTTGGCACCCGTAGCACAGCAGTTACAGTGCCAGCCACATACACTGAGGCTGGTGGGTTCAAACCTGACCTGGGCCAGCTAAGCAACAATAACAACTGGATAAACAAAAAAAGTAGCCAGGGTGTTATAGAGGGTGCCTGTAGTCCCAACTTCTTGGGAGGCTGAGGCAAGAGAATTGCTTAAGCACAAGAGTTTGTGGTTGCTATGAGCTTAGACGCCATGACACTCTACTGAGGAAGACATGGTGAGACAGTCTCAAAGAATATGTGTGTGTGTGTGTGTGTGTGTACACACATATATGATGATCAAGTAGGCTTCATCCCAGGGATGCAAGACTGGGCTAACATATGCAAATTTATAAATGTAATTCACCATATCAATAAAAGCAAAAACAAATATGATCCCATCAATAGATGCAGAAAAAGCATTTGATAAAATTCAGCATCCTTTTCTAACAAGAACACTTCAGAAAATAGGCATAGGTGGCACATTTCTTTTTTTATTATTTCTTTTATTTTTCTTTCTTTTCTTTTTTTTTTTTTGAGACAGAGCCTCAAGCTGTCGCCCTGGGTAGAGTGCTGTGGCATCACAGCTCACAGCTACCTCCAACTCCCGGGCTCAAGTGATTCTCCTGTCTCTGCTTCCCAAGTAGCTGGGACTACAGGTGCCTGCCACAACACCCGGCTATTTGGGGGGGTCGGAGGGGGTTGCAGCCATCATTGTTGTTTTGTGGGCCCAGGCTGGATTTGAACCCTCCAGCTCAGGTGTATGTGGCTGGCGCCTTAGCTGCTTAGCCACAGGTGCCGAGCCAGGTGGCACATTTCTTGAAGGCATCTATGGTGAACCCCTATCTAATATCATACTGAATGGAGTAATACTAAAAGTTTTCCTATTTAGAAAATTTTATTTTATTCAGCCACTAAAAAAGATGGGGACTTTACATCTTTTGTATTAATCTGGATAGAGTTGGAACACATTTTTCTTAGTAAAGTATCACAAGTATAGAGAAGCAAGAATCGTGTGTACTCAATTCTAATATGAAACAAGTAGATGATCTAATACATGCCCATATGAGAGGAAAACTCAAATCAATTCAAGGTGGAGGGTAGGGGAATGAGGGAACAGGAAGAGGGAAGAGGATGGGTGTGTTCCCACTTACTGGGCACAATGTTAGAGTGTATGGCACACCTCTTGGGGGAAGGACACAATTATAAAAGGGGCTTTGCTTAATAAATACAAACATTATAACCCAATTCATTGTACCCTCAATTAACCTGAAACAATCAAAAAAGAAAGAAAGAAAGAAAGAAACAGCACCTTTGAAGAAGAAAATTGCCCTGAAAAGAAAATCTGAGCTAGGTCAAAAGTCTGTTTGGTTTGAAAGGTTGCTCCTTCTAGGAGTGATTCGTATTGTTTGATAAAAATTCTCCAGTAATTTTCTGGTTTATATTAAGGAGATTAAAATTCTTACATAGAAGACATGATAGTTAGAAGGCTGATAGTTAGCCTTGGGAGTGGATTAAGGACCTTTATCCAATCTCACAAAAAAGTTTAAGCAGACATTCTTTATTGTGTTCATTTTAGCAATGATTTTTTTTATTTTCTCCTCGCTAATATGCCATTATTAATAGAACTTTGGCTTTCTCACAAGTCTCTCTTTTTTGCAAAAAATTTTCAATGAACTTTAGCATGTGTTATTGTAGCAGACCATATACCTTTAAGGAAAGGAGGCAAGCTAAGCTCTGAATTCTCTGTAATCATAAGAAACACAGGTAACATCTCAGTAATATAACACCTTTGTAATAAGGGCATGGGGAGGGATTCAGCTCTCCTAACACGAGAGCTCCCGAGATGAGAACATCAAGAACTGGCAGTCTCTTCACCTGTGGTGCAAGTAACCACAGGATTGTGTCTATAAGAAGCTGCAGGAGAAGGCAGTCCGGGAGCATGTTCTTTCGTGGACCGGCTCACTGTGACTTTATCACTTCTCCTGCCTGCAGAACACCTGCATGACATCTCTCTACCAAGACTGCTTAGATTCATTCTCTCACTAAGACTGGTTCTCTCCCTCAAAGACTATTTCTCTCTCTCCCTTCGGCTCAGGCAAATAGCCCTCAGGCACCTAAGGGTAATTGTTCCTGAGCAAGACAGTAGCACAGTGGTCCAGTCCGTGTCCAGAACTTAGATAAGCTGGGGCCAGAGACCTGGCCAGTCCCAGCCTGACAAGTGGCAACCATGAAGGGACTCAATATGTTAAAATCCCCAAGTAGCTGCTTTCAAATGTCCTAAAAGCATCATTGTATGAATGAGCTCCCAGGATCTGAGGAGTTAAAAGAAGGGAGAACTATTAAAGGGTACCGTCTGCAGAAGATAACAGACCAGGAGGTGACCTGGGCCCAGGGAGTGGGTGGAAATGGCAGAGGTGGAGGACGGGCTGGAAGAGTGAGTCAGCTAGTGCAGGAAGGAATTGGTTTGGAGGTGAAGTGGGTATGGGGGGGGTCGTGAGTCCTAGATGAGAATGAACATGTGGGAATCAGGACTAGTAAGGCTCTCAGCAAGCCAGTGGAACATGTGAAAGCTAGGGAAGGCCTGAAGGACAGAGGAAGAAATTGGGGAGGGTGTGTCTAATCCCCTTTAATTTATAGAGAGGAAAGAGGGAATAGCTGGGGATCCCACAGTCCAGGGGTCCAAGTCAGTCACCCAGGGCAGATGTGCATCCCCACAGAAAAGTCCTAGGGCATGGCTAGGAAACAGGTTAGTACACTTAGCATACCACCTCCACCACACACACACACACACACACACACACACACACTCTCATGCATGCATGCATACATGCAAAAACTGCACACACAACCCACATACACATTGAATAAGTCCATTTAGTGTTGCTATACAGGAACACCTGAGGTGGACAGTCTATAAAGAAAAGAGGTGTAGTAGGTTCATAGTTCTTCACGCTGTACGTGAAGCCTGGTGCCAGCACCTGCTTCTGATGGCAACCTCAGGCTGCTTTCACTGACAGCAGAAGGTGAACAGGAGCCCAAATCTTCTTGCTCAGAGAGGAAGCCAGAAAGATAGGGGTGAAATGCCAGGCTATTTTTAACAACCAGCTGTCTTGGGAATAATAGAGCAAGAACTTAATCTTCAGCACCTCCAGGAGGACATTCATCTGTGGGATGTCCTAAAGATGGCCATGTATACATAGGGAAAATGGGAAATTGTATCTAGATGTAAATATTCATTACTAAATTTAACAATATATTTCTCTATGTGTTGATATATAAATGTAAAAAATATTAAAAATACAGGTTAGGCACAGTGGCTTATACCTGTGATCCTAGCACGCTGAAAGGCCTAGAAGGAAGGATCACTTGAACTCAGGAATTTGAGATGAGCCTGAGCAAGAGCAAGGTCCTGTCTCCATGTATTGTGGTGGGTGCCTATAATCACAGCTACTCGGGAGGGTGAGCAAAAGCCTTGCTTGAACTCAAGAGTTTGAGTTTGCAGTGAGCTATGATGCCATGGCACTCTACTGAAGGTGACAAAAAAAAGTTTGTGTATGTAGATATATAAAATATAACATGAGTTTGTTGATTTTTTTCTGTTATGGTGACTTTTGGGGCACCCTGTATTCATGAGGGATCTGCTCCTATGACCCAAATACCTCCTATCAGGCCCTACCTCAACATTAGAATCAAACTTTGACATGATTTGGGGGTACAAATATCCAAACTACAGCAAACACATACCACCTCACAACCTCACACATGCTTGCACGAACCATGCACACAAATACCACCCATGAAAACACATGCAAAACAACTCTCCCACTCCACACACCTCAGGATGTGCTTTTCTTGAGGGGGAAAAAATGCCTGTTCAACTCCACCCAGGTAGGGTTCTAAATTACATATCCATGGACCTCTGGGGATGTGTGAAGCCCCTGCGATTGGAGTAAAATTGTGTGCATACACGAGTGTTTTGTGTGTTCTTTGGACAATGGGTCTGTGGTTTCATCAGTTTATTTAAAAAGGGGCAGTCCCAGTCAGCTAAGAGGGACTGTTTATTTCTAGCAGAGGGCAGGACACTGCAGGTGGACGATAAACATGGAATAAATGTCAGAGAAACAAAAACCAGGTGATGATACTATCCCCTAACAGCAAGGCACAGGGAGCTCACCAGCCAGAATGAGCGTGGGGCATACCATCAAAGAACAGGGTGGAGGGGGGTGCACTGGTACCAGGATACAACAAGGGAAGAAGAGTAGGAACCAGCTAGTTGCAAAAGCAAGCACACAGGGGTGGAGTGGGCCTCTGACCCTCTTGGCTCACTCCCTTGCCTGGGCAGTGCAAGGAGGGGGAATCCAGGGAGCCTCTGTGTGCCTTTCTTAAGCAAGTCCCTTTGCCTTTGGGTTGCCTTCATGCCTTCAAGCTTAGTTGTCTCAGCTTGTGTACCTGGGGGCTTGGCAAGGTGGTGCACACTTATAATCCTAGTGCTCTGGAAGGCTGAGGTGGGGCAATCACGTGAGGTCAGGAGTTCAAGACCAGCCTGAGCAACCAGGCTGGTCCATCTCTGTCAAAAGTACAAAACTTAGCCAGACACAGTGGCATTTACCCGTAGTTCCAGAGACTCAAGAGGCTGAGGCAGGATTACCTAAGCCCAGGAGTTTGAGGTTGCTGTGAGGTAGGATGATGCCACAGCACTCTGTCCTGGGCGACAGAGCAAGACTCTCTCTCAAACAAAGAAACAAACAAATAAAATCACCAATAAAATCACCTTAAGCGGCTAAGGTGCCAGCCACATACACCTGAGCTGGCGGTTTTGAATCCAGCCTGGGTCTGCCAAAGAACAATGATGGCTGCAACCAAAAAATAGCCGGGCTTTGTGGTGGGCACCTATAGTCCCAGCTACTTGGGAGGCGGAGGCCGGAGAATCGTTTGAGCCCAGGAGTTGGAGATTGCTGTGAGCTGTGATGCCACAGCCCTCTACAGCTTGAGGTTCTGTCACATAAAAAACAAACAAACAAACAAAAAAACAAATCAGCAAAACTGTCATGAGTTCTAGTCAGCCCTTCACATCTCACAGACACATGCTGTGGACTGTCCATTTATTTATATTTTAAAAATAGATTTTTTGTTTCATGAGTCAACAGAGTCATTGTAAAAGAAAAAAAATCTTGAGGAAAATAATTTCAAAAACACAAAGAAGAAAATACATGTTGGGCAGTGCCCGTAGCTCAGTGGGTAGGGCACTGGCCACATACACCAAGGCTGGTGGGCCTGAGCCTGCTAAACAATGACAACTATAACAACAACAACAACAAAAAGATGGCCAGGTGTTGTGGCAGATACCTGTAGTTCCAATTACTGGGGAGGCTGAGGCAAGAGAATTGCTTAAGCCCAAGAATTTGAGGTTGCTATGAGCTGCAACACCACAGCACTCTAGCCAGGGTGACGGCTTGAGACTCTATCTCAAAAAAAAGAAAAAGAAAATACATTTCCCCCATAGCCCTGCTATTCAATACCACATGCTTTTATTATTAATATTTTGGCACATGCTCTTCCTGTCTCCTCTGTATTGGGAGGGGGACATGGAGGGAGACACACCCCAGAGACACTTCAACACTCACACTGCATGGCTAAACCTCTCCTGTTTTTGCTCTTGTTACCTTCCCAATGTGTCTCCTGACCAATCCTTCCATGATTTCAAGAAGTCCCCTTCCCACATCCCTGTCTTCTGTATTTATTTTACATAGCGCTCACCACTGTCAACCTAGAACAACCACAAGGGTCAGAATCTAGTTTAAAGAGAATTTTTCAAGCAAAAAGTCTGAGGACAAGCCAGATGGGAAGCACAGACGCTAGAAGGGAAGTCAGTGTTCCCAAGTGTAGCTGTTTGAGGTCATTTACGTACACAGAGTTTAGGGAAGGTTACAAGAACTTCAACGTCTTTCTATGCTAAGCTTAGTGCATAGTTACAACAATCTGATTAGTCAAGTTAGTCTTTTTCTTTCAAGAAAGGTACTTTTAACATTCCACCCTGAAGAGGATGTATCAGTCGTGGACCTTCTGGTCTAAGTAGGACAAGACAATGAGGAGGCAGTTAATCAGAGTAAAGATCAGAGACTGGGGGGAGGTCTGGTCTCTGTCTCTCCTCGTCACTTACACAGCGAGACCAGTGAGGAAGGAGGTTCACAACCTGAGAGGTGGAAGCTGCAAACACACTGCCTGACTCACTCTCTAGGGCTGAGCTTCTTCCTGGACAGGGAATTTAGCAGGGGTTCTCAAACTACGGCCTGCAGGCCACATGCGGCAGTGTGATTGTATTTGTTTCTGTTTTGTTTTTTTACTTCAAAATAAGATATGTACAGTGTGCACAGGAATTTGTTCATAGTTTTTGTTTTTTTTTTTTTGAACTATAGTCCGGCCCTCCAACAGTCTGAGGGACAGTGAACTGGCCCCCTGTTTAAAAAGTTTGAGGACCCCTGATTAGAGGGTCCTAAAATTTCATTTTCTTTTACACCACCTTCCAGCATATTGCCTTATCAGTTGTTATTTTTGCTGTTGAAGGGGGGGATCATTCCAAGGGGGGATGGCAGGCACAATGACCGCTCCCTGAGGACAAGGATCTTTGTTTCCTTCCCTGACATATCCTTAGCACGAGGCACAGTGAATGAATGAAATAAATTCAGAGGCTTTAAAGAGCTAAAGTATTCAAACACCTGGCACACAGTAAGTGCTCAATCAATGGTAGATCCTCACTTCCCCTTCTATGTCCAGGTCAGCTTGTCACTGATCCTTAGTTGGCAAGTGGTGCCTGGCAGATTCAGAGGTGGGGACCTGTGAGCCAAGTGGGACCCTAGACAAGTAATTTCTGTGGAGGCTCTGTCTATATGGACAGAGTCATTTCAGAAATATATTACAGAATTCCACAGGCCCATGTCAGATATTATAAATTTTTTAAATGAAACTTTAGAGTTATCAGTGGAGAAATGGGGCTTATGTACCAGCCAGTGAGTGGAAAGATTCTTGCTCGTTTTGTGATGGCTTGTGAACAAGTCTAATGACCCCTCTGTGTTGTTTATAATCCTCTCCTTTGAATGGAGAGGATTCCCAGGCTAGGAGGGCTTGGTGACCAGAATTCTATAAGCTTTTTTTCTTTTAAGTTTGTTTGTTTATTTTTAATGTCAATAAAGGTAGGGTATACAAGTGGTTTTCTTGATAAGTGAATGAATTATATAATGGTGGAGTCAGTGTTTTCCATGTGTCCATCACATAAATAGTGCACATCCTACCCGGTAGGTAATTTTAGATCCAGCACCTTTTCCCACCCTCTCCTCTTCTGAGGTCCATTATGGTAATCTGTGTGACTATTTGTACACATCACTTAGCTCCTGCTCACGAGTGAGTACACACGGTGTGTGTCATTCCATTCTATAGATTCCTCACTTAGGATAACGGTCTCCAGCTCCATCCAAGGTTCTGTGACTTATGGCTAAGCAGTGCTCCATGGACAACACGTCTTTACAAAGTCTCTTCTCTTGACCCTCACGGACATCCAGGCAGGGGCACTCCTACAGTGTGGTCTCTGTCAGTGCTGACCAAGCCCACCTCCCACACCAGTGGGAAAGGTGGCAGGGGTGGCTGAGGGCAAAACAGTCTCATTGCCCCAAGGAATGCTCCTTACTCATCTGGCATGACTGAAGACCCACCCTGGGAGCATGATGTCACCACATTGACAAGAGGGTGAGGCAAGAGGGCACCTGTCAGAATGGTCTTTAGCACACAGAAAGTCCTTGGAATAGATAGGACAGCCTCCCCTGGGCAGTGACATGGGTTGTAGAGTTTGCAGAGGGAATGACGTGGCCTCTAATTCCAAGTTAGAGGCAGGGGCACACAAGGAGAAAGACACTGCCGGCACCTGTGCCCACAGGTGCTAGAGAGCAGAGAGAACACCATGGGACACAGGAGGGTGAGCAGACACCTGAGCCTGTATACAAGCACAGGGACTGGAAGTGGGCTGTTGGTAGCTCCAAGCTCTGAGGTCTTGTGTGTGGCATGAAAATCTTTTAAGTTTGTTTGTTTGTTTATTTTTAATGTCAATAAAGGTGTATGAGTGGTTTTCTTGATAAATTGATGAATTATATAATGGTGGAGTCAGTGTTTTCAAGAAAACCACTCATATACCCTACCTTCATTGACATTAAAAAATAAACAAACTTAAAAGATTTTCATGCCACACACATCTCTCCACAGGAGCCCATCACCACCACCCTGGCAGCCTGGTTTTATGTGATTCTGCTGTTTAATACCAGTGACAGAAATCCTGTGCCAGCCATTCAGAGTGATTTAATCAGCAGACTGCCCTCTTCAGCTAGGGAGGCCCCCAAGGGTTATTTGGACATCTGGTCAACCCTAGAGCAGCTTAGAGGTGAGTGGGGGTGGGACTTCCAGGGCCATGTGGGTTATGGTCCTGCTCCCTGCCAACTCCGGGCACAAGAGGGGCACTTAAAACATTTAAAGCAGGGGTTCTCAAACTTTTTAAACAGGGGGCCAGGTCACTGTCCCTCAGACCATTGGAGGGATGGACTATAGTTTAAAAAAAAAAACTATGAACAAATTCCTATGCACACTGTGCATATCTTATTTTTAAGTAAAAAAACAAAACAGGAACAAATACAATCACACTACCTCATGTGGCCCACAGGCTGCAGTTTGAGGACCCCTGAGGAAAATGCTCTTAGATTCAGCTTGGGGTCTAGGTCAGTACCACTGGGAGGTTCCATTCCACTTCAGGGTTGCATGATTCACTCTTCTTGTCTTAGTTGGTACACTACCTCTGGAGCATTTAGAGATAATACATAAAAATCTGTTTATGCACATACCTGGGGATCAGGACCCCTGCCCCCAAGCTTCACAAGTTCAGTAAAAGGTGTGCAGAATGGTTTGTCTGGAGGGCAAATGTCCTAGCACTCCTGGATACTGCCTTTTTTGTTGAGACAAGGTCTTGCTTTGTGGCCCAGGTTGGAGTGCAGTGGCATCATCACAGCTCACAACAGCAGCCTCCAACTCCTGGGCTACATGTGCATGCCATGATGCCCAGCTTACTGTTTATTTATTAGTTTGCACATACAGGATCTCACTATTGTTGTTCAGGTGGGTGCTATCATTTTTGTAAAGCATTTGCAGTCCTCTGGCTATGACTACTCCTCAGAAATGAAACTTCAATTCCATATCAACAACCACAACCTAAATTGTGTTTGTAATGCTCAAAGCACATGACTGAGGGGAAGCAGACTACCAAAAATGTGGAGAGAGCACCCTTCCCTGCCAAGACCTTCCCCAGCTGGCTGTGTCTTTCTGTCTTGCAGGATTGGACGCGTTTACTTAAGTTCCTGTTCACCAGGACAGCTGCACATCATGTCTGAGAGGGGGAGGCTGAGGACAAGGACAGAGTCTACACAGGTGTGCACTGTCCATTCTGGAAGAATCATGGCCTACTCGATAGGTCGAGGGGTCTTGGAGACCCTGGCCCAGGGGCAACTCCACTCACCCTTGAGGTGCTGCCTTAACTGTGCCTTTCTTGAGGAGAGTTTTTTCCAGCCTCTCAGGCTGAACAGGCTTTCTGCTATGTGGTCAGAGGACTCTCTGCTCCTGCCCTTTCTAACATTTATCCCAACTGCCAGAAAATCATCATGTGTAATAATGGATTAATCCTTACTCCATGTGGGACTGTCAGCTTCATGAGGGTGGAGTGGGGTTTCATTTCTTCCCTGTGATCACCTCAGAGATGAGTTGTGTGCATGTAGTAAGTTTTCAATAAGAAGCTGTTGATCCAAAAAATGAATGTGTTAGAAAAAACATGGGCATCAGAGTCCATGACGCCCATCATTTTCTTTCTGGATGACATTTAGCTCCAGATTTAGTCCACGATTCATCATTTTCTTTCTGGATAACATTTAGCAAATGGCTGAAACTCTTCTGACCCCAGTTCTCTCTCCCTGGAGGCTGTGCATAATGAGACTCATATTGCAGGCATGTTGAGAATATTCATGAACCTGGCATGTAACAGCTACTCAGTAGATGTCAGTTCTTCCTTCCGCCCAAGAGTTGAGAACAGAGCCTCCTAGTCCCTCCTCTCCCTTTCATTACTCCCTTTCTCTAGAGAGGAGCTCACAACTCAATGTGTCCTTCTCCTCCCTCTGGCTTCAGTAACCATCTCCTGCTGGCCCTCCCAGAGGCCACTCTCCTGCTCGCCTGTGACATCCTCTTCCTTGTTGGTGACCTGTACAGAGTTAGGGAATGACTGATCAGGCCTGATTTGAGCAGAGGCATCTCAGCACCAGTGTTTTTAAGCCATTGTGACGCACTACCCAAAAGTCCTCATTCAGCCCCAAACTCCAAGCTTAACAACCCCCTCCCCTAGGCTTCTGGGACACCATCCCCCTCTTCTGGTACTGCCTGCAGACCCCTCCTGCCCCAACTTCTTACCCCTCCACCACTCCCGCATTTTCTGCTCTCTCTCCTCCTCTTTAACTCGCCTTGGGTAAACTGCCTCCATTCCAAGGACTTGAGTTATGCCTTGATGCATTTGCCTCCCTAAAGGAAAACCTGTTTGTCTACAACAGTGTTTTTCAAAGTTTTTTTGTCACATGGCACATTTGAATCTACAGTTAAACTTCTACAGCAACTTAAATTATGTTGTTAAAAAAAAAGAATATACTTACTGTGCTTTGAACCTCTTTCAAAAAAATTTAATTAATGATCTTTAAAAAATTTTATGGCACATCTAAAATCCTCTCATGGCAGGAGTGTGCCACAGCACAAAGGCTGAAAATAACTGCTCTAAAACCTGTACTGCTGACGCCAGATGAGTAGTGTAGGCAAGGTTTCCCATGCTGACCAATTCTCCAACACTCCAGACACCAACAGGGGGTCCTGCAATTCAGTTCTGATGCTCACTACCTGGAGCTGCTCAAGTGCTTGTTTACTTGGTTCTGTGTAATTTTTTTTTTCTTTTGTAATTTTTGGCCATGGCTGGGTTTGAACCCACCACCTCCAGTATGTGGGGCTGGCGCCCTACTCCTTTGAGCCACATGCACCACCCAGTTCTGTGTAATTTTAAAGTTTATGTGTATAAAGCGAAGCTGTTTCTGTGAAACTGTGTATTTTGTAAATAAATACATTACTACTTTGAGGCTCCAAAAAAAAAAAAGCCAGGGCCTCAGCATGGAAAGTCCATTTCCCTCACTCAAGACACCAGCCATTAATAGTGGGCATCCAGCTTACCCACACTTCTGTCCAGCTTGGCTACACATCAGGGCTTCCTATGACACCCCCATGTTTGATAATTTGCTAGAATTGCTCACAGGAATCAGAGAAACGCTTTACTTGCACTGACTATTTTATGTGCATTATAAGGGGTGCGTGTGAACAGCCAGATGAAAGGGTATAAGGGGGCAGTGTAGAAGGACTCAGGGCACAGGAGCTTCTGTCTCCAGGTGCAGGGTGCCACATTCTTGGCTTGTGGATGAATTTGCCAATCAGGAGACTCTTTGAACCCTATTGTGCAGGGTTGTTATGGGGGTTCCATTACACACACGTGATTGATTAAGTGACTGGTCATTGGTGATGGAACTCAATCTCCAGGCATTCACCCCTCCCTGGAGGTTGGAGGGTGGGACTGAAAGTTCTAACCATCTAATCCAGTGGTTCTCAACCTGTGGATCAAGACCCACAGGAACTGTATTAAAGGGCTGCAACATTAGGAAGGTTGGAGAACCACTGCTCTAATCACATGGCTGGTTCCTTGAGTCACCAGCCTTCATCCTGAAGCTATCTAAGGACTTACGACCATCAGTGGACATCTTTTGAGCAGAAGAAAGATAGTCTTATCAGTCTGAGATTCCAAGGGTCTTCAAAGCTCTTGTGTCAGGAACTGGGAGCTAAGATGAAATATTTTGGACAAAAGATTCTCTGATCACACTTAACACTCAGAATGTTACAAGGGTTTTAGGTGCTCTGTGCCAGGAACTGGGGGCAGAGATCAAATATGCCATACCCTACCCACGTGTCTCCCACCCAAATCTGCCTCCTGAGCTTTGGAATTGTCTGCCTGAGTATTCACCACTGCCTTCTGACATACACCTAAAAAGAAACCCATCCAAGGTCAAGCTCTTTGCCTCTCAGCTCATTTGCATTGCTGTAAAGGAAAACCTGAGGCAGAGTAATTTATAAAGAGAAGAGGTGTATTAGGCTCATGGCTCTGCAGGTTATCCAAGAAACCTGGTACCAGCACCTGCTTCTGGTGAGGGCTTCAGAGAACTTCCACTCAAGGTGGGAGGTGTAGGGGAGCATGTGTGTGTGGAGATCACGTGGGGAGAGAGGAAGTCAGAGAGAGGAGGAGACACCAGGTTCTTTTTAGTAATCATCTCATTCAGGAACTAAGAGTGAGAACTCCCTCAGTTTCCCAGGAACACACCCAGCCCCTTATGAGAGATCCACCCAGAGCCAAAACACCTCCTACCAGGCCTCACTCCAACACTGGGGATCAGATTTCAACAAATCATCCCCAAACCACAGAACCTTCTGAGCTCTTCTACCTCCTGTGTCCCTTGTTGGCTTTGGGCTCCCTTGTGCTCTCAGTTCCTGATGTTGGTACCTCGATGGCCGAGCTTTCCTACATGATCGCTCCAGCCTGCCTCTCACCACATCAGAGCTCTGGCTTCATGCCACTGCCTCACTCTGCTACTCAGACACTTTCAGTCCCTCACCCAGAGGCCTCAATGCCCTCCTCGCAGGTGTGGTGTCCAAGGGCTTCTGTCATAAGGTCCCTACCTCCCACATCAGGATGCTGAACAGGTTCCCACCTCCCGCATCAGGATGCTGATCAGGCTTCCTCCCAGAGTTTGGCCTGGCACTCTGGGACCCATAGGCTTGGTAGGGAAGGGTGCACAACACAGAACTTTGCTGCTGTCCCTGTGGGTGGCAGACATTGGCAGCAGCGGCAGCAATTTGGCCTGGTCTTTGCTGCCACCACACATGCTTCGCCCCTTTGTGAGGGTCACCCGAGCCTCTCCCGCCAAAAGCCCCTCTGAGTTCTAAGTCAAACATGCTTATGCTTCGGTGCCTGTGGCTCAAGGAATAGGGCACCGGCCCCATATACCAGAGGTGGCAGGTTCAAATCCGGCCCTGGTCAAAAACTGCAAAAAAAAAAAAAAAGGAAAAGAAAAAAACATGCTTATGCTTCAAGGTGTGGCTCTGGTAACATTCCTCCCTGAACCCTTCTCCAGCCCTACCTCCTTTCAATAGCCTGAAAGCATTTTGTTTGTGTCTTTCAACCTGGCCACACTGTCGTTGCTATTTATCTGTCTCCACAGCTAAATTGGAAGCTTCCAGAAGGTGCTTTTTGCTTGATGGTATGTTTCTCCCAGTGCAGGGGTAGGAGCCTGATGGCTGTTAGGAACCTCCCAAGGTCTCATGTCTGGGGTTGAGTCGAAGCGGCCCCAGGTTGCATGAGCTCAGCTCTTCTGCCCCTGGTGCGCTCTCTGCCCCACTTTAAGCCAGCCCATCCTGTGGCTTCTAAAAAGCACATCACAAAGGGTCAGAAGGCCTGGGCAGTTGGACATCATCACACAACACAGGGGACGCTCCCATGTCCGGTAACAGTGGCCTTCACTCCAGCAAACTACTGTAAATGAGTAACCCAGCCTGCACCGCTCACTCTGTTCAGCAGTGAAGCTACATCGATCAGCATGACGTCCTGGAAGGGGTCCCAGGGTAAGCACTGCTTCTGGCTTTCATCCTCCTGGAGGCCTATGGTCTGGCCAAGTGATGCAAGTGCCTCCCGCCCAGCCTGTGCACAGAATAGCCTGGGAACAGCTCCATCTCCACCCCTCGAATATAAATAGGGCCTCGGTAGACCAGCCAGGGAAGAGGCTGCTTTGTCCTGTGGACCACAGTGGAAGGTAAGGTGGGAGCCCACTCAGCCCCTTCTCCCTGTCTCTCTCAGGAGAGCCTTCGCATGGAGGGTTAGGCATAGGAGCAGAGTCACGGTGGCCAAGAGTCCACCAGGCCCTCTTACCATAAGAAGGAATAGCAAGGCCAGAGCAAGCAGGGGCTGGCAGGTTGGGTCAGGTAATCAGCCTGCCCTCCCCTGAGACACGCTACCCGGCTCTGCCCATTTGCTCATCTATAAAACGGGACTAATAGCAATGCCCAGTCCCCCTCTCTCAAGAGAACTAATATAACACAGGGTGTTTCTAAACTTCAGTATAAGCTAAAAAGGTATATTCTTATTTTTTCAAGGCAGTATAAATTGGGGCTTAAGCATGTGGACAAGTCAGACTATGGGGGGCAGGTCTTGGTTTGAGTTTTGGCTCTTACTCACTGTGTGATCTCAGGTGAGTCACTGTACCCCTCTGTGCCTCTGCAAAACACCATCAACTAATTCACTTGACACGCACATATCCAGGACTTACTATGTCCCAGATATTCTCTTGGGAATGTAGCTGTCTCAGAGAAATTGAAGGCACAAACCTGCCCCCAAGGGTTTTATGTTTGCATGGGAGGAAGCAGATGAAACACGGAGCACAGCCAACACCCAGCTAGGCATGCAGACCTGAACAAGAGGAGAGAACTGAGCAGGATAAGAGAGTTGGCAGGACCCAGCCTGGCAGGGAACATTGCAGGGAGGAGATGAGGGCTGTTGTGAAGACCAGGCAGATTGGTATAAGACAAGTGCTCAGAGGAGTGCCCCACGAGTGGTAGGTGTCACAGAAGCATGAGCTGTCACCTTCACCATCAGCCTTTAGGAGCCACAAGAAGGAAAGAGAAAGAGCAGGGGAGGCTGGGAAGGAGAGGTGAAGTAGGGGAAAGGCAGGAAGGGGTCAGGCATGCCACATTACGCTCCAGACCCTGCTGCCTACACACCTATAACCGGTATGCACTGGAGCAAGACAGGGAGTGGGTGCAGCTACTTGCATCATCCAAACCCAGGCCTAGGGGTGCCTATTAGACCAGGCCCTCACCCCCCAGCTGGTTCCCATAGGTTTCCCCTGCTGCGGAACTGGTGTGGCTGTCCAGATCAGGCATGAACTGCCAACCTAGGCTTGTCTGCACAGAAAGGCCTGCGAGGAGGAGGGGGACTTTCCTGTTCCTATTTTCCATGTCACATGACTTTGCATGAGAATGGTGGATGGAATCGAATGGTGGGGAGGGCAGGTGAGACTGCAGTTGAGGTCAGAAGTCAAAGTCCCCAGAGCGGCACGAAGCACACCATGCATTTGAGCTGTTGCTCCATGTTGAGGGCAAGTACAGGTTACCAGCCTGGTGCATTGCAAGGGAAGTAGCTGTGTGTGTTCAGGGGAGACAGGACAATGTAGACACCAAGGTGGCCTTGGACCCCAGGCCTGGACCTAGACACCTTGGACCACAGCTCCAAGAAAGCCCTGACCAGTACAGGGGGAAGGGGTAAAGAGAGAGGCAGGGACAGGAAAGCTGAGAAATGACTGGTATTGCAGTCCACCCCTATATGGGAAATGAGTGAGATGTGGCACAAATCATTCAAACTGAAGGAACCGAGGGAATGAGCATTCACCCCTCCAGGGAGCAGAGTCAGATGGGACAAATTAACAGGGCTCCTGGGCTCCATCCTGGTGTGCTGTGAGGGACAATGCGGGCTAGGGAAGAGGGCTTCCAAGAAGCAGGTGCCAGAGCTCCCCTGGCCCACCCTGGTGACCTGTGCCTGGGGCAGAGGAGCAGGGGATCTAAATCCATCTCTATATCAGAGTGACCTGAGAAGTTTCCAAAAAAAACATCTACACCAGGCCCTGGTGGGGGGCATGCCTCCAGTGGGTGGGTTTGTCACTCCACGTCGGGGCTATGCCATGTGGGAAAAGTTGAGAGTTGCTTTGGGTTTGAGACGCGAGGGAAGTTCAAGCCAAGTTCTGGAAAGTAAAAAGCCCATTCCCAGGCCACACCATTTATCTTCTCAAGGGGTGGGAGGTCTATACAAACATCTAGTGACCAGCACAGGCTTGAGTCCTAAAGGGAAACTTACAGCCATGGGTTCATGCTCATGCTCAGTGCCACAGACTTGGGGCTTCAACCACAGAAGTTTATTAATTGTCTCATGATTGTGGAGGCTGGAAACAGAAGATCAAGATGTAGACAGCGTCCGTTTTTCCTGAGGCCTCTCTTCCTGGCTTGCAGATGGCTGTCTTCTCCCTGTGTCCTCAACTCTCTATCAGCGTCCTAGTCTCCTCTTCTGAAAAGGAAACTGTTCACAGTAAATTAGGGCCTACCCTAATGACCTCATTTTAATTTAACCACCTCTTTAAAAGTCCCATCTCCCCTTGTAGTCCTGAGGACTAGGACTTCTACATTACGAATTTTGTGAGATAAGGGGGCAGAGGGGGCATGATTCAACCTATAACAGTGCACTTTGCACTTGGGTCAGATAATTTCCCTGGAAGTTTGCCCCCATTTCTTCTCTTCATTGTTTGCAGCGTGATGGATTTCTATTGGGCTGAATGGTACAGGGGACAGTGGAACGACTGGAAGTCTGGCTAGAGGGCTCTTAGTGGTTACTTATTAATCACCTTTTCCCCTTCCCAAAATGATATTTCAGGGTATGAAGGAGCGAGTGCCCTGGTCAGAAATGGCTTCTGCTGGCATAGCCGTGAGGGCCATTGTCCTCTGCCTTGTGGCCTGGGCTGGCCTGGCTGCTGGAGACCGTGTGTATATACATCCCTTCCATCTCCTTGTCTACACCAAGAGCAGCTGTGAGCAGCTGGGGAAATCTAATGCAGAGACACTCAAAGAACCAACCTTCACACCCACCCCAATTCAGACCAACACAGCACCGGTGGATGAGGAGACCTTGCACCATCAGCTGGTGCTGACTGTGGAGAAGCTGGAGGCTGAGGACAAGCAGAGGGCTGCAATGATTGGGATGCTGGCTAACTTCCTGGGCTTCCGCATGTACAAGGCACTGAGCGACACATGCAACACCGCTGGCGGGGCTGGCGTGCTCTCCCCAATGGCTCTCTTTGGCACCCTGGCCTCTTTCTATCTGGGAGCCATGGATCCCACAGCCCACAGGCTCCAGGCACTCCTGGGTGTCCCTGGGGAGGACCAGGACTGCACCTCCCGCCTGGATGGGCACAAGGTCCTCTCTGCCCTGCAGGCAGTCCAGGGCTTGCTGGTGGCCCAGGGTGGGGCTGACGGCCAGGCCCAGCTGCTGCTGTCCACAGTAGTGGGCCTGTTCACTGACCTGAGCCTGAGTCTGAAGCAGACATTCGTTCAGGGCCTGGAGCTCTTCACCCCCATTGTCCTCCCTCGCTCTGTAGACCTCTCCTCGGACCCAGATCTTGCTGCTGCAGAAATAGATAGGTTCATGCAGGCTGTGACAGGGTGGAAGATGAGCAGCCTGGCGGGAGTCCAAGCAGATAGCACCCTGCTCTTCAACACCTATGTCCACTTCCAAGGTAAGGCCAACCCTTTCATCCACCCTGGCCCCAGGTCAGTGCCAAAGGGTGGCAGTTCTATGTCTCTGTGGTCCCAGTGTCCAAATGTAGCTGAGCTAAGGAGGCCAGGCTTGAGGATGGGCAGGGCATGGCTGTGAGGATGTGTCCAGGGACCATGCTGGGTTCTGCCATGGTGGCTCCATCCGAGATCCCCACCTTGTCTACAGCCCTGTGAGTGGGAGGGCAGACAGAGGGCTGGCACTTGCCCCCAAGTCCTACTGCAAACCCTGTCCATAGTGGCAGGAGCTGCTGAGAAATGCAGCCCTTATCCACAGAGCCTGTGTGACTGGCTCTGTATGGGGACCAGAGGGCTGCCAGCAGTTTCTTTCACAGCTGGGCCTGGTACTGAGATGCACCAAGGACTCCCTGGCAGAGCTCCAGGTCTGTGGAGCACTGTGTGGTGGATGCTCATCGCCCTGCAGCTATCCAACCTCACATAGAGTATGGGTTCTGGGACAATGGTGTGTCAGTACAGGGTCACTGATAGTAACAAGTGGGCCACTCTGGTGGGAGATGTTGGTCAGGGGAGGCTGTGCCTTGTTGGGGCAGGTGGGCTGGGAGCCCTGCACACTCTGTTCAGTTTTGCTATAACCTTAAAGCCGTTCTAAAAAACATTTATTTAAGAAAAGGCAAGTCTGAGTAGCATGTGGCTCAGTGAGTAGGGTTCCAGCCCCGGGGGCCCTGGCCAAACTGTAACAAAAAAAATAGCTGGGTGTTGTGGCAAGCACCTGTAGTCCCAGCTACTTGGGAGGCTGAGACAAGAGAATCGCTTAAGCCCAAGAGTCTGAGGTCACTGTGAGCTGTGACACCACAGCGCTCTACTGAGGGCAACAAAGTGAGACTCTGTTTCAAAAAAAAAAAAGAAAAGAAAGAAAGAAAAAGAAAAGGCAAGTGTGGCAAACGACAGACTTCAGGCCAGGACAGATTTGGAGTTGAGGTTATCAGGTTGGGTGCTAGTGGGCTAGTTCCTTCAGGTGACAGATGTGGAATCTCAGCCCCAGTGCCGGGCACACCCTGTGTCTCTTGCAGTTGATAGGCACACTCTGTCTCCTGCCTTAGTGAGCTCAGATGCTGCATTTTGCAGAAGACTCTGGGGCTGGGGAGGTCCTGTGGCCAGGAGAGTGTGGAGTGGCCTGGAGTAGGACCGGGAAGGAGGCTGAAGCAGGACAGAGGGCAGGAGAGGGGCCTTGGTGTCAGCCAGACCCTGGTATTGCCCTGCCCCACTGAGTCTTACCCTCCTCATCTGGGTTTCAGGGAAAGTGAAAGGCTTCTCCCTGCTGGCTGGACATCAGGAGTTCTGGGTGAACAATAGCACCTCAGTGTCTGTCCCCATGCTCTCGGGCATGGGCACATTCCAGCACTGGAGTGACACCCAGAACAACTTCTCGGTGACTGGAGTGCCCTTGGGTGAGAGCGCCTGCCTGCTGCTGGTCCGGCCCTGCTCTGCATCCGACCTGGATAAGGTGGAGGCCCTCGCCTTCCAGCATGACTTCTCCAGCTGGATGAAGAACCTGTCTCCCCGGTAGGCACCTGGGGGGCTCCCTGGACAGTAGGGGTGCTGCGCTGTCCATTTGTCAGGGTGGGTGGACACATGTGCTGGCGTGTGCTGAGCCTTGGGGCCTTGCTCTGGCAAGGAGAACTGTGTGTCTGTCATCATCTCTCCGGCCATCCACAGAGCTCTTGAGCTGACATCTGCCTTCCAGGTGCAGGCAAGGTAATGGAGGTGAGCAGGAATGCTTTCCCTGTACTTATTTACTGGCCAGTTTTGGAGGGAGAGAGAACATTGCAGTCCCCTCTCGGGAGGGCACCTGTGGCCCCCACATCCATGGACATGCAGCACACAGGAGTGTCCTGCAACAGCCCCCCAGGACAGCCTGGGCCACTCTAAGACCTGGCTGGGGGCTTTCTCAGCAGGGTTCCCCTCCACTCCACCACCCTCCTGTTGGAGGCTGGGTAATGGGAAAAAGGTGTCATTAACTCCTCTTGACAAAAATAGCCACTTTAGTCCAATGGATCACTGGATATGACCTGCATATCAGGTCCAGGTCAGCGAGGCCTAGAAATCTGCTCCCAAAGACAGATATGAAGGGACACAAATGGCATCCTAATGTCAACTCTGCTTTTTTCAAGTGTGTGTGTGTGTGTTTAATTATGGTAAAATAGACATAAAATTTGCCATCTTAACCATTTTTAAGTGGCAGTAGCTGCACTCACATTGCTTGTAACTGTTACCACCATCCACCTCCAAAATTTCTCCTCTTCCCAAATTGAAACTCCGTACCTATTCAATACTAAATCCCCACTCACTTCCTGCCACCTCCTGGCCACCCCTGTGATGTCCCCAACCAAGGTCCATCCAGGTTGTGGCCCATGTTGGCGTTTCTTGCTTTGTAAGGCTGGATGTGTTTTCTTGAGTGGATGGACTACTTTGTGTTCATCTGTGCGTCCATCCATGAACATGGGGTTGCACCCAGCTTTTGCCTGCCGTGAACACTGCTGCTGTGAACATGGGTGTTCGGCTAGCTCTTGTGAGGTTTTGGTGTGTCCCTGGAAATGTCCATAGGCTCTCAGGGACATCAGGCCCTCTATGACAGTCTACGCAACTGACGCAGCAATGTGCTTAGCAAAGAGGATGGCACTCCCTTTCCGTAGGTGTCTTGCCATCACAAGTACTGTTGAGCGGTACTAGTGAGACGTGCTGCATTATTTTAGACAACAGCATTGTTAAAATTATCCACGTAACACATCTTCAACAGAACCAGTCTAAAAACAGAAGAAACTGGCTTGGCACCCATAGGTCAGTGAGTAGGGTGCCGGCCACCTACACTGAGGCTGGTGGGTTCGAGCCCACCCAGGGCCTGCTAAAACAACAATGACAACTGCAACAACAACAACAAAAAATAGCCCAGGTGTTGTGGCAGGTGCCTGGAGTCCCAGCTACTCAGGAGGCTGAGGCAAGAGAATCACTTAAGCCCAAGAGTTTGAGGTTGCTGTGAGCTGTAATGTCACAGCACTCTACTGAGGACAACATAGTGAGACTCTGTCTCAAAAAAAAAAAAAATTAAAAACAAGAGGGACCAAAGAACAGACAATCCTTCACAGTTAATGACCTGAGATCATGTTCTGCGTCCCTCTTGTAGTATTTCAAACGATGTAAACTTTTTTTAGTGTATTTTTTGCTATTTTTTTCCCAAGGGTGAGATGACCTAGTTGGGTGAGAAAAACAAATGTTCCCTTCCTCAGGGACAGGGGCAAGGTGGGCCTGGCTTCCCCGTGTGGCAGGGAAACTCCCTATGGGAGCTCTTTGTAACTTTTCTGACTGTGCCTTGTCTTCCAGGGTTATCCGCCTGACCATGCCCAAGCTGCAGCTACAAGGATCCCACGACCTGCAGGACCTGCTCTCCCAGGCCAAGCTGCCCACCCTGCTGGGCACCAAGGCGACCCTGGGCAAAATCAGTGACGCCAACCTCAGAGTGGGGAAGGTGCTGTGCGAGTTGGTATCTGTGTCTCACAGAGTGGGAGATGCCAATGGGAGGACATGGAGGAAGCACCAGGCAGGCCGGTGGGGTAGGAGGGAGAGGAGAATAGGGCCAAGGATGGGAGAGAAGGGGCCAGAGCTTTCTGGAGCCCTCCAGGGACAGTGCATAGCTTCTGCTCCTGCCTTGCGTGTGTTCTGCAGCCTGCTCAGCCTGGGATAAGGAAAGTGAGCATCCCCGGCCCAAACCCCTTCCACAGGGAATCCTTAGCAATAACAGACCTCCCCTCTGCCACATGGGACGATGCACACTGTGATCACCAGACACACCTGCTGCACTAGGCACCATGCTCGGTGCTGGGGAGGAGGCGGGTTCACCCAGCAAGGCATGAGCCCTCTGTGCAAAGTCAGCTAAGTGCTGGTAGGCCGCAGAAGAGGCACCAGGAATTCTGCCCTGACTAGCAAGGTGGAGAATGGAGGCCTGAGGGTGTGAGGGGCATGCACCTTTGCCTACCCTGAGGGACAGGCACTGCTGAGCTGGACAAACCTCCTCCTCAGGGCAGCAGCACAGCCCCCTGGGCCCTTGGGTGCCATCCCCATGTCACTGCTTTGCAGGTGATGAACAGCATTCTTTTCGAACTCAAAGCCGATGATGGAGACCAGCCCACAGAGTCTGCCCAGCAGCCCAATGGGCCTGAGGTCTTGGAACTGACCCTGAGCAGCCCGTTCCTGTTTGCTGTGTACGAGCGCGACTCCAGAGCCATTCACTTCTTGGGCCGTGTGGCCAACCCGCTGAGCATGGCATGAGGCCAGGGCTCCAGAGGAAGGGCCCTGCAGGGCCTCTGGCCTTGGCCCTCAGGATGAAGGCCAGCAGCACACAGCAATCCTGGGCAAAA
The DNA here is from genome assembly GCF_027406575.1 of Nycticebus coucang. Taxonomy (NCBI): domain Eukaryota; kingdom Metazoa; phylum Chordata; class Mammalia; order Primates; family Lorisidae; genus Nycticebus; species Nycticebus coucang. Next base: position 33,493,184 of record NC_069789.1, on the reverse strand, counting down.
TAAGGGATTTGTCCAGTCCCTACCTTTTCTTCTGACGCGTCAACTCTAAGTTGGAAAGCAGCTTCTGTCTTTGGCAAAGTGGTGCCATGCAGAGTGAACAGGAGAAGTCTGACCTCACACACAGGCCTCCCAGGTTGCTGGGTATATTTTGGAGGCTGGGGGTGGGGAACCAGGAGCTGAAGTTTAGCACAGGACTATTTTCCCAGAAAGAATTTAGACAGACCAACTAGTTTGTGGAACCAAAAACTGTTCCTTTTTTAGGTGAGAAGAGAAATTGACTTTTCAAATTAAAATATGCCTTTTTTCATTGCCTTGGTTTATATTTAGCTTAACGAGTGTGAGACTATGACCTTCCTGCAGTTACCACACTAGTTTAGATATTTGTGAATTTTGAACAACAAATTACAAAAAACACAAATGTCTGGATTTGTTAGAATGTGAAACCATGGCCAGTTGGCCCGCACTTGTGTTAGTAATAAATGTCTTGAACAATAAACAAACAAAAAAAATTATCTTTCATTTAGCAGCAGAAGAGACACAGGCATTTGAGCTAACAGGCTGTGCAAAGAGAAGCCAGGACCGGGGGTGGAGTTTCCAATGCAGGCCTGGGCTGGCACTTAGTATCTGGAGAAGTTTTAGGGAATGGGTTTCTTTGGACATATCCATTTGTAAGCAGTGGTGGCCATCTGTGTGATGGCTGGGCGACAGGGAGCAGGAGAGGGCAGGGACCTGGACAGATGGGCATTTCCCCCCACCCCAGTGACGCAGGGTCAGATGGCTGCTCGTCCTGTGCCTGTAGAATGGAAGGCAGAGAAATAAATCTTCATGAATAAATATTAGCAAGTTCCTTTCTCTCTGTTGAGTGTCTCTGCTTGTTTCCCCTTAACAGGATTAGACTTGTGAGATCCTGGGCAAAGCAGAGGAGGTGGGCTCTTCCTGGGGATGTCAGCTGGTAATGGTGATGATGCTTCCTTATGTTGGGAAACCACTTTATCTTCCTTGCCTCCATAAATGTTGAAATAGGGAAGCAACACAGCACGTTAGCTGTCAGTCAGAGCCAAGGCGGACCTGCCACGCAGCCCTTCAGATGTCAGTCTCCCCCAACCCCGGGCGTCTCCCTCTGGTCTTGAGAGCATCTCCCTGCCTTCGACTCAAGAAGACAGCTCCTCCTTTAGTTCTCATGTTTGGGACTTTTTGCCACATCAGTTGCCTGTAGCTCCTTCACCATAAGGCACATCACCAGTTTTATTTGAGGTCACCTTTTGTTTCCATGCTTAGTGCTCCCTGGTTTGGTCTCGCCTCAAGGCTTGGATGGTGAACGCTGGTTACTGGCACTCTCTGAAATGGCTACTGGACACCAAGTCCCTGGAAGGACTGGAAGTACAGGGACCAGGAGTCCTTTACAGCCTTGCTGTTCAGCGGAGGTAGCAGCAATCCTGGTAGCTTCTTAGGGATACAGAATCTCAGGCCATGCCTGAGCCTGCAGAGGCAGCCTCTGCATTTTTACAGGAGGCCCAGGCTTTGAGGTCACCCATAACGCCCTGAGACGGCACTGCCGCACACTGGAGAACAGATTGTTTGAGCACAGACTTTATTTTAAAGGCAGTTGGCAGTAGACTAACCAATTTTACTCAGCAGCTGCTCAGCCTCTGGAAACCAGAAGCAGTACAGGCTTGGACTGCGTTTGCTGTGTGAGTTATGAGTGGGAAGCTGGGTCAGACAGATCTCTGGAGTGTTAAAAATGTCAACATTTGCAGGTTCCTTAACACACCTACAAATATTAATTCTAGGGGTCTGGTGTGTGTCTCTTAAGCAATTCCTCACTGTGTTCTAAGTTTTCCTGGGTGGCCATACACCTGTCCTCAGACAGGGCAGTATGTGGCAGCTGCGATCCCTGGTGACATGAGACAGGCTGGGCATAGGGACCACAGCTGGAGGGATGCTTCAAACTGCCCCTGAGGAAATCCAGTGGGTCCCAATCTCATAATGAATTTGGAAAGCTGAAAGATTTTTGTTATTCATTTGGGAGCAAAACCCAACCTGAACAGATGTGAGGCTGCCTAAGGTCATCACATTATGAAAGTTGACAGTGTGAATATTCCTAAATTCGCTCCTCAAAGATGCCTGTGTGTTTGATTATAAGATGACATTCCCAGGAATGGGTCGGGAAGTCTAGGATACATTATAGACAGTAAACCACTGTACCTTGCTACACCCCAAGACACTCCGACCCCCAAAACATGCGCCGAACGGCCGGGATGGGGTTGGAGTGTGAGCACCATTCCATGTGCGTCTCCCCAACAGACTATATTTTTTAGAGCAGTTTTAGGTTCATAGCAAACTTGAGAGACAGGTGCAGAGGTTTCCCATATACGCCTTGTCCCTCAAGACTTCCCCCACAGTCACCATCCCCCCCAGAGAGGGCCATTTCCCACAAGCCATAATGAAACATGAACACAGGATGGTCCACTCATCGCCAGTGATGTGGTCGTGTCGGCACCAATTCTGTAACACTAGAGCCACTGCTTTTGCTGCTGGAGCAACATCTGGACCCCAAGACCAGGGTTCCTTGGTTATTCAGAAGCACTTGCCTCCCACACCACGGGAGCTCAGGAGGGCTATCCTGTGGCATGTGGCAGCCCTGCCCATAGGCAGGTTTTGTGACTATGTGATTCTCACCTGGTAGTTCTACGAAGCCACAAGGAATTACTGGTAATAACCCCAGACAGGAGGTTAGGGAGTGTGTCTAAGGAAGTGCCAAGTCCATTTTCTTCTGTTAGTTCTGGACATGCAGCTTGACAATAGCCTCCAGCCCCTGTATGACTGAGCTCCATCCACTGGAGTGAGTGGAAAGTCTGTGCTCACCCAAACTTGGGCCATAGCCCCCAGTGGGTGTCCCCTCACACTCTCTCCCTTTCTGGTTGGCTGCAGTAGAAGGGAGTAGGCTGAGCAGTGGCCTCCTAAAAGACATGTCCAGGTCCAGGTCCTAACTCCCAGAACCTATGACTGTGACTGTGTTTGGAAAGATGTGACCAGGTTAGGGATCTCAAGATAAGATTATCCTGGATTAATCGGAAGGGTGTGGTGTCCTGAACCCAGTGACTGGTATCCCTACAAGTCCAAATGGGAAAAAACATAGAGGGAAGGCCACATGAAGACAGAGGCGGAGACTATGGCCACCTAAAGCCACCAGGAACTGGGAGGAGGTAGAATTCTCTCCCACAGCCTTCGGGGACTGTGCATGCAGCCAGCTGACTCCCTGGGCTTGGACATCTGCCTGCAGAGAAGACATTTCTGTTGTCGTAAGCCACCACATCTGTGGTAGTTTGTTAGACAGCTCTGGGAAATAAATATAGACAGTTCCCCAGAGAGAACCACAGGAGAGCTAGCCTCCTAACGGTGTGACATCTCCCCAGCAGGAGCAGACTTCCGTGCACTGCCTGTGTTTAAGCCACGCTGTGGAGTCTTCATATTACAAAAGTTGAAAATAATTAGTTTTACAGTAAAAATAGGTATTACTCCATCTTTAAACTTTACTCAGTGACTCTCCAAAGCAGAAGGACTAGAACATCTATCAAAGAAAGAAGAGATGCTCTGGGGAGCAACAGAGGAGCATTCTGAAACTTGGAGCTTTTTATCCAAAGTTTTGTTTCTTAAACCTAGACATAGGTATTACGACTTCGAGGCTATCACTACTGTGAGTTACCCTGTTTCCTCAAAAATAAGACAGCGTCTTATTTTAAGGTGTGCTCCTAAAGATGTGCTAGGTCTTATTTTCAGGGGACGTCTTATCTTTCCTGTAAGTAGGTCTTGTTTTCGGAGGATGTCTTATTTTCGGGGAAACAGGGTATTATATTAAGTCCAGGGCCTCTTGGGGACTGATGGAGGCCAAAGAAATCAATTTGTGTTCCAATCCTGGACTGCTAACATCTGTTCTAGTGCTGGTACTAGGGAGGGAGGGTTACCCAATGGTTAATAAACTGGGCTCGGGGACTACCGGGCCTGGGTTTAAATCCCATTTAATAGTTACCTGAATGACTTAGTTTGCCTGTTTCCTCAACTGTAAGATGGGAATAATAATGCTGGAATTCAATGGGGCTAATAATTATATCCTTCTTCTCTGTTTTGAAACAAATGAAAAAGGAAAAGAGGAAGGAAAGTAGGGACAGCACTAGGGGTCTATGGTTGATGGCTGGATTGACACAAGAGCCATGTGGCTGCTCAGACAGCTTCACACCAGGTCAACTTAACTAGGCTGAAAGCATGCCCCCACAACTCTCCGCAGATGGCTTGAGGCTGGCCTTGGCCACACACACACCTACAGGAAGCTGGGAAGGTGACGTGAGGTGGTGGTGTGGCCCTATGTGGCAGGCTGCTGCGGGATGGTGCTCTGAGCAGCTCGCCCTGTTCACACTGCTGCACACTCTGCTGCAGCTCCTTCAGCTGCCCCCAGATCCTGGGCCAGGTGCATGCATAGCTTCCACCTTCCGTTGTGGATCACCCCATCACCAAACCTGTGAGTCCTAGAGGAAGCCAAGGCCAGATGTGGCCCATTTACCCTGTGGGTTCCAGCTCACCCTTGCTCTCCCATTCATGCCTTTCTTCTGATAGCCCAGCTAGCCCTAGGCCTAGCACCACAGCCTTCCTGGCCAGCTCTGGCTCCCACACTGGATGTGTCAGGCCCTGAGAAGAAATCCCTCCTGCTCTCTCTTGTGGTTCTATCTCTGACCTGTCTTTCTACTCTGAATTCCAGTGCTCAGGCCTCTCCAGGGCAGGGCCTCCACAGCTAAGCCTGGAATGGAAGCTCTTTCCAGAGCAGAAAAAGGCAAGAGGGCCACCACCTCAAGACAGGAAGGGGAAGCTTTCCTTGTAGGGCTGGCTGAATATGTGGAAGCTCCCAGGACTCCATACACGCTTCTTGGTGTGTCCAGCCTCCCCCATCACTATGCTGAAAAGCCACTCCTGCCAACTCCAGGGTCTGCTTTAATTCCCAACCATTTTCTTTTCCTTTCTCTTCCTCCAGCTAACCTTTGAACAAAGAACTGAGGTGCACAGGAATGCAGACTGGTGCGTGCACGTGTGAGCTAATGAGCCAGCTGCACTAGTGCCACTCCCAACATCCCTAACTCTTCGTGCAGGATGGTCCTCCTTCCCCCTATGTCCACTTCAGCCTGGCAGAGAGGGTGGACCCTAGTGCACTTGCTGGTCCTCCATGGAAGGGGCCTCTGCTCACCTGAAGGGTCAGGGCTGGACAGGGTCCATAGGTGCTTAAGAAGCATCTGCCTGCAAGGGAACAAGTGCTGTTCTAGGGCACGAGTGACAAGAGGAATTTACAAATAAAAGGTACACACACTCTCAGCAGACACTTCTTTTATTCAGAAGTAAGTCTTTCCTGCTGGTTCTAGCTCCTGAGAGAGGCCTGGGTGAGAAGCAGGACAGACTGAAAGTGGAGGACTGCCACCTGATAGCCTCTTCCAGAAAGCCCAGAAGTGGACACAGTTCTGGCCATTTCAGAGAAGGGCATTTGCACATCACACAGCCACTCCACTATAGTCGTCACTCCCAACGCAGCCGCAGGGAGACAACCTTTTATACTTAGACATATATATTTGCTTTAATCATATTTTAGAAATTGGCTCTCCTACACCAAGATTTACAATAAAAATAAAACAATCTGTTCTGTAAACTATAGTAGAAAGTTTCAAAGGTTTAAAAACTATCTTCCATACAATGGAAAAGGCTTTTGTGTTCTTTTTGGGTGAAAGAAGACCCAAATATGCTGAGAAAAGATGCAGGGCGTGTTGCCAGAGTGACGATGCTGGAAGTACTTCTTTGCCATGGAGACTTGCTGAAAGTACAGAACCACTTTCTTCTTTGCCATGGAGGCTTGCTGAAAGAACAGAACCACTTTCTTCTTTTCTGGCTTGAAGCCAAACTTTCCTCTCCCCTGGGACCTTCCAAGATGCCTAAGGCTGCTCTGCCATTGCCTGGTCCTTGGCAGCAGCAACAAGCTCTGTGAGAGCTGGGAAGCTCTTTATGTTGCTTGTGTGTAGGCCCATCTTTTGTATCTGCAAAGCCATGGAAATGAGTGTTGTTAATGCATTTTAAGCTGAACGTGGAAAAGATACCCGTATAAAGAACAGAACATAATCTTCACTCCCACCCTCTAGTACACCAGAAAAATATAGTTCCCCAAAGACCTGGAGGGCATTTTTCTTCTTTACAGCAAAGGATTTGCTTATTGCAAAATGTTAGGTTTTAAGGTCAAACACTTAGCATTCTAATAAGCCAGTATGTTTATTTATCTCTATCGATCAAAGACGACAGGATAAAAACCTCTTTTGTGGACTTAAAATTCTAGAAAAGAAAATTCACACTAAAAGAAATTAAAAAGTGAACTATTTTGTAAGTGGAGAATTTTCAAAAAAGTATTGGCCTAAATTCTTAGTTTCTTAACATACTGGCAACAACCTTTTAGAATCTAATGAGCTGAAAACTCTTTGGCAGAGCAACTACTATGGATTATTCCAGTAACCAAGACGTGGCATACTATGTTCCCACTTTTGTTTAAAAACAACAGCAGCAAATACAAACACTGAAGCCTGTCAGCACTCTGCGGTTAGTTCTGTGGCTTGGGAAGACTTTCTCTTATCTTTCCACATCCCTCCTTCCTCCTGTCCTTTCTTTCGCTTACTGGCTCTCCACTTTTCCTAAAACAAAATTTCTTGCTCGTAAAAAGACAAAGTTTCTCTTGTGAAATATAGACATGTAGCAATTGACTTTTGCTGGAATCTATCTCTAAATGTACATCAAAGCAGAAAAAAATTTATATTTTCAGATGACCCTGAAATATAAAAGAAATTTCATAGTGAGTTAGAAAACAAAGTGTCTTCTGATGAAATTTTTATGAATTTACTTTTGTTCTCTGGCAAAGGTCTTTTTGAGGATCTTCTGCTATGTGGGAAACCTACAAAATTTAGAAAGCCAGTTTCTGAGTATCTAAAACTTTTATGATACTATGAGGACAACACCTCAGTAAAATCAAAAAGGCATTTGTTGCATTTTATCCATATCACCTCCTGAGTGATAACATATGCATTAATATTCAACCATATATTATGAGTCTAAAATCTGTGTTTTATAGAAAACCTATAAAACCCAGGGAGGCAAAAAAGTTGTGCTCAGAGGACTTCTCACATGCTACAGGAGGGTGATGCTTTCATAGTGATTCTAAACTAAACCAGCAAGAAGCTCAAAAGACATGGATTTAGTGCCAACTACCATCAGGCATTTTCTAGGTAGTCAACCAAAAAGACATGTCTCTGAGTCGACATTACAGTGGGCTCCATGAGCCCAGCCACTGGGCTACCAAGCAGAGGTCACTAGCACCACAGAACCCTCTGTTAGACTTCAAAAAGGGAATTCTCACTATTCTTCTACCTTTTTTCTCTCATAATACCAAGAGGCAAATTCTTCACCTTCAAAGTAACCCGAGGCCCAGGATCTACTTAACCCCTGGGGACAACTCTGCAGCCACCACAGCAGCACCCTAAGCTCCCATGACCTGCTGGGCCCTCAGAACTTGGTTTTGGATGTGCTGGACTGCTGATGCTGATGGGTCACCTGCTCTCCTAAGTATTCCACGTCTAAGGCCAGCTGCAGCCTGATTTTGTTGTCATCACTCATGCCACCGCTGGGACCAACAGGGTTAGTGGGAGTGGTTTTTCGGGCCTGTTTTAGGCGTTTCAGGCTCTCTTCCATTTTCTTCACAGAGTTCAGTACATCTGACACGGTTTCATAGTACCTTGAGCACAAAAAATGTTATTTGTGGGTAACACCAAACAGAATATTTGTGGGTAACAGATACTTGTGGGTAACACCAAATAGAGTAACTGGCTTTGTGGAACCAAGAAGACATTTTTAAGATAAAAACTAATTTCCAACAAAAATTCAGCCATGATAAACATTTAAAGTTTCTTAAGGTTGTTAAGAAAAACTTTAAGTCTCCAGCACAGCACTCCCAGAACTTAAAAAATACATGCATGGATTTTGTTTAAAATTCTAATTTCTAACACTAAGAGAAAAATCATAGGCCAATTTGTCTTTTGTCTGTTTAGGGTAGACAGCTGTAGCTCATTCCCCAGACCAAGTAACAAGTCCATTTCAAATCAGTTCTAGGAACTGTTCATCTTTCAAAGTGTACATCTATAAGTATTTCAGAATTTTAAATAAAATTCACTGCCTTCAAAATATTCTCAGTATAATCTTCCAATTATAAATGAATTATATGTGTGTCTATACACACACACATATAAATATATATATATACTTTTTTTTTTTTTTTTTTGAGAAAGAGTCTCACTATGTCACACTTGGTAGAGTGCCGTGACATCACAGCTCACAGCCACCTCAAACTCTTGGGCTTAAACGATTCTCTTGCCTTAGCCTCCCAAGTAGCTGGGACTACAGGCGCCTGCCTCATTTTTTTGTTACAGTTGTCATTATTGTTTGCAGGTCCGGGCCAAGTTCAAACCCACCAGCCCCGGTGTATGTGGCTGGAGCCCTAACTACTGTACTATGGGTGCCAAGCTAAGTGAATTATATTTTAAAACTTTGTCTACAAGCTAATTACTTGGCAATTAGAATATCTTTGCCTGAAAAAATAGTATTATATACATTGTTATGTTCTTAACCCATAAATGGCTGCTAAACAAAACAATATTGCAAAATTAACAATTATTAATAATTAAACAAAATCACTAATTCAACCAAATATTAATCTCTCCAATGTAATTCAACACTGGCATTTGGGGGGGAAGGTAGATTTAATTAGAAATGAAGTGATAATCAAAGGTTTTAGAAATTATTTGTCAATTGTAATTAAAACAAACGTTGTCCTTATGTCTCACTAACACAAGTCCTTTCATCACCTGGCATAATTACAGCCATTCTAGGCTGACAGGCCAGAGCAGAGACAGGACTTCCCAGAGGGACGTGGCTGGACCTGGGAGTGTGACACCTGCAGTAGAGGCAGGTGGGCCCTAGCAACACAGGGCACCAAGAATAGGGCTAGCCTGGCTATAGTTCAGGGCACCAAGAATAGGGCCAGTCTGGCTATGATGCAGGGAGGGAACGTGGCCCCAGGACTGTCCATGTGGGCCTCTTGAGGAGAGGGAGTGGACCGAGGACCACACTCTGACTTGTCCAGTGATGAGACGCTGGAGGTTCTCACTGTCTCACCTCCCTGGGACCCTGAGAGGGCCTCAGGGGATTTCCTCCTTCAACTTTTCTAAGTAAGGCCACCCAGTCTCCTTTTAGTTTACTTACCTGTGAGTGCTCTCAGAGAGAGCACCTTCTAACCACTGCTGAATTATTGCTTGTTTGAGCTTGTCCTTGTGTTTGCTCTGAAGCTGGTAAAATGGCTTCACAGCACTGTCCACATAAGAGGAAGCTGTAGTTGGGACCTCCTGGAATAATGTGGGTAGGGGTCAAAGACACATAGGGGAAAAAAAGGGAGTAAGTTACCCAAGCTTCAAGTTCAAAAGGAAACTGAGAATGTTTCAGTTTTGAGATAGGTACCACTTCCACCCCTCCCTGAAAGTAACACAGTTGCCTGTACATCTGCAGGGGCTTCCTGGAGAGCAGGAGCCAGTTACAAAGAACAAGCACAAGATGAAAGGCTGGACTAGGTAAGTGCTGGGACAGCCACCAAGAGCTCAGTCCCATAGGGCCCTGGCTCCATAACTGCATGCCCACACCGATCACCTGGTGATCTCACTGAAGTTCTTGCTGGGGGGGTGGGAAGATGGAGTGAAAGGGTTGAGTTCTAAGATTAGTTTCCCTAAGGAGCACCGACCCACTAGGTGAAGTTAATAGTCAACCGACTGGCCTCTGAGAAGCGAGCTTCCAGAGTGAGTAATTCAACCTTTCTTAGCTCTCGTTCTTTCATCTGTAAATAGGGACACTAGCACAGCTCCTTGAGAGAAGTAATGGTAATGCATATGAAATGTTTAGCATAGTGCCTGCCTTTAGTGCTAACTCTCAAGAACAAATATACTACTATAACTTCCTAGCCTGACTGGGAAGGCAAAGTTGGTAGATTATCCCGCCCCCCCCCCCCAAAATCAATGTAGAAAAGGTCTCTCTCTCCCTCCCACTTTCAAGTGGGAGCTTCAAGTCACACCAGAAAGAGCAAATGAACAATGTTATCTGCAGTGCAACCGATGTGTACACTTCAAATCACCTTAGGTTACTTATGACACCTAACCCTATGCAAGTTCTGTGTCAACAGTTATACTATATGTTTTATTTGTGTTATTGTTTATTGCTGTATTGTTATTTTGTTATTACTATTTTTTAAATTAAAAGTAATGTTTTTGATCTGAGTTTGGCTGAATCCATGGATGTGGAACTCAGGGATCCCGAGGGCCAAGTGTACTTTCAAGAACAATATGAAGGAAACAAGATATAAAGCTTGAAATGCAAAAATATGACGACAAAAAAGTATAGGACTTAAGAATGTTACTAAAGTGCTTTTTTTTTTTGAAGAAAGTACTATTTCTTAAAGCCAAAAGACTTGAGAAAAAGATCATACTCCAAAGTCCACCCGCACAGTTCCTCTGTCCAGAGCACCTTCCTGCCCACCTACACAAAACAGGATGAAATTAAGTCTGTCTCAGCTACCCCTATCTCTGGCTGTTCTAATACTTGTTTTCCCACCTCAGAGTTCTTTTCAAGGAATGGTGCTGACCTTATTGGTTCTTCGGTAAAGCCTGGGAACCTCCAGGACACTTTTCAGGTAGCTGAAGCAAGAGTCACTTAAATCTTTAACAATCTTGCTGCTCAAGGAAGGCATAGAAGCTGACAAGGAATACTGGGAATCCTTGAGGGCTTCTGTTGAAATATAAAGATTGGATTTAATCGTTCCATCCAGGCCCAGATATAAACTTCCTACTGTCGTAATGGAGCATATAGTCTAATAAATCAAATCAAATTAACAGAATTAAAACAAGTTTTATTTAGGTATATTACTATCACAGAACGGAATAGAGAAACAACCAAGGATTTACAACTAGAAAAGAAAATGTTAATTTAAATATATCCTACAGTCTATGAAACTTTAAATTACTTTTTATTCAAAGATTTGCTGAGTCTGAAAATTCATTTTTACCTGAGATAGAAGAAAAATTCTTAAAGCCAATCATTTCAAGTTTTGGCTTGATTGTTTCCAAGAGTTCTGGAAGCTGAAATAAATATGCACTTTATATTTCAGTTACTTTTCAAAGGAAGAGGCAATTCTATTTGCATATACAAACTCAAGAATACTGATAATGAATGGCGAAACTAAAATCAAAACTTTCAGTAATTTTCATTACAGAAAAGCAACAGTCTTAATGCTTTCACTATAAAAGATTTAAGCAACATGGGAGACCGCATGGCTTCATGGCTATTCACAGGCATAAAAAAATAAGCAGAAATATCAGCTATTCTGTGGCTCTCTGTAATACAAAAATAGCTCACAATAAAGGCCATATTCTTGCTCAAAACATACAACTGCTTTTATTCAAAATAGAATTGATTCAAACACCACCAAATATTTAAACTTGAGAAAAGCAGAATTGTGTATCAGAGGATTTAATCACTGAATTCACCCCACCAAGTTCTCTTAACGTTAAAAGCAAAAACATATGGGACCTACAGAGAAAAAAAGGAAGATGATTTAATATTTTAGCACTTTCAAAAGATAGCTGACAATTAACAGTAAACAGAAAATATTTGGGAATGTGAATTAAAAATAATGAGAATCGGGCGGCGCCTGTGGCTCAGTGAGCAGGGCGCCAGCCCCATATACCAAGGGTGGCGGGTTCAAACCCAGCCCCGGCCAAACTGCAACAAAAAAATAGCCGGGCGTTGTGGCGGGCGCCTGTAGTCCCAGCTACTTGGGAGGCTGAGGCAGAAGAATCGCCTAAGCCCAGGAGTTGGAGGTTGCTGTGAGCTGGGTGACGCCATGGCACTCTACCGAGGGCAATAAAGTGAAACTCTGTCTCTACAAAAAAAAAATAATAAAATAATGAGAATCTAGCCACTAAAGATCGTGCCTGAGTAAGCAGAGGTAATGAAAATAAAAAGTGGAGCATGACTTTGCTCTGAGCTTGTCCCATTGCTGCTGAAAAGGAATGAGCACACCCAGAAGGGAGATGAAGAAGAGCTCTCTCTCGAGGGCATCTGCCTTTTGCATATGCTGCCTTCTGTGAGAACCCAGAACCAGGCACCTTGCACCCTCTGAGACACAGCTTACCTGCTCCTGAAGCCTGTCCAGGTCTGCAACCACACACACAAGCTGAGCACTGGAGATACAGACCACAGGTTTTGTTTCTGGAGGACTGCCTCCTTGGTCTTCAGTACTTCCGTGGGCAAGGGAAGGTTCTTTGCTACCAGCTACCAAAGGTTTTTTGATCTCCTTGGCACTTTCATTAGAAATGGGCCTGAGTGAAAGCTGAAAAAGGATTTCACCAAGTATTTTTACGCCAGCAAGATACATGTACATTACACATATACATATATGAAGTCAACGACTCCTCATAGACACAAGTTGTCTCAAAGCATTCAGTACAGATTTATTAGTGAAGGAACACGCATCGTATCTCCACAGGTAGGATGAGGAGGGAAGAGTGGAACAAGGACACACTGTAACCCTGTGCACATCTGCCCTTCTTAAACACAGGTCTAACCTCTGGTAGTGCAACATAACATGCAAAAAGGAAATGACTGAGTCCCAACCACAGTAAAGTTAATTTCTGGAACATGATAGGTTTTAAAAAATTAACTATATTAGGTAAGTAACTTACAAAATTTACTTAATAAATTCATAATTATAATTAATCAGAGTAAGAAAATCAAAACCCAAACCTCATTCAGCTTTGAATAATACAAACAACAAAGTGTTCTCTGCATAACATATTCTATGCAAAGGAAAGTCCAAAGGGAAGTACACTATCTCAATGAGAGAATGGGCTAGTGGTACTCAAGGTAAAATGAGAATCATTGGCTAGCAAGAATGCATGACTTGGCAGGTGCAGGCCTTTAACCCAGTATCCTAGGAACCACACGTGGTCTTCAGAAATGGTGATGGACCAGGCAGTCTGCCGAGACCCTTCTGAGTAGAGGGAAGGCAGCAAGGAAAGAGGAACTAAATTCCACTGAATTCCCACTACCTGCCAGGGGCTTCTATCCACAAATAAATCCTCATAAAAGTCACATGTACACAATAGAAGCTGTTTCTCCATTTCCAGATGGAGAATCTGAGACTCAGCTTAATTTTCCCAAGTTCACAGAAGTAGAAAGTGGAAGAGTCAAGGTATGATGTTGCCTGACTCCAGAACCTACGTTTGTTGATTAAAAGGAAAGAAGGTGACCACGTTCCTCTCCTCCTCCAGATAAAAAAGATTATATTCTTTTCAATGTGTGCTATCTTCATGTTGCCTTTTTATTAAAGAACATAACTCTCTTTCCATACTTCTCACACTGTGATGACTGGTTTCCATGAGTATCTGTCACTGAGACTGTCCACAGGCAGGGCAGCTCTGCAGACAGAGGCTAGGGCAAGGGACTGGCAGGGCCTGCGCTCAGCACTGCGCTATACCCATGCTCTCATGGATCCAGATTGCAAAGTATTACTAAGTCATCAGGGTATGACTATTTGAAAAAGGAAAAAATAGGAACATTCCAAAAAACAATGATTAATTTTACTAGCTTTTTATCTCAATGCTCATATAGTATTTTTAAATTTCCGAATAGTAAGTATTAAAATACATACACTTCAATTTCTAATCGCTTTCACTAAAATGAGCATCTCTGTCTTAATTTGGAGGCACTTCAAAGACTTGGATTTTGAGAAGGAAAATGGATTTGTCAGGGTGGTGTTTCTCAATAAGACAAAACACTCTGTGACTCCTAAAGGTCAAGTTTGCAGGAGTGAAGACAAAACAGAGACAGAGCTAGACACACACTTAACAAGTCAGCCTGTGGGTGGTGCCTGTAGCTCAGTGGGTAGGGCCATATACTGAAGGTGGTGAGTTCAAACCCGGCCCCAGCCAAACTGCAACAAAAAAATAGCCAGGCATTGTGGCAGGCACCTGTAGTCCCAGCTACTCAGGGAGGCTGAGGCAAGAGAATCGCCTAAGCCCAAGAGTTTGAGGTTGCTGTGAGCTGTGATGCCACAGCACTCTACCAAGGTGATAAAAGTTTTTTTTTAAAAAAAAAAAGTCAGCCTGTAGCTCTGCACCCATAGCTCAGTGATTAAGGAGCCAGCCACATACAATGGGGCTGACAGGTTCAAACCCAGCTAGGGCTGCTAAACAACAATGACAACAACAAAAACATAGTGGGGCGTTTTACTCGGGAAGCTGAGGCTTAAGCCCAAGAGCTGGAGGTTGCTATGAGCTGTGACACCACAGCACTCTACTGAGGGTGACATAATAAGACTCTGTCTCAAAAAAAAAAAAAAAAAGAAAAAAGAAGTCTGTTTGCTCTCAAGCTCTCGTGACAACATGGCATTTAAGTACTCAGCATAATGTATCTTTAATTTTTATCAGTACTGATTACTGATGAGCTACACAGCCAGCCCTTACCTGGTTGACAAACACGCAGTAGCGCGCCAAAATCTGCAGAGAGAGTCTCCACAGACGATGCACCAGCAGGGGCAGAAACATCTCGTCTGACCAGCACCGCCTGAGGCTGCTCCATGTTCTATGAGAAGCCAAAAGGCAATATGGACTTTCAGCTGGAGAAAAAACATGTTTAAGGAATTTCAGTCAATTATGGGCTACGATCTAATGTTAGTTTTTTTTTTTAATGTTTGATTTACGGGTGATTCTGAAAACTGGCCTCTGAAGACCACCACTGTGACCTGACAGGCTAGGGGCCTCGCCATGGCACATGGGCCAGCTGTGAGCCCTTCCCAACAAGAGGGGAACACCCTGACCCTTTACCCACAGACCAGCACATCTTCCCTGGGAGGAGGGCAGATCACAGCCAGTTTGCTACAGAAAAGAGCTCTTTCTCAAGTATACCAAGGCTACATCCTCTTATAAGGTCTGTTCACTAGATTCCCAAAGTATCCTTTTTATAATCTCTGTGAAGCAAGGTTTGTGGAATTTAAAAAATTGGTTTCTTTTTACCTTATTTAAAAAAAGAAGTGAAACTAAGTGTCTTTAAGGTCCAACTTCCTATATGATGGAAAAAGATCAAAGTACCCTCAGGTATTAAGATCTGGATAATCTGGTGAGCTTAACAAACAAATTTAGAGACATTCTGCTATTTATCACTTTAAGGAAGTTACCTGGGGCGTCTTCCAGTACGTCTGTAAGTGCTGCTTCTAAGGATCCTGCTATTTCTCTAAATCTGAGAATACAAGAACACAAATTAGTATGTGCAACTGTGCTAGGTGCCTTTCCCCAGTCATTCTCCTCACAGTTCTTCCTGGCATGGACTGCTGGTAAATCTGGCTTGGAATGCCTATTCTCTCTCTCCGTTTTTTTTTTTTGTACTCCACAAGAAATACTGACAAACTACTATTATGTAAGGTTTCTGTTAGTTGTAGCTGTTCTGAACCATAACCAACCCCGTTTCTTTTCTTTTCTTCTTCTTCTTTTTTTTTTTTTTTTTTTTTGTAGTTGTTATCATTGTTGTTTGGCAGGACGGGGCTGGGTTCAAACCCGCCAGACTCAGTGTATGTGGCCGGCACCCTAGCTGCTGAGCTTACAGGCGCCAAGCCCAATCCCATGTTTCTTAACCGAACAGCCCCTTAACTCTTTATTTAAGGTGTTCCTGGTAAGTTCCACCTATTTATAATCATCTAATCACTTGAAGGCCTTAAGCCTTTGGCTTCTCTATTCCATCTACATTAACACAACCACAGGGAAGTAAGTGTGCCTAGGCCAAAGCTACATTCTGCACCCTAAGAAAGCAAGTAGCCAGTCAGAGCCAGGACTTGTTGCTCAGGGCCCTTCTGATCTCTGAACTAACACAGGCCTTGCTGGTGGTCACTGCTGCCAGTATTGTCTGTACCATGGCTCCCTAGATGTGCTCATCAGGCACATCTGCCGGTTCGCCAGGCACCTCAGATCATCCAATCCCTGACTTCTGTTTGAAAAGCAAATATGGATGTATTTTTATGATTTTGTGAAATGTACCTCTTTTATGTTTATCTTTTTAATAAGCCACTTCCACAGACATTGTTTTCTAACTATGTAACTCTTCCATTTCCATACTTTTCTTTCCCAGCACACTCTTCTGTAGCCTGCTAGTTCCCTTGCTAGCAACAAATTCTGACACATGCTTAAGATCAATTATCCAATTGATAATTTTGGTTTCCGATAGTACATATGTGCTTTTTAAAAAGCAGCTCCAAGACTCAGCTAAGGCGAGTGAGTGTTTGAGGAGTAAGAGGAACAGCAGCTTAGATAAGACACAGAGCCCCATGAGAATCGGCTGAGTGCTGGCGACACTAAGGCTGCCCTGGACCGTGAGAACTGGCTGGTTCCCTATGCTGCGGGTCTGCACGGTGGAAGAAAGGAGCTCTATGACTGCCCAGTGAAGCTTACAGCAGGCTCGTCCTCCACACTGCAGCTGAGAGGCACAGGAGACAGCAGAGCATGGGAGGGCAGCATGGGAGGGCAGCCAGGGACAGCAGCAGGTGGGGCGGTGACGACGAGCACGATGGCAGAAGGAGCTGCTCTGCAGCTGGAGGACCAAGCAGTGCTGAGAGCTCAACTTCCAACCCCACCTTTTTCCAATTAAAAAACAGTAAATCAGCCTTGGTACAGAAAAGGCCTGATGGCATGCACTATTTATACCAGGAAAATACTGAAGCATCCTCAAGAGCCAGCAGTAAGGAGATGCTTATGTCATCTGGGGTACAGTCAAGGGACTAGTATGCAGTATTAAAGCAGAAAGCTTGACGCTATAAGCAGTGGTTCTCAACCTTCCTAATGCCCTTTAATACAGTTCCTGTCCTGTGGGCCGTGACCCACAGGTTGAGAACTGCTGCTATAAAGCAATAAGGAAGTTAGGGTCTGAAGCACTGGGCATGGCTGGTCCTCCTTGGCCAGAAGCCAGGACCACCCTCTTGAGTACCTTTGCTGTGCAATAACTTCCAGGAGTAAAGCGACAGAACATATTTCTCCTTGGAAAGTAGCAAAAAGGAAGAGAGAACGCTTGGGTGAAATTTGAAAAGCCAATCTGGTTTTCACAAGCCTACAAAATGCCATCCTACGCTCCAGAGTGCAACTCTCACAGGACACACATAGGAAAGCCAACTCCAAGTATTAACATTTGTATCTTCTTAGGTTTGGTTTGGAGAAGGTATGTAGACATATCCCTCCATGAACAACACAGGTCTATAGTAATAATAGATTACATAAAAATACATAATGGCAATTGTAACAGTGATGGGTGCTGGGTTTCTTCTCCTCTCTGAAGTATCAGAAACAGCTTGAGCATATGCATATTTGAGGAGGAATCAGGGAAAGTGAAGCAAAGTGAAGCAGCCTTTCCCTGACTCCTGGCACACAGGTTCCTCATTGTAAGGCGATAGGAACATGACACCTGCAGTGCACATCATGACTGTTCTGAGAGTACGTAACTTTCTAGAGCAGTGGTTCTCAACCTTCCTAATGCTGCGACCCTTTAATACAGTTCCTCAGGTTGTGGTGACCCCAACCATAAAATTATTTTCGTTGCTACTTCATAACTGTAATTTTGCTACTGTTATGAATCGTACTGTAAATATCTGATATGCAGGACATATTTTCATTGTTACAAAGGGGTCGCGACCCACAGGTTGATAACCGCTGCTATAGAGGGAGTTCAATAAACACACACCCCACCCCCCAAACTAAAACTTGGCCTTTGGCATTTAAAGGGCTTACCCAAAGTTTCCAGGCAGCCAATGATTCACTGTAATTTGAGGCTGTTTTGGTCACGTTTGCATTTGTTTTCTTGCTATGAGAAACTAATTCCTCAACCACTATCCCATTACGCCCAATAAGAACTGAAACGCAGACACAGTGGGGTCTCCAGACGTTGAGGGTACTACTGAGTTCACCAGAGTGCGGGTGGCACCTCTTCTCCTGAGGACGCCTGGGATGTGTGCACACAGTTGGATCCAGGAGCAGGAATCTCTTACTGAGATGCACAACAGTAACATTTCTTCTTAGAAAAATGTCAAAACATCACCACCTGCCCTCTTTAGGTTTACTTTAAGTGACCCTAAAGTAAATCTGATGACAATGCCACTCTGCCCCAGCCGTGTTTGCAGAACTTCTTGTCATCCCTCAGAGTAAATAATCCAATGTGGTAAAATCAATAGAAAAGTTCCACAAAGTCTTAACTTGAATTTATTTCAAATAAAAATACATATACTAAACAATGTACTAAAAAAGTTCTACATTTCATAACTCAATTATAATTTTGAAAAAATCATATATTAAAATAAAGCAGTCTAAAAAAAAGTTAAGCAATACTTTTGAATACTCCAGCTAAAATCTGGTGATGATAAAGAATTCTCTCAGGGAACTGGCTGAGTCAACACAGCTTCAGACACAGCTGAACACATGGGTAGAAATAGCCTGCGGGGCCTCCAGAGGGACAGTGGTGGGGCAGCAGAGCACAGTGACCAAGCTTGGGTCACAGGGTCTTAGGTAAGAAGAGTGTAGAGACAAAAGGCAGAGGACCACGTCTGTAACATGCTGGCATTTGACATCTAAAGGCAACCAACTTCAAATCCAGGCTACAGAAGAAGTGGGGGAAGTTAAACACTATTTCTCTATCACAGTCTTATTCCATAAAACGCTGTTTCACTACTTTATTTTATTTTATTTTTTATTAAATCATAGCTGTGTACATTAATGCGATCATGGGGTACCATACACTAGTTTCACAGACCACTTGACACCTTTTCATCACTCTGGTTAACATAGCCTTCCTGGCATTTTCTTAGTTATTGTGCTAAGACAGTTACATTCCACATTTACTAAGTTTCACATATACCCTTGTAAGATGCACCACAGGTGTAGTCCCACCAATCTCCCTCCCTCTGCCCACCTCCCCCCTCCCTCCCCTCCCTTTTCCCTATTCTTAGGTTATAACTGGGTTATAGCTTTCATGTGAAAGCCATAAATTAGTTTCATAGTAGGGCTGAGTACACTGGATACTTTTTCTTCCATTCTTGAGATACTTTACTAAGAAGAATATGTTCCAGCTCCATCCATGTAAACATGAAAGAGGTAAAGTCTCCATCTTTCTTTAAGGCTGCATAATATACCATGGTGTACATATACCACAATTTATTAATCCATTCATGGATCAATGGGCACTTGGGTTTTTTCCATGATTTAGCAATCATGAATAGGGCTGCAATAAACATTCTGGTACAAATATCTTTCTTATGGTGAGACTTTTGGTCTTCTTGGTATATGCCTAGTAGAGGAATTATAGGATTGAATGGCAGGTCTATTTTTAGATCTCCAAGTGTCCTCCATACATCTTTCCAAAAGGAATGTATTTATTTGCATTTCCACCAGCAGTGTAGAAGTGTTCCCTTTTCTCCACATCCACGCCAACATCTCTGGTCTTGGAATTTTGTGATATGGGCTAATCTTATAGGAGTTAGATGATATCTCAAAGTAGTTTTGACTTGCATTTCTCTGATGCTTAAAGATGATGAGCATTTTTTCATGTGTCTGTAGGCCGCGCACCTATCTTCTTCAGAGAAGTTTCTCCTCAGATCCCTTGCCCAGCCTGCAATGGGATCACTTGAAAGCATCCCTTCATGATCAGAACACTTAAGAAAATTGGTATAGAAGGGACATTTCTCAAACTGATAGAGTCCACATACAGCAAATGCACAGCCAACATCATATTGAATGGAGTTAAATCGAAATCATTTCCACTCAGATCAGGAACCAGACAAGGCTGCCTATTGTCTCCATTGCTTTTTAACATTGTAATGGAAGTTTTAGCCACTGCAATTAGGGAAGAAAAGGCGATCAAGGGTATCCACATAGGGTCAGAAGAGATTAAAACTTTCACTCTTCGCAGATGATATGATTGTGTATCTGGAAAACACTAGAGATTCTACTACAAAACTCGTAGAAGTGATCAAGGAATACAGCAGTGTCTCAGGTTACAAAATCAACATTCATAAATCGGTAGCCTTTATATATACCAACAATAGTCAAGTTGAAACAGTAAAAGACTCTATTCCATTCACAGTAGTGCCAAAGAAGATGAAATATTTGGGAGTTTATCTAACAAAAGAAGTGAAAGATCTCTATAAAGAGAACTATGAAACTCTAAGAAAAGAAATAGCTGAAAATGTTGACAAATGGAAAAACATACCATGCTCATAGCTGGGAAGAATGTCCATACTACCCAAAGCAATATATAATTTTAACGCAATCCCTATTAAAGCTCCACTGTCATACTTTAAAGATCTTGAAAAAACAATACTTTGTTTTATATGGAATCAGAAAAAACCTCGAATAGCCAAGACATTACTCAGAAATAAAAACAAAGCTGGAGGAATCATGCTACCACAGCTCAGACCATACTACAAATCGATAGTGATCAAAACAGCATGGTACTGGCACAAAAACAGAGAAGTGGATGTCTGTAACAGAATAGAGAACCAAGAGATGGAATCCAGCTAATTACCGTTATTTAATCTTTGACAAGCCAATTAAAAACATTCAGTGGGAAAAAGATTCCCTATTTAACAAATGGTACTGGGTGAAATGGCTGGCAACCTGCAGAACACTAAAACTGGACCCACACCTTTCACCATTAACTAAGACAGACTCTCAACGGATTAAAGATTTAAACTTAAGACATGAAACTATAAAAATACTACAAGAGAATATAGGGAAAACCCTTGAAGAAATGGGTCTGGGCGAGTATATTATGAGGAGGACCCTCTGGGCAATTGAAGCAGCTTCAAAAATACACTATTGGGACCTGATCAAACTAAAAAGCTTCTGCATAGCCAAGAACATAGTAAGTAAAGCAAGTAAACAGCCCTCAGAATGGGAGAAGATATTTGCAGGTTATGTATCTGACAAAGGTTTAATAACCAGAATCCACAGAGAACTCAAACGTATAAGCAAAAAAAGAACAAGTGCTTCACTACTTTAAATCCTGCTCATGAATCAAAAAGATTGCTTGGCCCAGTTTGATCTTGATCATCACATAACACGTATTTCCAGTGCAGCTCATGAATAATGAACAAACCTTTAATTTCCCACTGAACAACAAACTAGATGATGTGACCTTAGAAAATTAAGCATAAAACCCAGTACTGTATGTGAAAGGGCACCTTACTACTTCACTCCGAGAACTGATTTCATTATCAAAGATGTTTATAGATACTCTCAGTCATCTCAAGCAATTAATTATCTTTCCCTCTCTGTAATTATTCCTCAGAACTCTGGGGAACAGACTGCATCATTACTAATGAAAGCATTCAGCAATTTAAACAAAAATGGCTGTGATTCTTCAAAGAGCATTTCAACTAAAATGCAATGTTAACACCATTCTATGGAGGAACTTACCATAACCTCATTCAAGAGGCAATTATTTATCTTCAAGTACAACACACGGTGTTACAGGTTTACCTTAAACTTCCCCAAGTATTTTATAGAATCACTAATTGACATAGGTGATAACACTATGAAACCTGGAAGAAAAACATACGCTGTTTTCCAGAAGAGAGGGTAAATGTCACAAAGATTCTAAGCGGAGCTGAAAAAATAACAAGGATTCTCACAAACAGATAGATGAAATCAGCTGCAAAGAAAACTTAAAGCTATGCTTCTCCTCACTGGAGAAGAATATCTTCTCCCCAGTGTATCTCTGGGGATACACTGCAGATGAACAAAAAAAAAAAAAACAGAAGTAGGCTAGGGCCATTATTTGAGGGAGATGAGGAAATAGAGAAAATGGAAAAAAGAACTGCTCGGGGGCTCCTACTTCCTCTCTCTTCACAATGAATGAGAGTACAGTGTGTGGGAGACTGGGGGACTCTGCTCACTCCCACTCTAGCATTCTGAGCTCTCTGATTACAGCAAAAAAAAAAAAAAAAACCAACTTATCTTTTTGTTGTGCAAGCCAGACACTGCCAACCATGCTTGTAAATTTCTACTTTCAATTTTATCTCCCCGAGGATAATAGATGATCTGTGAGAAGGAGTTATTAATTGGGGGCAATATCCTTAACCATCATTCGAATTCTGTTCAGAAGGGTAGAGGTAGGGGGTAAATAAATGACTAACCTTATTTGAAAATAAACAGGCAAGTTCCACTTATTATTGAAGCTATGGTAGGCAGGATGAGCTCTTAATCTCTTTATACTGGCCTGTGATCCACATTGCTGTTCAAATCTTCTTAGGAAATCCATACTTATGATATATTTCTAAAATAAGAACAAACAGGTACTGTCATTATCAAGAAATTAATCAGAATTAGGAGCACATCCTGAAAACTATAATCAAGATAAAGAAGATGAACACACAGAATCAGTTTCTAGAGTTAATAGGGGCCTTACAAGATAGATCTTCCTTTTGTCCCATTTAAAGATGTGGTAACACCCAAAGTGGTTCTGTGCCATGCTCAGATCTCACATAGCAAAGCTCACCAGAAACCCAGGCACTCTAGTGCACAGCTCTCTAAAGCTGGAATAGACAGCAGATTAAATGGTATAATTCAATATCCTCTCAAGGAGGAGGAGGAGGAGGAAAAAACTTCAAAAAGGAAAGAGAATCAAACCGAGTGAGTAATCACATCATATTTAGAGATTAGACAGCATGAAAACAAGCAGGGAGATCCACCACAGAGAGCAGTGGCTACACTCCCTCAGCATTCATCATCAACATCCTGCACTTGGAACAGAAGTATTTTAATTTAGCCACAAAACTATCTTAGAGTGTGACTACTGTTCTTATTCTCCTCCACTGTACAGATGACATTTCCCTTTCTGTTTAGGCTCAGAGAGAACCTGCCTAAGAGACAAAGTTATGAAGTAAACGAGACTGTCAGCCAGCCGAGCAAAACTGCAGCTGCATGGCTTGGAGCCTGTAGCTCAGCAACTAGGGTGCCAGCCACATACACTGGGGATGATGGGTTTGAATCCAGCCCAGGGCTGCTAAACAACAATGACAACTATAACCAAAAAATAGCTAGGCGTTGTGGCGGGTGCCCAGCTACTTGGAAGGCTGAGGCAACAGAATCACTTAAGCCCAAGAGTTGGAGGTTGCTGTGAGCTGTGACGCCACCACACTCTACTGAGGGTGACATAGTGAGATTCTGTCTTAAAAAAAAAAAAAAAAAAAAGAACTGTAGCTGCACATTCCTTCTGTGGGTCTTCTATTCCCAAGTCCCTGGGATTTATGGAAAAGATGCAGGACTTTTTATATATTTCTTAATTAAAAGGGACTCAATTCCAGGTTTTATGTTAAAAACCTTTAACCTAAATAAGCTGAAGCCTGTGTTTAGACAAGAATTTCTGTGCAGCAAAAACTATAGGTTTTAAACTCTCAACTGGTTTTAAGCAACACTATGGTATCCCCTAAGGGTTGTGTAGGTGTGTGGAGTTGAGACAAAGAAAGGGATTATTCCTTCTTTGGGGGATAAAGCTATACCTCAGCATAGAAAGGATGCGAAAGAAATACAAAGATAGTTTCTACTTCTCAAGAAACACTTTACACTAAGGCTTCAAACTGAAAGTATTCCTGGAAAGAAACTTACAGATACCAGATGGAAACTGTCCCTACAAACATTAGTGGTCTTAGAACTCTAAAGTCAAAGCTCTAGTGGAAAAATTGATTTCTCAATGGAAACATTTCCTGATCTAACATGATCAGTATGATTCTCTGCAGAACACAGTAAATGTAAAGCTTCCCAAATTGCTGGCATGGAAAACCATTATTGTACTCTGCTATGATATCTAATTTTAAAAGCCCTACTTTTTTACATGACAGAAGTCATTATAACAAAATTTACTGAAAACAACACAACCATATTATTCAATATGTTATAACATGAGAAAATTAGCCCAGAGAACAGATAAATGGTATTTCTGAGACAATAAGACTCCAACTTTGTTTGCTTATCTGTTCTGAAGTCTAGGAAGCCCCATGCTTTCCATGCCTACCTTGTGCCTTCCTCTCTATAATAAGCAAACTAAACTGGTCAAATAGAACTTTTAGAAATAAATTAAGACAAAAAA
Organism: Nycticebus coucang; assembly: GCF_027406575.1. Taxonomy (NCBI): domain Eukaryota; kingdom Metazoa; phylum Chordata; class Mammalia; order Primates; family Lorisidae; genus Nycticebus; species Nycticebus coucang. The sequence continues at coordinate 33,468,905 of NC_069789.1, read as the reverse complement.
ATTGGAAACTCAATGTACAAGTGAAACGTTTACACACAACTAAAGAAGGAATTAGTGAACTAAAAGACTGAGAAGTTATCCAGAATGCAGCAAACACAGAAGACGAGGTGAGAGGGTCTAATCAAGAGCTCTAGAAGGAGACAGCAGCAGAATGAAAGAAAAACACAATTGAAGAAATAATGGATAATCATGTTCTGGAACCAGAGAAGAAGCCAGTTCTCAGATTCAGAAAACCCAACAAATCCCACATATAATAAACAAAAAGAAATTAATACAAGACATATCACTGTGGAGCTTAGCACATCAAAGTCACAGAGATGTTAAAAACAACCAGAGGAAAAAAGGCATTATCTAATAAAGGAAAAAAAAAAAAAATAGCTAATCATATCATAAGTGAAAATATAATGGTCAACATATCTTCTGAGAATTCTATATCCAGTAAAATGACCTTTTCAACATAACAGTAATATAGGCATTTTCAGACAAACACAGAGTTTATTATAAAAAAAAGGAAAAAAGTTTATTACCGACAAAGCCTTACTAAAAAGTCTTCTAACAGATGAATTTCAGGAAGAAGGAAAATGACCCAAGAAGACCAGGCATTCGAGAAGGAATAGTAAACAACAAGAGTGACAAGTATGGTGGGGTGAATCTCAAAGGATGATGACTATATAAAACAATAAAGGTTCGGGAGTGAATTATTCTGAGCATGACTCCCGGAAGTGTTTCTGAGAAATCAATCAAGATGCCTGGTAAAACACACTTCCAAGAAGAAGTCTCAAGAGTTAAAAAGAAATTTAAAAAGAAAAATCAACAATGAAGAAGAGTTGTCAAGAGAAAAAGGTTAGAAACACAGCAAAAAGAAATAAAAATCATTAAAAGCATCTGTCTTCTGAAGGACAAACAAAGCATACCAATATAAAACAGATAAAGATACCACACAACAAAAGAAAAACCTGGCAACCTCTTTCAAAGAGTAGCAGAAAGCATTTGCAAACAATAATGGAATCAGAAATAACAATTTTGAGTAACAGTAGTAGAGAAAAAGAAGAAATGCTATATCATCTCAACTTATTGAAGAAAAGATTGCTACAACTCTGTGAAACCCTGAGAGTCCGTCCTGAAAAGCTGAAAGATTTAACTCACGTGTCAAGTGTACTAGATGTGAAAAGGGCACAGGGATGGCTCAGCACCTGTGGTTCAAGCAGCTAAGGCATCAGCCACATACACCTAAGATGGTGGGTTCAAATCCAGCCCGGACCCGCCAAATAAGAATGATGGCTACAACCAAAAAATAGCCGGGCCTTGTGGTGGGCGCCTGTAGTCCCAGCTACTTGGGAGACCAGGGCAGGAGAATCGTTTGAGCCCAGGAGTTGGCGGTTGCTGTGAGCTGTGATGCCACAGCACTCTACCCAGGGCAACAGCTTGAGGCTCTGTCTCAAAAAAAAAAAAAAGGAAAGAAAGAAAAGAAAAGGGCACAGGAGCAAGCTAATAAAGAAGGTCTGGCATTACTGTACGAAGAAACAGAAAGAATAGTAGAGACTGCGGAATTGATGACTGAGGATATTCAGAGCCTAAAGAACAAAATTGAAATTCTGGCAAGTGAGGTGGAGAAGAAAAGACACTAAAACAGGTGCTTCAAATGGAAAGTGAGAGTGTACTCTCTCTTCCAGAACTTTCTCAGAAAAGTCTCAAAGCACCCACACTTCAGAAAGAAATTTTGACACTAATTCCAAACCAGAATGCTCTTCTGAGGGACTTGGATGTTCTTCATAATTCTTCCCAGATTAAGAACATGTTAATACTCACTGAAGAAGCCTATAAGAAACTGGATGCCACCCGAAGAGTTTTTTTTCTTAGATTATCTCATATTACTTTAATGTTTATGATTTATAAAGCTATTAACTTACAATATTACAGAGATTGAGGCTTCTGCAGGATTTATTATGCCCTAAAAAGCACTTTAAAATTATCCTCTGTAGGTCTATCATTAGCATCTAATGTAGTTCTAAAAAGTCTTTTTAGCAGTTGCCAAATCTAGGAAATAAACATATTGTTGTATCTGCAATTACTTGCCTAAAACCATTAAAAGAATAGTAGACATGAAAAAAAAAAAAAAAAAAGAATAGTAGACATGACCTAACAGTTTATAATGGTTAAGTGGAATTCATTTACTGGTTAAATATGGAAGTGTGGTATGTAAATTATGTATAGTAACTACCCTGTTTCCCTGAAAATAAGACAGTGTCTTATATTAAGGTTTGCTCCCAAAGACGCGCTAGGCCTTATTTTCAGGGGACATCTTATCTTTCCTGTAAGTAGGTCTTATTTTTGGAGGATGTCTTATTTTCGGGGAAACAGGGTAGTATAGAAAAGCACAGGTGTTTGCTATTATTAATTCTATAGCTGACAGCTTGCATTTTCTGCTTGATCATTTGGAAGCTGAAAAATCCTCACTTTTAACCTAGTCTCCTTAGTCTTTTTGTGAAATAGTTAAGAATTGCCAGGTATGTTTAACTTAGGAGGTAGCATCAACATTTTATTTCTTTGGCAGGCAAGTGAATAGATTTATTTTATACTGTCATGAAAGCATACCTTTACTTAAAAAAATTATTTTAAAAGGAACCTTAGCATGTTTATTCCCTTAAAACAGAAAACAACAACAAAAACCAAAACCCTTCCTTATAAATCTTTCCTAATGTATAATTAGCTTTTATATGTTTATGTGAATAAATTCTCATTTAAATATATCAAAAATCCTTTCTTTTTCTTGTTGTCTTGCTTTTATCTATTTGTAAAATAAAATAACCACAACTTTAAAAAAACAATAAAAATAACATCTAAGAGCCTGAAATGATAATATACACCATGAGAAGGCATGACTAGCATTAAGGTTCTAAGTTCTAGGTACTGCTCAGGAGGAGGCACGAGAACATCAATGAACTTTAGATTCTGTTTAGTAACCACTAAGATTATTTCACATATACAAACATAAACTTCCCAATCAGCAGAGGGAAAATACAGACACAAGAAAAATCCACAAAGGTCTAAAATACAAAGAAGGTGGAAGAAAAGGAACAGTAGAGAAAAAGACAGGAGGAAGGAAAAGAGGGAAGAAAACTGGGACAAATAAGACCCAAATACATCAGTAATTAATCATTGTACATTTAATAAACTACCTAATTAAGAGAAAAGGATTGTCTCATTGAATAAGAAAATCAAAAATCTGCTGTTGTGGATGTGGAAAGAAGGCAACGCTTTTACACTGCTGGTGAGACTGCAAACTAATACAACCTCTTTGGAAAGAAATATGAATCCTCAAAGAACCCACATTAGACCTACCATTACATCCTGCAATCCCATTACTAATCATCTACCCACAAGAAAAAAAAATCCATTTATCATAAGGACATTTGCACTAGCTTGTTTATCGCAGCTCAATTTACAATTGCCAATATGTGTATACAACCTAAACACCCACCAACCCAGGAATGGATTAACAAGCTTTGGTATATGTATACCATGACTATTCAGCCACTAAAAAAGATGGAGACTTTACATCTTGTGTATCAACCTGGATGGAGGTGGAATACATTCTTCTTAGTAAAGTATCACAAGAATGTAGAAACAAGAATCCAATGTATTAAATACTAATTAATATAAAGCCAGTAGACGATCTAATACATGCCCCATTAAGAGAAAAACTCAAATCAATTCAAGGTGGGGGGTGGGAGAATGGGTGTGTGTGTGTGTGCGCTCCCACTTACTGGGGACAATGTTAGGATGTATGGCCACCTGTTGGGGGTGGGACACAATTATAAAAGTAACTCTCCCTAACAAATGTAAACATTGTAAGAGAGTGAGAGAAAGAAAACCAAAATCAAGGGAATGAAAAGGAAGAAAGGCAATAAGAGACTGGGCAACCCACTAGCAGGGACTGGATCAGGCCATCTGTCTCTATCCTTACCTATCACACTACGTACCATATTTAAAAATGACACAGTGGGAAACAAACTTGGAAATTTACTTTCAAAACCCTAGCTATGAAATCTTGATAACTATAATTTTTTTTAAAGAGAGATAAACATTAGAGCTTCCTAATTTTTTTAATTATAAAGAACATTTATATATTAAAACCCAATCAATGCTTTTGTTTTCCTTCAAAATTAAGTATATAAACTTAATTTTTCATGGAAAACAACTACAAAAACACTGTCTTTTAATGTTCTCTAGGACATTTTTAGGAAAGTTAGAAAATAACATACATATCTAATCACAGTTGTATCTAAACTGAATTACATTTTACACCCTACAAATGCAAATAATGTAACCTAATCAGCCATACCTTCTTATTAATCCAAAATAAAAAATAAAAAGAAAATGCTCTTATTCTTAAAATTATAAAAACAAGGTATGTGTCTTAAGGTAAATGTTCACTGAACAACTCAAATGTTCATTTTTAACAAACCCCAGAACCAAGGCCATATAGGAAAAGATAATGCTTTTTCTAAAGTCTCAGGTTAATATTTTTAAGAATCAAGATGACAGGTGTGGGAGGAGTTACCTCATGAAATGTGTCAGGATTCCCAGGGTTAAAAAGTGAGGGCAACTTTTCTTCTAATCCTTGCACTATTGCTGGCCAGACAGAATTCACCAAAAAGTCATATCCAGGAACAGTATTGACTTTTTCACTGTAAGATAAGAGCAAAATTTCAGTAAAATGGACCATAATCTTCTATTTACAAAGAGCAAATGTCCACGATGCTGCTCCTACTCAAAGGTCTTCAGCCTAAAACTTATTTTAATGTTTTTTTAAAGTCATATTTGTCAGGTGGCACCCATAGCTCAGTGAGTAGGGTGCCAGCCATATACACCAAGACTGGTGGGTTCGAGCCCATCCTGGGCCTGCTGAACAACAATGACAACTGCAATCAAAAAATAGCCAGGCATTGCAGCGGGCGCCTGTAGTCCCAGCTACCTGGGAGGCTGACGCAAGAGAATCACTTAACCCAAGAGTTGACCGTTGAGGTGAACTGTGATGCCACGGCACTCTACCGAGGGCAACTAATGAGATTCTGCATCAAAAAAAAAAGTCATATTGTCAGTTGGTTTCTAGACTCAAATTTCTACTTCAGTCCTTGAACTTTAAACCTTAGAAATATCCTAGGTCCTGACTCCTATATCTGTTGTTGAGGATAAGGCAAAACCCGCACATAAAATTGCCTGGGTACCATTTCTCCCTCTAAAATAGGTTATCACATTCTGTACTCTTATCTTCGAAAAAAAAAAAGTACAATAGTCTAATATGGCAGGAAAAGTATCTTCACATTCAACCTGAATACCATGAAACAACACATTATAAATTATGCTAATATATCAATTACAGACAGCTTTACATTTATTTCTAAGATCAGTTCTAAAATTCTATAACTATTTCATATAAAATCTTGATTATAAATTTTGATACAAAAAAATTAATGTGTTTTGTGTTTGCCTACCTGCTTTTTTTAGCATTGGACTTTGGATTCCTAATTCACGAACTTCAGTAAAAAGTAGCACTGAAATTATAGCAGGCACTCTGGAGCTAGAGCACCTGGGTTCAAATCCTGGAGAATCATTCAACATCTCTGTGCTCTGGTTTCTCCATCTTTCAAACAGAGATCACCATAGTATCAACTTCACAGAATCATTATAAGGATTAATATTATAACACCAGGAAGGGAGAGGCAAGATGGCTGACTGGAGCCAGTTTTCCACAGAGGCTCCCATCAAGAAGGAGAGTTAATGGACAGAAGCTTATCAAGTAAGCTGATGGTTTGGAGCTGAGCCAAGAGATCAGATTGAAGAGTACACATTACTCCTGCTGAGGCAAGCTGCAACCCCAAGGAAACAAACAATAGGGCTGAGTCATAGCTTCTGTGAACTCAAAACGTGCCTGGCCCACAGTGAACACAGCCAGACAGAAATGCAAATTCCGCAAGAATAACCCAGGGCCAAGAGGTTGGGAGTCCCCTCCCCCATGAGAACAGCTCACAGTGTACTTTCCACAAAGAAGCGAGCAGAGTTAAGATCTCTTCCTATTTTATCCCATGGGAGAGACCTGCTAAAAACCGGATCTCCTTCCCCAGAGAGGGGCCATTAGTGTGTCATGGCACTCTCCCACAAGGCATAAAACTGAACATATACTCTACCCACAATTCTGAACTCCCAGCACTCCTCTCCACTCCCACCCCGAGGTCTGGAAGCCAGTCCCCCGCAGAGTCCAGACTCTTGGACAATTTCCCAAGAGGTACAGGCAAGGTATGGGCTGCTACAAGTCTGTGTTGAATCAGCAGCACTCGAGCAAAGAGGAGACTGTGGCATGAGGGAGCAAAGTGGGTAAGGGAGAAACAGGGCCCTGCAGCAGAGCATGGTAGCGGCGCGGGCACCTGCAGGAACAATAGGGCTCACACCCCGGTGGCATTTTGGAGAAACGCTTTCCATCTTTCTTAGCAACCAGAGGGAGCTGGGCCTCTACTCCAGGGACAGCCACAGGTACAGTAGATCTGGGACCGAAACACAGGCCCTGTGAGCCAAGGGTAGGCCTGCAGCGATTCCTGCCCAGGCAGGGCTTGGAGGAAACTGAGACTAGAATACGTGCACACAAAGCATACCCCCAAGGCAGAGCTGAGTCAGAATTGTTGCTTTTGTGAGCCCAAGACACACCCAGTCCCCAGTGAGGCATAGGTGGGACAAGAGGGTGCGTGGCAGCAACATCAGCCCAAGGTGGGGCAGGAACTGAGAGCCCTTTGTGAGCTCTAATCATGCCCACCCCAACAAAGACTGCAGCGGTGACAGAGATGCCAGCTCTTTGAGAATTTGCGAGGCGGCAAAGGGTGGGGCTGAGTCTCAGCTTCTGTGAACTCAAAATGCACCTGGCCCACAGTGAACACAACCAGACAGAAATGCAAATTCTGCAAGAATATAAATGCCAACAATATCAGCCCAGGGCAGGGCTGGAACTGAGTGACATTCCCCAGCTTCCATTGAGCACCTGAGGTAGTCAGGCTTCAGCTCCCCCTCCTGGCTGGCAGCAGAGTGTGGTGGCCTGGCCGATGAGATATTGATCTCCCTGTAACTCTGGCAAGCGCAAACCCCTGGTGCTCATTGGAGGAAACTGGGTCAAAGCCCTGCATGGTTACCAGTGACTGGGTGTGACGGAGGAGCAAGGTGGGGAAGGAGGCATTAACCTCCCTGCAACTAACTCATTTGCTGGCAGGCCTTTCTGATTCCACGGAGCACCCGAGTGAGCCACACCTGAGCTGCCAGTATACTCCTGCCATCTAATTGCTAGAGACCTACTGAACTCTCCTACTTGAGAGTTGGTGCTGACTGGGTCAATTGGTTTGGAACTCTTGACCTGGGCCAATCACCCAAGGATCCTCCAAGGTGGTTCCCTGGTTGTGTTGTAGTGGGAAGGTTTGATTTTCCTCTTCCACTTGTTGCCTGTGAGGGGAAGGCTGTCTTAGTTGCTTGTATTCTCCAAAACTGAGACTTCAACCCAGAGTCACTGATTCATTAGGATTGGACAGATACCAGCTGAATACAAGACAGAGTCACCAAGCCCCACCACACCAAGCAGGTTTCCAGAGTCACAGGCTGTAGTACTGTATGGGTTCTTTACAAAGCTATAGGGGAAAAGCTGCAGTCACCAGTCCCAGTTCTCTGGCAAACAGCTGGTTCATCCCTACTCCAAGAGCCCCCAATTCAATTTCACCTTACCTGCTCATCTAGCCAAATGGTGAAAAATAATCATGGGGCGGAATTAGCGGAAAAACTCCAACAACATGAATAATCAGAGAAGATCAACTCCCCCAAAGAACGACAAGGTGTACACATCAGAAGATCCCATTCATAAACACGTGGCTGAGGTGTCAGAAATCAAGTTTAGAATTTGGATGGCAAATAATACTAACAGATTAGAACTAAAGCTGGAACTAGAAATTCTAGGAAAAATTCAAAAGTTATCTCAAGAATTCAAAGACAAAATCACCAAAGATTTTGACACATTAAGAAAAGAATTTGCAGCCCTCCAAGATATGAGAAATACAGTAGAATCACTCAGTAACAGAATGGACCAGGCAGAAGAAAGGATTTCTGACATTAAAGACAAAGCTTTTGAATGATCCCAAACGCTCAAATAGGAAGAGAAGAGGAGAGCAAAAAATGGATCATTCTCTCAGAGAGCTATGGAACAACTCCAAGAAAGCAAACATTTGCCATATAGGCATTCCTAAAGGCGACAAGATTGTTTCAAAATGTCTAGATCGGGGGTCATCAAACTACGGCAGGTCACATGAGGCAGTGTGATTGTATTTGTTCCCGCTTTGTTTTTTTACTTCAAAATAAGACATGTGCAGTGTGCATAGGAATTTGTTCATAGTTTTTTGTTTTTTTTTAAACTATGGTCCAGCCCTCCAACAGTCTGAGGGACAGGGAATTGGACCCCTGTTTAAAAAGTTTGAGGACCAGATGCTCTACTTGAAGAGATAATCGAGGAGAACTTCTCAAACATGGCAAGAGATTCTGAAATTCAGATAGCAGACAGTTTCAGGTAATCAAGGAGAACTTCTCAAACATGGCAAGAGATTCTGAAATTCAGATAGCAGACAGTTTCAGAATGCCAGCATGACTCAACCCAAAGAATCTCCCACACACATTGTAATTAACTTTGTCAAAGTTAATATGAAGGAGAAAAGTCTGCAAGCAGCCAACAAGGGGAAGAATATTAGAATGACTGCAAATCTCTCTGCATAGACTTTTCAAGCCAGAAGAGGATGGTCATTGACCATCTCCTTTAACCTCCTAAAACAAAACCATTTTAACCTCAAGGATCCCGTATCCAGCTAAACTGAGTTTCATTTATGACAGAGAAATTAAATACTTTAATGACATTCACATGTTGAAGCAATAACTAAACCATAACTAAACCAGTTCTCCAGAATATTCTCAGACCCATCCTCCACAATGACCAGCACAATGCTCTACCACCAATGTAAACACACCCAGAAACATTTGATCAAATTCCAACTTCCACAATGGTGAAAGGATTAAAAAGGTCCACTGGACTTTTGAAAAACTCGAAACCTAAAATAGTACCAGGCTTATCAATTCTCTCAATTAATGTGAATGGCTTAAATTGTCCTCTAAAGAGACACAGGTCAGCTGACTGGATATAAAAACTCAAGCCAGATATCTGCTGCATACAAGAATCTCATCTTACCTTAAAGGATAAATACAGACTCAAGATGAAGGGATGGTCATCTATAATTCAGGCAAATGGAAATCATAAAAAAGCAGGTGTTTCAGTTTTACTCGCAGATACAATAGGTTTTAAACCAACAAAAGTAAGAAAAGCTAAGGATGGTCCCTTCATATTTGTTAAGGGAAACACTCAACATGATGAGATTTCAATTATTAACGTTTATGCACCCAACCAGAATGTTCCTCAATTTATAAGAGACCCTAACAGACATGAGCAACTTGATTTCCTCCAGCATCATAATAGTCAGAGATTTTAACACGCCTTTGGCAGTGTTCAATAGATCCTCCAATATGAAACTAAGCAAAGAAGTTTTAGACCTATAATTAACAATTCAACAATTGGATTTAACAGACATCTACAAAATAATTCATCCTAACCAAACTGAATACACATTTTTCTCATCAGCCCATGGAACATCCTCCAAAATTGATCACATCTTTGGTCACAAGTCTAACTTCAGCAAATTTAAAATAATAGAAATTATTCCTTGTATCTTCTCAGACCATCATGGAATAAAAGTTGAACTCAGTTAACAACAGGAATCTGCAAACTCACACAAGACATGGAAACTAAATAACCTTACGCTGAATGATAGCTGGGTCATAGATGAGAGTAAGAAGGAAATTATCCAATTTTTGGAACAAAACGATAATGAAAACATGAATTATCAGAACCTGTGGAATACAGAAAAGGCAGTCCTAAGAGGGAAATTTATAGCACTGCAAGCCTTCCTCAAGAGAATGGAAAGAAAGGAAGGCAATAACTTAATAGGACATCTCAACCAACTGAAAAAGGAAGAACACTCCAACCCCAAACTCAGCGGAAGAAAAGAAATAACCAAAATTAGAGCAGAATTAAATGAAATTGAAAACAAAAGCATTATACAACAGATCAATAAATCAAAAAGTTGCTTTTTCGAAAAGGTCAATAAAGGGCAGCACCTGTGAATCAGTGGGAAGGGCGCCGGCCCCATATACCGAGGGTGGCAGGTTCGAACCCAGCCCCTGCTAAACTGCAACAACAACAAAAATATAGCTGGGCGTTATGGCGAGCACCTGTAGTCCCAGCTACTCCAGAGGCTGAGGCAAGAGAATCGCCTAAGCCCAAGAACTGGAGGTTACTCTGAGTTGTGATAACATCGCACTCTACTGTGGGTGACAAACTGAGACTCTGTCTCTAAAAAAAAAAAAAAACAAAAGAGAGATAAAAAAAGAAAAGGTCAATAAAATAGATAAACCTTTGGCTAACCTAACTAGGAATAAAAGAGCAAAATCCCTAATTTCATCACTCAGAAATGACAAAGAACTGATCCCCAAAGATGAAAATAACAACAGACTCAGAAATTTAAAAACTCCTTAATGAATATTACAAAAAACTGTTCTCAGAAACATGAAAATGTCAGGGTGTGGAGCATGATGGCAGACAGGACGGATGTGTAGCCCACCTCTCCCAAGCCACCAGGTGAGAGGAAAGGCGGTCTGGACCTTCCCTGTGTGTGGATTATTGGAGTGGACAGACAGCTGGAAACGCCCAGCGAACTGGTGGATTGCTATATATGAGGAGTAATTAAAAATCACAGACTGTGTTGTAGAGATTCTTCCCTGCTCGCCGTGCCAGCCAGCAGGCCCCTCACCTACAGAGGTCAGCAGCTTGTAAATGCTGACAAAACCCGATTGACAAACAATTATTCCTGAACTGAGGGAGGCATCTGAAAGGAGAGCCACTCAAAACCACGGGGAGCTGGGCAAACTGTTGGACAATTGAAGGGAAGGGATCCTGCCCGGGAAACAGACATTTTGAACTACCCAAAAGGGCGGGCACCTTTCCCCAGGTGTTGGAGGGGGCTGGCGGTTTAGGCTGCACGGGGAACTGGCGGGCACCAATCCAAAAGAGAAACTCTGAACCGTAAAACCCAGAATAAGTCCCCAGAACGCTCCAACTCCGGGACCCGGCTTGCAGCCGCGGACCTGGCTTTGGCGGCTAAAGCCAGGAAGCTACTGAAGTGCGGACCCAGCTTTAGCTGCTGAGGCCATGAACTTGGCTTCAGCCCCGGGAGCCAGCTACAGCAGATAAAACCCAAGCCCACCAACAACTGAGCGAACTCAGCACCACTCCCCCTACAGCAGATTGTAGTCGCCAGTTTGCAGGAGAACCTGGGAACAGAGAGGAAAGACCTGAGAAGCATGGACTCCTGCACCTAGTGGGAAGGTCGGTTGCAAGTGCTGTCTGGAAAAGAACACCCGAGGTTACACAATTCTTAGGCAACAAACTTTTGCAGAAATTCCAAAATGGCGATCGGCCATGGAAGGTGGTTACCATGGTAACAGTATAAACTGTAAATCAGGTATAAGCCTCGGAACTACTCACAGCGCCACCAGGAGTCCAGAAAGTATACTGCAGTATGAATATATTCCTACGAAAGTTGAGCCCTACAGCAGACATATAGATATATATAGGTATATTTCTACACGCAAGAACATTTTTGTAGTTGGTGCCTTTTTAATTTTATTTTTTTTTGGTTTTCATGTTTTTTTTGTTTTTGTCTGTTTTTTCCTCACCATTTTCTTAGAGGAGATTTCGATAATTTTTTATTATAACTTTTTATATAAATATATTTTTTATTTCTATGCCTTCTCATTTTAATTTCTTCTTTCTTCTCATTTAACATTCCTAATAACACCACTTTTTCTCTCTTTTTTTTCCATTCTTTCAATTATTTTACGATTATCACTATTTTTATTGCAGTTGTTCTTATATTGCTGTTGTCGTGGTGTTACCTGTATGTCTATGTGTTTCCGTCTGTCTCTGTATCTATGGGCCCATGTGCCTGGTAACCTTTGTATCTGTTTATTTGTTCATTTGGTCTCAATGAGCTTGGTGTTATGACCTGCAACTCTGAGCTCCTAACACTCCCCTCCACTCTCACTCCGTGATCTGGAGACCTGCCCCCCCAGGAGTCCAGATTCTTGGGTGAACTCTCAAGAGTTGCAGACATGACCTGGACTGCAGCTGGCCAGTGCTGACTCTGTAGCAAAGGAGCGAAAAGACGACAGCCAGCTAAGAGGGAATTACACTGGAGCGGTGGTGCCCCGAGGTGCAGAGCAACAGCCGTCTTCAGCAATAACAAGGCCCACACCCAGATATACCATAGCCTTTCCTACTATCTTCCTGGGCAACCAGATGAGGCCGAGCATCTTCTCAGATGGCAACCACCATGGAACAGACCTGAGACTGAAAAACAGGTACCGTGAGTAAAGGGTTTGCCTGGGGCGGCACTGACCTGCGTGGAACACGGGGACTAGAAAACACACCCACAGAGCCAGGAAACTCCTAAGGTGGGACTGATCCAGAGGACTGCTTCACTGAGCCTAAGACGCACCTGGCCCTCAGGGGATCACAAGCCTATAGACAAAGGAGGCAAAGAGGCTGCAGCCGACAACAGATCGTGCTGCGAATACAAACCCGCAGGACTAAAGACAGGGCCTGAGGCACAGGTTCTGGGAACTCAAATCAGCCTCTCCTCTGCAGAAGCATCTAGCAGGGTCAGAAACAAACTCCCACACGGTTGTTCCGTTCACCCAGTAACATGAACTAAGCGTGGGGCTAGAACTGAGTGAACACCTCCAGCCTCCATCAAGTGCCTGAGGTTGACAGGCCACACCATCCCCTGCAGGATAAAGACAGACAGTAGTGGCCTAGACGAGCAGACACAGACTACCCTGTGACTTAGGCAGGTGTAAACCCCTGGAGTATCTGCTTACTGCAGACAACTGACTGGGTCACAGCCCTGTGGGGCTACCAGAGACTGGGTGTGACAGAGCTAAAAGGTGGGGAAGGAGGCATAAATCTGCCCAGACTGATCTATTTACTGGTGGCTCTTCCTGACTCCACGCAGCACTGGAGCAAGCCATATTACAGCAGTCACCAGACCCCTGTGATCCAGTTCCCAGGGACCTCTTGAACTCTCCCACCCGAGGCAGCTGCTGACTGAGACAACTGATTTGGACCTTTTGAACTGAGCCACTCACCTGGGGACTATCCAGGTGGTGCCCTGGGTGTGTGGCTGTGGGAAGTTTTAATTTTCCTTCTCCATTTGTTGCCTATGGTGGGTGGGGTGACTTAATTGCTGGTGTTTCTCCACAGCTGAGACTTCAACCCAGAGTAACTGTGTCACTAGGGTCACATAGAAACCAGCTGAAAACAAGACAGAATCACTTAGCCCCTCTACACCAAACAGGGCCCCAGTTTCTCAGGCCACAGCACTGTACAGGTCCTCGAAAAAACACCAGGGGAGAAATCAAAGGGAGTAAAACAATCATGGGGCGGAATCAGCAGAAAAACTCTGGTAACATGAATAACCAGAACAGATCAACCCAACCCCCCCAAGGAAAGATACGGCAGATGTAATTGCAGATCCCATTCACAAACAACTGGCTGAGATGTCAGAAATCGAATTCAGAATTTGGATGGCAAACAAGATTAACAAAATGGAACTAGGAATTCGTGGAGAAATTCAAAAGCTGTCTGAAGAATTTAACGAATTAAAGACAAAACCACCAAAGACTTAGACACACTGAAGCAAGAATTTGCAGCCCTCAAAGATATGAAAAATACAGTAGAATCCCTTAGCAACAGAATGGACCAAGCAGAAGAAAGGATCTCCGACATCGAAGATAAAGCCTTTGAACGCTCCTAAACTCTCAAAGAGGAAGAGAAATGGAGAGCAAAAATAGATCACTCTCTCAGCGAGCTCTGGGATAACTCAAAGAAGGCAAATATCTGACTCATAGGAATTCCTGAAACAGATGAAGTGGCCTCACTGGGCGCAGAGGCGCTTCTGCATGAAATTATGAAAGAGAATTTTCCAGACATGCCTAGAGAACCTGAAATTCAGATAGCAGATAGCTTCAGAACCCCAGCACATCTCAACCCCGATAGGAAATCCCCAAGGCATATCATAATTAACTTCACTAAAGTTAACGTGAAGGAGAAAATTCTCAAAGCGGCCAGGTGAAAGAAAACTATTACCTTCAAAGGGAAGAACATTAGAATGACTGCAGATCTCTCTGCTGAAACTTTTCAAGCCAGAAGAGGGTGGTCATCAACTTTTAATCTCCTCAAGCAAAATAACATTCAACCCCGGATCTTGTACCCAGCTAAACTGAGTTTCATTTATGATGGAGAAATTAAATACTTTAATGACATTCATATGCTAAAGAAATTTGCCATAACCAAACCAGCTCTTCAGGATATTCTCAGACCTGTCCTCCATAATAATCAACCCAATCCTCTACTATAAAAGTAAACTCACTCAGAAACTTCTGATCAAACTCCAACTTCCACAATGGAAAAAGGATTAAAAATGCCCACTGGACTTTCGAAAAACTCAATACCCAAAATTTCACCAAACTTATCAATACTCTTCATTAATGTGAATGGCTTAAACTGCCCTCTAAAAAGACATAGGTTAGCTGACTGGATACAAAAACTCAGGCCAGACATTTGTTGCATACAAGAGTCACATCTTAACTTAAAAGGCAAATACAGACTCAGGGTGAAAGGATGGTCACCACTTCAGTCAAATGGTAACCAGAAAAAAGCAGGAGTTGCAATTTTATTTGCAGATACAATAGGCTTTAAACCAACAAAAGTAAGGAAGGACAAGAATGATCACTTCATATTTGTTAAGGGTAATACTCAATATGATGAGATCTCAATTATTAATATCTATGCACCCAATCAGAATGCACCTCAATTTATAAAAGAAACTCTAACAGACATGAGCAACTTGATTTCCTCCAGCTCCATAATCGTCGGAGATTTCAACACTCCTTTGGCAGTGTTGGATCAATCCTCCAACAAAAAGCTGAGCAAAGAAATTCTAGATTTAAATCTAACCATCCAGCATTTAGATTTAGTAGACATCTACAGAACATTTTATCCCAACAAAACTGAATACACATACTTCTCATCAGCCCACGGAACTTACTCCAAAATCGATCACGTCACATGTCTAATCTCAGTAAATTTAAAGGAATAGAAATTATTCCATGCATCTTCTCGGACCATCATGGAATAAAACTTGAGATGAGTAACAACAGGAATCTACATACTCATACAAAAACATGGAAGTTAAATAACCTTATGCTGAATGATAGCTGGGTCAGAGATGAGATCAAGAAGGAAACTGCCAAATTTCTGGAACAAAACGCTAACACGTTCTATGAAGCAAACATCACCCTGATCCCCAAACCAGGAAAAGACCCAACAAGAAAAGAAAATTATAGACCAATATCATTAATGAATATAGCTGCAAAAATATTCAACAAGATCCTAACAAACTGAATCCAGCAACGTATCAAACAAATCATAATCATGACCAAGTCGGTTTTATCCCAGGGTCTCAAGGCTGGTTCAATATACGTAAATCTATAAATGTAATTCAACACATAAACAAATTAAAAAACAAAGACCATATGATTCTCTCAATCGATGCAGAAAAAGCTTTTGATAACATCCAACATCTCTTCATGATCAGAACACTTAAGAAAACTGGTATAGAAGGGACATTTCTTAAACTGATACAGGCCATGTACAGCAAACCCACAGCCAATATCATATTGAATGGAGTTAAATTGGAATCATTTCCACTCAGATCAGGAACCAGACAAGGCTGCCCATTGTCTCCATTGCTCTTTAACATTGTAATGGAAGTTTTAGCCACCGCAATTAGGGAAGAAAAGGCGATCAAGGGTATCCACATAAGGTCAGAAGAGATCAACCTTCGCTCTTTGCAGATGATATGATTCTATATCTGGAAAACACTAGGGACTCTACTACAAAACTCTTAGAAGTGATCGAAGAAGACAGCAGCGTCTCAGGTTACAAAATCAACATTCATAAATCGGTAGCCTTTATATATACGAACAACAGTCAAGTTGAAAAAACAATTAAGGACTCTATCCCATTCACAGTAGTGCCAAAGAAGATGAAATTCTTGGGAGTTTATCTAACAAAGGACGTGAAAGATCTATATAAACAGAACTATGAAACTCTAAGAAAAGAGATAGCTGAGAATGTTAAGAAATGGAAAAATATACCATGCTCATGGTTGGGAAGAATCAACATTGTTAAAATGTCCATACTATCCAAAGCAATATATAATTTCAACGCAATCCCCATTAAAGCTCCACTGTCATACTTTAAAGATCTTGAAAAAACAATACTTCGTTTTATATGGAATCAGAAAAAACCTCAAATAGCCAAGACATTACTCAAAATAAGAACAAAGCAGGAGGAATCACGCTACCAGACCTCAGACTATACTACAAATCAACAGTGATCAAAACAGTATGGTACTGGCACAAAAACAGAGAAGTAGACGTCTGGAACAGAATAGAGAACCAAGAGATGAATCCAGCTAATTACCGTTATTTAATCTTTGACAAGCCAATTAAAAAAATTCAATGGGGAAAAGATTCCCTATTTAACAAATGGTGCTGGGTGAACTGGCTCGCAACCTGTAGAAGACTGGAACTGGACCCACACCTCTCACCATTAACCAAGATAGACTCTCACTGGATTAAAGATTTAAACCTAAGACATGAAACTATAAAAATACTAGAAGAGAGTGCGGGGAAAACCCTTGAAGAAATTGGGTTGGGCGAGTTTTTTATGAGAAGGACCCCCCCAGGCAATTGAAGCAGCTTCAAAAATACACTATTGGGACTTGATCAAACTAAAAAGCTTCTGCATAGCCAAGAACACAGTAAGTAAAGCAAGCAAACAGCCCTCAGAATGGGAAAAGGTATTTGCAGGTTATGTCTCTGACAAAGGTTTAATAACTAGAATCCACAGAGAACTCAAATGCATTAGCAAGAAAAGAACAAGGTATCCCATCGCAGGCTGGGCAAAGGACTTGAAGAGAAACTCTCTAAAGAAGAGAGGCGCACGGCCTTCAGACATATGAAAAAATGCTCATCATCTTTAATCATCAGAGAAATGCAAATCAAAACTACTTTGAGATATCATCTAACTCCAGTGAGACTAGCCTATATCACAAAATCCCAAGACCAGAGATGTTGGCGCAGATGTGGAGAAAAGGGAACACTTTTGCATTGCTGGTGGGAATGCAAATTAATACATTCCTTTTGGACAGAGATATGGAGAACACTTAGAGATCTAAAAATAGATCTGCCATTCAATCCTGTAATCCCACTACTGGGCATATACCCAGAAGCCCAAAAATCACATCATAACAAAGATATTTGTATCAGAATATTTAATCCAGCCCTATTCATAATTGCTAAGTCATGGAAAAAGCCCAAGGGCCCATCGATCCACGAATGGATTAATAAATTGTGGTATATGCACACCATGGAATACTATGCAGTCTTAAAAAAGATGGAGACTTTACCTCTTTTATGTTTACATGGATGGAGCTGGAACATATTCTTCTTAGGAAAGTATCTCAAGAATGGAAGAAAAAGTATCCTATGCACTCAATACTTTTATGAAAGCAACTTATAATTACTCACACTTTCCTATGAAAGATAGATCACAACTATAGCCCAGGATGAAGGAGAGAAGTAGAGGGGGATCGGATGGGAGGGGAGAGGTTTGACAGAGGGAGGGTAAATGTTGGGACCGCACCTACAGAACATATTGTAAGGGTATAAGTCAAATCTACCAAGTATAGAACATAAATATCTTAACACAATAATTAAGTAAATGAGGTGAAAGCTATATTAATTAGTTTGATGTAACCATTCCAAATTGTATAAAAAAAAAACAACACATTGTATGCCACAAATGCATAAATGTATGCATGATCTATGTGTATATAACTTAATAAAAGCAAAAAAATTTTTAAAAATTTAAAAAGGATTAATATTATAAAGCATTTAGAATAGCATCTAGCATATACTAAACATTCTATGTTAATAATGGTTACATAAATAGATAAATAAATAAAGTGGGCAGATTAAGTTTCTCATGAACTAAAGGACAAGTAAACATCTCCTAGGCAAATAGCATTTCACTGATTTGCCTCCACTGATGGCTGTGTATTGAATATTATACCTATTATGTTTACAGCTTAAGGTAATTCTTTTTAAGTGGTAACAATTTAATAGATGGTCTTATTTTAGCTTTAAACCTGGGAGTCTGCCATATCAAATTGTGACTTAACATTCAGGTAAGTATTAAACAAAAAAAGTTTTCACAATTCTTCTGCTTGGCAAAAATTATCAACAATAGGTTATCAAGGAAGCTTTGCTTCACTGTCCAGAAAGAGTTGTTAAGTAATCTTATCATAGTTTCAACTAAGTATTGATAAAAAAAAATTAGAGGTGGGGATACAAGAGGGTCAGGGAGGAGAAAGATGCCTGCTTCCCACATAACCAATTCTACACATTACATACTTCCCACCCTAAGAAGAGCAAGCTCTGTTAAGGTATCTAAAGGAGGAAAGAAGAAAGTTAAGGTTATTCGTTCTTTTTAAGAGAGGGGCTCTCACTCTCTCATCTAGGCTGGAGTGCAGTGACATGATCATAGTTCAATGCAGCCTTGACTCCTGAGCTAAGCCTTAGCCTCCTAAGCAGCTAGGACTACAGGTACGTACCACCACAATCCTACTAAATTTTTTTTTCCTTTTTTTTTTTTAGTTTTTGTAGACAGAGTGTTGCTATGTCGCCCAGGCTGGTCTTTAACTCGTGGCCTCAGGCAATCCTCCTGTGTCACCTTCCCAAAGCGCTGGTACTACAGGTTCAAGACACAGCACCCAGCCAAAATTGAGGATGATCAACTACAGATACACATAACATGGCCAATGTTAAACACCTAATTCTCCTTGTCCCCAATGTTAATGTCTAATAAAAGCTCCAAAAAAGAAATTTGAAAGCCTCCAGTGTAACAGCTGACACAGATGATGATCATGTGAACAATCACAAATGCTGTTGTTGTTGCCAGTTATAAAGCTCATGATGGGCAGAAGCTGGTGAGAATGACCTCACAAGGTTTGATTTAGATCACTCAAATTTCTGAGGCTTCTACAAGAATTCTGCCACACTGAAAACTGTAGAGAAGAACTTTAAAGCTTTGAAATGACATTTCAGGACCAAGACCAGCCTTGTCAAATTTAATGACTGGCTTCTTTAATTTATACCATGACTTCTACTAAATTCTTATCCCCAAATCTGACCCAAATCCTCATAATCACCAAACAAAAGTGGCAAAACTAGGTTCCACCTGACACAGTACAGTGGAAGAAGAGTGGGCACTTCCAAGGGCAAACAGCACCATGACTACTCCACGTTTTCTCAAAGAGCGAAAGTGCAACACCAAATACAATGCTCACTCCAGGCAGACAGGGCAATGCCTTTCTACCATTAAGAACAGCTTCACTTCTGCATTTTGCAAACATTGGTAAGCAACTGCTCTCTTCAAGACACTGTGTCAAGAGACGGGGAAGGTACGGTCAGTACAGCAGGGGACCACAGTGAGAGATGGGTATCAGCCCTCAACAGAGGAAGGAGCAACATGTCCTGGAATCCAGAAAGTATGATGAATAAAGAATGTCAGGATAATATAGAATAAAGGGTGGTCTCTAGAAGGGAGTGGTATCTGAGCTGGCGCTCCATGAGAAGGAACAACAGTTCCCCAGGAAGACAACGGGGCAACAAGAGGCAAGACAGAGACACACGTGAGTATGAGGCTGCTGGGGAGAGGTGACCAGCACTGTGTTTGGAGCAACGGGAGCCACAGAGAAAATCCATGGTACAGAGCTCTACATGGGAGAGCTATCAGGGTCAGACCGCAGAGGGCCTTATACCCTGTGCCAAGAACCCTGGATCCTTCCCTATGAGCACTTAGAAGCTTCTTTTCTTTTTTTTTTTTTTGTCAAGGAAGAAAGGATTTATTTCAGAGAATGCATCATCAACTGGGAGTGGGGGAGGCACAGGCTACCTCAAATCCATCTCTCAGATTAGCAGGGTTAAGTGGTTTTTATGGAGGTGAAAATGAATAATGCATAGAGGGAGTGTGCTTGTATGTTTGAGGTGGAATGGAAAACACCCAAGTGCACTGGGGAATCTTGCTAGTTCATACACCCCATGAACAGAAAATGGTGGTGAATACCTCCCCAGGGTAGGACTTTCAGTATTATAATGAGCTAGGGATTAACATTGTTCATTCTTTCACCCTTGTGCATAGGCTCAGTGGCTCTTGCTCACAATCTGTGGTTGTGTATCGCTTAACTTTCTCTGTATATTCTGGTAGAGTAAGGTGCTGTAGTTATCTCAAGGCTTCAAGGTTCTGCTATTTCCACCAAGCCTCCAGGCCTGTCTGTCAACCATCTATAAACATGAGAGCCAAGTTCAACACTTTCATGACAGCTTCTTTTACAAAGCTGTCGGTGGTAGTGATGTAGTTGTGTAAGCTGTTTACAAAATGTATGAGCTTCACTCATAAGAGGAACATCGATGAATCTGCTCTCTTACTGGTTCTGTGCTCTGCACTGAGCAACTGCTTCTTGTTCATGTAGAAGGCCTTGTTTAAGTTGTGGTTTTTCAGCAGTACTAACCAGTTCACCAAAGAGTAAACCATCTAGACTATATTTTATCCACTTTATTTGCAATAAGAGAAGGAATACTTGATTATAAATTTTTTGACATTCCAAACTTATAACAATGTCCACAGGCCATGGCACCTTGTAGCTCAGGGTCAGACCATCTAAGACATGAACAGGTAGTTTCTTTTTAGCTGTGTCCACATTTTCAAAAGATACAATAGACATGAACTATCTTCAGGATAATGCTGTCCTACTGCTTCTTGGAGTTGGACATTAAGAAAAGACACACTGTACCAGGCTTCCTTTTCTCTTATTTATCAAAAATTGATGTGCAGAAGTCATACATGGAATCTCCACCTTCCATTAAAAAGAATTTCCATTAAGAAAAATTCCTCATGGCCTGCAAGTACTCTACCAACTTATAATCTTTTTTAAGAGTCTGTGTAAGATTTCCACAGCAATCCAGGTACTGCTTATCACAGCAATCAGGATACTGCTTATATGAGGATAGAGGCACAATCTCAGTGTTAATTGAAAAGTCTGGCATATGCAGTTAAATAACCTTATGCTGAATGATAGCTGGGTCAGAGATGAGATCAAGAAGGAAATCGCCAATTTTATGGAACAAAATGACAATGAAGACACGAACTATCAGAACCTCTGGGACACCGCAAAGGCAGTTCTAAGAGGGAAATTTATAGCACTGCAAGACTTCCTCAGGAGAACGGAAACAGAGAAAGATAACAATTTAATGGGACATCTCAAGAGACTGGAAATGGAAGAACACTCCAACCCCAAATCCAGTAGAAGAAAAGAAATAACCAAAATCAGAGCAGAACTAAATGAAATTGAAAACAAAAGAATAATACAACAGATCAATAAATCAAAAAGCTGTTTTTTTGAAAAGGTCAACAAAATAGACGAACCTTTGGCTAACCTAATCAAGAAAAAAAGAGTAAAATCTCTTATCTCATCAATCAGAAATAACAAAGACGAAATAACAACAGACTCCTCAGAAATCCAAAAAATCCTTAATGAATATTACAAGAAACTTTATTCTCAGAAATATGAAAATCTGAAGGAAATTGACCGATACTTGGAAGCACGTCACCTTCCAAGACTTAACCAGAATCAAATGGAAATTTTGAACAGGCCTATATCAAGTTTGGAAAAACATCAACCATACAAAACCTCCACAAAAAGAAAAGCCCGGGACCAGATGGTTTCACGTCAGAATTCTACCAAACTTTTAAAGAGGAATTAGTACCTATATTACTCAACCTGTTCCAAAAGGTAGAAAAAGAAGGAAAACTACCCAACACGTTCTATGAAGCAAACATCACCCTGATCCCCAAACCAGGAAAAGACCCAACAAGAAAAGAAAATTATAGACCAATATCGCTAATGAATATACATGCAAAAATATTCAACAAGATCCTAACAAACAGAATCCAGCAACACATCAAACAAATTATACATCATGACCAAGTTGGTTTTATCCCAGGGTCTCAAGGCTGGTTCAATATACGTAAATCTATAAATGTAATTCAGCACATAAACAAATTAAAAAACAAAGACCATATGATTCTCTCAATCGATGCAGAAAAAGCTTTTGATAACATCCAACATCCCTTCATGATCAGAACACTTAAGAAAATTGGTATAGAAGGGGCATTTCTTAAACTGATAGAGGCCATCTACAGCAAACCCACAGCCAATATCATATTGAATGGAGTTAACTTGGAATCATTTCCACTCAGATCAGGAACCAGACAAGGCTGCCCATTGTCTCCATTGCTTTGTAACATTGTAATGGAAGTTTTAGCCCCCGCAATTAGGGAAGAAAAGGCGATCAAGGGTATCCACATAGGGTCAGAAGAGATCAAACTTTCGCTCTTCGCAGATGATATGATTCTATATCTGGAAAACACTAGGGACTCTACTACAAAACTCTTAGAAGTGATCAAGGAATACAGCAGCGTCTCAGGTTACAAAATCAACATCCATAAATCAGTAGCCTTTATATATACCAACAATAATCAAGGTGAAAAAACAATTAAGAACTCTATCCCATTCACAGTAGTGCCAAAGAAGATGAAATATTTGGGAGTTTATCTAACAAAGGACATGAAAGATCTATATAAAGAGAACTATGAAACTCTAAGAAAAGAGATAGCTGAGAATGTTAACAAATGGAAAAACATACCATGCTCATGTCTGGGAAGAATCAACATTGTTAAAATGTCCATACTACCCAAAGCAATAAATAATTTCAACGCAATCCCCATTAAAGCTCCACCGTCATACTTTAAAAGATCTTGAAAAAACAGTACTTCGTTTTATATGGAATCAGAAAAAACCTCGAATAGCCAAGACATTACTCAAAAATAAAAACAAAGTAGGAGGAATCACACTACCAGACCTCAGACTATACTACTAATCGATAGTAATCAAAACAGCATGGTACTGGCACAAAAGCAGAGAAGTAGATGTCTGGAACAGAATAGAGAACCAAGAGATGAATCCAGCTACTTACCATTATTTAATCTTTGACAAGCCAATTAAAAACATTCAATGGGGAAAAGATTCCCTATTTAACAAATGGTGCTGGGTGAACTGGCTCGCAACCTGTAGAAGACTGGAACTGGACCCACACCTCTCACCATTAACCAAGATAGACTCCCACTGGATTAAAGATTTAAACTTAAGACACGAAACCATAAAAATACTAGAAGAGAGTGCAGGGAAAACCCTTGAAGAAATTGGGTTGGGTGAGTTTTTCATTAGAAGGACCCCCCCGGGCAATTGAAGCAGCTTCAAAAATACACTATTGGGACTTGATCAAACTAAAAACCTTCTGCACAGCCAAGAATACAGTAAGTAAAGCAAGCAAACAGCCCTCAGAATGGGAGAAGATATTTGCAGGTTATGTCTCCGACAAAGGTTTAATAACCACAATCCACAGAGAACTCAAATGCATTAGCAAGAAAAAAACAAGGGATCCCATTGCGGGCTGGGCAAGGGACTTGAAGAGAAATTTCTCTGAAGAAGACAGGTGCGCGGCCTTCAGACATATGAAAAAATGCTCATCATCTGTAATCATCATAGAAATTCAAATCAAAACTACTTTGAGATATCATCTAACTCCAGTGAGACTAGCCTATACCACAAAATCCCAAGACCAGAGATGTTGGCGTGGATGTGGAGAAAAGGGAATGCTTTTGCACTGCTGGTGGGAGTGTAAATTAATACATTCCTTTTGGAAAGATATATGGAGAACACTTAGAGATCTAAAAATAGACCTGCCATTCAATCCTGTAATTCCTCTACTGGGCATATACCCAGAAGACCAAAAATTAAATCATAACAAAGATATTTGTACCAGAATGTTTATTGCAGCCCTATTCATAATTGCTAAGTCATGGAAAAAGCCCAAATGCCCATCGATCCATGAATGGATTAATAAATTGTGGTATATGTACACCATGGAATACTATGCAGCCTTAAAGAAAGATGGAGACTTTACCTGTTTCATGTTTACATGGATGGAGCTGGAACATATTCTTCTTAGTAAAGTGTCTCAAGAATGGAAGAAAAAGTACCCAATGTATTCACCCCTACTATGAAACTAATTTGGGACCTTCACATGAAAGCTATAACCCAGCTACAACCTAAGAATAGGAGGAAGGGGGAAAGGGTGGGGGCATGAGGGTAGAGGGAGGGGGATTAATAGGATTACACCTGCGGTGCATCTTACAAGGGTATATGTGAAACTTAGTAAATGTGGAATGTAAATGTCTTAGCAAAATAACTAAGAAAATGCCAGGAAGGCTATGTTAACTAGTGTGATGAAAATGTGTCAAATGGTCTATGAACCAAGTGTATGGTGCCCCATGATCATATTAATGTACACAACTATGATTTAATAAAAAAATAAAATAATTTTTAAAAGGTAAAAAAAATAAAAGTCTGGCATATTACAGAATCCGATGATCTGTCCACACAAACATCTCTACGAGCAAAGTTCTCATAAGTCACTCTGCTCCAAAGACAACTTCATGAAGTTAATGGTAAGCAGAGGATAGTGAGTATCATCCAATTCCAGATGCCTTTCAGCAATGGACTGCCTGTTCACTAGGTTCTCTTTGGTTGGTTCTTGCTCAATAAGAACCTGTGGGGTGGAATCTTCTCCAGATTCCAGAACGAAGTGTACAAACTTTTCTTTCTGCATCTCTGGCAGCTGCTGGCTTGTGGTTCTCCTTTGCACACTGCAGGCTCTTGGGCAGCTGCACAGACTTGCCAGCCATTATGATCTGCCTCAGTACAAGTCTGAGGAAGGACCCATGGAGTGCTGCCTGCTGGAGGGCCCCTGGTCACTGCCAGAACTTGCACTAGCATTATCACTTATTTTTGTCTTCATTTTGTCTCTTCCGATAACACTGTATAATGTGTAAGTAGCATACCAGAAGTCTCTGTGATTTACCGGAACATCTTTGGTTCTCTGGATGATGAACTCCCTCTTGCCATCCCACAGTGCCTGTGCACAATCCCCCATCTGTAGGTAGGGCCATACTGTCTCCACCCAGAGAGAAAACAGGTTTGAGACAGTTTGCTCAGGGCTTCTCCAAAATTGTTATATCCAAGAATGGCCTTGTACAGGCTGTTGAGCAGGTGAGATGCCCAGATGACATTTCAAGTGTCAATACTAAACACATTGTGTAGAACCTTGAGCTGAGTCAATCAAGGCGACGACTTATCCACCACTATTGTGAGAGTTATCGTAGTATCATCATTGATGATGCACTTTTCAAATTCCTAAATTCTTCTTTGAAATTAATTAAATATTTGTACAGGGCCTATATGAAAGCATGGCAGTTTCTGAAGGGAGCTTCAGGGGACTTCTTAGGAACAGAACTCTTTCCAGGTGGCATGCTTTCAGAGTTGTGTCCCATGAGTTCACTGATGAACTCTTGGGAGTCGAAACACCACCTGGCCATATGCTGCCATTTGTTCCAGCACAAACCATAAACAGTTATGTGTCAAATGAGTTACCATAATATTGTTCCTTGCTGTTATCTAACCACTGTTACCTATATCAACTGAAATATAAAGAGTTTTTTCACCACTGAAAGTAACCATAGGTTTTCCCAAATAACTTGTGTCTCAGTAACAAAGACTCTGTCATCCGGAACATAGAACGGATCATTGCTATGCAAGTATTAGTCCCAGACGGCAGCTAAATTAGAGCGTGAATGTAAACTATGAGGGAAGAGTGAGGGCCTAGCTGTCCAGTACTGATAGACTACATGCTATTCCAACCAGCTTCGGTCATCTGGTTCATCTGCTTTCCAGCTGACACAAGAAGCCAGTCTTCTGTTTGATCTTGTTCTTCTAAGTGTCCTGTCTCCCTGAATTCCAGAGTCCTCTCTGCTTAAGGGCTGTTGATCATCTGTCTTCACTTTCTTCAGACTAGATTGATGTGTTCACATGGGATCAAAGTAAATTTCTTCACCTTCCATCAAGAATTTCCCCCAAAATCATCAAAATCATCTTGATGATCATCAAAATCATCAATCATTTTGATGATCATCAAAATCATCTTTCTTTTCGCTCTTTATCTCTTGGTGTTTCCACATAATTGCTGTTTGAAGGAGAATCAGACAGACATAGAAGCGACAGTATAGAATAATGTGCATCTGTCTTCATTTCCTTTATGCTAGGAAGTGATGTATTTAGAAATTCTTCAGCTAATCTCTTCCAATTAGCAGCTTTGCTAAGATCAGAATGAATGATAAATTTTTCACATATCCCTTCTATTGTCTTTTCTGTTTTGTGGCTGTTGACATCCAAGAAACAATGAAATATGAAGTTGAACCAGGCAAAGTTTAGGGTCAGCTGGAAGTTGGGGCCTCCTCGTCCTGGATCCAGCGATGTGCCAGACGAGCATAAGTCACACTCCTGCTCTCAGTCCTGGTGGCTGCAGGATGGCCTGGGCCATGCCATGCCTCCATGAGCTAGGGGCTGTTCTCCACTCAGAAGCCTCTAAAGCAGCGGTTCTCAACGTGTGGGTCGTGACCCACAGGAACTGTATTAAAGGGTTGCGGCATTAGGAAGGTTGAGAATCACTGCTCTAAAGGTTTATGAATCTCAGATGTGGAGTAAATGTCCCAGAGGGGAAGAGTGGAAGAAGGGAGGCCCAGTGGGGAGGTGCTATCATTCTAGACAGCAGATGGCAAGGTGTGCAACAGGAAATGGCTACGGAAAAGCAATGGGGCATTTTGGAAAGAGACTTAGAAAGTCATGAAAACTGAACACAAGGGAAAACTGAAAATGACTCACAATCAGCATAAAACTCACTGAGTTGACATTTACAGACAGATTGTGACATGAGAATCACAAAAGAAAAGCAATTTTGATTTCAAACTAATTTAGGAAAAAGACAATGCAGAGGAGAAATAAAGATGAGCTTTGGATTCAGAGATGCAGGCTTTGGTCTTAGCTTTGTATCCATTTCCTCATCTGTGAAATGAGGCTAATGGAACCTGCCTGGCCACACTGTGGATGGGAACAATGAAGTATCAAAGTTTGTGATGGGCCGGTTCCTATGAGCAGTCAAGCATTACCCTAGCAGTGAACAGGAGCCGTCTCTACAACGAAACAGTGTTTAGGTTACCTAGAAACTGCTCCTCCTGTAACTTCCCGAAGAAGGCGGCAATGATGAGGAACGAACTCCAGGAGTTTATTGTACATGATCTGAAGGCCAGTGGGATGAGACCCAGAAGAGTGCTCTGCAATCACCTAGTAAAAAGAGTATCATTTTTTAAAACATTTTAATAAAAGAGAAGCATGAAATATACACTTCAGAGGAAAAAGAAAACTAAAAATATGCTTCCTCATACTCAGTCTCCCCCTCAGTTGACATGTTTTCTAAACATAAATAACAAGTCCCACTGAAAACTAGCTCCTAGAATTAGGCTGACATGGGCAATCATAGGGAGAGGTGACAGAGATTGACCTGAAACTAATAAGCCACACACACAAATTCGCTTCCCTTTGAGTATGACATAAAATACCTGTTTAAAGAAGATTAAAAGCAGAGCACACATTCCCCTACTACAACTCCACACCATCTTTATCTTGGCTTTCGCTTCTGCCATCATGCAGATTGGGGGACATTTGAGGGAAGAAAGTACTATATTTTACTTTATCGTTTTATTTTTTGTGATTAAGTTGGGAATTAAGAATGGACTGACAGGATATGAGTTTAAATAAAATACAATGTGGCTATGGTTTCTTTAATATGCCACTGAAACTTCGGGTGTTTCTTTAATTTAGCATATGAGATTCAGTTCAATGAAAAAGGCTAATCAGTGAGTAAAAGAATTAATAAAGAAACAATGTATTATATTTTTTTACCCCTGTAGCCTTCATTTATGAGACTACAGAGGGAATTGAAAGATTAGTTATTTCTAGTAATCCTAACAAAGCCAACGGGATTATTGAAATTAAACTCTAAATTTCACTTTCTATCACTGTCATTTAATTTCCCCCTAAAAAAATAGAAGACCTTCACCCTGAAGTCATGGTGAGTTTAATCCTTGCACTTCACGGACAGAAGGAACATTCACCCTGACAGGGGCCTGGGGGAATGTCCCCACACACTGAGGACAGGCTCTGCAACTCATACCAGTTTGAAACAGAGGAAGCTGCTATTTTAGTATGTCAGAAAAGCACTGAGTATCAACAACTGTACATGGCACAACCTATCCACAACCCAACCTACCTTGTGACTACACTTTCACTGTGTATTACTTCCTATACTTTAGCTGTATCCTAACAGGTGAAAGATACTGCATAGCCAAGTTCTGGATCTAGGGTATTACTCTGCTAATTTGCCATAAAAGTCCTTCATCTTTGAACATTTCTCCTTTCTTCCTGGCCAGCAAACTTTTCCAAATTTTTTCAAAAAGTGGACCCAATGTCATGTCTTCACTGAGGACTTGTGGGTCTACAACTGTTCCCTCCCACCACATGCACATGCCTTCCATACTCACAGTGTTCTTTGTACGCTGTAGCATCGTCACTGCATAATCACCTTGTTCCATTGACAAGACCAGGGGTTTGAACACTTTTAACAACTTTACTGAGGTATAATTTACATGCCATGAAATTGACCTAAGAAGCATTTTGATGCACATCTTTTTCCTAGGCGATACTCTTACCTCCACTAAGTTAAGATATCCTGAGCCAAAGCATCACTAGGACATACCAGAGCTCACCCAATTCCTGCCATGCCTATTATAACAGACAAGGAGCAGCCCTTTCTTACAGGTGATACTGGAGTAGCTATGAGAATCTTCCCAGAAAGATCTCTGTTGTATTTCCTGATATCCCTCACGCCCAATAAGGAGCTTAAGACCAAGCAGATATTTTATGAGTGTCTGTTCAATGAGGTGCACAGACCTCCTCTATGTATGGCTTCACTAGTACTTGACCAACTAAGGCCTCCGCATCCCGTGTCTTGTCAATTGTGGCGTAAGTCCACAGGCAGTGTCGTACGATGTCGATGTTGGACGTCTGAAAGCCTTCTAGCAGGAGACTCTCCAAGGACTGCTGCAACATAGCTGTGATGGCAGCTATGCGCTGCAAGAAAAGATGGATAAGAAAGCTCCAGCTGGGACAGCTTCTAAAAATTCTAATATACACAGAACAAGTCTCTTATACCAACAGAAGATGATATATGTAAAATTAAAGTATTACTATTACTACAATGACTCCCTCCTTCTCTCCACAAGTAAATGCTGCTGCATCAAAGTAATTAGACAAAATTACAGAATGATAAAAAAGGTATTTTCCTCTTCAGCTACAGAGTCAATCTTTATGATACACAACATGGATTTAAAGCCCAATTACTTAGGCTTTGGATAAATTAAATATGTCTACACATTGCCTACAATTTAATATGTTAAATTACATAAAAATCAGAATTAATTTTACTTTTATAATTTAGAGAACGTGACTAAGGTCTTTACACAAAACCTATAATGTATGACACATAATGTATAATGTAAAACAGGGCTCCCAAAACTGAAAAAAATTCAAGGCCAGCTTCGAAGTCCTATACATCAATAATTAATATCAGGGCCTTTACTAGGTTTAATCAAAATTATTTAGCACATAATAAGCATAAGATTGTGAAAATCCAAAACAACACTTACTGGTCTTACTTTGTCCAAAAGAGGCATGCCTTTGCTCTGAACAGCATGAAATTGTAACTGATTAAACTCTGTGGCAATTCTCTCCAAAATTTGTCCAGTTGAAAGTGGGCTAGTAGAAACAGCAATATAGAAATTTAATTCCTTAGGTTTTTATTTCCATGAGAAAACATCAACATTAGCAATGTGATGCTTTAACACTTACTACATTTTAACTTTTACCAAGTGATTTTCCATGGCCATCTTGTTATAGCTAAAGCGCCTTTTGCCAATTCTCCCTATGAGCCGTTTGCATAGCGCAGTCTAGGTGCAATGGGGAATGAGGTTGAATACAAGCTATTGGTGCTGCCTGGCCTGGCCGTAAGCTGCAGGGCCCAGACAGATGCAGGGCTGGCCAGGGTGGGTGCAACTACATGTTTCTACCACATTCTTCAAGCCATTTCTGACCACCTTCCTCATTTCTATCTCCTCTCTCTCTCCCCCTCCGTCATCCTATCCTATTGTTTACACCTGGCTCCTTACTCTTCTATTTCTCTACTGTCTCATTCTCCCTTATAAACTATAGTATCTCTACTATTTTTAGGACACCAGATATTTTTGTCTCAATAAAAAAACTGGCCCTCCAGAAGCAATAAAATACCTCAAACAGGCTTACTAAACAGCTCAAAGTAGTCAATCGATATGCCCTGGGCCCCAGTGAGAGGGCATTCTTTGTGTCTCTGCCGCGGAGTGTAATAAATATACTCCCTACCATCCCCACCAAACACATTAAAAGTGTTAATACCATTCCAAAGGAAGTAAAATAGTAAAGAAGTATAAAGGCCTCAAAGCACCTGCCGGGCTTTGCTGAGGCTTCCTATGTCTCCTGATGAAAACTCAGTTAGTGAGGAAAAACATGTTGTTTCCAATAACTTTAGTGAAAAATACAGGAGAGTGGCAATGGGTGGCTTAGGAATTTAACATTTATCCTAAAAACATCTGGAAACCTTTGGAGGACACACCACAGACTGAGATGTTATGACATATTTGAAAGATGTTATGACAAATTCAAGTTAGTGTCCTAGAGAAGATAAGGGGTCAGCGAGGAGGCCACTGCCTGAGATAAGAAGTGGAAGAGCTAGACCAGAGAAGACGGACATCTCACCATCTCAGAGACGACAAAGGGGCAGACTCCAGAGGAACTGCCCAGTGACCAGAAGGAGGAGACAAATGGAAGAAAAAGAGAAAGACTCCCCTAAGATTTCCGGCCTGGTTATTGAAGGAAATCGAGGTACCATTTCCTAAGATGAGGAATGAAAGAGAAGAGTGGCATTTTCTTGTTTTTTTTTTTTTTCCCCCCCATAAAGGCAGGGAAGCATGAGTTCAGCTTTCAACAACATAAGTGTGAGATGCCTACAGAATACGCAACAGACTCCCAATAGCCAGATGGACATGGAGCCGAAGACTAGAGAAGTCTGTCTGGAGAGCACCACTCAAGGGGTAGTGAAAACCACCCCTCCTGAGTCTGCAGGAGGCCACCCATAGTGCTGACTAAGGAGGGGCTGAGAACAGTGCCCTAGGGAAGCTGGCATCAAGGGGGGAGCAGAGTCCACTGGAGAAAGAGTGTAGGAATAGCCAAAGATGGAAAGAAAACTGGGAGGGAGGCATCATGGATGCCCAGAGAGTGAGAACAGAAAAGGAAGGGCTGAAGCTGTAGAGTGCAAGAGAGAAGCAAAGCAGGTAGACGTGCACTGGGCCCCCTGGCCTTCTCAGAGTGGGCATCAACGTTGACTCTGACAAGCACAGATGAGGGGAGTGGAAGGGGCAGAAACACAGTGCAGTCAGCTGAGAACAACAACAGCAGGGACTGACCCCTTCTTGTGTCATGATCAGGAAAGAAGGCGGAGATCTGGGACAGGAAATCCCTTCCTTTCCAGGTGCCTTGTTTCTTAACCTATAAAACGAGATGGGAATCCAAATCTAAAATTCTGATTCCCTAAAAAAATCCACATGCCTTCACAGTAGGTCAAGACTTAGAACTACTGGTATATTCCGTTTGGTCCTGGTCAGTTTCCCTGCAGCTCATCCTGTGTCAGTCACGGAAAATGTGGAGACCATCAAAGTCACTTTAGAGATGCTAGTGTTAGATCTAAACCGGACATGTGTCAGGGCTGGCTGGCAGTGTTAACTATTGGCCTCATATTATAGATAACTACACTGACAAAGTTCTTGACTTGACTCAGGCTACCCAGCTGGCACATGCAACAGAAGCCCATGCTCTTCCCACTGCACCATGAGGTTTCCTGCTGGTATTGACACAATCTAGTCAACTCGTTTCCCAAGTCACTCACTAGCTGGCTGATTTTAAATTCAGAGGAAGTTAATAAGACAAATACAGTATAACAAAAAAAATGATGGGTTTTTTTTTTATGTCATAAGCTTTTTCTTTGCTGTGTATAAATTTCTACTAAATGTGTCCTGAGCTATTTCTTAATCATATAATTAATGTTAGTATATGTTCAACCCCAGGATACATCAACTGTAATAAAACACCTGAAATGAATACTGTCCTACATCTTGAAGATCAGTAAGAATTTTGCTAATCCATGGAAGGAAATTCCAAAACTAAAAATTTGTCACAGAAAGCACACTGTCTGATTTCCTGAAAGGTGCTGTGTTTGAACCTTGGCTGCAACCCTGAAGATTTTCTAAAAACAAGTATCATAAACTTTACCATTTCACACACTCTACTTTCCTCGAGCTACACTTAAAAACATTAAGCCATAAACTTGGTTACACTATTTGGGTGACAGGATACACTTAGCTGTGACTCTAACATTACAAAAGTGATCCAGTAACCAAAAACATTTTTACCCCCATAGTATTCTGAAATACAAATAAACAAATGCATACATACATATAAAAACACTAAGACACAAACTTGGTTTCTTTTTTATCAGAAATGAATTCTAACTGTAAGAACATTTTAGCCTGGTGTGACACATTAATTTGTGTTATTTAGTTAAAAATACCTACCTGCTCGCTTCTAGCAAAGATGTTTCTTTAGAACTTTGAGAATTTAAGATTTTTTCAATTTTCTCAACTGATCGAATAACTTGTATAAGCCTCAACACACACATCTATGAAAATAAAATTTAAGGGGAAAATGTTATGATGTTTAATCTTAGTTACCTTGTCATCCTAAATGCAAGATAACACAAAGGCAAAAGTCAACACAAAATACTTACATTTTGGATATTCCTACATAACTCTGAATTCCCAAGAATGCAAACCTTAATTCTTTCTAAAACAAGTATATTTCACTATTCTATCACAAGTTAATGGTTTAAAAAACAACTAGACTTTTTTGCCTTCTTATGAGCATATTCTTCATTCTTATTCCTTCTTTCTTTTCCCATCTGAAATGAACCTTTCTTTTGGCACATTTATTTTCTTAAGATCCTTTCTTCATGTTTTAATTTTAGTTTCTGATCACATATATCCTTTCCATTTACATGTTCATCATATACCTAAATACCTAAGTGCCAATTTATTAAATACATTTATTACTAAAGAGTTTAAAAAACATTTTAAAAACTCTTCACCCTCATAAGAACAAAAAAAAAACTACAAAGTCACTCATGAAATAAATAGTTATTAAGCATTGATTATCAATCAAGACATCCTTCTAGACATTAGAGACATGAGTGAACAAAACAGGTAAAAGCCCTCTGGCCATGGACTACATTCTTGAATCTTTAGACAAAAACTGAGAAGGGGCTCAGCGCCTGTAGCTCAAGCAGGTAAGGCGCCAGCCACATACACCTGAGCTGGCAGGTTCAAATCCAGCCTGGGCCCACCAAACAACAATGACGGCTACAACCAAAAAATAGCCGGGTGTTATGGCGGGCGCCTGTAGTCCCAGCTACGTGGGAGGTGGAGGCAGGAGAACTGCTTGAGCCCAGGAGTTGGAGGTTGCTGTGAGCTGCCCAGGGTGACAGCTTGAGGCTCCGTCTCAAAAAAAAAAAAAAAAAAAAACTTGAGAAGGGACCTACAGGAGAGTTAAACAAAGTCCTCTCTCCTTTGAGATTTTAAACCAGTGCTCTAATGATGAAATCTAGGAAACACAGGGAAGAGCACCAGGCAACACTCAAAAAGTTTTAAATTCCATTTCCAATTCTGCCGTTATGTAACTATGATAACAAAAGATCAGAAAACACAGGACCCCTGAAAAGTAAAGG
Organism: Nycticebus coucang; assembly: GCF_027406575.1. Classification (NCBI taxonomy): domain Eukaryota; kingdom Metazoa; phylum Chordata; class Mammalia; order Primates; family Lorisidae; genus Nycticebus; species Nycticebus coucang. The sequence goes on along the minus strand of NC_069789.1, from coordinate 33,434,597 downwards.
CAGTGCATACAAAGAAATACACAACATGAAAAACAAGAGCAGCAACAACACACTCCTTTAACTGCAGACCTCCAGTAGAATACTGAAACAGCTTACTTAGAAAGCTTACTTCCTCCCTCATCTCTAAAATGCGAATAAAAACACTTCTTTATAAGGGGTGTTGAAAAATACATAATATGCTTGTAAAACTCTAAAGAGTGCTTTATGGTCAGCTTTCACTGTTTCTTCTCCTGAAGAGGAATTTTAATTTAGTGAGGGCTTGGGTACCTCCAAGATTCTGTCTTCTTATTTCAAATAGGTAACAAGATGGAAGGCATGAGAAGGCACCAGGAGGGGCTATGAGCAGGGATGTAATGCAAGAAATCTGTGGCTTTCTTTAAAAATGTCTGTGCTGCCATAAGTAAAGCACAAGACAACATGCAATTTTCTTCGGCATTTTTAAAAAATTAGTTACTTTGCTCCATTCCTCTTGTAAATAAAACTTTCATCAGGCCAGGAATGAGGAGACCTGGGCCTCCTCAGGAGGCCTGCCTCGCCTTGCTGAGCCAGCCTCGCCTTGCTGAGGAGGCCTGCCTCGCCTTGCTGAGCCAGCAAGCCCTAAATGTAAAAGACAAACCTCATTTTCCTCTCTGCAAAGGTATTAGTAAGAGGAAAGCAGACTGCATGCCTGAAAGTGACTGTTACTCCAAAGTACTAGAGTGAGTCGATGCTTTAATGTGGCAACATGTGAGCATACCTTTTTATTCCTAATGTCTTCTTGTTTAGACATTCGTTCATCTACTGTCCGAATTCCTTCACTGACAGATGATCTAAGACTCTTCAAAGAATTAAAAAACAAAACAAAAAAAACTGTACTGTAGAAATTGTTTTGTAACACGAGATTCACACATTGAATTCATAGGATCTCTGGGCCAGTATTATACAGATATTGACAAAATTACAAAATATTAGATACAATTGCTACTTTGGGGACTCATGATTTAGGGGCAAAGTGACATATAAAGCCAAAGTCACACAGGATTAACTATCAAAAGAAAATAGCTACGTATCACAGGTGGCCAGGGTAGAGACAGAGCACAGTGAGTCAGAGTCAGGGCCACCTGGAATGGGGAATGGGACTTGAGGTAGACTCTAAAGCTCCGTGGACACCAACACACAGAGACAGGAGACTATTAGAAGACAAAAAGTAGGAGGGTACAACTGGTGTGACATATTTGGGGCTGGTGAAGCGTAACTCCAGACTTCGTTTTGAAGAATAAATACATAGAATAAATACGAAGGGGCCAATTTAAGAGAACTTTGACAGATAAAGACTTTAGTCTAGATCCTAATTTATGTGTTTTAAGCATTAATACACCATGATGGAGATGTAGTTTGGGGAAAACTAGGAATCAAGACATTAAGAAGAGAATGGCCAGGAAAAGGGACAGATTATAGGTGGAGAAGCATGTCCAAAAGCTAATGGATTAAGCCAAGTATGAGGTAATTAGAAACTAGGGCTAAAATGAAGGTAAACGACAGAGTAAAGTGGACAAATCACAAAAATTCTGTAGAAAAGTGAATTCATCCATTCAACAAGTGCCATGAAATACCCACTAAACGTCAGCTACTATGCCAGCCAGTGAGGTGCCAAGACAGACAGGACAGAAACAGTCCCACTCTGCCATGATCTTAGAACCTCAAAGTTGGAAGTCAAAAAGGACAGGTCAGGTCTACGGACAAACCAATTAGGAAAAACGCATCAGGAAGCTGTGGGGAACGGGAGGAAATATGCTGCTGGTGTGTGCTGAGGCAAGACAGAGCCTGTGAGTGTGAGACCAGTGCACAGGCAGAGCAGGGGGAGGGAGAGCATTTAGGGAGATAAGTGGGGAGCTGAAGGCTAAGGCTCAGGAAATACCGCCTCCAAGGCAGGGCAGGACAAGATACGCCTAACAGAAGGGAAGGAAAGCCACGCCAGCCCCACAGAGGCTAATGTGAAATCCAAGAGTGAACCACAAACACCATTCCATTCCAGGGAAAGCACTTTAACAAGAATTTAAAAAAAAAAATCAAAACAATGGGCAGCACCTGTGGCTCACTGAGTAGGGCACCAACCCCATATACCGAGGGTGGCAGATTCAAACCTTGGCCCCAGCCAAACTTCAACAAAAAATAGCCGGGCATTGTGGCAGGCGCCTGTAGTCCCAGCTACTGCTGAGGCTGAGGCAAAAGAATCACTTAAGCCCAGGAGCTAGAGGTTGCTGTGAGCTGTGATGCCACAACACTCTACTGAGGGCAATAAAGTGAGACTCTGTCTCTACAAAAAAAAAAATTCAAAACAAGATGTAAACATTCGAAAATATTTGCTTGTACTAAGAATTCTTAGTAAAGCATCACAAGAATGGAGAAGCATGAATCCTATGTACTCAATTTTGATATGAGGACAATTAATGACAATTAAGGTTATGGGGGGGGGAGGAAAAGCAGAAAGAGGGACGGAGAGAGGGGGGTGGGGCCTTGGTGTGTGTCACACTTTATGGGAGCAAGACATGATTGCAAGAGGGACTTTACCTGACAATTGCAATCAGTGTAACCTGGCTTATTGTACCCTCAATGAATCCCCAACAATAAAAAAAAAAAAAATATATTTGCTTGTTCCAGGCACAGCTCAAGACCTCTGTTTCGTGAATGCTTTCTTGCCTATTGCCTCATGGACTTTCAAGAACTGACATTTCTGTCATTGTACATTTTTTTCAGCACTATATATGCACTGGACACTTACTATGTCATTTACTGTGAGCCTACAATGTGCCAGGCACTGTCCTCAGGGGCTAGGTGCAGAAAGTAAGGCCATCTGAAGCTTCACATGACCTAGTGGAGACTCACACACATAATAACAGCATAGCTCACCGAGTTTATGGCAGTTCATCAGTGCTAAGGAAGCCTGGAAGCCAGGGTGCCTGACACAGGCCTGGGGGTGGACCAGTGGGGAGAGGACAGGGAAGCACAGTTTTCTATCTGAAGTGATGCCAAAACTCCCCGCTCTATTGTTTGTCCAGATGGAGCCTCTGTCCCCAGTGGCTTAGAGGTGGGCAGTGCCATTGCCATGGCAGGCATTATCTCAGAGAAACATTAAAATACAATTTTTATTAGGTATTACCTCAATTTTATATTATTCTTCAGTTACATTCGGCTTTAAAGACCTTTTATGACTAGTCTAGGAACCTAGCCATACATAAAATATGATTTGAGAAAATACATGTAAAACTATAAATTTTTAAAACATAATCCATTCCTAATTTGGTGACTATGTACATATAAGTGGGATGGCACTAACAAACTGAATTATTCAAAGAGCCTTCTGCTCCCCCACATTTTAAAGCTGTATATTCTGAGAATCTGTCATCTTCAAATCAAACGTGTCTTTTAGGTTGTGGCATCACATGCAAAAAATACAGAATCATTCACAAATTCTTTGAGTGTGAGCACTGTAATCACTAAACATTCGAAAAACAAACAACAACAAAAAAAACCAGCCTAACAGTTTAAAGGAATTCTTGGAGGAGGCAAATGAGCATATCATGCTTCACATAATATTATTTGGGGAACTTACCAGAACCTCTTCTCGTAGCTGTCCCAAAGGCACAGAAAGCTGGTTGAGGGCTTTGTCCATGCCAACCTAAAGGCAAAAATCATGTTGGCACAAACACATTACAATCAAGTTTCTACTTAATGATTAAAGCAGAACCAAACTTAGGTTAGTCTTTCTGTACAATAAAAATCCACAACTAAATGTAATCAAATAAGGTTATTTTGCTATAGCATCAATAAAATATGAAAAAGACCTGTTGATAATACACAAAAATTATAAAAACCAAGGAAATCATTATAAATGAAAACTTTCTTATGCACGATTTGCCTTTGGATGAAAATTTTTAATGAATTTGAATAGCTATCTGTCTATAATTTATGATACTCAACTGACTGATGTGAAATTTTGATGGACTACCTCTCTCCTAAACATAACTCTTGAGAAAAATCCAAAATAAATCAAATAGAAATACAATTTGCTGGGTTCCTAACCCTACTGGAGCATTTAACTTAGCAATACATTTCCCAAGAGCAAATACGGCTCATTAGTTTAAATGCTTCTTCAAATTCGAACAAAGATGGCCATTTTCTTCTTTGGACAAATAGATGTGGGTTTTTTTTTTTTTTTAATTTGAGATAGAGTCTCACCATGTTGCCCTTGGTAGAGTGCCGTGGCATCACAGCAACCTCAAACTCTTGGGCTCCAGTGATTCTCTTGCCTCAGCCTCCCAAGTAGCTGGGACTACAGGTGCCCACCACAACACTTGGCAATTTTTGCTTGTAGTTGTCATGGTTGTTTGGCAGGCCAGGGCTGAATTTTAACCCACCAGCTCTGGTATATGTTGCTGGCACCCTAGCCGCTGAGCTACAGGTGCCAAGCCACAAATAGATTTTAAAAGCAAAATAAAATATGAACAAGGAGACTAAAAGGCAAAGTTTGGGAGTATTAGGGGTTGAGCACCTCAAAGCTATTTTTACAGGTAACTTATATGTTCATAACAAATGATGATGTTTTGTTTTTGTTTTTGTGACAGAGTCCCACTCAGCTGCCCTGAAGTTGAGTGCCATGGCATTATAGCTCACAGCAACCTCAAACTCTTGGGCTCAATTGATTCCCTTGCCTCAGCTCCTGAGTAAATGGGACTACAGGTGCCTGCCACAACTCCTAGCTATTTTTTTTTAGAGATGGGGTGTTGCTCTTGCTTAGGCTCGTCTCAAACTCTGTAAGCTCAAGCAATCCACCTGCCTCGGCCTCCCAGAGGCTGCAATTACAAGTGTGAGCCACCGTACCCAGTCTACAAATGATGAAATTTTATAAATCAAGCCTCCTAAGGATCAACATTGGTCAATGTTCCTTCAGTAATATCAAATTCAAAAAAATATTCAAGCTAGAGCAGTCTTAAATGAGTAAAAACAAAAATGTCTTTCTAGAAAGTCTGGTTCTTTTATTAATGAAATTAATGAGCTCTTCAAATTTCTGAGGGAAATGAACTAAAAGATTTCTAAAAACACTCAGCACTTTAAAAAATAAACATGAGTGAGGGAGAAACCATGTGTGTAGACATAGGAATAGCAAATTTAAAGTTTACCAAGTTTGTTGAAAGGTTGACAAAGTCCGCGTAGTCCTTGTTGATGAGCTCAACCATGGCTGTTTTGAGCAGCCTGTAGTAGAGCTCCAGGTCGTCTCTCAACTCTTCCAGTTGGACCCGCTTCCTACAGTCAGACACAAAATGATCCACATCAAAATCTTCCTGAAAAACAAAACCAGGAGAGAAAACAACTGTAATGGTATCACAATCCATACGCCTGGGGGAAAAAAATGAGAGAGAGAGAGGGGCCCCTTCTAATAATCCACAAGACCACACTGCTGCCGGAGAAAGTGCTCTCACCACACGTGACACAGAAGGTGCTACTTCACTTCATAAAGGCGACAGCCCCAGGACATTCTCTTGTGCTGCCTCAATTCTATAAATGAAAACTCATTTTTCAAAATGACACATTTCACTTAGGGTTTTCTCAAAACAGAAATAGCTTTTTCCTCCTTAATTTTAAGGAATAAACATTCAAAGTGAAACTTTCAAGCAATAAGGAATTATATAAAAGAGAGTAAAAAACCATCCAAACTCTCGTGCTCTAAAGAGAAGCACTATTAATATATTTTTTTGTCTCTAACATTGCGATTTACATCCATCCAGACTTTTTTTCTACATGTGCACACACACAGCCTTAATACCCACGTGCCGTATAAATGCTTTTCCCCATAGAACAATACAATTTGGATGTCTTTTGTAACACAAATTTGCACTAATATTTTATAGAGATGTTGAGCGCTCCATATGAACAGGTGTTTAGAAGCATGCTTAATCAGTTTTCAAGTACTGGTCTCAGAAGATTAGCCACGCTTTTTGCTTCCCCTTGATAGCATTCTGATGCCCCTAGCAGGCTGGCAACATTCTTGTAGCCAGCAGGTTACGGTCAACTCCTATGACTTGGACTCTTTCTAATTGAGTTGTTTAAACATCAAGAATCAGACATGATGACTCTAAAACTTAAGGCCACTTGAACTTATAGCCACAATTACATAATTTTATCAAACATTGTATAAACTAGTGAAATATGAATGAAACAAGATAATTTTTCTGAGAACTACAAGTAATCTTAAGGAATGGTGCATATAGACCTCAGTATTTTATTTTAAACATATATGCGTGCATTTATTTTCTGCTGATGTAGTATCAAGCTCTTTTCTTTGAAAACTGATATGCACATTACATTTTAGGTAGATGCTTTGGAAATATCTGATACAGGCAAATTGCTAAGAAAATTTTTGCTGAATCAGATATGATGAGAAAACTATGAACCTGGGAGGACAGGGGACGGCAGGACACTACAAAGCTAGAAGGACTCTATGGCCAGATTCTTTGGAAATGTCTTCAGGTGCTCAATCAACTGAAAGAAATAAACTGAATGCAAAAATGACAATATGGAAATGTAATATGCATATCAATTTTCAAAGAAAAGAGCTTGGAACCACATCAACAGAAAATAAATACATGCATATATGTTTTAAAATAAAATACTGAGGTCTATGTGCACCATTCCTTAAAGTACTTGTTTAGCATTTTTAGTTTGATCAACCAAATGCCTGCCCTGATAATGTAAAATAAAAAGACTTCTTAACTGTCCATAATTTGACAAACACCTACTAAGAAACCATCTGCTTCTTTATCTGTGGCTAGAATCAGCCAGGACATTTTGCTTCTTGAGACTACCTCAGACAACACCCTACATTCACAATTATGCAGCATGTCGCAGAAAGAACCTGGGAGCAGGACTCAGCTTGCAATCTCAGTCTTGATTGTAAGACTTAAGGCAGATCACTTTACCTGCCTCAGCTAAATATTCTTTGAAGTTCTGTCCAAATGTGAACTTCACGAAATTGTACACTCCAGTTTCCATGAACAAATACTATTGGGTAATATTACTACTCAAGTTCCAATTATGTACACGTATTTCTTCTCAGATAACCATGCTGCATAGCATAAAAACCGAGTCACTTAGAACATCTGCATCAGACAGCTTTCTCTAACAACCCCCAAATCACAATGGCTTATGACAACAGACACTAATTCATGTGCCATAAACAGAAAAAGCATTTGACAAAATCCACACCCATTGCCATAAATGTTTTTTATATTGTAGATCTATTAAACACTTAAAAAGAACTAAAACCAAAATATATTTATGGTCAAATGATTTTTGACAAGGGTGCCAAGACCATCGAGTAGGGAAAGAAATGGTGTGGAGACGGATGGATGCCCATATGCAAACAAATGAATCTGGACACCAACTTCACCCGATACACAATTTAACTCAAAATGGATAAAAGACTTAACTGTAAGAACTAAAAAACCCTTAGAAAGAAAACAAAGGTAAAAATCTGCATGACCCTGGGCAATGGTTTCTAAGATATGACAACACAAGCATAAGCAATCAAAGAAACAATAGATAAACTGAACTTAAAAATGTTCATGCATAAAAGGACAGTATTGAGAAAGCAAAAAGAAAATACAGATAAAAAATACTTACAAAATGTACATCTGGCAAGAGTTCAAAAGATGCTCAACATTAGTCACTAGGGAAATGTAAATCAAAACTACAACTAGATAAAATTTCACACCCATTAGGATGGCTATAGTGAAAAATAAAAAAAAGAGAAAGAGGGTGGGGGAAGCAGAAAGCAAGTGTTGGTGAAGATGTGGAGAAACCAGACTCCTCATACACCGCTAGGGAGAATGTAAAACGGTGCAGCCACTATGGAAAACAGCTCAGCAGTTCCTCAAAAAGTTAAACATAGAATTATCTAGAAATTCCACTTCTAGGTTTATCTGGTAGAGTTGAAAACTAATGTTTACATAAAAACTTACACACGAATATTCAGTTACCCTGACTCATAACAGCTAAAAAAAAATAGAAAAAAAAAAGCGTATCTCATCAACAACTGATGAAGAGATAAACAAAATGTGATATAACTATATACAGAGGTACCAACACAATGGGTACACATTTTAAAAAAGGAAAAAACTGTATTAAAATTATAATACTCAAGTCATGTTTGACTTCCGCAATCACAAGAGATACAAGATACACCATACGAGATAACAAATGTTATCAGTATATACTAAGTATTACAGTTTGCTTTATTGCAGGTTACCTTGAGGGTACAAAGAATTAGGTTACAATGTTTGCATTAGTTAGGTGTAGTCCCTGTTGTGGTTGTGTCCTGCCCTGAGGTATATCATATATGCCCACATTGTCCCCATGAAGTGGGAGTACACCAAAACACCTCCCTTCTTCCCCTTCCTTCTCCATCTCTCCATCTTGAATTGAACTGAGTTCTTTTTAATATGGTGTTTTCCTTTCTTACAATGTGTATACATTTTTGACACCTTCTATAATGGAATATTATTCAGCCATAGAAAGGAATAAAGTACTGCTACACTGACAAATTCAAAAATATTACCTAAGTGATGAAAACTATACATACACTGCCTGATTCCATTTATATGAATAGGTCCAAAATAGGCAAACCCATCGAGACAGAAGGTAGATGAGTGGTTGCCAGAGATTAGAGAGAGGGGAAAATTGTAGTTAAGTGCTAATAGAAACTACAAGGTTTCTTTGCGGAATGATGGAAATGCCCTAAAATTAGATAGTGGTGATGGTTACACAAAACAGTAAATACACTGAAACCCAGTGAAACGTACGTTCTAAAATGCTGAATTTTATGTTATATAAATATATCTCAAATTTTTAAAAAGAAAAAACTTAAGTATTACCAATTAAATGTTCAGATGTATTAAAGATTCTAAGGTAACAGTAATTAGAAAGCCTGAGAACTATATTAATGTCAGATAAAGCAGATTTCAAAGCAAGGAAAATTATCAAAGAGGAGCACTACAGTACAATGGAGGTGCTGGTTCTCAAGAAGACATGCATATTCCCAACAGCAGCATAGCAAAATACACGTGGCGAGAACGGAGAGTTACCAGAAGAAACAGATGAATCCACTATTAAGCTGGAGGCTTCAACATTCCTCTATCAAAAATGGACAGATTCAGCAAGCAGAAAATAGGTAAGGACATAACTGAACTCAAAAGCACCATCAATCAACTGAATATGATGAAAACCTACTAACTATTCAACAGAATACACTTTCTTCTCCAGCTCACATTGGACATTCACCAAGATATAACCCATTCTGGGCCATAAAACATCCTTTAAATTAAAAATAGTAACAACAAAGTATACTCTCAGACCAAGTTGTATTAAACTACAAATAAATAATAGAAAGATTTCTACAAAAAAAAAAATAATAATACTTGGAGATTAAATACACTTCTAAATAACAGGTGAGCCTGTAATTGTCACACTCTGGGAGGCCGAGGCTGGTGGATTGCCTGAGCTCAGGAGTTCAAGACCATCCTGAGCAGAAGTGAGACTCTATCTCCGCTAAAAACAGAAAAATTAACCGGGCATGGTGGCAACTGCCTGTATCCAAGATACTCAGGAGGCTGAGGCAAGAGGATACCCAGGAGTTTGAGGTTGCTGTGAGCAATGATGCCACTGCATTCTAGCCTGGGCAACGGAGTGAGACTTTCTCTCAAATAAATAAATAAATAACTTAAGAGAAATAACTTAAAGCTAAAATATGCAAAGAGTTATTAAAAACAATAAGAAAACACAACCATTATAGAAAACAGTACCGAGGTTCTTCAAAAAGTTAAAAATAGTCCTATCATAAGACTGAGCAAGCCCACTACTGGGTATCTATCCAAAGGAAATAAAACCACTATCTCAATGCATTATCGGGCACTCCCATGTTCACTGCAACATTATTCACAACAGCCAAGACACGGAAACAGCCTGATTTCATGTTGTTGATAAATGAATTGATAAAGAAAATAGGATATCTACATACATATGGGATGGAATGTTATTCAGTCTTAAAAAAAGAAGGAAATCCTACCATTCTTCAACAACCCGGATGAACTTGGAGGCCTTCATGCTAAGTGAGACAGGTCAGACACAGAAATACAAACACTGCATGATCTCACTGCTAACGTTTGGATGTATGCCACAAAGTTCGTATGCTCAAAATCTACTCCTAAATGCAGCATGTTCAGAGGAGGGACTTCAAGAGGTGATTAGGTCATGGGGGCTCTGCACCATTTGATGTTTGCATCATGAATGACACAGCAAGATGGCCCTCGTTAGATGCAGCCCTTGGATCCTGGACTTCCCAGCCTTCAGAACTGTGAGCCAGATAAACTGTTTAAAAATTACCCAGTCTGAAGTTCTCTATTATAGCAGCACAAAACAGTCTAAGACTCTCACTTATTCATGAAATCTGAAAAAGTCAAACTCATTCAAACAGAGAGCAGAATGCTGGTTACCAGGGACTGGGGGATGTAGGTAATAGGGAGATATTGGTCAAAGGGTAAAAATTTTCAGTTGAGTTAAATTCTGGAGATGTAACTGTACTAACATGATGACTACAGTTAATAACAATGCATTGAATACTTGCAATCTGCTGAGAGTCGATTTTAAATGTTCTCACCACACACAAAAATGAGGCTTAACTATGTGAAGTGATAGATACACGAGATAGAATATGGCAATCTATTTCACAACATACATGAGGTCTGAAGATTAAGTTTGTAAACTCATCCTAGAAAAAGTGCTAAGTACCACACTGCTGAATGTCACTATAGCCATCTTCAAAATGCTCCCCTTGGGAAGCTATGCATCTTTCAAAGTAATTTTGGTTAGTGGAATGATGGGGCCAGAGCCAGAACAAAGTGAGCTTAAAAGTAAAAGGAAAGAAAGTAAAGATAACTCTGGAGCATGTGGGTATGAGATGGAAGAGAGCAACAGGGCAGTAACTGTTGATGGGAGGATCAAGTGGAAGAGACTAAACAGGAGTATGCCTGAGAGCCAATGGGAAGGAGTGTGGTGAAGCAGAGAATAGGGTCCTCAGAAGGTGAGAGGGTGTAAGATCTGAGCCTGGGAGACAGACCTCAGGAGACAGGGGAACAAGGGAATGGGAAGAACAGCTGCAAAAGCTACAATGGGGTTGTTACCACCACGAAGGAGAAGCTCCTACCTGATGACCTCTATTTTTTCTGTGAAACAAGACTTAAAGTCATAAAATGAGAAAGAAAAGATGTGATTTCAGCAGCACACTTAGATAAGTGAGTCTAATTTATTCTTGTTAATACACCACTTTCTCTCCTACTACCAACATCTCATATCCCACTTCATCTATTAGTTGGCTGTCAACCCTCTCTAAGGGGGTTTGTACTTTTTTTAAGCTGAGAAAGCAAACAGTACGATACCACCACCAACCCTGCCCAGTGAGTCTTCCATCTGTTACTTCTGCTTTTGATCACTTTTATCTTTCACAAATCTGTGCCTTCCCCCATATTTCATAGATCTCATAAGGAACACTGAAATAATTGTTTAAGTACCCTCCTTGCCAATGCAACAAATTTCACCATGTAATTTCCTACTTTCAACTTGCCTCCACAATGAACACTGCATTGAGCACAAACCCCTAAGGATGGTATACAAGGCCCATTACAACTTGCATCCCCAACCCAGCTACCTTTCCGGTCTTATTCCTGGTCATTTTTCCACACTTCAGCCACTTTGGACTAAGTGCAGTTTCTTAACTCACACATTTTCCCTGTCCAAAACCATACCTTGCACCTTCATATCTTGATTGCTGGCTGCCACACAGTAGGTGAATGCGCTTGAACAACCGCTACCATTGCACTAGCATGGCCTCATCATCTTTGACAACCTAATGACAGTTTCCCACTAACTAACTGGATTTCAGGCAATCTCAGCTCTCCTGATGCAAACCAGATATACCTTAACCTTCTAACATAAATAAAACCTATCCAATTACAAAATGTGTGGAATGAGACAGATGTAGAAACATAAGCTGGACAACAAGTACTCCACCCATCCTTTGTGCCATGAATTATAACTCATAAAATGTCTCTTTAAAGGAAGTACAGACTACAAATAACCTTTATTTTCAGGTTCCGCCTAGAAAATCAACATCTTATACAGAACAGCTATTCTGTGTAGTATGTATTTTCCTCCATGTATGAAGTTGTCACATTTATTAACACTACAAAATTAGTGGCATATTCAGAGATATAAGAGCAGTGAAAGAATATAAAATTACTGGCATTCCAGCCACTTCCCCAGTTTTCTCTCTCCGTATCTTTAAGCTCTATTTTAGAACTTACATTTTGTGATTTCTACTTCCTGAAACTGTATTTAGCAAAGGCATTCTGTCAGCTCAGAATGAGAAAGGTGGTGAGGCTAGTGAGTCAGAGGGTGCTGGCTGTGGGCTTGAAGGAAGCCTGAAGTTGAGAGACAGACAAGATTATTCTGTACTCTGAGATTCAATTCAAAACAAAGCTCCTGATCTCTTGTGTGCCCTCTCTCCCTCCAACGCACCTCTCCCCATCACCTAATCCTTGTTTCTTTCTACCCTTCTTTCAGGGTAGTTCTTAGCCAGGGAGTGGAACAAAGAGTTTCTGAATCATTGAGTTGACTACGTATACTCTTTCAGACATTTCATTCAAGTTATCTATTAGGGCGGTTTAGCAGGAACATCACTGTACAAGAACAAAGTGCATTACTCTTGGGTGTAGATAAGTCACTCTGCAGAAGATCCAGATACAAACACTTTCTTTAAAACAGAACTTTGGAGAGTAGTCTGAATGCAAATATCAAAAAGAGACTAATCAACTAGAAAAAGAAAAAACATGACTTGGAAAGGCAGAACAACGAGAGATGTTCAAACTCCAATTGTTCAAAATTGGAGGCGTCTACTAATGAGCGAAAACTTAACTTTTTAACAGTGAAACCAGGTACTAAGTGTGTCAAAAATCCCACTCCTTAAGAAATATAAACATTTTTTTTTTTGGACTGGTTAAAGTTCAGACTCAGAGGGATACACCAAATAGGTAAAGTTTCCTCCTAACTCTGGCTTAATGCCTGGACGTTTCAAGGCTGCGCCTGATGGACCTTTATCATCAGTGAAAAGTGTTCAATTACATTTCTTACTGTAGGCTTATGTCCTACAATCACCTTCAGAAAACAGGAATGATTTGCTTTGTTGTATGAATATCCTGTTCGAGGAGCTCTAATTGTACTTCAGGCAAAACTTTAGATTAAGTTCTTTTTTTTTCCTCCAAACCCGCCTCTTAGATAGGCACCTGGGTTCACAGACTTTTTCAATACACACTTAATGAGCTCGAAAGCACTGGACAATAAACTTTTCTGACAAGGAGACCGGCAAGGTGACTGCACTGCACAGTTACAGGGCCGGGTAATAAAACGGGCACTGAGTTTAGATCAAAACCACGTGCCCAGAACTTTCAGGCCTTTTCAATTAACATGCAAGATTTTGCAGAAGTGCTTTCTCCAGGCTGCACCTGCTAAGCCTGAGGCCACTGCGAAGTGCAGAGGTCCGAGTCGAGAAACCGACACCGGGCAGGCGTGCGCGGCCCAGGACGCAGAAACGGAGTAGCAGCCCGAGGAGAGCGCTCCGAGGAAATGGTGGGGCAAGCAGCCCACGGCCCAACGCCGGGGAGGGGAGGCCGCGCGCACCTTCATGAACTCGTCCTTGTCGAAGCAGAGCGTGTCCGGCCCTTTGGGCAGGTTCATCCTACTTTTCTCCATCCCGCCGGCCGCCGCCTCTCTGTGTAGAGATCCAAGCTAGAAGAAAACACCAGAGGCTGAGCAGACCGACCCAGCGGCCGCGGCCACCGCCAGTTTCCACCGCACAGGAGACTCCCCTTCCGCCAACATGGCAGCGCCGCGCCGCAACCAATGAGCGAGGGCGCCGCTAGCCGGCCTCCACCTGACCGCCGCCAAGAGGGGCGCGGGGGCCGCCGGCGTTGAACAAGCGAGGCAGTACTGCCCCCAGGCTCCAGAGGGCGGAACTGCAGGCTCGCGCCGGCCCTCGCGGCTCTGCCCTGCTCCCAGGAGGGCGCCGCCGAGCGCTGAAGGAATGTGGCCAGCAGGCCAGCTGGGTCCCTCCCCAGCCCGGCGTTTCCACTGAGGAAAATCGGCCCTTCCAGTATTGTCTCCCCTAAGACCGCTCCGATTCGTTTTGCATGGTCGAAAGGAGACCCTTTTGTTTTCAGGCCCGTCTTCCAGGCTGGATGTGTCACTTGTCTCTGCTCACCTTCCCTGCGCGCGCTCACTGTCCTCTGCAGAGACTGGCGTCTCTGCCCTTACCTCAGCGCCCGCGGAGGAGTGTAATGTCGCCTCCTGTGGTTGCAGTTACAAGGACTTACAGAGAAGATGGTCAGTGGGGCAGTCCCGGTTCCTCTGGGCAGCTCCCTGTTCACCTTGGGGCTCAGACCCAGGGCGGGCAGCCCCTGGGCGCATTTTGGGTCTTCAAGGCGCTGCAAGGAGCACCCAACTACCTGCTTAGTCAGAACGCAGCAGACTGACACGTGTGCGTGCGCATATTTATTTTCGATCTCAACCAGGAAAGGGCAAATAAATATGCGTGTGAGGCCAGCACTGGTGCAATCAAACCCCATCCCCCAAATTCTCCATCTGTCTTCCTTCCACCCCCCAACCCCTGTTTTATTCTGAGATGTTCTTCCTTTTCTCTTTCCTTATTGTCTCCTCTTGTCCCTTCCTTTACTTGTATCGTGGTCAAATGACAATGAGTCATTTCTCTTGTCTCCTTGAGAGTCTGACAACGCAAACCACAAACCTCACTTTACACTCCACTCTGCAAATCTTTACTTCTGCTGGGTTGCTTTTATAAACGAATCTAGGCCTCTTCTCTCAAGTTTTCTCATTGGAGAAAATATTAATGACATGATAGCCCCTACAAACAATTGGGACAGAGGAAGGCAATACCTTACCATGAGACTTATGTATTTCAGGTCTCCCAAACAGGAAACTGGTCATTTTTTTTAAGCGGGTGTAGAATCCAAAACTATCAGCTCCCTAGCTTTGAACCTGGCAATAGATGTGTCCATGGTAGTATCTACAGAAAATGATGGATAGGATGAGAACTGGAACTCTTGAGGGAGTACTTGTCCCTGACACCAAATCAATGAGAACAAAAGACAAGAAAAAGTGGTTCGAGGAAAAGGAAACAGATGTTTATTAATTTTGCCAGCAGATGAGAGTGGCAGACTAGTGTCTCAAAAGACTACCATCCTGCCTTTAAGCAAAAATACAGGGCTTTTTAAAGGGGTGGGGTTCAGGGGCTGGGCTCAGGTCTATGTGACCATTGTCACCTGTTGTGGCTTCTTGCTAGTGTTATCTAACTATAGTTGGTGGCTCCAGTGGACCTTATCTCCAGCGAAGACAATTTTCCTGCCCCTTTGATTACTAGGCTTGAGCAGGCATGCAGGTTTCAATTCCCCCAAAAGGAGAGGGGGGCTTACAAAACAAATCATAAAACATTTCTCCCTTTTACAGACCTTTACCTCTGTTATAGAACTTGACCAGAGAAGTGATTGGGCAAAGGTACATCTAAATCCCTGTTACGTTCCTTTGGATGTGGGCAAGGAATAAAAGCCTCATTTTCTAATTTTTTTGTTTACTCTTATTATGAAAATTTTCGAATCTACACAAAGTCTAGAGAGCGTGAGGACCCCACAGCATGTATTCACCATCTTGATTTCATCATTATAAGTCTGTTTCCTTCGTCTTCTCCCCACCATTCACTACACCACCAGCAGCTTTTTTTTTTTTACTAGAATACACATATATTTTAAAGCGAATCCCAAACATCTCATCATTTCCTATCCCCCAAGACCTCAGTATACACATCAAAAATGAAAAACAAAAAGCACAAAACTTACTGACCCTTACTAACCCACAATCTCATTGTCACAGCTAACAAAGGTAACCATTCTAATAACGAGCCTGAACCGGATCCGAGAGGTATGGCCCTTATCTCAAGGTCATGCTGTTAATGACTGGCAAATTGCAAACCCAGACAGCCTGGCTTCAAAGCTCAGCACTAAGGAAGGGGAAATAATTCTGGGCAGATGAAACAAAGATGTCTGTGGAGTCCTGTTTCCTTTCTCGAGGCTCTGTAAGAAGTCTGGATAAGCAAGAATTTTCCTCATTGTAATTCCCTTCTAACCTTATTCTCAGGCCTTTAGCAAAGAAATGAAACTAAATTTGTCCAGCCCATTCTGCTAACCTTGGGCATGCTGAAAGGATTGAGTGGCAAAGGGGAGTGAGAGTTCTTGAAGCCTGCTGTCCATCCAAGATTCATTAGGGAGCTCCCAGGCCTCCCCTGAGCAGGTTGCCCCCTGGAGACACAGGATGTGACGGTGCATACCATCACAGCCAGGAGCAACAGGAAGGAGCTTGATGCTGGCAAGAACAGAGACAAAGCCCAAATCTGCCTACAGAACACTGCCCTGGGATTGCACACAGAGTATTCAGATGGCACACACCATGTCAGCCATGCTACTTAGTAAATATTGAACACCTGTAAACTAAAAATAAAATCCTAAGCCCCAATCCTTAATTAAACAGATCTCCTTTTGGCCTAGGGGACCCCAGAGAAACCTTAAACCTTCGCCATAAAGAGAAGGGAGGTTGGATGTGCCTCCGTACCACCTCCCTTTTGGAATTTAGACACAAAAACTGACCAGTATTAATGTTAAAATACAGATCATAAGACTGATGAAACAGACTCTGTGCCAGTAATATACTAAATTATAAACAGTACCTAAAGCCATGCAAAACAATCATTAAGATATGCCCGTAAGACCATCAGTTTGCATTTTGAGTTCTTATATTTTGGCTTGCTCAATGATTAGTAGACTTCTTAGCTTCACTTAAAACTTTTCCTTTTTACTGACAGCAAGCTTTTAGACCAGTGATTTTCAAACAAGGTACACCGGTGTGCCGCAAGCGGATCTTAGGTGTGCTGTGAGAATTTTTAAAGATCATTAATTAAATTATTTTCAAAAGAAGTTCAAACAGTAAGTATATATATATATATATATATATATATTACTCCTTTTTTTAAATCAACATAATCTAACTGTGCCATGGAAGTTTATCTATAGGTTCAAGTGTGCCGTGAGATTAAAAAAAAAATAAAAATAAAAAGTTAAAAAACACTGCTTTAGACAAAGCTTTATTCCTTTAACCATTTATACATTAAAGAATCTCTGAATTCACCTATAACTTGTAAGACCCTGCTTCAAGGTATCCCCCCTTTTGGGGCCAAACCATGTATACCTTCCATGTATTGGTTTATTACCTTACCTACAGTTGCTGTCTCCCTGAAATATATAAAACTAAACTGTAATCTGGTTGCCTTGGGCTCATTTTCTCAGGGTCTCTGAGACTGGGCTACAGTGACTCACATTGGCTCAGAATAAACATGTTTAAATTATTTCACAAAGTATGTTTTTTCCTTTTTCCATTAACAACCTAAAATGTCGGTGAACAGCCAGTACAGAGCCTGCTATATCCCTGCTGCTGTTCTGACCCCTACCTTGGCCTCCTGGCCCAGCCATTGAGGGTTAACACCTGGCTCAGTAGGGATCCTCTAGCTGGCTTCTGATTGGCTAATGCCTATGCTGTTAAATATTTCTCTAGTAATAAATACAATAAAACCTCCATAGTTGGCCACCTGCCTACACCGACCACCTCCTTAAGTTGGCCTAATTTTCACAGACTGGACATATGCCACATGTACGATACATGTGGAACTAGGACATATGCACCTTGTTCCTTATGTTGACCCTCTGTGTGTGTTGAGCACTTCATCGCAGTCCCTTGGGTGGTCAACTTACAGAGCTCCTACTGTATTTGAATATCATCTCTGCTAACCATACCTATTTCATAGTACTCAGAAACAGAGTAAATTAAAATGTGCATATAAAGTACCTAATCAGTACAAGACATGAGAAGCAGTATACTTTAGTTTTCTTCTCCTTTCTCTGATCTGTACCTTTCTTCAGAATGAAACTTAGTAGACACATTTTTCTGCTGTCTTAAGTCTCTCTCATATGTTCCCTAACTTCATCCTCTCTTGTCATTTTTTATACAGCATGCATCTGCTACTTCATTTCTAAGTAGATAATAATTCCCCTCAACTTCACATCTCTGGAAAATTCTTAGTTCCCTTTTTTTAAAGGCATTGTGACAAGCCCCACTTTTCCTTCCCACTCTTCCCTAATTATAGGTTTCATATTTTTGGCAGTTTTCTACAGAACATTCAAAATTTGAAAAGAGAAATATTATGGTCAGGAAAATAATATGGGCATTTTCTTTAGCAAGCGTCACTAAGTTGTCATTCTGATCCTCTTTTGAACTGTTGTACTAAAGCAGCCGAATTTTCCAGCAGCAATCAGAGTTGCCCTTGTTCACTACTGAAGGATACAAGGGTTTCCATTTTTAAATGGATCATGTGTTGGAACTGAAGGCTGAGTATGCAGTCTCATAGGCCCACATTCTGAGAGGGAAGCAGGCATGAGGCCAGAGAAGGGCAGGATGGGGGGACAGGGAAAGCAGTCACCTCCTTCACAGCTTCCACTCTGACTAGGAAAATTTGTCAGTGAAACTGACAGTGAAAATGGGAGAGGATACCCGAGAAGGGTAAGGTCTAGAAGAACAGGTCTTCTCAAGGAGACCACAAGGATACACCTGCAGGGTCCTCTCCATGGTGACTCAGCTCTTGGGAATGTGTAAACTTAACTTGCTGGAACTTGGAAATTTCCACTTCTGTGAAATCCTGTAGTTCTGTGGGGGCTAGAATAGCATTGCCTGCTTGATTCAAACTGGCCAATTGAGAAGGGTACCTATGGGTTGGAACTTTTTGACCGGAGATAAAAAGGGAAAGACCAAGCCAGTCTGGGAGCATGGCCATTTGGAATTCTATGCCATAAGCTCCTGGCTGGTGAATAAAGCCCTTCCTCTTATAAACATGATGTTTGGGGGCTCTTTCTTTCCACTGGGCCTCGTTTTCCTGAAACATTTTTGGTTCCCTGACTGCGAAGCAAACACCCACCTGGTAGTTGCCACCAATACTCTGCACGCCCCTAATAGGCCTGGGCTATTGAACCACTGAGCGCACCGGGGAGGCAGTTTGGGGACACCTTGACCGGATAGAGAAAGGACCCCCTCAGCAAATCTTCAAGGAGTCAAACAAGAGGAGGAACTGGCATGTAGGAACATGTACCTATACAGGGAAGACGTCTCAGGCAAGGTACAATCAATCTGGGGTTCTCACCATTTGGGTGGAAGCAGGGATCTGATCAACCCCTGGGGCGTTAGATCTCTGGCATGTCTGTTGAGAGGTGTATGAGAGTATGTGGATATAGTGTGACTGAAAGAAATCTGAGGGTGGGGTTGGACCTTCCCTCACAGCGCCTAGGGGAGTGTTGGTTTGTCTCCTTTGGCTAAATGGCAGTTTCAGTGGGAAATTGAGGCTGCCAAGGTTAAGAAATCGGTTGGAATTGTGTGCATGTGAGTGCTTGGAGAATGACCGAGATGAGTAACAATAGGCAGTGTTTTGCCCCCCACCCCCCTTCACCGGGTGAAACAATTGTGTGAGTGGCCCCTTCTTCCCTGCTCCAAGCTTGCCCCCAGGATATTCTGAGAGAAACTGGATGTTCTAGGTTTTCTGTTTTCTATCTCAGAAACAGACCTAGTCTTTGGCAGCCACATAGCCATGTGAGACTTAGGGGAAAATGAAAAGATATCAGAAAGAATGATTGTGTTATGGTTTTGTTACTGGAATTTCTTCAGTGAGTCCTTGGTATCAGGGATTAAAAAATTGAGCCCACAGGCCATGGATCAGTGATAAAATGGGATTTTGTTGGATGGAGGGGCATGCACAGAGAGTGGAGAGCCCCAGAGCTACTGGCAATGGGGAAGCCCAAGTCGGAGGTCTCCTGCATGGGTCCTTTGTCTAGGGGTAAATAATTGGCCCTGTGAGATATTTTGGCCAGAACTTGGTAGATGGAAAAACACCTTTACAAACTGAATGAGTGTTCTAACAAATGAATGAATGCAGCCCCTCACTTTGGGCAAGGTTATTAGGTCTTTGCGGGGTTTTTGTCTGGGGAGGAGATTTGGGGTGTGTGCTCCCTAGTCAGGGTGGAGCCATCCAAAAGGTTCCAGGCTGCTTTGTTCATGACCTTGCTAGGGCTCAGAGGGTATGGCCTGCAAAATGTTTATGCTTAGAGATGGGAGTCTGATGTCTGTGCTCACCTGATCCTGAAAAATGTGGGTTTCCTATCCAGCCCTGAGTGGGAAAATCCTGTATCAATGTTATGTATCATGAAATGTTTCTCATTTATAAAATGTAATATTTTGGTTGTTTAAATTGTTGGGGAAACTGAGTCTTTCTCAAAGAAAATGATTCTTGCCTTTTAAACCTTCTAATTATTAGTTTGGCCAAGTGAACAATTGACTTCATAGTGAACTGTGATCCTGTTTTGCAGGAAGTGGGTTTTTGAGAGTAAGCAAAATTAGACAGAAAGGAAAATGGCATTGTATAAGGAAAGAATCTTGTGTGATAAATTTTGTCCTGAAACAGAATGTTTCAGGCAGTGCCTGTGGCTCAGTGAGTAGGGCACTGGCCCCGTATACTGAGGGTGGCGGGTTCAAATCTGACCCTGGCTGAACTGCAACAAAAAAGATAGCCATGCATTGTGGCAGGCACCTATAGTCCCAGATACTTGGGAGGCTGAGGCAAGAGAATCACCTAAGCCCAGGAGTTGGAGGTTGCTGTGAGCTGTGTGATGCCTCAGCACTCTACGGAGGGCGATAAAGTGAGACTGTGTCTCTACCAAACTAACTACATGAATAAATAAAACAGAATGTTTGTATAAGAAAGTGAAAAGGCATGGCAAAAGTTAAAGAAAGTTTAGAATATTTGTAGATTGTGCAGGTTAAATGAAGCTCATAAAAGGGAATTTGTGAAGGAGTTTACACATAATCCAGTTGACTATGTATTTCCTTTAAAATCTTTTGGCTTGTAATCTTGTTTGGACAAAGGTTTTAAGCCTTTGACATCTGACAAACCTTACAAAATCAAAACTCTAAATTTGGGGCTTGGTGCCCATAGCACAGTGGTTGTGGTGCTGACCACATGCACTGAGGGTGGTGGGTTCAAACTTGGCCGGAGCCAACTAAACAACAACAAAACACAACTCAAAATTTGGTCTTTTTGAAATATTAAGACCCCTGAAAACCTGAGGAAAACAAATTAGACTTATTTGACTTATTAAAATGTATAGGAAACATTGTCAAATGTTAAATAGTAATTAATTTTGTGTGAGTTATGATTATATGTATGTTCCGATATTATAAAACATAGTCTGTCCTAATGTATATTGGCAGTAATAATTTTAATTCATCTTTTTAAAAAAAAGTGTTTTTTGTAACTGGCTGAGTCCAAAGTTTGTCCTAAAAAAAGAAAGAAAAGAAAAGAAAAGAAAAAGAGGGGGCACCTAGTGGCTCAGTGGGTAGGGCACTAGCCCCATATACTGAGGGTAGTGGGTTTGAACCCGGCCCTGGCCAAACTGCAACCAAAAAATAGCCAGGCTTTGTGGTGGGCACTTATAGTCCCAGTGACTCAGGAGGTTGAGGCAACAGAATCACTTAAGCCCAAGAGTTGGAGGTTGCTGTGAGCTGTGACGCCACGGCACGCTACCAAGGGTGACATACTGAGACTCTGTTTCTAAGAAAAAAATGAAAAAAAAAGAGAGAGAGAGAGAAAAGAAAAAGAACGAAATATTAAGAGAGGATGACAAATTCTCTTGAATTCAAATTCCTGATGTCTTTGGAAATTGGACTAAAAGCAGACTTTGGACTAAAAGCAGACTTTTAGAACTTTGATTGAAAAGTTAACATGTCAATGAGTATTGCTAACCTAACTTCAAACAGAACAGAAATCAGTTACATGGAAGTGGGCTAAGTTTGTTATGGCTTTTTGTTTGAAATATTCCTGATTCTTTCTGTGTTCTGCTTTCCAGAAGTCAGGAAAAACATTTTCTGTCTTTTGAGCTATTTGTAGCTTTTCAAGCAATGTATGTACTTAATGGGCAGAATTTGAAACATGTATTTTTTTCCTCTCTCTCCTTGATGTCTCCAGAATTTGAAAGCCATTTGTAAGTATTCTTAATTTCTGACAATATAGTGATTTGCATAAGTTCAATAAGAATCTGTTTTGTTCTATAGGACATGATGAAGACACTGGTTATTTTACCAAGGCTTTGGCTGGAATACCATTTCCAGAGGTGTCCAGACTGCCTTAAGGAATTAAGGTTGACTTTATAAGATCAATTAAAAAAAACCCTTTGGAAAAACTGGCCAGATATCCATCAATAACATTTCCTGATCGGTGTTAAGTAACAAAGGTTGCTTTCTGATGGATCCAGGAATCAAAATGTGCTTGGGGACCTCAAGAGAAGAGAAATTTACCCAATGCATATAGGTATCTAATGGCCCAGATGAAACCTGGGCTTCTGGGAGGCTTTCAAGTCTAACCTGAGATTCCTTATGAAAGATTCCAGCAAAGCCAATTTTAAAGGAGAGGAGAGCCTAGATGCTAATAATTATTTATTCTTGCTGTACTTTATGCAAATAATCAGACCCAGTATACTGGTATATTTTGGCAACTGATTTGGTTCTGCTGTAATTTGTCTTTAGTGGAAAGAGAAATCGTAGAGAGAGAAATGGTTTAAAAGGAGAAAAGAGGCTGTGGCCCACCTGTATTAAATCCCAGCCTTGTCTGTACTGTCAACTCATAAAATGAGACATAACTATTTTTACTAAACTGATCTGTTACGTGGGGCTAAGAGACTGGCCAAAGAGAATAGAGTTATATACAGTAGCTATATTTGCTCTGAAGCCTTAAGACTCAAGGCTACACTGGAAAAATTTGTGCAGTGTTAAATGTTATCTGCTGTGTCAGTATAGATACCTCAGAAACCATTAAGACCCGGGGAGAAGAGACACGTTTATTCAAGACTGGGTGGGTTGCTGGCAGCCATCCTTGGAAGTGGCCCACCACAGAGGGAGTTATGAAATAGGAGCCTTCTGGCTTCTACTTTGGCATTTCAGACCTGCATAGAAGGGTCTGACTGTCTTGCCAGGCTTATGTTCAGTGGCATCATCAGAGCTCACTACAACCTCAAGTTCCTAGACTCAAGCAATCTTCCTCCTACAGTTTCCCAAGTAGCAAGAATACAGGCTCACAACACATGCCTGGGGAGAAGAGAGTGACTCACCAGGAGAGTTTGCTTTTGCTGTGATTTACAGTGTATAAAGTTATGTAATTAGCTGGATCCTGAAGCAGTGGAAGCCTCCAATATCCCAGAGGCTCCTGTCCAGAAGGAGAATTAAAGGACAGAAATTTAGCAAGTAACCTGGTGGATTAGAGATGCACCAAGAGAGAAGGTTGAAAAATGCACATCAACCATGCTGAGGCGAGCTGTGACTCCAAGGATAAAAACAACAGGTACAAAATTCATCACCAAGTGGATGGGAATCCCCTTCCCCATAAGAATGGCTTGGAGTACCCCATAAACAAACAAGCAGAGTTCAAAAGTCCTCCCATTATACTCCACGGGAGAGACCCTCTAAAAACTGGACCTACTTTCCCTACTAAGGTGCCATGGCGCTCTCCTGCCAGGCATAAAACTATGTAAAACTGTATATATTCGCTACCTGCAATTCTGAGCTCCCAGCACTCCCATCCACTCTCACTCTGAGGTCTGGAGGTCTGTCCCCCAGGAGTACAGATTCTTGGGTGATATCTCGAGAGGTGTGAACAGGGACTGGGCTGCAACTGGTCAGTGCTGATTCTGCAGCACGGGAGTGAGGAGAGATTGGCTGACAGGGAACCACACCGGAGCAGCAGTGTCCTGAGGTGCAGAGCAGCAGCTGTTTTGGGCAACAATAGGGCTCAACCCTGGATATTCCGGAGTCACACCCCCTGTCTCTCTGGGCAACCAGAGGAGGCTGGGCATCTTCTCAGGTGGCAACCACTGCAGAACAAATCTGGGACAGAAATGCACGCCCCATGAGTAAAGGGTTTGCCTGAAGTGGTACCGGCCTGGGTAGAGCATGGGGACTAGAAAATGCACACACAAAGCCGGGAGATTACCAGGGCGAGGCTGACCCAGAGGACCGCTTTCCTGAGCCTAAGATGCACCTGGCCCCCAGGGGATCATCAGCATAAACAAAGGAGGGCAGGGAGAGCCTAGAACTGACAGGTAACCGTGCTGCGAATACAAACTACAGCAGCATAGACAGGGCCTAAGGCACAGGTTCTGGGAACTCAAAACATCTTCTCCTCTGCAGGGGAATTTAGCACGGACAGAAACAAATTCCCACGAAGTTGTTCTGTTTTGTCAGTAACATCAATCAGGGGCAGGGCAGGGACTGAGTGAACAGCCTCAGCCTCCCATGGATGTCAGGCCTCACCTCCCTCTGCTGGATAGAGGCAGTGAGCAGCAGACTGGCTGAGGAGACATATATGTCCTTGTGATTCAGGCAAGTGCAAATCCTTGGAGTATCTGCTCATTAGAGGCAACTGGGTCACAACCCAGCAAGGTTATCACTGACTGGGTGTGACAGAGGTGCTAGGTGGGGTGTGAAAGAGATGCATCAACATTCCCAGACTAATCAATTTGCTGAGTGGATCCTCCTCACCCCAAGAAGCACCGGAGCAAGTCATACTTGAGTTGTCAGCAGACCCCTGCAATCTAGTTGCCAGAGACCCTTTAAACTCTTCTACCTGAGACAGGTGCTAACTGAGACAATTGATTTGGACCTTTTGAACTCAGCCAATCGCCCAAGGACTATCCAAGTGGTGCCTTGGGTGTATGGTTGCAGGAAGGTTTGATTTTGCTTTTCCAATTATTGCCAGTGGGGGACGGGGTAACTTAACTTCTGGTATTTCTCCACAGCTGAGACTTCAACCCATAGGAACTGTTTAACTAGGGTAGAACAAAGACCAGCTGAAAACAAGACAGAGCCACGTAGCCCCACCACACCAAACAGATTCCCCAGTCTCTCAGGCCGCAGCACTGTACAGGTAATCAGCAAAGCTCCAGGGGAAAAGTCAAATGGTGCAAAATAAGTATGGGGCAGAATCAGTGGGAAAACTCTGGTAAAATGAATAACCAGAGAAGATCAACACCCCCCCAAAGAAAGATATGGAAGATGTAACTGAAGATCCCATACATAAACAGCTGGCCAAGATGTCAGAAATTGAATTCAGAATTTGGATTGCAAAGAAGATTAATAGAATGGAGGAAAATTTGGGATTAGAAATTCAAGGAGCAATTCAAAAGTTGGAATTAGAAATTTGAGAAGAAATTCGAAAGTTGTCTCAAGAGGGACTTTGCCTAACAATTGCAATCAGTGTAACCTGGCTTATTGTACCCTAAATGAATCCCCAACAATAAAATTAAAGGAAAAAAAAAAGAATTTAACAAATTTAAACACAAAACCACCAAAGACTTTGACATAATGAAGCAAGAATATGCAGTCCTCAAACATCTGAAAAATACAGTAGAATCGCTCAGTAACAGAGAGGAGCAAGCAGAAGAAAGGATTTCTAACATTGAAGACAAAGCTTTTTTTTCTTTCTTTTTTTTTTTTTTCTAGAGACAGAGTCTCACTGTACCACCCTCGGATAGAGTGCCATGACGTCACACGGCTCACAGCAACCTCTAACTCTTCGGCTTATGCAATTCTCTTGCCTCAACCTCCCAAGCAGCTGGGACAACAGGCACCCGCCACAAAGCCTGGCTATTTTTTTGTTGCAGTTTTCCTGGGGCTGGGTTTGAACCCGCCAACCTCAGCATATGGGGCTGGTGCCCTAGTCACTGACCCACAGGCTCTTGAAAGCTCCCAAACTCTCAAAGGGGAAGAGAAATGGAGAGCAAAAACGGATCACTCTCTCAGAGAGCTCTGGGATAATTCGAAGTAGGGTAATATCCACCTCACTGGAATCCCTCAAAGAGATGAAGCGGCTTTGCAAGGCACAGAGGCCCTTCTCCATGAAACTATGAAAGAGAATTTTTTAGACATGCCAAGAGATTCTGAAATTCAGAAAGCAGACAGTTTCAGAATCCCAGCACGACTCAACCTGAATAAGACATCCCCCAGGGACATGATAATTAACTTTACTAAAGTTAATATGAAGGAGAAAATTCTGAAAGCAGCCAGATGTAAGAAAATCATTACCTACAAAGGAAAGAATATTAGAATGACTACAGATCTCTCTGCTGAAACTTTTCAAGCCAGAAGAAGGTGGTCATTGACTTTTAATATCCTAAAATAAAATAACTTTCAACCCTGGATCCTCTATCCAGCTAAACTGAGTTTCATTTATGATGGAGAAATTAAATATGTTAATGACATTCACATGTTGAAGAAATTTTCCACAACCAAACCAGCTCTTCAGGATATTCTCAACCTATCTTCCATAATGACCACCCCAATCCTCTACCACAAAACTAAACCCACTCAGAAACTTTTTTTTTTTTTGTAGAGACAGAGTCTCACTTTATGGCCCTCGGTAGAGTGCCATGGCCTCACACAGCTCACAGCAACCTCCAACTCCTGGGCTTAAGCGATTCTCTTGCCTCAGCCTCCCGAGTAGCTGGGACTACAGGTGCCCGCCACAACGCCCAGCTATTTTTTTGGTTGCAGTTTGGCCGGGGCCAGGTTTGAACCCGCAACCCTCGGTATATGGGGCCGGCGCCTTACCGACTGAGCCACAGGCGCCGCCTCACTCAGAAACTTTTGATCAAACTCCAACTTGCACAGCAGTGAAAGGATTAAAAATATCCACTGGACTTTCGAAAAACTCTATACAGAAAATTTTACCAGACTTATCAATATTCTCCATTAATGTGAATGGTTTAAACTGTCCTCAAAATAGGCACAGGTTGGCTGACTGGATAAAAAAACTCACACCAGATATTTGCTCATATAAGAGTCAAATCTTACCTTAAAAGATAAATATAGACTCAGAGTGAAAGGATGGTCATCCATATTTTGGGAAAATGGTAATCAGAAAAAAGCAGGTGTTGCAATACTATTCATAGATACAATAGGCTTTAAACCAACAAAAGTAAGGAAGGATAAGAATGGTCACTACATATTTGTTAAGGGTAATATGCAATATGATGAGATTTCAATTCCTAATATTTATGCACCAAACCCGAATGCACCTCAATTTTTAAGAGAAACTCTAACAGACATGAGCAACTTGATTTCCTCTAGTTCCATAACAGTTGGAGATTTCAATGCTCCTTTGGCAGTGTTGGATCCATCTTCCAATAAGAAGCTAAGCAAAGAAATTTTAGATTTAAACCCAACCATCCAACATTTGGATTTAGCAGACATCTACAGAACATTTCATCCCAACAAAACTGAATACACATATTTCTCATCAGCCCATGGAACATATTCCAAAATTGATCACATCTTAGGTCACAAGTCTAACCTCAGTAAATTTAAAGGAATAGTAATTATTCCTTGCATGTTCTCAGACCACAATGGAATAAAAGTTGAGCTCAGTAACAACAGGAATCTTCATACACATACAAAAACATGGAAGTTAAATAAACTTATGCTGAATGATAGCTGGGTCAGAGATGAGATTAAGAAGGAAATTGCCAAAGTTTTGGAACAAAATGACAATAAAGACATGAATTATCAGAACCTCTGGGATACCATAAAGACAGTCCTAAGAGATAAATTTATAGCACTGTAAGCCTTCCTCAAGAGAACAGAAAGAGAAGAATTAACAACTTAATGGGACATCTCAAGCAACAGGAAAAGGAAGAACATTCCAACCCCAAACCCAGGAGAAAAAAAGAAATAACCAAAATTAGAGCAGAATTAAATGAAATTGAAAACAAAAGAATTATACAACAGATGAATAAATAAAAAAGTTGGTTTTTTGGAAAGGTCAATAAAATAGATAAGCCTTTGGCTAACCTAAACAGAAAAAAAAAAAAGAGTATAATCTCTAATTTCATCAATCACAAATGACAAAGACGAAATAACAACAGGCTCCTCAGAAATTCAAAAAATCCTTAATGAATATTACAAGAAACTTTCCTCTCAGAAATGTGAAAATCTGAAGGAAATTGACCAATATTTGGAAGCACGTCATCTTCCAAGACTTAGCCAGAATCAAGTGGAAATGTTGAACAGGCCCATATCAAGTTCTGAAATATCATCAACCATACAAAATCTCCCTAAAAAGATAAGTCCGGGACAGATGGCTTCATGTCAGAATTTTACCAAACCTTTAAAGTGGAACTAGTACCTCTATGACTCAACCTGTTCCAAAATATAGAAAAAGAAGGAAGTCTACCCAACACGTTCTATGAAGCAAACCTCACCCTGATCCCCAAACCAGGAAAAGACCCAATAAGAAAAGAAAATTATAGACAAATATCACTAATGAA
Source organism: Nycticebus coucang (assembly GCF_027406575.1). Lineage (NCBI taxonomy): Eukaryota > Metazoa > Chordata > Mammalia > Primates > Lorisidae > Nycticebus > Nycticebus coucang. Next base: position 33,405,987 of record NC_069789.1, on the reverse strand, counting down.
TATACATGCAAATATATTGAACAAGATCTTAGAGAGAGGAGCATGATGGCAGACCTGACAGACATGTAGCCCACTTCTCCCAAGCCATCAGGTGAGAGGAAAGGTGGTCTGGACCTTCCCTGTGTGTGGATTATTGGAGTGGACAGACAGCTGAAGACACCCAGCGAACAGGCGGATTGCTATATAAGAGGGGTAATTTAAAACCAGACTCTGTTGTAGAGATTCTTCCTGGCTCGGCCGTGCCGGCCAGCAGGCCCCTCCCCAATGGAGGTCAGCAGCTTGTAAATGCTGACAAAACCCAATTGACAAATATTTATTCCTGAACTGAGGGAGACATCCGAAAGGAGAGCCACTCAAAACTACGGGGACCTGGGCAAACTGTTGGACAATTGAAGGGAAGGGATCCTGCCTGGGAAACAGATATTTTGAACTACCCAAAAGGGCGGGCACCTTTCCCCCAGGTGTTGGAGGGGGCTGGCAGTTCAGACTGTGTTGCGAACTGGTGGGCGCAGATCCAAAAGGGAAACTCAGAACCATAAAACTCAGAATAAGTCCCCCGAATGCTCCAACCACAGGAACTGGCTACAGCTACAGAAGCCGCGGACCCAGCTTTAGCTGCTAAAGCCGCGAACTTGGCATCAGCCCCGGGAACCAGCTACAGCAGCTTAAACCGCAAACCCTCCAGCAACCGCGCAAACTCAGCACCGCTCCCCCTACAGCCGATTGCAGTCGCCAGTTTGCAGGAGAACCTGGGAACAGAGTAGAAAGACTTAAGAAGCATGGACACCTGCACTAAGTGGGAAAATCGGTCGCAAGTGCTCTCTGGAAAAGAACACCCGAGGTTACACGCCTTTTCTTAGGTGACAAACTTTTACAGAAATTCCAAAATGGCGATAGGCCATGGAAGGTGGATACCATGGTAACAGTATAAACTGTAAATCAGGTATAAGCCTTGCAACCACTCACAGCGCCATCGGGTGTCAGAAAGTATATTGCAGTATGAATACATTCCAACGAAAGTTGATCCCTACAGTAGACATATAGATTTATATAGGTATATTTCTACACGCAAGAACATTTTTGTAGTTGGTGCCTTTTTGTTTTGTTTTGTTTTGGTTTGGTTTGGTTTTCATATTTTATATTTTGTTTTGTTTTGTTTTTGTCTGTTTTATCCTCACCATTTTCTAGGAGGAGATTTCGATAATTTTTTATTATTACTTTTTATATATTTTTTATTTCTATGTTTTCTAATTTTAATTTCTTCTTTCTTCTCTTTTCACATTTCTACTTACACCACTTTTTTCTCTCTTTTTTTCCCTTTCTTTCAATTATTGTACGATTATCACTATTTTTATTGCAGGTGTTCTTATATTGCTGTTGTTGTGGCTGTTGCCTGTATGTCTATGTGTTTCCGTCTGTCTCTGTATCTATGGGCCCATGTGCCTGATAACCTTTGTATCTGTTTATTTGTTCATTTGGTCTCAATGAGCTTGGTGTTACGACCTGCAACTCTGAGCTCCTAGCACTCCCCTCCACTCTCACTCCATGATCTGGAGACCTACCACCCCAGGAGTCCAAATTTTGGATGAACTCTCAAGAGGTGTAGACAGGACCAGGACTGAAGCTGGCCAGTGCTGACTCAGTAGCAAAGGAGCAAGAAGATGACGTCGGTTAAGAGGGAATTACACTGGAGCGGTGGTACCCAGAGGTACAGAGCAACAGCCATCTTCAGAAATAACTAGGCCCACCCCCAGATAACCCATAGCCTCTCCTCCTGACTTCCTGGGCAACCAGATGAGGCCAAGCATCTTCTCAGATGGAAGCCACCATGGAACAGACCTGGGACTGAAACACAGGCCCCGTGAGTGAAGGGTTTGCCTGAGGCGGCACTGAACTGGGTGGAACACGGGGACTAGAAAACACACCCGCAGAGCCGGAAAACTCCCAGGGTGGGGCTAATCCAGAGGACCACTTTACTGAGCCTAAGATGCACCTGGCCCTCAGGGGATCACCAGCCGATAGACAAAGGAGGCCAAGAGGAGGCTACAGCCGACAACTGATCATGCTGCGAATACAAACCTGCAGGACTAAAGACAGGGCCTGAGGCACAGGTTCTGGGAACTCAAATCAGCCTCTCCTCTGCAGAATAACCTAGCAGGGTCAGAAACAAACTCCCACACGGTTGTTCCATTCACCCAGTAACATAAACTAACGGTGGGGTTGGAACTGAGTGAACACCTCCAATCTCCATCAAGTGCCCGAGCTTGACAGGCCACACCACCCCCTGCTGGATAAAGACAGAGAGTAGCGTCCTTGACGAGCAGACAGACTACCCTGTGACTTAGGCAGGTGCAAACCGCTGGGGTATCTGCTTACTGCAGACAACTGACTGGGTCACAGCCCTGTGGGGCTAGCAGAGACTGGGTGTGACAGAGCTGCAAGGTGGGAAAGGAGGCATCATTCTTCCCAGACTGATCTATTTACTGGTGGCTCTTCCTGACTCCACGCAGCACTGGAGCAAGCCATATTACAGCAGTCACCAGACCCCTGTGATGCAGTTCCCAGGGACCTCTTGAACTCTCCACCCGAGGCAGCTGCTGACTGAGACAATTGATTTGGACCTCTTGAACTGAGTCACTCACCTGGGGACTATCCAGGTGGTGCCCTGGGTGTGTGGTTGTAGGAAGTTTTAATTTTCCTTTTCCATTTGTTGCCTGTGGTGGGTGGGGTGACGTAATTGCTGGTATTTCTCCACAGCTGAGACTTCAACCCAGAGTAACTGTGTCACTAGGGTCAAATACAAACCAGCTGAAAACAAGACAGAACCACTTAGCCCCTCTAAACCAAACAGGGCCCCAGTTTCTCAGGCCAGAGCACTGTACGGGTCCCCGACAAAACACCAGGGGAGAAACCAAAGGGAGTAAAACAATCATGGGGCAGAATCAGTGGAAAAACTCTGGTAACATGAATAACCAGAAGAGATCAACCCCCCCAAGGAAAGATACAGCAGATGTAATTGAAGATCTCATTCACAAACAACTGGCTGAGATATCAGAAATTGAATTCAGAATTTGGATGGCAAACAAAATTAACAAAATGGACCCAGGAATTTGTGGAGAAATTCAAAAGCTGTCTCAAGAATTAATGAATTTATAGACAAAACCACCAAAGACTTAGACACACTGAAGCAAGAATTTGCAGCCCTCAAAGATATGAAAAATACAGTACAATCCCTTAGCAACAGAATGGACCAAGCAGAAGAAAGGATCTCCGACATCAAAGATAAAGCCTTTGAATGCTCCCAAACTCTCAAAGAGGAAGAGAAAAGGAGAGCAAAAATAGATCACTCTCTCAGAGAGCTCTGGGATAACTCAAAGAAGGCAAATATCCAACGCATAAGAATTCCTGAAACAGATGAAGTGGCCTCACTGGGTGCAGAGGCCCTACTGCATAATATTATGAAAGAGAATTTTCCAGACATGCCTAGAGAACCAGAAATTCAGATAGCAGATAGCTTCAGAACCCCAGCAGGACTCAACCCCAATAAGACATTCCCCAGGCATATCATAATTAACTTCACTAAAGTTAATATGAAGGAGAAAATTCTCAAAGCGGCCAGGAGAAAGAAAACTATTAACTTCAAAGGGAAGAACATTAGAATGACTGCAGATCTCTCTGCTGAAACTTTTCAAGCCAGAAGAGGGTGGTCATCAACATTTAATCTCCTCAAGCAAAATAACTTTCAACCCCGGATCTTCTACCTAGCTAAACTGAGTTTCATTTATGATGGAGAAATTAAATACTTTAATGACATTCATATGCTGAAGAAATTTGCCATAACCAAACCAGCTCTTCAGGATATTCTCAGACCTGTCCTCCATAATAACCAACCCAATCCTCTACTACAAAAGTAAACTCACTCAGAAACTTCTGATCAAACTCCAACTTCCACAGTGGCAAAAAAGTGCCCACTGGACTTTTGAAAAACCCAATACCCAAATTTCACCAAACTTGTCAATACTCTCCATTAATGTGAATGGCTTAAACTGCCCTCTAAAGAGACATAGGTTAGCTGACTGGATACAAAAACTCAGGCCAGATATTTGTTGCATACAAGAGTCACATCTTAACTTAAAAGACAAATACAGACTCAGGGTGAAAGGATTGTCCTCCGTATTTCAGGCAAATGGTAACCAGAAAAAAGCAGGTGTTGCAATTTTATTTGCAGATACAATAGGCTTCAAACCAACAATTAAGGAAGGACAAAAATGGTCACTTCATATTTGTTTTTTGTTTTTTTGTTTTTTTTTTATTGTTGGGGATTCATTGAGGGTACAATAAGCCAGTTACACTGATTGCAATTGTTAGGTAAAGTCCCTCTTGCAATCATGTCTTGCCCCCATAAAGTGTGACACACACTAAGGCCCCACCCTCCTCCCTCCATCCCTCTTTCTGCTTCCCCCCCCATAACCTTAATTGTCATTAATTGTCCTCATATCAAGATTGAGTACATAGGATTCATGCTTCTCCATTCTTGTGATGCTTTACTAAGAATAATGTCTTCCACTTCCATCCACGTTAATACGAAGGATGTAAAGTCTCCATTTTTTTTAATGGCTGAATAGTATTCCATGGTATACATATACCACAGCTTGTTAATCCATTCCTGGGTTGGTGGGCATTTAGGCTGTTTCCACATTTTGGCAATGGTAAATTGAGCTGCAATAAACAGTCTAGTACAAGTGTCCTTATGATAAAAGGATTTTTTTCCTTCTGGGTAGATGCCCAGTAATGGGATTGCAGGATCAAATGGGAGGTCTAGGTTGAGTGCTTTCAGGTTTCTCTATACTTCCTTCCAAAAAGGTTGTACTAGTTTGCAGTCCCACCAGCAGTGTAAAAATGTTTCCTTCTCTCCCCATCCACGCCAGTATCTGCAGTTTTGAGATTTTGTGATGTGGGCCATTCTCCCTGGGGTTAGATGATATCTCAGAGTTGTTTTGATTTGCATTTCCTAATATATAGAGATGATGAACATTTTTTCATGTGTTTGTTAGCCATTCGTCTGTCGTCTTTAGAGAAAGTTCTATTCATGTCTTTTGCCCATTGAAATAAGGGATTGTTGGCTTTTTTCATGTGGATTAATTTGAGTTCTCTATAGATCCTGGTTATCAAGCTTTTGTCTGATTGAAAATATGCAAATATCCTTTCCCATTGTGTAGGTTGTCTCTTTGCATTGGTTATTGTGTCCTTAGCTGTACAGAAGCTTTTCAGTTTAATGAAGTCCCATTTGTTTATTTTTGTTGTTGTTGCAATTGCCATGGCAATCTTCTTCATGAAGTCTTCCCCCAGGCCAATATCTTCCAGTGTTTTTCCTATGCTTTCTTTGAGGATTTTTATTGTTTCATGCCTTAAATTTAAGTCCTTTATCCATCTTGAATCAATTTTTGTGAGTGGGGAAAGGTGTGGGTCCAGTTTCAGTCTTTTACATGTAGACATCCAGTTCTCCCAACATCATTTATTGAATAGGGCATCTTTCCCCCAAGGTATGTTCTTGTTTGGTTTATCAAAGATTAGGTGGTTGTAAGATGTTAGTTTCATTTCTTGGTGTTCAATTCGATTCCAAGTGTCTATGTCTCAGTTTTTGTGCCAGTACCATGCTGTCTTGACCACTATGGCTTTGTAGTACAGACTAAAATCTGGTATGCTGATGCCCCCAGCTTTATTTTTGTTACTAAGAACTGCCTTAGCTATACGGGGTTTTTTCCGGTTCCATACAAAACGCAGAATCATTTTTTCCAAATCTTGAAAGTACGATCTAGGTACTTTGATAGGAATGGCATTGAATAGGTAGATTGCTTTGGGAAGTATAGACATTTTAACAATGTTGATTCTTCCCATCCATGAGCATGGTATGTTCTTCATTTTGTTAATATCCTCTGCTATTTCCTTTCTGAGGAGTTCATAGTTTTCTTTATAGAGGTCCTTCACCTCCTTCGTTAGGTATATTCCTAGGTATTTCATTTTCTTTGAAACTATGGTGAAGGGAGTTGTGTCCTTAATTAGCTTCTCATCTTGACTGTTATTGGTGTATACAAAGGCTACTGACTTGTGGACATTGATTTTATATCCTGAAACATTACTGTATTTTTTGATGACTTCTAGGAGTCTTGTGGTTGAGTCTTTGGGGTTCTCTAAGTATAAGATCATGTCATCAGCAAAGAGGGAGAGTTTGACCTCCTCTGCTCCCATTTGCATTCCCTTTATTTCCTTGTCTTGCCTAATTGTATTGGCAAGAACTTCGAGCACTATGTTGAATAGTAAAGTTGACAGAGGACAACCTTGTCTGGTTCCGGTTCTAAGAGGTAAAGCTTTGAGTTTTACTCCATTCAGTAAAATATTGGCTGTGGGTTTGTCATAGATAGCTTCAATCAGTTTTAGAAATGTGCCACCTATGCCTATACTCTTCAGTGTTCTAATTAGAAAAGGATGCTGGATTTTATCAAGTGCTTTTGCTGCATCTATTGAGGGGATCATGTGATCTTTATTTTTGCCTCTGTTAATATGGTGGATAACGTTTATGGACTTGCGTATGTTAAACCAGCCTTGCATCCCTGGGATGAAGCCTACTTGATCATGATGAATGACTTTTTTGATGATAAGCTGTAATCTATTGGCTGGGATTTTGTTGAGAATTTTTCCATCTATATTCATGAGTGAGATTGGTCTGAAATTCTCCTTTTTGTTTGGGTCTTTTCCTGGTTTTGGTATCAGGGTGATATTTGCTTCATAGAATGTGTTGGGGAAGATTCCTTCTTCCTCAGTTTTTTGGAATAATTTCTGCAGTACAGGAATAAGCTCTTCCTTGAAGGTTTGATAGAATTCTGGAGTGAAGCCATCTGGACCAGGGCATTTTTTAGTTGGAAGCTTTTTTATTGTTTCTTTGATCTCAGTGCTTGAAATTGGTCTGTTCAGGAGGTCTATTTCTTCCTGGCTAAGTCTAGGGAGAGGGTGTGATTCCAAATATTGATCCATTTCCTTCACATTGTCAAATTTCTGGGCATAGAGTTTCTGGTAGTATTCAGAGATGATCTCTTGTATCTCTGTGGGATCAGTTGTTATTTCCCCTTTATCGTTTCTGATTGAGGTTATTAGAGATTTTACTTTTCTATTTCTAGTTAGTCTGGCCAATGGTTTATCTATTTTATTTATTTTTTCAAAAAACCAACTCCTTGTTTCATTAATTTTCTGAATGATTCTTTTGTTTTCAATTTCATTGATCTCTGATTTGATTTTGGATATTTCTTTTCTTCTACTGAGTTTAGGCTTAGATTGTTCTTCTTTTTCCAATTCCATAAGATCTCTTGTGAGATTGTTGATGTGCTCTCTTTCTGTTTTTCGAATGTAGGCATCTAAAGCAATGAATTTTCCTCTCAAAACTGCTTTTGCAGTATCCCACAGGTTTTGGTAGCTTGTGTTTTCATTGTTGTTATGCTCAAGGAAGTTAATGATTTCCTGTTTTATTTCTTCCTTCACCCATCTGTTATTCAACAGAAGATTGTTTAATTTCCATGCCTTTGGGTGGGGTTGAGCATTTTTGTTAGAGTTGAGTTCCACCTTTAGTGCCTTATGGTCTGAAAAGATACAAGGTAAAATTTCAATTCTTTTGATTCTGTTGAGATTTGTTTTGTGTCCCAGGATACGATCAATTTTCGACAATGTTCCATGGGGTGATGAGAAGAATGTATATTCTTTATCTTTGGGGTGGGTGTTCTATATGCGTCTATCAAGCATAGTTGTTCTAGGGTCTCATTTAAATCTCTTATATCTTTGTTTAATTTCTGTTTAGAGCATCTGTCCAGCTCTGTAAGAGGTGTGTTAAAGTCCCCTGTTATGATGGTATTATCAGATATCATATTGCTCAGACTGAGTAAGGTCTGTTTCAAGAATCTGGGAGCATTTAAATTGGGTGCATAAATATTTAGAATTGAAACATCTTCTTGTTGTATTTTTCCCTTGACCAAGATAAAGTGACCATCTTTGTCTTTTTTGACTTTAGTTGCTTTAAATCCACATGTATCTGAAAATAAGATTGCAACTCCTCTTTTCTTCTGAATTCCATTTGCCTGAAAAATTGTCTTCCAACCCTTGACTCGGAGCTTTAATTTGTCTTTTGAAGCCAGGTGTGTTTCTTGCAGACAGCAAATGGATGGCTTGTGTTTTTTAATCCAGTCAGCCAATCTATGTCTCTTCAGTGGGGAATTCAAGCCATTAACATTTATTGAGATAATTGATAAGTGTGGTAGTATTCTATTCGTCTATTTGGTGAGAGTCTATTGCTTAGTTCTATCTTTTGCATCAGTGTGGAGGTTAGGTTCTGTCCTTTGATTTCTGAGTTCTTACTTTGCTGCTGATCCATTGTGGTCGTCAGTGTGCAGAACAGCTTGAAGTATTTCCTGTAGAGCTGGTCTTGTTGCGGCGAATTTCCTCAATGTTTGTACATCCGTAAATGATTTGATTTCTCCATCAATTTTGAAGCTTAGCTTAGCAGGGTACAGAATTCTGGGCTGGAAATTGTTCTGTTTAAGTAGATTAAAGGTAGATGACCATTGTCTTCTTGCTTGGAAAGTTTCATTAGAGAAGTCTGCGGTCACTCTGATGGATTTGCCCCTGTAGGTCAACTGGCGCTTACTCCTGTCAGCTTGCAGAATCTTTTCTTTTGTCTTGACTTTGGACAGGTTCATCACAATGTGTCTTGGAGAAGCTCGGTTAGAGTTGAGGCGACCCAGGGTCCGATAGCCCTCTGAAAGCAGTGTGTCAGAATCTTTGGTGATGTTTGGGAAATTTTCTTTTATAATATTCTCTAGTATGGCTTCCATTCCTCTGGGGCATTCTTCTTCCCCTTCTGGAATTCCTATAACTCGTATGTTGGAGCGCTTCATAAAGTCCCATAATTCTGACAGTGAACGTTCTGCTTTCTCTCTCTTCTTTTCTGCCTCTTTTACTGTCTGAGTTATCTCAAGAACTTTGTCTTCTACCTCTGAAATTCTTTCTTCTGCATGGTCTAACCTGTTGCTGATACTTTCCATTGCATCTTTAAGTTCCCTAATTGACTGTTTCAGTTCCTTCAAGTCTGCTATATCCTTTTTATATTCTTCATATCGTTCATTTCTTATTTGATTCTGTTTTTGGATTTCCTTTTCGTTATTTTCCACTTTATTAGCAATTTCCTTCATTGTTTCCATAATTTCTTTCATTGTTTTCAACATGTGTATTCTAAATTCCCTTTCTGTCATTCCTAACATTTCTATACTGGTGGAGTCATCTGCAGTAGCTACCTCATGGTCCCTTGGTGGGGTTGTTCTAGACTGATTCTTCATGTTGCCTGGAGTTTTCTGCTGATTCTTCCACATGAGTAATTTCTTTTATCTGTTTCCTTGCCCTAATTTTCCTTTCACTTCCTCTTGCTCTTTAAGTTCTTGTGCCTGTGGACTAAGGGTTACAGGACCAGGAGGGTGAGAAGGTTGAAGAGCAAAAAAAGGGGATGAAAGAAAGGAGGACCGAGTGATAAGAAAAAAAGAAAGATAGAGAAAGGAGAGGGGGTGGGTATAAGGAATATTGACAAAAAGAAGAGAGGCACAGAAAGAGGGAGACAGGGCAATATAGGTGTACAGTAGGGTACTTTGACACAACCTTAAAAAACCCCACCTTCTGGGGGTGCCTTGTTGCGTGGTTCCCTTGAGGTCAGCGGCTCTTTGCTAACCTGATCAGACACAGTACCCCACCTCCACCAAGTAGAGAGGAAAGACAAAAATGCTATAAATCAAACCAAAACAAGCAAACAGAAAATTTTATGGGGATAAAATTGGGTGAAAAACCAAATGATATCGGTAGAAACACTAGCAAAAATGAAGTTGAAGTTATTAAAAAAGGCAGCAATGGGAAATTATAATTAAACTAGGGAAATTGAGAAAGAAAAAGGGATCTGTGTGGAAAAGATTGAAATTAAAAAAACAAAAGAACATCAGCAACGTCAAAATAAACAAACAAACAAAAAAACAACCAAACCAAAAAAAAAAAGAAAAAAATACACAACCAAAAACAAAGCAGTTTGTATATGTTATTGAATATTGGCTGGGCAACACGTGGTCTTCTGGGGTATGAGATGTTAGTACAGTTCTGATACGACTGGAGGCTGCTGATTTCTCAAACCCCAGCAGGTAGACACCCTAAATCTCTCTTCAGCCTACTTAAAAGGCACTTTGAACTTGTAAACTTGCTGAGCAGAAGCTTTCCCAGCTTTCTCGCTGGAATCACTGCTGAAGTGGCTATCCACTTACCCAGTGTGCCAAAACCGGTCTCACTCTGCCCCTGAGGGTTAGGGCTGCAAGGCGGCTCAGACCCCACCCTTAGGCTACTTGGTTGCTGGGTTACCAGCTCCCACCCGTTTCTAGCTCTGCGACCCTGAGGGCGGAGCTTTCCGGGGCAGATCACTGACAATGGATCCGTGTGACCCACTGCCAAACACTATTAGCTCCGTCTGGCTCAGTGGCTCAGACTGGGGCCCTAGAAAACACCCAAAGTTCTCCACACTCCCACTCAGGCCTTCCCCAAGGCAGTTCAACTCAGTGCCAAGTCCAAGGACATCAAAACAGTTCACAGGTAAGGCCTTTCTGGTTTGCCGTCTCGCTGCTACTGAACTTACAGTTGTGGGCGAGTTTAGACGGATTGAACACACGCGACCGCTTGCCGGTTTTCCACTGTTTTAGTCCTCCTCTTGGGGTCCAGAAGTCTCTCGCTGACTCCCTGTATCCTCATAGTAGTGATGATAGGCAGTTCCCACCAGCCAGAGATGCCTGGAGTCCTATCTCCCCAGACTCACGGTGCCTAGATGCAAGGAAACTGTTACTCGGCTGCCATCTTGCTCCGCCTCCGGTCACTTCATATTTGTTAAGGGTAAGACTCAATAGGATGAGATTTCAATTATTATTATCTATGCACCCAATCAGAATGCACCTCAATGTATAAGAGAAACTCTAAACAGACATGAGCAACTTGATTTCCTCCAACTCCATAATAGTCGGAGATTTTCTCACTCCTTTGTCAGTGATGGATCAATCCTCCAACTAAAAGCTGAGTAAAGAAATTTTAGATTTAAATCTAACCATCCAGCATTTAGATTTGGCAGACATCTACAGAACATTTCATCCCAACAAAACTGAATACACATACTTCTCATCAGCCCATGGAACTTACTCCAAAATCGATCACATCTTAGGTCACAAGTCTAACCTAAATTTAAAGGAATAGAAATTATTCCATGCATCTTCTCGGACTATCATGGAATAAAACTTGAGATGAGTAACAACAGGAATCCGCATACTCAAGAAAAACATGGAAGTTAAATCACCTTATGCTGAATGATAGGTGAGTCAGAGATGAGATCAAGAAGGAAATTGCCAAATTTTTGGAAGAAAACGACAATGATGACATGAACTATCAGAACCTCTGGGACAGCACAAAAGCAGTTCTAAGAGGGAAATTTATAGCACTGCAAGCCTTCCTCAGGAGAATGGAAAAAGAGGAAGTAAGCAACTTAATGGGACATCTCAAGTGACTGGAAATGGAAGAACACTCCAACTCCAAATCCAGTAGAAGAAAAGAAATAACCAAAATCAGAGCAGAACTAAATGAAACTGAAGACAAAAGAATAATACAACAGATCAATAAATCAAAAAGCTAGTTTTTTGAAAAGGTCAACAAAATAGATAAACCTTTGGCCAACGTAATCAGGAAAAAAAAGAGTAAAATCTCTAATATCATCAATCAGAAATAACAAACACGAAATAACAACAGACTCCTCAGAAATCCAAAAAAATCCTTAATGAATATTATAAGAAACTTTACTCTCAGAAATATGAAAATCTGAAGAAAATTGACCATTACTTGGAAGCACGTCACCTTCCAAGACTTAACCAAAATCAAGTGGAAATGTTGAACAGGCCCATATCAATTTCGGAAATAACATCAACCATACAAAATCTCTCCAAAAAGAAAAGCCCGTGACCAGATGGTTTCACGTCAGAATTCTACCAAACCTTTAAAGAGGAATTAGTACCTATATTACTCAACCTGTTCCAAAAGGTAGAAAAAGAAGGAAAACTACCCAACACGTTCTATGAAGCAAACATCACTCTGATCCCCAAACCAGGAAAAGACCGAACAAGAAAAGAAAATTATAGACCAATATCACTAATGAATATAGATGCAAAAATATTCAACAAGATCCTAACAAACAGAATCCAGCAACACATCAAACAAATCATACATCATGACCAAGTCGGTTTTATCCCAGGGTCTCAAGGCTGGTTCAATATACGTAAATCTATAAATGTAATCCAGTACATAAACAAATTAAAAAACAAAGACAATATGATTCTCTCAATCAATGCAGAAAAAGCTTTCGATAACATCCAACATCCCTTCATGATCAGAACACTTAAGAAAGTTGGCATAGAAGGGACATTTCTTAAACTGATAGAGGCCATCTACAGCAAACCCACAGCCAACATCCTATTGAATGGAGTTAAATTGAAATCATTTCTGCTGAGATCAGAAACCAGACAAGACTGCCCAGTGTCTCCACTGCTCTGTAACATTGTAATGGAAGTTTTAGCCATCGGAATTAGGGAATAAAAGGCGATCAAGGGTATCCATATAGGGTCAGAAGAGATCAATCTTTCGCTCTTCACAGATGACATGATTGTATATCTAGAAAACACCAGGGATTCTACTACAAAACTCTTAAACATGATCAAGGAATACAGCATCATCTCAAGTCACAAAATTAACATTCATAAATTGGTAGCCGTTAAATATATCAACAATAGTCAAGCTGAAAAAACAGTTAAGGACTCTATTCCATGCACAGTAGTGCCAAAGAAGATGAAATATTTGGGAGTTTATCTGACAAAGGACCTGAAAGATCTCTATAAAGAGAACTATGAAACTATAAGAAAAGAAATAGCTGAAAATGTTAAAAATGGAAAAACATACCATGCTCATAGGTGGGAAGAATCAACGTTGTTCAAATGTCCATACTATCCAAAGCAATATACAGTTTTAATGCAATCCCTATTAAAGCTCCACTGTCACACTTTAAAGATCTGAAAAAATAATACTTCATTTTATATGGAATCAGAAAAAAACTCGAATAGCCAAGATATTACTCAGAAATAAAAACAAAGAAGGAGGAATCACGCTACCGGACCTCAGACTATACTATAACTCAATAGTGATCAAAACAGCATGGTACTGGCACAAAAACAGAGAGCTAGATGTGTGGAACAGAATAGAGAACAAAGAGATGAACCCAGCTACTTACCATTATTTGATCTTTGACAAGCCAATTAAAAACATTCAAATTAAATAGGGGAAAAGATTCCCTATTTAACGAATGGTGCTGGGTGAACTGGCTGACAACCTGTAGAAAACTGAAACCCGACCCTCACCTTTCGTCAGACTCTCACTGAATTAAAGATTTAAACTTATGACATGAAACTATAGAAATACTAGAAGAATGTGCAGGGAAAACTCTTGAAGAAATCGGTCTGGGTGAACATTTTATGAGGAGGACCCCCTGGGCAATTGAAGCAGCTTTAAAAATACACTACCGGGACCTGATCAAACTAAAAAGCTTCTGCACAGCCACGAACACAGTAAGTAAAGCAAGCAGACAGCCCTCAGAATGGGACAAGATATTTGCAGATTATGTCTCTGACAAAGGTATAATAACCAGAATCCACAGAGAACTCAAACGTACAAGCAAGAAAAGAACAAGTGATCCCATCGCAGGCTGGGCAAGGGACTTGAAGAGAAACTGCTCTGAAGAAGACAGGCACATGGCCTACAGACATATGAAAAAATGCTCATCATCCTTAATCATCAGAGAAATGCAAATCTAAACTACTTTGAGATATCATCTAACTGCAGTAAGATTAGCCCACATCACAAAATTCAAAGACCAGAGATGTTGGCGTGGATGTGGAGAAAAGGGAACACTTCTACACTGCTGGTGAGAATGCAAATTAATATATTCCTTTTGGAAAGATGTTTGGAGAACACTTAGAGATCTAAAAATAGATCTGCCATTCAATCTATAATTCCTCTACTAGGTATATACCCAGAAGACCAAAAATCACATCGTAACAAAGATATTTGTACCAGAATGTTTATTGCAGCCCAATTCATAATTGCTAAGTTATGGAAAAAGCCCTAGTGCCCAGCGATCCACTTCTTAGTAAAGTTTCTCAAGAACGGAAGAAAAAGTATCCAATGTACTTAGCCCTACTATGAAACTAATTTGTGGCTTTCATATGAAAGCTATAACCCAGTTATAATCTAAGAATATGGGGAAGGGGGAGAGGGAGTGGAGGGAGAGGGAAGATGGAAGGTAGGAGGGTGATTGGTGGGATTACACCTATGTTTCATCTTACATGTGAAACTTAGTAAATGTAGAATATAAATGTCTTAACACAATAACTAAGAAAATGCCATGAAGGCTATGTTAACCAGTGGGATGAAAATATGTCAAATGGTCTATAAAACCAGTGTATGGTGCCCCATGATCGCATTAATGTACACAGCTATGATTTAATAAAAAAAAATGAAAGAAACCATTAAGACCTGAATGAGAATTTCCCAGTAAATGGTATAACTATAACACTGTATCCTACTGTGCCTAATTCTTATACTTCGCTGTTTCTGCTGCCAGCAGAAGTCAAGTAGTTCACTTGCCTAGAGTTTTAAAAATGCCTTTTTTAGTATAAGGCTGGCGCTGGAAAACCAGAGGCTGTTTACTTTCCAGTGGGAGAGACAAGACATGGGAACTGTGATCCAGTACACATGAACCAAGGTGCCACAGGAGTTGAAAAACTCACCCACAGTTTTTGGAGAAGCGCTGGCTCATGACCCCCAGAAATTCCCAGCTGAGGAATTAATGTGTGGTGTGTGCTGTTTCAGTGTATCAAGGACACCGGGAGGCTGCACCTGAGGCACAGACTGTCTTTTATGACATCTAGAGTTAGGTATGTGGCTATAAAGTGTCTAAGCAGAAGGCCCAGATCTGCCAGCAGCTAGTACATTATCTAGGATTTACTATCCAGCAGGGGGAGAGGAATCTAGGCATGGAACGGAAGCAAGTCATTAATCACCTCCCCACCCCCACTAGCTGAAAACAAGTTCAGGATTTCTTAGGCGCGGTAGGCTTCTGCCGCCTTTGGATTCCCAACTTTGCCATCTTGGCCAAACACTTGTATGAGACAACTAAAGGAAAGGAGCGAGAGACCTTAGAAGGAGGAGGAGAACGAGAATGTGCCTTCTCCCAAATGACTGCACCTGCACTGGGGCTGCAAGACTTGGCCACATCCTTCACTCTGTATGTCTGAGAGAGAGAAAAGATGGCTGTAAGTGTGTTAACCCAGCTGTTTGGGTCCTGGCCAAGACCTGTAGCTTACCTCTCTAAGCAGTTGATGGAGTGGGCTGTAGCCGCTACTGTTCTCTTTGTGCAAGAAACTGATGAGCTAACTCTAGGGCAAAATCTCAGAGTGAAAGTAATCCATGCTGTGGTCACTTTAATGGACACTAAAGGACATTTCTGCAAGATTAACTAAGTACCAAAGCTTAATGTGTGGCAATTGATGCATAACAATAGAAGCATGTAACACCCTGAACCCAGCCACACTCCTTCCAGTCAATGGAAGAGAGACTGAGCATGACTGTATGGAACTTATAAATAATGTGTATCCTAGCAGATCTGACTCACGTGACCAGCCTTGGACAGATTCACACTGGGGCTTAAATGTAGACAGAGGCAGTTATGTGATGGTGCAGGGTGAGTGGCGGGCTGGGTATGCAGTGGATACCTTAACAGAGACTGTAGAGGCTAAGCCCCTACCCCAAGGAACATTGGCTCAGAATTCTGAGTTAATTGCCTTTACTCCAGCCTTAGAACTAAGTCAAGGGAAAAGTGTGAATATCTATATAGACTACAGGTATGCTTTTCTGACTCTCCAAGTACATAGGGCATTATACAAGGAGAAGGGACTATTAAATTCTGGGGGGAAAGATGCTAATTATTAGCAGGAGATACTTCAGTTGCTAGAAGCAGTATGGAAACCCCAGAAAGTGGCAGTGATGCACTGTTGTGGACATTAACAAGATGCTTCCCACCATCACTAAAAGGAACACTAGGGTCAGTTTTGTTGTTTTTTTTTTTTTTTTTTTTTTTTTTGCAAAGATGCAAAAAATGCTGCATCCAAGCTGTAACAGGTGTCATGAGTAACTCCACTCATCCCATGGGTTCTGGAACTCTCACCTATCTATTTCTGGGGGAAAAAAGAAATAGTTGATAGTGGAGACAAGCCAGAAAATGGAGGGAGGATGGATAAAGATGCCAGATGGACAAGTAACAGTCCCCCAGCTTCTAGGAACCATTGAAGTGGCAGAAATGCATGAGAGCATTCATTTGGGACAGGAGTCTTTGGTGAAGTTGCTGGGCTGGCACTTCTACATGTGGCAGCCCTGGCCAAACTGTCAGTCAACAGTGTGTCACCTGCAACCAGTTCAACATGTGCCAAGGACTGATGGTATCCCCAGGAATCCAGTCATGTGGAGCAATGCCCTTTGAGGACTTCCAGGTAGATTTTACCGAAATGTCCAGCTATAAAAGTACTTGGTGGTGATGGTCTGCACATACTTGGAATACATAAAAGCCTTCCCCACCAAAATAAAGAGGACTCCTGAAGTAATAAAAGTGTTGCCCAGAGAAATCCCATGGTTTAGGTTGCCACTGTGGTTTACATTTGACAATGAACTAGCCTTCATAACAGAAGTAGTGCAAATAATAGCTAAAGCTTTGGGTATCACTTGGAAACTATATGTAACTTATAAGCCTTGAAGCTTGGACAAGGTAAAGTGTATGAACAGGGCCATACAAACAGGAATCAGTAAACTCCGCCAGGAAGCAAAGCTTAATTGGATACAGGCCCTGCCGCTGGTGTTATTAAAAGAAGCCTCTGTCAATCCTCTGCAATATAGCAGGGACTCCTAAAAGAACTGGGAGAGACTGAATTGAATAGACAAAAGCCCTAAAAAGAGTAGCAAGGAAGATCTCCACTTGGGTAACTAACCGTATTCCATTCAGTCTTTTGTGTCTGTACATCCTTTCTCTCTGGAGGATCAAGGAGACCAAGTCTAGGTCCAGGATCAGAACCCAGTCCCCCTCAAACCAAGGTAGAAAGAACTTTGCACCATCATCCTGACCACACTCACGGCAGTGTACATAGAAAGAATCCTCACCTGGAGTCATCACAGCTAACTGAATAGAGCCTCATTGCCCCTTGGGAAGTAAAGGTAACCTTTAAAGACAGTCAACATGCCCTGCTCCAGCTGCATCCTGGGAGCTGGCTGGTCAATGCACGGCTGAACCCTGAGGAAACTCCTCAAGGGACTTGTCTTAATTGGACTTTGGACTTTGGGAAAGCGGGGGGAGGGATGTCACACAGGGAAAAGTAAAAACTAGTATGTATATTAGCTCACCACCATGATACTATTAAGGCCTGAGTAGAGAACACAGGAGGAGTCACAGTCCCTAAAATCTAAGTACTGAAAAGTGATTAATATTGGCACCTGCAGAAGCAAGCTGATATTGAGACCCCAAATTAAAATACAAGGGAGTCTCAAAGGGGGGGGGTGGGAATGAGAGAGGATACCTGAGAAGGATGAGGTCTAGGAGAATAGGTCTTCTCAAGGAGACCACAAGGACACACCTGCAGGGTCCTCTCCATGGGGACTCAGCTCTTGGGAATTTGTAAACTTAACTTGCTGGAACTTGGAAATTTCCACTTCTGTGAAATCTTGTAGTTCTGTGGAAGCTGGAATAGCATCTCCTCCTTGATTCAAACTGTCCAATGAGAAAGATATCTGTGGGTTGGAACTTTTGACTGGAGATAAAAAGGGAAAGACCAAGCCAGTCAAGGAGCATGGGCATTTGGAGTTCTTCTATGCCACAAGCTCCCAGCCAGTGAATAAAGCCCTTCCTCTTATAACCATGGTGTTTGGGTGCTCTTTCTCTCCTTTGAGCTTCATCTTCCTGCGACAAAACAACTGGGCCATTTCAACATTTTCCATATTTCATTTATACCTTGCTTCATTTAAGAGTGAATTTGAGGTGGTTTGGTTGGGGGAGGGGGGATGTTTGCTTGTTTTGTAAAGACTAGCTCTTGCTACGTTGCCCAGGCTGGTCTTGAACACCTGGCCTCAGACAATCCATTTTCCTCATCCTTCCAAAGTGCTGAGGCCAGTTGAGATGTTTTGGTTTGATTCCTGAACACTTCCCGTTCCAGTTAGAAGACAGACTAATGTTAGGTGGTCACGAATGCTGCTGCATGTTCTTAATCAATTGGTGAATATTATGGTGGCACCTGAGTATACCTCCATTTATGCTCTATAATAGACTTAACTAACAGAAATAGTAGGGCTATTATCTTTTTAATTAATTTATTTATTTTGGCACTATGGGGCACATTGTGACTTTGAAATGAACCAAAAAGATTTGGGCATCTAAAAAAAGAAAAATAGGTGTTGTCTAGCACACCCTTCTGAGTTATGTGATTCCATGGGCACTCTGTGCTTTTCTTGTCTCTGAGTTGTCTCACAACCCTATAAACTGTAGATAATTGATATCAATGTAAATGAGACTTGTATAGACATGCAAATAAATTTTGTCCAGTGGAAGTACAAATGATCCCCACCCCCTTTTCCTTTGGAAAAAGGCAGTTCTGTATCTATTTAGCAAGCTCATTTGCACATTCATGATTGTATAGATAGTCTGATCTCCAGATTCTCCCTTGAAGTGGTGGTAATATTTTACTTTTTCCTTCATTAATTAATAGGTTACATAAAGTCTTTGCAAGTATTCCTTTTATATCTGTATAAAAGTCACAATTTTTTAAAAAAAATTATCCTCTAGCAGTATTTTAAATAATAAACCACAATAGGATTTTCCTAAGAGAAAGTGCAGAGAAATTAAATCAGGGTGAATGTTAGAATTGTCTTCTGTATAGCCAGCCCTATGCCAGAGGCAAGAACAAAGGAAGCTCAAGACCCAGCCTCTGGCCCTGAGGAGCTCTTCATGTGCTCTGGGAGAGGAGACCTTCAAGGACAGCACATTTATGAGGCTCTTTCACATCGGTCTCCTCCTGGTTCTGCTGACCTTTCTCTTGCATGCTGCCCTTTCTCACAGTCTTCTCAGCTATGCCACTAGTTTTGACTTCTGTTTACATGTAAAATTCTCTACTATCTCCAGCTTCTCTCTTCCTCACTAGACCCTTGTAATTTAGCACACACTTGTAGTATTTTGCTTTGATGTCCCACTGGTGCCTCAAACTCAGCATGTTCAAAAGTTGATTCATTATATTTCCCTCAATGTTACCAGATAAAGAGGGTCCAGCAGCCTGTGGCTGTCAGTCAATATGCAAAGACAGGGATAGGGCTACCAAATTTTATTTGTCAGAAGGCCAGCAATTCTGGAGAACAGCAAGAGTAGCCTCTCCAATGTTGCAGGAAGATGAGGCCCAAAGGAGAGAAAGAGAACCCAAACACCATATTTAAAAGAGGAAACGCTTTATTTCATCTGGTGGAGCTATGAAACAGAAGAATTCAAAACAGCTGTGCTCTCTGACTGGCTCAATCTTCTCCTTTGTGTCCCCAGTCAAAAAGTTCCAGCCCATGGGTAACTTTCTCATTGGTTAGTTTCAATCAAGCCAAAGGAGCGGGCTGGGGCTTTTACAGAACCATGGGCTTTTACAGAAGCAGAAGTTCCCAGGTCCCAGGAAGTTAAGTATACAAATTCCTAAGAGCTGAGTCACCAGGGTAGGACTTTACAGGTGTATCCTTGGGATCTCTTTGAGAAGACCTCTGTTCTCTTAGACCTTTTTCTGGGTATCCTCTTTCACCAAGACTATTCTATTTTTCCATTTCCAAAATCACAGTTTCATACATAGAAGTTCAAAGCAAAGACCACATTAACCCTTATTTTAAGTAATAAAACAGCACAACTCAGTGACTATTATATAAAGGCCTTCTTATTCACCTTCATTTTGTTTCTTGATTAATGGTTCCCTCACATGCCAGCAGCATATGCCAAAAACCCAGGAATCTATCACACAACTAAGCCAACCTATTGCACTTTAAAATATGTAACCACAAACCTCCAAATGGTATAGGGGCAGAAAGGGGTGATTCCTTTCCACCCTGTCATAATGGATCATGGCTGACACCCCTATAGGAAAAGGCAGGCTAACAAAATAAAAATATAATAGATTTATTATTAATATTTGCACACGTGCATGGTAGTCATGAAAACTCAAAAACAGGGCCAAATGGTTTACGTTTACACACTCTCTTCTTAGGGAGGGGGGAGAAGAGAGTGTAGGAGTAGATGATTCACAGGGGAAATGAAGGCAGCACCGTGGAGACAGAAGTTAACTTGTAAAGATTCTCTTTGGAATTTGATTAAGCCCAGGAGGCAGGCATTGTCTTGTTAAAAGTCTGTCTGGGCAAGTGGTTGCATTCCTCAACTGGCCAGGAGGCAATTGTGTTCCTCTTTGGGGACAAGGGAACTTTGGGAGAGATGGAGGACTGTGGGTTGTCAAACTCACTTGAGGCTGAGTTTCAGTTGAGCCTGTCTCAGTGCCACATTTCAGGAATTAGTTTCCTGGCCCCTAACTGAAAACCCAACACTAACTGAAAACCCCCTTCTCTCTCCAGTGAGAGAGCATCACTGGAAGAGGATGGCTAGCTCAGAGTGAGTGTTTTCCCTCTGATAAAGATGATGAGCTCACAGCTGCAACCTGTTTCAGCTCCCCTGCATACCTCTTCCCTGCAACCTCCCCTTCATTCTCAGCTGAGGCCCCAGTGTCACACTTTATTGAGAAAATAAAAGAAAATTGGATAGGAATTCCTTTATATTCCTACCATCAAATAAAATCTGTAAAAGAAAAAAGATCTAAACTCTATAAAATAATTCAAAGAGGTTTAGTCTGAGCCAAATATGTGTGACCATGGCCCAGAGGGTGAAGGGGTCATGGCAAAACTTGCCCTTTTCCCTTATGTTGGTTTGCTGAAAACCACAGATATGGTAGACTAATAAATACCATGTGCATGGGGGTAGGGGGAGGACCATAAGAATGATTTCCCAAAGTCTCAGTGATGGTCAGTGGCTTTTAAAGATGGTTTTTAGAAGGGAAGGGGAAGAGTACGAAAAATATACATGCAGCATTTTGGTTGCTAGAGGGAATGAGAGTAGCAAGTGGTTGCTAGGGGTGTGTGTGTAGATGGGTGGAAACAGATTGATTTGCAGATTAACCTGAGACAGTTCTGCTTCAAATGACTTTAGGGCCAGGTCTATTGTAAGCAATAAGGAAGTCAGCAGCCTTTTTTGATTCTAAATCAGGTTACTCAGGTTTTATAGAGGAGAGGCCAGTACTTTCTGATCAAAAATGGCCTTTTAACCTAAAATATTCTTTATATCAAGGAATCATATTTTGGGGTGAAATTTTGTTAGCTCCCTCAGAGCCACTCCTAAGAAGCCTTGATCAAGTGGTCTCTCTGTGGTTGGGATGTTGCGGGAAGATGAGGCCCAAAGGAGAGAAAGAGCACCCAAACACCATGGTTATAAGAGGAAGGGCTTTATTCACTGGCTGGGAGCTTGTGGCATAGAAGAACTCCAAATGCCCATGCTCCTTGACTGGCTTGGTCTTTCCCTTTTTATCTCCAGTCAAAAGTTCCAACCCACAGATATCTTTCTCATTGGACAGTTTGAATCAAGTAGGAGATGCTATTCCAGCTTCCACAGAACTACAAGATTTCACAGAAGTGGAAATTTCCAAGTTCCAGCAAGTTAAGTTTACAAATTCCCAAGAGCTGAGTCCCCATGGAGAGGACCCTGCAGGTGTGTCCTTGTGGTCTCCTTGAGAAGACCTATTCTCCTAGACCTCATCCTTCTCAGGTATCCTCTCTCATTCCCACCCCCCCTTTGAGACTCCCTTATATTTTAATTTGGGGTCTCAATATCAGCTTGCTTCTGCAGGTGCCAATATTAATCACTTTTCAGTACTTAGATTTTAGGGACTGTGACTCCTCTTGTGTTCTCTACTCAGGCCTTAATAGTATAATGGTGATGAGCTAATATACATACGAGTAACAGTCCCCCAGCTTCTAGGAGCCACTGTAGTGACAGAAATGCATGAGAGCACTCATTTGGGACAGGAGTCTTTGGTGAAGTTGCTGGACTGGCACTTCTACATCTTCCACCTGGCAGCCCTGGCCAAACTCAGTCAACGTGCGCCACAGACTGATGGTATCCCCAGGAATCCAGTCATGTGGAGCAATGCCCTTTGAGGACTTCCAGGTAGATTTTACCAAAATGTCCAGGTGTAAAAGTACTTGGTGGTAATGATCTTCACATACTTGGAATACATAAAAGCCTTCCTCACCAAAATAAAGAGGTGGGAGGAGCAAACCCCACCTATTGTTACTCATCTCAGTCATTCTCCAAGCACTCACATACACCCAATTCCAACCCATTTCTTAACCTGGGCAGCTTCAATTTCCCACTGGAACTGCCACCTAGCTATAGGAAGCAAACCAACACTCCCCTAGGCCCTGTGAAGGGAGGTCCAACCACACCCTTGGAGTTCTATCAGTCACACCACATCCACACACTCTCATACACCTCTCAACAGACCTGCTGGAGATCTAACACCCCAGGGATTGGTCAGACCCCCGCTTCCACCCAAATGGTGGAAACCCCAGATTGATCATACCTTGCCTTGAGATGTCTCCCTGTGTAGGTATCTGTTCCAGCAAGCCAGCTCCTCCTGGCGTTTGATTCCTTGAAGACCCACTGAGGGGGTCCTTTCTCTACCAGGTCGAGGTGTCCACACAGGGAGGCCAAACTGCCTCCCTGGTGCACTCAGTGGTTCATGTATCTCAGGCTGATCAGGGCCCCCCACGTGTGTGTCCAGAGTATTGGCAGCAACTACCAGGTGCATGTTCTGTCCAACGGGGATCTTGCTTCCCAGTCAGGGAACCAAAAATGTTTCAGAAGATGAGGCCCCATGGAGAGAAAGAACTCCCAAGCAGCATGTTAATAAGAGGAAGGGCTTTATTGCCCCGTCAGGAGCTTATGGCATAGAAGAATTCCAAATGGCCATGCTCCCCAACTGGGTTGGTCTTTCCATTTTTGTCTCCAGTCAGAAAGTTCCAACCCACAGGTGCCCTTCTCATTGGCCAGTTTGAATCAAGTAGGAGATGCTATTTCAGCCCCCACAGAACTACAGGATTTCACAGAAGTGGAAATTTATAAGTTCCAGGAAGTTAAGTTTACAAATTTCCAAGAGCTGAGTCACCATGGAGAGGACCCTGCAGGTGTATCCTTGTGGTCTCCTTGAGACCTGTTCTCCTAGACCTCACCCTTCTTTGGCATCCTCTCTCAGGGTTACAGCTTGGTTTTAAACATTTCAGGGAGACAGGAATTATAAATCAATATGTGGAAGGCATATATTGGTTAGGACTAAAAAGGTGGGACTTCTCAAAGTAGGGGATTATAGGTTATAGGGCAGGTTTAAAGATTCTTCAATTTCTAATTGGTTAAAGAAATGAGGCTTTGCCTAAAGGCTTGGAATGTTTTAAGTTAAGGAAGTCTGTTAGTCAGAGACAAGCCAGGGAACATGTACCAGACATATACCCAGATTCAAGTTATATGTTAGATAAATTGATGACCTGCGAGTGTGGGCTAAGCAGCCTGTAAATGAGTAACAAAGGGCATCCCCAAGAAGGGAGAAGGTTATGATTGAGAGCACATATAGTGAGAATAAGATGAAGTTGGCTATGGCCAACATGACACAGCTAATCTGATCGGTTAGGTCCTACCAGACCTTCATCCCGTCTCCCATTCTCAGTGTTTTGTTAATTTAGCTTCTACCCTCTAGATGCCCATCTTGAATAATTTAGAAAGACTGATTTAGAAAATTGACTTTTGAATCGGAAATGTTGTAATACATTGTCTCTGAGTAGCGCTTTCTGTAATTTAAAATAAGGGTTAATGTGGTCTTTGCTTTGAACCTTTATGTATAAAACCATGATTTTGGAAATGGAAGAAGAAGCTACTTTCACTGTTCTCCAGAATTTCTGGTCTTCTAACAAATAAAGTTTGGTGGTCCTATCCCTGACTCTGCATACTGGCTGATAGTGACAGGCAGCCGGACCCTCTTTGTCTGGTAACATGATAAGGCTTGTTTGACCTGATTTTCTCGGCCAGCAACTTAGCTTTAGGTTATTTCTGGGGTCCTCTTGGCCAAGAGGGGGTCCAGTCATTCAGTTGGGGGACTAAGATTTTATTTTAGTTCACAGATCTATACTACATCTGTGTCCATTTATTTTCATTTTTATCATTTGTCAGCACATATTTATTAAGCACCTACTCTGTGCTAGGCACTGCTTCAAGAGTTAGAAATTCAGTGGTGAACAACTAAATTAAAAGAGTCCCTGTTGTAACGGATGTAAGGGCTTACAAAAGGGCAAAATGTATTATAAGTTGTCTTTTTAAACCACACACACACACACACACACACACACACACACTTTTCTTTAGAAATTAAAACCTACATTCCTACACAAGGCCAGTGGTCAGAGGGGACAGGGAATGTTCTTTGTTCTTTGAACCACAGCTGGGCAGAGATTGTCTTTACCAGAGATACTGTTGTGCCCAAGTCACGGGGTACCCCTCATAAATCACCCAAAAACCAAGTCTGATGCAAAAGCAAGAGGTGGTTTATTTACAAACCTGGGCCTGGGCTTCTCCATTCCTGTCACAGCAGGAGAGCAGAGAAGCCCAGACCACAGAGGAAAGAGCTGTTTTGAGGATCCAGAAAGGAAAAAGGGAGCGGGGATAGGGGCTTAGGGACCTAAACAATGTTTGAGTTGGGCTGATTGCTTAGGGGAAAGATTTACTACTACTGGGGCCGAGGGTGGGTGCCGTTATCGCTCGGGGCAGACATACTGGAAGCTGGGGGTCGGGGAGGAAGCAGGTTGCCTATCACCTTTGGTATGCATCTGCAAATTGAAGGCTGTGGGGCAAAGTGGGGTGAGTGAAGGCTGTGAGACAAAATGGAGTTAGTTTTAACAAAATGGAGTTAACTTGATCCTTTCATGGGTCTTCAGCAGGTTCGACAGTTCCTAGCTCTATGCTATTGCCAGTGAATCCAGGGCTGAGGGGAGAATACTGTGCCCATAAAACCATTATTTGAACTGCATTGATCCTGGATCAGATGAGGGCTAGTAACTTGTTAATTATGCAGGGACCGAAAGTTAACAGTAGTAATAGGATTACAAGTGGGCCTGCTATAGTCGAAATTAAGGTTGTGAGCCAGGAGGATTTACTGAACACAGATTTATACCAGCTCTGGGACTATTCCCGTTTGAGTTTCCTCAGGCTTCAGCCATGCATTGACCCGCCAGCTCCCAGTATGTGGCTGGAGCAGGGCATGTTGGATGTCAGGATGATGGTGTAAAGTTCTTTTTACCTTGGTTTCAGGGGGACCAGGTTCTTATTCTAGACTTAGACTTGGTCCTCTTGATCTTCCAGAAAGACAAGAGGTACAGACACAAAAGACTGGAAGTCCTCAAAGGGCGTTGCTCTATACGACTGGATTCCTGGGGGTACCACTGATCCTTGGCATGCATTGAACTGGCTGCCGGTGACACACTGTAGACTGACAGTTTTGGCCAGGGCTGCCAGGTGGGAGATGTAGAAGTACTGGCCCAGCATCTTCATCGAATACTCCTGTCACTACGGTGGCTCCTAGAATCTGGGAGACTGCTACTCGTCCATCTGGCATCTTTATTTATCCTCTCTCTGTTTCCTGGATCCTCTCCGCTGCTAACTATTCCTTTTCCTCCTGGGAGTAGATAGGGGTGAGCTCCAGAACCCATGGGATGAGGGGAGCTACTCGTGACACCTGGTAAGGCTGGGATGCAGCCCTTTTTGCCTCAGTACTAACCCTAGTGTTCGCTTTAGCAATGGTGGAAGCATTTCTTTGATGTCCACAACAAGTGCATAACTGCTACTTTCTGGGGTTTCTATACTGCCTCTAACAACTGAAGTTATCTCCTGCTGATATTTAATGTCTTTTTCCCCCCCAGAATTTAATAGTCCCTTCTCCTTGTACAAGTCCTTTGTACTTGGAGAGTCAGAAAAGCATTTAAATTTTTCCCTTGACTTAATTCTAAGGTTCCAGTCAAGGCAATTAACTCAGCCTTCTGAGTCAATGTCCCTTGAGGGAGGGGCTTAGCCTCCATAGTCTCTGTTAAGGTGACTACTGCATACCCAGCCCGCTGCTCACCTTGCGCTGTCATGTAACTGCTTCCATCTACATACAAATTCTAGTCTGCATCTGTCCAGGGCTGGTCACACAAGTCAGGTCTGTTAGAGTACACATTATCTATAACTTCTGTGCAGTCATGCTTAGTCTTTCTTCCACTGACTGGAAGGTGCGTGGCTTGGTTCAGAGTGTTGCATTAGAGAGCCAAAAATGTCCTTTAGTGTCCATTAAATTGACCACAGAGTGCAGTACTTTCACTCTGAGACCCTGCCCTAGAGTCAGCTTATCGGCTTCTTGCACAGGAGAGCAGTAGCGGCTAGGGCCCGTAAACAGGGTGGCTATCCTCTTGCCACTTCATCCAACTGCTTAGAGAGGTAGGATACAGGCCTTCACCAGGACTCAACTAGCTGGGTTAACACACCCCCAGCCATTTTATTTTTCTCTGAGACATATAGAGTAAAGGGCTTGGCCGAGTCTGGCAGTTTTAATGCAGGTGCAGATAACAGCCTCATCTTTAGCTAGGAGAAGGCATGTTCTTGTTTTCCTTCCCACTCCAAGGGCTCTTGCTCCTCTATTTTAGTTGCCTCATACAAGGGCTTAGCTAAGACGGCAAAGTTGGGGATCTAAAGACAACAGAAGCCAACCGGGCCTAAGAATTCCTGAACCTGCTTTCGGCTCTTGGAGGTGGAGAGGCGATTAATGACCTGCCTTTGTTTCATGCCTAGATATCTCTACCCCTGCTGGATAGTAAATCTTAGATAATGGACTTGCTTCTGAAAGACCTGGGCCTTCCGCTTAGACATTTTATAGCCACATACTTCTAGATGTCATAAAAGACAGTCCATGCCCCGGGGGCAGCCCTCCTGGGTACGGTGTCCTGAAAGGAGGTCATTGACATATTGGAACAGCACACATTCTGATTCCTCAGTCAGGAATTTCTGGAGGTTACAAGCCAGTGCTTCTTCAAATATCGTGGGTGCTTTGAACCCCTGTGGCAACCTGGTCCATGTGTACTATTTTTATGTCTGGTCTCTCTCACTGGAAAGCAAACAGCTTCTGGCTTCTTAGAGCCAGCCTTACACTGAAAATGGCCTCTTTTAAGTTCAGACAAGTGGGACACTTGGCTTCTGCTGGCAGCAGATTCAGCAGAGTAGAATGCAGTGTTTTTTGTTTTTTGTTTTTTGTAGAGACAGAGTCTCACTTTATGGCCCTCGGTAGTGTGCCGTGGCCTCACACAGCTCACAGCAACCTCCAACTCCTGGGCTTAAGCGATTCTCTTGCCTCAGCCTCCCGAGCAGAGAATGCAGTGTTTATAGCTATATCATTTACTAAGAAATTCTAGATAACATTTAATACTGCACAAGTTTTCCAATGTAGCCAACAGGTAATTTTTGTTGATTCTTAAGGTTTCAAAGTAAATATAATTATTACATATAATTCTATGTTCTTTGACCAGTCTCTTAGTCCTATTTAATAGATCAATTTAGTAAAATAGTTATATCTCATTTTAGAGTTGACAGTACAGACAAGGCTGGGATTTAAGACAGGTAGGCCACAGCCTTTTTTCCTCCTTTTAAACTATTTTTCTCTCTCCTATTTCTCTTTATTAAAGGCAAATTATAGTAGAACTAACTTATTTGTCAAAATAAACTGTAGTTTCAATATATGGGGTCTGATTATTTGCATAAAGTGCAGTAAGAATCATTAATTATTAGCCATCTAGGCTCTTCTTTCTTTTAAAATTGGCTTTGCTGGAACCTTTTATAAGGAATCTCAGGCTGGACTTTTTGAAAGCCTTTCAGAGCCCAGGTTTCATCTGTGCCATTAGATACCTGTATGCATTGGGTAAATCCCTCTTCTCTTGAGGTCCCCAAGCACATTTCAATTCCCGGACCTGTCAGCAAGCGACCTTCGTTACTTACCACAGATAAGGAAATGTTACTGATGGGTATCTGGCCAGTTTTCTAAAGGGCTTTTTTTTTTATTGGCCTTATAAAGTCAACCTTAATTCTTTAATGCAGTCTGGACACCTCTGGAAATGTTATTCCAGCCAAAGCCTTGGTAAAATGACCAGTGCTTTCATCATGTCTTATAAAACAAAAGATTCTTATTGAACTTATACAAATAACTGTATTGTCAGAAATTAAGAATACTTACAAATGGCTTTCAAATTCTGGAGAAATCAAGGAGGAAGAAAAAAATACATGTTTCAAACTCTGCTCATAAGTACATACATTGCTTGAAAAGCTACAAATAGCTCAAAAGACAAAAAATTATTTTCTTGATTTCTGGAAAACAGAACACAGAAATAATCAACAATATTTCGAACAAAAAGCCATTACAAACTAGTCCAGTTCCATGTAACTGATTTCTGTTCTTTGTGAAGTTAAGTTAGCAATACTTATAGACATGTTATCTTTCTTTTTTTTTTCTATTTACAATTTAATAAAAATATGGAACGCTTCACGAATTTGTGTGTCATCCTTGCGCAGGGGCCATGCTAATCTTCTCTGTATTGTTCCAATTTTAGTATATGTGCTGCCGAAGTGAGCACGACATGCTATTTTTCTAATGAAAGTTCTAAAACTCTGCTTTTAGTCCAAAGGTATTCAATTTTTAAAGACATCAGTAATTTGAATTCGAGAGAATTCGTCAGCCTCTCTTAATATTTCTTTTTAGGATAAACTTTGGACTCAGCCAGTTACATAAAATAGACCTTTTTTTAGATGAATTAAAATTATTACAGACAATATATGTTAGGACAGATCAATGCTTTATAATATTGGAACATATATGACCATAATTCACACAAAATTAATCACTATTTCATATTCGACAATGTTTCTTTATTTTTTTAACAATTTGTTTTCTCATGACTTTCAGTGGTCTTAATGTTTTAAGAAGACCAAATTTGAAGTTGTGTTTTTTTTTTTGTTATTGGCCTGGGCTAAGTTTGAACTCACTAGTCCCAGTGCATGTGGCCAGCGTTGCAACTACTGCCCTACTGGCACCAGGCCCCAGATTTAGAGTTTTTATTTTGAAAGGTT
Organism: Nycticebus coucang; assembly: GCF_027406575.1. Classification (NCBI taxonomy): domain Eukaryota; kingdom Metazoa; phylum Chordata; class Mammalia; order Primates; family Lorisidae; genus Nycticebus; species Nycticebus coucang. The sequence goes on along the minus strand of NC_069789.1, from coordinate 33,376,499 downwards.
TGTTAAATATCAAAGGCCTAAAACATTTGTTTTAACAAAATTACAAGCCAAAAGATTTTAAAGAAAATACATAGTCAACTGGATTACATGTAAATTCTTTCACAAATTCTCTGTTATGAGCTTCATTTAACCTGCACAGACCATCTACAAACATTCTAAACTTTCTTTAACTTTTGCCCTGCCTTTCACTTTCTTACACAACCATTCTGTTTCAGGACAAAATTTATCACGCAAGATTCTTTCTTTACACAATGCCATTCTCCTTTCTGTTTAATTTCTCTTACTCTCAAAAACTCACTTTCTACAAAACAGGATCCCAGTTTACCATGAAGTCACCCATTCACTCAGCCAAACTGATAATTAGAAGGTTTAAAAGGCAAGAATCTTATCCTTTGACAAAGATTCAGTTCATAAAAATATTTTTCTATTTATACAAATTACTAATGGCAAAGGGCCAATAATAAAGGCCCTTTATTATTGAGCTTTACCCAGGCATCAAGATTCTGGCAGCAGTGCTGTAACACTCAGGAGGCAGGCCCTCCCTGCAAAGGGTGGGCCCCTGAGCCACTTTCTTCTCAGGGCCTTCTCTGTCATCCTGGAGCTGGTTGACATGTGCCCGGCAGGACTGGTTGCCAGCCAGGGGGGCAGTCCCCCGCCACAGCTTTTTTTTCATGTGGCCCCTGGAGAGAAAAAAATCCTCCAGGCCCAAAGGCATGACCCGCCCCCACCCCTGCCCTCGCTGCGTCCCTGCCCCATCATCACCAGGACAGAGGGTTAATGCTTGGGTGGGGGAGCAGTCGCACCGTGGGAGGGGTGGCCCACCCCCCTGGAAGAGCACAGGGGTTTCAGTGAGAGTTGATAGGTGGAGGGCAAAGTAGATCTAGATCTGCACTATCCTGCAAAATGGAGTAAAATGGTGCAGAAGGTTTGTGGGGTTAGGGGAGTTAGGAGATTCTTGCACACTGCGAGAACCAAACTGCTCAGGAAGTGCTTTCAGCCAGGGAGGGGGAGATGAAAAACACCAGCGGGTAGCCATCTGGTGTATAATGCAGGCCATTCATTTCTGCAAAGAGTCACAAGTTTATTTCTAGACACATTGAAACGGTACTCTCGGGCTTTGTCCTTGAAATCCTGGAAATGAGCCAAAGTTAGGGAAAGGGGCGTCGTCTGTGTCTGTCCCATGTCACCTTCTAAATATAACAAGACTCACACAAAACAAATAGCACACAAGATACTTCCAGAAAGCAAGAGCCTGCCCTTGTGGGTTTCCAGACAAAACTGAAAATGAGACAACGGTGTAACTTCACCCAGCGGTCGTGACCCACCTTGTCTCTCAACCAGAGGAATCGCCTGGTCTTTTTGACCAGGAACTGGGGTTTCCACGTCCCAGTCTCCCATCCATGGGGTGCTTCCTTTCCTACTCTGTCGGGGGTTCCACGTCCCAACTGTTGGGGGTTCCACATCCGGACTGTAGACTTAACAAATGAAACCAACACAGAATAGGACAAGACAAATAGACAATGCTGGCACACATGCACTCACCTCCGGAGTAGGTTCTCCGTGATTTTGGGGGACAAATCCTGGACGAGCCCCCAAATGTTGTGCCCAAGTCACAGGGTACCCCTCATAAATCACCCAAAAACCAAGTCTGATGCAAAAGCAAGAGGTGGTTTATTTACAAACCTGGGCCTGGGCTTCTCCATTCCTGTCACAGCAGGAGAGCAGAGAAGCCCAGACCACAGAGGAAAGAGCTGTTTTGAGGATCCAGAAAGGAAAAAGGGAGCGGGGATAGGGGCTTAGGGACCTAAACAATGTTTGAGTTGGGCTGATTGCTTAGGGGAAAGATTTACTACTACTGGGGCCGAGGGTGGGTGCCGTTATCGCTCGGGGCAGACATACTGGAAGCTGGGGGTCGGGGAGGAAGCAGGTTGCCTATCACCTTTGGTATGCATCTGCAAATTGAAGGCTGTGGGGCCAAGTGGGGTGAGTGAAGGCTGTGAGACAAAATGGAGTTAGTTTTAACAAAACGGACTTAACTTTGTCCTTTCAATACTATAGTTAAACGATAGCCCAAAGCTGAAACTCCCTTAAAGCTCTGTATTTCTGCTTAAAGAAAGAATGAGTGTATTATGAAAATTGCCATCCTCCTCATTTGCCAGAAAATTAATAACTTCTCTTTCCTTTTCCTCAGATTGCTTGTCCTTGTTCTTCATTGGGCTGCAGGGACAAGTACCAAACTTTCAGTACTACTGTTATCATTGAATTGACCTGGTCATTGAAGGGATGCACAACAAACTAATAAAAATAGGATGTTTACTAAACATAAAGGGGAGCTAGTGAGAAGAGCAGCATGAGATTCTTGCAAGGGAGTAATTGTCCCTGGTGTCACTCTGCTAGATCGCTGCACTTGTGCTTGGGATTCATTCTCTCCAGCCCTTTCAAAGACTGACTCCAGGCTAAGAGTTAAGAGCTTCCTTCTAAAGGATCATTCCCATGGGCAACAGCTGAGCTTCTTTTCTCTCATTAGCAACATAACTTATGAAATCCTTACCTATACCACAGCTACCAGCAGGGCTACCATGCCCCTGGGGATATCTGAAAACTATCTAAAGAATCTTTGTATGCAGATCATTGTAAGGGAACTTCTTTCCAGATTCTCTACTTTCTCATTTGCTCTTCAGAGAAATTGATATCTATAAGAATGAGTTAGATATTAGAATACTCCTTCTCTCACTATCAAAAAGAGTATCATGCTCTTCCCCCTCCCAATTCTTATTATAGTGCACGCCTTGGGGTGATACCAATGAATAAGTTAAAATACTGATTTTATTTTGAGCAATCCCCTTCAATGATTACTCAAACTGGGAACTGTCAAAAGACAAAATTACAGCCCATTTAGTTATAGATCTAATTTGCTTTTGTTTATGATCCATGAATCAGAGCAGCCTCCATTCCACAACACAGACTGTTCTGCTAGAGCCCCCACGGTGCAATAGCAGAACAGGGGTTTTGTAAGGTAGAAACAAGGAAACAGAACAGGAAACAGGAAAAAACCTGATTGGTTAACATCAGGTTGCTTTTGGTTACTTTTTTGTAAGGGTTAGAGCAGAGGGGACTCTTTATGCTGACTCTGGTAGACTGGAATCTCCTGTTTTCAGGAAAAACTGGTTTGTTTGGGGATCCGCTTCCTTAAAGTTTTGGTGTGATTATGTGGCATTTAGCATGAGTGAATCCGGTTTGGTATTGTCTGCTATGGCCTAGGGCAGGAGCTCGGCCCAAGAAAATGGCCTCTCATGATTTTGTTTGACAGTGCCTTCAACACATCTGTAGGGCCTCTTCTATCTAAGGTTGAAGGTCAGCATTAGGAAAAGAGTATTTGGGCTGAAGAAGACAAGCTCTGTAATCAGAAAAGCAAAATCAGGCTGGATTAGTGATGATGACCCTTTTAAATTAAACTAAATTGTTTTGGGAGACTACCAAAAGTTTCCAGATACAATAGGAGGGAAAAAATCCTCAAATAAGCATTTTAATTTTTTTCTTCAGATTTAATGTGTTTTGGAAGGAAATAATTGAAACCTAGGTTTTTAGCAGGTATTTTTTGAGATAGAGTGTCATTCTGTAGAATACAGTGGCATCATCATCTTAGCTCACTGCAACCTCAAAATCCTGCAACTTCGAACATCCTTCTGCCTCAGCAACTCAGGTGCTAGGATTACAGGTGTGAGCTACCACACCTAGCAAGTTGTTGGGTTTTTTAAAAAATCAAATTGCATAAGGAAAATACTACATCATCTTTTTTAAATATTTGATACTTTCAACCTATAATTAATTTAAAAAACATATGTAAGCTTATGATGAAATATTTCAGATATCATCTTAAAAATGTTAGAGATGATCCATAAATTCTATCAGGGAGTATGTGAGCAAAAATATCCACTGCTAGCAATGTGTGCTCAGGGGCCCCAGATTCTCATTTTCTATTCTTTGCTTCACTCGTCAGATGGACTTTCTTTCTACCATCCTAAATCTATATTATAACCTTTCTGTAAGAGTTACTCTTCCTTAACTGATCTTCACATTTTTTAAATACCCAAGAATTTGATTCTGAATCTCCTTCTGCAGATATGTGCATTCCAGATTAGGGCTTCTCAACCTTGGCATAAGTGACATTTGGGGCTAGATGGTTCTTTGGCAGGCAGAGCAGGATGCTTAGCAGCCTCCCTAGCCTCTACCCACTAGCTACCAGTGGCACCACCTCTCCCAGTCCTGGCAACCAGAAGTGTATCCAGACATTGCACAATGTGCTCAGGAAGCAAGGATACCACCTCCTCTGCCCACTGGGCAGATGATTCCATCCAATATCATTGATTTAAAAACTTGCTGTAGACCGCAGACCCTGAAGTTAGATCTTCAATCCTGTCCTGCTCATTGAGCTTAAATTTACATATCCAAATTTCTTGCAGATTTTCTTTGTATGAATATATAACAGACACCTGATTCTTAGCATGATTTTTAACCTACTTTCTCCTCAACTTTGTCCTCACCCAGCCAACTCCATCCTAGACACCTACCTGGTGTCTAAATTCCTCACCCCTCAGGAGGATTCTTCCCTTTCCCTACCCAAATCTCCCATTTGTCAGTAAGTCCCTCCAAAACAGAACACAAACTCAACCACTGCTCCCATTTGAATCCAAGCCCTGATGTTTTCTTAACCTTGGACACTGCCATTAGGCTTTAAGTCCCACTGCTATGCTGAGACAGCTATTTTCAAGGTCACTCATTACTACCACTGACTAAATACTGTATTTAGTTACTACCACAGATTAAATACTAAATAAAACTACCACTGAGGATAAATCCAACGATTAATCCTCAGACCTCAAATTACTCAATCTACCAGTCCCCAGATGACATAATACTCCCTCCGTTTCTCTTGAAATATTATATTTCATCCACTTAGCTTCTGTCTTCGCCTTTATTTTCTGCCAGTCTTTTCTGCTGGTTTCTCTGAACTTCCCAACTTTTCCATAGTGCTGTGTTCCAGGACACAGACCCTCTGTTTTCCCTCAACTGAGTCCTCCACTCAGGGTCTCCTACAAGAAATGGAGATGTCAACTGGGCTGCACTCACATCAGCAGGTTCAACTGGGGAATAATCTTACTCACTCATGTGGTTGGCAGAGTTCATTTCCTTGCACTTGTGTGAATGCAGGGTCTGATCTTTTTTTCTGGCTATCCCCTGGAGACTGCTCTCCTAGAGGAAAACTGCAGTTCCAACCCTTTTCACAGTTTTGACAAGAAGCTCTTTGCTTCTTTAATGCCAGCAGAAGAGCTTCTCAATTCAACCAGCAAAATCAGCCTTATGTAATGGCACAGAATCACAGGAATGACCGCCCCTCACCTTACCATATTCTACAGGTTAGAAGGTCTCAGGCACACTCAAAAGATACAACACAGGTGAGATACCAGCGGGCCATCTTGTAACACACCTTCTCTATCCATTCACTGCATAGGAATTCAAAGCCTAGGGGCAGTGTACAAAGTTAAGAAAGCATCAGGACTTGGATTCCCACCTGGTCTTAGGGCTTTAAATGTCACTTCCATCTTAATATTGTAATTCTCATATTTCTGTTTCCAACTGAAACCTAATCCCTGAACCCCAGACCTGTGTGTCCAGCTGCCCACTTGTCATGTCCATGTAGATTCAACTGGCATCTCAAATTTAACACATCTGAAAACAAACTCCTGATTTCCTGTCAAACTTGCCTTTCCTACTTAGTCTTTCCCATCTTAAGTAAGCAGCAGCTTCATTTTTCTAGTGCTTCAGGCCAAAAATCTTAAAATTATCCCAACTCTTGCTTTTTCTCAGGCTCCACATTTAATGCATCAACAAACCTTCTTTCCAAAACACACCCCAAATCTCACTACTTCTCCCTACCTGCACATCTACCACTTTGGTCCATGACAATGTTAACTCTCATGTCAACATTGGGGGTTCTCACCCAAGATGGTTGTGTCCATTGTACTCCTCAAAGGGTTTTGGTGATATCCACAGACATTTTTGGTTGGCAGAATTAGGGACAGGGTCCTACTGTCATCTAGCTGTTAGAGGCCAGTAGTGCTGCTAAAGTTTTTCAACACACAGGGCAGCCCCCAGGGCAAAGAATTATCTGTCCCCAAATATTAACAGTGATGAGTTTGTGAACCCCAATTAACTTCCTAACTAGCCTCCCCCGTCTCTATCCCTTCTGGTCCCCCTCCAGGTCTGTTCTTCACACAGCAACCCAAGGGAATATTTTCAAGTCTAAGCCAGGGCAAGCCTCTTCCCTATTTGCTGCTGTCCTATGGCTTCTCATCTGTTACAAAGGTAAAGACAAATCCTAGCAAAGGCCTTTGCGACCATAAATGATCAGAGCCCCACTAAGGCTCTTCTGTCTCCTACCACTTCCTCTCTTGCTCACTTTTCTTCAGCCTTATCAGTCTCCACACCTTCCTTCAAACACAGCAGGCACACTCCCACATTGATTTTTCTGTTTCCTTGTCTTTAACTGCTCTTCTTCCAGTATTACTGCTGCTCTTATTTTCATTTTTTTTAAATTTCCTTTATGTCTTTGCTCAAATGAGAGAAACTTCTCTGACTAACCCTATATAAAATATAATAGTATCCTACTCCTTTGAACCTCACACTCTGTAGGCCAGGTGAGGTGGCTCATGCCTATAATCTTAGCACTCTGGGAGGCCAAGGTGAGGGGATTGCTTGAGCTCATGAGTTCAAGACGAGCCTGAGCAAGAGTGAGACCCCATGTCTAAAAATAGCCAAGAATTGCAACGGACCGCCCTGTCGGTGGCCTTCAGTCCGAGGGAGTGCAGGGAGAAGGAACGAGGAAAGTTGAGAGGTCGGCACAGGAATGACAGTCTGGCACACCACGGGTGAAGTATGCAGCTGTAAATTTACTGGGTACACATGTTGGTATTTATACATTTTTACAGAGCTTACATAATGCAATCTTTCTGCTTACGTGTGCGGGTTATCTTTGCGTTTACAAGTGTGATTTATCATGTTATGTTTTAACGTTCCGCTTCCGGAGGGTGGCGGTTATTAGTCAACTCTGCCCGCTTCCTCCTATCTCAGTTTCTTATTATCTTTTTAGAACAGCTTGACATCTTCTTTATGTTTAATGCTTGACTAATTTTACATTTACTATTTGATCTTATTGTTATTGATAATTATAATTTTGATTTAGAGTAAATTCTTTGACAAGTATTATTTTTCCTATTGATTTTTATTATGTGTGACAATTGGTGAAACAAGATGTTCTGAACAGGACTTTATGGTGGGTGGATGTGTTTCAGTGACTTTGTAACTTATGTAGATAATTTGTATTTTATGTCCTTGGGCTTATCGTCTTAGCTCACTGGTGGGAAAACATCTTTATGTGCTCATTGTTGGTGCCACTGAGTCTAGCAGCTCACAAGGCTGTGCTCTATCTGGATTAGTAGTGCATTGTGCTCATTCTTAGGAAAGCACATATTGACAATTTATTAGAACAAACAGACTTCTGGTACAGGATGACAAACACATGAGTAGATGCCACAATCTTTAAACTTAAGCGGGTAACTGAGCATGCTAGGCAACATTTCTGATGCTGTGCATACTGGGGGCGCTGGGGGCATAGCTCCGGGGAGCACAAACCACCTTCCCATCGTTCTATAACGCGGACAGCACTGCCTCACTACGGCTATATGCCGTGGGCGCGGCAAAGAATTGTAGTCCCAGCTACTTGGGAGGCAGAGGCAAGAGGATTGGTTGAGCCCAAGAGGTTGAGGATGCAGAGCACCTGTAGCTCAGTGGCTAAAGTGCTGGTCCCATGTAATGGGTGGCAGGTCCAAACCTGGCCTGGGCATGCCAAACTAAAATTTAAAAAAAAGAAAGAGGTTGGGGTTGCAATGAGCTATGACACCATGGCATGCTACCCAGGGTGACTGAGTGAGACTCTGTCTCTAAATAAATAAATAAATAAACACAATAAACCCCATACTCCATGTCCACATATTCTGCTTTACCTTTCTTTCTAGCATTTATCAACTCCTGAGATAGATGCAGATAGATGATAGATAGATAGATAGATAGATAGATAGATAGATAGATAGATAGATAGATAGATAGATAGATAGATAATAGAGATAGACAGATGATAGAGACATATAAAGATGGATGGATAGAGAGATGACATAGATAGATGGGTAATATAGATATATATTAGATACACACATGACAGAGATGGACAGATAGACAGATAGATGAGAGAGAGAAATAATTTGTCTGTTTATTGTCCTCACTAAAATGGAAGCTCCATGGGGTCAATAATTTTACCCTTTCCTTACTATCCCATCTCTAAAGAGAAGGCAGTACTTGGAACTTACTGGGTGTTCCACAAAGAAACATGACAAGATTCCTGTATACCTTGACCAGTGTTTCATCCATTCTTCACATAGTAAACAAACTGATCTTATAAAACTGCAGGAGGAATACTATCGTCCCCTCCACCCACCTTTCAAAATGCTTTAATGCCTTTTCATTGCTTTTAAATTCCAAACAGGTGTACCCAGTTAAACTGTATAAGGTGTGGAAGAAGTTGCCTAGAAGTGGCATGCTGTCTCCAAAAGAAAAAAGATGGGAAAGCATAGCTTCTTCCTCTTTACTGGGCCAGATTAAGATTTCATAGTCTTTAATTACTGAAAAGATTATGGTGTTATCACCACCACAGATTTTTAAATTTTAATATTAAATCCTCCAATAAATGTATTAGAAGCCTAACAACCAATATCTCATTAATCATTCCTCTTTTGTAGCTACCTCATTTTTTTCCAACTGGCCATTTTCCTCTTCTGCTTCAGTCCCTCACTATACAGAGCCAGAATTACTATAGTAGCCTTCCAATTTGTCTTTCCATCTCCAGCCATTTGCTTCATCCTTTCCTCTTCCTACCCAATTAATTCTCTACACTGACTTCAAAATGATCATTCTAAAATGTTTATCTCATTATGTCCTTCCCCTACTTAAAATATTTAATATCTCTTAGCGATGTTCAAATTTCCTTAGAATATAGGAAATTTGGGTATATATAGGAAATATATATCCTTCTTGGGTATAATTCAAAGAATTTTTTTAAGACCCTTTGCTTGTAAATGACAACAATCAAAACAAACTGGATTGAACAAATGGGGGTAAAAGTACAAAACAAAACTAAACAAAAGAATTTCACATTCATATAGGAAAGGATGCCATGGAAGTTCAGACTAACCAAGGAAGAGTTGGGGAACTAGAATTTCAGGATCAAGAACTCAGGACTTACCAGGCAAGGCTGCCCATTGTCTCCACTGCTCTTTAACATTGTAATGGAAGTTTTAGTCATCACAATTAGGGAAGAAAAGGTGATCAAGGGTATCCATATTGGGTCGAAAGAGATAAAACTTTTATTCTTTGCAGATGATATGATTGTATGTCTGGAAAACACCAGGAATTCTACTACAAAACTCTTAGAAGTGATCAAGGAATACAACAGCGTCTCAGGTCACAAAATCAACACTCATAAATTGGTAGCCTTTATATATACCAACAATAGTCAAGCTGAAAAAACAGTCAAGGACTCTGTTCCATTCACAGTAGTGCCAAAGAAGATGAAATATTTGGGAGTTTATCTAACAAAGGATGTAAAAGATCTCTATAAAGAGAACTATGAAATCTAAGAAAAGAAATAGCTGAAGATATTAACAAATGAAAAAACATACCATGCTCATGGCTGGGAAGAATCAATGTTGTTAAAATGTCCATATTACCCAAAGTAATATACAATTTTTTTTTGTAGAGACAGAGTCTCACTGTACCGCCCTCGGGTAGAGTGCCGTGGCATCACACGGCTCATAGCAACCTCTAATTCTTGGGCTTAAGCGATTCTCTTGCTTCAGCCTCCCATGTAGCTGGGACTACAGGCGCCCGCCACAACACCCGGCTATTTTTTGGTTGCAGTTTGGCCGGGGCTGGGTTTGAACCTGCCACCCTCGGCATATGAGGCCGGCGCCTTAGCGACTGAGCCACAGGCGCCGCCCAGTAATATACAATTTTAATTCAATCCCTATTAAAGCTCCACTGTCATACTTTACAGATCTCGAAAAAATACTGATTCATTTTATATGGAATCAGAAAAAACCTTGCATAGCCAAGACATTGTTCAGAAATAAAAACAAAGCAGGAGGAATCACACTACCAAACCTGAGAATATGCCATAAATCAACAGTGATCAAAACAGCATGGTACTGGCACAAAAACAGAGAGGTAGATGTGTGGAAGAGAATAGAGAACCAAGAGATGAACCCAGCTGCTTACCGTTATTTGATCTTTGGCAAGTCAATTAAAAACATTCAGTGGGGAATAGATACCCTATTTAACAAATGGTGCTGGGTAAACTGGCTGGCAACCTGTAGAAGACTGAAACTGGATCCACACCTTTCACCATTAACTAAGATAGACTCTCACTGGATTAAAGATTTAAACTTAAGACATGAAACTATAAAAATATAAGAAGAAAGTGCAGGGAAAACTCCTGAAGAAATCGGTCTGGGTGAATATTTTATGAGGAGGACCTCCTCTATTGAAGCAGAATCAAAAATACACTACTGGGACCTGATCAAGCTAAAAAGCTTATGCACAGCCAAGAACACAGTAAGTAAAGCAAGCAGATAGCCCTCAGAGTGGGCTCAGGTTATGTCTCTGACAAAGGTTTAATAAACAGAATCCACAGTGAACTCAAATGTATTAGCAAGAAAAGAACAAGTGATCCCATCTCAGGGTGGGCAAGGGAATTGAAAGAGAAACTTCTCTGAAGAAGACAAGCTCACGGCCTACAGACATATGAAAAAATGCTCATCATCCTTAATCATCAGAGAAATGCAAATCAAAACTACTTCGAGATGTCATCTAACTCCAGTAAGATTAGCCCACGTCACAAAATCCAAAGACCAGAGATGTTGGCATGGATGTGGAGAAAAGGGAACACTTCTACACTGCTGGTGGGAATGCAAATTAATACATTCCTTTTGGAAAGATGTTTGGAGAACACTTAGAGATCTAAAAATAGACCTGCCATTGAATCCTATAATTCCTCTACTAGGTATATATCCAGAAGACCAAAAATCACTTTATAACAAAGATATTTGTATCAGAATGTTTATAGCAGCCCAGTTCATAATTGCTGAATCATGGAAAAAGCCCAAGTGCCCATCCACCCACAGATGGATTAATAAATTGTGGTATATGTAGACCATGGAATATTATGCAACCTTAAAGAAAGATGGAGACTTTACCTCTTTCATGTTTACATGGATGGAGCTGGAACATCTTCTTAGCAAAGTATCTCAAGAATGGAAGAAAAAGTATCCAATGTACTCAGCCCTACTATGAAACTAATTTATAGCTTTCATATGAAAGCTATAACCCAGTTATAACCTAAGAATATGGGGAAAGGGGAAAGGGAGGGTGGGGGGGAGGATGGGTGGAGGGAGAGTAATTGGTGGGACCACAGCTATGGTGCATCTTACAAGGGTACATGTGAAACTTACTAAATGTAGAATATAAATGTCTTAACACAATAACTAAGAAAATGCCAGGAAAGCTATGTTAACCAGTGTGATGAAAATACTTCAAATTGTATATAAAACCAGTGCATGGTGCCCCATGATTGCATTAATGTATACAGCTATTATTTAATTAAAAAAAGAAAAAAAGAACTCAGGACTTGGTGGATGCCTGTAGTCCCAGCTACTTGGGAGGCTGAGACAAGAGAATCACTTAAGTCCAAGAGTTTGAGGTTGCTGTGAGCTGTGACACCATGGCACTCTATCAAGGGTGACATAGTGAGACTCTGTCTCAAAAAAAAAAAAAAAAACAAGCTCAGGACTTGGAAAATCCATGTCTCATGTTTACTTCTTTCCACTTGGCTACTTTCTTCTTCAGTCAACCTCTTGTCAAGTGCTGGAAATAGTCACTGCCAACTCCAGAATCCCATCCACCAGGGCCAGTAATATCAGTGGAAAGAGAATGTCTCTTTCTCTCCTTTTATAGATCAATCCCAGGACTCTGGTCCTATTTGGATCAAGTAGGCCAATTATGTGTCCCCAACCAAATGCATAAAGTGTGGAAGAAAATGTCCAGAGGAAATGTCATGCTATCTCCAAAAGGAAAAGGACAATAAGAAAGCTTAATACAGGTGGTCCCAAGGTTATAGATGAGATACATTCCTGAGAACATCTCTACGTTGAATTTGGATATAACTCAAATCCCTGATGAAACAGTACATATAGGGTAATAATAACAATGACAGTAACAATAACTACAATGGCTCACATGTGATGGTAATACAGTGTAACACTATAATAATAATAGCTCCCCTGTACTGTAATAAGTTACAGTAACTATTGTGCTCTTTCTTTTAATTCCTAGGCAAATAGGAATGTTTACACTTACTTTGATCTTCTACCCAAATTAATAAAAACTTTTCCATTTCAATAATTAGTACAGTATGCTGCTTAGTAATAATTGATGTTTTCATTGGAACACTTTCCTCCACATGTCTCATCAGTCCCACTTTATCCTTTATAATTATTCCTATAGTGGAGACCAAAGCCTAATGCTGTCCCAGGGAATGATGACATCTGACCTTCCTCTGAACTCTGGATTATTTCTACTTTTGTTTCCATTGTAATAGCCTTTCTCTTCCATACAGGCTCCACAGACGTGTATGGAAGAGAAAGTGGACTTTCACTTTGTAGGCATGGACATAAACAAGATTCTCAAAATTGAATAAAAAAGCTAAGACAAAAGTGAAGCTGTACACAAGAGGCCATATAGACAAAGAGACACTTCCAGCTAAAGATGCCGCACTTTGTCAGTGAAAGGAAAAAACTAGTTCCTGAGTTATTAACTATTTAATTATAGGGAACACTGTTAGTTAGGTTGTCCATAACCCAGGGACTGCTTGTACTCAGCACAACACAACTTCCAATAGGGTTCAGTTTATTAAACATGGCAATAAAGACCTTCCAGACTGAGGGCTGATGGCTATGGACCTTTCAACTCCACCTTCACTGGCTCCTTCCTAATGCTCTCTGCTTTAGCCACAGGGAGCAACTTGAATTCATGGGTAGCTTTTCTCTTTTCTTACTTCCAGGTGGTCGCAAGCAGTGCTGTCTGTACCTAAGATACTATGCACTGCCTCATCATACAAAGCAGATGCTTCCACATCCCTTAGAAATCTTCTCGTACATTGCCTCCTTCAGGACATCTGTGTTTTAACCTGTGGGCATTATTATTGTTCAGATATGATGGGGCCTACCAATGCAGGGAGACAACTATCATTGAGAAGACAATTTTGTATTCATAGTTAACTCCCCAGAGGGGGCACACACCACCTTGCAAGTGGCTCATGAAGATTGTCTAGTTTGAATAATGTCACCAGGATGACTCTGGGGCACAGGGACTGTCTCTAGTTGTCTGGTACCTGGCCCTGGGATAATTCAAGCTTAGGAAGGATGGAAGTGTGGCCTTGGGTAGGAGAGCCCAACAAGGGAGGCAGGGGGCTGTGGACTCTGGGTTGGTTGGTTTGCACGAGAAAGGTGTACTTTGCATGGGAAAGGGGATTTGCTACCTCTAGGAATTATCCCTGGGCAAGGCAGTGCCTCCAGAGTCAGTAAGGACTCTGATGTCAAAGCATCAGAACACACAAAAGAAAAAGCCAGGTCAATACAATCTTCCCTAGCATTTATTCAGCCTCTTCACACAAATCACTTTTAAATGTCTCTTCTTTATGACTTCATAATACCTCTTGCACACTGCCATAATTGCAATGATGGTGGTAACAGCAATGGTATTTGATAGAGTCAAATGGAGGGACCTGCCCAAATAGAATGTGCCCACCCCCACCCTTCCAACCCCTTAAATCCTCACCCTCCTTAACCAAGGTGCTGACTTCATTCTCAAGTTCAGCTCACCCACACCTGGGTGGAAATAAAGGCCAATGTTGCCTACACAGAACCTGGACTCCGTTTCCTTTCATTCACATTTCAGACTCAGATCAAGGAGAAGCCCCTTTGGGGGGCCTAAATACACTCTGTCAGATTCAATTAGATGGACTCTTATTCCAACAAGAAGAAGGGAAACAAGGGAACCTCTCTGACCCTGCCCAAAATTCATGCATTTATTGGTGAGGTGGGCATTTGTCTGGAACCCCTTACTGAACTCTTTAACCATTTCCCCACTCCAACTCCTCTTTCCCTCTCCCTCCATCTTTGGGGCTCTTAAACAGTTGTATATAGCCCCTCTCTCAGGTTTTTTAAATAATTCCAGGGGTCCGTGCCTAACCCCAGCAGTCAGACTCACCTGTCCAGTGCCTTGTGTTTGGGAATGCCCTCTTGTGGGCCTGAGCACTCTTCTGGCTAGTTAACCCCAGGCTCAATTTTTCTGGCTGGTTTCATACTCGGAGGCCTAGTATCTCCCTCATCCCAGCCCCTCCACTCCTTTCTCCTCCTCCATCTCCCTGCCCCCTCCTTCCCACCCCTTGCTGGTTCAAGGTCACATGTAGAGGCCTAGCGACCTCCCTGACCCTAGCCCTCAACAACCTCCTTCCTCTTTCTTGCAGTCTCTCTTTACATTCTCGCTTTAACCTCATTTATTTTTTTACCTCCAGTTTCTGATATGGAGACCATTTAGTCACAGATTCCCTCTTCTTTACCTTTAAGCTGACTTTTAACTCCCCTCAAGCCTCTAAGGCTCTATCCTGACCTTAAACCTAAATTCCTCATCTTTTTCTGTAGTACTGAGTGGCCTATGTAGAGACTAGACAACGGTTCCTGATGGTCTGAAAATGGCACATTTGACCTCTCTATTCTCACTGATCTCTATAATTACTGTCAGAGATTAGACAAATGGTCAGAGATTCCTACATCCAAGCCTTTCTCCTCCTTCAAAATATTCCTTCTCTGCGTTCATCTGTGAACCCTCCCAAATTTTCCTTGTGTGAGCCAAAACACCCCTCCCCACCCATCCAAATCTCCATTGTCTTCTTTCAACCCAGCAGACAACCCTTCCTTCTGCCCTTCCACGCCCCCCTTTCCTCTACCTCATTCCTACCCACAGAATTCCACCCTCTCTCTGCCCCTAACCCACATGCCCTCTGATGCACATGGTAAAGAGAGACAAGATGGTAGAACTGGGAGAAAAAAGAAACATGATAGATCTTCAAAAATTCTCCCAGGGCCCTCAGACCTCTCTCCCCCAGTGAGATCTCATTGATCTGGCTTACAAGGCCTTTAATAAATGAGAAGATACCTCTAAATAGCAATGCCTCTCAGAACTCCAGTTATTGGCCTCCACCGTTAGACAAAATCCAGCTACTTCCTGAAACTCCACGGGGCACTCCAAAAGAACAAAATCTCTTCTGGGACTGTGTTTTAAATGCAGTAGGCCAGGACACTGGGCAAAACAGTGCTCCAGTCTAAAGGCTTCTCACAAACCATGTCCAGCCTGCAGATGTCCTCACTGAACGTCTGACCCTGCCCAAAATTTGATAGAGTCAGATCTTTCTGAAGATCTGGTTTCACAGTCACTCCCAGGACCTAGCAAAATTTCCTATCCTTTTAAGCCTAGCTGCAAAAGACTGACAATCCCCGGAATATCAGGATGCCCCCTGGACACTGTCCTGGAAAACTAAACTCTGGGTATTTTTGCTAATGGAGGATAAGCCAATTTCTTTTCTAATAGAAAGAAAAGAAATTCGTATAAAAGTCCTTTAAAACAGATCTCCATGGTGGGAAATGATGGTAATTTACAATGCCCTCAGGCTATTCCTTCTTCATTTTGCTGGTATTATGGCCTCCTTGGTTATTTCCTATTTTAGGGCCAATAATTATGATTTTTCTCATTCTCAGTTTGAACCAGTAATCCTCTGCCTCATCTCCCAATTTATTAACCAGGTAGACACCCAAAAAATAACCTGTCAGGCTCAGCATCTGTAGCTCAGTGAGTAGGGTGTCTACCAGATACATTGAAGCCGGTGGGTTTGAGCCCAACCCAGGCCTGCTAAACAACAATGACAACTGCAACCAAGAAAAAGCCTGGTGTTGTGGTGGGCGCCTATAGATCCAGCTTCTTGGGAGGCTAAGGCAAGAGAATCACTTAAGCCCAAGAGTATGCTGTGAGCTGTGATGCCACAGCACTCTACCGAGGGCAACATAGTGAAACTCTGTCTCAAAAAACAAACAAACAAAAAAATATGCTCATATCCTTGCCCTGCATGGATATCAACCAATTCAAACTGAAGACTCAAGAGTGTTCTTGTAAACATCACTCCTGTCCTCCCCATTTTACTTATAGGCAGCCCATGCCAGCCCTCATTCCACAGGAAGCAGTCAAAGAGATACCACTGTCTTAGCACCACAGGCCTGCCCATTTGAGGGTCATACAGAGCCCCTAGCACTCCAAGCTAGAGGACCGGGGACTCCCCAGGAAAGTTGTGTGACCACACAGAAGCAGAGGCCACTCTTGCCTGCATTCTCACTCTCTCTTGGCCAGCGGCAGCAGGTGGACTGTGGGGTAGTGCAGATGTCAGAAGCCAGCATGGACCACATATAGGTCCTCAGGACTCTCTAGAGTGAGAAATGGACCAAGAAAGATGGGCTCTTCCACCACTTAGGGTAAATGGAAATCAGAGCCCTTTTGGTTTGAACAGTCCCATCTGCTGTTGTACCGCAAGATGGGAATATGAAATGTATCATTTGCAAAGAGTAATTAGGTGCATTTAGAAGTCAAATCCAGGAAGAAGACTAAATTGGGAGCCAGAGGGCTAAGCAGCTATCAAAGATAAGAACAGGCAGCAGCCACAGGCTGGATCAGAAGAATTTTCCTAAAAGATTTTCTTGTTAACAGCTGCTAGTTTTACTGGCTCGCACATATATGTGACAATTCTTGTCTTGGGATGGTTTATAGGTACGGACAGAAGTTGCAAAATTCTATCCCTGCATCAGACAGGGAATCAGACAAAATGGATATCAAGGATAAGGTTCTCTGAATCCAAGTTGATGATGCTGATCCTTTATTAATTCTAATTTGGCCTTCCTTGAAGGAGCTGTCTTAATGTTGGGAGAAAAACATTTTCTCTCTGAAGCCTGCAATTAACTGACAGATAAATGGAGAAAACCAAAGTGTGTTCACATGCACAAGGAAAAGCAGGGCTTCTAGGAGAACAAACAGAAGATAGACAATTTCAGATAAGGTTTGTTTATGCAATTTCTTACTGTGGCACTAATGGTCCATCATCTCCTCCATAGCTGGAAGCTTCTCAAGAATGGGGATTTGTTCTTGGAAACTGTTTTTAGTCAGATAAGGGAAACTCTGAAAAGGCTTCTTTCTGCATGTGCTGTATTCCAAATGTCCTCAGATTAAAGTAATACAAGTTTGGACAATTAAGTTCATGAACTCATCCTAGAAAAAGTAACCACATACCTCACGTGGTCATCAGATGGCCAAAGGGAATACTTTGAAGGTGACTGTAGTGATATTCAGCAATGAGGTTTGTAGCACTTTTTCTAGGCTGAATTCACAAACTTAATTGTCAGAACTACTATGATGACAGCTCTGATGGCAATTCCATAAAAAGTTCCAAAATCGCTTTGAAGGGTGGACTAGGCACTGGTGTTGGTGCAGAGCTTTCCCGGGGGAGTACCTTGAAGGTGACGGTAGTGATATTCATCAATGAGGTATGAGTGGGAATTTTTTATAGGATAAGTTCACAGACTTAATCATCCTACTTCATATTTATGCCATTCTGGTAGGTACAAGTGGGTCCCTTCATTACTATACTGTCCTTTTACATCCAGAAATCATTGTAAGAGTGATGTTTTGGTAACCACACAAGAATTTGAATCAGTTGAGATAGAATAATCATTATTATGGCTAACATTTGCAGCAAGCTTACTGTATGTCAGACACTGGAATTAACACTCTACATATATTATCTAATGTGCCCCAAAATTAGGAGATGGGTACTGTCATTTACACAGGAGGAAACTAAGGACTGAGTTGACATGTGGCTGTGGTTAATATCTGGGTAAATGACGTAATGAGAGCAAAACACAGGCTCCTCGAACCAAGTTCTTGTATTGTTTATTGCTGCAAAATCAATACCTCCCAAATTTTGTAGCCTAAAATCACATACATTTATCATTTCTCACATTTCTGGGATTTTTCATCAGGCTCACTCAGATATTGAATGGGTTAGCAGCTGTCTGAAGAATGTTTTGGGTTAAGGGGATCCACCTCCAGGTGGCCTGCTCTGTGGCTGGCATGCAGATGCTGACCAGTGGTTGAGGCATCAGAGTAATCTGACCACACAGCTGCCAGCTTGTCCAGGTAGAGGCCAAGGCAGCAGCTGCAGTGCATTCCATGACCTATTCCTAGAAGCCACACAACACTGCTTCATCACACAGTGGGAGGGGGACCACACAAGGACATGGATTCCAAAAGTGAGCATGCCTGGAGGCCATCCATAACCTGAAGCAGCATGATAAGGAAGTCCCCTCTGCTCTAACCCTGTAAGGAAAGTAATTTTGAAATGAACACTCTGCTTTTTTTGTCCCTTGTTTTTGCTTTCTTTAGGCCTTTTCTCTCTGTAATGCCCACCTCCTCTGTTCAGCTCATCAGATCCCCTTTCTGTTTTGTGTTTGGGTTGCTGCCCAGTTCATGAATTGGTAATAAAAGTCAATCAACAGTTTGTCGGAATTTTGTGTTTTGACAGTGCTCAGGTAGGCCTCTGACCCCTGGAAGGCTTTCAGTAAATATGAACTTGTTCCTTCTCTTTCCTGCCTTCCCAGATGTTTTCTAGCCAAGAGTCATCAGCATATAAAAAGTTAGAGGCATGTAGGTACTAGGGCAGCAAAGGAGCAGATGACATCCCATAGTGAGATTTGTGGCATCAGGAAAGGAGGAAGATAAAGGTACTACCCAGGTGAGGTGAGCTACACTGCTACTTCTACCATGTCGTCAGTCCCCAAACATGCCCAGATCTGCTCTTGGGTTTGCTGGGGAGCCTAATAGGATCTGCTGTGCAGAGTGACTAGAGATATTGGAGCCTGTTGTGAGGAATTTGAAGATAATTTCTATAGCTAGTGTTCACAGTCAGGAGTGGGGGCAGATGCTGAAAGACACAAGAAAAAGATACTCAGTTGAAGCCACAAGGCAGCAGTAGTTATGAGTGAGCAGAAGCCAGGATCTAGGGAGAATTCTGGAGATGAGAAATAAGGTAATTCATTGTGGCAGGAGCCGAGGAAGAAGGGACAACAAGAGCTGAATCATGGCAATGACCAAGCACGAGAGACAGGCAGGTGTCTACCACTGAGAGTAGCCCCGAGCTCACAACCCACTAGAGCCAGCTCTCCAGCTGCCTGAGAGTTTGCCTGAGTAACAGCCAATACTGAGACCTCATTCCAGTTTCTCCAGGTCTTTCTACACTTGACTTTGATCCCTTGAGATCGAAGACTTTCTTTTTTTCCATTTTAATTTTTTTTTAATTGTTAAATTTGAGGGTACAAAACCCGGCCCCAGAAAAACTGCAACAAAAAATAGCCGGGCATTGTAGCAGGTGCCTGTGGTCCCAGCTACTCTGGAGGCTGAGGCAAGAGAATCGCCTATGCTCAAGAACTGGAGATTTCTGTGAGCTGTGACGCCATAGCACCTACAGAGGATGATGTAGTGAAAATCTGTCTCAAAAAAAAAAAAAAAAGAATTTGATTACAATGTTTGCATTTATTAGGTAGACTCCCTTTTATAACTGTGTCCTGCCCCCAAGAGGTGTGCCATACACCCTAACATTGTGCCCATTAAGTGGGAGCACATCTATCCCTTTCCTTCCTCTCCTCTTCCCACTCCCTTGTTCCCCTGCCCTGCATCTTGAATTGATTTGAGTTTTTCTCCTATGTGAGTGTGTATTAGATCATCTACTGCCTTCATATTAGTGCTGAGGACATTGGATTCTTACTTCTCCATTCTTGTGATACTATACAAAGAAGAATGTGTTTTAAGACCATTCAGGTTAATACAAAAGATATGAAGTCTCCATATTTTTGTGGCTGAAGAATATTCCATGGTATACATATATCACAGCTTGTTAATCCATTCCTGGGTTTGTGGGCATTTGGGTTGTTTCCAGGTCTTGGGATTTTTTTTATTATTATTAAATCATAGCTGTGTACATTAATGTGATCATGGGGTACCATACACTGGTTTTATAGACCGTTTGACACATTTTCATCACACTGATTAACATAGCCTTCCTGGCATTTTCTTAGTTATTGTGTTAAGACATTTATATTCTACATGGGATTTTTAAATTGAACTGTGATAAACAATCTAGTGCAAATGTCCTTATGATAAAATGATTTTTTTTCTTCTGGGTAGATACCTAGTAATAGGATTGCAGGATCAAATGGGAGGTCTAATTTGAGTTCTTTGAGGAGTCTCCATACTTCCTTCCAAAAAGGTTGTACTAGTTTGCAGTCCCATAAGATAGAAGACTTTGTTTGACCTGAAAGAGCCTACCTAGCACAGAATCCCCAAATTAACTTTAGGGGAACTTATTAGGGTGCCAAACATATTTATATCTAAAAAAAATCATCAATACATACTCACAAACTACAATTAGCAATATTTAGTCAAAGATTATAATTGTCTAGCCAAGTTGCACTTGGCTTACCCTTTGTGTTCTGTATCTCATATGTGTAGAAAGACATTGAAAGGTGGGCACTGGTTGGGGGAATCATTTCACTTCATATCATGCTGCTTGCAGATGGAAGGAGGTTGTGATTTGTGACCTGGTTAGCTGAAGGGGTCAGACCACTGCACAGGTCTCTTGTTTCCATGTGCTGTCTCTCCCAGGTCATATTTATACTAAATTGAAGTCTTCTGCAGCCTTCAGGTGTTGACCAACAATTGGGTGTTTCTGCTGCCCACCTTCCTAAGGGACCAGTGTCCAATGTCAGAGTACAGGGCACAGGAATCATCTCAGTGAGCTCCCACACTAGATGGCCTTAACAAATTTTAGAAAGCCAGCTCTTCCCTCTGAGCAAGAGTTCCTGTCCTGTGGTTAGAGAGTAACACGTATCACATTTGTTCTGTGATCCACGTATAACTTTGTAGGCTGCCAAACACTCAGCAAGCTAGTGAGTGGATTATTTATTTGCAAGGTTAGGCTGTTGCTTCTTTCCTCTAAATCCAAGTACTGTGACTGCAGCCATAGATTGGTACAAACTTTTATAGTTTGCCAAGCACTCACATGTTCTCTTGTTATTTAGCTTCAGAGAAGTGCCATGTGTCACTCAACATTCTAACTAGCTTGAGCAGAAAAGGACTTTTTTCAAGAGTATTAAAGGCCATAAAGAACTCAGGAGGCCAAAGTCAGATTTCAAGGCTCTGGTGCTAAGAGAACTGGACAGGATACACTAGAGGGCTGCCTGGGAGAGGCTGCAGCAACACCTGTTCATCTCCCATGGGTGTGGAGAGAACCACAGCCATGGCTGCTGGAAGACTCTGTCCTTCTTAGAAGGAGATATGCTGGTACCTGCTTCCTCTTCTCCACACCAAAGCCTCACATGGGCACATATGACTGAACCTAGATCCTATGTGTCAGCAACAAGGTAGGATGGGAAAGAACATTTCTGGCTTCCACGTTGGGGAGACAAACTAAAATGGAATAGATCCTCCCAACATAGGAAGAGTGTTCCAAAGATGCTGGATAGTCACAAATTATGACAAATGTGACTAAGTTTCACAAGATGAGCAGAGGCAGGGTTTTGAAATCTTCACATGGCTATTACTAGGCTCCTGAAAGTTATGGAGAATCACTCACTATAGACTCACAGGAGACAAGAGAGCATCCTCTGGATATCTCTGGCCAATGATGTCAGTTGACCCATCTCATGGTGAGTTCTCTGAAACAGCTGTGCAGCTTCACTGTGACATAGATCCTAGCTGGTTATTTCATATCCTATTTGAAGCAGAGCTCAAAGATCTGTGCTCAACATCAGTGGGTGTCTGCATAATTGTTTCAGTGCATTGGTTAAACATAATTGTTTTCCTCACTTCTGATATATGCTTTGCGAACAGATCCCTTATGAAAATGATTACTGCTTCCCACAGTGAGCAAGGGATGAGGCTGTGGCATTGTTAGGTTGGGGCCACCTCTCCATTTCCTAACAAACCGAGGCTATATCTTCTGATGCCCAGGGATCAAGTCAACAGACAAGTTCTTTGCTTGCCCTATTTGGGTGGATTCTGTTGGAGGGGAGCTAGAGAACAGGGAGAAGACAGAGGGCACAGAACAGGTACATTGTGAGAAGTTACCAGCTCCGCCTACCCCCATCTACCATCCCTGAAATTAACCATGAATGTTTAAACACAGATTCATGGTTGGAATGTGTCTCCAAAAACATGTGTTGGGAACTTAATACTCAATGTTTTGGGAGGTGGGGCCTAATGCAAAATGATAATTTTATGGCCATGGGAGTAGGTATCTTGGGCTGCTATAATAGAATGCCACAGATGGGAAATTTATAAGGAAAGTTATTTCTCATAGTTCTAGAGGCTAGGAAGTCCAATATCAAGATGTTATTATCTGGTAAGGTCCTTCTTGCCACATAATAACATGACACAAGAGAAAGATGGAAGGGGATCAAATTCATTCCTTTATCATGAATCCACTCGCACAATAACTAACCCACTCAACCAATAATAGCATTAATCCATTCACAAGGGCTCTGATTGCCTTTTTTTTTTTTTTTTTTTTTTGAGACAGAGCCTCAAGCTGTCACCCTGGGTAGAGTGCTGTGGCATCTACCCAGGGCGAAAGAAACCTCCAACTCCTAGGCTCAAGGGATTCTCCTGCCTCCACCTCCCAAGTAGCTGGGACTACAGGCACCCGCCACAATACCCGGCTATTTTTTGGTTGCAGCCGTCATTGTTGTTTGGCAGGCCCAGGCTGGATTTGAACCGCCAGCTCAGGTGTATGTGGCTGGTGCCTTAGCGGCTTGAGCCACAGGCGCCAAGCCCTGATTGACTTTTAAAGGTCCCACCTGTCAACACTGTTGCATTGGGGATTATGTTTCCCACACATGAGCTTTGAGGGACATAGTCAAGCAATGGCATTGCATGATTGGGTTCCTCATTAAAGAAGGGTCTGGCCCCCTCGCATGTCTATGTCTGTCTGTCTCTCTCTCTCTTTGCCCTTCTGCCCTCTGCCTTCTGTCATGGGATAATGCAGCAAGAAGGCCCTCCCCAGGTGCTAGCACCTTGATCATGAACTTCCCATTCTCCAGAACTGTGAGAAATAGATTTCTATTTATTATAAGTTACCCAGTCTGGGATATTCTGTTATAACAGCACAAAATGGACTAAGACAGCAGACTTCCCAAGACAGGCCCTTGGCAACGAGTCAGAAAATTGTCTTGGCAAGAGTATTTACCCATAATACTCCTGTGGGCCTTAGACATCATTCTTCTAGATTCCCCAGACTTTATGACAGATACCATCTCACTCACCCCTGCAGTGTCTTCTATAAGGTGGTTATTCCCCAGTTTGGAAAAACTGAAGAACATTAGACTCATGTGCTGTTAGATGTCTGGGGAGGTGCCAATGAATCATCCCTTTTTCTGGGCTTTAACCTAGACTGGTAACAGACACAAGCCAAATTCAGTTAAATGCGTCAAGTATTGAGGGCTAGGTGAATCAACACAGCGTAGGCCCGAGATCAAAATAGGACTCCTCACTTCCCGCACCCTGAGTTGCTCCGTAGGCACAACCACCCTTTTCCTAGGATGTGAAGATTCTGTCCTGTGTTTTCTTTTAGATGTTTTATAGTTTTAGCTTTTGCTTGTAAGCCTATGATTCATTTCTATATAATTTTTGGATGTGGCATGAGGTGAAAGTAATTACTCCTATTTTCCATACACATATCCAGGGATAGAAATGCTTCCCTCCATCACAGCAGAGTCTGGGCCTTTCTGGCAATGATCCAACATTGCTTGTCTTCTGAGGAAGCAGATGGTAAATGATCTCAGGAGCTGAAACTGGGTTTCTAGTCACTTTTAGTTGAAATTCATGCCCTTTTTGCCACCCCAACGCTTTATTTTTAAATTGCCTTCTGGAGATAAATAAAGTCACTTGTTTAAATTAAACCTGAAAAAATACAAGATGACAAATTAAACCACTTACAAGAGTCTTGTCAAGTACTGTTTTTTAATTCGTAACCCTATTGCCAGACAAAACTTCTGTCATCATGGGCAAAAGCAGACTGTACACCTCTTTACGCACAGTGTAGTACAGTGGGGCACACAGAGGTCATGTTCAGATACATCTCAGAGCTTAGAGGTCTCTGAGAACAGAACAGCCATGAATTCAATGAACTGTTAGAAGCTGAGATGTTCTCACTTAGCCTTTGCATCTTGACTTGTACATTTTTGTATCATTGTTTTTTGATAGTTATAATTTTGTATATCAATTAGTTATAAAATTGTACTGGAAAGCATAAGTCTGTTGGGTTTTTGTTGTTGTTGTTTTATGAAGAGTCCCAAAATTCTGCTTTAAAAAAAAACAGGACTCTAAGTGCACACAGCAACATTTACTGTGAACGCCAAGTGTACACAGCATAAATATGTGAAAACTCCATGGTTCCTACAAGGTACAAAATTGCAAGCACCAATTGAATGGATCTAAGAATGAAAGTTACAGGGCTATGGAGGAAAGATAGAGATGTGACCTGACAGGGTCATCTAAGTCATGAAGAGGCCAGTGTGGAGAAGGGCACAGAAAAGGAATTCAGTGGGGGCGGCGCCTGTGGCTCAGTCCGTAGGGCGCCGGCCCCATATGCCGAGGGTGGCGGGTTCAAACCCGGCCCCGGCCAAACTACAACCAAAAAATAGCTGGGCGTTGTGGCGGGCGCCTGTAGTCCCAGCTACTCGGGAGGCTGAGGCAAGAGAATTGCTTAAGCCCAGGAGTTGGAGGTTGCTGTGAGCTGTGTGAGGCCACGGCACTCTACCGAGGGCTGTAAAGTGAGACTCTGTCTCTAAAAAAAAAAAAAAAAAGAAAAGAAAAGGAATTCAGTGAATAACATGGGATAGCAACTAGACTGTCAACAGGGCTGTGAGCAAATGGGGTCAAAGCAAGTAGCCAGGAGCAAGGAAACTAGCTCAAAGCCTGCAGGGGCACACATGACATTTCCCTGAATAAAATATAACTACAAGGCACACATGTATAGACCACTAAATGGGAATTCTGTCAGATAAGCTATGATACACCATTGATCGCAAAGTGCATCCTAATTTCAAAGATGTTATTGTATGGGGTGGGGGGAATATGGCTCAGAGTGGTCGCCAGTCTTAGGATGACCACAAAGAGCCCCACATTCATGTATTTCCACCCTGTGCAGCACCTTCATTTTCTGTGTGACCTCTAGCTGGGGAAGACACGAGGGCACTTCCATCCCAGGGCTGGGATTAAAAGACCATGCAGCTTCTCTCCCCTTTGCCATCCCCCATCCCCACCTCATAATTGGTTTTTGAGGAAACTTAAGCAACCCTGGAGGGGGCCCATTTGTGGCCTCCACCCACAGCCTGCAAAGAACGAGGACTTGCCAACAACCTCACAAATGGACTTGAAAGTGTACTGTTCAGCCTCCAGATGGCTGCTGCAACCCCTTGAGAGAGAACCTCCCAGCTAGGCTGCTTCCAGGTGCCTGACCCTAAGAACAATGTGAGATAATAATCACTCAAATATTTATTGTTTATAGCTGCTAAGTTTGGGGGTAATTTATTATACAGCCATGGACAATGAACACACTTTGAATTAATGAATACCATATATAACACATGTATATATACAGGGTAAGGGCCAGTCTGGGGCCCATAAGCAGACAAATCCATCTGAGTTAAGGCAGCTTCCTGAGGCCATTTAGACCACGAAATGCCCCAGAATCAGGTGTAGAGATTGCAAATAGGTAGTCACTATGGGACTTAGGTGGTGGCTAATGTAATCACAAAAAAAAGGATGGTTTACAGCAGCAAGATGGGAATGTAAATCAGGCAAATCAAAGAGGCTAATAGCCAAGAAAGCTGTCACCTGTCCTGGAATGTTTCCTCCTCTTCCGACACAAACAGGTGCCAGCAACAGAACAAAGCCCTACTATAGTCAAAAGAAAGAATCGAGTGGTCAATACTTGTGGAAAGTAAGAAGTTCGAGGGTGGGCCTAGATCCAGGCATTTCTAGAAGAGCACCAAGCTTTGAGGAAGTTATAAACTGGTGATAGCTCTTGGAGAGCTCTGCCAGTGAGTCTAAGGTATTTTGATCTTATTGTGCAAGCAGCAGGCAACCATGAATGATTTGGGGCATGAGAATTAGGTGATAATACGCATAACTATATTCAGGAAAATTAAAATAGCCAAAGCATAATAGAAGTTTGAGTGGGAGAAACTATGCAAGTTGTTGCTAATTTCCAGTGTGAGGACATCAGTTTGTATTTAGTACTGCAGTCTCCAACCTTTTTGGCACCAGAGACTATTCTCATGGACTGATGGTTGGCAGGAGCAAGGGGGAATGGTTTTGATACGACTCTGCAAACAACTGATATATTATGGTCTCTTTGCAGTCAAACCTCTCTGCTAAGGATAATCTGTGTTTGCAGCCTCCCCAGCACCAGCATCACTACCTCAGCTTCACCTTAGATCATCAGACGTTAGATTCTCATAAGAAGACACAACCTGGATCCCTCACATGAGCAGTTTAGGGTTCATGCTCTTTTGAAAACCTAATATCACTGCTGATGTGACAGGAGGTAGAGCTCAGGCAGTGATGCAAGCAAACATAGGAGAAGCTTCACTCGACCACTGCTCACCTCCTGCTGTGTAGCCGGCTCCTAACAAGCCACCACCCAGTACCAGTCTGCAGCCCAGGGATCGGGGACCACAAACTTAGCAGAATCCATCCTTTCCCCTCCCACTGGCCACCTAAGGGGTCAGAGGCAGCCTAATGTATCCATTCTCAGCACACTGCTATAGCCTCCCCAGTTAGGAAACCTTCTTCCCATAACCACTCCCTCCCTCATACAAGTCCTTTAAAGGAATATTCTAGAGGCTGAAATCCATCTAAGCTGCTGCTGTGCTGACAAGCTGTTCTGGCTGCTGAGGCTGAGGCCAAAATGAGGGAGGGGAACTGGCTGAGGAGAGGTAGGGTTTGTGCAGAGGGCTTGAAGAGGCAGGAGGGACAGGACACCCCTCAACACCATCAGCACAGCTTCAAAATAGCTGATTCTAGATAAGCAAGAACAAGAGAAGAAAAGCTCCCTACAGATGGATAGTTTAAGTGAAGGATAATACTATTCAGTTCATAGTTTTACACAAAAGGCAGTCCTGGTCTCCAGCCTTCCAGGCCAGCTCGCAGCTCCTGCTATTACTCTTCTGCCCTACTAGGAAGGAGGCTCAGTGTCTTGTCTGCTGACAGGAACCATCCTCACATGAAGGAGCAACTTGGCATATGGCTATTTGGAAAGGAGATGCTCACTGTGGGTATTTTTGCTCATTTTTGACAAATTGCTCATTTTGTTCTGGTGCCTATCAATTTCACCAAGACAAAAATCATTTTTATATCTGGGTAACAGAGAAAAGAATTCCTGTTTAGTTTACTTTCTGTGACTTTACTTAGGGAAGAGTTAGGAGGTAAACTGTATTTTTTTTTTCGTTGTTGGGGATTCATTGAGGGCACAAGAAACCAGTGTAAAGTGATTGCATTTGTTAGGTAAAGTCTCTCTTACAATTGTGTCCTGCCCCCCAATGGTGTGTCACACACCAAGACCCCCACTCCCTCCCTCTCCCTGCTCTACACTTCCCCTAGTCCCCACTGTGTACTAGGTTATTAATGGTCCTCATATCAAAATTGAGTACATAGGATTCATGCTTCTCCATTCTTGTGATGCTTTACTAAGAATAATGTCTTCCACTTCCATCCAGGTTAATACAAAGTCTGTAAAGTCTCCATCTTTTTAATGGCTGAATGGTATTCCATGGTATACATATACCACAGCTTGTTAATCCATTCCTGGGTTGGTGGGCATCTAGGTTGTTTCCACATTTTGGCAATTATAAATTGAGCTTCAATAAACAGGTCTAGTGCAAATGTTCTTATGGTAAAAGGATTTTTTTCTTTCTGGGCAGATGCCCGTAATGGGATTACAGGATCAAATGGAAGGTCTAGCTTGAATTCTTTGAGGTTTCTCCGTACTTCCTTCCAAAAGGTTGTATTAGTTTGCAGTCCCACCAGCAATGTAAAAGTGTTCCTTTCTCTCCACATCCATGCCAGTATCTGCAGCTTTGAGATTTTGTGATGTGGGCTATTCTTGCTGGGATTAGATGGTATCTTGGGGTAGTTTTGATTTACATTTCTCTAATAATTAGGGACAATGGGCATCTTTTCATATGTTTGCTAGCCATTCGTCTGTCTTCTTTAGAGAAGGTTCTATTCATGTCTCTTGCCCATTGAAATATAGGATTGTTGGCTTTTTTCATGTAGATTAATTTGAGTTCTCTATAGATCCTAGTTATCAAGCTTTTGTCTGATTGAAAATATGCAAATATCCTTTCCCATTGTGTAGGTTGTCTCTTTGCTTTGGTTATTGTCTCCTTGGCTGTACAGAAGCTTTTCAGTTTAATGAAGTGCCATTTATTTATTTTTGTTGTTGTTGCAATTGCCATGGCAGTCTTCTTCATGAAGTCTTTCCCCAGGCCAATATCTTCCAGTGTTTTTCCTATGCTTTCTTTGAGGATTTGTATCATTGCATGCCTTAAATTTAAGTCCTTTATCCATCTTGAATCAATTTTTGTGAGTGGAGAAAGGTATGGGTCCAGTTTCAGTCTTTTACATGTGGATATCCAGTTCTCCCAGCACCATTTGTTGAATAGAGAGTGTATGTTCTTGTTTGGTTTATCAAAGATTAGGTGGCTGTAAGATGTTAGTTTCATTTCCTGGTTTTCTATTCAATTCCAAATGTCTATGTCTCTATTTTTGTGCCAGTACCATGCTGTCTTGACCACTATGGCCGTGTAGTATAGCCTAAAGTCTGTTATGCTGATGCCCCTGCCTTTTTTTTTATTGCTAAGAACTGCCTTAGCTATATGAGGTTTTTTTCTGTTCCATACAAAATGAAGAATTATTTTTTTCCAAGTCGTGAATGTACAATGTTGGTATTTTAATAGGGATGGCATTGAATCTGTAGATTGCTTTGGGAAGTGTAGACATTTTAACAATGTTGATACTTCCAAGCCATGAGCATGGTATGTTCTTCCATTTGTTAATATCCTCTGCTATTTCCTTTCTTAGGGTTTCATAATTTTCTTTTTTTTTAATTTAAGATTTATTTTTATTTGCTAAATCTGGCAATTCTGCCTCATTTCTTTATTTTCTTGTCTTCAATATTTCCTTGGTTATATTGACCCAGTTATTCTTTCATGAGCTTTTGAATCACATTATTAAGGTTCCACAAAAACATCTCATTGAGTTTTAATTGGATTTGCATTAAATACATAATTAAGTTTGGGGATAAATGCCCTTTAAAAATTTTTTAGTCGGACAGGTGGAAAGATGGTGGCCGAGTAACAGCTTCCTTACATCTGGGCACCGTGAGTCTGGGGAGATAGGACTCCAGGTATCTCTGGCTGGTGGGATCTGCCTATCATAACCCCTGTGAGGATACAGGGAGTCAGCAAGACACTTCTGGACCCCAAGAGGAGGACTAAAACAGTGGAAAACTGGAAAGTGGTCACATGTGTTCAATGGGTCTAAACCCGCCCGCAACTGTAAGTTCAGTAGCAGCAAGACTGCAAACCAGAAAGGCCTTACCTGTGAACTGTTCTGGTGTCTTTGGACTTGGCACTCAGTTGAACCGCCTTGGGGAGAGCCTGAGCTAGAGTGTGGAGAACTTTGGCCATTGTCTAGGGCCCCATTCTGAGCCAGACGGAGCTAATAGTGTTTCGCTGTTGGCCACAGGGAGCCATTGTGAGTGATCTGCCCAGGCAAGCTCCGCCCTCAGGGTCGCAGAGCTAGAATCGGGTGGGAGCTGGTAACCTGGTGAGTGAGTAGCCTAAGGGTGGGGTCTGAGTCGCCTTGCAGCCCTAAACCTCAGGGGCAGACTGAGACCGGTTTTGGCACACTGGGTAAGTGGATAGCCACTTCAGCAGTGATTCCAGAGACAAGCACTTTCCTGGGAAAGCATCTTCTCAGCAAGTTTACAAGTTCAAAGTGTCTTTTAAGTGGGCTGAAGAGAGATTTAGGGTGTTTACCTGCTGGGGTTTGAGAAATCAGGAGCCTCCAGACATATCATACCTGTGGTAAACATCTCATACCCCAGAATACCACGTGTTACCCAGACAATATTCAACAACATATACATACTGCTTTCTTTTTGGTTGTGTTATTATTTTTTTTTTTAGTTTGGTTGTTTTCTTGTTTATTTTGATGTTGTTAATGTTGTTTTGCTTTTTAATTTCAACCTTTTCCATACAGATCTTTTTTCTGTCTCAATTTTTCTAGTTTAATTATAATTTCCCATTGCTGCCTTTTTCAATAACTAGAACTTCATTTTTGCTAGTGTTTCTACTGCTATTATTTGGTATTTCACCCAATTTTATCTCATAAAATTTTCTGTTTGCTTGTTTTGGGTTGATTCATAGCATTTGTGTCTTTCCTCTCTACTTGGTGGAGGTGGGGTATTGTCTCTGATCAGGTTAGCAAAGAGCTTCTGACCTCAAGGGAACCACCCAACTGGGCAACCCCAGAAGGTGGGCTTTTCTAAGGTTGTGTCAAAGTACCTTACTGTACCCTAATATAAACCTACTGTATATTGCTCTGTCTCCCTCTTTCTGTGCCTCTCTTCTTTTTGTCAATATTCCTTTAACACACCCCTTCTCCTTTCTCTATTTTTTTTTCTTTTCACTCGGTCCTCCTTTCTTTCATCACTTTCTTTCTCTTCAACCTTCTCACCCTTCTGGTCCTGTACCGAAAGGACTCATCGAACCCTTAGTCCACAGGCACAAGAACTTAAAGAGCAAGAGGAAGTGAAAGGAAAATTAGGGCAAGTAAACAGATAAAAGTAATCACTCATGAGGAAGAATCAGCATAAAATTCCAGGCAAAATGAAGAACTAGTCCAGAAAAACCCCGCCAAGGGACCATGAGGTAGCTACTGCAGTGGATTCCACCTATAAAGAAAAGTTAGGAATGACAGAAAGGGAATTTAGAATACACATGATGAAAACAATGAAAGAAATGATGGAAACAATGAAGGAAACTGCTAATAAAGTGGAAAATAACCAAAAGGAAATCCAAAAACAGAATCAAATAAGAGATGAACCATATGAAGAATATAACAAGGATATAGCAGAGCTAAAGGAACTGAAACAGTCAATTATGGAACTTAAAGATGCAATGGAAAGTATCAGCAACAGGTTAGACCATGCAGAAGAAAGAATTTCTGAGGTAGAAGACAAAGTTCTTGAGATAACTCAAATAGTAAAAGAGGCAAAAAAGAAGAGAGAGAAAGCAGAACGTTCACTGTCAGAATTATGGGACTTTATGAAGTGTTCCAACATACGAGTTATAGGAATTCCAGAAGGGGAAGAAGAATGCCCCAGAGGAATGGAAGCCATACTAGAGAATATTATAAAAGAAAATTTCCCAAACATCACCAAAGATTCTGACACACTGCTTTCAGAGGGCTATCGGACCCCGGGTCACCTCAACTCTAACCGAGCTTCTCCAAGACACATTGTGATGAACCTGTCCAAAGTCAAAACAAAAGAAAAGATTCTGCAAGCTGCCAGGAGTAAGCTCTAGTTGACCTACAGGGGAAAAATCCATCAGAGTGACTGCAGACTTCTCTAATGAAACTTTCCAAGCAAGAAGACAATGGTCATCTACCTTTAATCTACTTAAACAGAACAATTTCTAGCCCAGAATTCTGTACCCTGCTAAGCTAAGCTTCAAAATTGATGGAGAAATCAAATCATTTATGGATATACAAACATTGACAAAATTCGCCACAACAAGACCAGCTCTACAGGAAATAATTCAACCTCTTCTGCACACTGACCACCACAATGGATCAGCAGCAAAGCGAGAACTCAGAAATTAAAGGACGGAACCTAACCTCCACACTGATGCAAAAGATAAAACTCAGCAATGGACTCTCACAAAATAAGATGAATAGAATATTACCACACTTATCAATTATCTCAATAAATGCTAATGGCTTGAATTCCCCACTGAAGAGACATAGATTGGCTGACTGGATTAAAAAACACTTTGCTGTCTGCAAGAAACACACCTGGCTTCAAAAGACAAATTAAAGCTCTGAGTCAAGGGTTGGAAGACAATTTTTCAGGTAAATGGAATTCAGAAGAAAAGAGGAGTTGCAATCTTATTTTCAGATTCGTGTGGATTTAAAGCAATTAAAGTCAAAAAAGACAAAGATGGTCACTTTATATTGGTCGAGGGAAAAATACAACAAGAAGATGTTTCAATTCTAAACATTTATGCACCCAATTTAAATGCTCCCAGATTCTTGAAACAGACCTTACTCAGTCTGAGCAATATACTATCTGATAATACCATAATAACGGGGGACCTTAACACTCCTCTTACAGAGCTGGACAGATCCTCTAAACAGAAATTAAACAAAGGTATAAGAGATTTCAATGAGACCCTAGAACAACTATGCTTGATATACGCATATAGAACACTCAATCCCATAGATAAAGAACATACATTCTTCTCATCACCCCATGGAACATTCTCCAAAATTGATCATATCCTGGGACACAAAACAAATATCAACAGAATCAAAAGAATTGAAATTTTACCTTGTATCTCCTCAGACCATAAGGCACTAAAGGTGGAACTCAACTCAAACAAAAACGTTCGACTCCACACAAAGGCATGGAAATTAAACAATCTTCTGCTGAATAACAGATAGGTACAGGAAGAAATAAAACAGGAAATCATTAACTTCCTTGAGCATAACAACAATGAAGACACAAGCTACCAAAACTTGTGGGATACTGCAAAAGCAGTTTTGAGAGGAAAATTCATCGCTTTAGATGCCTACATTCGAAAAACAGAGAGAGAGCACATCAACAATCTCACAAGCCATCTTATGGAATTGGACAAAGAAGAACAATCTAAGCCTAAACTCAGTAGAAGAAAAGAAATATCCAAAATCAAATCAGAGATCAATGAAATTGAAAACAAAAGAATCATTCAGAAAATTAATGAAAAAATGAGTTGGTTTTTTGAAAAAATAAATAAAATAGGTAAACTATTCGCCAGACTAACGAGAAATAGAAAAGTAAAAGCTCTAGTAACCTCAATCAGAACTGATAATGGGGAAACAACAACTGATGCCACAGAGATACAAGAGATCATCTCTGAATACTACCAGAAACTCTATGCCCAGAAATTTGACAATGTGAAAGAAATGGATCAATACTTAGAATCACACCCTTTCCCTGGACTTAGTCAGGAAGAAATAGAGCTCCTGAACAGACCAATTTCAAGCACTGAGATCAAAGAAACAATAAAAAATCTTCAAACCAAAAAATGCCCTGGTCCAGATGGCTTCATACCAGAATTCTATCAAACCTTCAAGGAAGAGCTTATTCCTGTACTGCAGAAATTATTCCAAAAAATTGAGGAAGATGGAATCTTCCCCAACACATTCTATGAAGCAAACATCCTGATACCAAAACCAGGAAAAGACCCAAACAAAAAGGAGAATTTCAGACCAATCTCACTCATGAATATAGATGCAAAAATTCTGAACAAAATCCTAGCCAATAGAATACAGCTTATCATCAAAAAAGTCATTCATCATGATCAAGTAGGCTTCATCCCAGGGATGCAAGCCTGGTTTAACATATGCAAGTCCATAAACGTTATCCACCATATTAACAGAGGCAAAAATAAAGATCACATGATCCTCTCAATAGATGCAGAAAAAGCATTTGATAAAATCAAGCATCCTTTTCTAATTAGAACACTGAAGAGTATAGGCATAGGTGGCACATTTCTAAAACTGATTGAAGCTATCTATGACAAACCCACAGCTAATATTTTACTGAATGGAGTAAAACTGAAAGCTTTTCCTCTTAGAACTGGAACCAGACAAGGTTGTCCTCTATCACCTTTACTATTCAACATAGTGCTGGAAGTTCTAACCAATACAATTAGGCAAGACAAGAAAATAAAGGGAACCCAAATGGGAGAAGAGGAGGAGAAACTCTCCCTCTTTGCTGACGACATGATCTTATACTTAGAGAACCCCAAAGACTCAACCACAAGACTCCTAGAAGTCATCAAAAAATACAGTAATATTTCAGGACATAAAATCAATGTCCACAAGTCAGTAGCCTTTGTGTACACCAATAACAGTCAAGATGAGAAGCTAATTAAGGACACAACTCCCTTCACCATAGTTTCAAAGAAAATGAAATACCTAGGAATATACCTAATAAAGGAGGTGAAGGACCTCTATAAAGAAAATTATGAAATCCTCAGAAAGGAAATAGCAGAGGATATTAACAAATGGAAGAACATACCATGCTCAAGGATGGGAAGAATCAACATTGTTAAAATGTCTATACTTCCCAAAGCAATGTACTTATTCAATGCCATTCCTATCAAAATACCAACATCGTACTTTCAAGATTTGGAGAAAATGATTCTGTGTTTTTTATGGAACCGGAAAAAAACCCGTATAGCTAAGGCAGTTCTTAGTAATAAAAATAAAGCTGGGGGCATCAGCATACCAGATTTTAGTCTGTACTACAAAGCCTTGTTGGTCAAGACAGCATGGTACTGGCACAAAAACAGAGACATAGACACTTGGAATCGAATTGAAAACCAAGAAATGAAACTAACATCTTACAACCACCTAATCTTTGATAAACCAAACAAGAACATACCTTGGGGGAAAGATGCCCTATTCAATAAATGGTGTTGGGAGAACTGGATGTCTACATGTAAAAGACTGAAACTGGACCCACACCTTTCCCCACTCACAAAAATTGATTCAAGACGGATAAAGGACTTAAATTTAAGGCATGAAACAATAAAAATCCACAAAGAAAGCATAGGAAAAACACTGGAAGATATTGGCCTGGGGAAAGACTTCATGAAGAAGACTGCCATGGCAACTGCAACAACAACAAAAATAAACAAATAGGACTTCATTAAACTGAAAAGCTTCTCTACAGCTAAGGAGACAATAACCAAAGCAAAGAGACAACCTACACAATGGGAAAGGATATTTGCATATTTTCAATCAGACAAAAGCTTGATAACTAGGATCTATAGAGAACTCAAATTAATCCACATGAAAAAATCCCATATATCAACAATCCCATATGTCAATGGGCAAGAGACATGAATAGAACTTTCTCTAAAGATGACAGACGAATGGCCAACAAACACATGAAAAAATGTTCATCATCTCCTAATATTGGAGAAATGCAAATCAAAACAACCCTGAGATATCATCTAACCCCAGTGAGAATGGCCCACATCACAAAATCTCAAAACTGCAGATGCTAGCGTGGATGTGGAGAGAAGGGAACACTTTTGCAGTGCTGGTGGGACTGCAAACTAGTACAACCTTTCTGGAAGGAAGTATGGAGAAACCTCAAAGCACTCAAGCTAGACCTCCCATTTGATCCTGCAATCCCATTACTGGACATCTACCCAGAAGGAAAAAATTCCTTTTATCATAAGGACACTTGTACTAGACTGTTTATTGCAGCTCAATTTACAATCACCAAAATGTGGAAACAGCCTGAATGCCCACCAACCCAGGAATGGATTAACAAGCTGTGGTATATGTATACCATGGAATACTATTCAGCTATTAAAAAAAATGGAGACTTTACATCCTTTGTATTAACCTGGATGGAAGTGGAAGACATTATTCTTAGTAAAGCATCACAAGAATAGAGAAGCATGAATCCTATGTACTCAATTTTGATATGAGGACAATTAATGACAATTAGGGTTATGGGGGGGATGCAGAAAGAGGGACGGAGGGAGGGGAAGGGGCCTTCGTATGTGTCACACTTTATGGGGGCAAGACATGATAGCAAGAGGGACTTTACCTAACAATTGCAATCAGTGTAACCTGGCTTATTGTACCCTCAATGAATCCCCAACAATAAAAATTAAAAAAAATAAATAAATAAAAATGTTTTAGTCTTTCTAGCCAGAAACAAAGTATACTTTGAATTTTTTTTTATTAAGTCATTTCTACATAGATCATAAATACATTTATGCCATTATGGGATTCAATGTCTTAATTATTTGTAGAAATTGGAGTGCTTACATCCAACTAATCAACATAGCCTTCACCTCATTTACCCAATTACAGCATTAAGACATAATTTTCTTTCTAGAAGTCCTTTACCTCTTTTATTAGGTATATTCCTAATTTTCTTTGGTAAGAAAATTATCTATTTTATTAGATATATTCCCATTTTCTTTGAAGCTATGTTGAAGGGAGCTGTGTCCTTAATTAGCCTCTCATCTTAGCTGTTATTGGTGTATACAAAGGATACTGACTTGTGGACATTGATTTTATATCCTGAGACATTACTATATTTTTTTATGACTTCCAGGAGTCTTATGGTTGAGTCTTTGGGGTTCTCTAAGATCATATCATCAGCAAAGAGGGAGAGTTTGACCTCCTTTTCTCCCATTTAGATGCCCTTTATTTCATTCTTTTGCCTAATTGTATTAGCTAGAACTTCCAGCACTATCTTGAATAGTAGTGGTGATAGAGGACAGCCTTGTCTGGTTCCAGTTCTAAGAGGAAAAGCTTTCAGTTTTACTCCATTCAGTAAAATATTAGCTGTGGTTTTGTCATAGATAGCTTTGATCAGTTTAAGAAATGTGTCACCTATGCCTATACTCTTCAATGTTCTAATTAGAAAATGATGCTGGATTTTATCGAATGCTTTTTCTGCATCTATTGAAAGGATTATTTGATCTTTGTTTTTGCTTCTGTTGATATAGTAAATAGCATTTATGGACTTGCATATGTTAAACCAGCCTTGCATCCCTGGGGTGATCATGATGTATCAGTGTTTTGATGATAAATTGTAATCTATTGGCTAGAATTTTGTTGAGAATTTTTGCATCTGTATTCATTAGTGAAATTGGTCTGAAGTTCCCCTTTTTAGTTGGATCTTTTCCTGGTTTTGGTATCAGGGTGATGTTTGCTTCCTAGAACATTTTGGGGCAGATTCTTTCCTCTTCAATTTTTTGGAATAATGTCTTGGGTATGGGAATAAGCTCTTCTCTGAAGGTTTGATAGAATTCTGGTGTGAAGCTCTCTGGACCAGGACATTTTTTGTTGGAGTTTTTTTTACTGTTTCTTTGATCTCAGTTCTTGAATTTGTTTTGTTCAGGAGCTCTATTTCTTCCTGGCTAAGTCTATGGAGAGGGTATGATTCCAAATATTGATCCATTTCCTTCACATTGTCAAATTTCTGGGCATAGAGTTTCTGGTAGTATTTAGAGATGATCTTTTGTATCTCTGTGGCATCAGTTGTAATTTCCTCTTTATCATTTCTGAGTGAGGTTACTAGAAATTTTACTTTTCTGTTTCTAGTTACTCTGGCCAAAGTTTTATCTATTTTATTCATTTTTTCAAAAAACCAACTCCTTTTTTCATTAATCTTCTGAATGATTCTTTTGTTTTCAATTTCATTTATCTCTGATTTAATTTTGGATATTTCTTCTGCTGGGTCTAGGCTTAGATTATTCTTCTTTTGTCAAATTCATAAGATGGCTTCTGAGTTTGTTGATGTGCTTTCTTTCTGTTTTTTGAATGTAGGCATCTAAAGTGATAAATTTTCCTCTCAGAACTGCTTTTGCAGTGTTCCACAGGTTTTGGTAGCTTTTGTTTTGATTGTTGTTATGCTCAAGGAAGTTAATGAGTTCCTCTTTTATTTCTTCCTACACCCAACTCTTGTTTAGATAAGATTGTTTAATTTCTATGTCTTTATGTGGGGTTGAACATTTTTGTTGGAGTTGAGTTCCACCTTCAAAATCTTGTGGTCTGAGAAAATACAAGGTAAAATTTCAATTCTTTTAATTCTGTTGAGGTTTGTTTTGTGTCCTCAGATTGGATCAATTTTGGAGACTATTCCTTGGGCTGATGAGAAGAACATATATTCTTTAGCTTTGGGATGGAGTTCTATATAAGTCTCTCAAGCACAGTTGTTCTAGAGTTCATTTAAGTCTCTTTTATCTTTATTTAGTTTCTGTGTAGAGGATCTCTCCAGTTCTGAAAGAAGAGTGTTAAAGTCCCCTGCTATTATGGTGTTATGATATGTCATATTGCTCATACAAAATAAGTTCTGTTTCAGAAATATGGGAGCATTGGAGGCGGAGCAAGATGCCAGCCGAGTAACAGCTTCCTTGCATCTGGGCACCGTGAGTCTGGGGAGATAGGACTCCAGGCATCTCTGGCTGGTGGGAACTGCCTATCATCACTCCTATGAAAATACAGGGAGTCAGCGAGAGACTTCTGGACCCCAAGAGGAGGACTAAAACAGTGGAAAGCCGGCAAGTGGTCGCGTGTGTTCAATCCGTCTAAACCCGCCCACAACTGTAAGTTCAGTAGCAGCGAGACTGCAAACCAGAAAGGCCTTACCTGTGAACTGTTTTGATGTCCTTGGACTTGGCACTGAGTTGAACTGCCTTGGGGAAGGCCTGAGCGGGAGTGCGGAGAACTTTGGCCGTTGTCTAGGGCCCCAGTCTGAGCCGCTGAGCCAGACGGAGCTGATAGTGTTTGGTGGTGGGTCACACGGATCCATTGTCAGTGATCTGCCCCGGCAAGCTCTGCCCTCAGGGTCGCAGAGCTAGAAACGGGTGGGAGCTGGTAACCCAGCAACCAAGTAGCCTAAGGGTGGGGTCTGAGCTGCCTTGCAGCCCTAACCCTCAGGGGCAGAGTGAGATCGGTTTTGGCACACTGAGTAAGTGCATAGCCACTTCAGCAGCGATTCCAGCGAGAAAGCTGGGAAAGCTTCTGCTCAGCAAGTTTACAAGTTCAAAGTACCTTTTAAGTAGGCTGAAGAGAGATTTAGGGTGTCTACCTGCTGGGGTTTGAGAAATTAGCAGCCTCCAGTCGTATCAGAACTGTGACTAACATCTCATACCCCAGAAGACCACGTGTTGCCCAGACAATATTCAATAACATATACAAACTGCTTTGTTTTTGGTTGTGTATTTTTTTCCTCTTTTTTTTTTTTTGGTTTGGTTATTTTTTTTTGTTTGTTTATTTTGACGTTGCTGATGTTCTTTTGTTTTTTTAATTTCAATCTT
The DNA here is from genome assembly GCF_027406575.1 of Nycticebus coucang. NCBI lineage: Eukaryota > Metazoa > Chordata > Mammalia > Primates > Lorisidae > Nycticebus > Nycticebus coucang. Next base: position 33,336,993 of record NC_069789.1, on the reverse strand, counting down.
TTCCACACAGATCCCTTTTTCTTTCTCAATTTTCCTAGTTTAATTATAATTTCCCATTGCTGCCTTTTTTAATAACTTCAACTTCATTTTTGTTAGTGTTTCTACCGATATAATTTGGTTTTTCACCCAATTTTATCCCCGTAAAGTTTTCTGTTTGCTTCTTTTGGTTTGATTTATAGCATTTTTGTCTTTCCTCTCTACTTGGTGGAGGTGGGGTACTGTGTCTGATCAGGTTAGCAAAGAGCTGCTGACCTCAAGGGAACCACGCAACTGGGCACCCCCAGAAGGTGGGGTTTTTTTAAGGTTGTGTCAAAGTACCCTACTGTACACCTATATTGCCCTGTCTCCCTCTTTCTGTGCCTCTCTTCTTTTTGTCAATATTCCTTATACCCACCCCCTCTCCTTTCTCTATCTTTCTTTTTTTCTTATCACTCGGTCCTCCTTTCTTTCATCCCCTTTTTTTGCTCTTCAACCTTCTCACCCTTCTGGTCCTATAACCCTTAGTCCACAGGCATAAGAACTTAAAGAGCAAGAGGAAGTGAAAGGAAAATTAGGGCAAGGAAACAGATAAAAGAAATCACTCATGAGGAAGAATCAGCAGAAAACTCCAGGCAACATGAAGAACCAGTCTAGAACAACCCCACCAAGGGACCATGAGGTAGCTACTGCAGATGATTCCACCAGTATAGAAATGTTAGGAATGACAGAAAGGGAATTTAGAATACACATGTTGAAAACAATGAAAGAAATGATGGAAACAATGAAGGAAATTGCTAATAAAGTGGAAAATAACCAAAAGGAAATCCAAAAACAGAATCAAATAAGAGATGAACGATATGAAGAATATAAAAGGATATAGCAGACCTGAAGGAACTGAAACAGTCAATTAGGGAACTTAAAGATACAATGGAAAGTATCAGCAACAGGTTAGACCATGCAGAAGAAAGAATTTCAGAGGTAGAAGACAAAGTTCTTGAGATAACTCAGACAGTAAAAGAGGCAGAAAAGAAGAGAGAGAAAGCAGAACGTTCACTGTCAGAATTATGGGACTTTATGAAGCGTTCCAACATACGAGTTATAGGAATTCCAGAAGGGGAAGAAGAATGCCCCAGAGGAATGGAAGCCATACTAGAGAATATTATAAAAGAAAATTTCCCAAACATCACCAAAGAGTCTGACACACTGCTTTCAGAGGGATATCGGACCCCAGGTCACCTCAACTCTAACCGAGCTTCTCCAAGACACATTGTGATGAACCTGTCCAAAGTCAAGACAAAAGAAAAGATTCTGCAAGCTGCCAGGAGTAAGCGCCAGTTGACCTACAGGGGCAAATCCATCAGAGTTACCGCAGACTTCTCTAATGAAACTTTCCAAGCAAGAAGACAATGGTCATCTACCTTTAATCTACTTAAACAGAACAATTTTCAGCCCAGAATTCTGTACCCTGCTAAGCTAAGCTTCAGAATTGACGGAGAAATCAAATCATTTACGGATATACAAACATTGAGGAAATTCGCCACAACAAGACCAGCTCTACAGGAAATACTTCAACCTGTTCTGCACACTGACCACCACAATGGATCAGCAGCAAAGTAAGAACTCAGAAATCAAAGGACAAAACCTAACCTCCACACTGATGCAAAAGATAAAATTAAGCAATGGACTCTCACCAAATAAGACGAATAGAATACTACCACACTTATCAATTATCTCAATAAATGTTAATGGCTTGAATTCCCCACTGAAGAGACATAGATTGGCTGACTGGATTAAAAAACACAAGCCATCCATTTGCTGTCTGCAAGAAACACACCTGGCTTCAAAAGACAAATTAAAGCTCCGAGTCAAGGGTTGGAAGACAATTTTTCAGGCAAACGGAATTCAGAAGAAAAGAGGAGTTGCAATCTTATTTTCAGATACATGTGGATTTAAAGCAACTAAAGTCAAAAAAGACAAAGATGGTCACTTTATATTGGTCAAGGGAAAACTACAACAAGAAGACATTTCAATTCTAAATATTTATGCACCCAATTTAAATGCTCCCAGATTCCTGAAGCAGACCTTACTCAGTCTGAGCAATATGATATCTGATAATACCATCATAACAGGGGACTTTAACACACCTCTTACAGAGCTGGACAGATCCTCTAAACAGAAATTAAACAAAGATGTAAGAGATTTAAATGAGACCCTAGAACAACTATGCTTGATAGATGCATATAGAACACTCCACCCCAAAGATAAAGAATATACATTCTTCTCATCACCCCATGGAACATTCTCCAAAATTGATCATATCCTGGGACACAAAACAAATATCAACAGAATCAGAAGAATTGAAATTTTACCTTGTATCTTTTCAGACCATAAGGCACTAAAGGTGGAACTCAACTCTAACAAAAATGCTCAAGCCCACCCAAAGGCATGGAAATTAAACAATCTTCTGTTGAATAACAGATGGGTGAAGGAAGAAATAAAACAGGAAATCATTAACTTCCTTGAGCATAACAACAATGAAGACACAAGCTACCAAAACCTGTGGGATACTGCAAAAGCAGTTTTGAGAGGAAAATTCATGGCTTTAGATGCCTACATTCGAAAAACAGAAAGATAGCACATCAACAATCTCACAAGAGATCTTATGGAATTGGAAAAAGAAGAACAATCTAAGCCTAAACTCAGTAGAAGAAAAGAAATATCCAAAATCAAATCAGAGATCAATGAAATTGAAAACAAAAGAATCATTCAGAAAATTAATGAAACAAGGAGTTGGTTTTTTGAAAAAATAAATAAAATAGATAAACCATTAGCCAGACTAACTAGAAATAGAAAAGTAAAATCTCTAATAACCTCAATCAGAAACGATAAAGGGGAAATAACAACTGATCCCACAGAGATACAAGAGATCATCTCTGAATACTACCAGAAACTCTATGCCCAGAAATTTGACAATGTGAAAAAATGGATCAATATCTGGAATCACACCCTCTCCCTAGACTTAGCCAGGAAGAAATAGACCTCCTGAACAGACCAATTTCAAGCACTGAGATCAAAGAAACAATAAAAAAGCTTCCAACTAAAAAATGCCCTGGTCCAGATGGCTTCACTCCAGAATTCTATCAAACCTTCAAGGAAGAGCTTATTCCTGTACTGCAGAAATTATTCCAAAAAACTGAGGAAGAAGGAATCTTCCCCAACACATTCTATGAAGCAAACATCACCCTGATACCAAAACCAGGAAAAGACCCAAACAAAAAGGAGAATTTCAGACCAATCTCACTCATGAACATAGACGCAAAAATTCTCAACAAAATCCTAGCCAATAGATTACAGCTTATCATCAAAAAAGTCATTCATCAAGATCAAGTAGGCTTCATCCCAGGGATGCAAGGCTGGTTTAACATACGCAAGTCTATAAACGTTATCCACCATATTAACAGAGGCAAAAATAAAGATCACATGATCCTCTCAATAGATGCAGAAAAAGCATTTGATAAAATCCAGCATCCTTTTCTAATTAGAACTCTGAAGAGTATAGGCATAGGTGGCACATTTCTAAAACTGATTGAAGCTATCTATGACAAACCCACAGCCAATATTTTACTGAATGGAGTAAAACTGAAAGCTTTTCCTCTTAGAACTGGAACCAGACAAGGTTGTCCTCTGTCACCTTTACTATTCAACGTAGTGCTGGAAGTTCTAGCCAATACAATTAGGCAAGACAAGGAAATCAAGGGAATCCAAATGGGAGCAGAGGAGGTCAAACTCTCCCTCTTTGCTGACGACATGATCTTATACTTAGAGAACCCCAAAGACTCAACCACAAGACTCCTAGAAGTCATCAAAAAATACAGTAATGTTTCAGGATATAAAATCAATGTCCACAAGTCAGTAGCCTTTGTATACACCAATAACAGTCAAGATGAGAAGCTAATTAAGGACACAACTCCCTTCACCATAGTTCCAAAGAAAATGAAATACCTAGGAATATACCTAACGAAGGAGGTGAAGGACCTCTATAAAGAAAACTATGAAATCCTCAGAAAGGAAATAGCAGAGGATATTAACAAATGGAAGAACATACCATGCTCATGGATGGGAAGAATCAACATTGTTAAAATGTCTATACTTCCCAAAGCTATCTACCTATTCAATGCCATTCCTATCAAAGTACCTACATCGTACTTTCAAGATTTGGAAAAAATGATTCTGTGTTTTGTATGGAACCGGAAAAAAACCCGTATAGCTAAGGCAGTTCTTAGTAACAAAAATAAAGCTGGGGGCGTCAGCATACCAGATTTTAGTCTGTACTACAAAGCCATAGTGCTCAAGACAGCATGGTACTGGCACAAAAACAGAGACATAGACACTTGGAATCGAATTGAACACCAAGAAATGAAACTAACATCTTACAACCACCTAATCTTTGATAAACCAAACAAGAACTTACCTTGGGGGAAAGACTCCCTATTCAATAAATGGTGTTGGGAGAACTGGATGTCTACATGTAAAAGACTGAAACTGGACCCACACCTTTCCCCACTCACAAAAATTGATTCAAGATGGATAAAGGACTTAAATTTAAGGCATGAAACAATAAAAATCCTCAAAGAAAGCATAGGAAAAACATTGGAAGATATTGGCCTGGGGGAAGACTTCATGAAGAAGACTGCCATGGCAATTGCAACAACATCAAAAATAAACAAATGGGACTTCATTAAACTGAAAAGCTTCTGTACAGCTAAGGACACAATAACCAAAGCAAAGAGACAACCTACACAATGGGAAAGGATATTTGCATATTTTCAATCAGACAAAAGCTTGATAACCAGGATCTATAGAGAACTCAAATTAATCCACATGAAAAAAGCCAACAATCCCTTATATCAATGGGCAAGAGACATGAATAGAACTTTCTCTAAAGATGACAGACGAATGGCTAACAAACATATGAAAAAATGTTCATCATCTCTATATATTAGAGAAATGCAAATCAAAACAACCCTCAGATATCATCTAACCCCAGTGAGAATGGCCCACATCACAAAATCTCAAAACTGTAGATGCTGGCGTGGATGTGGAGAGGAGGGAACACTTTTACACTGCTGGTGGGACTGCAAACTAGTACAACCTTTCTGGAAGGAAGTATGGAGAAACCTCAAAGCACTCAACCTAGACCTCCCATTCGATCCTGCAATCCCATTACTGGGCATCTACCCAGAAGGAAAAAAATCCTTTTATCATAAGGACACTTGTACTAGACTGTTTATGGCAGCTCAATTTACCATTGCCAAAATGTGGAAACAGCCTAAATGCCCACCAACCCAGGAATGGATTAACAAGCTGTGGTATATGTATACCATGGAATACTATTCAGCTATTAAAAAAAAATGGAGACTTTACATCCTTCGTATTAACCTGGATGGAAGTGGAAGACATTATTCTTAGTAAAGCATCACAAGAATGGAGAAGCATGAATCCTATGTACTCAATCTTGATATGAGGACAATTAATGACAATTAAGTTTATGGGGGGGGAAGCAGAAAGAGGGATGGAGGGAGGAGGGTGGGGCCTTAGTGTGTGTCACACTTTATGGGGGCAAGACATGATTGCAAGAGGGACTTTACCTAACAATTGCAATCAGTGTAACTGACTTATTGTACCCTCAATGAATCCCCAACAATAAAAAAAAAAAAAAAAAAAAAAAAAGAAATATGGGAGCATTTAAGTTGGGTGCATAAATATTTAGAATTAACATGTCTTCTTCTTGTATTTTTCCTTTCACCAATATGAAGTGACCATCTTTGTCTTTGTTTTTTTTTTACTTTAATTGCTTTAATCCACATGTATCTGAAAATAAGATTACAACCCCTCTTTTCTTCTGAATTCTGTTTGCCTGAAAAATTGTCTTCCAACCCTTAACTCTGAGTTTTCATTTGTCTTTGGAGGCTAAGTGTGTTTCCTGCAGACAGCAAATGGATGGCTTATGTTTTTAATTCAGTCAGCCAATCTATACCTCTTTAATGGGAAATTCAAGCCATTAACATTTATTGAGATAATTGATTAGTGTGGTAGAATTTTATTCATCTTATTTTGCGAAAGTCCATTGCTTAGTTTTATCTTTTGCATCTTTGTGGAAGCTGGGTTCTGTCCTTTAATTTCTTGGTGCTTACTTTGCTGGTTGGTGGTGCATTGTGATGGTCAGTGTGTAGAACAGGTTCAAGTATTTCCTGTAGAGCTGGTCTTGTTGTGGCAAATTTCCTCAATGTTTTGCATATCAGTAAAAGATTTGATTTCTCCATCAATTTTAAAGCTTAACTTATCAGGATATAGAATTCTGGGCTAGAAATTGTTCTGTTTAAGAAGATTAAAGGTAGATGACCATTGCCTTCTGGCTTGGAAAGTTTCATTACAGAAGTCTGCAGTCATCCTGATGGAGTTGCCCTTATAGATAAATTGGCACTTACTCCTGGCCACTTAAAAAATCTTTTCTTTTGTTTTGACTCTGGATAGGTTCATCGCAATGTGTCTTGGAGAAGTTCTATTAGAGTTGAGGCAACCTGGGGTCCTATATCCCTCTGAAAGGAGTGTATCAGAATCTTTGGTGATATTTGGGAAATTTTTATTTATAATATTCTCTAGTACAGCTTCTCTTCCTCTGGGGCATTCTTCTTCCCCTCTGGGATACCTATAACTTGTATGTTTGAATGCTTCATAAATTACCATAATTCTGTCAGTCAACATTCTACTTGCTCTCTCTTCTTTTCTGTCTCTTTAATTCTCTGAGTTATCTCAAGAGCTTTGTCCTCTACCTCTGAGATTCTTTCTTCTGCATGGTCTAATCTGTTGTTGATACTTTCTTTCTTTTGGCAGTTTTTGGTCAGGACCGGGTTTGAACCCACCACCTCCAGTATATGGCACCTGCGCCCTATTCATTGAGCCATAGGTGCTGCCTGATGTTGTTGATACTTTCCATTGCATCTTTAAGTTCCCTAATTGGCTCCTTCAATACCTTCAGCTCTGCTATATCCTTTCTGTACTCTTCATAGCATTCATCTCTTATTTGATTCTGTTTTTAAATTTTCTTTTGGTTATTTTACACTTTCTCCGCAATTTCCTTCATTATTTTCATTATCTGTATTTTATATTTTCCTTCTGTCATTTTTAACATTTCTTTATAGGTGGAGTAGCTACCTCATGGTCCCTTGGGAGGAGGGTTGTTCTCGACTTGTTTTTCATGTCGCCAGGATTTTTCTGCTGATTCTTCCTCATGAGAGTTTTCTTTTATCTGTTTCCTTGCCCGAATTTTCCTTTCACTTCCTCTTGCTCTTTAAGTTACTGTGCCTCTGGCCTAAGGTTTCTATGAGTCCTTTTGGTGCAGGACCAAAAGGATGAGAAGATTGAAGAGCAAGAAGGGAAAGAAGTTTAAAAAAAAAATAAGAGAGAGAAAAAAGAGAAAGGAGAGTGGATGAGTACAAGGGGCTATTGACAAAAAGAAGAGAGACACAGAAAGAGGGAGACAGGAGTAATAATAGTGTACAGTAGGATACTTTGACCCAACCTTAAAAACCCCCAACCTCTAGTGGTGCTAGGTTAGGTGGTTCCTTTGAGATCAGCAGCTCTTTGCCAGCCTGTTCAGATACAGTACCCCATGTCCACCAAAGAGAGAGGAAAGATAAAAATACTATAAATCAAACTAAAGCAAACAAACAGAAAACCTTATGGGATAAAATTGGGGGGGGAACCAAATAATAGGGGCAGAAACACTAGCAAAAATGAATTTATTATTAAAGAAGGCAACAATGTAAAATTTTATTTAAACTAGAAAAGTGAAAAAAGAAAAGAAAAAATATCTAGAGGGAAAATGTTGAAATAAAATTTTTAAAAACCCCAAACCAAAAACAAAGCAGTATATATAGCTTGCTGAATACTGTCTGGGCAATAGGTGATCTTCTGGGGATGATATATTAATCACAATGTTGATTCAACTGTATGAGATGGAGACTGGAGGCCTCTGCTGATTTCTTAAACCAGTTGAGAGCCTAAATCTCTCCTCAATCCCCTTAAAATATGCTTTAAACTGTTAACCATGGCTAAGCAGAAGCTTTCCCAGGAAAGCACTTGCTGCTGGGATCTCTCCTGAAGTGGCTGCCCTCTTATCCAGTGCACCAAAACCAGTCTCATTCTACGCCTCTGATGGCTGAGGCTGCAAGGCAGCCCTGCTACTGCCAAACACTGAAATCTCCACTGTTCCCCCAGCATCTCAGTCCCAGCCTTTGGCACTGTTTAGTCACTAGATTATTCACCTAAGTTCTCCCAGCCCGAGCCTCACTCTGCAACCCTGAGACAGAGCCTGCAGGGGCAGTTCTCCCACAATGGCTACACCCAGCCCACAGCCAAACAATATTAGCTTCATTCCAGCTCAGCAGCTCAGTCCGGGACCCTCGTCAAACTTAAAAGTCATCCACACTTCACCCAAGTTCTCCCAAGGTAGTTCAACTGAGTACCCAAGTCCAAAAAAACAAAACAGCCCACAGGGAAAGCCTTCCCTGTCTGCAATCTCACTGCTGTTGTAGTTACAGCTGCAGCAGCCACAGCCTCAGACCAAATAAACGCAACCACTTGCCAGTTCTCCACTGATTTTGTCCTCCTCCTGGGATCCAGGAGTCTCTCCCTGTTTCCTTGTGTCCCCAAAGGGATGTTTCTGAGCAGAGCCCACAAGCCATGGATGTCTGGAGTGTTCTCTTCCCAATTTTACTGCACCTGGTTGCAAAGAAGTTGTTACTCAGCCACCATCTTGCTCAGGACCCCCAACTCTGTATTTTTATATAAAGCTGATTTAAGAGTGTCAAAGAATTCATGTTATTCAGGATTACTTGATTATACTCCTGTACTTGCTGCATACTGGTACAGACTTTTTCGCCTTTACCTGGGCTAAAATTCGTATTCCTAACCAAGGGGAAGGAACTCTTTTCTCATTTCTGTAATCTATTTCCTTCTTCACATGTCTTTTTCTGTCTTTCTTTAGAAAGTCACACAATTGATTAGTAATACTTTATATTACCTAAGGAGTAAAGAAAAGTTACTTTGCTTTTTATGATCATACATAATATGACTTAAATACCTGCTTACAAGATTAATAGCAGAGCATCATTTATTAACCCATGAATTTTATTAAACATCGTTTTCTTCTCCTTATGATTCACAAAAGCAACCCCTGCAGGGGTCTCTGCCTGGCAATATGGCAATCTAATTACCCAAATCATTCTTCCTGCTGAAAATAACTAAAAAGTTTAAAAGTCAGTGCCTTTTTAAAAGTACTGATGAGCTGGCAAGAAACCGAGAAATACACAGGGCAAAGTCCAAGGAGAAATGGGAACCCAGAGAAGCAAACAGTCATATTTCAACCTTGGGGCATTTGTCATGGTGGGTGACTCTGAGTTCCAGTTTGCACATCCCTGGGTATATATATACCCTAGACAGGACACAAAGCATGGGACTGCTAAACAGGGACATCCTGGGAGAATATCCTTCCACAAAGTAGGTACCCGGAGAGCCTCATCCTAGTGTGAGCTTGGCCAGGACACATACCCAACTCTCCCCAGCATCACACCAACCACTGCATGGAAAAGTGCCCATTTCCTTGGTGCAAAATAGACAAGGGAAATTCCATGAAGTTGTAGCCACAGACTTCTGCAGCACAGATTCACATCTTGTGAATAAAACGAACAGCAACAAATTGAGCTTCATGGAACACTGAACTAGTGGTTTCCCAGGCATCTGGCAAAAACAAGTGTAAATCCTCTGGAATTTGTCAGGAATCCTGGAATCTGCCTTAATTCCAGGCATTGAAGTACACAAGTAGTTCACAGGAGAGTATAATACATAATCAAGAAAACAAGTTACTATGAGTGAGAAGCAGTAGAAATTGACCTGCAAAGACCTTGGATACTGGAATTATCAGACTCAAGTAAAAAATGTTTTGTGTTAACAAATAGACAAAATTTAATGTCCAAGGATATTTGAAAAAGAATTAAGTAGAATGTTTAGAAATGTAATAAATTGAAGACAATAAATATAATAAAAATATAATCACAAACATAATAAAATAATAAATATTATTATATGATAATATAATGATAATAAATATAATAAAAATCAGTGCAGATGGGTTTAACCACACATCTGGCACACAGAGGATCAGTGAACAGGAACGTAGCTCTTAACTTAGACAAATGCCTCATAGAAAGAGAAAGCAAAGGAAAAATTGAAAGCACAGAATGTAAAGTCATTCAGTTTAGTATGAGTGTCATAAAACTTTCAGAAGCAGAAAAAGAAAGAATGAGGCAGAGACAATATTTGATAAGATAATGGCTGAAGAGCTTTAGCAAGACACAAATCTGCATACAGGAAGTTTAAGAAATATTTAACATACTAGAACCTCAGGATGGCAAAGGTAAAAGAAAAGATTGGGGAAAGGAATCTATGAGAAACAGCAAACAACAAAAACATGTTTTCGGATGTGCTGAGAGAAAATACTGACACACACACAGATGCTTCCAGCCAAAATATGCTTTATATATGGCGGGAGGCATCTGTGTGTGATGCCTTGAATGCCCAGGCTCAAGGGCATGATAGTGGGACTTATATTAAAAAATATACATTTCTTAATATAAATATATTTGTCCCACTTCCTGGCAGAGCTCCTAAAACCCTTGTAATTTCCTCCATTATAGGGGCACTAAGAGAATCTTTTTTTCTTTTTTTGGGACAAGGTCTAGGTTTGTCGCCCCAGCTAGAGCGACAGTGACACAGTCATAGCTCACTACAGCCTTGAATGCCCAGGCTCAAGTGATTCTCCCATCTCAGCCTCCAGAGTAGGTGGTATTTCAGGTGTGCACCACCATGCCTTGCTATTTTTTTAATTTTTTGTAGAGATGAGGTCTTGCTGGATTCCCCCAGGCTGGTTTCACATTCTTGGCGTCAAGTGATCTTTCTGCCTTGGGCTCCCAAAGTGCTGAGATTACAGGTCAGAGCCACCACACCAGGCCTATCTTTTGTCCTTGTATTTGGTGTTTGGCCCTGTTTCTGACACACAGCTCCTAATCACTTGGCATTTCCTAGGTGATAGGAACATCAGGGCTCTTTCAGACCTTACACTATGTACTTCTTCACCTGGCCGTCCATCTGTATCCATTATGATAATGTGGTGAACGTTAAGTTCTTCTCTAAGTTCTTGGAGACATGTTAGCAAATGACTGAATATAAGGAGGAGGCTGTTAGGAGCTGTGATTTACAACCAGTAGGTCAGAAGCATGGGTAAAAACCTGGATTATGATTGGTGTCTGAAGTGGGGATAGTCTTGTGGGATGGGCATGTGAGATCTGACACTAATTCCAGGTAGATAGTGCTAGAATTGAACTGAATTGTAGGACATTCAGTTGGTGTCAGAACACTGGAGAGTTGATCGCTGTGGGAAAAAATCCTATATAAAGCTAGTTGCAAAAGTGTTGTTGCTTGTGAGTATAGAGAAAAGAGTTTTTCCTGTATTCAAAGGGTGGAGGCTAAACAAATACGTTTTTAGCCTGACAAAAACTATATCGCCACTTTAGAGAATTTAGAATTCTAAAAGACATTCTTTCAGTAGGAGGAAGATGATATTAGACAAATTTCAGAGATACAAGGAATAAAGACGAAAGAAAGTGATACTTATATGGGTAAATATACTTTTAAATGGCTATATAGAACAGTAACAGCAAAGTTTTGTAGGCTTTATAGCAGCAGTTCTCAACCTGTGGGTCACAACCCCTTTGGGGGTCAAACAACCCTTTCACAGGGGTGGCCTAAATACATCCTGCATATCAGATATTTACATTATGATTCATAACAGTAGCAAAATTACAGTTATGAAGTAGCAACAAAAATACTTTTATGGTTGGGGGTCACTACAACATGAGGAACTGTATTAAAGGGTCATGGCATTAGAAATGTTGAGAACCACTGCTTTACAGAGACTGCCTAACCCCTCCCACAATTGTGCAAGATCTAATCTATGAGGCCAGGCACAGTGACTCACGTCTATAATCCCAACACTCTGGGGGCATGATGCAGGAAGATCCCTTGAGCTCAGTAGTTCCAGATCAGCCTGAGCAAGAGTAAGACCCTGTTTCTACCAAAAATAGAAAAATTAGCTGGGCATTATGGCAGGCACCTATAGTCCTAGCTGCTTGGGAGGTTGAAGTAAGGGGATGGCTTGAGCCCAGAAGTTTGAGGTTACTGTGAGCTAGGATGCCATGGCACACTACCCAGGGTGACAGAGTGAGATTGTCTCAAAAAAAAAAAAAAAGAAAAGAAAAGAAAAGATTTAATCTATGTAACAATTCCATACACATACACATGTGCACACATGTCCTAGTGGCTTTGCCTCTAGGACTGAACCTAACCGGTGCAGTGGCCAAACCAGCCCTTTTATTTCACCCCTCCATTAGGCTCAGGGATAATAGGAAATGCAATGGTGGGTGAATGAGTTTGTGTGTGAAATTTACCATAGCAAGGGAAGTGGGGCAATGGGTACCATTTCTGTTTTGAATATAGTAGATATTAGAAATCTGTTGAAAAGCTAGAAAAATGCATGTAGTTAATATTAACTCAAACAACAAAATCAAGCTTCTGAGTGTGCAGTGAATCCAACTGCCCGTAAAGAGCCTTCTCCCAATCCATTGGAAGTATGGATTAGACAGAATGATCCATGGTCCCTGCAGCAATTAATAATACCCACAACTAATGAGACAGAATACATCCCTCAACATGCTCAATCTTCTAACTGACCCAGTGAGGGAGTTCCTAATACTATCTCTGTTTCACTGACTGAGGTCACTAAGCTTTGGTCAAGTTAGATCCTTAGCTAAATTATAGAAGAGCTAATATATATGCCTAGGCTGCCTGCTGTCCAAGTCCATGCTGCCTGATGATGTCCAAGCTTATGCTGCCTGTTGTTCATGTCCACAGTGCCTGAATTCCAAGTTTACACTGCCTGACATCCATGTTTACTCTCCCTGATGATATCCAAGTCCACACTGCCTGTTGTTCAAGTCCATAGTGCCTGATGATGTCCAATTTCACATTGCCCGATCATGTCCAAGTTTACACTGCCTGTTGTATAAGTCCATGGTGCCTAAAGTCCAAATCCAAGTTTACCCTGCCTGATGATGGCCATGTTTACACTGCCTGATGTCCAAGTCCATGGTGCCTGAAGTCCAAGTTTACTCTGCCTGATGTTCAACTCCATGCTGTCTGATGTCCAAGTTCATGCCAGCTGATGTCAGTCCACACTGCCTGATGTCCAAGTCCACACTGCTTCCCAGACAAGGCTTGATTAATTGAAGATGAGAACAATAAGATGTGGGAGATAATAAACCTTTTTACCTACCCTTCTGAAGTTGAGCTTTAGGTGCAAAGTGGTTTGGAGGCAAATATACCCAGTCATTAATATCTCGTGTTAGTATAATATGAGATATTATAATGATAAGATATTGTTTCAATGTCATTTTCCCAGGCTTGTTTGTTCTTTGACAACCTGGGGGCAGGTCCACCCTGAAGCAGTGGGTGGAGCTGTGATGCACATATCAACACCAAATCAGATCATTGATCCAATGATTGTCTAAAAGTCATTTCTGATCCAAACACTGACCTAATTTGTGCCAATGGTCAGGTGTTGTTCCAACGCAGATGTGATCAGCCCTTCTCACACTTTCTTCATCTCTGTCCTTAGGAGAGCCATTCGAGAGCTAAAAAGAGATGTGAGCCTTTTTCTGAGGCTCTCACAGCCAAACCAGTGAGGCTTGTATGAAATACAAATTTGGATATGTTCTGATAGTTTGGAATGTTTATGTTGTTCTTTCTGGTGAAATTAACCTTGAACTATTGGTTCCCCATTATGGCCTAACAGCCTCTTGCCTAGTTGTCCTTCAAGGCATCTGGCAGAATTTTTCCTTTACTCCAAAGCCTTCTCCTGTTCTTCTGTCTGATGGTAGTAGTAAAGTTAAACTATTTTATTATGAGGTGATAACTAGTCATGTACTTCATATACATAGAGAGGCTAAAGAAAAATCTTTTTATTGTTATTCAACCTAATTCAAAGGAGGTTTTCCTCATCCATCATTACTCAGGTTAATTATTTATCTTTACTTTATTCCCAAGGCTTATGTTTTCAGACCAAAATTGGGGTTCTTCAGTTCTTCCTTTCTGGTTTCTCCTTTAATTGCTCCTGCACCTAAATTATAGCTATTTCTTTCTTATCCATATGAAGAATTATGGCCCATAGTGTCTTTGCTCTACAGACTTACCGACAAGTATTCTTTCAGTCATTCACTAATGTGTCCTGTCAATGGCGATTATTGAACACCAGGTATTAACTAGACCCTAAGCTGGACAAGATCCTTATATGCCACAGATGGAGATGTGCCTGTAAGTAATGATGGGATGACGGTAGAGTATATGCTGAGGGCACAATATAGACAAAGTGAAAACAGTGTCTGTCTCTTGAGAGAAAGGGAAGCACATGCCTCGCTGGAAACAGGTGACATTCAAGTCAAATCTTGAAAGAGGAGCAGGCTGAGGTTCATTTCATGAGATCTGACTACCTCTCAAGTAAAAAAGAATTGAAAATGTTCCATCTGACTCTGAAATTATAAAGTTCCTGACACCTTCACAAGAGGGTAGGGCAGAGTAAAATGGAAGAGCTAAACCATGGGGAGTTAATGATCACTAACAACTGTTGGAGAGGATGGAAAGGAGAAATGTGATTTTTTTCTGTAGCTCATACAGCTCCTGTTATAGCTCCACATTTCTTTTTTTTTATTAAATCATAGCTGTGTACATTTCAAAATATCATATCTGTTTTTACAAGGCAATATCATTTGTAACTACACAAATTATGCATAAACACATGATTGGGAGGAAATATTCTAATAATCAAATGAATCGAATAAAACATTGTGAGTCCCTTTTTATACACCAACATCACTATCTCCTTGCTTTGGCATACATTTTTTCCAGGCCCTTTTTCCGGATATTTTTGTACATTGGTGGGTATAAATTTACTTCAGTTTGAATAGTTTACATAGTAAGGTCATTAATCTGCAACTTGAGGTTTTTTCACTTAATAATATACCTTGAAGGGAGGCGGAGCATGATGGCGGACAGGACGGACGTGTAGCCCACCTCCCCCAAGCCACCAGGTGAGAGGAAAGGCGGTCTGGACCTTCCCTGTGTGTGGATTATTGGAGTGGACAGACAGGTGGAGACGCCCAGCGAACTGGCGGTTTGCTATATATGAGGGGTAATTTAAAAATCACAGACTCTGTTGTAGAGATTCATCCCTGCTCGCCATGCCGGCCAGCAGGCCCCTCCCCCATGGAGGTCAGCAGCTTGTAAATGCTGACAAAATCCAATTGACAAGTAATTAATGCTGAACTGAGGGAGGCATCCGAAAGGAGAGCCACTCAAAACCACAGGGAGCTGGGCAAACTGTTGGACAATTGAAGGGAAGGGATCCTGCCCGGGAAACAAACAGACATTTTGAACTACCCAAAAGGGCGGGCACCTTTCCCCCAGGTGTTGGAGGGGGCTGGCGGTTCAGGCTGCGCAGCGAACTAGCGGACGCCCATCCAAAACTCTGAACCATAAAACTCAGAATAAATCCCCCGAGCGCTCCAACTACGGGAACGGCTTAAAGCCTAGGACCCGGCTTTGGCTTCTGGGGCCACAGAGCAACTGAAGCCCTGGACCGGCTTTGGCTGCTGAAGCCCCAGGAACCAGCTACAGGAGATATTGCGCGAACTCAGCACCACTCCCCTTATGGCCGATTGCAGTCGCCAGTTTGCGGGGGAACCTGAGAGCAGAGTGGAGGGACTTAGGAAGCGTGGACACCTGCACTGAGTGGGAGGGTCGGTCGCAAGTGCCGTCCGGAGGAGAACAGCCGAGGTTGCACAATTCTTAGGCGACAAACTTTTACAGAAACTCCAAAATGGCGATCGGCCATGGAAGGTGGTTGGTAACCGTATAAACTGTAAACAAGGTATAAGTCTCAAAACCACTCACAGCGCCACCTGGTGTGCAGAAAGTATATTGCAGTATGAATATATTCCTACGAAAATTGATCCCTACAGCAGACATATAGACATTTATAGGTATATTTCTACCACAAGAATATTTTTGCAGTTGGTGCCCTTTTTTTTCGTTTTGTTTTGTTTTGTTTTGTTGGTTTTAGTGGGGGGTTTTGGGGGGTTTTTTGCTGTTGTTTTCTTTTTGTCTGATTTTTCCTCACCATTTTCTTAGAGCAGATTTCGATAATTTTTTATTATTACATTTTATATAGATATATTTTTATTTCTATGTCTTCTAATTTTAATTTCTTCTTATCACTTAACATTCCTTCTAACACCACTTTTTTCTCTTTTCTTTCTTTCTTTCAATTATTTTACGATTATCACTATTTTTATTGCAGTTGTTCTTATATTGCTGTTGTCGTGGCTATTGCTTGTATGTTTATGTGTTTCCATCTATCTCTGTATCTATGGGCCCATGTGCCTGGTAACCTTTGTATCTGTTTATTTGTTCATTTGGTCTCAATGAGCTTGGTGTTACAACCTGTAACCCTGAGCTCCTAACACCCCCCTCCACTCTCACTCCGTGATCTGGAGACCTGCCCCCTCAGGAGTCCAGGTTCTTGGCTGAACTCTCAAGAGATATAGACAGGACGTGGACTGCAGTTGACCAGTGCTGACTCTGTAGCAAAGGAGCGAGAAGATGACTGTTGGCTGAGATGGAATTACACTGGAGTGGTGGTGCCCCGAGGTGCAGAGCAACAGCCATCTTTAGCAATAACAAGGCCCACCCCCAGATATCCCATAGCCTCTCCTCCTGTCTTCCTGGGCAACCAGATGAGGCCGAGCATCTTCGCAGATGTCAACCACCATGGAACAGACCTGGGACTGAAACACAGGCCCCGTGAGTAAAGGGTTTTCCTGAGATGGTACTGACCTGGGTGGAACACGGGGACTAGAAAACATACCCGCAGAGCCGGAAACTCCTAGGGTGGGGCTGATGCAGAGAATGGCTCTACTGAGCCTAAGACGCACCTGGCCCTTAGGGGATCACCAGCCTATAGACAAAGGAGGCCAAGAGGCTACAACCAACAACCGATCGTGCTGCGAATACAAACCCGCAGGACTAAAGACAGGGCCTGAGACACAGGTTCTGGGAACTCAAATCAGCCTCTCCTCTGCAGAGGAATCTGGCAAGGTCAGAAACAAACTCCCACAGGGTTGTTCCCTCACCCAGTAACATAAACTAAAGGTGGGGCTGGAACTGAGTGAACACTTCCAGCCTCCGTCAAGTGCCCAAAGTTGACAGGCCACACCACTCCCTACTGGATAAAGACAGAGAATAACGGACTAGTCGAGCAGACACAGACTACCCTGTGACTTAGGCAGGTGCAAACCCCTGGATATCTGCTTACTGCAGACAACTGACTGGGTCACAGCCCTGTGGGGCTAGCAGAGACTGGGTGTGACAGAGCTGCAAGGTGGGAAAGGCAGCATCATTCTTCCCAGACTGATCTATTTACTGGTGGCTCTTCCTGACTCCACGCAGCACTGGAGCAAGCCATTTTAGAGCAGTCACCAGACCCCTGTGACCCAGTCCCCAGGGACCTCTTGAACTCTCCCACCCGAGGCAGCTGCTGACTGAGACAACTGACTTGGACCTTTTGAACTGAGTCACTCACCTGGGGACTATCCAGGTGGTGCCCTGGGTGTGTGGTTGTAGGAAGGTTTGATTTTACTTTTCCATTTGTTGTCTGTGGTGGGTGGGGTGACTTAATTGCTGGTATTTCTCCACAGCTGAGACTTCAACCCAGAGTAACTGTTTCACTAGGGTCACATAGAAACCAGCTGAAAACAAGTCAGAACCACTTAGCCCCTCTACACCAAACAGGGCCCCAGTTTCTCAGGCCACAGCACTGTATGGGTCCTCAACAAAACACCAGAGGAAAACCAAAGGGAGTAAAACAATCATGGGGCGGAATCAGCGGAAAAACTCTGGTAACATGAATAACCAGAGTAGATCAACCCCCCCAAGGAAAGATACGGCAGATGTAATTGAAGATCCCATTCACAAACAACTGGCTGAGATGTCAGAAATCAAATTCAGATTTGGATGGCAAACAAGATTAACAAAATGGAATTAGGAATTCATGGAGAAATTCAAAAGCTGTCTCAAGAATTTAACGAACTTAAAGACAAAACCACGAAAGACTTAGACACACTGAAACAAGAATTTGCAGCCCTCAAAGATATGAAAAATACAGTAGAATCTCTTAGCAACAGAACGGACCAAGCAGAAGAAAGGATCTCCAAATCAAAGATAAAGCCTTTGAATGCACCCAAACTCTCAAAGAGGAAGAGAAATGGAGAGCAAAAATGGATCACTCACTCAGAGAGCTCTGGGACAACTCGAAGAAGGCAAATATCCGTCTCATAGGAATTCCTGAAACAGATGAAGTGGCCTCACTGGGCGCAGAGGCCCTTCTGCATGAAATTATGAAAGAGAATTTTCCAGACATGCCAAGAGAACCTGAAATTCAGATAGCAGATAGCTTCAGAACCCCAGCAGGACTCAACCCCAATAAGACATCCCCCAGGCATATCATAATTAACTTCACTAAAGTTAATATGAAGGAGAAAATTCTGAAAGCTGCCAGGAGAAAGAAATCTATTACCTTCAAAGGGAAGAACATTAGAATGACTGCAGATCTCTCTGCTGAAACTTTTCAAGCCAGAAGAGGGTGGTCATCAACGTTTAATCTCCTCAAGCAAAATAACATTCAACCCCGGATCTTGTACCCAGCTAAACTGAGTTTCATTTATGATGGAGAAATTAAATACTTTAATGACATTCATATGCTAAAGAAATTTGCGATAACTAAACCAGCTCTTCAGGATATTCTCAGACCTATCCTCCATAATAATCAACCCAATCCTGTACTACAAAAGTAAACTCACTCAGAAACTTCTGATCAAACTCTAACTTCCACAATGGCAGAAGGATTAAAAATGCCCACTGGACTTTCAAAAAACTCAATACCCCAAATTTCACCAAACTTATCAATGCTCTCCATTAATGTGAATGGCTTAAACTGTCCTCTAAAGAGACATAGGTTAGCTGACTGGATACAAAAACTCAGGCCAGACAATTGTTGCATACAAGAGTCACATCTTAACTTAAAAGACAAATACAGACTCACAGTGAAAGGATGGTCATCCATATTTCAGGTAAATGGTAACCAGAAAAAAGCAGGAGTTGCAATTTTATTTGCGGACACAATAGGCTTTAAACCAACAAAAGTACGGAAGGACAAAAATGGTCACTTCATATTTGTTAAGGGTAAGACTTAATATGATGAGATTTCAATTATTAATATCTATGCACCCAACCAGAATGCACCTCAATTTATAAGAGAAACTCTAACAGACATGAGCAACTTGATTTCCTCCAACTCCATAATAGTCGGAGATTTTAACACTCCTTTGGCAGTGCTGGATCGATCCTCCAACAAAAAGCTGAGTAAAGAAATTCTAGATTTAAATCTAACCATCCAGCATTTAGATTTAGCTGACATCTACAGAACATTTCATACCAACAAAACTGAATACACATACTTCTCATCAGCCCACGGAACTTACTCCAGAATCGATCACCTCTTAGGTCACAAGTCTAACCTCAGCAAATTTAAAGGAATAGAAATTATTCCATGCATCTTCTCCGGCCATCATGGAATAAAACTTGAGATGAGTAACAACAGGAATCTGCATACACATACAAAAACATGGAAGTCAAATAACCTTATGCTGAATGATAGCTGGGTAAGAGATGAGATCAAGAAGGAAATTGCCAAATTTCTGGAACAAAACGACAATGAAGACACGAACTATCAGAACCTCTGGGACACAGCAAAGGCAGTTCTAAGAGGGAAATTTATAGCACTGCAAGCCTTCCTCAGGAGAATGGAAAAAGAGGAAGTAAGCAACTTAATGGCATATCTCAAGAGACTGGAAATGGAAGAACAATCCAACCCCAAAACCAGTAAAAGAAAAGAAATAACCAAAATCAGAGCAGAACTAAATGAAATTGAAAACAAAAGAATAATACAACAGCTCAATAAATCAAAAAGCAGGTTTTTTCAAAAGGTCAACAAAATAGATAAACTTATGGCTAACCTAATTAGGAAAAAAAGAGTAAAATCTCTAATCTCATCAATCAGAAATAACAAACACGAAATAACAAAAGACTCCTCAGAAATCCAAAAAATCCTTAATGAATATTACAAGAAACTATACTCTCAGAAATACGAAAATCTGAAGGAAATTGACCATTACTAGGAAACACGTCACCTTCCACAACTTAATCAAAAACAAGTGGAAATGTTGAACAGGCCCATATCAAGTTCAGAAATATCATCAACCATACAAAATCTCCCCAAAAAGAAAAGCCCGGGACCAGATGGTTTCACGTCTGAATTCTACCAAACCTCTAAAGAGGAATTAGTACCTATACTACTCAACCTGTTCCAAAAGGTAGAAAAAGAAGGAAGACTACCCAACACGTTCTATGAAGCAAACATCACCCTGATCCCCAAACCAGGAAAAGACCCAATGAGAAAAGAAAATTATAGACCCATATCACTAATGAATATAGATGCAAAAATATTCAACAAGATTCTAACAAACAGAATCCAGCAACATATCAAACAAATCATACATCATGACCAAGTCGGTTTTATCCCAGGATCTCAAGGGTGGTTCAATATACGTAAATCTATAAATGTAACACAGCACATAAACAAATTAAAAAACAAAGACCATATGATTCTCTCAATCGATGCAGAAAAAGCTTTTGATAACATCCTACATCCATTCATGATTAGAACACTTAAGAAAATTGGTATAGAAGGGACATTTCTTAAACTGATAGAGGCCATCTACAGCAAACCCACAGCCAATATCATATTGAATGGAGTTAAATTGGAATCATTTCCACTTAGATCTAGAACCAGACAAGGCTGCCCATTGTCTCCATTGCTCTTTAACATTGTAATGGAAGTTTTAGCCACCGCAATTAGGGAAGAAAAGGCAATCAAGGGTATCCGCATAGGGTCAGAAGAGATCAAACTTTCACTCTTCGCAGATGATATGATTGTATATCTGGAAAATACTAGGAACTCTACTACAAAACTCTTAGAAGTGATTAAGGAATACAGCAGTGTCTCAGGTTACAAAATCAACATTCATAAATCCGTAGCCTTTATATATACCAACAATAGTCAAGTTGAAAAAACAATTAAGGACTCTATCCCATTCACAATAGTGCCAAAGAAGATGAAATACTTGGGAGTTTATCTAACAAAGGACGTGAAAGATCTATATAAAGAGAACTATGAAACTCTAAGAAAAGAGATAGCTGAGAATGTTAACAAATGGAAAAATATACCATGCTCATGGTTGGGAAGAATCAACATTGTTAAAATGTCCATACTACCCAAAGCAATATATAATTTCAATGCAATCCCCATTAAAGCTCCACTGTCATACTTTAAAGATTTTGAAAAAATAATTCTTCGTTTTATATGGAATCAGAAAAAACCTCGAATAGCCAAGACATTACTCAAAAATAAAAACAAAGCAGGAGGAATCACGCTACCAGACCTCAGACTATACTACAAATCGATAGTGATCAAGACAGCATGGTACTGGCACAAAAACAGAGAAGTAGATGTCTGGAACAGAACAGAGAACCAAGAGATGAATCCAGCTACTTACCGTTATTTAATCTTTGACAAGCCAATTAAAAACATTCAGTGGGGAAAAGATTCCCTATTTAACAAATGGTGCTGGGTGAACTGGCTGGCAACCTGTAGAAGACTGAAACTGGACCCACACCTCTCACCATTAACCAAGATAGACTCTCAGTGGATTAAAGATTTAAACCTAAGACATGAAACTATAAAAATACTAGAAGAGAGTGTAGGGAAAACCCTTGAAGAAATTGGGTTGGGCGAGTTTTTTATGAGAAGGACCCCCCAGGCAATTGAAGCTGCTTCAAAAATACACTATTGGGACTTGATCAAACTAAAAACCTTCTGCACAGCCAAGAACACAGTAAGTAAAGCAAGCAAACAGCCCTCAGAATGGGAGAAGATATTTGCAGGTTATGTCTCCGACAAAGGTTTTAATAACCAGAATCCACAGAGAACTCAAACGCATTAGCAAGAAAAGAACAAGGGATCCCATTGCAGGCTGGGCAAGGGACTTGAAGAGAAACTTCTCTGAAGAAGACAGGTGCATGGCCTTCAGACATATGAAAAAATGCTCATCATCTTTAATCATCAGAGAAATGCAAATCAAAACTACTTTGAGATATCATCTAACTCCAGTGAGACTAGCCTATGTCACAAAATCCCAAGACCACAGATGTTGGCGTGGATGTGGAGAAAAGGGAACACTTTTGCACTGCTGGTGGGAATGCAAATTAATACATTCCTTTTGGAAAGAGATATGGAGAACACTTAGAGATCTAAAAATAGATCTGCCATTCAATCCTGTAATCCCCCTACTGGGCATATACCCAGAAGACCAAAAATTACACCATAACAAAGATATTTGTATCAGAATATTTATTGCAGCCCTATTCATAATTGCTAAGTCATGGAAAAAGCCCAAGTGCCCATCGATCCACGAATGGATTAATAAATTGTGGTATATGTACACCATGGAATATTATGCAGCCTTAAAGAAAGATGAAGACTTTACCTCTTTCATGTTTACATGGATGGAGCTGGAACACATTCTTCTTAGTAAAGTGTCTCAAGAATGGAAGAAAAAGTACACAATGTACTCACCCTTATTATGAAACTAATGTAGGACCTTCACATGAAAGCTATATCCCAGTTATAACCTAAGAATAGGGAGAAGGGGGAAAGGGAGGGGAGGGAGGGGAGGGAGAGGGGAGGGAGGGGAGGGAGGGGGGGAGGGAGGGGTAAGGAGGGGGATTAATGGGATTACACCTGTGGTGCATCTTACAAGGGTATATGTGAATCCTAGTAAATGTGGAATGTAAAGGTCTTGGCAAAATAACTAAGAAAATGCTACAAAAGCTATATTAATTAATGTGATGAAAATGTGTCAAACGATCTATGAACCAAGTGTATGGTGTCCCACGATCATACTAATGTACAGAGCTATGGTTAATAAAAATAAATTAAAAAAAAACAAATCCCTTGCCCACCCTGAAAAAAAAAAAAAAAAGAAATCCACTCACCTCAGCCTCCCAGAGTGCTGAGATTACAGGCATGAACTATTGCACCCAGCTTCAGCACCAATTTGAAAAAAAGTAGACTGACTTCATTAAATACCTGGCTAACTGTGAATGTCATCTACTGAATGTAAATTCTGTCTCTTTAATACAATTCACACATTCAATTCCTATCACTTCTAGGAAAACATTTTAATATATTAATTCTGCATAGTTATCGTAAGGCATTAAAATGTTGATTTTGAAGTTAATATTTCACCTTATGAATCATGTATTAAAATCATAAGCTTTAATTGAAAAAAATAAAATAATAAAATATGACTCAAGATATGATAAAAAAATAATAATATACCTTGAAGATCATTAAAGGACTTCTTTAAAATTGGCCAAATATTATAATCTGGGCATTTTATCCAACCCACCATTAGTGGATATTTAGATGGTTTCCAGGGTTTTTTTGCTGTTTAAAAATACTGCTGAAATGAACATTCCTATGCAGGTGCCCTTTCCAATACATGCAAATGTATGTGCAGAATGGACTCCCTTATCCCTGCTTTCTGTCCCATCCTTCTTTAGGATGGTGCTCCCCCAGAGACCTTTGAGGGTCCCTGCCATTTCTATGGCTATCTCTTGGCTTCCTAATGGCCAGCCCCTGTGACTATCTTAGGATTACAGTCCTGAGCCACTCTGCCCACACCAGCAGACTGCCAGGATGGCAGTCTTTGGGGTGGGCTGTAGCAGATGATCAGTGGTACAGGGTGTGAGAGCTTAACTCTCTGCTCTGAACTAGGGCACACTTAGAAGTATAATACACCCTTCAAAGCTCCCCTGCACCATCAGGCTTAAGATTTTGTCTAAAGGTACACGGTCCCCACTCTCTTATCAGCAGTTTTTCTTTTCTTTTTTTTTTTACTTTTTTTTAATTTTTTTATTAAACCAAAGCTGTGTACATTAGTATGATCATGGGGCACCATACACTTGGTTCATATATCGTTTGACACATTTTCATCACATTAGTTAACATAGCTTTTGTAGCATTTTCTTAGCTATTTTGCTAAGACCTTTACATTCCACATTTACTAGGATTCACATATACCCTTGTAAAATGCACCACAGGTGTAGTCCCATTAATGGAAGAAAAAGTACCCAATGTACTCACCCTTATTATGAAACTAATGTAGGACCTTCACATGAAAGCTATATCCCAGTTATCAGCAGTTTTATAGTTGATCATTTGCACAAGAATCCCTGACTCAAGGTCTGCTTCTGGTAAGCTCCTCCAAAGACAAGAATCTTCATATAGGACGCACCCATAGCTCAGTGGGTAGGGCACCGGCCATATGTACCAGGACTGGTGGGTTCAAACCCAGCCCTAGCCTGCTAAAAACAAAAGAATTTCTGGGCTTTTGTGGTGGGCACTTGTAGTCTCAGCTACTCAGGAGGCTGAAGAAAGAGAATCGCTTAAGCTTAAGAGTTAGAGGTTGCTGTGAGCTGTGACAACATGGCACTCTACTGAGGGCAACAAAGTGAGACTTTGCCTCAATTAAAAAAAAAAAAAAAAAAGAATCTCCATATATCAAAAAAACTCAGTTTCCTCCAGAGAAAGAGCACTGTCCTATAGATAACATCTGTCTCCTTGAGTGCTGCAGTATTTGTTTTACGAATAGGTGGAGGCAAGTCGAATTAATTCTGTCCAACTGCTTAAACTGAGACGTCAATCTCCTGCCTTCAGCTCTCTTGGTTTTCCAGTTTCTAGACTCAGAATGGCATCCACACCACCAGCTATCAGGCTCTCAGGTCTTCAAATTATGCCACTGGCCTTCCTGGGTCACCAGCTTGCAGATGGCAGATTGTGGGACTTCTGAGCCTCCATAATTATTTAATAACTGAATATGGCATAATAAATGTCTTTATGCATAATATGCACACACAGAGTGTACATAAAGTGTGTGTGCAGTTTATCATGGTAAATTATGCACAAACTTTATGCCCACCCTGTATATATATCCTATTGATTCTCTTTCTTTATAGAACCCTGACTAATACACCAATAGTTTGGGATGGAGTTGGATAGTCCCAAGACTTTCTTGGCCTATAAGGACCTGTCGTTGAGTCGTGCTGAGTGGTAAAGGAAGGGATACACAGGAGGTCTCTGGCACTGTATCCAGTAAGAGCCCTCAGCCTACATCCCTAGGCTGTCAGTCTGTCAACCCCTACCACTGGCTACCACTTCAGTTAGAGGCATATGGCAATGTCTGGACAACAGATGAGTTCTGGAGGGAAAAGGGACAGTTATTTATCAATGAGACAGATGCTAACAAGGCCTGTTTGCTTCTCTTCCTTTGGTTTGTAGGTAGCAGGCAGCTTCTGATCAGTGTTAACTGGACAGACCCACTTGTCTAGCCAGCAGCTGTGTGGTTTCCTCTGGGAGGTATGCTGTTCACTCTCTCTTGCTGTATGGCGCTGAGCTGTGGCTTCCACATCTGGTGAGAACACAAGAAGGTGTGTGCCTGTTGTCTTCTGCCAGCTCAGAGCAGGATCTTGGACCCAAATCTCCTGGCCTCTGGTGTGATATTATTGCTAATATTTATTATCACCTTTGGTTGAAAGCAGAGGTGAACAAATCCATTCCACGCACATTTGCACATATTCAAAGTGGTATTTTCACAAGAACATTTACTGACATTGCTGTGACCCTGAATATGCAGCTGCTGTTCTAATTCTGTGGCTGGGATCGATTATGCAATAATTTTTATCCACCTGTGAGGACAGCAGGAATGCAGATCAGGGTCTACTTATACTGAGCAGATGGGTGGAGGCAGAAAGGCATACAGAAAATCAGCTATAAGACAAGGTCAGGATCGGCCTCTGGGAGCTTGGAGGGGAATAACATAGTTGGTGTCCATTCTGTTTTTATTGCATTGTAATTTCCTGCAAACTCCTGGGACAAGGGTTAGAGAACCCAAGAAAATTGAAGCTTCACCAGACTAGATTAAAGGATGGAGAGAAGGTGTAATAATCATGGCAGGGAATTCTTTTCTTTTCTTTTTTTTTTTTTTTTTTGAGACAGAGTCTCACTTTTTCATCCTCGGTAGAATGCTGTAGCATCATAGCTCACAGCAACCTCAAACTCTTGGGCTAAAGTGATCCCCTTGTCTCAGCCTCCTGAATAGCTAGGACTACAGGCATCCACCACCACCTGGTTATTTTTTTTTTTTTTTTTTTTTTGGTTTTTGGCCGGGGCTAGGTTTGAACCTGCCACCTCCGGCATATGGGACCGGCACCCTGCTCACTGAGCCACAGGTGCCGCCCATCCACCTGGCTATTTTTTAGAGACAGGGTCTCACTCTTGCTCAGGCTGGTCTCAAACTTCTGAGCTCAGGTAATCCACCCACCTCAGCCTCCCAGAGTGCTAGGATTACAGGTGTGAGCTACCATGCCTGGCTTTATGGTGGGAAATTCTTGAACACTCTTTGAATTCTCATTATCACCTATAAATATCTTTGTAACAATGTTTTTCAATATATTTAATATTCACTTTTGGTATTTCAACTGTCTATTTATATACTTACCTTCCCATTCTCTGCCCATCTGCATTCTAAGATAAGACAGTCCTACTGAGACCCTGGGATCTCTGGCCAGCCAGGTAACCCTAGGTAAGTCTCCGTCCACTCCAGGCCTCACCTACTCTCCTTCCTTTAAGCTGTCACATGAATCTTCTGAAGTTTATGATTTTATTTCTGGAAGAAAACCCAGAAAGCTTGTGAGGGATGCCAAATGTGCCCCACAGCTGTTCATTTCCTAGAGAGATTTACAAGTTAAAACTGAAAAGGAGGCTCAGCACCCATAGCACAGTGGTTATGGCATCAGACACATGCACCAAGGGTGGTGGGTTCAAACCCAGTCAGGCTAGCTAAATGACAATGACAACTGCAATAAAAAAAATAGCCAGGCATTGTGGCAGGTGTCTATAGGCCCAGCTACTTGGGAGGCTGAGGTAAGACAATTGCTTAAGCCCAAGAGTTGCTGTGAGCTGTACCACGGCGCTCTACTGAGGGTGACATGGTGAGACTCTGTCTCAAAAAAAAAAAAAAACTAAAAAGGAATATGTCACACAGATCAAAAGTGGGTTAAGATGTATTTAAAGAATTAAACCTGTGCTCTTGAGAAAGAATTCATGACCGCTTGGCATGTATTAAGAATGTGAAGATTCAGCATATTGAGAGTGGAGGTAGCCAGGCATTGTGGGAGGTGTAGTTTCAACCACTCAGGATCACTTGAGGTTGCTGTGACCTATGACACCACAGCACTTTACCTAGGCCACACAGTAAGACTGTCTCAAAAAAAAAAGAAAATACCATCATATATTTTCTTTCTTTCTTTTTTTTTTTTTTTGAGACAGAGTCTCACTTTGTCATCCTCAGTAGAGTGCCATGGTGTCACAGCTCTCACATTGTTTTGCTATACACATAGTTTTATAAACTGCTTTCTTTTTCATTAAGTTAATAAATCACAAACAGCTTTTTGTGGAATTTACTACAAATTTTTCTTGTGCTATTAAAATGATTGCATTTGTAGAAATGTGTCTTATTTAGGGAACCAATCCCAATTTTATGACATTTAATTTTTTTTATTTTTCACTATCGAAAGCAATGTTATGAAAACCATGTTAATGACTAGATCTATACAATCATTGTAATGATTTCCTTAATGTCAACTTCCCGTGATAAGATTGTGAGTCAAAATATATTTTGCTAAAATAAAATAAATTTGCCAAATAACACTCTGAAAAGTTTATACCAATATGTAATCACCCCTCCAATATGTAATCACACTACTAATATGTTATCATGCTCATTTTCCTGCAATCTATCAACACTGAGTAACAAAGTCAAGGAACTTTGACAACCAGTTAGGTGGAAAATGGTATTTAAATGTTTCGATTTAATTGTCTTTGATTCTTAGGGAAGTTGAGTGCTTTTCCATGAATGAATCAGTCAATTTTTTTAATGAACATTTTTATTGAGGCAAAACACACATAAAGAAAAGTATATAAATGATCAGTACAGCTCAGTGAATTACCCACAAGGAGGGCATGGACATGAAACCAGACGCAGGTCAGAAAGTGGAACATCTCCAGCACCCAAGAGGTCTTCCTTGTTTCCCTTCTGGTCACTATTCTCTCCTACCTCCCCAAAGGAGAAGACACAATTTTTGGATTAGCTATTGCCATGAAATTGTCCCATGACAAGCAGTCCCGAAATTCACTTATTGTCATGGATGTGTGGATTGACATGGAGTTGGTGGTCAGGACTGGACTCACACAATGGGCTTTGCTAACCCAGTTCACCTGTGTGCCTGGGAATCTGCTAACCTAGGCTGGGCTTAGCTGGGCACTAGCCTGACATCTAACATAGTGGTTAAACTTCACATCTTTTGGCGCTGTAATATAAATGAACTTGTACAGTAAGCTTTCAACTCTAGCTAATTTCACTCAGTGTTATGTTACTAAGTTTTGTCTAATAGCATGTCCAGGAGTGTGTCTTATACCAGCACATAGGAGAGCTAATTGTTAACTTTTCAAGAATTTTGAAATTCACTTGTTAAATACAATTATTACTAAAAATTAAATTATAAAAGCTTATAACTAAATCATAAAAAAACCTAAGACACTCAAAACTTATCACTTTCTATTTATGTAACTACATTTTACTAGCAGGGGCTCTTGAGGTTGTTACATTTATTGTAACTACATGGACTAAGTGTTATATAATGACTATTGGGCACTTCATCTTGACCCTGTTTATAATAATGTCACCATGGTAGCTTGAAAGTGACCCTAGTAGGAACATTTACATTGTGGAAATCACCTGGCAGGGGTTGGGAACCTCTGTCCTTAAGGAAACTTGTCACCTTCCTGGTCCTTAAGTGCAGCTTTTTCATTAATCCAAATTTTATAGAACAAATCCTTTTATTAAAAGGGGTGCAGCAGAGAAAGATGAAGATTTTCTTGACCTCTTTGGTGCTTAAAAAGAAAAAAAATCTTTCTTTATAAACTGAATTTGTCTCATTGGCAATTTTATTTCTTTATTGTCCTTAACACTGTCCTAATTTACATTTACATTCAGAGACTTTTGTGAACTATTACACAAAAAATGTAACAAACAGGAAAGATAAAAATTTGCTATACATGAATCTCTTTTGTTACAGAGAAAAACATTTCACAAGGAAAACAGTTATAGAAGACTCTTTAGATCCTTTGGTAGGAAAATGAGGCTTCTTTAAATCACCAGATATGAAATCGAAAAATGAATACATAGAGAATAGTAATACTAGTTTGGCTCACACAAGGCTGAATCAGGGCGAATCAGAGTGAAATGGTTAAAAAGAGGCTTGGCATCTGTAGCTCAAGTGGCTAAAGTGCCAGCCACATATACCAGAGGTGATGGGTTCGAAGCCCTGGCCTGCCAAACAACAATAACAACTACAACCAAAAAATAGCTGGGCACTGTGGTGGGCACCTGTAGTCACAGCTACTTGGGAGGCTGAGGCAAAAGAATCATTTAAGCCCAAGAGTTGGAGGTTGCTGTGAGTTGTGATGTCACAGCACTCTACCCAGGGCAACAGCTTGAAGCTCTGTCTCAAAAAAAGAGGGAGACAAGATGGCTGACTGAAGCCAGCTTTCCACAGAGGCTCCCATCCAGAGAGAGTTAAAGGACAGAAATTTGGCAAGTACCCTGATGGATTAGAGCTGCACCAAGAGAGAAGGTTGAAGAACACACATCAACCCCGCTGAGGCAAGCTGCGACCCCAAGGATACAAACAAAAGGTACAAAATCCATCACCAAGCAGATGGGAGTTCCCTCCCCCATGAGAACAGCTCAGAGTGCCCCACAAACAAATGAGCAGAGTTCAAAGTTCCTCCTACTTTACTCCACAGGAGAGACCCTCTAAAAACTGGACCTACCTCACCACGGCGCTCTCCTGCCAGGCATAAAACTGCATAAAACTGTATATATTCTCTACCTGCAATTCTGTGATCCCAGCACTCTCCTCCACTCTCACTCTGAGGTCTGGAGGCCTGTCCTCCAGGAGTCCAGATTCTTGGGTGATTTCTTGAGGGGTGTGGAGAGGGCCTGGACTGCAGCTGGTCAGTGCTAATTCTGCAGCACAGGGGTGAGAAGAGGATTGTCGGCTGAGAGGGAACCATGCCAGAGTGGCAGTGCCCCAAGGCGCAAAGCAGCAGCCATTTTTGGCAACAATAGGGTACACCCCCTCACCCCCAGATATTCCAACATCACATCTCCTGTCTACCTGGGGAACCAGAGGAAGCTGGGCATCTTCTCAGGTGGCAACCACTGCGGAACAGATCTGGGATGGAAATGCAGGCCCCATGAGTAAAGTGTTTGCCTGAGGCAGTACCAGCCTGGATGGAGGGCAGGGACTAAAAAACGCACATGCAGAGCTGGGAGATTCCCAGGGCGGGCCTGACCCAGAAGACCACTTTACTGAGCCTAAAACACACCCGGTCCCCAGGGGATCATCAGCATAAACAAAGGAGGGCAGGCAGAAGCTGGATCTGACAGGTAACTGTGCTGTGAATACAAACAACTGAGACTGTACAGCAGCACAAACAGGGAACACAAAACAGCTTCTCTTCTGCAGGGGAATTTAGCAGGGACAGAAACAAATTCCCACAAAGTTGTTCTGTTCTGTTCTGTTCTGTCAGTAACATCAATCAGGGGCTAGGCTGGAACTGAGTGAACACCCCCCCAGCCTCCATCAATTGCCCAAGGTTGTCAGGTATCACCTCCCCCTGCTGGATAGAGGCAGAGAGCAGCAGCCTGGCTGAGGAGACATAGATTTCCTTGTGATTCAGGCAGGTTCAAACCCCTGGAGTATCTGCTCAGGGGAGGCAAATGGGTCACAGCCCTGCGGGGTTATCAGTGACTGGGTGTGACAGAGGTACAAGGTAGGGAAGGAGGCATCAAACTTCCTAGACTAATCTATTTGCTGGGTGGGTAATCCTGACTTCATGGAGCACCAGAGCAAGTCATATTTGAGTCATCGCGGACCCATGCGATCTAGTTCCCAGAGACCTTTTAAATACTCCCACCTGAGACAGCTGCTGACTGAGACAATTGATTTGGACCTTTTGAACTGAGCAAATCACCCAAGGACTATCCAAGTGGTGCCCTGGGTGTGTGGTTGTAGGAAAGTTTGATTTTCCTTTTCCAATTGTTACCTGTGGGGAGTGGGGTGACTTAATTGCTGGTATTTCTCCACAGCTGAGACTTCAACTCAGAGGAACTGTTTCACTAGGGTCGAAAAGAGACCAGCTAAAAACAAAACAGACCGACTTGGCCCCACCACACAAAACAGGTCCCCAGTTTCTCAGGCCGTAGCATTTTACAGGTCCTCGACAAAGCTCCAGGAGAAAAGTCAAATGGTGTAAAATAATCATGGGGCAAAATCAGCAAAAACTCTGGTAACATGAATAACCAGAATAGATCAACCCCCCCAAGGAAAGATATGGCAGATGTAACTGAAGATCCCATTCATAAACAGTTGGCCAAGATGTCAGAAATTGAATTCAGAATTTGGATTGCAAACAAGGTTAATAGAATGGAGGAAAATGTGGAATTAGAAATTGAAGGAACAATTCAAAAGTCAGAATTAGAAATTCGAGGAGAAATTCAAAAGTTGTCTCAAGAATTTAATGAATTTAAAGTGAGGCATCAGAATGGAATAGAGGGCTGTCTGTCCTCTGGCTGTACAGAGCCAGATGTAATTTCAAATATCGCACTGCTTGTAAATAGCAGGTCAGGGGCCAGAGCCCCAGAGAGGTGGCTTTGTGGGATACAGCACGCAGACTGTGCCTTCTAGAGGAGGAATAGAGAAGACAGCATTGGTAGGATGCATGGTCATTCTCAGCTATGGTTATGTGGATTCTCTTACTCTCCTCTATCTATCTCAGTTTAATTACTTTGTGCTACAAAAATATCATTAAAATATTTTCCTGTTTAAAAAAAAAAAAGAATTTAACGAATTTAAAGACAAAACCACCAAAGATTTTGATGCACTGAAGCAAGAATTGCAGCCCTCAAAGATCTGAAAAATACAGTAGAATACCTCAGTAACAGAGTGGAGCAAGTAGAAGAAAGGATTTCTAACATTGAAGACAAAGCCTTTGAAAGCTTCCAAACTCTCAAAGAGGAAGAGAAATGGAGAGCAAAAATGGATCATTCTCTCAGAGAGCTCTGGGATAATTCAAAGAAGGCTAATATCTGCCTCATTGGAATCCCTGAAAGTGATGAAGTGGCCTGTCAAGGGACAGAGGCCCTTCTCCATGAAATTATGAAAGAGAATTTTCCAGACATGCCAAGAGATTCTGAAATTCAGATAGCATACAGTTTCAGAAACCCAGCATGAATCAATCTGAATAAGACATCCCCCAGGCATATCATAATTAACTTCACCAAAGGTAATATGAAGGAGAAAATTCTGAAAGCAGCCAGATGTAAGAAACCCATTACCTACAAAGGGAAGAATATTAGAAGGACTGCGAATCTCTACGCTGAAGCTTTTCAAGCCAGAAGAGGGTGGTCATTGACTTTTAACCTCCTAAAACAAAATAACCTTTAACCCTGGATCCTCTATCCAGCTTAACTGAGTTTCATTTACAAAGGAGAAATTAAATAGTTTAATGACATTTCATTTATCAAGGAGAAATTAAATACTTTAATGACATTCATATGTTGAAGAAATTTGCCATAATCAAACCACCTCTTCAGGATATTCTCAGACCTATCCTCCATAATGACCAGCCCAATACTCTACATTTTTAAAGGATTAAAAATGTTCACTGGACGTTCGAAAAACTCGATACCCAAAATTTTACCAGACTTATCAATATTCTCCATTAATGTGAATGGCATAAACTGTCCTCTAAAGAGGCACAGTTTAGCTGCCTGGATACAAAAACTCAGGCCAGATATTTGCTGCATACAAGAATAACATCTTACCTTAAAAGATAAATATAGACTCAGAGTGAAAGGATGGTCATCCATATTTCAGGCAAATGGTAATGAGAAAAAAGCAGGTGTTGAAATTCTATTTGCAGACACAATAGGCTTTAAACCAACAAAAGTAAGGAAGGATAAGAATGGTCACTTCATATTTGTTAAGGGTAATACTCAATATGATGAGATTTCAATTCTTTTTTTTTTGTAGAGACAGAGTCTCACTCTACCACCCTCGGGTAGAGTGCCGTGGCATCACATGGCTCACAGCAACCTCTAACTCTTGGGCTTACGTGATTCTCCTGCCTCAGCCTCCCGAGCAGCTGGGACTACAGGCGCCCGCCACAACGCCCGGCTATTTTTTTGTTGCAGTTAGGCCGGGGCTGGGTTTGAACCCGCCACCCTCGGCATATGGGGCTGGCGCCCTAAACACTGAGCCACAGGCACTGCCCAATTTCAATTCTTAATTTCTATGCACCCAACCAGAATGCACCTCAATTTATAAGAGAAATTCTAACAGACATGAGAAACTTGATTTCCTCCACTCCATAATAGTCAGAGATTTCAACACTCCTTTAGCAGTGTTGGATCAATCCTCCAATAAGAAGCTGAGCAAAGAAATTTTAGATTTAAACCTAACTATCCAACATTTGGATTTAGCAGACATCTACAGAACATTTCATCCCAACAAAACTGAATACACATACTTCTCATCAGCCCACAGAACATACTCCAAAATTGATCACATCTTAGGTGACAAGTCTAAACTCAGTAAATTTAAAGGAATAGAAATTATTCCTTGCATCTTATCGAACCACCATGGAATAAAAGGTGAACTCCATAACAACAGGAATCTGCATACTCATACAAAAACATGGAAGTTCAATAACCTTATGCTGAATGATAGCTGGGTCAGAGATGAGATTAAGAAGGAAATTGCCAATTTTTTGGAACAAAACGACAATGAAGACACAAATTATCAGAACCTCCGGGATACTGCCAAGGTCCTAAGAAGGAAATTTATAGCACTGCAAGCCTTCCTCAAGAGAACGGAAAGAGATGAAGTTAAAAACTTAATGGGACATCTCAAGCAACTGGAAAAGGAAGAACATGCCAACCCCAAACCCAGTAGAAGAAAAGAAATAACCAAAATTAGAGCAGAATTAAATGAAATCAAAAACAAAAGAATTATACAACAGATCAATAAATCAAAAAGTTGGTTTTTTGAAAAGGTCAAAAACTACATAAACCTTTGGCTAACCTAACCAGGAAAAAAAGAGTAAAATCTCTAATTTCATCAATTAGAAAAGACAAAGACAAAATAACAATGGACTCCTCAGAAATTCAAAAAATCCTTAATGAAAATTACAAGAAACTTTGTTCTCGGAAACATGAAAATCTGAAGAAAATTGACCAATACTTGGAAGCACATCACCTTCCAAGACTTAGCCAGAATCAAGTGGAAATGTTGAACAGGCCTATATCAAGTTCTGAAATAGCATCAACCATACAAAATCTCCCTAAAAAGAAAAGCCTGGGACCAGATGGCTTCACGTCAGAATTCTACCAAACCTTTAAAAATAAACTAGTACCTATACTACTCAACCTGCTCCAAAATGTAGAAAAAGAAGGAAGAATCCCTAACACGTTCTATGAAGCAAACATCACCCTGATCACCAAACCAGGAAAAGACCCAACAAGAACAGAAAATTATAGACCAATATCACTAATGAATATAGATGCAAAAATATTCAACAAGATCCTAACAAAAAGAATCCAGCAACACATCAAACAAATTAAAATTCATGACCAAGTTGGTTTTATCCCAGGGTCTCAAGGTTGGTTCAATATACCTAAATCTATAAGTACAATTAGCACATAAACAAATTAAAAAACAAACATCATATGATTCTCTCAATTGATGCAGAAAAAGCTTTTGATAATATCCAGCATCCCTTCATGATCAGAACACTAAAGAAAATTGGTATAGGGTGGCGCCTGTGGCTCAGTGAGTAGGGCGCCGGCCCCATATGCTGAGGGTGGTGGGTTCAAACCAGCCCCAGCCAAACTGCAACAAAAAAATAGCGGGGCATTGTGGTGGGCGCCTGTAGTCCCAGCTGCTCAGAAGGCTGAGGCAAGAGAATCGCGTAAGCCCAAGAGTTAGAAGTTGCTGTGAGCCGTGTGACACCATGGCACTCTACCCGAGGGTGGTAGAGTGAGACTCTGTCTCTACAAAAAAAAAAAAAAAGAAAGAAAATTGGTATGGAAGGGACATTTCTTAAACTGATAGAGGCCATCTACAGCAAACCCACGGCCAATACTGTATTGTATGGAGTTAAATAGAAATCATTTCTACTCAGATGAGGAACCAGACAAGGCTACACATTGTCTCCAATGCTCTTTAACATTGTAATGGAAGTTTTAGCCACTGCAATTAGGGAAGAAAAAGTAATCAAGGGTATCCATATTGGGTCAGAAGAGATCAAACTTTCGCTCTTCGCAGATGATATGATTGTATATCTGGAAAACACTAGGGATTCTACTACAAAACTCTTAGAAGTGATCAAGGAATACAGCAGCATCTCAGGTTACAAAATGAACACTCATAAATAGGTCGCCATTATATATACACCAACAATAGTCAAGCTGAAAAAACAGTTAAGGACTCTATTCCATTCATAGTAGTGCCAAAGAAAATGAAATATTTGAAAGTTTATCTAAAAAAGGATGTGAAAGATCTCTATTCAGAGAACTATAAAACTCTAAGAAAAGAAATAGTTGAAAATGTTGACAAATGAAAAAACATACCATGCTCAAGGCTGGGAAGAATCAACATTGTTAAAATGTCTATACTACCCAAACCAATATACAATTTTAATGAAATCCCTATTAAAGCTCCACTATCATACTGTAAAGATCTTCAAAAAATAATACTTCATTTTATATAGAATCAGAAAAAACTTTGAATAGCCAAGACATTACTCAGAAATAAAAACAAAGCAGGAGGAATCACGCTACCAGACTCAGACTATACTATAAATCAATAGTGATCAAAACAGCATGGTACTGGCACAAAAACAGAGAGGTAGATATATGGAACAGAATAGAGAACCAAGAGATGAACCCAGCTACTTACCATTATTTGATCTTTGACAAGACAATTAAAAACATTCAGTGGGGGAAAAATTCCCTATTTACAAATGATGCTGGGTGAATTGGCTGGCAACCTGTAGAAGACTGAAACTGGACCCACATCTTTCACCATTAACTAAGATACACTCTCCCTGGATTAAAGATTTAAACTTAAGACATGAAACTATAAAAATGCTAGAAGAGAGTGCAGGGAAAACCCTTGAAGAAATCGATCTGGGCGAGTATTTTATGAGAAGGACCCCCGGGCAATTGAAGCAGCTTTAAAAATACACTACTGGGACCTGATCAAACTAAAAGACTTCTGCACAGCCAAGAACACAATAAGCAAAGCAAGCAAACATCCCTCAGAATGTGAGACGATATCCGACAAAGGTTTATTTACCAGAATTCACGGAGAACTCAAACATATAAGCAAGAAAAGAACAAGTGATCCCATCGCAGGTTGGGCACGGGACTTGAAGAGAAACTTCTCTGAAGGAGACAGGCACATGGCCTACAGACATGAACAAATGCTCATCATCCTTAATCATCAGAGAAATGCAAATCAAAACTACTTTGACATATCATCTAACTCCGGTAAGATTAGCCCATATCACAGAATCCCAAGACTAGAGATGTTGGTGTGAATGTGGAAAAAAGGGAACACTTCTACACTGCTGGTGGGAATGCAAATTAATACATTCCTTTTGTAAAGATGTTTGGAGAACATTTAGAGATCTGAAAATAGATCTGCCCTTCAATCCTATAATTCCTATACTAGGTAGATACCCAGAAGACCAAAAATCACATCATAACAAAGATATTTGTACCAGAATGTTTATTGCAGCTCAATTCATAATTGCTAACTTATGGAAAAAGCCCAAGTGCCCATTGATCCACGAATGGATTAATAAATTGTGGTATATGTACACCATGGAATATTATTCAGCCTTAAAGAAAGATGGAGACTTTACCTCTTTCATGTTTACATGGATGGAGCTGAAACATATTCATCTTAGTAAATTATCTCAAGAAAGGAAGAAAAGTATCAAATGTACTCAGCCCTACTACAAAACTAATTTATGGCTTTCATATGAAAGCTATAACCCAGTTATAACCTAAGAACATGGGGAAGGGGGAAAGGGAGGGGAGGGAAGGGGGATGATGGGCAGAGGGAGGGTGATTGGTGAGATTACACCTGCAGTGCATCTTACAAGGGTCCATGTGAAACTTACTAAATGTAGAGTATAAATGTCTTAACACAATAACTAAGAAAATGCCAGGAATACTATGTTAACCAGTGTGATGAAAATGTGTCAAACGGTCTATAAAACCAGTGTATAATGCCCCATGCTCGCATTAATGTACACAGCTATATTGCATTAAAAAAAAAAGAAGAAGAAGAAATGGTCAAGAACAATCATTCTGTTTATTGGCACAATTTTTATAAAGTTAAATTAATAATAATTTCCATGAGAAAAATATTACATCATCATATTTATGCATTTTAAAGACCAAGCTATGTAGAGAGAATATTTATAAATTCACTGAAGACTGAGACTCTCTCTCTTCACCTCTGAATCTTTATAATCTACAATAGTACTTTGTATTCATAGTAATTCATCAAAAAAATTGTTAAATGAAGGGATGTTAAATGAGTTCTCTATCTCAAGACAACACTCCTCAACAAATAATTACTTGAAGAATAAGTGAGTTAAATAAATTGAATAATATACTTAATGCAGACGATTTTTTAAAAACATATGAATATTTCACCCTAACTATAACTCTTCCATAAAGTATAGAAAAAAATCTTGAAATCAGAAGGTCAGGTTGGGTGCAGTGGCTCACACCTGTAATCCTAGCACTCTGGGAGGCCAAAGTGGGTGGATTGCCTGAGCTCATGAGTTAGAGACCAGCCTGAGCAAGAGTGAGACCTCATCTCTAAAAATAGCTGGTGTGGTGGTGGGCACCTGTAGTCCCAGCTACTTGGGAGCCTGAGGCAAGAGAATCGCTTGAACCTGAGAGTTTGAGGTTGCTGTGAGCTGTGATGCCATAGCACTCTACTGAGGGTAACAAAGTGAGACTCTGTCTCAAAAAAAAAAAAAGGCTCCATGCCTGTGGCTCAGGTGGCTGGAGCACCAGCCACATACACCTGAGCTGGCAGATTCGAATCCAGCCTGGGCCCACCAAACAACGACAGCTGCAACAACAACAACAACAAAAAATAGCCAGGTGTTGTGGTGGGTGCCTGTAATCCTAGCAACTTGGGAGGCAAAGGCAAGAGAATCACTTGAGCCCAGGAGTTGGAGGTTGCTGTGAGCTATGAAGCAAAATCACTCTACCCAGTGCAACAGCTTGAGGCTCTGTCTCAAAACTTTTATTTATTATTTATTTTTCAAAAAAAGGAAAGAAAGAAAGAAAATCAGAAGGTCACAGGTCCCCAATGGAAAAAATTAATATTGCAAATTAAACTTAAAAATGCATTATGTCTGTGGTCATTACACCAAAGAACACAACAGTAGTGAGAAACTATTTTTCCAGTACTCAAAACTGTTATTTAAATCAGAATAGAGGTTGCTGAAGTCATTGACAAATGAGAGAAGTTTTGTCATACATTTTTGTTTTCTTTTGTCTTAGAATTTAACATAAATAAAACTTTCAACTAACAGTCAGGTTAGAACTATTCTTGCAGTTCATCAACTGCAACCACATGTTGACTACAAATAGGAGACTTTGACAAAAAATTAACAAAACTGACTGAGAATCAATTGGCAATATGGAATTTACAATAAGAACTACTACATATTTTATTATTTGTAAACTGAGTTCTGTACATCCTTCATATCAGTAAAATGTACAATAAACATTTGCACACGTACACATACACATATATGTACAAACACACAGCCAGCAGACCCCCGAATCCAGCCATGCGGCACCCTGCATGCAGCAGCTGTCCATGCATTTCCATGATGGTATTGACTGTGTGACCCTGCAGTGCATTTATCCATCTACCACTGATGGATATTTGGAGGGGTTCCTGCTTGTATTTAACTAACAATGCTCCAAAAATATATTTGGGATTGTTTTGGGTGTCCGCATGCACTCATTTACATTATATGTTGGATCAGTTGTCTATTGCTGCTGTAGTGAATTGTCACAGATTTGATGGTTTTAAGAAACACAAATTTATTATCTCACAGTTATGGAGATCAGAAGTCCATGTTGGGTGTCACCTGGCTAATCAAGGGCTCAGTGGGGCTGCACTCCTTCTAGACAGTCTGGTGGAGGATCTGTTTCCTTGCCTTTCCAGCTATCATTATTTTTCGACATTTGACATTTTCTATTTTTTTTTTTGCTTTTTTATTATTATTAAATCATAGTTCTGTACATTAATAAGATCATGGGATACCATACACTGGTTTTATAGACCGTTTGACACGTTTTCATGATACTGGTTAACATCGCCTTCCTGGCATTTTCTTAGTTATTTTGTTAAGAAATTTACATTCTACCTGTACTAAGTTTCAAATATACCCTTGTAAGATGCACCACAGGTGTAATCCCACCAATCACCCTACCTCCACCTACCTCCCCCTCCCTCCCCCCCTTTCCCCCTTCCCCCTATTGGTAGGTTGTAACTGGGTTATAGCTTTCATGTGAAAGCCATAAATTAGTTTCATAGTAGGGCTGAGAACACTGGACACATTTTCTTCCATTCTTGAGATACTTTACTAAAAAGAATATATTACAGCTCCATCCATGTAAACAGGAAAGAGGTAAAGTCTCCATCTTTCTTTAAGGCTGCATAATATTCCATGGTGTACATATACCACAATTTATCCATTCGTGGATCAATGGGCACTTGGGCTTTTTCCATGACATCAATTATGAATTGGGCTGCAATAAACATTCTGGTACAAATATCTTTGTTATAATGTGATTTTTGGTCTTCTGAGTATATACCTAGTAGAGGAATTATAGGATTGAATGGCAGATCTATTTTCAGATCTCTAAGTGTTCTCCAAACATCTTTACAAAAGGAATGTATTAATTTGCATTCCCACCAGCAGTGTAGAAGTGTTCCCTTTTCTCCACATCCACACCAACATCTTTGATCTTGGAATTTTCTGATATGGGATAATCTTACTGGAGTTAGATGATACGTCAAAGTAGTTTTGATTTGCATTTCTCTGATAATTAAAGATGATTAGCATTTTTTCATGTGTCTGTATTCCATGAGCCTTTTTCAGAGAAGTTTCTCTTCAAGTTCCTTGCCCAGCCTGCGATGGGATCACTTGTTCTTTTCTTGCTTATATGTTTGAGTTCTCTGTGGATTCTGGTTATTAAACATTTGTCGGAGACATAACCTGCAAATATCTTCTCCCATTCTGAGGGCTGTGTGCTTGCTTTACTTACTGTGTTCTTGGCTGTGCAGAAGCTTTTTGGTTTGATCAGCTCCCAGTGGTGTATTTTTGAAGCTGCTTCAGTGGCCTGGGGGGTCCTCCTCATAAAATATTTGCCCAGACTGATTTCTTCAAGGGTTTTCCCTGCACTCTCTTCTAGTATTTTTATAGTTTCATGTCTTAAGTTTAAATCTTTAATCCAGTGAGAGTCTATTTTAGTTAATGGTGAAAGGTGTGGGTCCAGTTTCAGTCTTCTACAGGTTGCCAGCCAGTTCACCCTGCACCATTTGTTAAATAGGAAATCTTTTCCCCACTGAATGTTTTTAATTGGCTTGTCAAAGATCAAATAACAGTAAGTAGCTGGATTCATCTCTTGGTTCTCTATTCTGTTCCAGACATCTTCTTTTCTGTTTTTGTGCCAGTAACATACTGTTTTGATCACTATCGATTTATAGTACAGTCACAGGTCTGGTAGCATGATTCCTCCCACTTTGTTTTTATTTCTGAGTAATGTTTTGGCTACTCGAGGTTTTTTCTGATTCCATATAAAAATCTTTAAAGTATGAAAGTGGAGCTTTAATAGGGATTGCATTAAAATTGTATATTACTTTGGGTAGTATGGACATTTTAACAATGTTGACTCTTTCCAGCCATGAGCATGGTATGTTTTTCCATTTGTTAACATTTTCAGCTATTTATTTTCTTAAACTTCCATAGTTCTCTTTATAGAGATCTTTCACGTCCTTTGTTCGATAAACTCTGAAATATTTCATCTTCTTTGGCACTACTGTGAATGGAATGGAGTCCTTATCTGTTTTTTCAGCTTGACTATTGTTGGTATATATAAAAGCTACCAATTTATCAATTTTGATTTTGTAACCTGAGACATTGCTGTATTCCTTGATCACTTCTAAGAGTTTTGTAGTAGAATCCCTGGTGTTTTCCAGATATACAATCATATCATCTGTGAAGAGCGAAAGTTTGATCTCTTCTGACCCTATATGGATACTCTTGATCACCTTTTCTTCCCTAATTGCGGTGGCTAAAACTTCCATTACAATGTGAAAGAGCAGTGAAGACAATGAGCAACCTTGTCTGGTTCCTGATCTGAGTGGAAATGATTTCAATTTAACTCCATTCAATATGATATTGACCGTGGGTTTGCTGTAGATGGCCTCTATCAGTTTAAGAAATGTCCCTTCTATACCAATTTTCCTTAGTGTTCTGATCATGAAGGGATGCTGGATATTATCAAAAGCTTTTTCTCCATCAATCGAGAGAATCATATGGTCTTTTTTTTCTAATTTGTTTATGTGCTAAATTATACTTCTAGATTTACAGATATTGAACCAGCCTTGAGACCCTGGGATACAACTGACTTGGTCACGATGTATAATTTGTTTGATGTGTTGCTGGATTCTGTTTGTTAGGATCTTGTTGAATATTTTTGCATGTATATTCATTAGTGATATTGGTCTATGATATTCTTTCCTTGTTGGGTCTTTTACTGGTTTGGGGATCAGGGTGATGTTTACCTCATAGAACGTGTTGGATAGTCTTCCTTCTTTTTCTACATTTTGGAATAGGTTGAATAATATAGGTACTAATTCCTCTTTAAAAGTTTAGTAGAGTTCTGATTTGAAGCCATCTGGTCCTGGGCTTTTCTTTTTAGGGAGATTTTGTATGGTTGATGCTATTTCATACTTGATATGGGCCTGTTCAACATTTCCACTTGATTCTGCCTAAGTCTTGGAAGGTGGCGTGCTTCCAAGTATTGGTCAATTTCCTTCAGATTTTCATATTTCTGTGAATAAAGTTTCCTGTAATATTTATTAAATTTTTTTGAATTTCTGAGGAGCCTGTTGTTATTTCGTCTTTGTCGTTGCTGATTGATGAGATTAGAGACTTTACTCTTTTTTTCCTGGTTAGGTTAGCCAAGGTTTATCTACTTTATTGACCTTTTCAAAAAACCAACTTTTTGATTTATTGACCTGTTGTATAATTCTTTTGTTTTCAATTTCATTTAATTTTGCTCTAATTTTGGTTATTTCTTTTCTTCTACTGGGTTTGGGGTTGGCATGTTCTTCCTTTTCCAGTTGCTTGAGATGTCCCATTAAGTTG
Source organism: Nycticebus coucang (assembly GCF_027406575.1). Classification (NCBI taxonomy): domain Eukaryota; kingdom Metazoa; phylum Chordata; class Mammalia; order Primates; family Lorisidae; genus Nycticebus; species Nycticebus coucang. The sequence goes on along the minus strand of NC_069789.1, from coordinate 33,293,939 downwards.
TTAACTTCCTCTCTTTCCATTCTCTTGAGGAAGGCTTGCAGTGCTATAAATTTCCCTCTTAGGACCTTGGCGGTATCCCGGAGGTTCTGATAATTTGTGTCTTCATTGTCATTTTGTTCCAAAAATTTGACAATTTCCTTCTTAATCTCATCTCTGACCCAGCTATCATTCAGCATAAGGTTATTGAACTTCCACGTTTTTGTATGAGTATGCAGATTCCTGTAGTTATTTTATTCCATGGTGGTTCGATAAGATGCAAGGAATAATTTCTATTCCTTTAAATTTACTGAGGTTAGACTTGTCACCTTAGATATGATCAATTTTGGAGTATGTTCCGTGGGCTGATGAGAAGTATGTGTATTCAGTTTTGTTGGGATGAAATGTTCTGTAGATGTCTGCTAAATCCAAATGTTGGATAGTTAGGTTTAAATCTAAAATTTCTTTGTTCAGCTTCTTATTGGAGGATCTATCCAACAGTGCCAAAGGAGTGTTGTAATCTCCAACTATTATGCAGCTGGAGGAAATCAAGTTGCTCATGTCTGTTAGAGTTTCTCTTATAAATTGAGATGCATTCTGGTTGGGTGCATAGATATTAATAATTGAAATCTCATCATATTGAGTATTACCCTTAAGAAATATGAAGTGACCATTCTTATCCTTCCTTACTTTTGTTGGTTTAAAGCCTATTTTATCTGCAAATAAAATTTCAACACCTGCTTTTTTCTCATTACCATTTGCCTGAAATATGGACGACCATCATTTCACCCTGAGTCTATATTTATATTTTAAGGTAAAATGTGACTCTTGTATGCAGCAAATATCTGGCCTGAGTTTTTGTATCCAGTCAGCTAACCTGTGCCTCTTTAGAGGACAGGTTAAGCCATTCACATTAATGGAGAATATTGATAAGTCTGGTAAAATTTTGGGTATCAAGTTTTTCAAAAGTCCAGTGGACACTTGTAATCCTTTCACCACTGTCCTATTTGGACTTTGATCAAAAGATTCTGATTGAGTTTACTTTTGTGGTAGAGGATTGGGCTGGTCATTATGGAGGATAGGTCTGAGAACATCCAGAAGAGCTGGTTTGGTTATGGCAAATTTCTTCAACATTTGAATGTCATTAAGGTATTTAATTTCTCCATTGGAAATGAAACTCAGTTTAGCTGGATACAAGATCCAGGGTTGAAAGTTATTTTGCTTTAGGAAATTAAAAGTCAATGATCACCCTCTTCTGGCTTGAAAAGTTTCAGCAGAGTGATCTGCAGTCATTCTAATATTCTTCCCTTTGTAGGTAATGGAATTTTTACGTCTGGCTGCTTTCAGAATTTTCTCCTTCATATTAACTTTAGTGAAGTTAATTATGATATGCCTGGGGGATGTCTTATTCAGATTGAATTGTGCTGGGATTTTGAAACTATCTGCTATCTGAATTTCAGAATCTCTTGGCATGTCTGGAAAATTCTCTTTCATAATTTCATGGAGAAGGGCCTCTGTCCCTTGAGAGGCCACTTCATCACTTTCAGGGATTCCAATGAGGTGGATATTAGCCTTCTTCAAAGTATTCCAGAGCTCTCTGAGAGAATGATCCATTTTTGCTCTCCATTTCTCTTCCTCTTTGAGAGTTTGGGAGCTTTCAAAGGCTTTGTCTTCAATGTCAGAAATCCTTTCTTCTGCTTGTTCCACTCTGTTACTGAGGGATTCTACTGTGTTTTTCAGATCTTTGAGGGCTACAATTCTTGCTTCAGTGCATCAAAATCTTTGGTGGTTTTGTCTTTAAATTCGTTAAATTCTTGAGACAACTTTTGAATTTCTCCTCAAATTTCTAATTCTGACTTTTGAATTGCTCCTCAAATTTCTAATTTCAAATTTTCCTCCATTCTTCTAATCTTGTTTGTAATCCAAATTCTGAATTCAATTTCTTACATCTTGGCCAGCTGTTTATCAATGGGATCTTCAGTTACATTTGCCATATTATTTTCTTGGGGGTGTTGATGTATTCTGGTTATTTGTGTTACCAGAGTTTTTCTGCTGATTCCACCCCATGATTGTTTTACACCGTTTGATTTTTCCCCTGGAGCTTTGTTGAGGACCTGTACAGTGCTATGGCCTGAGAAACTGGGCACCTGTTTGGTGTGGTAGGGCTAAGTGGTTCTGTCTTGTTTTCAGCTGGTGTCTGTTTGACCCTAGTGAAACAGTTCCTATGGGTGGGAAGTCTCAGCTGTGGAGAAATACCAGCAATTAAGTCACCCTTCCCCCCACAGGCAACAATTGGAAAAGGAAAATCAAACCTTCCTACTACCACACACCCAGGGCACCACCTGAATAGTCCTCGGGCAATTGGCTCAGTTCAAAAAGTCCAAATCAGTTGTCTCATTCAGCACCTGTCTCTGGTGGGAGAGTTTAAAAGGTCTCCAGTAACTGGATCGCAGGGGTCTGATGACTACTCTGATATGGTTTGCTCAACTATTCCGTGGAGTCAGGAGGAACCACTCAGCAAATACATCAGTCTGGGAAGGTTGATGCCTCCTTCCCCACTTTGCACCTCTGTCACACCCAGTCACTTATAGCCCCACAGGGCTGTGACTCAGTTGCCTGTAGTGAGCAGATACTTAGGGGTTGCACCTGCCTGAATCACAAGGAAATCTATTTCTGCTCAGCCAGGCCGCTGCACTCTGACTCTATCTAGCAGTGGGAGGTGAGGCCTGACAACCTCAGGCGCTTGATGGAGGCTGGGGGGTGTTCACTCAGTTCCAGCTCCCCCCCCCCGATTGATGTTACTGACAGAACAGAACAGAACAACTTTGTGGGAATTTGTTTCTGTCCCTGCTAAATTCCCGTGCAGAAGAGAAGCTGTTTTGAGTTCCCAGAGCCTGTGTCTCAGGCCCTGTCTTTGATCCTGCTGGTTTGTATTCGGTTAGCTGTCAGTTCTAGCCACCTGTCTTCCTTTGTCTATAGGCTGACGATCCCCTGAGGGCCGTGTGCATCTTAGGCTCAGTAAAGCATTCCTTTGGGTCTGCCCCGCCCTGTGAACTACCTGGCTCTGAAGGTGCGTTTCTAGTTCCCGCGCTCCACCCAGGCCAGTACTTCCTCAGGCAAACCCTTTACTCATGGGGCCTGCATTTCCATCCCAGATCTGTTCCGTGGTGGTTGCCACCAGAGTAGATGCCCAGCCTCCTCTGGTTGCCCAGGGAGACAGGGCTTGTGGCTTTGGAATATCCAGGAGTGAGCCGTGTTGTTGCCAAAAGACGGCTGCTGCTCTCTGCCTCAGGGCACCACCACTCTGGTGTGGTTCCCTCTCAGCTGACTGTCCTCTCCTCAATCTTGTGCTTTAGAGTCAGCACTGACCAGCTGCAGTTTAGGCCCTGTCCACACCCCTCGAGAAATCACCCAAGAATCTGGACTCCTGGGGAAATGGCCTCCAGACCTCAGAGTGAGGGTGGAGGGGCATGCTGGGAGCTCAGAATTGCAGGTAGAGAATATATACAGTTTTATACACTTTTATGCCTGGCAGGAGAACGCCGTGACACCCTAGTAGGGGAGGTAGGTCCAGTTTTTAGAAGGTCTCTCCCGTGGAATGTAGTGGGAGAACCTTTGAACTCTGGTTGTTTGTTTGTGGGGCACTCCAAGCCGTTCTCATGGGGGAGGGAGTTCCCATCTGCTTGGTGATGGATTTTGTACCTTTTGTTTGTATCCTTGGGGTTGCAGCTTGCCTCAGGGGGGTTGATGTGTGTTCTTCAACCTTCTCTCTTGGTGCAGCTCTAATCCACCAGGTTACTTGCTAAATTTCTGTCCTTTAACTCTCCTTCTGGATGGGAGCCTCTGTGGAAAGCTGGCTTTAGTCAGCCATATTGTCTCCCTCCCCCTGGGTGCTTGACTTCTGTGTGTTGTGTCTTCACTTTCCACGGTTCTTTGCTTTTCTCCAGAGAGGTGATGAGTGATGGCTTAGGGGTACCAAGACCATTTTCACAGCTTCAGGTATGTCCCAGTGTCCTCCCTACAGATCTCACAGTACCTGCAGGTCACAGGGTGACAGAGGCTGCTGCAGAGACACTTGAGATCTCCAGGAGATGGAACCACTGAAGAGGAGCCCCTAGCTCTATGCCCAGCACTAGACACAAGCTGCTGGACATTTTCTTTTATCTCATGGCACACTTGAACCTGTAGTTAAACTTCTATGGCACGCTTAAATTATATAGACCAAAACCAAGAGTATATCTAAACACTCCTAAGATCCTCTCACAGCATATCAGTGTGCCTCAGCAGAGCAATTGAAAGTCACTGGTCTAGAGGTCGTCCATATTCCCTGGCTCATGGCCCATTCCAGCCAGCAAGTGCATCGCTCCAAATATTGCTTCCACTGTCACACCTCCTTCTGTCACACTGACTCTTCTGCCTCCTTCTTTCCCTTGTAAGGACACTTGTGATTACAATCAGGGGTCCACAGGTATAATCCAGGATAACCTCAAGACCATCAACTCAATCCCTTTGGCCATGTAGGGTAATATATATATATATATTTTGATACAAACCTTTTATTATTGTGAGTATCTCAAATACCTTCTCTCACTCCATGTCTAGATTTTCTGTCCCTGTGCCACTTTTTTGAGCAACAGAAGCTCTAATTTTAATGTGATATGATTTATCCATCCTTTTCTTTATGATTCATGTTTGTTGTGTTCTGTTTAAGAAATCGTTGCCTAACCAGTGTCTTGAAATTGTTCTCCTGTTATCTTTTAGAAATTTTATTGTTTTCCTTTTCACATTTATGTCTTCAGCCTATATGAAATTATATATTTTTTCTTTACAATGTAGAAATGCAACTGGCCCAGGATCATTTATTGGGGAAAATCTCACCTCTTCCCCCAATTTTTGCATTATTGTACATGTCTTTTTTTAACTTGAGTGTTAAGCATTAAGTACAAAAATATCTGAGAGATAATTTGAGGCTTTAAATGATGTTATATTCTCCCAGACAGGACTAGCTTTTATTTATGGACACTGGTTATAATTGAACTGATTAGAGGACAGGTTTCTTCAATATTGTGAGGGGAGGTTTATTTGCAGCTTGCCCTTCCTCTACAGCAGCAGTTCTCAATCTGTGGGTCATGATCCCTTTGGGGGTTGAACAACCCTTTCACAGGGGCTGCCTAAATACATCCTGCATATCTGATATTTACATTACAATTCATAACAGTAGCAAATTACAGTTATGAAGTAGCATAGCAACAAAAATAATTTTATGGTTGGGGGTCACCACAACATGAGGAACTATATTAAAGGGTTGCAGCATTAGGAAGGTTGAGAACCACTGCTGTACAGTATGGTCCTTTGGGGGTCCCAACTGCAAGCCTTGAGGTTCGTCAGGCCCCTCCCCTTTGACGTGTCTTAATCTGTTCCCCCCTGCCCGTAGGAGTGCTGAAAGTCTATTCCAAGTTTCTCAGGCTATCAGATGCAGCTTTAGAATTAGCAAACAGCTGCAGGGGAAAAGCAGTGCCAAGTGTCAGCTCACTCAAAATGATGCCGTGGCCCACCAGTCAATGCAGAGGCATACCGTGGTTGGGTGACCAGTGGTGTCTAACTCACTGTGGCTATTTCTCCACTCCCTGAGTAATCGGAAGCCCCTGAGCATCCTCTCCCTACCAAAATAGTAAACCAGCCGCAATCCTGCACCGTAGGATATTGCAGAAGTTGATGCCACTCTCAAAGACTTAAAAGAAGGAGGCAGCTGTATCTATTGGGCCCCACTCAACTCACCTGTTGGGACTGTCCTGAGCAAGAAAGATCCTAGAGGTGAGTGCAGGCCACTCTAAACTAAATCAAGTGGCCAGTCTCTACTTGAAGCTGCTGTCCCCAAGATAGCACTTTTACCAGAGCAAATCAACACAGCTCCTGGCCCTCAGCATGGAGCTATTCACCTAACAAGTGCCCTCTCTCCACACCAATGTTCAAGGTCACCAGACCAGTTTGATTTTACCTTCATAGGCTGACAGCACGGGGGGCTGCACCCAGTCCCCTGTTCTCTGATATAAGATAGTCTGCAGAGGTCTTGACCCTTTGATGCTCTGCAAAACATCCCACATGACTTCATTCTGATTGGCTGAGGTGATCAATCTCGATTACTTGGGTCAATCTGGTTGCTGCTATACAAGGGAGGCAGGGAGGACCATGTGTGTCTGGCACCCAAGGAGAGTCACTGAGTCATTTTTTAGTACTCCCAAGTTCCATACTGAAGATTAACGGAAAACTATATAGCAATCAAAATAAGCAGCACATCTAGGGACCCAGAGCCTCGAAGGTTCCAGTCATTCTACCGGGGAGAGAATCCTGAGCCACTGGGGTTCTGTTTGGGAAAGTAAGAAAGACATGGACTGGACAGTGGAAGAAGGAAGACAGATACTATCAGCTCCTGACCAGCTACAGACATGGGGACTGGAGAATCTAATCATTTCTTCTATCTCCCTATTTTCATGTTTTAATCCAAGTTATTGGAGCTCAACTTTACAATTTAATCTTTAGGTAATAAAATATGTGTGTTCCATGGGACTGTAACTAAATTTGAAGAGTAATGAACAGAGCCAGTTGTAGATACAATGCCTCTTCTTGGGCCCCTGTATCTTCTCGTTTTAGGGATAGTTGAGAACACCTTCCCTCCTAAGATGGATAGCCACATATTATTAGGTGGAAAGCTTGAGTTGTGTGGTTTATGTGTGAGCTGTGTAGAGGGTGCATTTGAAAACAAACTAGTCACATGCGTTGACAGTGCCCAGTGTCCATTTACTGTCTCTCTGCTTCAATGGCACCCTTCAGCTCCTGCTGTGAAAACGGATGGAATTCAGGCTTTCCCAAAGTGAATTGATATTAAGATTTCTCAGTAGAGGGCACTAGAGGGGCACTGAAGGAAGGTTCTTTCTGGTTCCAGTTGCTGGGTTTTGCTTTTCTTGCTCCTGCTACGTTGCCCATCAGCCAGGTGTCTGTTTGGAGGCGTCCTCTCAGTTCCAGCTGAGTGGAGTCCAGGGCCCAAGTTACTATGATCCTCCTGACAGACTGGGCTTCGGTCTTTTGACTGCAGAGGGCCCCAACTCCTCCTGGGTGCCAGCCCCTGGTTGGACTGGCTTACACCCCAGAGATTTGTTTCCTGGTCACCAGGTCACTGTGGACAAGCTTAAGCCCCAACAGACAAGCAAAGCCCTCTGCTGTCCAGGAGGCTGCAGCCACACCTTCTCCAGGGAGGAAGCCATCTTGGGAAAAAGGCCCCTCCAAATCTTGTCCTTCCTTGGGGCCTATCCCTCAACCCTTAGGTATAGTTTTTTGTTTTCTTTACATCTTTATTGTTATTCTCCTGTAATAATAAAATAATTTTTAATAGTAAGCGTACTTTTTTCTGTCTCCTGATTGGACTCACACTGTCATGCAGGCTGACAATGAAGAGAAGCCCCAGAAGCCAGGCAGCTAGTGCAGCCACCAGTCAGCTCCAATCAAAACAGGAAGTAAGAGGGCTCCAAAAAGGGATGTCTCAGAACAAAATGGCAACTGATGGCTATTCACATTTGATAGAAAATTTAACTGAAAGTCTATGAGGGCATAGAAAAATTTATCTACACATATATGGCATCATAAAAAATGAAAATTTATGTGATTATGTGGAAAATTATATGGAGAGGCTGTGGAGAAAATGAGAAGAACTGGTGAAAGGCACATAAAATACCTAAGAAAAGGAAAGCGATGCAATCGTGAAATTCAGAATTAACAATTATAAAAGAAAGAAAGATACTGGGTTCAGTGGCTCACACCTGTAATCCTAACACTCTGGGAGGGGAAGGCAAGTGGAGTTCAAGACCAGCCTAAGCAAGAGCAAGACTCTTTCTCTAAAACACTAATTGGGGAAGAGGGGCAAGATGGCCAACTGGATGCAGCCTCTGACATAGGCTTCTGTTCAGAGAGAAGGATAATGTCCAGAGGGTATCCAATTGAGCTGAAGACAGGAAGACCAGACAAGAGACAAGATAGATAACTACAGGTCACCCTTGCTGAGGCAAGCTGCTATTCCAAGACAACGATCTCCAGGTACAAAACTCAACCAAAAGGAAAAATGCCTGACCCCCTCCCACAAGAAAGCTGTGGGTTCTTTTTTTCCTTTTCCTTTCACTATTCGTTTGATCCTGTGGGATTTCTATAGGCAAGTAGTGAACTTAGGACCTCTTGTCTCAACCCAGGGGTGAGAGCCAGGGGTGAGAGGAAGTGGGGACTTCTTCCTCCAGAGGGACCTTGCGGTGACTCTGATCATTCTCTTAGCAGGCAGAAAAACTTAACTTACATTTTCCCTGCCATTCTGAACTTTCAGCCCACCCTTCCCCCCAACCAGATAAACCAGATCCCTAACCACTGTAGAGACTGAGGGAGGAGGTTCATGAGTAGCACTCCCCTCCCCTAGCATGCCTGAATGAGTACCTCACCCCCTGCCTGGTTGGTCCCCCACTTTCTCCCTCTCTCCAAGCCACACTGTGGCCCAGGTGCCCTCCCTGCCTCTGCACCACACCCCGCCCACCCAGAGACTGCCAAGGCATCGTGCTGCACTCGCACCCCACCTGCCCGAAGGCCTCCAAGGCCAGCACTGAGCCCCACCCACCTAGAGACTGCCAAGGTCGGCACTACACCCTGCCCACCCAGAGACCACTGAGGCCTCGCGCTGTGCCCACGGCCCGCCCACCTGAAGACCATCGAGGCCTCACACTGCGCCTCACCCACCCAGACTGGTGAGGCTGCATGGGATTCCACCAAGGCCACATGCTGCACCCTGCCCATCCCGAGACCACTGAAGCTGTGCGCTGCATCTGCCCTGCCTCTGCACAAGGCCCCTGCCCGACCAGAATTGCCAGTGGAGTAGTGTTCCTGCTGAAGTCACTGGGTACTACATACTGCCAGAATCCATGTAGTGTACCCTGACCTGCTGCCAGATCCATATGTAGCAGGCTGCTAGAGCTGCTCTTACAGCCAGAATTCTCTGGCTTTGGCAGTGGTAGTAGAACAGTGCAGGGGCACTTCCCACAAAGATCCAGCAACAATAGAGTGATCATGCTGGGGTCCAATCTTGGAGAAACACACCCCCAACTCTGTGCACTGCCAGAGAAAACTAGAACTCACTCTATAGGGATACTGGTACTGCAGAGAGTCAGGGACAAAGGCGCAGTGGCTGAGGGAGATAAGCATTTGCAGGCCTGGTACCCCCAGGATTAGACTGAGCCCAAGTGAAACACTCGCTAGTGGCAATTGAACACCCCAAGGTAGGCAGGCACCATCTTCCACAGCTGGCTTGTAGCTGAGGGCAGTGGCTGGGCCTTGGGGGCATTGAACTTCCTTTGACTCTGACAGGCCCTAAGCCCTGGCACTTCGCATTATTGGAGGAAACAGGACTGCAGCCCTGTGGGGTCACCAGTGATTCAGCATGAAAAAGGAACAAAGTGGAGAAAGAGACTCAGCCCCCTGGTCCTACTGTGCTACCGGGTGGGCCTTTCTGACTATAGAGAACTGAAGAGAGCCAAATCTGAGCAGTCAGTAGACCTCTGCTATCTAGCTGCTGGAGACCTTTCAAACTCTCCCACCTGAGAGTTCGTACTGACAGAGTTAATTGGTTCGGAACCCCTAACTTGGGACAATCACCCAAGGACCATCTAGGGGGATACCCTGGTTGTGTAGTAAGAGGAAGGGTCGATTTTCCCATTCCAGTTGTTGTCTGGGGAGGTGGGGTTTCTTAATTGCTTTTATTTCTTCACAGCTAAAACTTCAGCAGAGTCACTGATCCACCAGGATCAGACAAGAACCAGTTAAATATAAGACTGAGCCACCTAACCCCACCAGACCAAGCAGGTTTCCCCAGCCTCAAACTGTAATACTGTACAGGTCCTTTGCAAAGCTAAAGGGAAAAAAGCTGCAGTCATCAGTCCCAGATCCTTAACAAAGGGCTGGTTAACCACAACCCCAGGAAACTCTAATCCAATCTCACCTTACCAGACCACCTAGCCAACAGTGAAAAACAATCATGAGGGGGACTCAGCAGAAAAACTCTGGCAACATGAACAATCAGAATAGATCAACTTCTCCAAGAAATGATAAAGCAGCTACAGTACAAGATCCTATTCCCAAACAAATGGCTGAGATGACAGAAATCAAGTTCAGAATTTGGATAGCAAATAGGATCAACAAAATGGAGGAAATGATGAAATTAGAATTTAAAGCAGAAATTCAAAAGATGTCTCAAGAATTTAATGAATGTAAAGACAAAATCACCAAAGATTTTGACACATTAAATCAAGAATTTGCAGCCCTCACAGATCTAAAAAATACAGTAGAATCCCTCAATAACGAATGGACCAGGCAGAAGAAAGAATCTCCAATATTGAAGACAAAGCTTTTGAACGTTCCAAACACTCAGAGAGGAAAAAAAAGTGGAAAACAAAAACGGATCATTCTCTCAGAGAGTTCTGTTGATAATTCGAAGATGTCTAATATTTGCCTTATAGGAATACCTGAAAGTGATGAGTTTGCTACAAAGAATACAGATGTTTTGCTTCATGAAATAATTAAAGAGAATTTTCCAGACATGCCCAGAGATTCTGAAATTCAGATAGCAGACAGTTTCAGAACACTGGCATGACTCAACCCAAATAAGAATTCTCATAGACACATTATAATTACTTTCACTAAAGTTAATATGAAGGAGAAAATTCTAAAAGCTGTAAGAAGTAAGAAAACCATTACATACAAGGGGAAGAGCATTAGAATGACTGCAGGTCTCTCCACTGAAACCTTTCAAGCTAGAAGAGAGTGGTCATCAACCTTTAATCTCCTTAAACAAAATAACTTTCAACCAGGGATCCTGTATCCAGCTAAAATGAGTTTCATCTATGATGGAGAAATTAAATACTTTAATGACATTCACATGTTGAAGAAATTTGCCATAACTAAACCAGCTCTTCAGGAAATTCTCAGACCTATCCTCCATAATGAACAACACAATCCTCCACCAGCAAAGTAAAATCACTCTGAAACTTTTGATCAAATTCTAACTTCCATAGTGGCAAAAGGATTAAAAATGTCCACTGAACTTTCAAAAAACTCGATACCCAAAACTCTATCGGGTTTATCATTACTCTCAATTAATGTGAATGGCTTAAATGGCCCTCTAAAGAGACACAGGGTGGCTGACTGGATACAAAAACTCAGGCCAGACATCTGTTGCATTCAATAATCTCACCTTACCTTAAAAGATAAATATAGACTCAGGGTGAAGGGATGGTCATCTATAATTCAGGCAAATGGAAATCAGAAATAAGCAGGTGTTGCATTTTTATTTGCAGATACAATAGGTTTTAAACCAATCAAAGTAAGAAAAGACAGTGATTGTCACTTGTTATTTGTTAAGGGCAACACTCAACATGATGAGATTTCAATTATCAACATCTATGCACCCAACCAGAATGCGCCTCAATTTATAAGAGAAACTCTAACTGACATGAGCAATTTTATTTCCCCCAGCACTATAAGTGTTGGATAGATCCTCAAAAAAGAAGCTAAGAAAAGAAATTTTAGAATTAAACTTAACCCTTCAAGATTTGCATCTAATAGACATCTATAAAACATTTCATCCTAACAAAACCGAATACACATTCTTCTCATCAGCCCATGGATCATCCTCCAAAATTGATCACATTTTAGCTCACAAGTGTAACCTCAGCAAATTTAAAAGAATAGGAATAATTCCTTGTATTTTCTCGGACCACCACGGAATAAAAGTTGAACTCAGTAACAACAAGAATCTTTGCACATATACAAAAACATGAAAACTAAATAATCTCATGCTGAATGATAGCTGGGTCATAGATGAGATTAAGAAGGAAGTTACCAAATTTTTGGAACAAAACAATAATGAAGAAACTAACTATCAGAGCTTCTGGGATACAGCAAAGGCAGTCCTAAGAGGAAAATTTATAGTGTTGCAAGCCTTCCTCAAGAGAACAGACAGAGAGGAAGTCAATAACTTAATAAATCGTCTCGAGCAACTGGAAAAGGAAGAACTTTCCAACCCTAAACCCAGCAGAAGAAAAGAAATAACTACAATTAGAGCAGAACTTAATGAAATTGAAAACAAAAGAATCATACAACAGATCAACCAATCAAAGTGTTGGTTTTTTGAAAAGGTCAATAAAATAGATAAACCGTTAGCTAACCTAACCAGAAGCAGAAGAGTAAAATCCCTAATTTCATCAATCAGAAATGATAAAGGCCAATTAAAAAGACTCCACAGAAATTCAGCAAATCCTTAATGAATACAACATAAAACTCTACTCTCAGAAGTATGAAAATCTGAAGGAAATAGATCAATACTTGGAAACATGTCACCCCCCCAGACTTAGCAAGAAAGAAGTGGAAATGTTGAAAAGCCTATAACAAGCTCTGAAATAGTATCAACTATAAAAAATCTCCACAAAAAGAAAAGCCCGGGACCAGATGGCTTCACGTCAGAATTCTACAAAACCTTTAAAGAACAAGTACCTATATTACTTAATCTTTTCCAAAACATAGAAAAAGAAGGAACACTTCCCAACTCATTCTATAAAGTGAATATCACCCTGATACCCAAACCAGGAAAAGGCCCAACAAGAAAAGAAAATTATAGACCAATATCTCTAATGAATATTCATGCAAAATATTCAATAAGATCCTAGCAAACAGAATCCAACAACAGATCAAACAAATTATACACCACGACCAGGTGGGTTTCATCCCAGGGACCCAAGGATGGTTCAATATACGTAAATCCATAAATATAATACATCACATAAACAAATTAAAAAACAAAGACCAAATGATTCTCTCAATTGATGCAGAAAAAGCTTTTGACAATATCTAGCATCCTTTCTTGATCAGAATGCTTAAGAAAATAGGTAAGGGATGGAACAATCCAAGATGGCGGCCAAGTAACAGCTCCCCTACAACAGGGCACCATGAGTCTGGGGAGATAACACTCCAGGCATCTCTGGCTGGTGGGATCTGCCTATAATCATCCCTTTGAGGGTACAGGGAGTCAGCAAGGGACTTCTGGACCACAAGAGGAGGACAAAAACAGAGGAAAACTGGCAAGTGGTTGCGTGTATCCGATCGACCTAATCCTGTCAGCAGCCGTGAGTACAAGCAGCAGTGAGACTGCAAATCAGAGAGACCTTACCTGTGAACTGTTTTGGTGTTTTTGGACTTGGCACTCAGTTGAACTGCCTTGGGGAGAGCTTGAGCAGGAGTGTGGAGAAATTTGGGCATTGTCTGGGGCCAAGGAAGGTGAAGGGAGGGGGGAGGTTAGGGTGGAGGGAGGGTAGTGGGCAGGGCCACACCTACAGTGCATCTTAGAATGGGTACAGGTGAAACTTACTAAAGGCAGAATACAAATGTCTACATACAGTAACTAAGAAAATGCCATGAAGGCTACATTGAACAGTTTGATGAGAATATTTCAGATTGTATATGAAACCAGCACATTGTACCCCTTGATTGCACTAATGTACACAGCTATGATTTAACAATAAAAAAAAATAAATTAAAAAAAAGAAAATTGGTATAGAAGGAACATTTCTTAAACTGATAGAGGCCATCTACAGCAAACCCACAGCCAATATCATAGTGAATGGAATAAAATTGAAAACATTTCCACTCAGATCAGGAACCAGGCAAGGATGCCCACTGTCTCCACTCCATTGTATTGGAAGTCTTAGCCACCACAATCAGGCAAGAAAAGGCAATTAAGGGCATCCAAATAGGACCAGAGGAGATTAAATTGTCACTCTTCACAGATGATATGATTATATATCTGGAAAACCCCAGGGTATCAACTACAAAACGCCTAGAAGTGATCAAGGAATATAGTAACGCCTCAGGATACAAAATTAACACTCATAAATCTGTATCCTTTATATACACCAACAATAGTCAAGGGGAAAAAACAATCAAAGATTCTATTCCCTTTACAATAGTGCCAAAGAAGATGAAATATCTGGGAGTGTATCTAACTAAGTACATGAAAGATCTCTATAAAGAGAACTATGAAACTCTGAGAAAAGAAATAGCTGAAGATGTTAACAAATGGAAAAATATACCATGCTCATGGCTGGGAAGAATCAACATTGTTAAAATTTCTATACTACCTAAAGCAATTTACGGATTTAACATAATCCCTATTAAAGCACCTCTCTCATATTTTAAAGACCTGGAAAAATTAGTACTTCATTTGATATGGAAACAGAAAAAACCTCAAACAGCCAAGACATTACTCAGAAGTAAAAACAAATCGGGAGGAATCATGCTTCCAGACTTCAGACTTTATTATAAATCGATAATGATCAAAACAGCATGGTACTGGCACAAAAACAGAGAGGTAGATGTATGGAACAGAATTTAAGACCAAGAGGTGAACCCAGACACTTATCATCATTTGATTTTCAATAAGCCTATTAAAAATATAAATTGGGAGAAAGATTCCCTATTCAATAAATGATGCTGGGATGGCAACTTGTAGAAGACTGAAACTGGACCCACACCTTTCTCCTCTAACAAAAATTGACTCTCACTGGTTAAAGGACTTAAACTTAAGACATGAAACTATAAATATTCTTAGAGAGAGTGCAGGGGAAACACTTGAGAAAATTGGCCTGGGAGAATACTTCATGAGGAAGACACCCTGGGCAATTGAAGCAACATCAAAAATACATTACTGGGATCTGATCAAATTAAAAAGCTTCTGCACGGCCAAGAACACACTAAGTAAAGCAAATAGACATCCCTCAGAATGGGGGAGGATTTTTGCAAGTTATGCTACCGACAAAGGTCTAATAACCAGAATCCACAAAGAACTCAAACTTATTACTAAGCAAAAAACAAGTGATCCCATTTCATTGTTGGCAAGAGACATGAACAGAAGCTTCTCTAAAGAAGACAGGTGCATGGCCTACAGACGCATGAAAAAATGCTCACCACCTTTAATCAGCAGAGAAATGCAAACCAAAACTACTCTGAGATACCATCTAACTCCAGTAAGAGTAGCCTACATCACAAAATCCCAAAACAACAGATGTTGGCATGGATGTGGAGAAGAGGGAACACATCTGCACTGCTGGTGGGAATGCAAAGTAGTACATGCCTTCTGGAAGAAAGTTTGGAGAACACTCAGAGATCTAAATGTAGACCTGCCGTTTGATCCTGCAATTCCTCTACTAGGTGTATACCCAAAGGACCAAAAATCATTTGGCAATAAAGATATTCGCACCAGATTGTTCACTGCAGCTCAATTCATAATTGCCAAGTCATGGAAGAAGCCCAAGTGCCCTTCAACTCATGAATGGATTAATAAATTGTGGTATATATATACCATGGAATATTATGCAGCAGTAAAAAAAATGGAGACTTTACCTCATTTATGTTTACATGGATGGAGCTGGAAAATATTCTTCTTAGCAAAGTATCTCAGGAATGGAAAAAAAAGTATCTAATGTACTCAGTACTACTGTGAAACCAATTTATAATAACTCACACTTGCACATGAAAAATGAAACAACTTTAGGCTTTGATGAAAGAGGGAAGGGGATGGGGAGGGTTGGGGAGGGGGGTGGGAGGAATAGTAGGGGGATCACAACTATGGAGCACTTTGCAAGTACAAGTTGGTTCTAACATGTGTAGAACACAAATGTCCTAATGCTATAATTGGGTAAATGAGATGAAAGCTATGCTGATTAGTATGATGTAAGCACTCCAATTTGTACAAATAATCAACACATTGAAATGGGCATAAATGTATTCATGATCTATGTACAAAAGACCTAATAAAAAATCAAAATAAATAAATAAAACTACAAGTGAAAAAAAAAAAAACACTAGTTGGACATTGTGGTGGGCACCTGTAGTTCCAGCTACTCAGGAGGCTGAGGCAAGATAATCCCGTGAGCCCAAGAGTTTGAGGTTGCTGTGAGCTATGATGCCATGGCATGCTACCAAGGGTGACAAAGTAAGACTCTGTAAAAAAAAAAAAAAAAAAAAGGAAAGAAAGAAAGTTGGGTGAATGTGTAATTGTGTAGTTAGTATTAATTAAAATGATTTCATCAAATTTGTGATAGACTTGTGATTGAAAGGTAAGGGCTAACAAACAAAGATGGACTTAGGCTGGTATAAGAAGTTAAGTAATTATGCAGTTCCAGATTACCTTGTAAGAAAAAGGGATATTACCAAAGAAGAAGCCTGCCGGTCCAGGAGGCATATCACTGAGCTGTACAATTGATGAGAACATGGCTGAGGTCATGCACAAATATAAGAGAACAGTCCAGATACATAAGAAAAACAGCAGGAAGCAAAAGGCCAGAGTAAGCTAAGGCTTGTAAAAAATATATACATATAAAGCTAAGGCAAAGCAAAGGACTTTTAAAATTTGTTTTGTTCTGTTTGATACATACACCGAGGCTGGTGGGTTCAAGTGCTGCCCGAGCCTGGTAAACAACAATGACAACTGCAACCAAAAAATAGCTAGGCATTGTGGCAGGTGCTTATAGTCCCAGCTACCTGGGAGGCTGAGGCAAGAGAATCACTTAAGCCCAAGAGTTTGAGGTTGCTGTGAGCTGTGACGTCAGGGCACTCTGCCCAGGGCGACATAGCGAGACTCTGTCTCAAAAAAAAACAACAAAACAAAACAAAACAAAAAAAACTGCATCTTTTTATGACTGAATAGTATCCCATGGCATACATAATACCACAATGTATTAATCTATTCATGTGTTGAAAGGCATCTGGGTTGTTTCCACATCTTTGCAGTTGTGAATTATGCTGCTATAAACATTTGAGTGCAAATAACCTTATAAGTAAAAAATTGTCTTTTTTCCTTTGGGCAAATACCTAGTAACGAGATTGCAGGATCAAATAGTAGGTCTGCTTTAGTTCTTTGAGGAATCTCTGTATGTCTTTTCATAGAAGCTGTATGAGTTTGCAGTCCCACCAGCAGGGCAGGAGTGTTCCCTTCTCTCTGCATCCACACCAGCATCTGTTACTTTGGAACTTTCTGATGTGGGCTTATCTTGCTGGGTGATATCACATTAGGTGATATCACAAAGTGGTTTTAATTTGCATTTTTCTGATGACTAGTGATGAGTATTTTTTCACAAGTTTGTTGGTTGTTTATCTGTCTTAATAAGAAAAGTTTCTGTTCATGTTCTTTGCACGATTTTTAATGGGGTTTTGATCTTTTCTTGTTGATTTGCTTGAGTTCTTTATGGATTCTGGTTTTTAGCCCTTTGTCAGATTCATAGCAGGCAAATATCTTTACTCATTCTGAAGGTTGTCTCTTTGCTTTGTTGATTGGGTTCCTGGCTGTGCAGAGCTTTTTAACTTCAGCAGGTCCCATTTACTTATTTTTCTTTTTGCTGTGATTGCCAGTGAGGTTTTCTTCATAAATTTTTTCTCTAGGCCAACAAAATTAAGAGATTTTCATATACTTTCTTCCAAGGATTTTACAGTTCTGTGTCTTAGATTTAAATATTTTATCTCTTATGTGTTAATTTGTATTAACGTTGAGAGATGTAAGTCCAGTTTCAATCTTTTACATGTGGCTAACCAGTTCTCCCAGCACAATTTATTAAAAAGGAATTCTTTCAACAGTGTATGTTTTTGTTTGCTTTGTCAAAGAGCAGATGATGATAGGGGACTGATTTAATCTCTAGATTCTCCATTATGTTCCATAAGTATGCATCTCCATTTTTATGCCAGTATCATGCCACTTTGATCAGTATAGCCTTGTAGGTTAACCCAAGGTCTGCTAAAGTGATGCCTCCAGATTTGTTCTTATTTTGTAGAATTACATTGATAGTTGTGGGGGGTTTTTCCTGGTTTTATAGGAAATGTACAACTATTTTTTCAAGATTTGCAAAGTATGACATTGTTATTTTAATGAGGATTGCATTAAATCTGTAGATAGCTTTGAGTAGTGTAGACATTTTAAGAATGTTGATTCTTTCAAGCTATGAGCATTATATGTTCTTCCATCTGTTAATGTCCCCTGAGATTTCTTTTCTTTTCTTATTTTTTTTGTGGGGGGCAGTATTTATGGTTTTATTTAAACATAAATAGAATGTGCACGTCAGCTGTCTATTCATTTTCTTCGCTGCGCAGCCTGGCATTGGGATTGGTGACTCTAATGGCCAACTGGGCTACTCTTTCCACAATGGCTTTGCAGTTCTTAGAAGAAACGTTGTGAGCAATCTCTGCACAGTAAGATATATTGCACATCAGCAGCACTGCCAGCTCCTTGACGTTGTGGATGAGGAACTTCCAGAAACCACTGGGCAGAGTAAGCTTTGTTTTTTTGTTGCTCCTGTAACCAATGTTGGGCATCAAGATCTGCCCTTGAATCTTCTCTGAACCCTGTTGTCAGTACCTCTGGGTTTCCACCAGTTATGCTTAATTTTGACATACTGGTCTGACTAATGCTGGCTAAACTTCTTTGTCCTCTTTTTGATGATCTTCAGCTTCACAAGGGGTCTGAGGGCAGCTGTGATGCCAAATAGGAGATGGCCCCTCTGCAATTTCTTATCTCAACATTTTATAGTTCTCTCTATAGAGACCCTTCACATCCTTTGTTAGATATATTGAAAGGTATTTCATTTTCTTTGATGCTACTGTGAGGGTATTGTGTCTTTGATTTGATTCTCAGGTTGACGGTTACTTGCATATCTGAAGGCTCCTGATTTCTGAACATTGATTTTATATCTTGAGACATCGCTGTATTTCTTTGTCAATTCTTTATCAACCACAATCAATTTTGTGGTTGAGTTCTTGGTGTTTTCTAGGTACAAAAACAACAAGCAATGTTTTGTCCTCCTCTGTCCCCATTTGGATACCCTTGATATCCTTCTTTTGTCTGATTACATTGGCTAGGACTTCTACCACTATGCTGAATAGTAATGGCAGTAGTGGACATCCTTGTGTGGTTCCAGTTCTAAGCAGGGATGCTTTCAGTTTTACTCCATTCAGAATGATGCTGGCTGTGGGTTTGTTGTAGATGACATTTATCGGTTTAAAGAATGTCCTATTCGTGCCAATTTTCCTATGTATTCTTACCAAAAAAAGGATGCTGGGTTTTGTTGAATACTTTTTCTGCACCTGTTGAGAGGATCATATGGTATTAATTTTTACTTTTGTTTATGTGATGAACTACATTTATAGATTTGCCTATATTGAACAAGACTTGCATCCCTGGGATGAAGCCAACTTGGTCATGCTGAATTTTTTTTGTATGTGTAGCTGAATTCTGTTTGCTAAGATTTTATTTAGTATTTCTGAATCAATATTTGTTAATGATATTGGTCTGTAGTTTTCTTTTTGTGTGTGTTCTTTCCTGATTTTGATATCAGGGTGATATTTGCTTAATAGAAGGAGTTAGGGAGGGTTCCTTTCTGCCTTTCCAGGTGTTTCTGGAATATAGGTACAAGTTCTTTGAATGTATGGTAAGTTTTTGGTGTGAAACCATCTGGTCTAGAACTTCTCGTTAGAAGCTTTTTATTGTTTTTTTCACTTTCAGTGCTTGATATTGGTCTGTTAAAGAGTTCTATTTCTTCTTGGTTTTGCCTAGGGAGGTAGTGTGATTCCAGGAATTTTTCCATTTTCTCCGCATTTTCCAATTTTTGAGCATGGAGACTTTTGTGGTATTTAATGATGACACTTAATATTTCTGTAATATCTTGTTATTGCCTCATTTTTGTTTCTGATTGAACTTGTTAGAGATCTTACTTTTCTGTTTCTGGTTAATCTGGCCAAGGGTTTATCAATTTTATTAATCTTTTTAATAACAAACTTTTACTTTTGTTAATTTTCTGAATAATTCTTTTCTTTTTCAATTTAATTTATTTCTGTTTCAAGTTTTCCAGTTCCTTAAGATAATTCATTATATTGTTGATTCATGCTCTTTCAGACTTCTGGATGTATTTAATGTGATTAATTTACCTCTTAGGACTGTTTTTTCAGTATCCCACAGGTTTTAATAGCTTGTGACCTCACTGTCACTGTGTTCAAGGAACCTAATGATTCCTTCTTTACCTCCTTCTTTACCCGGCTTTGTTAGCAAGAGGTTGCTTAGTTTCTATGACTTTGTGTAGGGGTGAGGGCTTCCATTGAAATTGAGTTCTACTTTAATTCCATGGTGGTCTATAAAGATACAAGGCATAATTTCTATTACTTTAAATTTCTTGAGGTTTGATTTTTGACCTAGGATATGATAGATCTTAGAAAATGATCCATGTCCTGATGAAAAGAAGGTATATTCCATAGTACTGGGGCAAAATGTTCTGTATATGTCTGTTAAGTCCATTTGTTCTGGAGTTATATTTAAGTCCAACATTTATTTGTTTAGCTTCTGCTTAGAGGATCTCTGTCAGTGGGGTGTTGAAGTCCATGGCTATTATGGGATTGCACAGACCAAGTAGGGTTTGCACTATACATCTGAGAGCATTTAAGTTGGGTACATAATAAATACTTAGGATTAAAGTATCTTCTTGTTGTTGGGTGGCACCTGTGGCTCAAAGGAGTAGGGTGCCAGCCCCATATACCAGAGGTGGTAGGTTCAAACTTAGCCCCAGCCAAAAACTTCAAAAAAAAAAAAAATAAGTATCTACTTGTTGGATTTTCCCTTGACCAAAATGTAGTGTCCATCTTTGTCTTTCTATGTACTTGTTGCTTTAAAGTCAATAGTATCTGCAATAAGAATTCCAATTCCCACTTTCTTTTGGTTTCCATTTGTATGAAATATTGTTTTTCAACCCTTCACCCTGAGTCTTGATTGGGGGTTAGATGCATTTCCTGAAGACAGAAAATACTTGGCTGGCATTTTGTTTTTTACCTGGTCAGTCAATCTGTGTCTCCTCAGTGGAAAATTCAAGCTGTTCATATTTATTGAAAGATTTGATACATAGGGTGAAGTTCTATTTGTCTTGCTGTGTGGAGGTTTATTGCCTTGCTTATCACTTGGGCCACCGGGGTAGCAAGGCTTCATCCTTTAGTTTAATGTGGATTCATTTTGTTGGTTTGTGCACAATACAGGTATTTCTAAAGAGCAGGTCTCATAGTGGCAAATTTCCTCAATGTTTGCTTGTCAGTAAAAGATTTGATTTCTTCATCAAAGATAAAACTTAGTTTTGCAAGATACAGAATCCTAGGCTGGCCATTGTTTTGTTTGAGAAAATCAAAGGTAGAAGCCCACTCTCTTCTGCCTTACAAAGTTTCCATGGAAAAATCAGCTGTTGATCTGATGGGTATGCCCTTGTATGTCAGCTGCTGCTTAGACCTGGCTGCTTGCAGAATTTGCAGAATTTCTATTTCACTTTGACTTTGGCCACATTGATAAAATGTGTCTAGGAGAAGCTCTGTTTGAATTAAGTTGTCCTGGATTTTGATATCCACCTAGTTGGTGTATGTGTGAATTTTTGGCAATGCTTGGGAAATTTTCAACTATAATGTCATCACTATAGCTTCCATGGTTTAGGGTCTCTCTTCTTCTCTTTCAGAGATGCCTACAATTCATATGTTTGTACATTTCATGTAGTCTCATAATTCTCTAAGAGATTGCTCTGTTTTCACTTCTTTGCCTCTTTGAATAACTGAATTAGCTCAAGAGGCTTTTTTTTTTTTTTTTGTAGAGACAGAGTCTCACTTTATGGCCCTTGGTAGAGTGCCGTGGCATCACACAGCTCACAGCAACCTCCAACTCCTGGGCTTAAGCGATTCTCTTGCCTCAGCCTCCTGAGTAGCTGGGACTACAGGCACCCGCCAAAACACCCATCTATTTTTTGGTTGCAGTTTAGCCAGGGCCAGGTTTGAACCCTCCACCCTCGGTATATGGGGCCACAGGCGCCACCAAGAGGCTTGTTTTTAAGCTCTGAAATTCTTCTTCTCCATGGTGTAACCTGTTTTTGAAATTTTCTACTATATTTTGAAACTCCCTGAATATTTCCTCAGTTCTTTAAGATCAGTTGTATCCTTTCTAATTTTGTCCACATCCATAGAAACTTTGTCTTTAATTTCACTAATTTCTTGAGACATTTTTTGACTTCTTTCTGTTGGTTTTTCACTTTCCTTTCAATTCCCTTCATCATATTGGCTATCCATGATCTGCATTCCATTTCTGTCATCGCCATAGTTTCTTTATGGTTGGAATCTCCTATGATAGACCAATAGTGATCCCCTAGGGGAGTTGATCTGCTCTGGTTGTTCAAGTTGCCATAGGTTTTCTTCTGGTTTCTCCTTATGTGTAGTTTCTCTCCTCCTTCTCTTTGTTCTTCTTTAACATTGGGCTTTTGGGTTAAAATTACCCTTCTCAAGCTTTCTGAGGGTGATTTCAAAGGAGCCACCACATGACTCTGCCACAGATCTCTGCCATGATTTGAATATTTGTATTCTCCAAACCTGTATCAGCTCAGTAGTTTCAGGTTCAGAATTTTGGTGTGTTTCAGGCAGGATGGGTACTCAAATTATTCTCAAACTGACCCCTTCTCTGTACAAAAAAATGGGGGGGAATCTAGACAGCCACATAGTGGTAGTGTGGTATTAGAAAGAAGGCAGTATAGGCGCAGTCAGGGCACCAAAGAAGGAGGGGTCACATTCACTTGGGAATGAGGAGTCTGGAAAAACATTGTAGAAAAGTCTTGACTAAGTCTCAGGAATGGGAAGACAGTCTTCCAGTAGTCAGAGGGTGCCAGTGTACTAAGTTCAAATCTAGGCTCCACTTCAGGCTGTGTGACCTGGGGCTGGGTACACTTCACAGTTGTAGGTCAGTGTTGCCTCATCCATAATTGGGTGTAATGGATGGATTGTCAATAATAGCTAACATCTACTGAGGGCTTATGACATATCAGGTCATATGTTCTAAACATGCATTACCATTAAGAACACACTCAGTTTTTCCTCTGATCTCATAGTAACACAACAGTCATTTGTGGAGCTGTGGGCAGTTCCCTACTACCAAACAATGGATACCAGCTAGATGTCCTCTGATTCAGTTCAATTCTGGTCCTATGTTCTTGGAGATAGCCTCAGATTCTGCAGATTGAGGGCTTAATTCCCCAAACTGCCTCCTCTTCAGACATCAGTCACAAGTCCATGCTTCCAGAACTTCAAATTGACTAGCTTCAAGTTGGGATTTTCTAATTCCTTCTTTGGGTTTGATTAATTTGCTAAAGCAACTCAAAGAACTCAGGGAAATACATACTTACATTTACTTGTTTATTATAAAGGATATTATAAAGGACACAGATGAGCAGATGTACAGAGTGAGGCATGGGGATGGGGCATGGAGTTTCCATGCCCTTCCTAGTGCACCACCCTCCAGGGGCATCCACATGTTCAGCTACCCAGAAGTTTCCCAAACCTGTCTTCTTGAGCCTTTTATGAAGATTTCATTGGACAGTAGAGATCAGCAGCCATGTGAAAATGTGATTGGGCAAAAAAGAGTATGATCTAAACCCAAAAAGGCCTGTTTAGATTCTTCCTGGCCCCTGTTCAGCATTCTTCCTCCAGTATGTGGGGCAGGACCCCCACTGGAATGAAGGTCTACTGACTCATGTTCTGATTAGAGTCTTGCCATTAGTAAGTGAAAGGACAATAGAAGGTCAGAGAGAGAGATATTCTATTTCTAGAGGCCTGCTCCTGAGGCCTAAAGTGCCCCCAACATCATAAAAGGGCTTTGGGGATAATGAGCCAGGAACTGTGGATAAAAACCCATACATAAAAAGGGCTGTCCAGGAGGCAGAGACAAGATGGCTGACTGAAGCCAACTTTCCACAGAGGCTCCCATCCAGAAGGAGAGTTAAAGGACAGAAGTTTAGCAAGTAACCTGGCGGATTAGAGCTGCACCAAGAGAGAAGGTTGAAGAACCCATATCCACCCTATTGAGGTGAGCTGCAACACCAAGGATATGAACAAAAAGTACAAAATCCATCACCAAGTGGACGGGAGTTCCCTCCCCCATGGGAATGGCTCAGAGTACCCCATAAACAAACTAGCAGAGTTCAAAAGTCCTCCCATTATATTCCATGGGAGAGAACCTCTAAAAATTGGACCTAATTCCCCTACTGGGGTTCCAAAGCACTCTCCTGCCAGGCATAAAACTGTATATATTCTCTACCTACAATTCTGAGCTCCCAGCACTCCCCTCCACTCTCCCGCTGAGGTATAGAGGTCTGTCCCCCAGGAGTCCAGATTCTTGGATGATTTCTCGAGGGGTGTGGACAGGGCCTGGACAGCTGCTGCTTAGTGCTGATTCTGTGGCAAGGGAGTGAGGAGAGGACGGTCAGCTGAGGGAAACCACCCTGAAGTGGTGGTGCCCCAAGGCACAGAGCAGCAGCGTTTTGGGCAACAATAGGGCTCACCCCTGGGTATTCTGGAGTCACACTCCCTGCTTCTCTGGGCAACCAGAGGAGGCCAGGCATCTTCTCAGGTGGCAACCACTGGCAGAACAGATCTGGGAGGGAAACACAGGCCCTGTGACCAAAGGGTTTGCCAGAGATGGTAGCAGCCTTGGTGGAGTGCAGGGACTAGAAAATGCATGCACACTGCCGGCTGACTCCCAGGGCGAGGCTGACTCAGACGACCAATTTGCTGAGCCTAAGACACACCCGGCCCTCAGTGGACCATCAGCCTAGACAAAGGAGGGCAAGAGGCTAGAACTGACAGCTAACCATTCTGTGAATACAAACCTGCAGCAGCAAAGACAGAGCCTGAGACACAGGTTCTGTGAACTCAAAACAGCCTGTCTTCTGCCGAGGAATTTAGCCGGGACAGAAACAAATTCTGCAAAGTTGTTCTGTTCTGTCCGTAACATCAATCAGGGGCAGGACAGGAACCGAGTGAACACCCCCAGCACCCAAGGTTGTCAGGCCTCACATCCCCCTGCCAGATATAGGCAGAGAGCAGTGGCCTGGCTGAGGAGACATAGATCTCCTTGTGATTCAGGCAGGTGAAATGCCTGGAGTATCTGCTCATTGGAGACAACTGGGTCACAGCTCAGCAGGGTTATCAGTGACTGGGTATGACAGAGATGCAAGATGTTAGTCTGGGAGGCATCAACCTTCCCAGACTAACATATTTGCTGGGTGGATCCTCCTGACATCACAGAACACCGGAGCAAGTCATATTTGAGTTGTCAGCAGACCCCTGCAATCTAGTTGCCAGAGAACTTTTGAGCTCTTCCACCTGAGACAGGTGCTGACTGAGACAATTGATTTGGACCTTTTGAACTGAGCCAATTATCCGAGGACTATCCAAGTGGTGCCCTGGGTATGTAGTTGTAGGAAGGTTTGATTTCCCTTTCCAATTCTTGTCTGTGGGGACAGGGTGACTTAATTGCTGGTATTTCTCCACAGCTGAGACTTCAACCCAAGAGTAACTGTTTCACTAGGGTTGAACAGAGACCAGCTGAAAACAAGACAGAGCCACTTACACCCACCACACCAAACAGGTCCCAGTTTCTCAGGCCAAAGCACTGTACAGGTCCTCAGCAAAGTGCCAGGGGAAAAGTCAAACTGTGTAAAATAATCATGGAGCAGAATCAACAGAAAAACTCTGGTCACATGAATAAACAGAGTAGATCAACCCACCAAGGAAAGATATGGCAGATGTAACAGAAGATCCCATTCATAAACAGATAGCCAAGATGTCAGAAATCAAATTCAGAATTTGGATTGCAAACAAGATTAATAGAATGGAGGAAAATTTGGGATTAGAAATTCAAGGAGCAATGCAAAAGTTGGAATTAGAAATTGGAAGAGCAATTCAAAAGTTGTCTCAAGAATTCAAATTTAGAGACAAAAAAACCCAAAGATTTTGACACACTGAAGCAAGAATTTCCAATCCTCAAAGATCTGAAAAATACAGTAGAATCCCTCAGTAACAGAGTGGAACAAGCAGAAGAAAGGATTTCGGACATTGAAGACAAAGCTTTTGAACACTCTCAAAGGCTCATAGAGGAAGAGAAATGGAGGGCAAAAAGGGATTCTCTCAGAGAGCTCTGGGATAATTTGAAGAAGGCTAATATCTGCCTCGTTGGAATCACTGAAAGTGATGAAGTGGCTTCACAAGGCACAAAGGCCCTTCTCCATGAAAGTATGAAAGAGAATTTTCCAGACATGCTAAGAGATTCTGAAATTCAGATAGCAGACAGGCTGAGAACCCCAGCACAACTCAACTCAAATAAGACATCCCCCAGGCACATCATAATTAACTTCACTAAAGTTAATATGGAGGAGAAAATTCTGAAAGCAGCCAGACATAACAAATCCATTACCTACAAAGGGAAGAATATTAGAATAACTGCAGATCTCTCTGCTGAAACTTTTCAAGCCAGAAGAGGGTGGTCATAGACTTTTAATCTCCTAAAACAAAATAACTTTAAACCCCATATCCTCTATCCAGCTAAAATGAGTTTCATTTCTGATGGAGAAATTAAATACTTTAATGACATCCACATGTTGAAGAAATTTGCCATAACCAAACCAGCTCTTCAGGATATTCTCAGACCTATCCTCCATAATGACCAGCCCAATTCTCTAACACAAAAGTAAACTCACTCAGAAACTTTTCATCAAACTCCGACTTCCACAGTGGTGAAAGGATTAAAAATGTCCACTGGACTTTCAAAAAACTCAATACCCAAAATTTTACCAGCCTTATCAATAGTCATCCTTAATGTGAACAGCTCTAAAGAGGTACAGGTTGGCTGACTAGATACAAAAACTCGGGCCAGATATTTGTTGCATACAAGAATCACATCTTACCTTAAAAGATAAATATAGACTCAGGGTAAAAGGATGGTCGTCTATATTTCAGGAAAATGGTAATCAGAAAAAAGCAGGTGTTGCGATTCTATTTGCAGATACAATAGGCTTTAAACCAACAAAAGTAAGGAAGGATAAGAATGGTCACTTCATATTTGTTAAAAGTAATACTCAATATGATGAGATTTCAATTATTAATATTTATGCACCCAACCAGAATGCACCTCAATTTATAAGAGAAATTCGAACAGACACGAGCAACTTGATTTCCTCCAGCTCCATAATGGTCGGAGATTTTGACACTCCTTTGGCAGTGTTGGATAGATTTTCCAATAAGAAGTTTAGCAAATAAATTTTAGATTTAAACCTAGCCATCCAACATTTGGATTTAGCAAACATCTACAGAACATTTCATCCCAACAAAACTGAATACACATTCTTCTCATCAGCCCACAGAACATACTCCAAAATCAATCACATCTTAGGCCACAGTCTAACCTCAGTAAATTTAAAGGAATAGAAATTATTCCTTGCATCTTCCTGAACCACCATGGAATAAAAGTTGGACTCAGTAACAACAGGAATCTGCATGCTCATACAAAAACATGGAAGTTAAATAACCTTATGCTAAAGGATATCTGGGTCAGAGTTGAGATTAACAAGGAAACTGCCAAATTTTTGGAACATAATGACAACAAACACACGAATTATCAGAACATCTGGGATACTGCAAAGGCAGTGCTAAGAGGGACATTTATAGCACTGCAAGCCTTCCTCAAGAGAACAGAAAGAGAGGAAGTTAACAACTTAAAGGGACATCTCAAGTAAGTGGAAAGGGAAGAACATTTCAACTCCAAACCCAGTAGAAGAAAAGAAATAACCAAAATTAGAGCAGATTAAATAAATTAAAATAAAAGAATTATACAACAGATCAATAAATCAAAAAGTTGGTTTTTTGAAAAGGTCAATAAAATACATAAACCTTTGGCTAACCTAACCAGGAAAAAAAGAGTAAAATCTCTAATTTCATCAATAGATATGACAAAGATGAAATAACAATAGACTCCTCAGAAATTAAAAAAAATCTTTAATGAATATTACAAGAAACTTTATTCTCAGAAATATGAAAATCTGAAGGAACTTGACCAATACTTGCAAGCACCTTACCTTCCAAGACTTAGGCCAGAATCAAGGTGGAAATGTTGAACAGGCCCATATCAAGTTCTGAAATAGCAAAAAAACATACAAAATCTCCCTAAAAAGAAAAGCCTGGGACCAGATGGCTTCACATCAGAATTCTAACAAACCTTTAAAGAGGAACTAGTACCTATATTACTCAACCTGTTCCAAAATATAGAAAATGAAGAAAGAATACCCAACAAGTTCTATGAAGCAAACATCACCCTGATTCCCAAACCAGGAAAATACCCAACAAGAAAAGAAAATTATAGATGAAAATAACTAATGAATATAGATGCAAAAATATTCAACAAGACCCTAGCAAACAGAATCCAGCAACACATCAAACAAATTATACATCATGACCAACTCAGTTTTATCCCACGGTCTCAAGGCTGGTTTAATATACATAAATATATAAATATAATTCAGCATATAATCAAATTAGAAAACAAAGACCATATGATTCTCTCAATTCATGAAAAGAAAAAGCTTTTGATAATATCCAGCATCCCTTCATGATCAGAACACTTAAGAAAATTGTTACAGAAGGAACATTTCTTAAACTTATAGAGGCTATCTCTAGCAAATCCACAGCCAATATCATATTGAATGGAGTTAAATTGAAATCATTTCCACTCAGATCAGGAACCAGACAAGGCTGCCCATTGTCTCCATTGCTTTTCAACATTGTAATGGAAGTTTTAGCCATCACAATTAGGGAAGAAAAGGCAATCAAGGGTGCAATCAAGGGTATCCTTATAAGGTTAGAAGAGATCAAACGTTCGCTCTTCGCAGATGATATGATTGTATATCTGGAAAACACCAGGGGTTCTTCTACAAAACTCTTAAAAGTGATCAAGGAATACAGCAGCATCTCAGGTTACAAAATCAACATTCATAAATCAGTAGCCTTTATATATATCAACAATATCAAGCTGAAAAAACAGTTAAGGACTCTACTCCATTCACAGTAATGCCAAAGAAGATCAAATATTTGGAATTTTATATAACAAAGTATGTGAAAGATCTCTATAAAGATAACTATGAAACTCTAAGAAAAGAAATAGCTGAAAATGTTAACAAATGGAAAAACTTACCATGCTCATGGCTAGGAAGAATCAACATTGTTAAAATGTCCATACTACCCAAAGCAGTATATAATTTTAATGCAATCCCTATTAAAGCTCCACTGTCATACTTTAAAGATCTTGAAAAAATCATACTTCGTTTTATATGGAAGCAGAAAAACCTCGAATAGCCAACATATTACTCAGAAATAAAAACAAAGCAGGAGGAATCACACTACCAGACCTCAGACTGTACTATAACTCAATAGTGATCAACACAGTATGGTACTGGCACAAAAACAAAGAAGTAGATGGCTGGAACAGAATAGAGAATGAAGAAATGAATCCAGCTACTTACAATTATTTGATCTTTGACAAGCCAATTAAAAACATTCCGTGGGGAAAAGATTCCCTATTTAAAAATGGTGCTGTGCAAACTGGCTGGCAACCTGTAGAAGACTGAAACTGGACCCACACCTTTCACCATTAACTAAGATAGACTCTCACTGGATTAAAGATTTAAACCTAAGACATGAAACTATAAAAATATTAGAGGAGAGTGCAGGGAAAACTCTTGAAGAAATCGGTCTGGGCGAATATTTTATGAAAAGGACACCCCACGCAATTGAAGCAGCTTCAAAACTACACTACTGGGACCTGATCAAACTAAAAAGCTTCTGCACAGCCAAGAACACAGTAAGTAAAGCAAGCAGACAGCCCTCAGAATGGGAGAAGATATTTGTAGGTTATGTTTCCGACAAAGGTTTAATATCCAGAATCCACAGAGAACTCAAACGTATAAGCAAGAAAAGAACAAGTGATCCCATCGCAGGCTGGACAAGGGACTTGAAGAGAAACTTCTGAAGAAGACAGGCGCACGGCCTACAGACACATGAAAAAATGCTCATCATCTTTAATCATCAGAGAAATGCAAATTAAAACTACTTTGAGATATCATCTAACTCCAATAAGATTATCCCATATCACAAAATCCCAAGACCAGAGATGTTGGCGTGGATGTGGAGAAAAGGGAACATTTCTACACTGCTGGTGGGAGTGGAAATTATTACATTCCATTTGTAAAGATGTTTGGAGAACACTTAGAGATCTAAAAATAGATTTGCCATTCAATCTTATAATTACTCTACTAGGCATATACCCAGAAGACCAAAAATCACACCATAACAATTATACTTGTACCATAATGTTTATTGCAGCCCAATTCATAATTGTTAAGTCATGGAAGAAGCCCAAGTGCCCATCGATCCACGAATGGATTAATAAATTGTAGTATACATACACCATGGAGTATTATGCAGCCTTAAAGAAAGATGGAGACTTTACCTCTTTCCTGTTTACATGGATGGAGCTGTAATATATTCTTCTTAGTAAAGTATCTCAAGAATGGAAGAAAAAGTATCCAGTGTACTCAGCCCTACTATGAAACTAATTTATGGCTTTCACATGAAAGCTATAACACAGTTATAACATAAGAATAGGAGGTAAGGGGAAAGGGAGAGGAGGGATGGGAGAGGTGGGCAGAGGGATTGGTGGGATTACACCTGCAGTGCATCTTACAAGGGTATATGTGAAACTTAGTAAATGTAGAATATAAATGTCTTTACACAATAACTATGAAAATGCCAGGAAGACTATGTTAACCAGTGTGATGAAAATGTGTCAAGTGGTCTATAAAACCAGTTTATGGTGCCCCATGATTGCACTAATGTACACAGCTATGATTTAATAATAAAATAAAATTTAAGAAAAAAAGGGCTGTCTAGAAAGTACCCAGCCATTGCTATTTCTATTTTTCCTATTACATGGCTGGACAATATATACTCATGTTTGCACATATATATATCATGTTGATGAAAACAAATATGTATACATATGTATATACACACACATATCTCATATATACATATATAATATAATATGACAATTACATTTACCTAGAAGGATATTGTTATTACCCCCATTTTCAAATGGAGAGACTGAAGTTTTGGAAGTAACTTTTTCCATCACAGATACAAAGGATATAAGCTTGAGCTTATATCCTTTATATCAAGAATACATCTCTCTGCTTGAGGGATGTACACTTGAGCAGATTCAGAATCTATGCTTTCACCATATACTCCTCCAGCTTTCTAGAAAATATTTGTAATATTGCTATAGGACAGTATCTGACATACAGTAAACACTCGATAAATACTGACTGTTGCTAACATGAACGTCAGCTGTTGTTAATATTGCTGCATCACTGCTAACACTGCTCTTGCTGCTGTGATGGTTGTATCTGATCTGGAAAAAAAAAAACCCACCCACTCACCCTGGCCTGCTCAGCCACCTTATCTTGACAAATTACCAGACAGCAATGCCCTACTTTCTGCCATAACTTCATCTGTCACCACTCCAGATTTTGAGACAGGCATTTCCCTCCACATTTGCACATATGATTCGGCCCCACTTCCTCAGCAGCATTGCCTGGACTTGCCAACAAGCAGAAAACTTTCCCAAAGGATCCGTCAACTTTAAGAACAGGATCTCTTTGAAGCGGTCAATCTTCTCATAATGCTGTAGTTTGAGGTGCTTTCTTTCTGGTGAGGCTCACAACACAGGCAGCTGGCTGCAGGGCCCAAGGTGATGACTTGCTAGGGTGCTCCTTGCCCAGCTGCAGGGCCCAAGGTGATGACTTGCTAGGGTGCTCCTTGCCCAGCTGCAGGGCTCACTCTCCTGTTTCCTCCCCTTTCCTTCCCACTTTTGTGAGGATATCTATACATTTTCCATTCTGGGAATTACTATATAGGGGGGTTTAAAATTTTTACCTCTTCCTTTTAGAGATTTCTTTTTGGTGGGAGAGAGATTGGAGTGAGCCTGAAAATTAAATTAACATAAGACAAATCAACAGGAGAAAAGTGTACGGATATATTTAATACTAGTTTTATGTGGCACAGGAGCCTTCATAAGGAAATGAAGACTCAAAGTTGCAGTTAGAGCCAGACACATGTATGCTGAGTTGGACAAAGAGTAGTAAACTGTGAAACAGCTAAGTCTCAGACCAGGGCAGAGAAGTGACTAGAGAGATAAGCTTAGTTGAGCAAGGTTTGTTTGTACAGATCTCCCTCAACTTCAACTTTCGGTCCTTGGTGATAAGAATGACAATTTCCTTTTGGTAAAGAGAGGAAATCTTTCGCATGGAATTTCCTCTTCTGGTTTTAAGGAAGAAAATGAAGGTCAGGGGGAGCTCCTATCCAGCTCAAACCAATTAAGACCACTGACCCTTCAAATGGCCTGCATGAATGCCCAAGAGTGACCTTTTGATGTTGGAGGGCAAAAAACTCCTCTCTAAGATCCTTCTAATGCCACCATTTCTGAGTATGTGTCTCATTAAGAGCCATGTAGCACAATTAGTCTGAGCAGAAGCCCCAACCTTTCCCATTTGCCAGTCATCTTTCCCACACTTTAGACCACCCGCTTCCTATCCTATAAATAATGTCAAACCGTATTTTCAAGGAGACAGATTGAGACCTGTTCTCCTGCTTCCTCACTTGGCTGCCTCATCAATAAAACCTTTCTCTTTTGCAAAACACCATCTTCACAAGGGTTGGCTCACTGCATGTGGGCAGAATAGTCCTGGTCTAGTGTCAGGTAGAGTCCTGATCTAACTTCAGCATAAAAACCTGGAAAGCAGCTTCCATGTTATAACTTCTTACATAAAGCAGAACTTTGGCATTTTAATGGTAAGTAATCCCAGACTTTCATTTTTAAATGAGGCTCAATAAAGTTATTTTTATTTGGGGGTAAAAAATTGGTTGACTTTAAAGCGAGTGCTTAAAATAAGCTATAGGTAGTAACTTCAATTGTCCATGGAACCCACGACCTGGGAGAGGGGAGACCTGGTACCATCAAGCTGAGTTCATGCCAGGATATCCTCCAGAGACCTGGCAGGCAGGGCTGTGGCATAACTAATCTGGGTACATTTAAAGAAAGCAAGTGGCAGTATAAGAGGAAAGGAGGGACAGACTGTGTTGGTGATTCTTTCTGGGTACTTCTAAGACCATTGGATGCCATCTAGAAACAGATGTAAGTGGAACTGACTGGTGTTAATCTCTACTGGACACACCCTCCATTCCCAGCGCCCTCTCCAGATAAATGACTCAGGGGACTGTGAGAGCCTTTTTATGTTGAAATGTGTCGGGCTTCAGTATGAGGGGAATGATGGTTTCAGAGGTTGTACCCTCACGTGACTGCCTTCTCAGGAGATCCAAGATTTCTCAGAAAAATCTCTTTGGCTTGAGGGACAAATTTCCTGTTATCACACCCACAACTTTGTCCATGTCACCTTGAAAAAGTATGTAGATTTACTGATCAACACCATCTCGCAGTTAGCAATACCCTTTAGCTTGGGTGTGGCCAGCAGTATTTGGTACTCGATTCTCTGTGCATTCTCCTGGATGTGAAATTCCTATTTTCCAGTCCAATGATGCATGCTATCACTGTGAAGAAATGTTTCCCGTAGCCATGACTGGCAGGCTAACCCACCTAAGTGACAAGGTGACTGTACTCTGAAGCTGGCAGGTGCTATGCCCATTACCTAGCACTGTGGGGTCCCCCTCTGAGAATGCCCCTGGGGGCAGCCCCTTGCTGAGGGCTTCTGAGAGACTAGAGTGAAGGTTTGGGATCAGGATCCTCTGGGTCAGCCCATAGTATGTGGTGGTGAAAATGGAAAAATTGAGGTGGTTCAGGCCTGGCTTGTTAGGGAAACTTCAAGTCCATTTCAAAAAGGGGACAAAATGCTTCTAAGGGAGTTTCTCAACCTTCCTTCACCCCTGAAATTTCAAAATGGCAGGTGAAAGGAAGCCACTTTAGGCTGGAAGAAGGTCCAAGACAGAGGCACTCAGGGGCAGCGAGCAGGGAGCAGCAGTCAGTGAGAGCAGCACTCCAGTGGGGGCTGCAGACAGAACAGGGCAGTCTCCAGAACCCCTGGACCAACCCTGCTCTGCCTCTTTTCTTGTTTGCCATTCTCAAGAAAATCATATGTCATGCTGGGAAAGCCCTAGACTGAGATAGGGAGACTCTTCCCTGAACAGCCTGGGCCTTTCTCCCATCCCTCCCGGGGAACATACCGTTACAGCCTGGCCAGGTTCCTTGCCCACTGCCACAGCAGAAGCCTGAGCCCGGAGACCACAGGGTGTGGCAGAGAAAGAGTTCACTCACTACTGCAGGATACCAACCCAGAAGACAGGAAGTTTTCTCAAGTCTGTCTCCCCAAGAATTTGGGGGCTAATGCTTTTAACAGTAGTGCTAGGGAATTGGGCCTGCTGATTGGCTGGGGATGAACTGAACTCATAGGGTTGGGAAGCAGACGTCGTCTTTTTGGCTAAGGCAGTTCCCAGGTAGAGGGTTTCAACCCTGTTGATTCAGTCCCCACACACAGCTGCCAGTCTTGTTCATGTCAGTTGGTCCCCCAATGTAGAGTCTGGAAGATATCTCAAAATTGGTTATAGGTTTTACAATAGTGATGTCATCTGTAGAACCAACTGAGAAAGTCACAAGCTTTACAGTATCAAGAATACAAGACTCCTAAGCAGTTATAGGAAGGCAAGCTAAAAAAGCAATGGCTGGTTAACTTTTAGCTAAGTCTATACTTCCATCTGGATTGGAACAACAACAACAAAAAAAATCAGACATTAAGCACGATTCTTGCTTTACCTGTCAGATTACTTTAATACAGGCAATTTCAATAACATCTTCAGTAAGGGAGGCACTGCCTAGGACAGCCCAGGCTTTGTTCTTCTCTCTCCTATGAGTAGGATGTCTTTCAAAACTTTGCCCACTGACTCACATGGCCCCTGGCTATACAGCCCAGAGCAGGCTGCCTTTAGGGTCCTCAGCTAGGGTGCAAAGTGGGGCATACTCAATAAAGACCTCAAGGTGCAAAGGTGGAAAAGGAGTGGTGGGGCTGAGGGCACCTTCTTAGATATCTCAGACGGTTGTGAAGTAGGGTGAATGAATGAGAAGGAGGGTGAAGGAGGGTGAATGAGAAGGAGCTCCTAGTGCAAAAAGAAGACAGGATGGGGAGGGGGTGGGAAAGTGGAAGGGACAGCAGCAAGCACCCAGGCCCTGAGTCTGAAAGGGCTTGGTGCAAAGAGCAGAAAGAAGTGTCATATGCTTATCAGTAAGGGTGGGAGTGGCTAGAGATGAAGTTGAGTAGATGAGGCCAGATCACAGGACCTTGGGAGCCCCAGAAAAAAGTTCAGGTGCTACTGGGAGGGTGGTGAGAAGCCCTGAAGGCCTTGGGGGCAGGCAGGAAATGGAAAGTAAGAGAGAATGAGGGAGATGACTGGGCTGGTGTGACAACAGGTTGTATCTCTACCTCAGTGGCTTGAGACTGCTCCCCATATCAATTACCTCTTGAGGCCCTCTCTGGCTCTTGGTCCCTATATATTTAATTCCTTACACTGGTGGTTCTCCACCCTGGCTGGTCAGAGTGACCTGAGGGAGCTTCTGAAAGCACTGACTGACATTCAGCCCCACCTTTTACCAACAAAGT
Source organism: Nycticebus coucang (assembly GCF_027406575.1). Lineage (NCBI taxonomy): Eukaryota > Metazoa > Chordata > Mammalia > Primates > Lorisidae > Nycticebus > Nycticebus coucang. Next base: position 33,258,297 of record NC_069789.1, on the reverse strand, counting down.
TGGAATCTCAACCATAAATAAAGTTGACACATGACTAGCAAACTGGAATCAAACAGCATACCTTATATAAGACAAAGGCTTAATATATGAAATAGAAAAGTGTGTTCTCTTTAGAATTGCTAAGAAAAAGTTTTTTTTAACAAAAAGAAAAAACTAGGAGAAGATAATGTATGAAGGAGAAGTGGACAGGGCCAATAAACTCCAAAAGGTGCTCAGCCTCTCCAGTGATTAGGGAAATGCACAATAATAATAAAATGCTATTTTTCACCAACAAGGTGGGTTCAAGCAAAGAAAATTACTGATGGGTTCGGTGCCTGTGGCTCAGTGGTTAGGGCGTCAGCCACATATATTGAGGCTGGCAGGTTTGAACCCAGCCCAGGCCTGCTAAACAACAATGACAACTACAAAAAAAAAAAAAAGCCAGGTGTGGTGGAAGGTGCCTGTAGTTCCAGCTACATGGGAGGCCAAGGCAAGAGAATCACGTAAGCCCAAGAGTTTGAGGTTGCTGTGAGCTGTGATGCCATGACACTCTACCGAGGGTGACAAAGTGAGACTCTGTCTCAATAAAGAAGAAAGAAAGAAAATAACTGATAATAGGGTTCATGATGATGTGTGGAAATTGGTTTGTTCAGATACTGTGGGAGTATAAACTGGTTCAGCATTTTTAAAAATTGGCAATATTTACTTAAAAATGAAGAGTGTGTCCCTACCAACCCAGTAATGCAGTAAGTCCACTTCTAAGTTTCCCTTCTACAGAAATATGTAACTTATGTGCTGGAGGTTCATCCATGTTGTAGCATATCCCAGAATGTTCTTTGTTTTTAATACTGTATGTAGAGATCATATTGTGCATTTCCCTAATCACTGGTGAGGCTAGCTTCTCCTAGTGAGCTCTCATTTTCTGGGGATATTCTGCTTGCATTTTGGCATTTGAGTCTCTTTTATAGGAAATCCCCAAAGTTACTTATCGCATGTTACTAACTAGGGGAAAAGCTCAGCATCCTATACAGGGGGAGTGCCATCAACTGGGGTCTAACTTGAAGGGGAAGAAGTGAAATCAACAGGTGGTAACTCACTCAAGTCTGGAAAAGGCAGTTAGACTTTTGCTGCCCAAACGATAGGACACAACATTCAGTTGTGATGGAACCACTGTCAGTGAAATCAGAGTTTTGTCTCTACCTCTTAGAAACTGGGTAACCTCCAGACACTCATTTATCTCTCCTAACCTCAATTTCCTTCACTTCCTGAGACAGGTTCCAGGGTGTCAGGAGGATTAATGAAGGACAGGGTGCCTGCTGGTGCATAGCAGGTATTCAGTCCCTTGCTCCCACCATTTGAAAAAGCACTTTTAAAACTGTCCATGACATTTTCCCAAAATGAGACCTGAAGAGATCCATAAAACTGACAAATATGTTCCAAAAGAGAAAGGAAATTTTCCTCACACTTTTGTAGAACAAGAGTAAATGAACAGAAACACAGTATTCAGCCACTGCTGCATTTGACCAAGGTGTCCTTCCTCTTATTGCAAGGACATACCCTACCTGTGGCTCCTGGGCCACACTTTCCATGTGCCAAAGTTGTGTCTTTGCAAAGTTTCTAATTCTCCAATTATTGCATTTTAAAAGGAAAGCATCAGTTTGCTTCCTTTCAACTTGCAATTAACTAAAATGATCTCTTCATCCATTTTTAAATTTTCATTGTGGTAAAAATATGTAGGGGTGGAGGCAAGATGGCTGACTGGGGTCAGCTTTCAACAGAAGTTCCCATCCAGAAGGAGAGTTAAAGGGCAGAAGTTTAGCAAATAACCTGGTGGATTGGAGCTGAGCCAAGAGAGAAGGTTGAAGAATGCTTATCAACCCTCCTGAGGTGAGCTTTGACCCCAAGGATAGAAACAAAAGGTACAAAATCCATCACCAAGCAGATGGGAGTCCCTTCCCCCATGAGAATGGCTCACAGCACACTTTCTACAAACAAGCGAGCAGAGTTCAAATATCCTCCCATTTTGTCCCACAGGAGAGACACTCTAAAAACTGTACCTACTTCCCCTACTAGGGTGCCATGGCACTCTCTTGCCAGGCATAAAACTGTATAAAACTGTATATATTCTCTACCTGCAATTCTGAACTCTCAGCACTCTCCTCCATTCTCACCCCAACCTCTGGAAGCCTGACCCCCATGGAGCCCAGATTCTTGGGTATTTTTTCAAGAGGTGTGGACAGGGCATGGAGTGATGCTGGTCAGTGCTGATTCTGCAGCACAAGAGTAGGGAGAAGATGGTCAGCTGAGAGGGAACCATACAGGAGTGGCTGTGCCCCGAGGCACAGAGCAGCAGCTGCTGTGGGAACAATAGGGCTCACACCCTAGGGGATATTCCGGAGTCACACCCCCTGTCACTCTGGGCAACCAGAGGAGGCTGGGCATCTCCTATGGTGGCAGCCCCTGGCAGAAAAGATCTGGGATGGAAACACAGGCCCTGTGAGTAAAGGGTATGCCTGAGGTGGTACTGGCCTGGGCAGACCGCGGGGACTAGAATACCCATGCCCAGAGACAGCAGACTTCCAGGGCAGAGCTGACCCAGAGGACCACTTTACTGAACCTAAGACAGACCCAGCACTCAGGGAAGCAAAGCTGAGACAAAGGCAGGCAGACAAAGGCTGGAACTGACAGCTGAGTGTGAGCTCTACCTGGCCTGCCCCACCACAAGCTGCAGCTGAGACCAGGCAGCCACACAGAATGAGCCTAAGTCACAGTTTCTGCGAACTCAAACAGTATCTAATCCACAGGGGAAAATAGCTAGGACAGAAACAAATTTTGCAAAGTTGTTCTGTTCTGTCAGCAACATCGATCGGGGGCTGGGATGGAACTGAGTGAACCACCCCAGCCTCTATTAATCACCCGAGGTTGTCAGGCCTCACCTCCCCCTGCTGGATAGTGGCAGAAAGCAGCAGCCTGGATGAGGAGACATAGATCTCCTCAGGCACGCACAAACCCCTGGAGCATCTGCTCATTGGAGGGAACTGGGTCACAGCTCTGCAGGGTGACCAGTGACTGGGTATGACAAAGGAGCAAGGTGGGTAAGCAGGCATCAACTTTCCCAGACTAATTTATTTGCTGGGTGGGTCCTCCTGACCTCACGGAGCACTGGAGCAAGTCATACTTGAGCTGCCAGTATACCCCTGCTATCTTGTTGCCAGACACCTTTTAAACTCGCCCACCTGAGACAGGTGCTGACTGAGACAATTGATTTGGACAACTGAGCCAATCACCTGAGGACTATCCAACAGGTGCCCTGGGTGTGTGGTTGTAGGAAGGTTTGATTTTTCTTTGCCAATTGTTGCCTGTGGGGGATGGGAGGACTTAATTGCTGATATTTCTCCATAGCTGAGACTTCAACCCAGAGTAAGTGATTCACTAGGGTAGGACAGAGACCAGCAGAAAACAAGACAGAGTCACGTAGCCCCACTACACCAAGCAGGTCCCCAGTTTCTCAGGCCGTAGTACTGTACAGGTCCTTGGCAAAGCTCTAGGGGAAAAGGTACAGACACCAGTCCCAGATTTTGGGCAAAGGGCTGGTTAATCACTACTCCTGGAGGCCCCAACCCTTCTCTTTATCTGCTCATCTAGTCAAATGGTGTAAAATAATCATGGGGAGGAATCAGTGGAAAAACTCTGGTAAAATGAATAGCGTAGATCAACCCCCCACCCCCACCCAAGGGAAGATATGGCGAACACAACTGAAGATCCCCACTCATAAACAGATTGCTGAGATATCAGAAATCAAATTCAAAATTTGGATTGCAAACAAGATTAAAAGAATAGAGGAAAAGTTGCAATGAGAAATCGCAGGAGCATTTCAAAAGTTGTCTCAAGAGTTCAACAAATTCAAAGACAAAATCACCAAAGATTTTGACACACTGGGACAAGAATTTGAAGCCCTTAAAGATCTGAAAAATACAGTAGAAGCCCTCAGTAACAGAATGGAGCAAGCAGAAGAAAGGATTTCTGACATTGAAGACAAAGCTTTTGAATGCTCCCAAACTCTCAAAGATGAAGAGAAATGGAGAGCAAAACAGATCATTCTCTCATAGAGCTCTGGGATAATTCAAAGAAAATAATATTCACCTCATAGGAACCCAAGAAGGCAACAAAGTGGCTTCGCAAGGCCCAGAGGCTCTTCTTCGTGAAATTATAAAAGAGAACTTTCCAGACACTTCAGAATTCCAAGAAATTCTGAAATTCAGATAGCAAACAGTTTCAGACTCTAGCACAACTCAACTCAAATAAGACATCTCCCAGGAACATCATAATTAACTTCAGTAAAGTCAATATGAAAGAGAAAATCCTGAAAGCAGCCAGACGGGGAAAAAACCATAACCTCCAGGGGGAAAAATATTAGAATGACTGCAGATCTCTCTGCTGAAACCTTTCAAGCTAGAAGAGGGTGGTCATCAACTTTTAATCTCTTAAAACAAAATAAAGTTCAACCGAGGATCCTGTATCCAGCTAAAATGAGTTTCATTTATGATGGAGAAATCAAATACCTTAATGATAGTCACATGTTGAAGAAATTTGCCATAACTAAACCAGCCCTCCAGGATATTCTCAGACCTATCCTCCACAATGACCAGTGCAATCCTCCACCACAAAAGTACACTCACTCAGAAACATTTGATCAAACTCCAACTTCCACAGTGGTGAAAGGATTAAAAATGTCCATTGGACTTTCAAAAAACTTGATACCCAAAATTCTACCAGGTTTATCAATATTCTCAATTAATGTGAATTGCTTAAATTGTCCTCTAAAGAAGCACAGGTTGGCTGACTAGATACAAAAACTCAGGCCAGATATCTGCTGCATACAAGAATTTCATCTTACCTTAAAAGATAAACATAAAATATGGTCATCTATATTTCAGGAAAAAGGAAATCAGAAAAAAGCCAGTGTTGCAATTCTATATGTATATACAATAGGCTTTGAACCAACAGGAATAAAGAAGAATAAGAATGGTCATATTGAGTAAGGGTAATACTCAATATGATGAGATTTCAATTATTAATATTTATGCACCCAATAAGAATGCAACTCAATTTATAAGAGAAATTCTAACAGACATGAGCAACTTCATTTCCTCTATCTCCATAATAGTCAAAGATTTTAACACTCCTTTAGCAGTGTTGGATAGATCCTCCAATAAGAAGCTGAGCAAAGAAATTTTAGATTTAAAGTTAACCATTCAACATTTGGATTTAACAGACATCTAAAGAACATTTCATCTCAACAAAACTGAATACACATTCTTCTCATCAGCCCATAGAACATACTCCAAAATCGATGACATCTTAGGTCACAAGTCTAACATCAGCAAGTTTAAAAGAATAGAAATTATTCCTTGCATCTTCTCGGACCACCATGGAATAAAAGTTGAACTCAGTAACAACAGGAATCTGCATACTCATACAAAAACATGGAAGCTAAATAACCTTATGCTGAAAAATAGCTGGGTCATAGACAAGACTAAGAAGGAAATTCCCAAATTTTTGGAACAAAAAAATAATGAAGACATGAATTATGAGAATCTCCGGGATACTGCAAAGGCACTCCTAAGAAGGAAATTTATAGCACTGCAAGCCTTCTTCAAGAGAACGAAAAGGGAGACATCTCAAGCAACTGGAAAAGGAAGAACATTCCAATTCCAAACCCATCAGAAGAAAAGAAATAACCAAAATCAGAGCAGAATTAAATGAAATTGAAAACAAAAGAATTATACAACAGATCAATAAATGAAAAAAGTTGTTTTTTGAAAAGGTCAATAAAATAGATAAACCTGGAGGTGGAGCAAGATGGTGACCGAGTAACAGCTTCCCTGCAACTGGGCACGGTGAGTCTGGGGAGATAAGACTCCAGGCATCTTGGCTGGTGGGATCTGCCTATGATCATTCCTTTGAGGATACAGAAAGTCAGCAAGGGACTTCTGGACCCAAAGAGGAAGACAAAAACAGTGGAAAACTGGCAAGTGGTTGTGTGTGTTCGATTGAGATAATCCTGTCAGCAGCCATGAGTACAAGCAGCAGTGAGACTGCAAACCAGAGAGACCTTACCTGTGAACTGTTTTGGTGTTTTTGGACTTGGCACTCAGTTGAACTGCCTTGGGGAGAGCTTGAGCAGGAGTGTGGATAAATTTGGGCATTGTCTGGGGTCCCAGACTGAGCCAGACAAAGCTAATAGTGTTCCGCTGTGGGCTGCAGGGAGCCACTCTGAGAGAACTGCCCCAGCAAGCTCCGCCCTCAGGGTCGCAGAGCAAGGATCGGGCGGGAGCTATGAACCTAGTGACTGTGCAGCCTAAAGGTGGAGACTGAGTTGCCTTACAGCCTTAACCCTCAGAGGCAGAGTGAGACCGGTTTTGGCACAGTGGAGCCTTGGGCTGTTGCCCTGGGTAGAGTGCCATGGGGTCACAGCTCATAGCAACCTCAAACTCCTGGGCTTAGCACTGCCTGGACCTCCATAAGAGCTGTGCTGCAACCCTCGACCTGCAACCCGTGCCCACGGACCTCTGCATGCCCTGACCAGGAACTGCGGGAGCCGCACAAACATGCATTCTCCCTCCTGTACCCTCCCTGCCTCCACACTGGCCCACTCATCTAGCCAGGGACTCTGGTAGCCACGCACCCTCCAGAGCCCTCCCTGCATCTGTGAAGAGCCCTTCTCCTGGCCAGAGACTGCTGAAGCCTTGGGCTCTCTGTGCCAAATCACTGGGCACCAGGCACTCCCAGAACCGTGCACACCACCTCCCGCCCTGTTGCTGTATCTGGGTGTGTCACACTCCAGAGCTGCTTCCAAAACCAGAACTCCCTGGCTGCGGAAGCCCCAGAGGAACTACACAGGGTCACTCCCTACAAAGATCCAGCAATAATAGAGTGATCCCCCTGGAGTCTTATCTTGGAGAGACACTTCCCCAACTCTGAGGACGGCCAGAGGCAACAGTGAAAAACAAGCATGAGGCGAAATCAACAGAAAAACTCTGGAAATATGAATAATCAGAGTAGATCAACTCCCCTAAGGATCAATGGGGGCAGACACAGGACAAGATCCCATGCACAAAGAAATAGCTGAGATGTCAGAAATCAAATTCACAATCTAGATAGCAAATAAGATCGAATTAGAATTCCAAGCAGTAACCCCAAAGATATTTCAAGAATTCAATGAATTCAAAGACCAAATGACCAAAGATTTTGACACATTGAGACAAGAAGTTGCAATCCTCAAAGATCTGAGAAACACAGTAGAATCCCTCAGTAACAGAATGAAGCAAGCAGAAGAAAGGATTTCTGACATTGAAGACAAAGCTTTCGAACACTCCCAAACTCTCAAAGAGGAAGAGAAATGGAGGGCAAAAACAGATCACTCTCTCAGAGAGTTCTGGGATAATTCAAAGAAAACTAATATTCGTCTTACAGGGATCCCCATAAGCAATGAAGTGGCTTTACAGAGAAGGCACTGAGTCTCTTCTCCATGAGATTATGAAGGAGAACTTTCCAGACATGCCAAGTGACTCTGAAATTCAGATAGCAGACAGTTTCAAACTCCAGCATGACTCAACCCCAATAAGACATCCCCCAGACACATCATAATCAATTTCACTAAAGTTAATATGATGGAGAAAATTCTGAAAGCAGCCAGATGAAAGAAAACCATCACCTACAAGGGCAAGAATATTAGAATAACTACAGATCACTCTGCTGAAACATTTCAAGCTAGAAGAGGATGGTCATCAACTTTTAATCTCCTAAAACAAAATAATTTTAACCCAGGATCCTGTACCTAGCTAAACTGAGTTTCATTTATGATGAAGAAAATAAATACTTCAATGATATTCATACGTTGAAGAAATTTGCCATAACTAAACCAGCTCTCCAGGATATTCTCAGACCTATCCTCCATAAAGACCAGCGTAATCCTCCACCACAAAAGTAAACCCACCCAGAAAATTTTGATCAAATTCCAACTTCCACAGTCACAAAAGGATTAAAAATGTCCACCAGACTCTCGAAAAGCTTATCAATATTCTCAATCAATGTGATTGGTTTAAACTGTCCTCTAAAGAGGCACAGGTTGTCTGACTGGATACAAAAACTCAAGCCAGATATCTGCTGCATACACGAATCACATCTTACATTAAAAGACAAATATAGACTCAAGGTGAAGAGATGGTCATCTATACTCCAAGCAAATGGAAAGCAGAAAATAGCAAGTGTTGCAATCCTATTCGCAGATGCAATAGACTTTAAACCAACTGAAATAAGGAAGGATAAGGATGGACACTTCATATTTGTTCAATGTAGTACTCAATATAAGGATATTTCAATTATTAATATTTATGCACTGACCAGAACGCATCTCAATTTATAAGAGAAACTCCAACAGACATGAGCAAATTGAGTTCCTCCACTTCCATAGTAGTTGAAGATTTTAACACCCTTTTAGCAGTGCTGGATAGATCCTCCAAAAAGAAGCTAAGCAAAGAAATTTTAGATTGAAACATAACCATTCAACATCTGGACTTAACAGACATCTACACAACATTTCAAACCAAAAAACTGAACACACATTCTTTTCATCAGCCCATGGAATATACTCCAAAATTGACCACATCCTAGGCCACAAATCTAACCTCAGCAAATTTTAAAAAGATAGAAATTATTCCTTGCATCTTCTCAGACCATCATGGAATAAAAGTTGAACTCAATAACAACAGGAACCTGCATACCCATAAACAACCTGTTTACCCAGCTAAACAACCTTATGCTGAAGGATAGATGGGTTACAGATGAGATTAAGAAGGAAATTACCAAATTTTTTGAATAAAACAACAATCAAGACATGAATTACCAGAACCTCAGGGATACTGCAAAGACAGTCCTAAGAAATTTATAGCAATGCAAGTCTTCCTCAAGAAAACAGAAAGAGAGGAAGTTAATAACTTAATGGGATGTCTCAAGCAACTGGAGAAGGAAGAACACTCCAACCCCAAACCCAGCAGAAGAAAAAAAATAACCAAAATCAGAGCAGAATTAAATGAAATTGAAAACAAAAGAATTATACAACAGATCAATAAATCCAAAAGTTGGTTTTTTGAAAAGAACAATAAAATAGATATTTGGCCAACCTAACCAGGAAAAAAAGAGTAAAATCTCTACTTTCATCAATCAGAAATGGTAACGATGAAATAACAGACCCCTCTGACAAAAAATCCTAAACAAATACTACAAGAAACTCTACTCTCAGAAACATGAAAATCTGAAAGAAATCGACCAATACCTGGAAGTGCGCCACCTACCAAGACTTAGCCAGAAGGAAGTGGAAATGTTGAACAGGCCTATATCAAGTTCTGAAATAGCATCAACTATACAAAATCTCCCTAAAAAGAAAAGCCCGGGACCAGATGGATTTATGTCAGAATTCTACCAAACCTTTAAAGAAGAACTAGTACCTATATTACTAAACCTCTTTCAAAATATAGAAAAAGAAGGAATATTGCCCAACACATTCTACAAAGCAAACATCACCTTGATCCCCAAACCAGGGAAAGACCCAACAAGCAAAGAAAATTATAGACCAATATCACTAACGAATATTGATGCTAAAATACTCAATAAGATCCTAACAAACAGAATCCAACAGCACATCAAAAAAATTATGCACCACGACCAAGATGGATTCATCCCAGGGTCTCAAGGCTAGTGCAATATACGTAAATCTAGAAATGTAATTCAGCACATAAACAAACTAAAAAATAAGGACTATATGATCAAGGGTATCCATGTAGAGTCAGAAGAGATCAAACTTTCACTCTTCGCAGATGATATGAACATATATCTGGAAAACACTAGGGATTCTACTACAAAACTTTTAGAAGTGATCAAGGAATACAGCAATGTCTCAGGCTACAAAATCAACACCCATAAATCTATAACCTTTATATATACCAACAATACCAAGCCAAAAAAACAGTCAAGGACTCTACTACTTGCACAGTAGTGCCAAACAAGATGAAATATTTGGGAGTATACCTAACAAAGGACGTGAAAGATCTCTACAAAAAGAAGCATGAAACTTTAAAGAAATAAATAACTGAAGATGTTAGCAAATGGAAAAACATACCATGCTCATGGATGGGAAGAATCAACATTGTTAAAATGTCTATACTACCCAAAGCAATATATAATCTTAATGCAATTCCTATTAAAGCTCCATTGTCATATTTTAAAGATCTTGAAAAAATAATACTTTGTTTTATATGGAATTATAAAAAACCTCAAATAGCCAAAACATTACTCAGCAATAAACACACAGCAGGAGGAATCATGCTACCAGACCTGAGACTGTACTATAAATTGATAGTGATCAAAACAGCATGGGATTGGCACAAAAACAGAGAAGTAGATGTCTGGAACAGAATAGAGAACCAACAGATGAATCCAGCTACTTACTGTTATTTAATCTTTAACAAGCCAATTAAAAACATTCAGTGGGGAAAAGATTCCCTATTTAACAAATGGTGCTGGGTGAACTGGCTGGCAACCTGTAGAAGATTGAAACTGGACCCACACCTTTTACCATTAACTAAGACAGACTCTCACTGGATTAAAGATTTAAACTTAAGACATGAAACTATAAAAATACTTGAAGAAAGTGTAGGGAAAACTCTTGAAGGAATCGACCTGGGTGAATATTTTTTTTTTTTTTGGTTATAAATGTGTACTTTATTTTTTAAAAAATAGCAACAATTGCTTTTCACTTAAGTGCTTATTTTTCCAGTAGTTTTTGTTCTCATTAAAAGAAAAGAAATACCATGTTTTTTCTTTTAAAATGAAATAACAAAATAGAATTTGGTAACTTGCATTTGGTTTTGCTTTAAACTTTAGGAAGTTTACACTTTCTTAATGAGAAGGCTATTTAAGGCACCACTGGGCTAATCAGAATTAGCCTAATAATGGTGCAGCTCCCAGCGGACAGAAGACACCCAGAAAGGTGGCAGCTGACAGCAGGGAGAGATTTGTGCATGGTGAGGAAAAGTCATTCAGCACGATACCTTTCCTTAGGAAATATGTCTTGGATTCCAAGTAAAAATTTCTTTAAAATGAAATAAAACAGTTTAGAAGGAATGAGTGCTACCAGGCCTCTCAGGTGTATAAAACCCTAAAGGTAGCTGGAAATGATAAAAATTTGTCAGGCCTATTTTATGAGGACTCCCCAGGCAATTGAAGCAGTATCAAAAATACACTACAGGGACCTGATCAAACTAAAAAGCTTCTGAGCAGCCAAGAACACAGTAAGTAAAGCAAGCAGACAGCCCTCAGAATGGGAGAAAATATTTGCAGGTTATACGTCTGATAAAGGTCTAATAGCCAGAATCCACAGAGAACTCAAACGTATTAGCAAGAAAAGAACATGTAATCTCATCTCAGGGTGGGCAAGAGACTTAAAGAGAAACTTCTCTAAAGAAGACAGATGCATGATCTACAAACACATGAAAAAAAGCTCATCATCCTTAATCATCAAAGAAATGCAAATCAAAACTACTTTGAGATATCACCTAACCCCAGTAAGAGTAACCCATATAACACAATCCCAAAAACAGAGATGTTGGCGTGGATGTGGAGTAAAGGGCACACTTCTACACTGCTGATGGGAATGCCCACTAATACGTTCCTTCTGGAAGGATGTTTGGAGAATACTTAGAGACCTAAAAATAGACCTGCCATTCGATCCTATAATTCCTTTACTAGGTTTATACCAAGAAGACCAAAAGTCACATTATAATAAAGATATTTGTACCAGAAGGTTTATTGCACCCCAATTCATAATTCCTAAGTCATGGAAGAAGTCCAAGTGCCCATCGACCCACGGATGGACTAGCAAATTGTGATACATGTACACCATGGAATATTATACAGCCTTAAAGAAAGATGGAGACTTTACCTCTTTCATGTTTACATGGATGGAGCTGGAATATATTCTTCTTAGCAAAGTATCTCAGGAATGAAAGAAAAAGTATCCAATGTATGCAGCCCTACTATGAAGCTAAATTATAGCTTTCACAAGAAGGCTATAACCCAACTATAGCACAAGACTATAGGGAAAGGGCCAAGGAAGGGGAAGGGAGGGGGGAGGTTATGGTGGAGGGAGGGTAATGAGTGGGGCCACACCTACGGTGCATCCTAGAATGGGTACAGGCAAAACTTACTAAATGCAGAATACAAATGCCTACATACAGTAACTAAGAAAATACCATTAAGGCTACGTTGAACAGTTTGATGAGAATGTTTCAGATTGTATATGAAACCAGCACATTGTACCACTTGATTGCACTAATGTACATAGCTATGATTTAACTATAAAAAAAAATAGGTAAACCTTTGGCAAACCTAACCAGGAAAAAAAGAGTAAAATCTCTAATTTCATCAATCAGAAATGGCAAAGATGAAATAACAACAGACCCCTCAGAAATTCAAAAAATCCTTAATGAATATTACAAGAAACTTTATTTTCAGAAATATGAAAATCTGAAGGAAATTGACCGATACTTGGAAGCACGCCATCTTTCAAGACTTAGGCAGAATAAAGTGGAAATGTTGAACAGACCTATATCAAGTTCTGAAATAGTATCATCTATACAAAATCTCCCTGAAAAGAAAAGCCCGGGACCAAATGGCTTCATGTCAGAATTCTACCAAACCATTAAAGAGGAACTAGTACCTATATTATTCAACCTTTTCCAAAATATAGAAAAAGAAGGAATACTACCCAACACGTTTTATGAAGCAAACATCACCTTGATCCCCAAACCGGCAAATAACCCAACAAGAACAAAAAAATTATATACAAATACCACTAATGAATATTGATGCAAAAATATTCAACGAGATCCTAACAAACAGAATCCAGCAACACATCAAACAAATTATACACCATGACTAAGTGGGTTTTATCCCAGGGTCTCAAGGATGGTTCAATATACGTAAATCTATAAATATAATTCAGCACATATACAAATTTAAAAAGACCATATAAATCTCTCAATTGATGCAAAAAAAAAGCTTATCCTTTCATGATCAGAACACTGAAGAAAATTGTTATAGAAGGGACATTTCATTAAACTAATAGAGGCCATCTACAGCAAACCTACAGCCAATATCGTATTGAATGGAGTTAAATAGAAATCATTTCCACTCAGATCAGGAACCAGGCATGGTTGCCCATTGTCTCCACTGCTCTTTAAAATTGTAACGGAAGTTTTAGCCATCACAATTAGGGAAGAAAAGGCAATCAGGGGTATCCATATAGGGTCAGAAGAGATCAAACTTTCACTCTTCGCAGATGATATAATTGTATATCTGGAAAACACCAGTGATTCTACTACAAAATTCTTAGAAGTGATCAAGAAATACAGAAGTGTCTCAGGTTACAAAATCAACACTCATAAATCAGTAGCCTTTCTATATACCAACAATAGCCAAGGTGAAAAAACAATCAAGGACTCTGTTCCCTTCACAGTAGCGCCAAAGAAGATGAAATATTTGGGAGTTTATCTAACAAAGGACATGAAAGATCTCTATAAAAAGAACTATGAAAGTCTAAGAAAAGAAATAGCTGAAAATGTTAACAAATGGAAAAACATACCATGCTCATGGATGGGAAGAATCAACATTGTTAAAATGTCTATACTACCCAAAGCAATATATAATTTCAACGCTATCCCTATTAAAGCTCCACTGTCATACTTTAAAGATCTTGAAAAAACAATACTTTGTTTTATATGGAATCAGAAAAAACCTCGAATAGCTAAGACATTACTCAGAAATAAAAACAAAGCAGGAGGAATTATGGTACCAGACCTCAGACTCTACTACAAATTGAAAGTGATCAAAACAGCATGGTACTGGCACAAAAACAGAGAAGTAGATGTCTGGAACAGAATAGAGAACCAAGAGATGAATCCAGCTACTTACCGTTATTTAATCTTTAACAAGCCAATTAAAAACATTCAGTGGGGAAAAGATTCCCTATTTAACAAATGGTGCTGGGTGAACTGGCTGGCAACCTGTAGAAGATTGAAACTGGACCCACACCTTTCACCATTAACTAAGATACACTCTCACTGGATTAAAGATTTAAACTTAAGACATGAAACTATAAAAATACTAGAGGAGAGTGCAGGGAAAACCCTTGAAGAAATCAGTCTGGGTGAGTATTTTTTGAGGAGGACCCCCCGGGCAATTGAAGCAGCTTCAAAAATACACTACTGGGACCTGATCAAACTAAAAAGCTTCTGCATAGCCAAGAACACAGTAAGTAAAGCAAATAAACAGCCCTCAGAATGGGAGAAGATAATTGCAGGTTATGTATCCGACAAAGGTTTAATAACCAGAACCCACAGAGAACTCAAATGCATTAGCAAGAAAAGAACAAGGGATCCCATCGCAGGCTGGGCAAGGGATTTGAAGAGAAACTTCTCTGAAGAAGACAGGCACATGGCCTTCAGACATATGAAAAAATGCTCATCATCTTTAATCATCAGAGAAATGCAAATCAAAACTACTTTGAGATATCATCTAACTCCAGTGAGACTAGCCTATATCACAAAATCCCAAGACCAGAGATGTTGGCGTGGATGTGGAGAAAAGGGAACACTTTTGCACTGCTGGTGGGAATGCAAATTAATACCTTCCTTTTGGAAAGAGATATGGAGAACACTTAGAGATCTAAAAATTGATTACAGGATTCAATCCTGTAATCCCTGTACTGGGCATATACCCAGAAGACCAAAAATCACATCATAACAAAAATATTTGTCATGGAAAATGCCAAAGTGCCCATCGATCCACTAATGGATTAATAAATTGCGGTATATGTACACCATGGAATATTATGCAGCCTTAAAGAAAGATGGAGACTTTACCTCTTTCATGTTTACATGGATGGAGCTGGAACATATTCTTCTTAGTAAAGTACCTCAAGAATGGAAGAAAAAGTACCCAATGTACTCAGCCCTACTATGAAACTGATTTAGGGTTTTCACATGAAAGCTATAACCCAGTTACAACCTAAGAATAGGGGGAAAGGGAAAAGGGAGGGGAAGGAGGAGGGAGGTGAGTAGAGGGAAGGGGATTGGTGGGATTACACCAGCGGTGCATCTTACAAGGGTATATGTGAAACTTGGTAAATGTGGAATGTAAGTGTCTTGGCACAGTAACTGAGAGAATTCAAGGAAGGCTATGTTAACCAGTGTGATGAAAGTGTGTCAAACGGTCTGTGAAGCTAGTGAATGATGCCCCATGATCATATCAATGTACACAGCTAGGATTTAATAAAATAAATAAATAAATAAATAAATAAATAAATAAATAAAACAAATGGCCAAACATACCATGCTCATGGCTGGGAAGAATCAACATTGTTAAAATGTCTATTCTGGGTGGTGCCTGTATCTCAGTGAGCAGGGCACCAGCCAATATACCGAGGGTGGCAGGTTCAAACCCGGCCCTGGCCAAACTGCAACAAAAAAATAGCTGGGCATTATGGCGGGCGTCTGTAGTCCCAGCTACTCGGGAGGCTGAGGCAGGAGAATTGCCTAAGCCCAGGAGTTGAAGGTTGCTGTGAGCTATGTGATGCTACGGCACTCTACCGAGGGCAATAAAGTGAAACTCTGTCTCCACAAAAAAAAAAACAAATATAATGTCTATTCTACCCAAAGCAATATATAATTTTAATGCAATCCCTATTAAAGCTCCACTGTCATACTTTAAAGATCTCAAAAAATAATGCTTCATTTTATATGGAATCAGAAAAAAACTCAAATAGCCAAGACATTACTCAGAAATAAAAACAAAGGAGGAGGAATCAAGGAATCATGCTACCAAACCTCAGACTATACTACAAATTGATAGTGATCAAAACAGCATGGTACTGACACAAAAACAGAGAGGTAGATGTATGGAACAGAATAGAGAACCAAGAGTTAAACCCAGCTACTTAACCATTATTTGATCTTTGATAAGCCAATTAGAAACATTCAGTGTGGAAAATATTCCCTATTTAACAAATGGTGCTGGGTGAACTAGCTGGTTACCAGTAGAAGACTGAAACTGGACCCACACCTTTCACCATTAACTAAGATAGACTATCACTAGATTAAAGATATAAACTTAAGGGTGGTACGTGTGGCTCACAGGAGTAGGGCTCTGGCCCCACATACAGGAGGTGGCGGGTTCAATACCAACCTCAGCGAAAAATAAAAATAAAACGCAAAAAAAAAAAGTTTTAAACTTAAGACATGAAACTATAAAAATACTAAAAGAAAGTACAGGGAAAACTCTTTAAGAAATAGGCCTGAGCGAATATTTTATGAGGAGGACCCCCAGGCAATTGAAGCAGAATCAGAAATACACTACTGGGACCTGATCAAACTAAAAAGCTTCTGCACAGCCAAGAACACAGTAAGTAAAGCAAGCAGACAGCCCTCAGAATGGGAGAAGATATTTTCAGGTTATGTCTCTAACAAAGGTTTGATAACCAGAATCCAGAGAACTCAAACATATAAGCGAGAAAAGAACAAATGATCCCATCTCGGGCTGGGCAAGGAACTTGAAGAGAAACTTCTCTGAAGAAGACAGGTGCATGGCCTACAGACATATGAAAAAATGCTCATTATCCTTAATCATCAGAGAAATGCAAATCAAAACTACTTTGAGATCTTATCTAACTCCAATAAGATTAGCCCATATCACAAAATACCAAAACTGGAGATGTTGGTGTGGATATGGAGAAAAGGGAACATTTCTACACTGCTGGTGGGAATGCAAACTAATAAGTTTCTTTTGGAAAGAGATTCGGAGAACCCTTAGAGATCAAAAAACAGACCTGCCATGCCATCCTACAATTCCTGTACTAGGCATATATCCAGAAGACCAAAAATCACATTATAATAGATATTTGTACCAGAAGGTCTATTAGAGCCCAATTCATAATTGCTAAATCATGGAAGAAGCCCAAGTGCCCATCGATCCACAAATGGATTAATAAATTGTGGTATATGTAGACCATGGAATATTATGCAGCCTTAAAGAAAGATGGAGACTTTTCGTCTTTCATGTTTACATGGATGGAGCTGGAATATATTCTTCTTACCAAAGTATCTCAAGAATGGAAGAAAAAGTATCCAATGTACTCAGCTCTACTATGAAACTAATTTATAGATTTCATATGAAAGCTATAACCCAATTATAGCCTAAGAATATGGGGAAAGGGGAAAAAGAGGGGAGGGGAGGAGGAGGATGGATGGAGGGAGTGTAATTGGTGGGATCACACCTAGGGTACATCTTACAAGGGTACATGTGAAACTTACTCAGGGTAGAATATAAATCTCTTAGCACAATAACTAAGAAAATGCCAGGAAGGCTATATTAACCAGTTTAACGAAAATAACCAGTGTGATGAAAATGTGTCAAACGGTCTGTGAAACTAGTGTATGGTGCCCCATGATCACATTAATGTACACAGATATGATTTAATAAAAAAAAATTACAAAAAAATCCACAGAAAATATATATGAAAAAAAAAGAAAATATTTCAAATTGTATATAAAACCAGTACATGGTGCCCCATGATTGCATTAATGTACACAGCTATGATTTAATAAAAAAAACCATATGTAACATAAAATTTCTCATTTTAACCATGTTTAAGTGCATACTTAGTTCACTAAGAACCTTCATGTTGTTGTGCTGTCACCACCATCATCCATGTCCAGATTGTTTTCATCTTCTCAAAATGAAACCCTGTATCCACTAATAACTCCCCATCTCCCTTCTCCAGCCTTTGGAAACTAATATTCTACTTTTCATCTCTATAAATTTGACTCTTCCAGGAGCCCCATATGAGTAGAATCATACAGTATTTGTCCATTCATGGCTGGCTTATTTCAGTTAGCATAATGTCCTCAAGGTTCATGCATGTGGTAGCTCGTGTCATTATTTTCTCCACCCAGTTTTGCAGGGAGAAGTATGGTATCCTTTGCAATTGGTCGTGCTCCTTTGCACCATTGGCCTTTGTCCCCTCTCACTATCAGGAAGAGGCATGCAGAAAGGAGCGTGACAATCCACACAGGCCTTCACATCTGTGTCCCTCCCGCATAGCTGTCTTTTTTTCCAATTTGGAGGGTTACCTTGACAACCAATAGCTTTTCTAATTTTTTTTTTTTTAGAGTCAGAGTCTCATTTTATCACCCTGGGTAAAGTGCCGTGGCATCACAGCTCGCAGCAACCTCCAAATCCTGGGCTTAGGTGATTCTCCTGCCTAGCCTCCTGAGTAGCTGAGACTACAGGTGCCCACCACAACGCCCAGCTTTTTTTTGCTGCAGTTTGGCTGGGGCCGGGTTCGACCTGCCACCCTCAGTATATGGGGGCTGGCACCCTACTCACTGAGTCACAGGCACAACCCAGCTTTTCTAATTCTTTTTAAGTTTGTGAATAAATGACCAAATTACAAGGGCAAGAGATTATGAAGATTGAGCATACAAATGTACAAGGGAATGCTGCAATCATTTTACAAAACACAAAACAGTTCTGATGTGGTTCATACATTTTATACTTAATTGAAGAAATGTGTTTTGAGGCCGGGCACAGCTGCTCAGACCTGTAATCCCACCACTCTGAGAGGCTGAGGTGGGTGGATCACTTGAACTCACTCACAAGTTTGAGATCAGCTCTGAGCAACAGTGAGATCCTGTCTCTAAAAATAGCCAGGCATTGTGGCGGGTGCCTGTAGTCCCAGCTACTTGGGAGGCTCAGGCAAGAGGATCACTTAAGCCCAAGAGTTTGAGGTTGCTGTGAGCTGTAGCAATACATCACTCTACCCCAGGGCAACCGAGTGAGACTCTGTCTAAAAAAAAAAAAAAAAAAAAAAAATGGGTATTGAGTATCCTGGTATGTTCCCAGCACTGGGTAGATCCAGGACCCAACAGTGAACAGGAACAGAGAGTGTACACAGCCTGCAATCTCAGAGGGGATAGATATTGATCCAATAATCACAAGTACAGCTGAACTGCTTGGAAGGAAAAGAGCACATATTAAAAACAAAAATGGACCAAAAGCACCTGCCTTACACCTGGACACAGGAAAAGTGTCCCCAAAGCTTTAACACATGAACGGAGAACTGAAGGACCAGTGAGACTAAGGGAGCAGTCTGGACATAGATGAGCAAGTGTGCCACGTGGGGTCAGCTGCAACATTTGTCTGAGTCCTAGGATTGTCCAGAAATTCTGTGTATTTCCTTTGGGAACACAGGACAAATTACCCTGCCTTTTGGCATTTAGAGACCAAGGTACGAGTGACAGTGGGAAATATCTTTTTGAGTGTTGATCTGTGCCTTCCCTGGGAAAATATTTTTCAGAGGAGGGACTTGAAGTTGAGGCAATGGATTAGGTCCCTTCTGGGATGTGTGTGACCAGGAACTTGGAGAAGAGCATCCAGCTCTAGGGAAAGATGGGAGCCAGGAAGAGAGAACACAGGCTGGGCTCTAACTGTGGGCTGGTGGTTAGGACCAGACTATTTCCTGGGAGGGTGGGAAGTTAAGCATAACTAGAAAATCACAGTGGAAGCCACCCACCTGACAAACTGGAGTGAGGGAATGAGATTAGGCCATTGGCTACAGATTGGCCAAGACAGACCATCAGAGACCAGCAGACAGAAATGGAATTTGACAGAAAGGAGGGCAAGGCAATGTATTTCATAGCTCAGAGCTTGGAGGAGGACGATCTAGGTTGATGCTAAAACATCATTGTAAGGGGACCAAGAGTGCTCTCAAGTTAGATAAAAAGACTACCCTCATGGACACTCTGCATCTTTTGTATTTGCCTGGAGGGATTTGGAATATATTCTCCAAGTAAAGTATCTCGAGAATGGAAAGGCTAGCATCCCATGTCCTCAGTGTTAACCTGAAAATAGTATACCAACAACTATAGGCCCACATGACAGAAAAACACAACCAAATTCAAGAAGCGGGGAGGGAAGCTTGATTACTTCCCACCTATCAGGTATAATGTAGGGGTATATGGCACACTTCCTGGGTGAAGGACTCAACTATAACTGAGTTTTTGGACTTTACAAATACAAATAATATAACCTTATCATACGTACCTTCACATTGGCCCATTTAAAAAAAAAAAAAAAGGCCACACCTATGGAGCATATTGCAAGGGTACAAGTCAAATTTGTCAAGTGTAGAACATAAATGTCTTAATACAATAATCAAGTAAATGAGGCAAAAGCTATATTGATTGGTTTGATGTAACCATGTCAGATTGTATAAAAAAAATCAACACACTATACCCCACATATGCATAAATGTATTCATGATCTATGTATATTTGACTAGATTACCCTCAGATAAACTCTTCTAATATTTCACTAGAAGGATTCATGTAATGTAGAAAAGCTATTACATGTATACTCATGGGTACAGTTCATTACAGCAAAAGGATGCAGATTAAAACCAGCAAAGGGAAAAGATATGGGAGCACAGTCTTAGGGAGACTAGTCATAAACTTCAGGTGTCTTCTCCCAATGGAGTTCCACAGACAGCACTTACTTCTTCCAGGGTTCATGAGGGGCAACACATATGGAGAGTTGCCAACCAGGAAAGATCCCCTGGGCCTTTGTGTTTAGGGATCTTATTAGTGGTTGCCCAAGTGGCTGACATCAGTTATTCACTCTCCAGTCCTTGCAGAGTTCAAAGTGATAGGGCATGGACCAATGCCCCCGCCATAAATCTATAAATCTATGGAACCTTGTCGTATGCACCTTCCTATTGACACATTGTTAGCATAAACTACCAGGCATGACCCTGGGCCCCAGGCATACAAAGGTCCTGTGATCAGACAGTATATTGCAAGGCTTGGAGCTTGTCTTCTAGGAGCTGGTCAAGGGCCAGTTTCTTTGGAATGTGTAGGGTGTGGGCAACCCAAACCTGCTGCACAACCCTCTTCTGTGGAGACATGACTGCTGGCTTATGACCAATGTGAAGATATTTGAGAAGAATAATGATGAGAAAAGGAGAAAATGAGCACTTGATAATTATCATCTTTTCTAAAATTCTGCTTTGTCTCACCCTTGAATCTTAGTTCCCCACTACTTCCAAAAGGACAATCCCAGCTGTCGCATTTCTGTGGCCAGGTCCCCTCACCCTCCATGTCTGTCACCTTGCCCAAAATGAGCTGAATTGGGGAGGGGAAGGAATCAGATCAGCCACAATCAGATAGATATGTTACCCCTCCCCTCCACTTTGTAGTCTCCATAGGACTGGGCTAGTTCTGCAGTGATGCATATGGAAGTCTGTGGGCTGCTTCCAGGGTTCATTCCAGCACTTGCTGTACACAGCTCACAGATGGTGTGTGCAAGACATTTAATTCCCCATGCATCGCCATGAAACTGGACTACTCCCTGTCTCCTCTCTTCTCCAGCACATCCCCCCCTCCCCCAATAATGCTTGTATTAGCGCTGAGAAAGCTTTCTTCATTAAGTTATGGGCTTCAGCATTTTACCAACCTGCTTCTACTTGTAACTTCTTAAGGGCAACTAAGCAAAGAGGCCAATCATTTTCTCTGTGAATGTTTGAAATATATGTGACCAAAACAAAATGGATTTTAAATAGAACAAGAGGTAATTTCACCAACTCTTCTCCCCACTTCCCTCTTTACCAAACTTTCCTATCATGTATTTCATTATTATAGGAACTCACTTTGCAGTGAGTTAATTTTCAGTTACAAATATAATGGCCTATGCATATTTTATCTTCTCTTTATGTAAAAACCTTCTAGAGATTCACTGACATTGGGTTTCAAGGAAGCTGCCTGTATCCAAAAATGCTGGGGCTTCAGGCAGCTGCCTGTGTCCTGGGTTCTTGGAGTGTTCTTGGTCAAAAAATGACCAGGCACCCCAAAGTAAGGCAACATGAAACAAAGTTTATAAGTAAGAAAGTTTACAAAGAGGATACATTCACCCTAGACAGTGAACTGGTCTCCACTGCCAAATAAGTAGGCAAAGAGGTAAAGGTTATGGCAGTGGTTCTTTTTTTTTTTTTTTTTTTTTTGCAGTTTTTGGAAGGGGCTGGGTTTGAACCCACCACCTCTGGCATATGTGGCTGGCACCTTACTCCTTTGAGCCACAGTTGCTGCCCTGGTGGTTCTCTTTTATACCACCTGGGTCAGGCCTCCTTCGGAGGTCACCTTGGAACCAGAGTCATACAGCAGACCTCCTATGAGCCTCTCTAGGGGGTAGGGGGCTGGACCACATGATAATTAGCCTTAAGGTTGTTATAGGTCACCATTAAGTCTCTGCTGAACCACTGGAAGGTTGCTGGGCTAGAGAGTTTCCTATGACCTTCTGCAGTTGGTGCACTAAGTTCTGATCTGTAGGACGTTCCTCCTCCCCAGGCGTGAGTAATCACCTGGGACAAGATTAAGGTGAAGGCACCCAGAGGGCAGCCTGCGGGCCCCGTCCTTGTCCTCCTTCCCAGGAGGGATGTTCCTAACTACCTACCTAACAGTGTCAATTCACACAAACTGCTTCTGTTTCAGGGGTCTCTAGGTTAAGGCTTTTGGGGATCCATCATTTCACATTTTCAGCTATAAGTAGAGCTGCAGGTTAGTGCTATGTGGGAGTGACATTCAGCTGCTGCACACTGGTATGGTGAGCTGGTCAGTATCCCTATGCTTGGTTACTGCCCATGCCTAGCAGTGGTTAAATGCTTTGCATGCCACGTCAAGTCAAGCTCCATGTAGGAAATGTGGGCCTACGAGGCCCTGAGTCATCCATCCCCTATTCAGAGGACTGATTCAAAATGGATAGAGATTTTCCTTACCTAAAGTTAGCAGAATGAAGAAGGGCTTCAACTCCAAGTGATCTCTGCAGATTCCCAAAAGCAGTAAGGATTCCAGAGTGCTTCTGAAATCACTCTTAACCTACTTCTCCAGAGTTTTGTTTTAGAGACTTTTGTTCATCAGTTGCAACAATGTGAATACCCACAGCTGCAACATATTTGAAGTTCAGATTTAATTGTCTGTTAGTTTAGATGAGGATGCAAGTCTCCTCAAGGGCACATTCCTAACCCCAACTTTAACTTGTAAAGGACAAAGGGCTATGGAGAATTCTCCATCTGTGAAGTGAAAACATCTCTATACCAGCACTTCTCAACTCCTGCAAACAGGATGGCAAGTTCACTGAAAAGAGAATTCACATGCAAAGCCTTTAGGTTAATGTAGGCTAAACAGAGTTGCTTCCTGCAAAGCTTTCTGTGTGCCAATATATACTGCAAATATGCCAGGGGCATAGGACACAACGTTTCTCAGTGTACTTGGCTGGCACCTCATGTATGTATGAAGTGTTTCACAATGTCAGTTCCTAGTCCTGCATTTTATAATTATCATGACATAATCTACTTGCTCTAAAATACACCACTGATGGATTTCACCTCAAGGTATGACACCTCTTTATCACCACTAGGATAGGATTCAGAGTACTCCCATTCCCTCAGCTTCCCAATGCTCCCTCTCTATCAAGGCATCCATGCACTGACTTCCGTCACCATCCATTAGTCTTGTCTGTTCCTGAAATTCATGTAAGAGAATCACACTCCAGGTAATTGTGGGTCTGGCTTCTTCTGGTCAACATGCACTGGAGAATCACCCATCGTGTTGCATTAAATGTAGGTCTGCAGCAACAGCTTTATGCCTTCCAGCTGTGATCACCAAAGGAGGGAGGGTGCAAGGGACCCATTAGAATGACTCCAAGGGCATGTCTGTGACCCTAACATCATCACAGGGATCAATCCTAATGTGGTTGCAAGAACCTTACTTTGAGGTAGGTTTGTTCCAGCATCCGTCCTCAACTTTAAATCAAAACTGGAGGCTTTCCTTTGTAGATTTTTATAACACTTTCATTTTAAATTCTTATTTTGTTATTTTTATTTTCTTTATTAGGAAGTTAATGTAACATGTTATATTAAAATCTTGAAACATCTTTACAGATCTTAATTAGAAAATGAATAATTCCTATGCTCCCTTATGTGCTGGGGGAATTAAAATGCATGCAAGATGGAGAGGTTAGCTCAAGGTTATGCATTCACTCACTTATCCAATAAATAGTCAATCACCGTTGATTAAATGCCCAACATCATACTCAATGCTAGTGACTAAAAAATAAAGAAAGAAAAATACATGGCCATTCCTTTCAAGTGCTCACAGGCAAATAGTTAAAACTAGCACCCAGCTCAATGCTGCAATGCGCACTACCCGATTTCTCATCTGTGGCCTGACTGTGAAGAAGGACCTATGATGAACTGCATATGCAGTCAGCCCTCCTCATCCATGGGCTCCACATCCCTGGATTCAACCAACAGGTGATTAAAAAAAAAAAAAAATTGGGAGAAAAAATAATAAAAGTAATACAAATAAAAAAACAATAAGTATAACATTATTTATGTTGCACACATAAATTGGATTTATGTTTTATTAGGTATTATTAGTAATCTAGACATGATTTAAGTATACCAGAAAAAATGCATAGGTTATATGCAAGTACTATGCCATTTTAAATAAGAAACTTGAACATCTGTAGATTTTGGTACCCACAGAAGGTCCTAGAAGCAATCCCCAAACAAATACCAATGGCTGCCTCATGTTTTGACATCTATATACACCCACAGAACCATCACCATGATGGAGATAAAAGAATGTACCTGCATTCCTTAAAGTTTCCTGTTCCTCTTCCTAATCTCTCCCTTAATCCCTTCCTCTTCCTCCCTTCCCAACCCTTGCTGATCCACTTTGTATCACTACAGCTTAGTTTGCATTTTATAGAATTTGATGTAAATGGCATAATATACTATGTACTTTTTATTTGATAGGGTTCTTAAGAAATTATATCTTAATTATCTCATTATTGGGCTAAGCCTGGCCACCCAATCAATAAGTAAACAACTATTTTAGAATAACTACTATGTGCATCTCTCTTCCAAGTTTATAATAGTTGATCAATAAATGCTTGATAAATGATTTAAATCCTTTTAAAGTGTGTAATTCAGTGGCTGTTAATATATTTATGGTTTATACAACCATCTAATTCCATTTTATTTACCCCCTAAAGAAATGCCATACCTAACCTAAGTCACTCCCTATTTGCTCCACTCCCCAACCCCTCACAGCCATGAATCTACTTTCTCTATAATTAGGGGTGCTTATTCTGGACTTTTCAGTAAATGGAATCATACTGTGAAAGTTGTCAGAATCAAAATTGAGTCCCTTCTAGCAGTTGGGAGGCGGAGCATGATGGCGGACAGGACGGACGTGTAGCCCACCTCTCCCAAGCCACCAGCTGAGAGGAAAGGCGGTCTGGACCTTCCCTGTGTGTGGATTATTGGAGTGGACAGACAGCTGGAGACGCCCAGCGAACTGGCGGTTTGCTATATATGAGGGGTAATTTAAAAATCACAGACTCTGTTGTAGAGATTCATCCCTGCTCGGCCGTGCTGGCCAGCAGGCCCCTCCCCCAAGGAGGTCAGCAGTTGTAAATGCTGACAAAATCCAATTGACAAGTAATTAATGCTGAACTGAGGGAGGCATCGGAAAGGAGAGCCACTCAAAACCACAGGGAGCTGGGCAAACTGTTGGACAATTGAAGGGAAGGGATCCTGCCCGGGAAACAAACAGACATTTTGAACTACCCAAAAGGGCGGGCACCTTTCCCCCAGGTGTTGGAGGGGGCTGGCAGTTCAGGCTGCGCAGCGAATTGGCGGACGCCCATCCAAAACTCTGAACCATAAAACTCAGAATAAATCCCCCGAGTGCTCCAACCACGGGAACGGCTTGAAGCCTAGGACCCGGCTTTGGCTTCTGGGGCCGCGGAGTAACTGAAGCTGCGGGAACCAGCTACAGGAGATATTGCGCGAACTCAGCACCACTCCCCTTATGGCCGATTGCAGTCGCCCGTTTGCGGGGGTACCTGGGAGCAGAGTGGAGGGACTTAGGAAGCGTGGACACAAATGCTGTCCGGAGGAGAAGAGCCGAGGTTGCACAATTCTTAGGCGACAAACTTTTACAGAAACTCCAAAATGGCGATCGGCCATGGAAGGTGGTTACCATGGTAACGGTATAAATTTTAAACCAGTTATGTCTCAAAAACCACTCACAGCGCCACCTGGTGTGCAGAAAGTATATTGCAGTATGAATATATTCCTACGAAACTTGATCCCTACAGCAGACATATAGACATTTATAGGTATATTTCTACCACAAGAATATTTTTGGAGTTGGTGCCTTTTTTTTTCGTTTTGTTTTGTTTTGTTGGTTTTAGTGGGGGGTTTTTTGCGGTTTTTTGCTGTTCTTTTCTTTTTGTCTGATTTTTCCTCACCATTTTCTTAGAGCAGATTTCGATAATTTTTTATTATTACATTTTATATAGATATATTTTTTATTTCTATGTCTTCTAATTTTAATTTCTTCTTCTCACTTAACATGCCTTCTAACACCACTTTTTTGTCTTTTTTTTCTTTCTTTCAATTATTTTACGATTATCACTATTTTTATTGCAGTTGTTCTTATATTGCTGTTGTCGTGGCTATTGCTTGTATGTTTATGTGTTTCCATCTATCTCTGTATCTATGGGCCCATGTGCCTGGTAACCTTTGTATCTGTTTATTTGTTCATTTGGTCTCAATGAGCTTGGTGTTACAACCGGTAACCCTGAGCTCCTAACACCCCCCTCCACTCTCACTCCGTGATCTGGAGACCTGCCCCCTCAGGAGTCCAGGTTCCTGGCTGAACTCTCAAGAGGTATAGACAGGACCTGGACTGCAGCTGGGCAGTGCTGACTCTGTAGCAAAGGAGCGAGAAGACAACAGTCGGCTGAGAAGGAATTACACTGGAGTGGTGGTGCCCCCAGGTGCAGAGCAACAGCCGTCTTCAGCAATAACAAGGCCCAACCCCAGATATCCCATAGCCTCTCCTCCTATCTTCCTGGGCAACCAGATGAGGCCGAGCATCTTCGCAGATGGCAACCACCATGGAACAGACATGGGACTGAAACACAGGCCCCGTTAGTAAAGGGTTTTCCTGAGACGGTACCAACCTGGGTGGAACACGGGGACTAGAAAACACACCCGCAGAGCCGGGAAACTCCCAGGGTGGGGCTGATCCAGAGGACCACTCTACTGAGCCTAAGATGAATCTGGCTCTTAGGGGATCACCAGCCTATACACAAAGGAGGCCAAGAGGCTACAGCCAACAACTGATCGTGCTGCGAATACAAACCCACAGGACTAAAGACAGGGCCTGAGACACAGGTTCTGGGAACTCAAATCAGCCTCTCCTCTGCAGAGGAATCTGGCAAGGTCAGAAACAAACTCCCACAGGGTTGTTCCCTTCACCCAGTAACATAAACTAAGGGTGGGACTGGAACCTAGTGAACACCTCCAGCCTCCATCAAATGCCTGAGGTTGACAGGCCACACCACTCCCTGCTGGATAAAGACAGAGAATAGCGGCCTAGTCGAGCAGACACAGACTACCCTGTGACTGAGGCAGGTGCAAACCCCTGGATATCTGCTTACTGCAGACAACTGACTGGGTCACAGCCCTGTGGGGCTAGCAGCGACTGGGTGTGACAGAGCTGCAAGGTGGGGAAGGAGGCATCAATCTTCCCAGACTGATCTATTTACTGGTGGCTCTTCCTGACTCCCCGCAGCACTGGAGCAAGCCATTTTAGAGCAGTCACCAGACCCCTGTGACCCAGTTCCCAGGGACCTCTTAAACTCTCCCACCCGAGGCAGCTGCTAACTGAGACAATTGACTTGGACCTTTTGAACTGAGTCACTCACCTAGGGACTATCCAGGTGGTGCCCTGGGTGTGTGGTTGTAGGAAGGTTTGATTTTACTTTTCCATTTGTTGTCTGTGGTGGGTGGGGTGACTTAATTGCTGGTATTTCTCCACAGCTGAGACTTCAACCCAGAGTAACTGCTTCACTAGGGTCACGTAGAAACCAGCTGAAAACAAGTCAGAACCACTTAGCCCCTCTACACCAAACAGGGCCCCAGTTTCACAGTAGTGCCAAAGAAGATGAAATACTTGGGAGTTTATCTAACAAAGGATGTGAAAGATCTATATAAGACAACTATGAAACTCTAAGAAAAGAGATAGCTGAGAATGTTAACAAATGGAAAAATATACCATGCTCGTGGTTGGGAAGAATCAACATTGTTAAAATGTCTATACTACCCAAAGCAATATATAATTTCAACGCAATCCCCATTAAAGCTCCACTGTCATACTTTAAAGATCTTGAAAAAATAATTCTTCGTTTTATATGGAATCAGAAAAAACCCCGAATAGCCAAGACATTACTCAAAAATAAAAACAAAGCAGGAGGAATCACGCTACCAGACCTCAGACTATACTACAAATCGATAGTGATCAAAACAGCATGGTACTGGCACAAAAACAGAGAAGTAGATGTCTGGAACAGAATAGAGAACCAAGAGATGAATCCAGCTACTTACCGTTATTTAATCTTTGACAAGCCAATTAAAAACATTCAGTGGGGAAAAGATTCCCTATTTAACAAATGGTGCTGGGTGAACTGGCTGGCAACCTGTAGAAGACTGAACTGGACCCACACCTCTCACCATTAACCAAGATAGACTCTCACTGGATTAAAGATTTAAACCTAAGACATGAAACTATAAAAATACTAGAAGAGAGTGTAGGGTTTCTTCAAAACCCTTGAAGAAATTGGGTTGGGCGAGTTTTTTATGAGAAGGACCCCCCGGGCAATTGAAGCTGCTTCAAAAATACACTATTGGGACTTGATCAAACTAAAAACCTTCTGCACAGCCAAGAACACAGTAAGTAAAGCAAGCAAACAGCCCTCAGAATGGGAGAAGATATTTGCAGGTTATGTCTCCGACAAAGGTTTAATAACCACAATCCACAGAGAACTCAAACGCATCAGCAAGAGAAAAACAAGGGATCCCATTGCAGGCTGGGCAAGGGATTTGAAGAGAAACTTCTCTGAAGAAGACAGGCGCATGGCCTTCAGACATATGAAAAAATGCTCATCATCTTTAATCATCAGAGAAATGCAAATCAAAACTACTTTGAGATATCATCTAACTCCAGTGAGACTAGCCTATATCACAAAATCCCAAGACCACAGATGTTGGCATGGATGTGGAGAAAAGGGAACACTTTTGCACTGCTGGTGGGAATGCAAATTAATACATTCCTTTTGGAAAGAGATATGGAGAACACTTAGAGATCTAAAAATAGATCTGCCATTCAATCCTGTAATCCCCCTACTGGGCATATACCCAGATGACCAAAAATCACACCATAACAAAGATATTTGTATCAGAATATTTATTGCAGCCCTATCCATAATTGCTAAGTCATGGAAAAAGCCCAAGTGCCCATCGATCCACGAATGGATCAATAAATTGTGGTATATGTACACCATGGAATATTATGCAGCCTTAAAGAAAGATGGAGACTTTACCTCTTTCATGTTTACATGGATGGAGCTGGAACACATTCTTCTTAGTAAAGTATCTCAAGAATGGAAGAAAAAGGGGGGTGGAGCAAGATGGCAGCCGAGTAACAGCTTCCTTGCATCTGGGCACCGTGAGTCTGGGGAGATAGGACTCCAGGCATCTCTGGCTGTTGGGAACTGCCTATCATCACTCCTATGAGGATACAGGGAGTCAGCGAGAGACTTCTGGACCCCAAGAGGAGGACTAAAACAGTGGAAAACCGGCAAGTGGTCGCGTGTGTTCAACCCGTCTAAACCCGCCCACAACTGTAAGTTCAGTAGCAGCGAGACTGCAAACCAGAAAGGCCTTACCTGTGAACTCTCTTGATGACCTTGGACTTAGCACTGAGTTGAACTGCCTTGGGGAAGGCCTGAGTGGGAGTGCGGAGAACTTTGGCCGTTGTCTAGGGCCCCAGTCTGAGCCGCTGAGCCAGACGGAGCTAATAGTGTTTGGCGGTGGGTCACACGGATCCATTGTCAGTGATCTGCCCCGGCAAGCTCCGCCCTCAGGGTAGCAGAGCCAGAAACGGGTGGGAGCTGGTAACCCAGCAACCAAGTAGCCTAAGGGTGGGGTCTGAGCCGCCTTGCAGCCCTAACCCTCAGGGGCAGAGTGAGACCGGTTTTGGCACACTGAGTAAGTGGATAGCCACTTCAGCAGTGATTCCAGTGAGAAAGCTGGGAAAGCTTCTGCTCAGCAAGTTTACAAGTTCAAAGTGCCTTTTAAGTGGGCTGAAGAGAGATTTAGGGTGTCTACCTGCTGGGGTTTGAGAAATCAGCAGCCTCCAGTCGTATCAGAACTGTGACTAACATCTCATACCCCAAAAGACCACGTGTTGCCCAGACAATATTCAACAACATATACAAACTGCTTTGTTTTTGGTTGTGTATTTTTTTTTCTTTTTTTTTTTGTTTGGTTGGGTTTTTTTGTTTGTTTATTTTGACGTTGTTGATGTTCTTTTGTTTCTTAATTTCAATCTTTTCCATACAGATCCCTTTTTCTTTCTCAATTTTTCTAGTTTAATTATAATTTCCCATTGCTGCCTTTTTTAATAACTACAACTTCATTTTTGCTAGTGTTTCTACCGCTATCACTTGGTTTTTCACCCAATTTTATCGCCATAAAGTTTTCTGTTTGCTTGTTTTGGTTTGATTTATAGCATTTTTGTCTTTCCTCTCTACTTGGTGGAGGTGGGGTACTGTGTCTGACCAGGTTAGCAAAGAGCTGCTGACCTCAAGGGAACCACCCAACTGGGCACCCAACCCCCAGAATGTGGGGTTTTTTAAGGTTGTGTCAAAGTACCCTACTGTACACCTATATTGCCCTGTCTCCCTCTTTCTGTGCCTCTCTTCTTTTTGTCAATATTCCTTATCCCTACCCCCTCTCCTTTCTCTATCTTTCTTTTTTTTCTTATCACTCGGTCATCCTTTCTTTCATCCCTTTTTTGCTCTTCAACCTTCTCACCTTTCTGGTCCTGTAACCCTTAGTCCACAGGCACAAGAACTTAAAGAGCAAGAGGAAGTGAAAGGAAAATTAGGGCAAGGAAACAGATAAAAGAAATCACTCATGAGGAAGAATCAGCAGAAAACTCCAGGCAACATGAAGAACCAGTCCAGAACAACCCCGCCAAGGGACCATGAGGTAGCTACTGCAGAGGATTCCACCTATACAGAAATGTTAGGAATGACAGAAAGGGAATTTAGAATACACATGTTGAAAACAATGAAAGAAATGATGGAAACAATGAAGGAAACTGCTAATAAAGTGGAAAATAACCAAAAGGAAATCCAAAAACAGAATCAAATCAGAGATGAACGATATGAAGAATATAAAAAGGATATAGCAGAGCTGAAGGAACTGAAACAATCAATTAGGGAACTTAAAGATGCAATGGAAAGTATCAGCAACAGGTTAGACCATGCAGAAGAAAGAATTTCAGAGGTAGAAGACAAAGTTTTTGAGATAACTCAGATAGTAAAAGAGGCAGAAAAGAAGAGAGAGAAAGCAGAACGTTCACTGTCAGAATTATGGGACTTTATGAAACGTTCCAACATACGAGTTATAGGAATTCCAGAAGGGGAAGAAGAATGCCCCAGAGGAATGGAAGCCATACTAGAGAATATTATAAAAGAAAATTTCCCAAACATCACCAAAGAGTCTGACACACTGCTTTCAGAGTGATATCGGACCCCAGGTCGCCTCAACTCTAACCGAGCTTCTCCAAGACACATTGTGATGAACCTGTCCAAAGTCAAGACAAAAGAAAAGATTCTGCAAGCTGCCAGGAGTAAGCGCCAGTTGACCTACAGGGGCAAATCCATCAGAGTGACCTCAGACTTCTCTAATGAAACTTTCCAAGCAAGAAGACAATGGTCATCTACCTTTAATCTACTTAAACAGAACAATTTTCAGCCCAGAATTCTGTACCCTGCTAAGCTAAGCTTCAAAATTGACGGAGAAATCAAATCATTTACGGATATACAAACATTGAGGAAATTCACCACAACAAGACCAGCTCTACAGGGAATACTTCAACCTGTTCTGCACACTGACCACCACAATGGATCAGCAGCAAAGTAAGAACTCAGAAATCAAAGGACAGAACCTAACCTCCACACTGATGCAAAAGATAAAACTAAGCAATGGACTCTCACCAAATAAGACGAATAGAATACTACCACACTTATCAATTATCTCCATAAATGTTAATGGCTTGAATTCCCCACTGAAGAGACATAGATTGGCTGACTGGATTAAAAAACACAAGCCATCCATTTGCTGTCTGCAAGAAACACACCTGGCTTCAAAAGACAAATTAAAGCTCCGAGTCAAGGGTTGGAAGACAATTTTTCAGGCAAATGGAATTCAGAAGAAAAGAGGAGTTGCAATCTTATTTTCAGATACATGTGGATTTAAAGCAACTAAAGTCAAAAAAGACAAAGATGGTCACTTTATATTGGTCAAGGGAAAACTACAACAAGAAGACATTTCAATTCTAAATATCTATGCACCAAATTTAAATGCTCCCAGATTCTTGAAACAGACCTTACTCAGTCTGAGCAATATGATATCTGATAATACCATCATAACAGGGGACTTTAACACACCTCTTACAGAGCTGGACAGATCCTCTAATCAGAAATTAAACAAAGATATAAGAGATTTAAATGAGACCCTAGAACAATTATGC
The DNA here is from genome assembly GCF_027406575.1 of Nycticebus coucang. Lineage (NCBI taxonomy): Eukaryota > Metazoa > Chordata > Mammalia > Primates > Lorisidae > Nycticebus > Nycticebus coucang. The sequence continues at coordinate 33,225,475 of NC_069789.1, read as the reverse complement.
TTGATAGACGCATATAGAACACTCCACCCCAAAGATAAAGAATATACATTCTTCTCATCACCCCATGGAACATTCTCCAAAATTGATCATATCCTGGGACACAAAACAAATATCAACAGAATCAAAAGAATTGAAATTTTACCTTGTATCTTTTCAGACCATAAGGCACTAAAGGTGGAACTCAACTCTAACAAAAATGCTCGACCCCATCCAAAGGCATGGAAATTAAACAATCTTCTGTTGAATAACAGATGGGTGAAGGAAGAAATAAAACAGGAAATCACTAACTTCCTTAAGCATAACAACAATGAAGACACAAGCTACCAAAACCTGTGGGATACTGCAAAAGCAGTTTTGAGAGGAAAATTCATCGCTTTAGATGCCTACATTCGAAAAACAGACAGAGAGCACATCAACAATCTCACAAGAGATCTTATGGAATTGGAAAAAGAAGAACAAGCTAAGCCTAAACTCAGTAGAAGAATAGAAATCTCCAAAATCAAATCAGAGATCAATGAAATTGAAAACAAAAGAATCATTCAGAAAATTAATGAAACAAGGAGTTGGTTTTTTGAAAAAATAAATAAAATAGATAAACCATTGGCCAGACTAACTAGAAATAGAAAAGTAAAATCTCTAGTAACCTCAATCAGAAATGATAAAGGGGAAATAACAACTGATCCCACAGAGATACAAGAGATCATCTCTGAATACTACCAGAAACTGTATGCCCAGAAATTTGACAATGTGAAGGAAATGGATCAATATTTGGAATCACACCCTCTCCCTAGACTTGGCCAGGAAGAAATAGACCTCCTGAACAGACCAATTTCAAGCACTGAGATCAAAGAAATAATAAAAAAGCTTCAAACTAAAAAATTCCCTGGTCCAGATGGCTTCACTCCAGAATTCTATCAAACCTTCAAGGAAGAGCTTATTCCTGTACTGCAGAAATTATTCCAAAAAATTGAGGAAGAAGGAATCTTCCCCAACACATTCTATGAAGCAAACATCACCCTGATACCAAAACCAGGAAAAGACCCAAACAAAAAGGAGAATTTCAGACCAATCTCACTCATGAATATAGATGGAAAAATTCTCAACAAAATCCTAGCCAATAGATTACAGCTTATCATCAAAAAAGTCATTCATCATGATCAAGCAGGCTTCATCCCAGGGATGCAAGGCTGGTTCAACATACGCAAGTCCATAAACGTTATCCACCATATTAACAGAGGCAAAAATAAAGATCACATGATCCTCTCAATAGATGCAGAAAAAGCATTTGATAAAATCCAGCATCCTTTTCTAATTAGAACACTGAAGAGTATAGGCATAGGTGGCACATTTCTAAAACTGATTGAAGCTATCTATGACAAACCCACAGCCAATATTTTACTGAATGGAGTAAAACTGAAAGCTTTTCCTCTTAGAACTGGAACCAGACAAGGTTGTCCTCTGTCACCTTTACTATTCAACATAGTGCTGGAAGTTCTAGCCAATACAATTAGGCAAGACAAGGAAATAAAGGGAATCCAAATGGGAGCAGAGGAGGTCAAACTCTCCCTCTTTGCTGACGACATGATCTTATACTTAGAGAACCCCAAAGACTCAACCACAAGACTCCTAGAAGTCATCAAAAAATACAGTAATGTTTCAGGATATAAAATCAATGTCCACAAGTCAGTAGCCTTTGTATACACCAATAACAGTCAAGAGGAGAAGCTAATTAAGGACACAACTCCCTTCACCATAGTTTCAAAGAAAATGAAATACCTAGGAATATACCTAACGAAGGAGGTGAAGGACCTCTATAAAGAAAACTATGAACTCCTCAGAAAGGAAATAGCAGAGGATATTAACAAATGGAAGAACATACCATGCTCATGGATGGGAAGAATCAACATTGTTAAAATGTCTATACTTCCCAAAGCAATCTACCTATTCAATGTCATTCCTATCAAAGTACCTACATCGTACTTTCAAGATTTGGAAAAAATGATTCTGCGTTTTGTATGGAACCGGAAAAAACCCCGTATAGCTAAGGCAGTTCTTAGTAACAAAAATAAAGCTGGGGGCATCAGCATACCAGATTTTAGTCTGTACTACAAAGCCATAGTGCTCAAGACAGCTTGGTACTGGCACAAAAACAGAGACATAGACACTTGGAATCGAATTGAACACCAAGAAATGAAACTAACATCTTACAACCACCTAATCTTCGATAAACCAAACAAGAACTTACCTTGGGGGAAAGACTCCCTATTCAATAAATGGTGTTGGGAGAATTGGATGTCTGCGTGTAAAAGACTGAAACTGGACCCACACCTTTCCCCACTCACAAAAATTGATTCAAGATGGATAAAGGACTTAAATTTAAGGCACGAAACAATAAAAATCCTCAAAGAAAGCATAGGAAAAACACTGGAAGATATTGGCCTGGGGAAAGACTTCATGAAGAAGACTGCCATGGCAATTGCAACAACAACAAAAATAAACAAATGGGACTTCATTAAACTGAAAAGCTTCTGTACAGCTAAGGTGACGATAACCAAAGCAAAGAGACAACCCACACAATGGGAAAGGATATTTGCATATTTTCAATCAGACAAAAGCTTGATAACCAGGATCTATAGAGAACTCAAATTAATCCACATGAAAAAAGCCAACAATCCCTTATATCAATGGGCAAGAGACATGAATAGGACTTTCTCTAAAGACGACAGACGAATGGCTAACAAACAAATGAAAAAATGTTCATCATCTCTATATATTAGAGAAATGCAAATCAAAACATCCCTGAGATATCATCTAACCCCAGAGAGAATGGCCCACATCACAAAATCTCAAAACTGCAGATGCTGGCGTGGATGTGGAGAGAAGGGAACACTTTTACACTGCTGGTGGGACTGCAAACTAGTACAACCTTTCTGGAAGGAAGTATGGAGAAACCTCAAAGCACTCAAGCTAGACCTCCCATTCGATCCTGCAATCCCATTACTGGGCATCTACCCAGAAGGAAAAAAATCCTTTTATCATAAGGACACTTGTACTAGACTGTTTATTGCAGCTCAATTTACAATCGCCAAAATGTGGAAACAGCCTAAATGCCCACCAACCCAGGAATGGATTAAGAAGCTGTGGTATATGTATACCATGGAATACTATTCAGCCATTAAAAAAAATGGAGACTTTACATCCTTCGTATTAACCTGGATGGAAGTGGAAGACATTATTCTTAGTAAAGCATCACAAGAATGGAGAAGCATGAATCCTATGTACTCAATCTTGATATGAGGACAATTAATGACAATTAAGGTTATGGGGGGGAAGCAGAAAGAGAGAGGGAGGGAGTGGGGTGGGGCCTTAGTGTGTGTCACACTTTATGGGGGCAGGGCATGATTGCAAGAGGGACTTTACCTAACAATTGTAATCAGTGTAACTGGCTTATTGTACCCTCAATGAATCCCCAACAATAAAAAAAAAAAGAAAAAAAAAAAGAATGGAAGAAAAAGTACACAATGTACTCACCCTTATTATGAAACTAATGTAGGACCTTCACATGAAAGCTATATCCCAGTTATAACCTAAGAATAGGGAGAAAGAGGAAAGGGAGGAGGGGAGGGAGGGGGAAGGAGGGGGATTAATGGAATTACATCTGCGGTGCATCTTACAAGGGTATATGTGAATCCTAGTAAATGTGGAAGGTAAAGGTCTTAGCAAAATAACTAAGAAAATGCTACAAAAGCTATGTTAACTAATGTGATGAAAATGTGTCAAACGATCTATGAACCAAGTGTATGGTGCCCCACGATCATACTAATGTACACAGGTATGGTTTAAAAAAAAAACAAAATTGAGTCCCTTGTGCCAAAACTCTGACAAACAGAGCCAAGGAAGGCTCTGAGGGAAGGTTTCCCACATAATTGCCTGATATCAAGAACAATCACAAACGACTGCAAACTGCAGACTTGTACAAAGGTTAAAACTTAACACAAAATATTAAAACCACAATCTTAAAACTTCTGTTGAAGACATCTGCCTAGCAACTTTCGTTCCATCCTTGGTGGTGGAAAGATCAAGTGGTGCCACCCTTGATCTATGTGACCCAGACAATTGTATCAAAATAACTTACATAATTCTCTGCTTAAAAAAGCCTTATCTTCCTTTAGCTCCATCAATATGCCCACCATACTCTCACTGCCATGGTTACCCCCAAATAAATATAACTTTAGAGAGTCTTTTACTATTTTTTAGGTTTGACACATTTTGGTGTCATGAGTGGAATTGAAGCTGGCTCACCCTGGACAGATTACTGAGCCCTGAAATCCATCCACCCTGAGCCCTTGTGAGCCCTCCACTTCCACAGCTTACTTTTTCTGCCCTCATGAATCTCCTTTTGGATTCTTACACTCCCTCTTTTAGGTGAGTTGGGTTTTTTGTTTTGTTATGTTTTGGGGCTGTTTATTGTTGTTGTTGATGTTGTTGTTGTTTTTAGTTTGTTTGTTTTTTTGATAGAGCCTCAAGCTATTGCCCTGGGTAGAGTGTTGTGGCATCACAGCTCATAGCAACTTCCAACTTCTGGGCTCAAGTGATTCTCCTGTTTCCACCTCCCAAGTAGCTGGGACTACAGGCACCTGCCACAACACCCAGCTATTTTTTGGTTGCAGCCATCATTGTTGTTTGGCATGCCCAGGCTGGTTTTGAACCCTCCAGCTCAGGTGTATGTGGCTGGTGCCTTAGCCACTTAAGCCACAGGTGCCAAATCTGTTATGTTTTTTTGCTTTTTTTTTTTTCATTCAGGATCTCTTTTGGTCATAAGACTGCCTTAGACAAAAGACCTAACATCCCTGTTGGGACTATAAAAGTCATTTCTAGCCAGCCCTCTCTGGTATAAAGACAAGTATCTTTCTAGTTTGAGTACTCTGATTTTTATATAATTTACATTCCATCTGTGAGGTATGTCTTTTCTGGTAATTTTACTTTAGGTACTTTCTGCATGCCTGATTTAATATACACATACATATTTTATATAGAGAATATATATATAAATTATTTAATTATAGATATGTATTATATATGTGTGTGTGTGTGTGTGTATATATATATATATATATATTGGTCTGCATGTTGGGTTTTAAATTTTTCTTAGCACAAACTATTAAAACCTGTGGATACTGCAAAGGCAGTCCTTAGAGGGAAATTTATAGCATTAGATGCATGCATCAGGAAAACAGAAAAAGAGCAAGTCAGCAACCTGATGGACCATCTCAAGCAACTGGAAAAGGAAGAACAATCTAATTCCAAACACAGCAGAAGGAAAGAAATAACAAAAATTAGAGCAGAATTAAATGAAATTGTAAACAAAAGAATTATTCAGAAGATCAGCAAAACGGAAAGTTGGTTCTTTGAAAAGATTAATAAAATTGATAAACTCTTGGGTAGACTAACCAGAAACAGAAAAACAAGATATCTAATAACTACAATCAGAAATGATAAAAGGGAAATAACAACAGATGCCACAGAAATACAAAATATTCTCAACAATTACTACAAAAAACTCTATTCCAAGAAATATGAAAATGTAGAAGAGATGGACCAATATCTGGAAGCACAGTATCTTTCAAAACTCAGAAAGATTTAGAAATCTTGAGTAGACCAATATCAAGTACTGAAATAGCATCAATTATACAAAATCTCCCTAAAAACAAAAGCCCTGGACCACATGGTTTCACACCAAAATACCATCAAACCTTCAAGGAGGAACTAGTTCCTATAATGCATAAACTGTTCCAAAATATAGAAAAAGAAGCAATCCTCCCCAACACATTCTATGAAGCAAACATCACCCTGATCCCCATGCCAGGAAAGAACCCAATAAAAAAAGAAAACTGGAGACCAATATCATTAATGAATATCAATGGAAAAATATTCAACAAGATATTAGCAAACAGAATACAACAACACATTAAAAAGGTTATACACCATGATCAAGTGGGTTTTATCCTAGAGACACAAGGTTAGTTCAACATACACTAATCTGTAAATATAGTACACCACATAAATAGAATAAAAAATAAAGACCATATGATTCTTTCAATTGATGCAGAAAAGGATTTTGACAATACCCAGCATCCTTTCATGATAGAAGCACTCAAGAAAATAGGCTTAGAAGGAACATTCCTTAAGCTGATAGAGGCTATCTACAGCAAACCCACAGCCACTATCATATTGAATGGAGTAAAATAAAAAGGATTCCTACTCAAATCCAGACAAGGAGGCCCACTGTCTCCACTGCTATTTAACATAGTTTTGGAAGTCCTAGCCATCACAACGGGCAAGAGAAGGAGATCAAAGGAATCCAAATGGGGACAGAGGAGGTCAAACGCTCCCTCTTCACAGATGACATGATCTTATACTTGGAAAACCCCAGGGACTCAACTACAAAGCTCTTAAAAGTGATCAAGGAATATAGCATCATCTCAGGTTACAAAATCAATACCCCAAAATCAGTAACTTTGGATATGGCAACAATCGTTAAGCTGAGAACAACATCAAAGACTCTATTCCTTTTATAATAGCGCCAAAGAAGATGAAGTAACTGGGAACATATCTAACAAAAGATGTAAAAGATCTCTATAAAGAGAATTATGAAACTTTGAGAAAGGAACTAGCAGAAGAAATCAACAAATGGAAGAACATATGCTCATGGATGGGAAGAATCAACATCATCAAAATATCCACACTACCCAAAGCAATCTATAGATTTCTGGTTCATATGGAACGAGAAAAAAATACAGTTCTTAGAAATAAAAACAAATCTGGAGGCATCCCATCACCAGATTTCAGGTTACATTATAAGTCTCTAGTGATCAAAACAGCATGGTACCTGCACAAAAATAGAGACACAGATCTATGGAATAGTATAGAGAATCTAGAGATGAACCCAGCCACAAAATATCATTTAATCTTTGATACACCTAACAAAAATATGAAATGGGGAAAAGAATCCTTATTTAACAAATGTTACTTGGAGAACTTGTTATCCACATGCAGAAGACTAAAATTGGACCCACACCTCTCATCATTAACAAAAATTGATTCTTGTTGGATAAAAGATTTAAATTTAAGACACTAAACAATGAAAATTCTAGAAAAGAATGTGGGGAAAACACTTGAAGATATTGGCCTGGGAAAAAGCTTTATGAGGAAGACCCCTCCCCCCCCAGCAATTGCAGCAACACCAAAAATAAATAACTGGGACTCATAAGGCTAAAAAGCTTTTGCACAGCTAAGAGTACCACAAACAGAGCCAATAGCCCTCAGAATGGGAGAAGATTTTTGCACGTTATGAATCTGACAAAGACCCGATAACTAGAATCTACAGAGAACTCAAACAATAAGAAAACAATAAGAAAGCTGCAAACAACCCTCCCTTTAAGTGAGCAAGAGATTTGAACAGAAATTTCTCCAAGAATGATAGGCGAATGGAAAAAAAACACATGAAAAAATGCCTTATTGACTGGGGTGTCATATGTAAATTATTTATAGATACTACAGACAAAAGCTAAAGTCTGCCTTGGTTTGGCTTCCTAGCCTGAAGAGGTCTTTAAATTCACTATTCCTAAGTGATCAACTGCTATCCTTGATGCACTTACATTTTAGAATAACTTCTATACTCCTTATTTTTTCTTTAAAAACCCTTATCTTTCTTTACCTCCCTAAATATGTCCAATGTATTTCCATTGCAATGCTCTCACTCCTGAATAAAGACCGTTTAATTTTAGAGAGTCTCTCTCTGTCTGTCATTTAAAATTTTTTAAATGCTGGGCGGCGCCTGTGGCTCAGTCGGTGAGGCGCCGGCCCCATATACCGAGGGTGGCGGGTTCAAACCCAGCCCCGGCCAAAATGCAACCAAAAAATAGCCGGGCGTTGTGGCGGGCGCCTGTGGTCCCAGCTGCTCGGGAGGCTGAGGCAAGAGAATGGCTTAAGCCCAGGAGTTGGAGGTTGCTGTGAGCTGTGTGAGGCCACGGCACTCTACCAAGGGCCATAAAGTGAGACTCTGTCTCTACAAAAAAAAAAAAATTTTTTAAATGCTACATGTGACTCTTTGTGTCTGACTTTCATTTAGCACAGTGCTTCCCAGGTATGTCTATTTTGTGGCACATGTTAGCATTTTATGGCTGGACACTATTTCATTGTATGGATATACCTTTTTCATTTATCCATTCATTGGCTGATGAACATTGGCTTTTCTTCTACTTTTTGGCAATTATGAATGATACCACTATGAGCATTTGAGTACAAGTTTTTGTGTGAACATATGTTTTTGTTTGTTTGAGACAGAGCCTCAAGCTGTTGCCCTGGTTAGAGTGCCGTGTCATCACAGCTCACAGCAACCTCTAACTCCTGGGCTTAAACAATTCTTTTGCCTCAGCCTCCCAAGTAGCTGGGACCACATGCACCTACCACAACACCCAGCTATTTTTTGGTTGCAGCAGTCATTGTTGTTTGTCAGGCCTGGGTTGGATTCAAACCCGCCAGCTCAGGTGTATGTGGCTGGTGCCTTAGCCACTTGAGCCATAGGTGCCGAGCCATGAACATAGGTTTTTGATTCTTGGGTATATACCTAGGGATGGAATTGCTGGGTTATGTGGAAATTCTGTGTTAACTTTTTTTTGTTTTTAGGAATAGAGGGTTCTGACTCCACATCCTCACCAATGCAGGTTACTGTCCACATGTTTTATTCTAGCCATCCAAGAATAAAAGTGTGAAGTGGCTTCTTGTTATGATTTTTATTTACGTCATTACCCTGATAGCTATGCTGAGTATCTTTTCACTTGCTTGTTTGTAGTGTAGACTCTTATTAATCTATTTATTAATTCATGTATTTGAGTCCAAGCTCTGTCAGTTTTGTGACCTTGAACAAGTCATTTTGCTTCTCTGAACTCACTTTGCTCTTCTATAAAGTGGGAACAATAATCTCTGTCTTATGGGATTGTTGACAGAACTGGAATGAATGTACATAAAACTCTTCAGCAGAAAGTAAGAACTCAGTAAAGATAGAAGAGATGTGATGAGGTACTCCAATGCCACTTGAGTTGGATTTCAAGAGGAAAGTAGCATTTGAATAGAGAGAGGTGAAAAGAAAAGAGATTCCAACCAGAATGAGTATGAGAAAGGGAGGGAGCCACCGTATCATGGGATATATATAAGGAGTATAAGGAATGCACCCTTCTAGCTGGGACAGTAGAGGTCTCCTTCAAGAGGAGGACTGATGGCAGAGGAGGGACTAGAAAGAAAAATGGGCAACAGACAGCAAGGGGGTCAGGATGCAGAGTGTGTGCTGTGTTGGGCTCCCCCACATGCTGGGCTGCTGTTGTTCAGGTGCTGGGTAGAAGTCAATACTGCCACCTGCTCAGGCCCAACACAATGTTGCTAGCATTTGTACAGCTTGGATGTCCCTAATGCTGCTAACACCCTTCATTCAGGGAAATGCATGGGTTTTAGGAGATCTGTGTCAGAACCAGGACAGAGGCCAAATATATTTTTATATATGTATATATATTTCTTACTATGTCATAACCTCCTATTTGTTTGACCCAACCTGTCAACTTCTCTAGAAGGATCTGAGATCATACATCAGTGTGGACTTAGCCAGTGAGCTCCTGTTATTTTTCTGGAGGTCTTTTCACCCTAAGCAATCCTCCTTAAAGGTACTCATCCCTGCTAAAGAAATTACAGACCCACTGATCAGAAAGCACAGCTTTTCCAACCCCTAGCACACAGAACATGTCAACAATAAACAGGATGACACATTACAAAGGGAGTCATTAAAATGCAAAGACACTGTATGGTTTCTCTCCTCCCTCATCTGTGTAAACATCTTGATCACAAGTACTCATTGACGACTATGTGGACAAAGGAATTAGGGAACAGATACAGCACGCCTACCTGTCTGTGGTTGCTCCCTAGGTCTCATTTTGGAATCTGCACCAAAGATGCACTTGTACACCAGACACCAGCAGCAAGCCACTGAAAGCCTATGTTTGTTCTTGTGCCCAGTTAGGCTTTTGTGGTTTTAAACCTGGAGCGGGTTCTTGTGGCTGCTCTGTTGAAGGACAAGAAACAGAAGCTTTTCACAAGAGCTGATGTCTGCAGAGAAGCAAATGCCTCTTTCCCCACAGGTGGTCAAACATCCAGGTTAGGAATTCTGTGAAAACAAAAGACAAAAATACTAATATGTCCTGGAAAACAGAGCCAGCAAAACATCTTCTGCACTTTTCTTACAGGCCTAAGGAATCAGAGTACTTTGTGCCCCACTTCTGCCCATAGAGAAGACTATTCTGACTTCTTAAGCCTCGAGGAAATGAAACTATCCTGTATAAAATTTATAAAGGGCTACAAGGTGGGAACTCTGGTAGGGGAAATACATACAGATATAACCAGCCATCGTTCTCTTGCTTGCTTTCCTATGTCACAAACCTGATGGTCATAAAAATTTAGCCTTATTTACTTCTCCCCTAGATAATCCTTGTGAAACTCAAGGCTAGTTTTCAAGATATCTTTCATGCCCAATGTTCTGGAGGAATGGATGACCCACCCAGAACAGTGGTCCATACTGAGGAACTAACTCAACTGGTCTTGTGACCCACATCTAAGAACTGACTCAAAAGAAGAAGATAGCTTCACCCATATGGTTCTTCTCTGAACCCAGCCAATTAGCAGACCAATTGCCTAGCCCTTTGCCCACCTATCTTTGAAAACCCTTTCTCCCAAAGACAGATTTGAGCACTTTCTTCTGTCTCCTCTTGTGACACCTGTGATATTAAACTCTGTCTGTGCGGTAACTGGCTGCCAATGTGTTGGCAGCAGGTAGGGAATCTGGTGAGGCAGCTCCTGTGGCAGGAGCAGGTGGCAGCACATCTGGCACAGAGTGATGGAATACACATGGTCCTCTGGCACATTGTTCCAGGCACATCTCCTGAGCTGAGTTGCTCTAAGGTTGGAAGCCAGCTCTCCAAAGCAAGTCTTCTTCAAATCATGTAGGAGACAGAGGTGAGGATAGAGTATTTGATGCCCTGATGGTAATAGGATCTTGAGCTTAATAACATGGAAGGTGTGGGGCTAACCAAGGTCCTTTAGGACTCTGACATGTTGACTTATTTCTGAGTCAGAGTCCTGTGCTCATTGAGCCTCTGCATAATTCTGTACACATAGGCACCTATTTATTTCTTGTATTTTGGGGTTTTTTGTTTTTTTCTGAGATAACGTCTCAAGCTGTTGCCCTGGGTAGAGTACTGTGGCATCATAGCTCACAGCAACCACAAACTCTTGGGCTTACATGATTCTCTTGCCTCAGCCTCCCAAATAGCTGGGACTAGAGGCACCCAGAACAACTCCTGATTATTATTTTTGTTGCAGTTGTCATTCTTGCGTTTTTTTTTCTTTCTTTTAGTTGGCCTGGGCCATGTTCAAACCCACTAACCTCAGTGTATGTGGCCAGCGCCCTACCCACTGAGCTACAGGCACCATCCTCTTGCATTTTGTTTATCTTTGCTAAGAAGAGACTCCTGCACTTTGCCTTAGAATGCCAGAAACGTGGTCAATGGAGCAATTTGGATGAGTAGGGCCACTTACAGAACAAGGACCCCCAGATCAGGCAGCCCTGTAGGGAGAGTGCTAAACCCACATACCCACTGCTGACAGAGCATCCCAATAGCCTTCTAAACACAACCACTCCAGGCGCCAGGCTGCATGAGCTCCACCCGAGCCCCCTTCTGAAGTGACAGTATTCACTGGGGTGGGAAGCCTGCATGAGCCCCAGAGTCCTCAGCTGCTCTGAAAGTTCCTCCAGCAAGCATTGGCATAGCCCTCTCCCCTCTGTGCCTTGGTTTTAGAGGAGCAGAGAGAGCCTTGAAGTACCCTTCCATCCCCACACTGCTCCTGCTGCAGCCACTGAGCTAGAGCCCCCACAGCTTTCAGCACAACCATGGCAGCTGCACAGCTTTCTTGCACACCTGGCCCTCCTCACCCCCATTCTGTGGCATTATTTATGCAAACTGGCTGGGACTATTTATAGCTCCTCTAAAAGGCAGTAGCCACTCAATTCCCAGGAAAGTGGAACACTGAGGCATTAAAGAGTACTTTCTAAAGAAAACCATCCTCTCACAAACTCATGTGTTTTCTATCCCAATGTATCTTCCAAAAATAAGTCTCCCGAAGGGCTCCTTGGTGCCACCAGCTCTCTCCTCTGCAGATCTGCCACCTGCTAGGCCTAAAGCAAGAAAGCTACATGCTACTTTGCTGCTGTTCAAAAAGGCCAATTCCAATTCCCCATCCCTCCTCCAAACCCAGAAAATCCTAATATTCTTCCATGGGTAGATGTCCATCTGAAACAGATTGAGTGAGGGAAACAGATAAATGACAAAAAAGGAGCCAGGGGTTCTGGACATGCTGTAGCTCTGTTCCCTGTGAGTCACCAAAACCCATCTAAGTTCTGCCTCTTTAGTGTTTTAAGTCTTCTTGGAAGAAACCCCAAAACAATGATTTGCCCAAAGTCCCATGCATTTGTCTGCCATGCAACCAGAATGCCATGAGTCCCAACAGGGTCTCAGGCAAAAGCCAGGGAGCACAGGAAAGCCCAAGGCTGGGGCAAGAGCAAGCTGGCTGGGCAGAAACAGTGTAGGACCTAGAGATGGAGGACAGTCAAGTGTGACCTCCAGAGACACTGGGGCCACAGAGCATGGCATGGGCTGCAGGGCTAACGATGCAAGCTCTCATCCCAGCTTTACTATTTATCAGTGTGGACCTCACACTAGCCCATGTCCTTGTTCAAGGTACATCACATTGTTTTTTGTTTTCGTTTTCCTTTTAGACAGAGTTTCACTTTGTCACCCCTCAGTACAGTGCTATGGCATCATAGCTCACAGTAACCTCAAATTCTTAGGACGGGTGATCTTCTTTCCTCAGCCTCCCAAGTAGCTGGGACTATAGGTGCCTGCCACAATGCCTGGCTATGTTTTAGAGACAGGATCTCACTCTTGCTAAGGCTGGTATTGAACTCCTGAGGTCAAGCAATCCACCTGCCTCGGCCTCGCAGAGTGGTAGGATTACAGGTGTGAGCCAGTGTGCTCAGTCTTGCACATCGCATTGTTGTGTTACATGAGATGATTTGGGCACCGTGCCAGGCACATGAGAACCATGTGCCCTGGGCTGGCAGTTATTAGTAATGTTATAGATGAGGAAATTGAGGTGTAGAATCTTCAAAAAACTCCTCCAAGACCACACAGTTCTAGGACCAGAGCTGAGTCTCCTGGCTTACAGGCTGGGCTCTATTTATCATTATAATTATTATTATTATTTGGCTTGTGTGTGTTTGTGGCATCTTCTGCAGGGGGGCTAAGCAAGGCAGGTGGTCAAGGGTCGAAGGCATCATAAACCATCAAGAACTGAGGCAATAAAAAAAGTACGTAAAGGAGCAAGAGCCAAGGCAGGTTTTCCCTTCAGCAACATTTCCCTTCAGCTAGGGAGTCCTCATGTCTTCCTGCTGTGGTGGAAGCCAGTCCCCAGTTTGGCTATTCTGAGGCCTACAAGGCGGAAGAAGGGGATGCCCCTAACTGAAAGGAAAGGAAGGAGCCACTGCTGCCAGGAGCCCAAGAACAGGGCACTGGGAAAAACCCTCCCCGACAGAGTTAATGAGCTAGAGGCAGCACACAAGCCCAACAGGAAACAATAAGCAAAGAAGGCACACGAAGGGACAAACATGTGTGACTCCACTTGTTCCTCCTCCACAGGAGGAACCTGGAACAGCCAAACTCATAGAATCAGAAAGTGGAATGGTGTTGCCAGGGGCTGGGAAAAGGTAAAGGGGGAATTAGTGCTTAGTGGGGACAAAGTTTCAGTGTGGGAAGATTAAGGGTTCTGGCTACTGATGGCGGTGATGTCTGTGCAACACTGAATGCCCTTAATGCCACCAAATGGTTAACATGTCAAATTCTATGTTACATATGTTTTGCCACAATGAAACACAGACGAGAGAGAGAAAAAGAAGATAGGTAGATAGATCATAGATAGATAGATCATAGAAGATAGATTAATAGATCATAGATAGATGACAGGAGATAGATAAGAGATAGATAGATAGGCCGGGCATGGTGGCTCATGCCTGTAATCCCAGCACTTGGAAGTGAGCTCCTGAGCTCACGAGTTCAAGACCAGCCTGAGCCAGAGCGAGACGCCATCTCTAAAAACAGCCAGGCGTTGTGGTGGGCGCCTATAGTCCCAGCTACTTGGGAGGCTGAGGCAAGAGAATCGCTTGAGCCTAAGAGTTTGAGATTGATGTGAGCTATGATGCTACAGCATTCTACCAGTGGTGACAAAGTGAGACTCTGTCTCAAAAAAAAAAAAGAAAGAGGGCGGCGCCTGTGGCTCAGTCGGTAAGGTGCCGGCCCCATATACCGAGGGTGGTGGGTTCAAACCCAGCCCCGGCCAAACTGCAACCAAAAAAAAAATAGCCGGGCGTTGTGGCGGGCGCCTGTAGTCCCAGCTACTCGGGAGGCTGAGGCAAGAGAATGGCTTAAGCCCAGGAGTTGGAGGTTGCTGTGAGCTGTGTCATGCCACGGCACTCTACCGAGGGCCATAAAGTGAGACTCTGTCTCTACAAAAAAAAAAAGAAAGAGAGATAGATAGATAGACAGAAGATAGATAAATAGAATTATGCAGACAAAACTGTGGACTGAAGATATAGTAGAGACCTCAGGGGCCTAAACAACCAGAGAGGGGATAAATCATTGTACACTGGAGAAGCCAGTGACAGCTTCATAATCACAACGGGACTTAACGCCAGAAATTTGTATTAGACAGGATCTCTTGTTTGCAGCCACCAGAGATTCCACTCAAACTAACATAGGCATCAAAGGGATGTTTTTGTAAGGATAAAGTAGTAGTTCACAAAACTCAAAATGAACAATTTGGTCAAAGGAAGGAGGAGTTAGGCAATGTAGCGACTAAAATACAGCCTTGTTCTCTGATAGATCCTTCTCCCCTTCTCCTTCCCTAACAGTGTGTGGCCTCTATTCTTATTTAATGTACACTGGCTTCCCTCACAAGTGGGGGACATCACAACTTAACCCTGGGCCATGGTGGCCAGAAAGGAGAGATAGCTGTGATTGTTTGCTCTTGTAAGACCCCAGGACTAGGATTGGGAGACGCTCCTTCACAGAAGGTATGGTTCTCTGGAAACAGCACCGAGATGGGAGCTGGGATCCTCTGAGACACCCCTGCAGGGAAGAGAGGCAGGCAGGTCAGGGACACTGACCTGCAGCGTGGTCACGGTGGGGGCCTCAGCCACAGGGAGCACTGCAGCTGAGAGCTGTCCCCTGCTGTGTCCCCCTCACCAGTCATTGTTGGATGTCACTTTTGTGTGAGAAGCTCAACCTTGGGTGAGAATAAGGGTAAGGCCCAGGGAAGGCCACAGCCTTGAGCAGCTAATATTCCTAGACCACAGGGATGGGTTCACTGTGCCAAAGAGGGCTTGGGGCCACAGCACACAGGACTCCACTCTTCACACTGCTCAGACCTTCTTAGTTCTTATGATAGGTTTGTCCCTATGGAAACGGCTGCTCCAGGACTTTGATTGATCTTGTTTCAAGTTTGTAAATTGCTCTTGAGGTCATAACTGAAAGTCATCACACCCCCCAACCCATTCTAGATTCCATTCCTGGACTGGAGCCTATTGAGGTGCTGGCTGGATGGTCAGGTTCAGGAATCTCTGTCAGCCTGGTGACTCTTCTCCTTGCCCACAGAACTGACTTGATGGGATCAGAAGCCCAGCTCCAAAAGTGGGTTAGTGAAGGGGACACATGACCAGATAATAGTCACTGATTCAGGCTGAAGGATGATAACTCACCCCACAGGGCAGTGTCTGTAAGGGGTGAGTTGGGTAAGTTACTGCTGTATCAGCCAACAGCTTCTGGGTGGCATGGTGCATGACAGGACCAGTAGATTCTCTGTGCACATGGCCACGCTTCCTTTTCTATGAAGTAGGTCCCTCAGTCTGAAATAATGTTTACAGGATCCTTTGTAGATGGATGAAATATATACTTCGCAAGTGCTCATATAATGGCCAAGAGCCTGTAAGGAAAGGCAGACTCATGCTGAGAATGAGCGTCATCCCAGTTAAATATAGGGACAGTCCTACATCAAAGGTTCAGTGGCAGTCTGTTGCTGGCAGGCTGGTCAGCTGGCAGCAGAAATAGCAATTTGAGACTTGGGAAATGTAAGCTTTTGCTATTATGCCCATGTGTAGCCTCCATCTCTGCCATGGTGGCCACTGTATTAATGTGTCCCTTGTATTGTACCAGCACTGGAGTGGCTGATATGAATTATTTAGCACATCTTCCATAGCATATGCTCTTTGGTGGTCCATAACATGGATACACTCCCACAGTTCCAACCACAAGTCTTGTCCTTCCAGGCCATGAACAACCCAGTTGCCCTCTGTTTTCAGTGTGTGCTGATCCAAGCTGGCCTGTCCATGAACCAAGTCCAGACCTCTCCATCCCACTGGTCCTAAGGAACATGCCCTATAGCCATCACTGTCAGCGGAGAGGCCAGCACAAAAGTGATGGATTATATGAGGTTCAGGCTACCTATTCTCACAACCTGCTTGTACCTTCTGGCCCTACTTTTGCTTCACCCCAGAGGTACTATTTCTATCTTATGATGAATTTCTGCTGGGCACTTGACCTTACAATTTGATGGTTCCAACAGAACCCAATTCAGGATGGGCTGTTCCAGCCACGTGGTCAGTGTTCACGTTCAGATGTTCTGTTTGCTAGACCCAAGAGCTTGCCTGAAGTTGTTCTTTTGAAGTGGTATGGTGTCCTCTGCTATAGGACTCCTGGAGGCCTATTTTGTGATTCTCCTTGATGAGACTGGCCATAGATCCACAGAGCACCTTTCCCTGCCACAGGTAACTGTAGCAGCTGGGGCACATGCCCAGTAGCATTGCTGCCTGGACCTGTCACAGAGCCCTTCTCTGCTCTGGGTCCCACTCAGATCTTGTAGTCCTCCATATCCTCTACTTAATAGGTCATAACATCTTTCCAAGAGTGGAATGTGCCACTTCCAGAACTCAGAGATGCCTAACAGACATACTCTCCGAATAGTCACAGACATGAGATATGATGATCTGTCCATCTGGTCTCATGCCACTGATACAGCAGACTAATGTGATATTCTGATAGTCTATGAAATTTCCAGACAGCCTAGGTCTCTCAGAGAGAAGGAAACTTACCATAACCCTGGGCAATACCACAAATGTGTCCTGGTGCCTAAACCATGTGACTATGAGCTGTTTCTCATCCTTGACCTGGAAGAGCTCACTTAGCAGAGCAACAGCCACATACTGCTCTAGTGAAGGCAGCACACACAATAGGGCAGCTGCATGGGGTGCTACCAGTTAGCTTATAGCTACCCAGTGTCTCCAGCCACAATTTGCTAGTATTTGCTGAGTCCAGACTGCTGAGTTATGCAGCATTAGCACAGAACCTTAACTCTTACATTCCTTATGGTTTTGAAGTTAGCCCAAGTCCTTGGCACTCTCCATAGAATGTGGTATTGTTTTTCACTTACTATCTTGGCATGGGGAGGGAGTGGTTTAGAAGTTTCTGCTCAGCCTTTCCTACTGTAATGCCTTTTACCCTGAGTTCAACAACCAATGTGAAGGTTCTTCCCACTTCAAGTATTCATTTATAGACCAGGAAAATGACTTCCCAGTGAAGTTGTTATCTGATCTTCCTGAGCCAGGGCCCCACATATCAATATGGGTCCAGACCTTGTATCCAACATCCTGTGTTCCCTTTTCCCCAGGTGCACAGTTATCTAAGTGAAGGCAGTAGGTCTCATTGAAGGAAGGTCTAGTGTGACAGCAACTTTACACACCAGCATGACTGTGTAGAATATGGGGCCCAGGTGTTTGGCCAAACACCAGTCTAGCTGGCTCTGTGAGGGTGTTCCCTAGATGTGATTATCATTTAACTGAGTTGGTGTGGAGTGAAGCAGATTGCCCCCTGTGTATGAGTGCACTTCATCCAGTTAGGTGAAGGCCTTAAGAGCAAATGCATCAATACACTTGAAGTAGGAAGAACCTTCACACAACTCAGGGAGTCTCCTCATAACTGTAAACCCAGACGCAGGCCTGAGAGGGCGGCCTTCTGCCCCATGGAATTCTATAGCATCACCTCCATTTCAGGTTGCCAGCCTGCTTTATGGATTTCAGGCCTGAGAACCACCAAAATCGCAGGAGCTGATTTCTTAAACTCAATCTCTAAATACATATATTTAAATATATATATTTATATGAATATATACTAAAATACCTATGAATAGATTAAGATGTATTAATATGTTAATTTTACATTTTTATAAAATTAAAATTACAATACAACTTTAAATTTTACAATACTGTAAAATTAAATTACAATATTAATTTTATATATTGTAATTTCCCAGATGTATTAGTTAGGGTTCTTCAGAGAAACAGAATTTATATGTAAATATCTGTACTCATGCACCACATAATGTTTTAATCAATGCTAGATCCTATAATTATGAGACGTTGATCCCGTAACAGGGGTCCTCAAACTTTTTAAACAGGGGGCCAATTCACTGTCCCTCAGACTGCTAGAGGGCCATACTACAGTTAAAAAAAAAAACAAAACTATGAACAAATTCCTATGCACACTGCACATATCTTATTTTGAAGTAAAAAAACAAAACGGGAACAAATACAATCATACTGTCTCATGTGGCCCACAGGCCGTAGTTTGAGAACCCCTGCCGTAAGATTATAATGGCACTGAAATTCCTATCATCCAGTGCTTTGATAGCCATCATAAAGTTGTAGCACAATTACTTTGTTTAAAAAGTAACTTAATGGCTCAGCACCTATGACTCAAGCGGCTAAGGCACCAGCCACATACACCTGAGCTTGCGGGTTCGAACCCATACCAGGCCCACCAAACAACAATGACGGCTGCAACCAAAAAATAGCCGGGCATTGTGGTGGGTGCCTGTAGTCCCAGCTATTTGGGAGGCAGAGGCAGGAGAATCTCTTGAGCCCAGGAGTTGGAGGTCGCTGTGAGCTATGATGCCACGGCCCTCTACCCAGGGCGACAGCTTGAGGCTCTGTCTCAAAGAAAAAAAAAAATTAGTTTAATGCAACCTAAGTGCACAGTGTTCATAATGTCTACAGCCATGCACAGTAACATCTGAGGCCTTCACATTTTCTCACCACCCACTCATTCACTCCCACAGAGCAACTTCTAATCCTGCAAGCTCCTTTCACAGTAAATGCCCTAGGCGGGTGTGCCACATTCTAACTTTTATGTCCTATTTTATTGGACCTTCTTTACGTTTAGATACACAAACACTCATCATTGTGTTCCAGTTGCCTGCAGCATTCAGTGCAGTGACATAATGAGCAGGTGTGTAGCCCGGGAGCACCAGGCTATGCTGTGCAGTCAAAGTATACAGTGGGCCATGCCACCCAAAGTATACAGTGGGCCATGCACAGCCCAACATTTGCATGGCCATACCTCCAACCAACGCATTCCTCAGAATATGTCCCCATTGTTAAGTAGTGCACAACTGTATAATGTTACTGGTTCTGAGTAATATATATCACTGATTCTGTTTCCCTTAGAAACTCTAACATACCTGGGAAATTACTCTTCAATATACTTACTGCACTGTTACAGGGTCCTTCCTCATGAGATTTGGTCGGGTTCTAGGTCTGAGAATTGGCTCAGGTTCAAATCCTAGGCAAGGAACTTTGACTTTATACTGGGACAACTGCCCTCAGCTTTCTATCACCCTTAATTTCTTCGGTCTTTATAAATTAATAAATTTAAAAGGACTGCATTGGGTGCCTGTTCGTCTAGCATCTAGCTCTCCACTGACAAGCTTCTGAGCCATTACTCAGCCTTGTTCCTCATGTGATCATGGTGCCCAGATGGCTTCTGATATTTAATAATCACCCTCCAGCCTCTGTTATTTCAGGATCCTGTCACTTCTACTGCTGTCATCTTCCCTGCCAGCAGAGAGCAGCCTTCACGGAGCATCTCAGCCATCCCACTCTATACCAGCACCCTCCTCATGGCTCAGGTCAACAAGATGTCCTCTGGGCCCTCTCTCTGAGTCAGTTGCTGGGCTTCTCAGCCTTATGTTCTTGGCCTTGGTCCATTCCAGGATGCCCACTTCTCAGAGCTCTCTGATGCCTTCCTCTACCATCTTCCACAGAAGTTACGGTATTGCTATTTTACTTAAGGGCAAGTTATCACTTTTTCCAAGATTTCAAAGCCTATTAGCAGCACACTTTCCCCACAGGGACACATGAGCCAGATTGTGCAGCCCCTTGGACCCTGCCTTCCCTTAGGGAGGCAAGGTCTCATCAGGAGAGCTGTACTGCAATTTGACTTTTACAATTTGCCAGGGTGGGAGGTGGGACAGACCATGAAGGAGATAAGCTGTGTCTTATAAAATTCATCTTCACTCAAGCCCCTGCACCATCTTTGGGCAAAGGGAGATGAGCCAATTCTATAGGGCCAGCTATTTCAGGAGAACTTGGTGATTCAAGGTTCTCAAGTGCATATGCATAGGCCCAGCCATCAGGATGCGCAGTTCTATTTCTTGCTCAGTAAAGCCTTGACTTTCACATAGAAGACCTGCTGGGGCTGAGAATCCAACCATCCAAGAAGCTCCCCTGCTCTCAGCATTAAGTCCTGAGACTGGCCTTCTCTTTGCCTTCTAGCTATAAGAGATTATAGTTTCCTTAGATGCTGCAAATAAATTTTGACTTTTACTTGGATTGATGGCGTCACTATCTCTTATCCGTGAACAAAGGACATTCAGCACAACCGCCCCATTCCCTGGTCCTTACTGCTGCAATCCCCTCGTCCTCCCCAGCACCAGAGCTTTGCCCCAGTCCATGTGGTCCCTTCCACTGCAAGCCCAGCCTGATCTGCCACTGAGAAAGTGACAGCAGCTGCGTCCCTGCTGTTGTCCACATTCCTCCAACCCGCCTACAAGTGCTCCAGATCCAACATCTCATTCAGTGACTCCTTAGAATCTACTTCCTAGGACCACCTCCTAAATACCCCTACCCTTCCTAGGACTACCTCCTGTATCAATAACCAGCTCTAGATTAGGTTCTCTAGGGAAATGCACAGAGGGAAGCTCCAGGCTGAAGACTTCCTGCCAGTGCTCTCAGCAAATGTCCCGGGGCTAGACAGAGGGGGCGCCATTCTGCCCAGCAGTTGCAGCTGAGGCCTCAGGGACCCCTGTGGGAGTTCTATCTGCACCAGCCAGTCATTAATCATGAGGTACTCCAGGGGGCATGTGGACCTGGGTGCAGTGGTTCCCTGTGGTAGGAGGGATGTGCCTGTGAGCTGTCAGCCACTGACCCTTCTGGCCTCTGGTGAAAGATTTATGTGCCTAAAGTGGGGAACCCCATACTGCTGTTCCCTGAAAGGGCATTTGGCGGATACAACAAGTAGATGTCCCTTGTAGCCTCGAGGAACGCATAGGATCTGGGTAAGTACAGTCGATGGAGAAGTCATTTCAGATGAAAGAAACTGGTGAAGGCTTCAACCAGGGAATGGACAAGGACTGGTGCAATGTGCAGGTTACTCAACTTGTCAATGCCTAGTTAGAAAAATGTTCTTAAAATCTGGGGTGTTCTAGAAACCCAGTGAAAGTGTAGCTTATGAAAAATTGTTACAGACAAAATGTTTATGTCCCATCTTGGTACCTGTAGCACAGTGGTTACAGCGCTGGCCACATACACAAAGGCTGGGCCAGCTAAGCGACAATGACAACTGCAATAAAAAATAGCCGGGTGTTGTGGTGGGCGCCTGTAGTCCCAGCTACTTGGGAGGCTGAGGCAAGAGAATCACTTAAGCCCAAGAGTTTGAGGTTGCCGTGAGCTATGACACCACAGCACTCTACTGAGGGCGACATAGTGAGACTCTGTCTCACAGAAAAAAAAAAAACAATGTATGTTCCTGCCCCCAAATTCCTATGTTGAAATCTTCACCCCCAAGGTGATAGTATTAGGAGGTGGGGACTTTGGGAGGTGATTAGGTCCTGAGGGTAGAGCCCTCATGAATGGAGTCAGTGCCCTTAGTAAAGAGGCCCACTACCCCTTCCACCATGAGGACACAGTGGAAAGCACCATCTGTCAACCAGGAAATTTGGGCCCTCACCAGTCACCAAATCTACTGATCTTGAACTTCCAGCCTCCAGAGCTGCGAGAAATAAATTTTATTGTTTATAAGCCTCCCAATCTATGAGGTTTTATTATAGCAGCTCAGTCATACTTTTTCCTAATTTGGTCTTAGGGCTTCTCCCCTGAGAGATTATAACCTCTAGCCTTCCCCTAACAAGCCATAGGGGTTTTGCTCATGGGTGTTAACACTGTACCTGTCATACTTCTTTATCTTGGTGGAGCCTAATGTCTAAGAGTCTGACCTGTGCCCAGGGGTCCTTTCACAGGAAGTTTGCTTATACTGGCAGATGCTCCTGTGGCTCTTGTCTGACTTCAATCCAGTTTATTTCTACCATGACAGCCACTCTGTAGGAAAACACTGATCTGGAAAGAAGCTAGTTTCAGGTGCATTGGTAAGGTGAGACACAGAGGAGGCAACTCAACCAAACACAGGGAATGACTGCAGCTGCGTACACGTTATTTACAGCTCTCCAAGAGAAGAGGGAACCCAAGAAGGGTGACAGGAAGATCACAGGAGCAATGTGATTAACAAGCAGATGAGGAACTACAAAGAGCTGAAGCTGTGGGCAAGGGCTCTGTCATTATGTCACTCCAGTAAGCTTCCCTTGGGGACTTCTAAGCGGTGGGTGTATGGGTCCCCTAAAGTGATGCTGTGACTGAGAGGTGGTCATTGTGGCATGTCTGTGGGGGTCAGTGGGACAAATCAAGTAGATTATACGTAGCTGTCCCCTGGGGAGGTGATCCCCAGTAGACAATTGCAGGCAGGTATCTGGCAACTACCTGGAAGAACTAGGAGGGGGTAGAGACCCAGAAACTGGGTTGAGGGTAACTAACTATTGCTTCTGGTAGGAGAAAGTCCAGCTTGTGTCCAGAATAGATGGTGAGGCAACACAAAATTATAGGAATTCACCACAGCTTGAACATATTAAGACGAGTAGGAATAAACCAAAGATTAAAAATTCAAATATCTGCAAAAGCTTGACACCAGAATTTCTTCTTCAGTAGGTCCTTGGTCTCAGGGATTCGAAGAATGAACCCATGGACCACAGATCAGTGTTAAGAAAGGATTTTATTAGACAGTAAGGAACACAGAAGTAGTAAAATTCACCAGAGCCTCTGGCAAAGGGGAAGATGCAAGTCAGAAATCTCCCACATATCCTTTATCTAGGGGTAAATACAGTCTGGAGAATTACATTTTGGCTAGGCTTTGGTAGGTGGTAGGTGGAAAAATATCCTTTCAAAGTTGAATGAAGTCCCTCCCCTAGGGCAAGGTTATAAGGTCTTTGCAGTTTTTGTCTCAGGGAAGGGATTAAGATGTGTGCTCCCTACTCCAGGTGGAACCAACCAAAACCCATCTCAGGCTGCTTTGTTCATGATCTTTTTAGAGCCTAGAGGGTGTGTCCTAGAAAAGGTAGCCTGTTTATGCCTAGAAATGGGGGTCTGATTTCTGAGCTCCCCTGGGCCTAGAGAATGGGGGAATCCCTGTCCAGCTCTGAGTGGTGGAATCCTGTATCAAACTGACCAGACAACATAAATAAGCAAAGCAGGCTGAATTTTACTCTTTCCACCCAAACACACATTGCATATAGAATATGTCCAACCCCTATTAGCCTGTATTTAGGCTTTGAGCAAATTAGAAAATGATGTCCCTCTGGGCTGATGCAGCCTGAGTCAAGGTTGTGGCTCGGTGAGCCAAGTAGACACTGGGTGTCAGCCCTGATCTGTGCCCTTCACACAGGATACCATGGTGAGTGTACAGATGCAACCGTTTCTTCAGACAAATGGTCGTTTTTACCCAACATCCACAGACAATAGCAGAAGTAGCAGGAAAATGGCAGCTGACATTCAGCCAGCTCAGTGCCAGAATGTAACAGGGAGCACTGGTGATACCGGAATTTTGTTCTTCAGTAGGTCCTTGGTCTTGGGGATTCGAAGAATGAACCCACAGACCACAGACCCGTGGTGAAATAGGACTTTTATTAGAAGTTAGAAAGGAATACAGAAGAAGTAAAAAGCACTAGAGTTTCTGGAAGGGGGAAAGAACTAAAGAACTCCCTCGGGAATCTCTACGTGGGCTCTTTTATCTAGGGGTCTTAGGTTTAGAGGATTACACATGACTGGCAGTTGGTCCTTTACAGTCGTCGTCCCTGAGAAGGAATTAGGGTGTGTGTTCCTACCCAAGGTGGAACCACCCAAAAAACCATCACAGGCTGCTTTGTTAGTGATCTTCTCAGAGCCCAGAGGGTGTGTCCCAAAAAGGGCAGTGTGCTTGTGCCTGGAAATGGGGATCTGACCTCTGAGTTCACCCAGGCCTAGAGAATGGGGGGCTCCCTGTCTAGCCCTGAGTGGTGGAATCCTGTAACACTGAGGCCTAAGGAAAACTGGCAATGACATGCCCCACTGTGCCCTATGGAATGTGCACTTGGTGCTGCTACATCCTGTGGTTTTCGTGATGTCAAAAATCTGAATTTTTAATGTGAAATCTGCTTTTTGTTGGCTCAGTGAAAAAAACCAAACATGGTTTAGTCTAAAGAAAACATATCAGCTTATCAACTAGTTCTTATTTTCTACCTGCAGCCCATCTGCAGCCTGTTAAATAGTAAGACCCCTGGGCCCTGCATTCAGGGACCGAGATGCTGCATTCGGGCGCCACACTCACAGGAGTATCAGCGTTTGTCGGCAGCTCTGCGGTAAAGTCTTTTTGGTATGGAACTGGAGCTGGAAATTTTTTCTTCAGTTCAAAATCAAATAAGTGGGGGAAAAAATCAAATAAGATAAAGATGCTGCAGAACAAAGTGTTCACAGCAGAGATACAGAGAGCTGAGTGCCTCAGAGTTACAGGAGGCTTTTTCCTGGTGATGAGTAAAATGAGTGATGGACATTTTGAGTGTCTTAAAGCAAAGCAAAACCTCTTGGGAATAAAGCCATGAGGACTTTTTTATTTTTTTATATCTGAACCTCAAATCCAAGAAGTCTCAACAATTACTAATAAAGGTCCTCTCAAAGCGGACCACATCGACTACTCCCTCAATTTTCTGGTAATCGGAATGAAAAGTTACATGTTCTCTTCTCTCTGGATAGGCATATATGACCTACGACCCAAAAACCACAGTTCTGGAAATGCATTTAAAAAGTTCTTTATTGCAAACAACAGAAATCAAGCAAAAAGGGGATTTATTGGAAATATAACATGGGAACACAGAATCTATGTAAAGCCAGACTTGGAAAATGGCTGGAGGAAAATTTCTCTAGAGGGCAAAGCAGCTAGAACCATCCATGACTCAGGTTATGGAGGAAAGCATGCCGCTAGGTACTTAGGGTATGATTCCTTATAAGTAGGATATAGGATTTGGTTTTTTTCTCTTTTAATCCAATCTGACAATCTTTATCTTAGTCTCTAGTATCTTTTTTAATATGTATCAGTAATTGCTGATAGTTCTAGAATCAAATGATTGTATAATTGTAGAATTTTTTTTTAGTAATTAATTTCAATCTTTATTAGCTGATACAATAAATATCATTATACTCATGTAATCATCTTCCACAATAGAACCTATTTTAAAGATTTTTAAAATAGTAGTAGTTTTAGCTTTAAAATCCTTATAGTTTTCTAAAATTTAGCTGCATGTTCTATTCAGACTTTCTCTCCATTAAGACAAATTCCATTATCTCTGATAACATCACATCATTTCCACTGACACACTAATGGATCCCACTGTGTGTAGAATATGTTTCTGTTTCACTTTCTAATGTTTCCTTTTCTCTACTTTCTTCTTCCTTTTTGATTAGGTATTTTTATAATTCAAGCATACACTTTTTTACTATTCTTTCAGTGACTATCCTAAAATAAAGTATGCACTTTGCTGGGCACAGCGACTCATGCCTGTAATCCTAGCACTCTGGGAGGCCGAGGCAGGTAGTCTGCTTGAGCTCACGAGTTCAAGACAAGCCTAAGCAAAAGTGAGACCGCAGTCTCTACTAAAAATAGAAAAACTGAGGCAAAAGGATTGCTTGAGCCAGAGTTGAAGGTTGCTGTGAGCTATAACGCCACAGCACTCTATCCAGGGTGACCGCTTCAGACTGTGTCTCAGAAAAAATGAAAATAAAAAATAAAGTACGTACCTTGAAGTCTATTACAGGTTAGTAATTCTGCTGCCTCTTGGATAATGCAAAGACCTCAATTTATTTTAGCTACATTTATCTCTCTTCTGATTTTCATGCCATACATAGACATGAGCCGCAGCACCCAGCCTAAAGGGATATATA
The DNA here is from genome assembly GCF_027406575.1 of Nycticebus coucang. Taxonomy (NCBI): domain Eukaryota; kingdom Metazoa; phylum Chordata; class Mammalia; order Primates; family Lorisidae; genus Nycticebus; species Nycticebus coucang. The sequence continues at coordinate 33,198,918 of NC_069789.1, read as the reverse complement.
TACATAATTTTACTTCTGTCTAAAGACCCCCTCTGTCTTTCATGCTATATATAGCACTCACAGCATGGATTAAGGCCAGACTCCGGCCAGGCAGCCCTGGGGCATGAAGAGGGTTCAGTGATGTTGGATGAGGGCTAGATTAGGGTCTTTCGTACGATATACATATGTAATATTTTACTTTTTCCTGAAGACTTTTTAAAAAATATTCCTTTAGGTCAGGTGCAGTGGTCATGCCTATAATCCTAGCACTTTGGGAAGACGAGGCAGGTGGATTGCTTGAGTTCAGGAGTTTAAGATGAGCCTGAGCAAGAGCAAGACCCTGTCTCTACTAAAAAGTAGATAAAACAAGCTAACCAGGTATTATGGTAGGTGACTGTAGTCCCAGCTACTCGGGAGGCGGAGGCAAGAGGATCTCTTGAGCCCCAGAATTTGATGGACTATGATGATGCCACGTTACTCTAGCCTGGGCAACAGTGAGACTCTGTCTCAAAATAAATAAAATAAAATGTCCCTTTAGTGTAGGTTAGTTAATTGTTTCAGTATGTTTGCATGTGAGTCTGAAAATCCTCTTGTTTCATCTTCTTTTTTTTATTTTTTTATTTTTATTGTAGATTTTTTTTATTATTGTTAAATCATAGCTGTGTACATTAGTGCAATCACCTGTACCCATTCTAAGATGCACCCACCCATTACCTTCCCTCCACCAAAATCTCCCCCCTCCTTTCCCCTTCCTTGGCCCTTTCCCCATATTCTTGTGCTATAGTTGGGTTATAGTCTTCGTGTGAAAGCTATAATTTAGCTTCATAGTAGGGCTGAGTACATTGGATACTTTTTCTTCCATTCCTGAGATACTTTGCTAAGAAGATTATGTTCCAGCTCCATCCATGTAAACATGAAAGAGGTGAAGTCTCCATCTTTCTTTAAGGCTGCATAGTATTCCATGGTATACATGTACCACAATTTGTTAGTCCATTCGTGGGTCAATGGGCACTTGGGCTTCTTCCATGACTTAGCAATTATGAATTGGGCTGCAATAAACATTCTGGTACAGATGTCTTTGTTATATTGTGACTTTTGGTCTTCTGGGTATAAACCTAGTAAAGGAATTATAGGATCGAATGGCAGGTCTATTTTTAGGTCTCTAAGTATTCTCCATACATCCTTCCAGAAGGAACATATTAGTGGGCATTCCAACCAGCAGTGTAGAAGTGTGCCCTTTCCTCCACATCCACGCCAACATCTCTGGTTTTGGGATTTTGTTATGTGGGCTACTCTTACTGGGGTTAGGTGATATCTCAGAGTAGTTTTGATTTGCATTTCTCTGATGATTAAGGATGATGAGCTTTTTTTCATGTGTTTGTAGATTTTGCATCGGTCTTCTTTAGAGAAGTTTCTCTTCAAGTCCCTTGCCCACCCTGAGATGGGGTCACGTGTTCTTTTCTTGTTAATACGTTTGAGTTCTCTGTGGATTCTGGTTATTAGACCTTTATCGGAGGTATAACCTGCAAATATTTTCTCCCATTCTGAGGGCTGTCTGCTTGCTTTACTCACTATGTTCTTGGCTGTGCAGAAGCTTTTTAGTTTGATCAGATCCCAGTAGTGTATTTTTTCACCTTCTTTTTTTTAAAGATTAATTTTACTGGGCATAACATTCTAGCTTGGAGATATCTCTTTTGGCATTTTGAAGAATAATATGTTTTTTTGCTTCCATTGTTTTTGTGATAAATCTGCTGTCAGTCTTACTGTGGCCTCTTTGAAGAAACTGTTTTTTGTTTTGTTTCTTTTACATGCTTTGAAGATTTTGGCTTTTGTTTGGAGCAGTTTGAATATATTGTGCCTATGTGTAACTTTCTTTGTATTACTCTGTGGTTATTGTTATCCATCTGTTTGAAAAATCCTCAGTTATTATCTCCTCAAATATTTTTTATAGATGTACTTCCTCTTTAGTGATTGAATTTGCACATATATTATGTACCATATGACTTTTATGTTATCTGTACTTTTAAAATCTGTCTTTTCATACTATCTGATTATTTCTTTTGGTTTCTCTTCCAGTTCACTATTTCTTTCTTCTGTTGTATCTAATCTGCAAATGAGCCTGTTCATTGAGTCCTTGATTCTATTTGTTACAATTTTTTATTATCCTTTGTAGTTAGCATTCCTCTAGTCTAAATTTTTTCTCCTGTTTTTAAACTTTTTGAACACATAGTTATTTTAATGCCTGACTCTTACTATTCTGATATCTGGATCTCCTATGGAAATATTTCCTTTTTTTTTTTTTAACTTCAGAATATAAGGGTATACAAATTTTTCTTACCTACTTTGTTTTTGTACAGATTGAATCAAAGTTATAATTGTGCACTTCACCCAGAAAGTGTCCACTGCACCCAACTTGTGTGAATTTACCCATCCCCTCCTGACTGTAGTGCCTGTTGTCCCAGCTACTTGGGAGGCTGAGATAAGGGGATCACTTGAGCCCAAGAGTTTGAGGTTGCTGTGAGCTATGATGCCATGCACTCTTTTGGGGGAAAAGAAAGTGAGACTCTGTCTCAAAAAAATGAAAAAAAATACATATATTAACTTTTAGTTTTAATGCTCAAGCATAGTGTAATCTTCTTGAAAATATTTTAAATGGCCACTAAATTTAATGTGGGTAGTCCCAAAATATATATATATATATATTTTTTTTTTTTTTTGTAGAGACAGAGTCTCACTTTATGGCCCTCGGTAGAGTGCCGTGGCCTCACACAGCTCACAGCAACCTCCAACTCATGGGCTTAAGCGATTCTCTTGCCTCAGCCTCCCAAGTAGGTGGGACTACAGGCGCCCGCCACAACGCCCGGCTATTTTTGGTTTTGCAGTTTGGCCGGGGCCGGGTTTGAACCCGCCGCCCTCGGTATATGGGGCCGGCGCCTTACCGACTGAGCCACAGGCGCTGCCACCAAAAATATATTTTTATATAATTAATTTAAGTGACAAAAATATAAACAGCAATGACCAAGTCTTTGGTTACACAGGCCCTGACCTCTGTGTCACAATGTCTGGCTCTGTTCCTAAGATGCTATCATCTCTAAGACATATCCCAAAATGTGAGAAATGTACCTCCTGATGAGCCGTTATTATTTCCCTTATTTCTATTTACAAGTGAGGTAAATGAAAGATAAAGAGCCTTAGCAACTTTTGAATTAGAGGATTTGACAGGAAAAAGAATTATAGAATATTTTATCAAAATTATTCAACTTGCAGGTAAAGAAATGGAGGTCAGCCAGTATAAGTATTTTGCATATTTTAACATAATTCAGTAAATTGTGTATTTACAGTGTGAGGGTATAAATCTACATCTTTTGATTCCAAGGCCAACATTTTTCTTATGTATTAGGCTGTCTATAAAGCACAAAGCCTACATTTGGGAATTGTTTAAAGTGGCACATTTTATATTCTTTTGGACCATGAACCATATAAAACTATATTTTACATCTTCACCCAGTGCACAAAATAAATACATAAATAAATACATAAATATGTAACTAGAATAATAGTCTTATAAGGCTACTTACACATGACAAATTCTAATTTTTTATTTGTTGGAATCATAGTGTATCGCCTTTTCAGATTGGCTTCTTTCATGTCACTGGGCGACATGTATTTAAGATTCCTTTATGTCTTTTTGTGTCTTGATAGCTCATTTCCTTTTGGCACTGAATATTGCACCATATGGATGTACCACAGTTTGTTTATCCATTAACCTATTGAAGGACTTCATGGTTGCTTCCAAGTCCTAGCCATTATGAAAAAAGTTGCTATAACCATCTGTATACAGGCTGGGCACAATGGCGCAGGCCTACAATCCCAGCACTCTGGGAGGCCAAGGAGAGTAGATTGCCTGAGCTCCAGAGTTTGTAACCAGCCTGAGCAAGAATGAGACCCCATCTCTAAAAATAGAAAAAACTAGCCAGGCATTGTGGTGGGCACCTGTAGTTCCATCTACTCGGGAGGCTGAGGCAAGACTCCAAGAGTTTGAGGTTGCTGTGAGCTATGATAATGCCATGGCTCTCTACCCAGGGTGATAGAGTGAGACTCAGTGTCAAAAAAAAAAAAAATCATCGATATACAGATTTGTGTGTATATATAAGATTTCAACTCATTTGGTAAACCAAACCGAGGAGTATGATTGCCGTATCCTGTGTAGTTCTGCAGAGTTCTCATTACTCCACATCCTTACCAGTACTTGGTATTGTCAGTGTTTTGGTTGGGCATGATTCAAAACATGTAACTACTTTTAGAGGGCTCTCACATTTTTTGAACTCCTACATAACAAACACAGATAGACATGACAGATTTCTTGAGCATTAGAATAATCTGCAGGTGACTCTGAGGTGTGAGAGTCCAGAGGAGAGTGGCACACTTTGTAAGGATCAACCCAGATGCAGAAACTCCTAACTTTATAGGGGCTTTAACCTGTACCAAAGCCCACCGTTGTGTAGTGACAACACACCTTCAGAACCCGAGGAGGGCCTTGTCTTCACACAACAGTCACTGTTGCTTATTAAGAAAGGGCTGAGAGGGCGGCGCCTGTGGCTCAGTGAGTAGGGCGCCGGCCCCATATGCCGAGGGTGGTGGGTTCAAACCCAGCCCCGGCCAAACTGCAACAAAAAAAATAGCCGGGTGCTGTGGCGGGCACCTGTAGTCCCAGCTACTCCAGAGGCTGAGGCAAGAGAATCACTTAAGCCCAGGAGCTGGAGGTTGCTGTGAGCTGTGTGATGCCACGGCACTCTACCAAGGGGCATAAAGTGAGACTCTGTCTCTACAAAAAAAAAAAATACATAAAAAATAAATAAATAAATAAATAAATAAAAGTTTAAAAAAAAAAAAAGAGGGCGGCACCTGTGGCTCAAAGGGTAGGGCGCCGGCCCCATATGCCAGAGGTGGCGGGTTCAAACCCAGCCCTGGCCAAAAACGGCAAAAAAAAGAAAAAGAAAGGGCTGAGAGAGTGACCTCAGGGGCAGCCATTACCAGAGGGCTTGACTCTTACATGCAACTTCCCACAGAGCCGTAAATTCATACTCAAGCACCTGAAGCTGTTCGTCACAACACATGCAACTAAGACTTTAAAAGGGGGAAGCATAGGCTTTCCACCTTAATCCCAACTTTTCTCTGCTTTGTGATCAATCTCCTTAATGCTGACACGGCTAATGTTAGTCTCCTGCCTGCCTTTCTCCTCACTGGGCATACCTAAGGCAGGGGAATCTCTTGAGTCCAAAGAGTTCAAGGCCAGCCTGGGCAACATAGCAAGAGCCCTTGCTAAGAAAGAAAAAAGAGAAAAGAAAAAGGAAGGAAGGAAGGTAGGTTGGTTCTATTATTTGACTTACTTTGTCATAAGGATTTTGATAGTGAGGAAAGTGCATGCTTTTTTGTTTTCTTTTTTCTTAATTGAGTTATATTGCATGAAGCATCTTCTGTTCCTTTTAAACCTATTTTTAATCACCCCCACCACCACCTGCTCTGAGCTGCCAGGGAGAAGTCATTTCTCTTGCCATTTCCTGATGGTTCTCTTCTCTCTCCAGGCACCCCCCAGGGAGGCTGCCTGGCCTCATGTCTGCTCAGAGCTGCCACTCAATTTGGCACACCCCAGCCAGCTTAGTCCAGACAGCTGGTGGTCAGGCAAGAGAGAAGGGGCTGAGATGCTGGTGGCTGGGTGGGTCAGGGGCATCAGCATGGGAGAGAAGGGCCTGGGAATGCCGGCTATGGGCACCTGTCCCTGCTTAAGTCCCTTGTGGTACACAGCACTTCAATTCCATAGGTTTACTGAGCACCTAGCACCTGCAATGAACATTTTAGGGCCTGTAAGGAAAGATTAAACATACACACCACACACACACACAATCAGGCTACCAGGGCTGCCTCTGCAAAGCACTGCAGGCTAGGAGGCTTAAATAACAGATATTTATTTTCTGGCCGTTCTGGAGGCTGAAGTCTGAGCCTCTCCTAGGGTCATCTCCTTGGCTGGGAGGTGGTCGGCCTCTCCCTATGACCTTCCTCTGAAAGTGTAAGAGGAGTGGTTGTAATGGATTAGGACCAATCCTAGTAACCTCATTTTAACGTAGTTACCACTTTAAGGGCCCTGTCTTCAATAAGACCACATTCAGAGGTACCAGGAGTTAGGGCTTCAACATACACGTTTTAGTGAGCCCATAATATACATACATACGTACACATGTGCAAATTCACTCTCATATTCACACACATGCACATGCACACACACAGTTTCTTTCCTTGAAGATTTTGATACTGCTGACCCCTGGGAGTGAACAATAATTTCTGACCTCCAGTCTGTCTGGGGCATTACTTTAGATTACATCCTGGGGGATTTGCAAAATTTCTCCTCATCCATAGCTTAAACTTAGCTGCTGGCTTTGGATTTTGAGGGACTATTTTTCCCTTTTCTGTAGTTGTGGTTATAAGTATGGCAGACCAGGTAGGGAGGCCATGAGCTGTGCCCCCTGGTCTGGTGCAGTGACTCTCACAGTGAGGCCTGGACTGCCAACCTATGGTCACCAGGATGCTTGTCGGTAATGTACTCTGATGAATGTTCCCCCGTAAAGTGTTGAAGGTGATGGGTATCTCGAGAACCCCGATTTGATGGTTGCGCATTGTGTGCACATATCACTCACACACCGCCAAATATGCACAGCTGTTATCAATTCTAAAAAAATCCATCACCAAGATGGGCCCTTAAATAACTTCAAGGGAGTGACTGGCCATGCCAGAAAGACCAACCAAGTGATTAGAGGGTTGGAACTTATAGGCCAACCCCTGAACTCCAGTGAGGAGAGGCAGGCTGGACACTGAGTTCAGTCACATGGCCGGTGACTCACTCAGTCCTGCCACCACTCAGAAACCTGGCTGGTGGACACCTGAAGTGTTGGGAGGGAGGTGCCCTGACTCCACAGGGACAGAAGTTCCCATGCTCAGTGCCCTCCTGGGCAGTGTCCTGCCTGTGTGTTCTCCCTTTGTTTCTGCCCTCTATAACAAAGCTGTAACCCTAAACACAGCACTTCCAGTGACTGCTATGAGGCATTCAGCCAACTATTGTTGGACGAGGGGGGTTGAGGGCACCCCTGAATTTATGACCAGTTGGTTAGAGATGCAAGTATTCCTGAGATTTGTGGCTGGCATCCAAAGTGAGGACAGTCCTAGGGAGAGCTGAGCCCTTAAACTTGGGAGGTGTGGGCTAACCTTGGGTGGTTAGCATCAGAGATGCGCTGAATTGCTGGACACCTGGCATGGGTAGCAGAATTGGTGTCAGGGCCGTTGCCACAGCAGGAGACCAGAGCTCTACTCCCTACAGAAGCATCTATAAGGAGAGATGCCCCAAAGAACAGAGGCTTTGGCTGACACACATGCAAAGTGAAAGCTCCCTATTGCAAGTGACCAAGTGTTCTACTATTGCAACTTTTTCCACCATCTAACCTTTGCTGACATACTTTGGGTGAAGAAAAAAATGCTTATCAAGGAAGATAGTCCTCTCAAAGTATGAGACCCAGAGAGATATTGAGATGAGGCAGCAGTGGAGCCCTGCTTCGCCTCGGAGCTGTGCATTCCCTCTACACTGCTTACTACTGTCACAGGCGGCCATAAATTCACCCAAAAAGCCACATGGGGACATGGTCACCCACACTGTACAGCTCAATAGCATACAGCCGTCACCATCCTGGGTCTTCTGCTCACTGATGAGAACTACAATGACTCTGAATCAGCCTACTCCTTGTCTCCCTTTTTTGCCTTTAAAAATCTCCTTGCATCTGCAGCTAATCCCAGTGTCTGCTCAGTGCAACCTGAGTCTACACTCCCAGGTTGTGGTCCTTAATCTTGGCCCAAATCAACTCTCTATTTATATTAATTTTGTGTTAGCTTCTTCCTTTTAGGTTAACACTTTAAAAACTATTTCTCATCTTAGTATTATTGAAAGATTTTTCATCTGAATCTGTTATAACATTTTTAAAAAGTGTGACACGTTTAGGTTTATTTTTATTAAATGGTGAGTCGTGCAACCATCCTTACCGGTCCTGGTCCCTGCCAGCCCCATCCTTGTCAGAATTAAGTGAGGCTGCAGGTGGGGTAAGGTGCACAGTTGCCTGTGGCATCTATTGAAGACATTTTTAATGCATTACACATAATCTCTCTGAGTCTTTGCTTCCTTGTGTATAAAAATAGAGGCTTGGATGATGTAATGTTTAGGGTGCTTCCAACTATAAAATTCCATAAATCAAATTCAGATTCTAGTTTTTAGAAATTTTAAAAACTGTTGCAGCCACAAATGAATTCTCTTATATACAAAATGATGAAACCCACACAACAGATGCCTTAACATGAGTTTGAAATCTTACTAACAACAACAACAAACGTATTTATATTCTGCAACAGGCCTTTAAATCAAAAGGCTGCACGAAAATGTCCTGCTTCCACCCACTCTGCATCTAAACAGCAGTCTGAGACAAAAGACAGCCTGCTGGGCAGAACCCAGCAAGAGGGCATGGCCTACATGCCCAAGAGGGGCCGCCTTCACAGCAAAGGAGGCAACCACAGAGCTGTGACTGTACCAGGACACACTCCCTCTCTCCTTTCTTGCTGGAGTGACCGTGTCTTTTATTTTCTGTGTTCTGATGCTTTGACATGTTAGGGCCTGGCGGAGCTGGAGAGCCTACCGCTCCCAGCTTCACAAATTCCTAGAAAGAGTAAAGGACTCAAGTGCAAGTGCCTCTTGTATGCATATCACCAGTGCAGACCCCTCCCCATCTCCCCATGACATGAGAGGGCTTTCCCACTCCTGGCCACTATCTACCTACCTTAATCACCTCTAGGCAAGGTACCAAACAACTTGGGACAGCCCCTGTGCCCTAGAGCACACTGAAAATTTTTTTCCTTTTTTTTTTTTTTTTTTAGAAACAGAGTCTTACTTTATCGCCCTTGGTAGAGTGAAGTGGCATCACAGCTCACAGCAACCTCCAACTCCTGGGCTTAGGCGATTCTTTTGCCTCAGCCTCCTGAGTAGCTGGGACTAGAGGTGCCTGCCACAATGCCCGGCTATTGTTTTTTGCAGTTTGGCTGGGGCTAGGTTTGAACCCACCACCCTCAGAATATGGGGCTGGCTCTCTACCCATGGAGCCACAGGCTCCACCCCCACACAGAAAATTTTGAACTGCCACTTTAAGCCTGCTCGCGCCCTTTTTTTCCTGCTCCTTCCTATGTCAACCATGGTAAAGGTGCTGTCCACACCCACCCCACCCCTGACAGAGCCTGGGGCTTCCCATGTGGCCCTCATGGTACATATGGCCCCCTCTTCTTGGACTTGTGAGTAACAAGCTATCTTTTCAACGGCAGTTGTTTTCTTTCTAATGTTGACCTTACTATATCTAAATATTAATAAAACCTATAAAACAACCACAGTGTGTTAATTTCCTGAGTACTACCCCCAGCCTTGGCTCTAAACCTTTTGTGCCCCCATGATGATATCATGGACTAGCTTTACTCCCCACTCTCTTCCTGTTCCATAGCTGGCTTATGTGACATGGGTGCCAAAAGTTGCTTGGTCCCCATGTGCCTTCTGATAGGTATCACTACACTTGTTATCACATCCTCAGAGTCTGCTGAAGCAGTGAACTCAGATTGACTACTGAGATTGCAACTACCATCCTGACTGGCAGTGACCGTCTACCTACACACCTGTCTCTTCTTGGATCAAATTACACCATTTATGAATTGAATTCTACCCTTTTAGAGTCTTGGGTAGAATTTTGCCTCCAAAGTCTACGTGCCCTCCTCCTCACTTCTGCACTTGGCCTTGCAAGTCTGGACCTTCCTTCTGAGCTGCCCACCCACCTCTCCCACTGGCCCACACATCGTATTCCCCCCAGGTTGGGCCAAACCCCCTAGCACTATAAAGCAGGAAGGCCCTGCAGACCCGGCCAGTTCCCAGCCATCTGGAGACCATTCTTCTCTGTGAAGTATCACAAGAATGGAAAAACAAACACTGCATGTACTCATTGTTAGTTGGAAGCAATCCATCAATATTTATGTGCAAATATAGAAATAACACATTTCAAAAATCAAGTAATTAGGAGGGAGGAGGAGGGGAAGGGTAAATTCACATCTAATGGGTACAACTCACATTATCTGGGTGATGGGCACACTTATAACTTTGACCCAAGTGGTACAAAAAAGCAATGTATGTAAACAAAATGTTTGTACCCCTGTAATATTCTAGGGAATTAAAGAAGACCCTCAGGGCGGCGCCTGTGGCTCAGTCGGTAAGGCGCCGGCCCCATATACCGAGGGTGGCAGGTTCAAACCCGGCCCCGGCCAAACTGCAACCAAAAAATAGCCGGGCGTTGCGGCGGGCGCCTGTAGTCCCAGCTTCTCGGGAGGCTGAGGCAAGAGAATCGCTTAAGCCCAGCAGTTGGAGGTTGCTGTGAGCTGTGTGAGGCCACAGCACTCTACGAGGGCCATAAAGTGAGACTCTGTCTCTACAAAAAGAAGAAGACCCTCAAGTTGGGTTCGGTGCCTATAGCTCAGTGGTTAGGGCACTGTCCACATGCGCGGGGGCTGGTGGGTTCAAACCCTGCCAGGCCTGCTAAATAATAATGACAACAGCAGCAACAAAAAAGAAAAAATAGCCGGGCATTGTAGTGGGCACCTATAGTCCCAGCTACTTTGGAGGCTGAAGCAAGAGAGTCTCTCAAGCCCGAGAGTTTGAGGTTGCTGTGAGCTGTGATGCCACAGCACTCTACCAAGGGTGACACAGTGAAACACTGTCTCAAAAAAAAAAAGTCCCTCATGTTGCTCTCAGGACTGAGGACTTAATCTGTTGGGCCACCCATGAATCAACACCTCTCACAGAAATAGCATAAGCACAGGTGCTGGTCACTTGACACCCAACCATTCAACTCACTCTACATTCCACTGGCCAACTGAATCCATGCCCACCCTGGGTCTTAAATTAATCTCTGCCTACACCTGGCTAATGCCTCAGCAGCTTTCTCCCCAGTTTCTGGGAGTCAAGTCATGGAGCCTCTAAAATTCCACCTTGATGTGTACAGCCCTTTACAGTTTGCAAGCTTCTATATGCTTTCTCATTTTATCCTTGCAAAACAGCTTATAAAACATTGGGCAGTGATCTTAGTTTTCTGGATGTGATGGGCAAAGAAAATAAAAAGAAGGAAAAAGTAAAGAAAAAAGAAAATAAAGAGGAGGAGGAGGTTTTAGTTAGTTTTAAACAATTAGTTAATTCATAATATGAAAATGGTTTTTCTCTTATGGCTCTAGGTTTTTCTTAGATCAAAAGAGTAATGAGGTCTTCATATAATAACTACTATTATCCTTTATTCTTACATAATGAGTTACCGTTTACAAAGTATTTCTAAGTCCATTGTCTTATTTAATTCTTATCACAAAGCTAAGGCAAAATTGATGCTTTATAGCTATTTTATGAATGAGGAAATTGAGGCCCAGAGAATTACAGATGTTAAAAAGCATTCTCAGTTGAACATTCATTATCAGATTAATTAAAGTAGCCACTGTAAAGTGTTAAAAAAGAACTTAGCCTTGTTTATGGCTTCATTACAAAGTTCTCAGTCAGGCTTTCATTTCTCCTATCAGGACTCCTCCAGTCCTGGTCAGTTCTGTCCCTGATCCACTTCTCCTCCGTGGAGGCCCATGCACAGTCTGGGGACTCCTTCTGAGAAGATGGAGACACGACCCTGGGAAGAGGGGAGTAGGAAAGAAGCAGAAGGCAAAGAAATGCTGAAGAGTGAGTACATAGTAAATGTGGAATGTAAAGGTCTTAGCAAAATAACTAAGAAAATGCTATGAAAGTTATGTTAACTAGTGTGATGAAAATGTGTCAAACGATCTATGAACCAAGTGTATGGTGCCCCATGATCATATTAATGTACACAGCTATGATTTAATAAAAATTAAAAAAAAGAAAAAATAAATAAATAAAGGGACCAAACTTTGCCCATCAAAAAAAAAAAAAAAAAAAAGAAATGCTGAAGGGGGTCAAAGGATGGGGATGTGGGCTCTGGGGCAGGGGCCTCACTTGCAAAGTGTTTGTTTACTCAAGCCCAGCCCTCTGGGGAAAACCAAACCCAAGCTTAGCAATCAAGCTGAGTGAGAAAAGTAAGTCCAGGCTCATTCCTTGACAGTGTTCTTAGAGCACACGGTTGTTTGGGTAAGGGTGTATTAGAATAACTCACTCGTTCCTTCATTCAGTCAACACAGGGTTGCCACCATCAGACCGAGGATACAAAATGGATACATCACAGCCTTCTTCCCCAGGCCACAGTGAGTGGAGGGTCCCCTGGGAAGGAAGGTCATGCTCCTGAGGGAAGGGACCCTCCAAAATGGAAATCAAAGAGAAGGGTCAAGGCTATGGCCACTTCCTGGAGGCACACGGGTCCTTCTCTTTCCACAATTTCTCCTCTGTATTGATTTTTTGGAGAGATTTATGTTTTAGCTTCTTTCAGCAAACAATTCCATAACAAGTTGAGATCATTTCAATAGATAGGTGGACCTTAAGATAGCCAGGCACTAATGTTCATTCTGTCCACACCACAGGAGCAAATCTGCTCCCCTCTGCAACTGGCCACCCAGGAAACAGTGTGCATGAAGGGACTGAGCCCAGATGGAAAGGGAGTGTCAAAACCAGTAAAAATTCACATTCCTTCTTGCAGAAGGGAACTTACAAATGGGGATCTTTTACAAGGTTGATTTCCTGCATCACACACAGCCTGAGGCTGTGGTGGAAGGTGACAGAAGTGAGGCAAAGCAGCACAGTTAGGCTGGGTGAACTTTCTCCCCTCCCCCTTCCTCCCCACCAGCAAAAGGAGAGCAGCTGAGACTTAGGAAGCCACAATACCCTAAATAGAGATAAAATTTCACAAATGTGCTGCAGATTTTCAGAAGAAATAACAAAGTACTTGTGATAGCAAGGAGCCTTTCTCATATTATTTTTCAGAGCCTGCTAGATTTTATTCCCTCTGGCTTCTAGGAAGCTCAAGTGAGCTCACAAACAATAACATTATTCTACTGCCTTAAGATGCTATTGATACCCTTTGCAGGAAGGTTAGGAATTAAAGTCCTCATCACTGAAGTCTTATACATTCCTGTTCAAATTAAATTTAAGTGATTAAAATAATTCTACAAATACCAACTGTTAGATTGCTAGGACTGCAGTAACAGTGCACTGTGGACTGGGGGGTGGGGGGGAGGGTGACAATAAGAATTTATCCTCTTGCAGCACTGGGGACTGGAGTGCAAGTTCAAGGTGCACAAGGTGGGCTTCTCCTAAGGCCTCAGCCTGGGCTGGTAGCTGGAGCCTTCTCCCTGCCTTCTCATGGTTTTCCCTCTGTGTGTGTCTGCCTTGACCTCTACTTGTTAGGACCTCCTCCATCACACTGGATTAGGTATACCTCAGTGACCCACGGTTTAACTTAATTCCCTTGTTAAATGCCCTGTCTCCAAATACAGTCATCTTCTGGGATACCGAGTTAAGGCTTCAGTATATATATTTTGGGGAGACACGATTCAGCCCAAAGCACTAACCCAAAACCACCCTTCACACAAAAGCAACTATTCATGTGCTCTTCCTTCTATACACACATAGGCCTGTGTAGAATTCTGCCGTTTAGGGCAGTGCCTGTGGCTCAAGGAGTAGGGTGTCAGCCCCATATACTGGAGGTGGTGGGTTCAAACCCAGCCCTGGCCAAAAAAAACTGTGAAAATAAATAAATAAAAAGAATTCTGTGTTTTACTTTTTTATCCTATTTTTATTTATTTATTTTTGAGACAGCATCTCACTCAGTTGCCCTAGGAGAGTGCAATGGTGTCATAGCTCACAGTAACCTCAAACTCCTGGGCTCAAGCGATTCTCTGACGTCAGCCTCCTACTCTTACCTCAGGATGGCTTGTGGTTGCTCCAGGAAGTCCAGACCTCAGCTGGGGATATTTCAATAGCTGGGGCTGGAAATATCCATACCGAAGACTTCCCTACTGGCAACTTCCCACACTGGGTGTCTAGGCTGGTAGACTAGAAAGCTGGGCTCAGCAGGGACTGGAGACGGGGCCCCTGGACAAGGACTCCATTGGGGCCTGGGCTTCCACAGCACAGCAGTGTCAGGGCTCCCACGAATGTCGCCTTTCTCCATCTAGTCACTCCTGCCATTCTATAGGTGGGAACCCATACAGACTCAAGGGAAGGCACATAGACCCCATCTCTCCACGGGGATAGTGTCAATGGACACATAGACCCCACCTCTCCACGGGGATAGTGTCGATGGATTTGCAGCCATTTTTAATAAATCACCACAAGGCCCTTGCATGGATGGGGGAGCAGTGAACCAAGGCACTGTGAGGGCAGAGCCTCTGCCTTCTCTGTCTTCAGGAGAACAAGAGAACATGCAGATGTTATCAAGTTTGCCCTGCTAGACTGAGGAACTAACTGCGTTATTTTATCCCTTCTAAATGCAGCGGGATGTCGTCATACTGTAGCAGGATGTCATCCTTCCGGCACTTAGTTTCCCCATCTGCAAAATAAAAAGGATGAAATGGATGATCTTTTATTTTGTTATGATTATAATCTTTTAAATTTTTGTGGATTTGGGAGATACAGGTGCAGTTTTGTTACAGGGATGTAGTGCATAGTTGGGCTTATATTATTCAAATAGTGTACAACATGCCCATTGTGTAATTTGTCACCCCTCACGCCCTCCCTGCCTCCCACCCTTCCCTCCACCTACCTAGTCTCCAGTGTCTGTCATCCCACTCTCTCCATCCCTGTGCATGTTACTGAGCTCCCACTTACAAGTGAGAACAGGCAATATTTGACTTTCTGTTTCTAAATTATTTCACTTAAGATAATGGCCTCCAGTTCTGTCCATGTTGCTGCAAAAGACATGATTTCATTCTCTGTTACAGCTGAGCAGTGTTCTCTGGCATGCATAGACGAGTGTACATGTGTATGTTTCACATTTTCTTTATCCAGTCTTCCACCAATGGACACTTAGGTTGGTTCCACATCTTTACTACTCTGAATGGTGCTGCAATATACACAAGAATGTAGGTTTTTTGTTTGTTTGTTTGTTTGTTAGTTTTCTGAGACAAAGTCTCATTTTGTGCCCCTGGTATTGTGCCGTGGCATCACAGCTCACAGCAACCTCAAACTCCCGGGCTTAGGCAATTCTCTTTCCTCAGCCTCCCAAGTAGCTGGGACTACAGGCGCCTGCCACAACGCCCGGCTATTTTTTATTTTTATTTTTTTGATAATATACAATTTTATTACACTGAATTCTCTCATAATTACATTATGCTTGCATAATAGCAATAACATATCAACTATTGTGTATACTGTATGTAAATATACTAAAAGTATCCACTAGCTCTCTTATTTCCAAAGTCACAAAAATCGCCTTCATACATGTCATTTTGAATTAATTTCTTTAATTTTAATACTTTCTGTTTATATTTATCCACATTAATTTCACAAATATTATTTTGTTAGTTTAGGAACTAGATATGCATTATGATAAATATATGGATGTCCACATGTAAAAGACTGAAACTGGACCCACACCTTTCCCACTCACAAAAATTGATTCAAGATGGATAAAGGACTTAAATTTAAGGCATGAAACAATAAAAATCCTCAAAGAAAGCATAGGAAAAACACTGGAAGATATTGGCCTGGGGAAAGACTTCATGAAGAAGACTGCCATGGCAATTACAACAACAAAAATAAACAAATGGGACTTCATTAAACTGAAAAGCTTCTGTACAGCTAAAGAGACAATAACCAAAGCAAAGAGACAACCTACACAATGGGAAAGGATATTTGCATATTTTCAATCAGACAAAAGCTTGATAACTAGGATCTATTTATTTTTTATTTTTTTTTATTTTTTTGCAGTTTTTGGCTGGGGCTGGGTTTGAACCCGCCACCTCCAGCATATGGGGCTGGCGCCCCACTCCTTTGAGCCACAGGCACCACCCCAACTAGGATCTATTTTTTATTTTTTATTATTATTATTTTTTGTTCACTCCTTTCCTTCCCTTTTATTTTATTTTTTTATGAAGTCATAGCTGTGTACATTAATGCGATCATGGGGCACCATACACTGGTTTTATAGACCATTTGACATATTTTCATCACACTGGTTAACATAGCCTTCCTGGCATTTTCTTAGTTATTGTGTTAAGACATTTATATTCTACATTTCGTAAGTTTCACATGTACCCTTGTAAGATGCACCATAGGGCCCGGCTATTTTTTAGAGACAGGGTCTCGCTTTTGCTCAGGCTGGTCTTGAACTCCTGAGCTCAAGTAATCCACCTGCCTCAGCCTCCCAGAGTGCTAGGATTATAGGGTGAGCCACCACACCCAGCCCAGGTATCTTTTTGATATACTGATTTCTTTTCTTTGAGTACATACATAGTACTAGAACTGGTGGATCGAATGGTAGTTCTTTGGGAAATCGCTATACTCTTTTCCATAGAAGTTGCACTAATTTATATCAACAATATGTAAGGATTTCCTTTGCTCCATGTGAAATGGATGACCTTTTAAAATCCATTTTGAGGCTCCGCGCCCATAGCACAGTGGTTACAGCACCAGCCACAAACACGGAAGGTAGCGTGTTCAAACCTGGCCCGGGGCCAGCTAAATAACTGCAACGAGAAAATAGCCAGGCATGGTGGCAAACATGCCTGTAGTCCCAGCTACTTGGGAGGCTGAGGCAAAAGAATTGCTTAAGCCCAAGAGTTGGAGATTACTGTGAGCTATGACTCCACTGCACTCTACTGAGGGCAACATAGTGAGACTCTGTCTCAAAAAACAAACAAAAGAAATCCATTTTGAAAGGCTGGGCACAGTGGCTCACTTTGGGAATCTGAGGTGGGCAGATTGCTTGAGCTCAGGAGTTCAAGACCAGCCTGAGTTACAGCGAGACCCCATCTCTAGAAATAGCAGGGCATTGTGGTGGGCGCCTGTGGTCACAAATACTCAAGAGGCTGAAGCAAGAGATGGCTTGAGTCCAAGAGTTAGAGGTTGCTGTGAACTATGATGCCAGGGCACTCTACTGGGGGCAACAAACAAACAAATAAATACATGTCTCAAATAAATAAATAAATAAAATCCATTTTGAGGGCCAGGCACTATGTAATCCTACCACTCTGGGAAGGCAAGGCAGGCGGATTGCTTGAAACCAGCCTGAGTAAGAAGAGCAAGACCCCTTCTCTAAATATAGCCATATCTTGTGATGGGTGCCTATAGTCCCAGCTACTTGGGAGGCTTGAGGCAAGAGGATTGCTTGAATCCAAGAGTTTGAGGTTGCTATGAGCTATGACACCACGGCACTCTACCCAGGATGACAGAATGAGACTCTGTCTCAAATAAATAAATAAATAAATCCATCTTCACTTTAAAAGTCTATGATTGCATTAAGCCCCCACCCCCGTGATTTGCCTGATGAAAATCCCTCCTGAATTGCTCTTAGAGGCTGCCTGAGCTGGCACCACGCAGCCTTCCTGGCCACCTGGTCCCCTGGAAGCCCCTCTCCTCTCTTTGTCTTCTATGCTTGTTCTCCCACACCTGTCTCACTGCCATCGGACCTTTACTGCATGGTTCCATTTATACGAAATGTCCAGAATAAGCAAATCTATGGGGACAAAAGTTGAAGGGGTGGGCGGGGGTGAAGAAGCAGCACTGTAGGGAAACACAGAGTTGTTGCTACAGGGTATGGGGTTTCTTTTGGGGATGGTGAAAATGTCTGGAAATTTGTTTTGGTGGTAGCTGCACAACTCTGTGATACACTAAAAACCATTAAATTATACACTTTAGGCTTAGTGCCCGTAGCACAGTGGTTATGGCGCTGGCCACATGCACTGAGGCGGGCAGGTTCGAACTCGGCCTGTGCCTGCTATGCTACAATGACAACTGCAAAAAAAAAACAAAAAAAAATTATACTCTTAAAAAAAAGACTTCTCTGGAGAACTCTTTCTGTAAGAGAGGGGAGGGTGGTAAATACATTCCCCCTACCACAGGTAAGCGGCAGGTGTTAGAGCTACAGGTAGAGGCCCTGCTCTCACCTGGCCTGCTTGCCTGGTGTCTCCGCCTACCATTGACTACCAGTTGTCACACCCAGGGGAAAGGGAAGGCAATTTATCACAAACACTAAAAAGTACCTGGGAAAAGGTGTTTTCCTTTACTGCATAGGAAAGACAGGAAATGCATAGTTTCCTATTTGATTTGATCATTGAATTTTACCGATTTCTGTCATACTGCCAAACACAAGGTTCTAAAATGCCAATCTGGCCTACTTACTTTGAGAAAGAAATTCCAGAAGGTGTTCAGGCATGTTTTCCCACTGAAGCAGTGCTGCCTGCAAGCACTCGCTGTCTACGCTGCTAATGTGAGACGGACAAGATGGGCAGTGCCTCTGAAGCATCACTACACATGCCAGCTCTGCAGGGCGCAGACTGGAGAGGGCCTGGCACCATGGCTATACATCTTTGTACTCTCCATTCCCTTCCCTCTCAGTGAGCTTGAGGCCTTTCTGGCCAGTCTTATCCTACTCTCCTGGGTCTCTGAATGCTGATACCTGGGCCCCAATTCCTGGCCGGGGCTCCCACCCATCACACAAACACCAGGCTCCTTATTCAGCCACCACACAGTGTCCCTTGCCACTATGTCGGGCTTTCCTTCTTCCCAGTGTCTCCTGCTCACCGAAGATAACACAGTGAAAACTCTCGTGAGCACTATTCCAATACAATCACCATAATTCCTCCAGTTCCCAAAAGGGATCAACATAGCTTGATGAAACACATCCATTTAAAATAAAAGCCTCATTAATACCCAGGGTTGCAAGCCCATTTCGCCTGAATAACTCCTTGTCTTATTATTTTATTTGATTTATTCCTCTGCCAAACGCACAACTTAAAGTCTCCTCTCCACTTAATTTAGCATCCAAACTAAATATCTGTCTCATCAGACCTGCGCTGTCCTAAGTAGTCCCAAGTCTGGAGGGTCCTAGGTTGCATTCTTTCCAGGGATCAAAATTCTCTTTTCTCTCCCTGGGAAGAGGATGCCCATTATATTTTAAACCTGGAAAGATGAAGAAAAAAATGATAAGATAAAATATCCAAAAGTAAATAAAGGATTGTTTCCTGAATGAGCCTTCAGGAAATTGTCCTACATCTATCAAATTCAAGTTTAATTCTGCTCTAGGCCAGACCGTCTGCTGGGGACATTCACTGACAGGCTCATGGAATGGTTGGGACAATCTTCCCAGGAAAGATGATGAGGATGGTGATGATGGTGATGGTCACACACCAGTTCTATTCACATTGAGAAAATTCTCTCTCCGAGGTCATAGCTAACACAAAGTCACCTTGAACAGAGTGCAGTGTTTCTCCTACCTCCCCCTGAATATCTAGCCATTTTGAACTTAAAAAAAGTTTTTTCCCTTGAGACGGGGTCTTGCTCTATTGCCCAGATGGATTGCAGAGGAGTCGTCACAGCTTACTGCAGCCTCAAACTCATGGGCTTAAGTGGTCTTCCTATTTCAGCCTCCTGAGCAGCTGGGACTGTAGGTACCCACCACCACGTTTAGCTAATTTGTCATGGAGATGGGATCTCACACTCACTCAGGCAGGTCTCAAACTCCTGGCCTTAAGAAATCCTCCAGACTTGGCCTCCAAAGTGCTGGGATTACAGACGTGAGTCACTGCTCCTGGCCAGCAGTTTTGAACATCTCTGATGATAACCCCTATGCTGGGAACTATTCTGGTTGTGGGATGGATGGAGGGAAGTATCTCTCTGAAGCTGACCCCCACTGGTTCCTAGAACAGTGAATCTCATAATTATGCAATAATTATGGGGGGGTGGTAGAGTATTGTCTCGGCTAAACAGGAAGCTCTGCCCCTATCTCCCTGCTAGGAGGAGGCCCTGATCCTCCCCCCTGGGACAGTGCCCTCCCCCCATCTCCTGAGGAAAGGACTGCTGGGTTACTCTGGGGAGGACTATCCCGTGGGCAGGTGTGCTGAGAGCCCAGAGGGCCTGGCAGGTGTGGATGCGCTAAGGACATGTCTCTGCCCTTTGTCTCTGTTCTCTAGCATGTGCTGGGGGAGCGTGTGGGAAACTGATGTCCACATGTCTCAATTTGACTAATGCAGACATTAAGGTAGACACCCAAAGTCAGTGCTCTCAAGGAACACTTGTGGCAAAAAGACCAAAGCTCTTTCTTCTTCAAACCAATGCCACACAGAGGTAGGTAGCATCAGGCACTTCTCTTCCACAGCTTTCAACAGTGAAAAGTTGTGGCATTTGGGCTGAGGACAGAGCAGCAAACCAAGGGGCCCCCAAAGAATTGGAGGAATGGCAAGCAGGTTCAGCAGGAGTGGCTCAGGCATAGTCATCTGTAAGCTCTCTCAGTGACTTGATGTGGCAGAATGACTTCGTGTTGACTAAAGGTGCATTCACACTGATCTACCTGCATCTCCCTGTGCTGACGTGGCCACTATCTCTTCACCTGAGGACACGTATTTCTTCAAAAAACCTTTTGGTTGTTTTGCCAAAATTTCAGTGTATACATTGAATCCTGTCAAGCATGTGGACTTCATCTATCATATGTAATGTGGCAGAAAAAAAAACTGGTGAGATTCACTGGTCTAGATAATTCTTGAAGGCCCCCTTCTGATCTGCAAAGGGGAAGGAGGGGGCCACTGGGCTGGAGGTGGTGCAGAGAGGAGGCTGGTTTTCCACTCACTCCCACATGCATGAGCAGGTCAAAAGTCAAAACAAAGGGAAGCCACCTCCGTCTCACACACAGTCGCCTCCAGAAACACCCACAAGCTGCCTAACACGGCTTTCAGGAGAACTGAAGTGGGGACTGAAACAGGGCACAGGTGCTGAGATGCAGCCCTGCACCGTGCCAGAGATGGTCCAGGATGGTACACCGTGTCATATGGACTTTACGTGAAATTTAGGTTGGTTGTCCACGCTGCTACTGAATGGAGATGGGTGCCCGCAGAGTTTATGGGGAAGGCCAAACCCTCCAACGTCACCCTGGAGTTCTGCTGACAGCAGCAAGGTCTAGCTCCAAAGTCAAGGGCAACTCAAGATCTTCTCGTAGTACCACCCATGGGATAGCACATGAAGCTTCAGGCTAATGCTGAAGGGGTGTGAGAATTTGCCTAACAGCAACTGTGGCTCCAATAGGTTGTGAGAACTCCTCTGCTCCTGGTGGATTATCCTCTGGCCATACCCTCCCCACCACATTCCCTGGTGGCTACAGTGTATCCCACTGTTCCAGCACCTTCCTGCAGCCCTGAACGGGGCTTCCCAGACTGAACTCCAGCACTAAAGCAGCAGGAACCCTCCATGAAAGAACCAGCATTGTCCAGCACTGGTGTTGCTCTGGTGACAGTCACCTATGAGCATCTCAAGGGCAAAACAGCCACCTTGTAACAGGTGTACAGTTCCAGCATAATACACCAGTAATGGCTTATGAAGTTTTCTGGTTTTTTCTAAGACTTTTAAAATTAGGAACCAATATGTAAGTGCTTAGAACACAATTTCCCTAGCAACCAGAGAAATGTTATTCTCTCTTGTTGAGAGAGTTAAAAATAACATCGCATGTGCCACTGTAACCAACTAGAATCTCCAAATTACCTTCTGTAACATTCCCCTGGTCATGGCAGATGTCCGACTCTCTAAATCTCATCTATTAATCCAGGTAGCCTTGCAAGGCACAAATGTAATTCACCTCCAGGTCTTCTCAGGTCTTCTCTCTGCATACAGGAAAGAAGTCACAGGCAGCTTGGCCCTTATGTGCAGGTATGGCGGCCCTCCCTACTCTTTTCTGCGTGGTGCTAGTGTTCTTGGTGAGAGCAGTTGCTCCGCGTACTCTAGCCCAGTGGTTCTCAACCTTCCTAATGTCGCGACCCTTTAATACAGTTCCTGTGGGTCGCAACTCACAGGTTGAGAACCGCTGCTCTAGCCAGACCACAAGCCTGCCTGCCTTCTTTCCTTCCTTTTCTTTCATCCCTTCCTCTCTCCCCTCCCTCCCTCCTTCCCTTCCTTCCTTCTTTCCTTCCTGGATGACTACCATACAAAAACATAAGAAGATCTTAAGTGACCAGTTCAATGAATTTTGACAATTGTATATAGGGTGAAATATAGAATATTTCCACCACACTAGCAAGTTCTCTCATACGCATTTCCAATCAGCCTGTCGCCCCCAAACCAAAGGCAACTCTTTTCTGACATCTGTTGCCCCAGATTAGTTTCATCTGTTCTAGAACTTCATAAATAGAATCATACAGAATGTATTATTTTGTTTCTTCTATTATGTGAATTTACCACACTTTGAAACATCCATTCTTTTGATGGACATTTGGGCTATTTCCAATTTGGGATTATCATGAATAAGGCTCTTTACAAATACTTATGTGCTGGTCTTTGGGGGGATAATTGTTTTTATTTCTCTTTGGGCAAATACCTAGGAGTGCAATTTCTGGGTCATGGGGTACCTCTTTGTTTAACTTTACCAAACAGGCTTGGTGCTCTTAACTCAATGAGTAGGGCACCAGCCACATACACCAGGGCTGGTGAGTTCGAACCCATCTGGGGCCGGCTAACCAACAATGACAAATACAACAAAAAATAGCTGAGCATTGTGGAGGACACCTATAGTCCCAGCCACTTGGTAGGCTGAGGCAAGAGAATCTCTTAAGCCCACCAGATAGTTCTCCAAAGTGATTGTACTTTCCCACTCTTTCATTGCCATGAATGAAAGCTCTGGTTCTTCCATGTCCTCACTAACATTTAATACTGCTTTTTTGTTTGTTTGTTTTTAAATTAATTTTTATTATATCATAACTTTCTACATTGATGTATTTATGGGGTTCAGGGTACTGCTTCAATATACAATGTGAAATGCTTACTTTGAACTAAGTAACAAATCCATCACAATTATACTCATTTCTTAATAATAATTTTGAAATGTACCATTGCATCATGCACATCATTCCCCTCCCCTCCCAACTCTCTCCTCTTCTCTTCTACTTTCTGAACTATAGTTATGTTTTGCCATTCATATGAGTGTGTAGGTGGTTATATATTGATTTCATAGTAGTATTGAGTACATTGGATACTTTTTTTTTTTTTTTTTTTGCCGGGGCTGGGTACTTTTTTTCCATTCTTGAGATACTTTACTAAGAAGAATAAGTACCAGCCCCATCCAGGTAAACATAAAAGATGTGAAATCTCCATCTTTTTTATGGCTGCATAGTATTTCCTGGTGTACATATACCACAATTTGTTAATTCATTCATGGGTCAATGGGCACTTGGGTTGTTTCCATGTCTTGGCTATTATGAATTGGGCTGCAATAAACATTCTGGTGCAAATGTCTTTGTTATAAAATAATTTTTGATCATCTGGTATATACCTAGTAGAGGAATTGCAGGATCTACTGGTAGGTCTACTTTTAGTTCCTTGAGTGTTCCCCAAACTTCTTTCCAAAAAGGTCATATTACCTTGCATTTCCACCAGCAGTGTAGAAGCGTTCCCTTCTCTCCGCATCCATGCTAACATCTGTAGTTTTGGGATTTTTTGACATAAAATGGGGTTATTTATTCTTTTCTTTTTGATTAGTTTGAGTTCTCTGTAGATTCTAGTTATCAGACCTTTGTCAGAAGCATAACCCGCAAAAATTTTCTCCCATTCTGAAGGCTGTCTGTTTGCTTTACTTACTGTGCTCTTGGCTGTGCAAAAGCTTTTTAGTTTGATCAGACCCCAGTAATGGATTTTTGGTGTTGCTTCAGTTGCCCAGGGGGTCCTTCTTATGAAATATTCTCCCAGGCCAATTTCTTCAAGTGTTTTCCCTGCACTCTTCCTCTAGTATTTTTATAGTTTCATGTCTTAAGTTTAAATCTTTTATCCAGTGAGAATCAATTTTTGTTAATGGTGAAAGGTGGGGGTCCAGTTTCAGTCTTCTACAGGTTGCCAGCCAGTTCACCCAGCACCATTTGTTAAATAGGGAGTCTTTCCCCCACTGAATATTTTTGATAGGCTTGTCAAAGATCAAATGGCAATAAGTAGTGGGGTTCATCTCTTGGTTCTCTATTCTGTTCCATAAATCTACCACTCTGTTTTTGTGCCAGTACCATGCTGTTTTGATCACTATCGATTTCTAGTATAGACTGAAGTCTGGTAATGTGATACCTCCTGATTTGTTCTTATTTCTGAATAATGTATTTGCTATTCGAGGTTTTTTCTGATTCTATATAAAACAAAGTACTATTTTTCAAGTTTTTTAAAGTATGACAATGGTGCTTTTATAGGGATTGCATTAAATTTGTAGATTGCTTTGGGTAGTATAGACATTTTAACAATGTTGATTCTTCCCAGCCATGAGCATGGTATGTTTTTCCATTTGTTAACATCTTCAGCTATTTCTTTTCTCAGAGTTTCATAATCCTCTTTATAGAGATCTTCCACATCCTTTTTTAGGTAAACTCCCAAATATTTCATCTTAGTCCTTGATTGTTTTTTCAGCTTGACTGTTGTTGGTGTATATAAAATCTACTGACTTGTAAGTATTGATTTTGTATCCTGAGACACTGCTGTATTCCTTGATCACTTCTAAGAGTTTTGAAGTTGAGTCCCTGGGATTTTCCAGGTATAGGATCATGTCATCAGCAAAGAGTGAGAGTTTGATCTCCTTGATCACCTTCTCTTGCCTGTTTGCAATGGCTAAGACTTCCATTACTATGTTGAATAGCAGTGGAGACAGTGGGTATACTTGCTGGTTCCTGATCTGAGTGGAAATGTTTTCAATTTTACACCATTCAATATGAAATTGGCCGTGGGTTTGCTGTAGATGGCCTCTATTAGTTTAAGAAATGTCCTTTCTATGCCTATTTTCTTAAGAATTCTGATCATGAAAGAATGCTGGATATTATCAAAGGCTTTTTATGCATCAGCTGAGAGAATCATAAGGTTTTTGTTTTTTATTTTATGGATGTGATTATATTATATTTATGGATTTGTGAATGTTGAACCAACCCTGCAACCCTGGAATAAAATCAACTTGATTATGGTGTATAATGTTTTGATATGTTGTTGAATTCTATTGAATTGCTAAGATCTTATTGAATATTTTTGCATCTATATCCATTAATGATATAGGTCTATAATTTTCTTTCTTTGTTGAATCCTTTCCTGGTTTGGGGATCAGGGTGACATTTGCTTCATAGAATGTATTGGGAAGTATTCCTTCTTTTTTCTATGCTTTGGAAAACATTGTATAATATAGGTACTAGTTCCTCTTGAAAGGTTTGATAGAATTCGATGTGAATCCATCTGGTCCTGGACTTTTCTTTTTGGGGAAATTTCGTATTATTGATGCTATTTCAGTGGTTGATATAGGTGTATTCAAGATTTCTAATTCTTTCTGATTGAGTATAGGAAGGTGGTGTGCTTCCAGGTATTGGTCCATTTCCTTCAGATTTTCATATTTCTGGGAATAGAGATTTTTGTAGTAATCCTTGAGGATTTTTTTTCATTTCTGAAGTGTCTGTAGTTATTTCTCCTTTATCATATCTGATAGACGATATTAGAGATTTTACTTTTCTATTTCTGGTTAGGCTGGCCAAAGGTTATCAATTTTGTTAATCTTTTCAAAAAACCAACTTTTTGTTTCATTGATCTTCTGAATGATTCTTTTGTTTTCAATTTCATTTAATTCTTCCCTAATTTTGGTTATTTCTTTTCTTCTCCTGGGTTTGGGATTGGAATGTTTTTACTTTTACAGTTGCTTGAGATGACCCATTAAGTTGTTGGCTTCCTCTCTTTCTGTTTTCTTGATAAAGGCTTCCAATGCTATAAATTTCCCTCTTAGGACTACCTTTGCAGTATCCCACAGATTTTGATAATTTATGTCTTTGTTATCATTTCTTTCCAAAAAATTGGTAATTTCCTTCTTAATGTCATCTTTGACCCAGCTATTATTCAGACTAAGATTATTTAGCTTTCATGACTTTGTTTGAGTATAAAGATTCCTGTTGCTGTTGAGTTGGACTTTTTTTTTTTTTTTCAGTTTTTGGCCGGGGCTGGGTTTGAACCTACCACTTCTGGCATATGGGGCCAATGCCCTACTCCTTTGAGCCACAGGCACCACCCTTGAGTTCAACTTTTATTTCATGGTGATCTGAGAAGATACAAGGAATTACTTCTACATTTTCAAATTTGCTAAGGTTGGACTTGTATCCTAAGATATGATCTATTTTGGAGGATGTCCTTGGGCTGATGAGAAGAATGTATATCCAGTTTTATTAGGTTGAAATGTTCTGTGAGGTCTTGTAGAGGTTTGTTCTAGGGTCAGGCTTAAATCTATTATTTCTTTATTTAGTTTTTTCTTGGAAGATCTATCCAAAACTGAAAAAAGGGTGTTAAAATCTCCAATTATTATAGTGCAGGAAGATACAAGTTATTCATATCCATTAGGGTCTGCTTTACAAATTGAGGAGCATTCTGGTAGGGTTCATAAATGTTACTTATCAAAATCTCTTTATGTTGGGTGTTCCCTTGACAAATACATAGTGAACTTCCTTATCTTTCTTTATCTTTGTTGGTTTAAAGCCAATTGCATCTGCTACTAAAATTGCAACCCCTGCTTTTTTCTGGTTTCCATTTGCCCGTATTATACAAATCCATCCCTTCACCCTGAGACTATTTTTATCCTTTAAGGTAAGGTGAAGTTCTTGTATACAGCAGGTATCCGGTCTGAGTTTATGTATCCAGTCAGCCAGCTTGTGCCTCTTAAGAGGACAATTTAAATCATTCACATTAATTGAGAGAATTGATAAGCCTGGTTGTGTTTGGGGTGTCATGATTTTCAGATGTACAGTGGACATTTTTAATCCTTTCACCACTGTGGAAGTTGGGTTTTGTTCAAAAATTTCTGGGTGAGTTTACTTTGGAGGTAGAGCATTGCGCTGCTCATTGTGGAGGAAGGGTCTGAGAATATCCTGGAGAGCTGGTTTAGTTATGACAAATTTCTTCAGCATGTCTTCATCATTAAAGTATTTGATTTCTCCATCACAAATGAAAGTCAGTTTAGCTGAATAGAGGATCCTGGGCTGGAAGTTGTTTTGTTTTAGGAGATTGAAGGTTGATGACCATCTTCTTGTGGCTTGAAACATTTCAGCTGAGAGATCTGCAGTTAATCTGACATTTCTCCCTTTGTAGGTGATGCTTTTCTTAAGTCTGGCTGCTTGCAGAATTTTCTCTTTCATCTTAACTTTGGCAAACTTAATCACAATGTGTCTAGGAGATGCTTTATTGGTTTGAGTCTTGCTGGGGTTCTGAAACTGTCTGCTATCTTAAGTTCTGTATCTCTTGCAATGCTTGGGAAATTCTCCTCCAAAATCTCTTGGAGTAGAGCATCTGTACCTTTAGGACCATCCTCTTCTCCTTTGGGAATCCCTATAAGACCAATGTTTGAGTGATCCCACTTTTGGAGTGATCCCACAACTCTCTCGGGGAATGATCAGTTTTTGCTCTCCATTTTTCTGACTCTTTGAGTGTTTGGGAATGTTCAAAAGCTTTGTCGTCAGTTTCAGAGATCCTTTCTTCTGCCTGGTCAACTCTATTACTGAGGGATTCTATGGTATTTTGGAGCCCCTCAACTAACTTTTTTATTTCCTTGAGCTCTGCTATCTCTTTTCTCCTTCTGTCTTGGGCTTTGAATTAATTGGTGACTTGGGCTTTGAATTAATTAATTTCTTGAGACAACTTTAGAACTACTCTTTGAAATTCAATTTCTATCTTTTCTTCCATTCTATTTATCTTATTTGCCATCCATATTCTGAATTGAATTTCTGACATTGCTGCCATTTGTCTATGCATGGCATCTTCAATTGTACCTCCTTTGTCATTTCTTCGGGGGGTTGATCTACTTTGATTATTCATGTTGCCAGAGTTCTTCTGTTGGGTCTGCATAATGTTTATTTTCCACCATTTGGTTATTAGAATAGGTAGGGTGAGACTGAATTGGGGTTCCCAGGTAGTAGAGATAACCCCTTACCAAAGCTCTGGGCTTTGTAGTGGCTTATCTCCTACAACTTTACAAAGGATCCTTTCAGAGTTTTAGCTGGAGACTCTGAGGACCTACTTGGTGAGATAGTGCAAGCTAGCTCTGTTTTGATATCAGCCAATCTCTACCCTATCCTAAGAAACCACAGTATTAGGTTTAAATCTCGACTGTGAAGAGATACAAACAGCTGTGGCACCCAGCCCCCACCCTTCAGTTCTTTTCTGCTATTGAACTCAAAGGTCAACCTCAGAGTGTCCCCAATGGACAACCCTAGACACGGGTTCCAACCAAATTGTCTCAGGCAGTGCAAACCCTCCTCAACAGAGAAGGATTCAAGGGTCTCCAATAGCATAATTGAAGCCAGGGATTCACACTCCTGCCCATCAGACTCAGTCCACCCTGTTGTCTGCTGCTCTGCTCACAGGCCCAGCTGGAGCCAGGAGCCACACCCCCACCCACCAGTCTCAGTCCACACACAGCTAGCCTCTTCTTGCCAGACCAGTTGGAGTCAGGGGACCATGCCCCTGGATGCCAATCTCAGTCCACTGCCTGGCAAGCCTCTGTTTGCAGGCTCTGTTAGAGTCAGGGCATAGCACCCCACCCACAGGTCTCAGTCCACACCCGGTTGGCCTCTGCTCAACAGCCCTGCTGGAGACAGTAGACTATGCCCTAGCCCTCAGGTCTTGGTTCACACCCAGTAAGCCACTGCTCGAGGGTTCTATTGGAATCAAGGGCCACGCCCTTCCTCTCAGGTCTCAGTCCATGCCTATCAAGCCTCTGCTTGCAGTCCCAGCAGGGGCTGGGGACCATACCTGTCTGCCAAACTCAGTCCACATGAGGCAACCACTCTCCCGCTGTGGGTGCCATCAGAGACAGGGGTTCTGCACCCTGTCCCACCAGACACAGTCTGAACTGAGGGTCAACACTACCACTGGCCGGGCATAGTCATAACCAGGGGACTGCTCCTCCTCCTGATGAGTGTCCCCTTCTTCCCCATTAGTCACAGATTCTGTCCTGATGGTTGTCAATCCACACTATGCCCAGTTCTCTCAGAACAAGATGAAACACTCTGTGCTCTGCAGGGGACATAAATCAGATTGCCATGCGAGGGGGAAAGGGTGGACTGGCAGTTTGTATTTGTGGGTGCAAATATCTGTTCAAGTTTATGCCTGGTGGGGTGATGTCTAGGTTGTAAGTGGGACCTCCCTGGTGTTTAGTGGCTCTCTCTAGCAAGGTAAAATGAGAGGTCTTTTGTTCCGTGCTCATTCACAGATAGCCTGCAGCAGGCCCCCTGCTTGGGGGAGGAGTCTCCCATCCTCCAGTCATAGGCTTTGTACCTGTAATTTGTTTTCTTTTTTTTTTAATCTCTTTATTTTTTATTAAATCATAACTTTATACATTGATGCATTTATGGGGTTCAGGGTACTGCTTCGATATACAATGTGAAATGCTTACATTGAACTAAGTAACACATCCATCACAATTTGTTTTCTTGAACGCTCTTCCTTGGGGTTAACAGCTTGCCGAACTTCTTTCTAGGCTCAGTTCCCCATCTTTGGCTTCATAAAGTCCCATTTCGTCCAGTTTTTCTTCCTCTGCTCAGGAGCCTCTGCCAGGGGTTGTTACAAGTCGGCCATCTTCCCAGAGTCAATTTTTAACAGTATATTTAATTTGGTCCAGTATATTCCAAATATTTGCCTTTAAACCCACAATAAATATAAACACTATTATTGAGATATTTACTTTTTAGCACATATCAATTAATTGCTAAACTGTTTCTCCCTATAGAAACAATGAAATTGTCTTCAAAAAATGTTTTTACACTTATTTAGTTTTAAATTTTTAATTAATTAAAATGGAAAGAACAATTAAAAATTCAGTCCTTTCAGTTCCACATATCAAGTGTGCAATAGTCACATTTGGCCATTGGTAGTCATAGATGGCTATCATCTTGGAGAATGTGGCCATTTAATACTAATTTTAGAATGCTAGTGGGTGCACACTATTATCTCTTTGTGGTTTTTATTTGCATTTTCTGATAACTAATCATGTAAGAGTATTTTTGTGTTTTTATTGTCATTTATACATCTTATGTTATAAAGTACCTATCCAAGCCTTTTGTCCATTTTTAAAATTGGGTTATCTTTTTATTAGTTAATTTATTCATAGAATATTCTGGATACCAACATTTTGTCAGATATATGTTCTGCAGAGAGCTTTTCCCTGTCTGTGGCTTATCACTCTCTTAATGGTGTATTTTTATGGGCAGAGACGTTTAATTGTAATGAGGTCCAATGTGTGGTACTCCTTTTTGTGTCTTGTCTCAAAAATCTGTGACTAACTTGAGGTTGCAAAAAATTTCTCTTCTAGAAGCTTTATGGTTCTGGCATTCTCATTTGATTTAGCTTAAATTATTTGTAGTGAGATGGATAAGGATCCTTTTTTTCCTATAAGGACATCCAGTAGTTCCAGCACCATTTGTTGAAAAGGTTTTTCTTTCACCATTGAATTTTTTTGGTGCCCTTGCCAATAATCAGCTGACTGTGAAAGTACAGGTCTATTTCTGGACTCTCGCTTTGTTCCATTGACCTATGTGATTCTCATCACATGATGCCGTACAGTCTTGATTAATGTATTTTACAGCAAACCTTGAATCATGTAGTATAAATTCCTTAATATTCTTCTTTATAAAGATAGTTTTGGCACTTACAGGTTTCCATAAAAATTTTCAGAATTAGTTTCTCTATTTCTTAAAGGCCTGCTGAAATTAATCATTAAAACTGCAGATCGATTTAGAGAAAATAAACATCCTAAAATATTGAAACTTCTAATCACGAACATGGTATGGCATATCACTCCACTTCTTTTCTTTTTTTTTAGAAACAGAGTTTCACTTCATCACCCTCCATGGAGTGCTGTGGTATCATAGCTCACAGCAACATGGGCTTAGGTGATTCTCTTGCCTCAGCTTCCCAGTAGCTGGGACTACAGGCACTGCCACAATGTCCAGCTATTTTTTGTTGCAGTTTGGCTGGGGTTGGGTTTGAACCCACCACCCTTGGTATATGGAGCCAGTGCCCTACTCACTGAGCCACAGGCGCTGTCCAACTTATTTTCTTAATAGTTGTTTTCAACAAAAAATTCTTACATATCTTTCATTAGATTTACTCCTAGATTTAGTTAAAAGCATTAAAAAAATCCTATCTGATTTTTAGAATACTATTGTCAATGGTATTTTTAACAAATAATATCACTTACAACTTCACCTCAGTGGTTTTGCACACACAGTTCTTGGCACATGGATCGCCTTTCTTCTCACTTTTATACCTGCCTGCTCCTCCTCCTTCCACCTTGTACTCCTCCCTGTTGTAGGCTGGGTTAGTCATCCCATCTCTGAGTTATGAGAAAGGCCTATGTGAGTCCTCATTAATGCAAAATCTTGCCTTTTTTTTTTTTTTTTTGAGACAGAGCCTCAAGCTGTTGCCCTGCGTAGAGTGCCATGGCATCACAGCTCACAGCAATCTCCGACTCCTGAGCTCAAGCAAGTCTCCTGCCTCTGCCTCCACCTCCCAAGTAGCTGGGATTACAGGTGCCTGCCACAACACCCAGCTATTTTTTGGTGGCAGCTGTCATTGTTGTTTGGTGGGCCCGGGCTGGATTTGAACCTGCCAGCTCAGGTGTATGTGGCTGGCGCTTTAGCTGCTTGAGCCACAGGTGCCAAGCCCAAAATCTTGTCATTTTTAACTGTTTGTTGTCTGTCTTCTATCTGTCCCTTGAGCAGTTTGAGGTAAAGGTTTACGTCTTCAATCTCTGTATTGCAGTAAATGTTGAGTCAGCATATAAATTCGGAAGGCAAAGAAGGACATGGATATGTCCACTCTGTGGACAAATGACAGCATCTTGATGTTGTCAGGACTCTCAGATCTCCATCAGGTTTAATTTTCAGCATAAATCTCCACTATACTGTTGCAAGTCCAACACGGAATACACCTGTCTAGTTTTGGTCATGGCCAATTGTTTGTAAGTAACTATTTGTGCTGATTAGCAGGAGACCCTGTGAAGAGGCTTGCAGTAGGATTGAGGAAACCCTGCACCCTCTGCATGAGCAGTGAGGAGCTGGAGTCACGCCTGCTTTGCAGGTGTCTCCTCCTCCATTAGTTTTAGGCTCATTTAAACATTTTCACCTCTTATCTGTTAAACATGTCTGGCACCATTTCATGATTTAAAATGTTTTATCCTTACATTTCCCTAATTAATATGTAATATTTATGTGATTTTGATGTTCATATCACACAGTGACAAATTGTAACCACATAAAACTTTTTGTTCTACCACTCATTAGGTGTATAATTTTGTTATTTCATACATAAGAAGACACATACAAATATGTCTATTGCACAAATCACACATTTGTTGTCTTGGCAAAAGCCTGGTTGCTAATCCAGGGAAAATGGCAAGGTAAAATGTATGAAATGTATTTTATGGAGCACCAAATGGTAATTATAAGCAGTGAATTAGATGCATGTAAGCAATATAAGTGGATCATGAGAACAGTGCGATTGGACAAAAAGTAA
Organism: Nycticebus coucang; assembly: GCF_027406575.1. Taxonomy (NCBI): domain Eukaryota; kingdom Metazoa; phylum Chordata; class Mammalia; order Primates; family Lorisidae; genus Nycticebus; species Nycticebus coucang. The sequence continues at coordinate 33,166,193 of NC_069789.1, read as the reverse complement.
GACATACAGTAGACTCTCTGTGAGTTGGCCACCCAAGGACTGTAACAAACTGGTCGACACGTGGAGGTGGTCACCCTAATGATTAGGCCTACCATGCTGACACGTACATGTGGTACACGTCCGGTCTATGAAAACCAGGTCAACATAAGGTGGTCAATGCAGGGAGGTGATCAGCAATGGAGAGTTTACTGCATATAACACAAAAGCATTTGTGTAAATTGAAAACTGAGCTAACACAAAACATCAATAAAAACATCTATACATTAGAATCATAGCATGGAAGAAAGGGGATGTCATAGGAGTGGGAAATGGGAAAAATAGGAAATCAATCAATCAGGGAAGTTCCTTGCAGATCACTCAGGATAACATACTGGAAAAGGAGTTGGAGAAACTACAGCTTCTTTTCTAAGATCCAAAACAGGAAGTAAAAGAGGTAAAAACACATTTGGAGAGGGTAATGTAAGATAATCCATGAAAAGTGCTCAGGAAGGCCGGTGCAGTGGCTAACACCTGTAATCTTAGCATATGGGGAGGCATAGGCAGGTGGATTGCCCTGAGCTCACAGGTTTGAGACTAGCCTGAGCCAGAGTGACACCCTGTCTCTAAAAAAAATAGCCGGGTGTTGTGGTGGGCACCTGTAGTCCAAGCTACTTGAGAGGCTGAGGCAAGAGAATCACTTGAGCCAAAGAGTTTGAGGTTGCTGTGAGCTGTGACGTCATAGGCGACAAGTGAGACTCTGTCTCAAAAAAAAAGTGCTTAGCAAGTGCCTTGCACGTAGCAAACATAGAATGATTTTGTTGAACTGATATTAGTAGATTCCTAATATGTGTGGAAAAGCACACTCCTTGTGGATAGGAACCTTGTTTGTCCCAACATCTAGAACACTGAATGGTGCCTGTAAGGACCCAATAAATAATTGTAGCACGAATGACAAGCTCTAAGATAACAATGATGAGAAAAAGCAAGGTTGTTTTCTGATCTCCTAGAGCTAACAGTTTGGAAGGGAGACAGATGCCAACTGCAAAATACAAGTAAATATAAAATTACGACTGTATCAAGTATAAATGCTCATGGTTCTATGAGGTTAGTGGGAAGGTTGGATCTGGTCATAGAGATCAGAAAAGCTTCCAATGAAGTGACCATAGAACTAAGATGACTAGGGGTTAACTAGTTAAACAGAAGAAGGTCATTCCAGACAGGAAGAACAGTGTGTGCAAAGTCCCTGTGGCAGTTGAGAGGTTGGTAAATATAAGAGCCTAAGAGAAGGGGTGCTGAGATTCAGAAAGGAGGGGCCTCAACTGCACAGTGGGACTGGAGAGGAAGCTGGCCTTGTCAAGCAAGTCCAGGAACTTGTCTTTATCTTCTGAGCAATGGAAAATAGGTAAGGAGATTTAAGAGGGGAGATTTACAATCATATATGCCTTTTTAGAAGATCATTCAGTATCAGTTTGGAGAGATGGTAGATCTTGTTGTGACTACATTGGTACAGTACAGGTGAGCGACCACCTTAGCTTGCACTAGGCTGATAGCAGAGAGTGAAGAGAAGTGGCTGGACAGTAAATGTTGGGAGATTGTTATTACTTTTAACCACTGATGTAGGGGATGGGGCAGCTCTAGGCAATATTGCTGGCTCCTAGATGTCCAGAAAAGTCTGAAATTAAGGGAGATAAACAAGCTTCTCAAACAAACAGAAAAGAAAAATGAATAATCCATCTGCTTTATTCAGTGTGATAATGGGGTGTGTGTTGTCCTTGGGAACAGTTTCTACTACACTGGATACTAAAATGTTATAGAAGTAGTTCTTTGCCTCTCTCTCACTCTGCCTATAGATAACAGAAATTCAAACTCACCATGTATGGCTTTGTGCTAGTGTCTGTGTGTCAAGTGTAGTTGGGTACATTCTCATCAGTTGGGCTTACATGGACAACTCATTAGCAAGTATAAGTTATTTTGATTTTTCTCACCCATCATTAATTGAATTCTTAATTTTAGACAACTTCATTTAAAATAATATAGTGGTAAACTTTACTCTTTAGTATGGTTAAAGTGACCTTGGATAATCGTTGGATCTGATCTTTGATTTACTTAGATACAGGGTAGTGGTCTGTGGCTACAGGACACTGGTTCTAGGGTCTGCTTTCAGAGTCTGCTTGAAAAACTGACTTCAAGACTATAGAGAACAGGTTTATCACTTCTGATGAAGAGACCAATTACGATTCATTCCTCATTCTGTTCCTTTACTGTGAGAGAAGAAAATCCATGATTCTCATCCCCTCTTAATAATTCCATGACCTAGTATGTGTAGGTTTCTCCCTTGTGCAAAACTTAGCAATTTGTAGGAAATGTTGTTCTTTCTCCCAAATGAGGAGCTCTGACATGCTTAGAGCTCTTGGCCCCCTGCACTAAGACTTTAAGTTAGTAAATCTGTAAAGGCTTTTTAATAGCAGACTTTCAAAAGATTCTATTTAGCATTTTTAGCATTTTAAATTTCACATTTTCAGCTGACTTTAGCTATAACACACAGTAGATTAAGACTCATATCTATGACCTTTACTCCAAGACCATCCTCCAGTAAAGGCCAGAAGTTTTTTATGTTTAATTAAGATTCATTTCAGTAGGAAATAATCTTATCTGGTGAATTTTTGAGACCAGAATGCACCTTTAAATAAAATTCTCATTGTAATTACCTGGCCATTTCAGTCCCCATAGGTTTGGCGTAAGAGATAGTGACTATACTGGTGTCTGACTTTTCTCCTAGATATTTCTCTGAAAAATGCAAGGGCTGTTGGTAAGAGCAGACTTGAGGTGATGATAGTTGGCCTCTGGTCTACTTAGATTTTTTAACTCTTTGGAAAGCTTCTTATAATCATTATTTCCTTCTTAGTAGCTAGAAATTTAGAGCAGTTGAAATCTGTAGGAATGAACTTCTGAGGGCCAAAAAATGTGACATATTTGGGAACAAATCTTAAACTGATTAACTAGCTATAATATAGTTTTGTGAATTTATTGCCCTGATGCTATAAAACCTGTACCTTGTGATATATTCATCCTTATGTTATTTTTTCCCCTTTCAATACTGCTATAAATGGTGGTACCCATTGTAGCGGTTTGATTTTTTTTTTTAATGTTTCATGTAAAAACTACCTCCACTTTACATTTGTTTCCTCATTGTAAATAAGCCCATCTTCCTATGCATACTTTTTTGTGTATACATGCTCTACTGATTCTTCTACTTTCACGATTTTAATCCTGTGTTATTTCTTCTACTTTGGTTTGTGTAAAAGGGGAAAATTAAAAAAAAACCTGGAATTAAAAAAAAAAAGTCTGAAACTATGGAAAATAATTTTGGTGTTAGTGGAGGGTCTTATAGATCATAAGATGTCCAAAGCTCACAATGAGATGAAATCCCTGAACAAACTGGGGACTAAAATCTCCTCCTATCTCTCCTGACATTGTTCTAACACTTGATAGTTGTAGAAACTTGAGGTCCATAAGTGCCTCACTTGTCATGCCTTTTTTTTTTTTAGAGCTGGGGGGGGTCTCACCGTGTTACTTGCAGGTATGATCATATGCACTGCAGCCTCAAACTCCTGGCCTCAGTCTCCCAAGGAGCTGGACCTACATGGATGCGCCTCTGCATGGCCCCAAATGACTTTTGACCCAGTTGGTTAGTTGGTGTTGATACTGGCCTTGTTGCTGTTCAAATTCATAACATTGATTAGCTTTGGAGCCTGGTGCTCCTAACAGGCCCTGCGGCTCCACAACCTTCCTGCTCATACTATACACCAGTCCAGCCCACAAGATATCCCCTGCCTGCCAGGAGGAGGGGCAGCACACTCCACTCCATTTGCTGGTCATCTATAGGGTGTTCTGAGTCCACTGAGTGCCATGCTTCTTGCAACCATCCCAACCCACCCTGCCACGTCTGTTCCGAGCCATGCTGACCTCTGCAACAAAGCCCAGCTCCAAATTTGGTGCATAAGCCTGTGTCCTCAGATTTCCCCTGATGGGAGCTCACCCATGCCCTCCAAAATCTGCGCCCAGTGCAAATAGCCAATGCTGTGAGCCAAGCCAGTGTCTCCACTTAGCAGACACTCTGGGAGTGCTAGCTCCTTCTTCCTTCGCCCACAGGGAAGACCATCCCAGTTCCTCGCTGATGCCCCAGCATCACTTCTGAGGAAAGGCATTTTATGATCCCCCTCAGGGACATATCAAAATATGTATGACATCTCTTCCTCAAAAGTTCAAGCTACAGAATGCTAGTAGTAAATAGAAAATATCAACAATTAGGTGAGGTGTCACCTGAGAGCCAAACAGTCTATCAGATGCTGCTTCTCCCTTTCCCAGCTGTTGGCTAAGGGGTCCTCGCCTTAGACATTTTCTAAGCACTAATTTATACAATGCAACCTTTGTTTCTGAACCAAGGAGTCTGCCCTCCCGTCACCAAAGCAATCAATGGAGAAGTGGATGAAAGCTCAGCAGTTTTACTTTTATTTGCAGAAAAGCCAGCAATTCCAGAGAACAGTGAGAGTATCTCCCTACAGAACTTCTCTGCCCTCTTGTTTCTCTTTGTTACTTTTTATTCTCATACTAAAAGTAAATATCAGTAATGTTATTAATCGCTATAGTATAAACAGCTTCCTCCTCACAGCTTACAAGGTTACACAGTATCCTCTACCTTAAAGTGGTTTTATCTTCAAAAAACCACTTTAGCATTTTTACTCTAGACTAAATTTATAGTCAGTCAACACCTCACTGTGAGCACAGAGTGCCCTGGGTTCTTGATTGTTACCATGGAGTCCAGTTCTCCAAATTTTCTTTGACAGCAGGCCTTGGAAGTGAATAAATAATCTCCAGATGTTGGCACCTAGGCTCATCCAGCCTTCTTAGGGCCTGACCAGCAGCGCCTGCGTGAAATGGCCATTTGGGTGAATAGTGGCTGGTAACACCAACATGGACACAGAGTTTCTGGGGGAAGGAAGAAGATATGTCTCCCCAAACCACAGGGATTAGGAGGCCCTGTTCCCACATGTGTGGGATGAGTATCAGCCTGGGCCGCTGCCCTGCAGCCCACTTTTCTGGGGCCCTGATGGACAAAGGAAGCAACAAATGGTCCCCCAGCCATGCAGCCAAGGGGCAAGCTCTCTCCCAGCAAGACCCTCACCCTGGGCTCTCTCCACACACTCACACGTGCCAGCAGTCCTTGCCCCGCACACCCACGTCTCACCTTCTGCATTCTCTCCCTTCTGTCTCACATTTGTCAACTTTAACATGTTTACGGGGTAATAGCAGCATTATTCACAATACACAAAAGACTGTGTGTGGTTGAATGAACAAACTGTACAACAGCCATACAACGCAGTAAATTCGACTTTAAAAAGGAAGGGAATCTTTGCACCTGCTACCACAGGGATGGACATCCAGGACAGTATGCTGAGTGAAATAAGCCAGACACATTAGGACAAAAGCTGCGTACTTCTAGTCATCTGAGGTTTCCAGAGTAGTCAAATTCATATAGACATAAAGAAGAATGGTGGCTGTCAAGGGCTGGGGGTGGCAATGGCAGTAGGGAGTTAGTGTTAATGAGTGTAGAGTTTCAGTGTGGGAAAATGAGAAAGTTCTGGAGATTAATGGTAGTGATGGTCCATAGCAACGTGAATGTACTTTACATTACTGAACTGTACACCTAACAAAATGCTTTACCTGGAAAATTTATGTTATGTATTTTTACCATAACTCTTCAAAAAGTTAAAAATGTTTAGGGGAAAGTAAAATAGCAGCTGAGATCAGTAGGGGTTATATGTTTGCTGATCAAAAACAAAGTTTATTGCACTGCAGGAGATCACCTAATTGGCTGATCCAAGCCACCCTCTGCAAAGATGTAGAATGATTAGCCAGGTAGCCAGGGAAGCACTGCTCTGTGACCAGCCCCATGTTCCCCAGGATGACCTGGTATGGGAAGTATGCATGGAGCCTGTTGTGTTCACAACCACTTGTTTGTTAAAGCCAGGCCAGAAATCAAGCTAAATGGATGCCTGGAACATAGCACTTGAGGGGAAGCTCAAGAACTGTTGAGGAAGTGTGGCAGTTTCCAGTAAGAAAGATGGAGAAGACCTCGAATTTTGACTACTCGCCCTAAATACCCCATCTGGACATGAACGCCAATGGAAGGTGTGCCTACTTGCTACTTGGGAATCACCTGACTCGGAGCTTTCATTAGACAGACGAGATCAGAGAGCTTCAGTGATTCTTCCGAGGCTCCCTAGATTAGAAGACTTGTAGCTTCCTTATTCTATAATGAGCACTCTTTCTACTGTTTCACAAAATAAATCTGAGTGACATTCATCTGCCTTGAAATGTTTATCACCGGGGACAGATGTCATAACTGTTTTAAAGGGTAAAAACATGACTCTCATACCAACATAAAATGAAAACATGTCAAAGCATTCATTTCCCTAAATATTTAATCTGAAAAACAATAACAGGTTACAACCAATTAAAGGGAAAATCCTAAGAGCAGACACACACAGGCAATCAGCAACCTTAATACGAATTTGCTTAATAGAAGCACAACAGGCTTCTTTCCAGGTGGTGAAGACATCAATTGTACTTCCATCAGATAAAGTTCATTTTCATGCTCGTAGTCAAGAGTCATTTGCATTGATGTCAGCTAGCTTGTAACGTGTGAATTAGCTCAAAACAGTGAGGACACCAATTTTTCCCTTGTTTCAAAGTCATTCACAATCTGTCCTGGATGTCGGCTCTTGCCCCTCCCTCACATATGATTATAGTGATCTCTAAAAGAAGTATTCCTCATCACAAGGAAAAGCTGGCTTCCTTAGACTGTTTCCATAGGAGCAGCAAAAGTGTTACTTAGCCACAGAGGCCTCCCTGAGTTTGCTTTTGCCTGCTTAGAACTTTACATTATTGAGCAATACTAACCCTACAAAATTAATGCCTATCCTAAGTTTTCATAAGAAATCTCAGATTTTTAAAGTCTTCTATTATTTACTATTCTAAGCTAGGAAACAGAGCTTTGGAATCCCTGTTCCCCAAGTTCCCCTGCAGTTCTATCAAATTTGCTGGGGTCAGGGCCTGCCTCACTGTCTGTGAACCAGGAACCAGCCAATTTTCCTGGGAGAGCTTTCTAGGCACTGATTGGCACCCCAGGTAAAGTCAACTTGTGTTCGCTAATGTGCTTTATCATACCTGGTTCCACGAGAATTCTTCTGTAACATGACAACTCCAGGTAAGACCCTGATTACACAATTAATTTTCCCAACTATTATCTTGGTAAAGAAATAGAAAAAAGAGAGGAAAAAGGGGGCACAGATTCTCACTGAGCCTCCTCAAGTAGCTAGAATGCTATGGGAAACAGGAGATTCAGTATAAGTTTCTGAACACTGGGGGCAAGGGGAGTATCAGAGAGAATCAGGTTTTGCTTTTTATTTTTTGAAATAGAGCCTCAGGCTGTTGTCCTGGGTAGAGTGCCGTGCATCACAGCTCACAGCAACCTCCAACTCCTGGGCTTAAGCCAATTCTTTTGCCTCAGCCTCCCAAGTAGCTGGGACCACAGGCACCCACCACAACATCCAGCTATTTTTTGGTTGCAGCCGTCATTGTTGTTTGGCAGGTCCAGGCTGGATTTGAACCCACTAGCTCAGGTGTATGCGGCTGGTGCCTTAGCCACTTGAGCTACAGGCACCGAGCCAGGTATTACTTTTTAAATGAAATTAATTTATTTTTTATTTATTTATTTTTTGCAGTTTTTGGCCAGGGCTGGGTTTGAACCTGCCACCTCCAGCATATGGGGCCGGTGCCCTACTCCTTTGAGCCACAGGCACCGCCCAATGAAATTAATTTTTAAATAACACTATTGAATTAGAAATCAGTGAGCTAAAAAAGCTATTGCATTGATTTGGTTAATTTTTTACAACTGATGAACTGATACTGATATGTTATTAACTGAAGTCCACAGTTTTTTTAAATTTTCCTCTAACGTGTTTTGTCTTCAGGACCCCACCGAAGTGCCACACTGCATTTCATCATCGTGTTGCTGATGGTCACTCTTTCTATTACTGCGAAGGAACATGGCATTGTGTAAGTGTGCCATGGTCTACACACTGGTTTCAGGGGACGTCTTAGTTGCTTCCAGTTTTTAGTGATTATAAAAAGGTTGCTGTAAACATTCACATGCAGGTTTCCATGTGGACATAAGTTTTTCAGCTCCATTAGGTAAACACTTAGGAGTGATGGAAACTATACTTAGTTTTGCAGGAAACCACCAAACTGCCTCCAAAGGAGACTGCCGCACTCTGCATCCTGAGCAGCAGGGAATGTGCTGCTTGCCCCACATCCTCATCAGCCTTTGGCACTGGATTTTGGCCACTGGAATATGTGTAGTGGTATCTTTTGTCTTCTTGATTTGCAATTCTCTAATGATGTATGATATTGATCATCTCTTCATGTGCTTTTTATCATTTGTACATCTTCTTTGGTGAAGTGTCTATCCAGGCTTTTTTCTTTTCTTTCATAATTGAGATTATTTTGGTTGCGTTGAAGGTCATATGTGAATATCATGAACAATTCACACACAATTCTTAATGCCTGTGCCTTATAGTTTTTTTCTTTTCTAAACAGTTATTCCAGTGACTTTCCATAAAATTGATACAGAAAAAGTTAAATCCAGAAAATGTACAGGCAAACTTCCCCTAAGAAGATATCAAGCACCAATATCTTCAAAAGTCGATAAGCTGTTACATTGTAAGTCTTGATAGTTTATACATTTATGCCATACATCCTGCACACTCACATATGGTAAAGAGAAATCTCCCTTCACACTGAAGTTTTGCTGAAAGATCAACTCACAATAAGGCAGATGAATAAGAGAAAGAGATTTATTTATCTTGTACACAGACAAAATAATAGAGTGATTGATTACCCAATATCTCAATGAGGTTTAATATTTATATACCCTCATTTTAGAAGGATGGGGAAGACCAGGTGACATGGCTCATGCCTGTAATCCCAGCACTCTGGGAGGCAGAAGCGGGTAGACCCCCTGAGCTACAGAAGCGGGTAGACCCAGTTGGGCTAGTAGGCTTTTTAGTCTCAGCTACTTGGGAGGCTGAAGCAAGAGGATCACTTGAACCCAGGAGTTTAAGGTTGCTGTGAGCTATGCTGAGGCCACTGCACTCTACCCAGGGTGACAGAGTAAGAGTCTGTCTCAAAAAAAAAGGATGGGAGAGAAGAGGAATATAGACAATTTAGTATAGGGGCAATAAATGGTTACAGGAAGGATGGATAGATACTTGGGAGAAGGAATGGAAACGTGTGGAATTGTAAATGATCCTCTTTGGACATTAAATTAGCCTGAGAGGTATTACATTTACTATTATTTGCACTTCGTCTGGATGCATCTTGTTCAGCTTTCCTGCAATATATTGAGATAACACAAAGGGGAAGCGAAGTTAATTGTTCTTTTTGATGGGTCTGGTTTTCTATGGAGAAAGTGGGAAAGCTCCTTCCAAGACTGTTAATGTCTAAAGGGCTTTAACTTGAAATACTGTTTATACAAAGGAGTCATATTTTGAGGTGAAATTCCCTGAGCTCCTTCCCACAGCAGTAACAAAGTTACTGGGAAAACTGGACTGCCATAATCAAGGGCACCCACCCACAGTCCCTTGTCTTGTGACCACATGTTGGGGTCACATGGGTCAGACACGGAGGCTCAAGAGCAGAGGCCCCTACCCTTAAGGTGTGCTCCCTGATTGGGGGTTGGGAGGCAGTGCTTAAATAGGCTAGTTGAGGCTTTTCTTGGGCAAAGCTCTGGTCTTGTGGTATCTCCCATCCATGAGCTTCTCTGATCATCATCCCTGCTAATGTATATCCTCCCAAAAATTGCATTAAATTTTGAATAGAGTGTGAACTAAAATGAAATCCTAAACCCCTCTAGCTGACTGAGTTGACCCCCTGTGGACCAAAGGGACTCTAGGAATACCCTAGCTGAGTTGCTGACTAAGAGAAAGCAGGTCAGGCCCAGTACCCATAACTAAATGGTTAGGCACTGGCCACATGCCACAGGGCTGGTGGGTTCGAACCCAGCCAGGGCCTACTAAACAACAATGACAACAACAACAAAAAAATAGCCGGGCATTGTGGCAGGCGCCTGTAGAGCCAGCTTCTTGGGAGGCTGAGGCAAGAGTGTTGGAGCCTCTATGTCGTCGGTGCTACATGCAGGAAACAGCCAGTACATGGATTGAAAGTACAAGCCTGCAAGAGGTGAGGCTCACCAGAGGCAGGAGAGCCCTGAACAACCTCTACAGTGCCTATTTATTGAGATGATACACAGGTGTGGAGAACGCCACGGACAAGGGCCACGTGCTTAAGGATCACTATGTGCTCTTTCCCCACAGGCTCGACTCCCATACTGAAGCACCAAAAATATTCAATGTCCAACACCTGCTTACTAACAAGCAACTGATTTCATCTCATTCCTAGAGCCCTGCATTACTTGAGGGCTTGTCCCCAGCTGCAAAACATCTCTGGGCCTGCCAGGAGACTATCCTGCTCTCAGTGTTTCCCGACTATTCTTATAAGCATGGTGTTCATTCTTCTACACAAGAGAATGGCTTACGCCCAAGAGTTGGACGTTGCAGTGAACTGTGATGCCACAGCACTGTACACAGGATAACATAGTGAGACCTTGTCTCAAAAAAGAAAAAAAGAAAAAAGAGAGAGAGCAGGCCTCATCATGTCCTGTCCCTTCTCGGAGCTCTCCTTTGTGACTTGTTAACAGGCCTAAGACTGCATGACAAGCTGAAACCACACCTGCAGGTCATCCATTTACCTAATAGACCACTTGCATTTCAGTACATGACCAGTGGCTTGTCTCTGAACAACAGATTCCTTAACTTAAAACATTCTAAGCCTTTAGACAAAGTTTCATTTCTCTAACCAATTACAAATCAAAGAATGTTAAAATCCACTTATAACCTCTAATTCACCCTGCTTTTAGATGTTACACCTTCTTAGGCCAAACCAATGTACACCTTCCACAAATTGATTTATGACTTTACCTCTAATTCCCATCTGAAATGCATAAAACCAAACTGTACCCCACCAGGGCAGGACTGCTTGCTAAAGGTCCCCCCAAGGGTGGCTCTCCAGGCCAAGTTTGCACATATTCAGATCAGAATCGGAAGGATCACAGCAAAACTTGGCCTTTTCCCCTGAAAGTTTGCTGAAAGATCAATTTACAATTAGGGCAGATAAAAAAAGAAAGGTTTATTCCCAAATACTATGTACATGGGGGGAACCATAAGAATGATTACCCTTTGTCTCAATGTTGGTCAGACACCTTTATGTGGAGGTGGAGTTGGGTGCAACAAGTGGTTGCTAGGGAGGATGAATAGATGGGGGAAACAGATTGACATGTAAATTAGCCTGAGAGACAGGTTTTGTGTTTTAAATGATGGGGCCACATTTAAATGATTGTGTCTCCTAGCATTTAGGGGGAGGAAAGGAAGTCAGTTGCCCACTTTGGTCCCCTGATCGTGTCAGTCTGATTTTATGCAGATAGAAGGAAAGCCCCTCCCAATGCTTTCTGATCTTGACCGGCCTTTAATTCAAAGTATTCTTTATGTTAAGTAGTCATACTTGGGGGCAAAATTTCCTTAGCTCCTTCAGAATAAACCTCTTTGAACTAGCGTTTATAGAGTTTGAGTTCTTTCCCATTGACAAGAGGAACCTAAAAGTAGAGGTTTATTTGAATCTAAATGAGTTTCTCCTTTGAGATCCTATTTCTGCCTTAAATGCCATCATCCATCCCAGAATAAGTTATTTTCAACTGAGCCAAGACATTGACACTGTTGTCTTGGGTGTTGTAACTTGCAGAAGGACTCGTCACTATGATCAAGAGTGAAAGAAGAAGAGGGGTCTATTCCAGGCATGAGATTTTTTATATTCTTTATGCTGTTCTCCACTTCTCAGATTCACTCAGCCAGAGATCAGACAGGTGGATAGATAGAAAGTATTTCATTTTATGGCTAGTAAGGATTTCACCCAACATTTGTATAGGCTTTATTGTCACACACATTCAGCCTTGTGACCTCTCGAGACTGATAGAGTCAAATGGAGGGACCCACCTAAAAAGAATGTCCCATCCAGGAAAGAGGGAATGTACCAATCCCCACCCTTCCGACCTTCTAAAATCCCCACCCACCTTAACCCAAGTGCTGACTTCCTTAACCGGCACCCGGGTGGAACAAAGGCAGACCTTGGCCACACAGTACTTGGACTCTGTTTCATTTCACATTTCGGAATAATCTTTTATTTTTCAGTCTTTGACGTCTCAGTGATGTAGGTATCATCATGGTCATTATGCAGAAGAGTGAACTCACAGGGAAAGAAATTAAGTGGTAATTTAACTAAGATGTCACAGCTGGTAGGTGAGACAAAAATTTAAACCCCAACAACTTGGACTCAGTCTCTTCACTGTGCTAGGAAAGGGCCCAGGGAAAAGGGCTGTCAACAGCCTGCTGGAGATGTGTCAATAGTTGTGCTTTGCAAGTATGAGAGGGTCTCAGAGGAGAATGCAGCGTGTTTGCTGATGTCTTTAGGGGAGAGGGTGACCTCATTGTGTCTTTGGCATCACATTAAATAGATCCTGTTTCCCCAAAGGAGATGTGGCTTTGTCACCTAAGCGAATACCATTTCCCATGAATCAAAGCTAGTTTTGTGCCTTAGGCCTTCAGAAACATTGATCAGCTTCCTTTACTCTTTTTTTTTTTTTTTTTTTTGGCCGGGGCTGGGTTTGAATCCGCCACCTCCGGCATATGGGACCGGCGCCCTACCTGCTGAGCCACAGGCACCGCCCCATTCCTTTACTCTTTTTAACTAGACGCTCTGTCTGCAGGATCACTAGCTTTACCCTTATTTCTCCTCAGTCTGTAGTAAGGAATGTACTTTCATGGAGTCCCAAGCTACATAATTTATCCAAGGAAAGAAAAAAAATATGATGTCAGCCAAGTCTGCCCCAAGCCGTTTTCCCCTTTTCTTTGTGTATACTTTAAAAGTCACTTCAATCTAAGACCAAAATATTTCATTGTTGTTGTAGCCCAGACCTTTCTAATCTCCATTTGACAGCTTGTGCTTTCCAGGGAGGTCACTGGGGCAATTGTAATCAGATTGCATTTCAAATGAGCTTGATCCATTTGGGTTCTCATAATTTTGAGGGCTGAATAAATCGTGTTCTCCCAGTGGTGAACGGCTGAGATACTGAGTCTCAGGATTGAGGGTAATTGCAGGATTCAAAATGCTCTGAGCTATTCTTGGCAGCTGCAGTGTTGCTCTGAGGACTCATTACCAACCTGGATATTATTCTCTTTGGAACATTTCAAAATGGTCCTAAAAAGTTCAACTTGGAGCTGGAGCAGTTTTATCTGGTTATCTTCGCCTTCACACAAGAGCAGTCCACTCTTTCCTCAAGAGAAACACTTAGAAAAACATATTCTTCACTTGTGACAGGCAACATAACAGAAACACTACCACTAGTAATTTGTGACAGAGTGTCAATTTACTATTTTGGTTTTCATTTAAGGGACCCGTCATGGAGGAGAGGTGAAATGTGAGTGGTTTTCTACAAACCATCATAGGGTTGTTGCGTTTAGTTATTGAGTCACCAAAGAGCATCTGTAAAAATCAAAACCTAAACTCCTATTTCTGTCAGGAAGGCAAATTAGGTGCCCTGAATAACCCTTCTGGTTGAAATAACTAGCAGGGGTAGAGAACCTGCAGCCTCAAGATCACATGTGGCCCTCCAGATCCTCTAGTGCAACCCCTGGAGCAAATCCAATCTTTACAATTTGGATTCAGTCCAAAGGCCATACCCAAGGACCCAGAAGGTCAAATGTGGCCCCCAAGGCCTAATGTTGAATAAATATCAATTTTTTTCTTCAAAATTTATTGCTAGATGGTACCAAGGGAAACAACAACAACAACAACACAGAGATATAAAACAACGCACAATGCTGAATCAGGAACTTTGGAAGTTAGGCAAGCACAAAGATGGCTTTCATCTTGAAAGCTCTTGCTGAACACTGGAATACTTGAGTTTTTGCTCTGAGGAGCACCTACATGTGAGAGGCAGAATTAAAATCCTGGGGACACCCCAGTGAGGAATGTTATACAACATACCCACACAAGCCCGGGACTTCAAAGGGCTACAATTTAAGTGTTGGGGTGAACTAGAAATAAACCCTGAATGCAGAAGGTAAAGCCAAGAAACTCACCTGCCTAGACTTGGTACAGGGAAAAGAAGAAACAGTCCCCTAAGAAATTATATAAGTAGGGCAGCACCTGTGGCTCAGTGGGTAGGGCACCGGCCTCATATATTGAGGGTAGTGGGTTCAAACCCAGACCCAGCCAAACTGCAAAAAAAAATAGCTGGGCATTGTGGCAGGTGCCTGTACTCCCAGCTACTCAGGAGGCTGAGGCAAGAGAATTGCCTAAGCCCAGGAGCTGGAGGTTGCTGTGAGTTGTGTGACTCCACTAAGGGCAATAAAGTGAAACTCTGTCTCTACAAAAAAAAAAAAAAAGAAAGAAAGAAATTATGTAAGTAAGATACATGAGTTTTCAGTCCAAATTCACATGAAATCTGCATTCACCAAAAACCACAAGTAGATAATTGTATTCAGAGTTGTACCAGTTGATAGTATCTTTAGGATACTGTGAAAAACACTTGTAAATCCTCTTTGATGAACTTCAACAACAAGCCAGCCTCAAAGAATCTTCACAAATAGATTATCCACATGTAGAAGACTGAAACTGGACCTGCACATCTCACTATTGACAAAAATTTTTTCTCATTGGATAAAAGATTTGAATTTAAGACACAAAACAAGCTTGGTGCCCATAGCTCAGTGAGTAGGGTGCTGGCCACATACACCGAGACTGGCAGATTTGAGCCCAGTCCAGGCCTGCTAAAGAACAATGACAACTGCAACCAAAAAATAGCCGGGTGTTGTGGCAGGCACCTGTAGTCCCAGCTACTTGGGAGGCTGAGGCAAGAGAATCACTTGAGCCCAAGAGTTTGAAGTTGCTGTGAGCTGTGACATCACAGCACTATAACAAAGACAACATAGTGACATTCTGTCTCAAAAAAGAAAAAAGACATGAAACAATAAAAATTCTAGAAGAGAGTATGAGGAGGTGGGAGAGCAAGATGGCAGCCGAGTAACAGCTTCCTTGCATCTGGGCACCATGAGTCCAGGAACATAGGACTCCAGGCATCTCTGGCTGGTGGGTTCTGCCTATCATCACCCCTGTGAGGATACAGAGAGTCAGCGAGAGACTTAGGAGGACTAAAAGAGTGGAAAACTGGGAAGTGGTTGCGTGTGTTCAATCGGTCTAAACCCGCCCGCAACTGTAAGTTCAGTAGCAGCAAGACTGCAAACCAGAAAGGCCTTACCTGTGAACTGTTTGGTGTCTTGGGACTTGGCACTCAGTTGAACTGCCTTGGGGAGAGCCTGAGCGGGAAGGCGGAGAACTTTGGTCGTTGTCCAGGGCCCGTCTGAGCCGCTGAGCCAGACGGAGCTAATAGTGTTTGGTTGTGGGCCACAGGGAGCCCTTGTGAGTGGTCTGCCCCAGAAAGCTCCGCCCTCAGGGTCACAGAGCTAGAATTGGGTGGGAGCTGGTAACCCAGCCACTGAGTAGCCTAAGGGTGGGGTCTGAGCCGCCTTGCAGCCCTAACCCTCAAGGGCAGAGTGAGACCGGTTTTGGCACACTAGGTAAGTGGATAGTCACTTCAGCAGTGATTCCAGCAACAAGCACTTTCCTGGGAAAGCTTCTGCTCAGCAAGTTTACAAGTTCAAAGTGCCTTTTAAGTGGGCTGAAGAGAGATTTAGGGTGTCTACCTACTGGGGTTTGAGAAATCAGCAGCCTCCAGTCATATCAGAACCGTGATTAACATTTCATACCCCAGAAGATCATGTGTTGCCCAGACAATATTCAACAACATAAACATACTGCTTTGTTTTTGGTTGTGGGGTTTTTTTTTTGTTTTTTTTTGGGGGGGGGGGTTTGGTTGTTTTTTTCTTTATTTTGATGTTGTTGATGTTGTTTTGTTTTTTAATATCAACCTTTTCCCTACAGATCTTTTTTCTTTCTCAATTTTTCTAGTTTAATTATAATTTCCCATTGCTGCCTTTTTTAATAACTAGAACTTCATTTTTGCTAGTGTTTCTACCGCTATTATTTGGTTTCTCACTCAATATTATCCCGTAAAGTTTTCTGTTTGCTTGTTTTGGTTTGATTTATAGCATTTTTGTCTTTCCTCTCTACTTGGTGGAGGTGGGGTACTGTGTCTGATCAAGTTAGCAAAGAGCTGCTGACCTAACGGGAACCACCCAATGGAGCACCCCCAGAAGGTGGTATTTTTAAAGTTGTCTCAAAGTACCCTACTGTACACCTACATTGCACTGTCTCCCTCTTTCTGTGCCTCTCTTCTTTTTGTCAATATATTCCTTTTACCCACACCCTCTCCTTTCTCTATTTTTTTTTCTTTTCGCTCCTTCCTCCTTTCTTTCATACCTTTCTTACTCTTCAACCTTCTCATACTTCTGGTGCTGTACCAAAAAGACTCATTGAAACCTTAGTCCACAGGCACAAGAACTTAAAGAGCAAGAGAAAGTGAAAGGAAAATTAGGGAAAGGAAACAGATAAAAGAAATCACTCATGAGGAAGAATCAGCAGAAAACCCCAGGCAACATGAAGAAACAGTCCAGAACAACCCCGCCAAGGGACCATGAGGTAGCTACTGCAGAGGATTCCACCTATAAAGAAATGTTAGGAATGACAGAAAGGGAATTTAGAATACACATGATGAAAACAATGAAAGAAATGATGGAAACAATGAAGGAAACTGCTAATAAAGTGGAAAATAACCAAAAGGAAATCCAAAAACAGAATCAAATAAGAGATGAACCATATGAAGAATATAAAAAGGATATAGCAGAGCTGAAGGAACTGAAACAGTCAATTAGGGAACTTAAAGATGCAATGGAAAGTATCAGCAACAGGTTAGACCATGAAGAAGAAAGAATTTCAGAGGTAGAAGACAAAGTTCTTGAGATAACTCAGATAGTAAAAGAGGCAGAAAAGAAGAGAGAGAAAGCAGAACGTTCACTGTCAGAATTATGGGACTTTATGAAGCGTTCCAACATACAAGTTATAGGAATCCCAGAAGGGGAAGAAGAATGCCCCAGAGGAATGGAAGCCATACTAGAGAATATTATAAAAGAAAATTTCCCAAATATCACCAAAGATTCTGACACACTGCTTTCGGAGGGATATCGGACCCCAGGTCGCCTCAACTCTAACCAAGCTTCTCCAAGACACATTGTGATGAACCTGTCCAAAGTCAAGACAAAAGAAAAGATTCTGCAAGCTGCCAGGAGTAAGCGCCAGTTGACCTACAGGGGCAAATCCATCAGAGTGACCGCAGACTTCTCTAATGAAACTTTCCAAGCAAGAAGACAATGGTCATCTACCTTTAATCTACTTAAACAGAACCATTTCCAGCCCAGAATATGTAGCCTGCTAAGCTAAGCTTCAAAACTGACAGAGAAATCAAATCATTTACGGATATACAAACATTGAGAAAATTCGCCACAACAAGACCAGCTCTACAGGAAATACTTCAACCTGTTCTGCACACTGACCACAATGGATCAGCAGTAAAGTAAGAACTCAGAAATTAAAGGACAGAACCTAAACTCCACACTGATGCAAAAGATAAAACTAAGCAATGGACTCTTACAAAATAAGACGAATAGAATACTACCACACATATCAATTATCTCAATAAATGTTAATAGCTTGAATTCCCCACTGAAGAGACATAGATTGGCTGACTGTATTAAAAAACACAAGCCATCCATTTGCTGTCTGCAAGAAACACACCTGGCTTCAAAAGACAAATTAAAGCTCCGAGTGAAGGGTTGGAAGACAATTTTTCAGGCAAATGGCATTCAGAAGAAAAGAGGAGTTGCAATCTTATTTTCAGAGTCATGTGGATTTAAAGCGACTAAAGTCAAAAAAGACAAAGATGGTCACTTTATCTTGGTCAAGGGAAAAATACAACAAGAAGATGTTTCAATTATAAATATTTATGCACCCAATTTAAGTGCTCCCAGATTCTTGAAACAGACCTTACTCAGTCTGAGCAATATGATATCTGATAATACCATAATAACAGGGGACTTTAACACTCCTCTTACAGAGCTGGACAGATCCTCTAAACAGAAATTAAACAAAGGTATAAGAGATTTAAATGAGACCCTAGAACAACTGTGCTTGATAGATGCATATAGAACACTCCATGCCAAAGATAAAGAATATACATTCTTCTCATCAACATATGGAACATTCTCCAAAATTGATCATATCCTGGGACACCAAATAAATAGCAACAGAATCAAAAGAATTGAAATTTTACCTTGTATCTTCTCAGACCATAAGGCACTGAAGGTGGAACTCAACTCTAACAAAAACCCTCGACCCCACCCAAAGGCATGGAAATTAAACAATCTTCTGTTGAATAACAGATGGGTGCAGGAAGAAATAAAACAGGAAATCATTAACTTCCTTGAGCATAACAACAATGAAGACACAAGCTACCGAAACCTGTGGGATACTGCAAAAGCAGTTTTGAGAGGAAAATTCATCGCTTTAGATGCCTACATTCGAAAAACAGAGAGAGAGCACATCAACAATCTCACAAGCCATTTTATGGAATTGGAAAAAGAAGAACAATCTAAGCCTAAACTCAGTAGAAGAAAAGAAATATCCAAAATCAAATCAGAGATAAGTGAAATTGAAACAAAAGAATCATTCAGAAAATTAATAAAACAAGAAGTTGGTTTTTTGAAAAAATAAATAAAATACATAAACCATTGGCCAGACTAACGAGAAATAGAAAAATAAAATCTCTAGTAACCTCAATCAGAAATGATAAAGGGGAAATAACAACTGATCCCACAGAGATACAAGAGATCATCTCTGAATACTACCAGAAACTCTATGCCCAGAAATTTGACAATGTGAAGGAAATGGATCAATATTTGGAATCACACCCTCTCCCTAGGCTTAGCCAGGAAGAAATAGAGCTCCTGAACAAACCAATTTCAAGCACTGACATCAAAGAAACAATAAAAAAGCTTCAAACCAAAAAATGCCATGGTCCAGATGGCTTCACTCCAGAATTCTATCAAACCTTCAAGGAAGAGCTTATTCCTGTACTGCAGAAATTATTCCAAAAAATTGAGGAAGAAGGAATCTTCCCCAACACATTCTATGAAGCAAACATCACCCTGATACCAAAACCAGGAAAAGACCCAAACAAAAAGGAGAATTTCAGACCAATCTCACTCATGAATATAGATGCAAAAATTCTCAACAAAATCCTAGGCAGTAGATTACAGCTTATCATCAAAAAAGTCATACATCATGATCAAGTAGGCTTCATCCCAGGGATGCAAGCCTGGTTTAACATATGCAAGTCCATAAACATTATCCACCATATTAACAGAGGCAAAAATAAAGATCACATGATCCTCTCAATAGATGCAGAAAAAGCATTCGATAAAATCCAGCATCCTTTTCTAATTAGAACACTGAAGAGTATAGGCATAGGTGGCACATTTCTAAAACTGATTGAAGCTATCTATGACAAACCCACAGCCAATATTTTACTGAGTGGAGTAAAACTGAAAGCTTTTCCTCTTATAACTGGAACCAGACAAGGTTGTCTTCTGTCACCTTTACTATTCAACATAGTGCTAGAAGTTCTAGCCAATACAATTAGGCAAGACAAGGAAATAAAAGGAATCCAAATGGGAGCAGAGGACGTCAAACTCTCCCTCTTTGCTGATGACATGATCTTATACTTAGAGAACCCCAAAGACTCAACCACAAGACTCCTAGAAGTCATCAAAAAATACAGTAATGTTCCAGGATATAAAATCAATGTCCACAAGTCAGTAGCCTTTGTATACACCAATAACAGTCAAGATGAGAAGCTAATTAAGGACACAACTTCCTTCACCATAGTTTCAAAGAAAATGAAATACCTAGGAATATACCTAATGAAGGAGGTGAAGGACCTCTATAAAGAAAACTATGAAATCCTCGGAAAGGAAATAGCAGAGGATATTAACAAATGGAAGAACATACCATGCTCATGGATGGGAAGAATCAACATTGTTAAAATGTCTATACTTCCCAAAGCAATCTACCTGTTCAATGTCATTCCTATCAAAATACCAACATCGTACTTTCAAGATTTGGAGAAAATGATTCTGTGTTTTGTATGGAACCGGAAAAAACCCCGTATAGCTAAGGCAGTTCTTAGTAATAAAAATAAAGCTGGGGGCATCACCATACCAGATTTTAGTCTGTACTACAAAGCCACAGTGGTCAAGACAGCATGGTACTGGCACAAAAACAGAGACATAGACACTTGGAATCGAATTGAAAACCAAGAAATGAAACTAACATCTTACAACCAACTAATCTTCGATAAACCAAACAAGAACATACCTTGGGGGAAAGACTCCCTATTCAATAAATGGTGTTGGGAGAACTGGATGTCTACATGTAAAAGACTGAAACTGGACCCACACCTTTCCCCACTCACAAAAATTGATTCAAGATGGATAAAGGACTTAAATTTAAGGCATGAAACAATAAAAATCCTCAAGGAAAGCATAGGAAAAACACTGGAAGATATTGGCCTGGGGAAAGACTTCATGAAGAAGACTGCCATGGCAATTGCAACAACAACAAAAATAAACAAATGGGACTTCATTAAACTGAAAAGCTTCTGTACAGCTAAGGAGACAATAACCAAAGCAAAGAGACAACCTACGCAAAGGGAAATGACATTTGCATATTTTCAATCAGACAAAAGCTTGATAACTAGGATCTATAGAGAACTCAAATTAATCCACATGAAAAAAGCCAACAATCCCATAGATCAATGGGCAAGAGACATGAATAGAACTTTCTCTAAAGATGACAGACGAATGGCTAACAAACACATGAAAAAATGTTTGTCATCTCTATATATTAGAGAAATGCAAATCAAAACAACCCTGAGATATCATCTAACCCCAGTTAGAATGGCCCACATCACAAAATCTCAAAACTGCAGATGCTGGCATGGATGTGGAGAGAAGGGAACACTTTTACACTGCTGGTGGTACTGCAAACTAGTACAACCTTTCTGGAAGGAAGTATGGAGAAACCTCAAAGCACTCAAGCTAGACCTCCCATTTGATCCTGCAATCTCATTACTGGGCATCTACCCAGAAGGAAAAAAATCCTTTTATCATAAGGACACTTGTACTAGACTGTTTATTGCAGCTCAATTTACAATCACCAAAATGTGGAAACAGCCTAAATGCCCACCAACCCAGGAATGGATTAACAAGCTGTGGTATATGTATACCATGGAATACTATTCAG
Source organism: Nycticebus coucang (assembly GCF_027406575.1). Taxonomy (NCBI): domain Eukaryota; kingdom Metazoa; phylum Chordata; class Mammalia; order Primates; family Lorisidae; genus Nycticebus; species Nycticebus coucang. Next base: position 33,144,668 of record NC_069789.1, on the reverse strand, counting down.
CCATTAAAAAAAAATGGAGACTTTACATCCTTCGTATTAACCTGGATGGAAGTGGAAGACATTATTCTTAGTAAAGCATCACAAGAATGGAGAAGCATGAATCCTATGTACTCAATTTTGATATGAGAAAATTAATGACAATTAAGGTTATATGGGGGAGAAGCAGAAAGAGGGACGGAGGGAGAGGGGTGGGGCCTTGGTGTGTGTCACACTTTATGGGGGCAAGACATTATTGCAAGAGGGACTTTACCTAACAATTGCAATCAGTGTAACCTGGCTTATTGTACCCTCAATGAATCCCCAACAGTAAAAAAAAAAAAAAAAGACAGCTAAAGGAGCAGTATGAACTTAGTCTTGGGTGTTAGCAATAAACTGTTTGTGCCTTTTACACATAACACTTTTTCTGGATTAAAAATTGCTTGTTTCACCTTAAAAAAAAAAATTGACCAGCAATTAAAGTTGCTATAAACTTTCTCACTTACATGCTCCCCAACACACACACACAGGCACAGGCACATACACATATACATGCATACCCACAGTTTCCCCTAACATCTTACATTAATTAGTGTGGTATATTTGTTATAACTGGTGAGCCAATATTGATAGATTCTTTTTTTTTTTTTAAGATAGAGTATCACTGTTTCACCCTCGGTAGAGTGCCATGGCGTCACAGTCCACAACAACCTCCAACTCTTGGGCTTAAGTGATTCTCTTGCCTTAGCCTCCCGAGTAGCTGGGACTATAGGCACCCGCCACAATGCCCGGCTATTTTTTGTTACAGTTGCCACTGCTATTTTAGCTGGCTGGGCCCAGATTTGGACCTGTCACCCTCTGTATATGGGGCTGGCACCCTACCCACTGAGCCACAGGCCCCACCCTATTGATAGATTATTATAAACTGAAGTTTATAGTTTACATTAAGGTACATTCCTTATATTGTACATTCTATAGTTTTTGTGTGGACATACGTTTTCAATTTATTTGGGCAAATACTGACAAGCACAATTGCTGGATTGTACCATAAGACTATGTTCAGTTCTTTAAGAATCTGTCAAACGTCTTCCAAAGTGACAGTACCATTCTGCATTCCCACCTGCAGTGAGTGAGAGTTCCTATTGCTCCACATCCTTGCGAGCATTTGGTGTTGTCACTGTTTTGAATTTTAGCTTTTCAAATAAATTCTGAGGAAAAAAATGAGTTCTTTCTACCCACACGCTTCACTTCTGACACCTAACATGGGCTTTTCCCCATGACCATTCAATTCTACCCTGACACTATCTACCTGGAGTTAGCATCAGAGCCACAAGTTAAAGGCACAGTCCCACAAGACAGCTTCAACTTTGGATGCCATTTGAAAGTCCCCAGACAACCGGGACTTCTGACTAATGGACTCTGAATTCATAGGATTCCTGTGACTCCCTCCCCAGGCTTGATAATTTCCTAGAATGGCTCATAGAACTTAGGGAATTCATCCTAGAAATTTGCAAACTCATCCAGGGAAAAGTGCTGCAGATCTCATTGCTAAATATCACTAAGGCCACTTTTGAAGCACCCCCCGAGAAGCTATGCACCGACACCAGTACTGGGTACACGCTTCAAAACAATTTTGGACTCTTTTTCTGGAATGGCCATCAGAGCTATCATCGTATAGCAAACAAAAACATACAACAACAATAAAGAACGCCACTCAGCAAGACACCACCACACGCATACAGATGTGAGAAACTGATATACTAAGGTTATGAAACCAAATTGTACAGTGCTGCCAACATAAGCACACGGTGGTAAGTTCACAATCTTAATTGTCAGAGTTCATACTACCATAGTTCTGCTGGTCACTCCAGAAAAAGAGTTCCAAAACTGCCTTGAAGGGTAGACTAGCCACTGGCATCAGTACATAGCTTCCCAAGGGGAGTACACCGAAGGTGACTATAGTGATATTCAGTGATGAGGTATGTAGCACTTTTTCTAGGATTAGTTTGTGAACTTTATTGTCATGCCTTGTATGTTTCACATTAAGGTCTATGATCTATTTTGAGTTAACTTGTGTGAAGAGTGTAAGGTTTGTGTCTAGACTTATTGGTTTACATTTGGATATCCAGTTGTTCCAGCACCATTAGTTGAAAAGACTAACCTTTCTCCATGTACTGCCTTTTTACTCCTTTGTCAGAAATCAGCTGAATATATTTGTGTGGGTCTACTTCTGGGTTCTCTATTCTGTTCTATTGATAGATCTTTCCATTGATCTGTTTATCTGTTCCTTTGCAAATACTACACTGTCTTGATCATTGTAGCTTTACCGTAAGTCTTTTCTCTTTTTCTTTTCTTTTCTTTTCTTCTCTTCTTTTTACTTTTCTTTTCTTTTCCTTTTTTGAGACAGGGTCTCCCTGTGTCACCCTGTCTAGAGTGCAGCAGCAGCATCATGGCTTACAGCAACCTCAAGCTCACTGTTGGGTTCAAGCGATCCTCTTGCCTCAGCTTCCTGAGTAGGTAGGACTATTGGCGCCTGCCACAACACCTGGCTAATTATTCCATTTTTAATAGAGATGGGGTCTTGCTCCGGCTCAGGCTAGTCTCAAACTCCTGAGCTCATGTGATCCTCCCACCTTGGCCTCTCAAAGTGCTGGGATTACAGGTGTGAGCTTCCGCACCGCGCCTGTAGTAAATCTGGACGTGAGGAAGTGCCAGTCCTCTGACTTTCTCTCTTCCTCAATGCTGTGTTAGCTATTGGATTTTTTGCTTTTCTGGATGAACTTTGGAATCTGTTTGTTTATATCTACAAAATCTAATAACTTCCTAATATTTTAACTGGGAGCTCATTGAATCAATAGATCAAGTAGGAAGGAGCTGATGTCTTGACAACACTGAGTCTCTCATCCCCAAAATGGAATCTCTTTCCATTTACTTGGTTCTTGTTTCCATCATCAGATCTTTGTGGTTTCCCTCATACAGCTTTTATACATATTTTGTTAGATTCATATCTAAATTTTTTTTTCCTGTTTTTTGGTACTAAGGAAATTTAAAAGAAATTAAATTAGAAAGCTTAGCAATTACAGAGAAGTAAAGTAAAAGAAGAACAATTAGCTGGTATAGTTTAAGGCTTAATTCCAAATGCAAAATAGCAAAAGAACAGAGTACGGTTTGCTTAAAAGGCATAAAGAAAACCGCAAGGACTCCTTAGTGATGCAAGCATGTGAAGAACAAGCTGAGAGTCACAGAGAGAGCCTAAGAAGAAAGTTCAGGAGGGAGGCGACTCTCTGGAGAGCAGAGTGTGCCAGGCAGCCAAAGCCCAACTCGCCTACCCTGCACCACATCCCAGAGGGCCCAGGCCAAGCAAGGTGAGCGGGGGAAGGAGAGAAAGGCCCGAGTGGAGTCTGACAAACCACCATTGCTTCCATTGGTCACAAGGCCACACCGAGGACCTGAGACGTCATCTGTTTCAGGAAAGCACAGGCTCTTGGATGATAGGAAAATGCCCAGCCCAGCCCAGCCCAAACTACATGGGGACAACCAGGACAAGAGCACTGTCATGGGCCACGTGTTGTAGGTCAGGTTACAACTGCTGTGCAGACTCACCTTAGAGAAGGAACTGTCCTTGCAAAGGGCTGCGTAGTGGTAGAGGTTCGACCCCACAGCAGGCGTTACAGAAAACAAAGGAGACTGTTAAACTGCTCCCCAGAGAAATAAAAAGGAATTTGGGCGTGGAGTAGAATGCTAAAAACAGAGGAGAGGAGAGAAATGGAGGGCAATAAAAGACAGAGGCAGGTTGAGGAGTATGGAGTCAGACTCTGGGGTGGAATGGCCAATTTCATGGTGTTTAGAGCCATTTCAAGGCCTTCTGGTTGCTATATAAAATGACCCCTTCCCATCTCTCTGTACTATTTGTTACCTAAAGGCTTGGTGTGAAATTAAAATTTTGGGTGAAAGTCAAGGAAAAAGAGCTGAATCCTCATCTGGGTCAGCACAGAGGGAAAAGAACAAAGTCATGGGAAATAAAACAGCACTGATCTCAGAAGGGTCCCACAGAAGCAGCCAAAGGCAAGTTGACCATGAGAATATAAATTTCAGGGAATATACAGAAGTCTTAGGTCATATAAGAAACCAAACCCCAATCTCTTTAAAAAGCGTTCACAACACCTGCTAATTGAGTGGTTATTGGGCTTTGTGCCAAACAACTTTCAAGGGTTGTCTCCTTGCACCTTGTGAACATGTGAGGTTAGGGCTCTTCCTATTATCTCTATCTGCAAATAAAACCCAAGGGCTCTGTAAGGACCAAGCAGGATCTGAGCCCAGACTGCCTGATGCAGGAGCCCCACACTCCTCTCCAAGGGTTCATAAGCCCTCTCCCCTTTTCTTAAGACAGGAATTCACCCTGTCACCCAGGCTAGAGTGCTATAGTGTCATAGCTCACAGCAACCTCAAACTCCTGGGCTCAAGCAATCCTCCTGCCTCAGCCCCTGGAGTAGCTCGGACTACAGATGTCTGGATAATTTTTTATTTTTGTGGAAACAAGGTTTTTCTATTGCCCAGTTTGGTCTCAAACACCTGGCCTTGAGACATCTTCTCACCTTGGCCTCCCAAAGTACTAGGATTACAGGTGTGGGCCACAGCTCCCGGCCCACAGTCCTTTTCTCTGCATTGACTGCAAGCCTGATTAAGCCAACCCAAATATCCTGGGGTTCAGTAAAACTCCTCTTGTTGAGGTCACCGAACCACTGCAAAATTCAATGAGCTGACTTCTGAGTAACAAAAGAATCAGAACCTAGTGTCTTTTTTAAAAAAGACAAAAAAGAAAGACGATAATAGCTAATGTTAATCATGCAGAAAGCACATGCCAGTGCTTGTTCCCCTCCTCAGAACTTTATTTTCCCCTTCAGTACTTGATATTCTATGTTTAACTTCTTCATTTATCTACCAGGTTTTCCTCGAGTAACTGTCTCCAAGAGCAGAAATTTTGGTTCTGTTTTATTTAGTGCTATGTCTCCAGCATTTGGAATTGTGTGTGGGAAATGATAGCTGCTTGAGAAATATTTGTCAAATGAGCTCTAATATTTAACCAAACAGCACAACAATTTGGCAATGTGTTTGGTGGTCCTTTAAAAAGCCAAGCAAGCATCTACCCTTGGAATTGCAATTCTACTCCTAAGTAGTTACTTAAAGAAATGAAAACGTGTTAAAAATACATGTGTACAAGAACTTTTATACTAACCTTTTTTCTAACTTCCCAAACCTGCAAGACAACCAAACGTCCATCAAGAAGAGAAGGGGTCAATAAATCGTGTTGTGTTTAAATGGAAAAGGCCTAAAAGGGAACAAATTAGTGATACAAAGAGCAGCATGCATAAATCTCAAAGTAAGACGAGCAAGGCACAAAACCCACAACCTGTATGATTCCATTTAATGTGACTTCAAAGAACAGAACAGGCTAAGTTGTGGGGATAGCAATCAGAGCAGTGTCCACTGGGGCGTGTGGCCCCTGCCTGGCCTGCTGTCAGAGCTTTCCCTGGTGAGGAGCATGTGCTTTATCTCATTTGGGGGTAGCAGTTACAAAAATATGAACAATACTGAAATTCATCAAATGGCCATTTGAGACAAAGATGTGGATCTTATTTTATATAGATGATATCTCAATTTTTAAAAAAACATGTTTTTGGCTGGTGTTACTTCCTGTAATCTCAGTGCTTTGGGAGGCCAAAGTGGGAGAGTCCCTTGAGGCCAGGAGTTAAAAACCAACCTGGGCAACATATCGAAATCCTGACTTGATAAAAAATTAAAAATTAGCCAGGTCATGTTAGTGCACACACAGGTGTACTAGGTCCAGCTACTCAGGAGGCTGAGGCAGGATGATCACTTGAACCTGAGAGTCTGAGGTTGCTGTGAGCTCTGATCACACAATTGCACACCAGTCTAGGAAACAAGAGTAAGACTCTGTCTCTTAAAACACAATTTTTATAATGTTATCAAAAAAAGGTTGGAAGAATTGTTTCTTTTCTCTTGGAAACACATGTGATCTAGCTGGGAGACCTTGTAGCCTCTGTTTTCTCATGTGATGTGAAGAGTAGAAATCTTACCTAAGTAGCATTTTTATCAGGATTGAGTGAGATAAGGTATATAATATGCTCAGCATCTGGCACAAAATACGTGTACCATAAATATGAATTCTCTTTCTTGGTATAAAAAATAAAAGACAATTCTCTACCCTGACTGCTTTGCTCCAACAAATTCAAGGTTTGGCTCTCTTTTTTGCCCACTGGCAATTTTCTGAGCATGCTCTGTTCGTTAAATATTGAAAAATTCAGTCTATAAGACCACAAATGCTTTTGACCTTGAAGCAAAGCAAAACTGGGTCAAATTGAATCAATTTAGATAATAGCAAAGTTAAAAGTCAGTTCTGAAATCTGTTTCCTAAACGTCAAACTTTTCTTCTTCTTCTTTTTTTTTTTTTTTTGAGACAGAGTCTTACTATGTTGCCCTTGGTAGAGTGCAGTGCCATCATAGCTCACAGCAACCTCCAACTCTTGGGCTTAAGCAATTCTCTTGCCTCAGCCTCCCAAGTAGCTGGGACTACAGGTGCCTGCCACAATGCCCAGATTTTTTTTTTTTTTTTTTTTTTTTGCCATTGTTGTTTTAGCTGGCCCAGGCTGGGTTCGAACCCTCCAGCCTCAGTGTATGTGGCCAGCACCCTCTCCACTGAGCTACTGGCGCCACCCAGACTTTTCTTCTTTTTAAAGGAAATGTAGTAAAGGAATTACTCATTGACAAAACCTTTTAAAAACCATCATTTTGATTCTCAGGATAAATGTCTGCTACAGATTATGAATTTGGTCAGAGCTGTCATTTCATTATGATAGAAAAGGAGAATAATTATTGGTTGATTTTGCATTACTGACATGTATAATGATTTCTGTCACTGTATAGTCACGGCCGAGCTTGCTCTAGTAGCTCTGCGTGATTGTCAGACCTTTGCTGTGCATCCCTTAACTCATTGCCCCAGGGGACGTCATGACACAGCCATGGTAGCAGATGCCAGTTCCCAGTCAGCTGAGAGAATAAACCTTTCTCACAGAAGCAGCCAAAGGCAAGTTGACCATGAGAATATAAATTTCAGGGAATATACAGAAGTCTGCAGGACCCACACTGACAGAGGCAGGGATCTGGGAGCCACATCTGAGAACCCGAGGATAACACGAGGACCTGGTTGTCCTCATTCCCCAGCATTGAAGGGCACATGGTAGAGTGTCAGACAAACGCAGCTCCACCTACCAAGTCTCTGCCCAGAAGTCCCCGCCCCTTACAGACTGCAAGATTGTGGAAGGTTCTGTGAGAAGCAACCTAAGGCTAACTGCCACCCTTTTCCTGGTTCTGACTACTGGTCTTCTTTTGCACTTGTATCAGCAATTGTAGAAAACTCAGCCAAGAAAATTCCCAAACATTGCTTTCAACCTTCATGTTTTCCTTGTGGCCTGGTACCACAGGATCTGATCAGAGTTAAAGAGTAGAGATGTGGGACCCCTCTTTCTCTCCATGTCATCAATGTCACGTACTATTTACAGTGAACAGCATGGAGCCTCTGTGTCCTTGATCAAGGTTTCCTTTCTAGGCTTAAGTTTCTTTTTCTAAGTAGTGGGGATGATTCTACTTGCCTCAGTGGGGTTGTCCCAAGGATTACATGAAGAAACAAATACAGTTCTTAGAACATTGCCTTCAGAATAACTGCTCAGGGTAACTATTGTTGTGTTATAATGTCACATAGTGTCACATGTTTGATCATAACTCACGCTCTCCCAGCGCTAATCCCCATCAACACCCTCTTCAAGCTTCACTCTCACATAGGATGCTCAGTCTCAGGAGAGGTCGTGGGCTGCTCCATCAGTCTCACACTTTCTTGTATCTCATCTCCTTTCAAAGGAGAAAGAAAAAAGGGAATAATTCTTAAGTCCTGAAAAATTCCTGTCTCTTCCTATGACTTAGCTTCCTAATATAAGTAGCAACCACAGAACCCACTTATGACATATCAGGCAGGCAGAGCTAAAGGTTAACATTAGAAAAATCATTTTAAGTCATCTGACAGGCCAGGCAGTGACTCATGCCTCAGGTAAGTGGCTTGAACTCAAGTGTTGTGCCCCGGAGTTCCACAAAGACCACACTGCAAAACAAGTTAAATTTAGAGGAGTCCTTTTATTGAAGAGACAGCCAGCGACTGCCTCAGTGTCCCGACATGGGGTTTCTGAGAGCAACTCCGAGTGCTTAAAGGGTAGGTTTTTAAGGCTTGGTCTGCACGCTGGTTGGCACGCAGGCTGTCCGGGTGCATCCGGGTAGGGTAGCAAGCATTGTACAGAAGCAGGATTTTGCAGTTAGTTAGTCATACATCATACATCTTTGTTTTAATATTTTCACCCTATATATCTTAGTTTCAGTATTTTCCTCACCTGGTATTGTTTAAAAGTCTGTCCGAGAACAGTTAGTTCCTCACGGTCTGTTTCCCAGGGAGTTAGCCAAGCAAGAAACTTGGAGTGATCTAGAAGCGAGAAATTAATTAGTACTTTCCCATCTGTCTTGGCAGTGAACTAGACTTTCTTTCTTTCTTTCTTTCTTTCTTTCTTTCTTTCTTTCTTTCTTTCTTTCTTTCTTTCTTTCTTTCTTTCTTTCTTTCTTTCTTTCTTTCTTTCTCTCTCTCTCTCTTTCTCTCTCTCTCTCTCTCTCTCTCTTTCTGTCTTTCTTTCTTTCTTTCTTTGGTTTTTTTTTTTTTTTGAAAGCTTGCAGTCTGGAAATTTTCCAGGAGTTAACTGATATTTTTCCCTTATAGCCTAGGTCTGACACCTTTCTGTCTTAGACCAGTCCCACTAGGCCTAACATCAGGAATCCGAGACCAGCCTGAGCAAGAGTGAGAGCCTGTTTCTATTAAAAATTAAAACTAGCTAAAAAAATAAATAAATACAAATTAAAACTAAAACTAGCTGAGCTTTGTGGCAGGTTCCTGTCATCCAGGCTACTTGGGAGGGTGAATCAGCAGGATTGCTTAAGCCCAAGAGTAAGGTTGCTGTGAGCTAAGCTGAGGCCATGGTACTCTAGCCTGGGCAACAGAGTGAGACTCTATAAACAAACAAACAAATAAACAAAATTATCCACCAAAACAGTTTTAAGATGGTACATGCAACATGTTTCCTACTTCTGCAAATGAGCTAATTATTCATTGAGCAGAATGAGAGGCACAGAATGACAATCTCTTAGAGCTGGAAGGGTCTTTGGAGAACATCTAATGTGCAGGGTGTTGAGGAAATATAATCAAAAGAAACAAAACCTTTTTCCAACACAGAATCCCCTCCATAAAGGTAGTAGACACAGAAGCTGTTTTGTTATTGAATGAGCACTGAAGCAGGATGTGAGGCCCAACACAGTGTACTAAAACCTTACAAAAACACACACACCACACCGCTGGTGCAACCTCGCATGGACAACCCCCATATATGCAGGTATATGTCCTTTCAAGGTAAACAATGGCTATGTCCCCAAAATAAGAGATTTGTCACACACAGTTCCTTCTAACCTTATCATGGGAATGGCAGTCCGCCTGTGTTAGCTTTATCCAGAAGAGAAACAAACTTTTCATATCTTCATGATGGGAGTCATTTTGCAGCTTGGAGCTGCAAAGGAGCCCAGTGAAGTTAGGCTTATAACTCCCAAGTTAGGTTCTTACCCTCCTGTAGGGGCTGAGATATGGGGCCGCTATCTCCCCTGATGCTGCATTTCAGATAGAAAGCTACCAGGCTCTTGAGGACACACTCCAAAAGTTGTGAGACCAGATCTATCCATCAGGCTCATTAAGCCATTGTAAAGAGGTATTTATGTTTAAAAATGATAGAAAATTTTTGGAAAAAAGAAAGAGAAGGGCCAAGTGCAGTGGCTCACGCCTGTAATCCTACCACTCTGAGAGACTGAGGAGGGTAGATTGCCTGCACTCACAGGTCCCAGCTCAGCCTGAGCCAGAGCAAGCCCTCATCTCTAAAAATAGCCAGGTGTTGTGGTGGGCACTTGTAGTCCCAGCTACTTGGGAAACTGAGGCAAGAGAATTGCTTGAGCCCAAGAATTTGAGGTTGCTATGAACTATGACACCACGGCATTCTAACAAGGATGACAAAGTGAGACTCTGTCCCCAAAAAACAAAAAACAAAAAGAGGAAAGAGAAAATATCTTCCTGGTTCAGGACCCGTAGCTCAGTGGTTAGGTTGCCAGCCACATACACGGGGGTTGGCAGGTTCAAACCCTGCCTGGGCCTGCTAAAAACAACAACAACAACTACAACCAAAAAATAGCCAGGGCTTGTAGTGTGTGTCTGTAGTCCCAGCTACTTGGGAGGTTGCGGCAAGAGAATCGCTTAAGCCCAAGAGCTGGAGGTTGCTGTGAGCTGTGATACCATAGCGCTCTACCAAGGGCAACATAGTGAGACTCTGTCTCAAAACAAAACAAAAACAATAAAAAACTCTTCCTTACCTTCAGCAGCAGAGTGAGCCTCCTGTTTTCAGTTTCTAGTTCTCCTTACAGGAGACCAGGTCCGATAAGCCTTCAAGTGGTGCTGTGATCCCTGTGAAACTATACCTCATTTCTCTGCATGAGCACACTTTCTGGACGGAGAGCCACAGCTTTCATAGATTCTCAGTCCTTTGATTTTGCACATGAAGAAATCGAGAGCTTGTTAAATAAAATTTGTGAGAGGCCATTGGTTTGGAATGAGCTGGGCCCAAGAGGCCAAACCAAAATGGAGTCGCTTGTGCTAAGGTTCTACCTCCCCATGCCAAAGCTAATGTTTATCTGGCCTGCTGAGGAAGGGTGCCTATCGCCACATCCCAGTCCGGCAGTCCTGCCAGCTTATAAGGAAGGCCCTGCTGTAACTGTTACCAGGAAAATAACTTTGATACAGCCACACTGCTTTCTGTTTTCTGTTTCTGTTTCCCCAGCCCTTTTCTGCCTATAAAACCAACCTTCTCTGCCCAGCTCACTGGAACATTCATCATACTTTATTAATGAGATGTTGCCTGCTCTAGAATCAAAAATAAGGCGTATTAAGACCTTTATTATTTATTTATTTATTTATTTATTGAGACAGAGTCACGCTTTGTTGCCCTTGGTAGAGTGCTGTGGTGTCATAGCTAACCTCAACTTTAGACTCTGAGGCTCAAGCAATTCTCTTGCCTCAGCCTCCGGAATAGCTAGAACAACAGGCGCCTGTCACAACACCCGGCTATTTTTAGAGGTGGGGTCACACTCTAGGTCAGGCTGGTGGCAAATTCGTGACCTCAGCCAAGCCACCCACCTCTGCCTCCCAGAGTGCTGGGATTATAGGCATGAGCCACCATGCCCGGCTGGATTAAGACCTTTAAACTACACTCCAGTCTGGGTGAGTTGGCTCACACTTATAATCCTAGCACTCTGGGAGGCTGAGGCTGGTGGGTTACCTGATCTCAGAACTTTGAGACCATCCTGAGTGAGAGTGAGACTCCATCTCTACTAAAAATGGAAAAATTACCTGGGCATTTTGGCAGATACCTGTGGTCTCAGCTACTGGAGAGGCTGAAGCAGGAAGACTGTTTGAGCCCAAGAATTTGAGCTTCCTGTGCACTATGACACTATGGCACTCCAACCAGGGCAACAGAGTGAAACTCTGACTCAGAATAAAAGAAACTAAAATAAAATAAAATAAACTATACTCCAGTTAGGGCAACAGAGGGGCTCTGTTTCCCCCCCACTAAAAAAAATCTTTAAACTGAATGTGCGGTAATTATGCCATCTGACAGCCTGAAGTGCAGATTTTTCAAAATAATTTAAATGTGGAGATACAGAAACAGACCTCCTTTGCTAGGAGGAGTCTGTGACAGCAGCTACATTGTCTCCCTGTGTCTTCCCAGTCTGTCTTTCCAGCAGGCTCTCTCACAATCTAGCTGGCTTACTAACAACTTCCAAACCTTTCCTGCCACCCAAATACTATCCTCTGCCATGGCAAAAGTATTGCTAGATTGAGCAAAACTGACAAGGACAAACCAACCAATGCCAACAGAAAAAAAAAAAAAAAAAGATGCCTAGTTAAATTTGAATTTCACATAAATAATGAATGATTTCTTTTTAGTTTAAATGTGTCCCATTTCTGAAAAACAAGGCCAGACATGCCATAGCCCAGGCATGGCATGGCACATTTGAGTAATATCTTCATGTAATTGTTTGCTAGAGATAAAGTCTTCTGGGAGCAGAGACCAGAGCCTCAAGCTGACCTAGGGTCAGGGAGGCCCCCAAAGGAACACATCACCATCCACAGATTAACTAATAATTTTCTATGTTGAGAAAGTGAGGAAATTTCTAACCTGAAACTGGAGGGGTATAGCACCTCCTGACATAAAGGCAGTAAGAGAGTGTATGGGGGTTCCCTTCTTTCCTGTGAAGGTCATACAGTCAGAAGCTGGTCGTAGTCACCAGCACATAGGTCTGTGTGGGTTTCCATGACACCTTCCAGCGAATTAGAAAGGAATGCCTCTTCTACAAGGAAAAACTGTAATTACTAAATTATTTGTTTTTCAATAATAATAATTACTAAAATGAAATCAATCTGTACAAATTTTTAAATTAAATTATTGAACTTAAAATTAAAGAAAATGAACTATTTTAATCAGGGTCACCAGACTGTAAAATAAGTACACATTTTGCTTTCTTGACAATATTGCCAAAATAATTTCATTGCTTACTTGCCCTGAGATCCTATTTTTTATAGAAATCATTGCTAGAATTAACTGCCTTTCTTATGCCATTATAGGTCTTAAATATTTTTAAATAAATTTGAATTCTAAGAAATTATATTGGCAAAGTTAAATACATCCTGGGAGCTACAGAAGTATGTAAAGAGATGCAGGTGTGGCGGTTATGTCTATAATCCCAGCTGCTCAGAATGCTGGAATGGGAGGATAGCTTGAGCTCAGGAGTTTGAGCCCAGCCTGGGCAACATAGCAAGACACCATCTCTAAACAATAAAGAATAATAAAAGTTAAAAATTAAAATTAGTGTAATAATGGACAAACTTTTTTTTTAAGAAATACGTCGAGAGGCCTCTGATAAAGGTATTGCTGCAAATATAGTAAAATAGATTCAGAGGCAACATACTAGATTTTAGAAAGTAACCTGAGGCTTTTGGCTGCTTTATGTTAATATTCCATCAATATTGCATTGCTTGTATATGTATAATCTATTTGTTTTATAAATCTGCACATGGTGCCTGTGCATCATAACTCCCAATATATGGCGTCTTGGTCACTGGTTGGTTATAATGCTCAGTATCACAAACCTAACTTTGAAGGATGATGCTGTTGTAACAAATAAAAAAGAAAGAAATTTACTCCCAAACAAATTTTGGATCATAGCTGGGCTGATCATGAGGTTTTTAAAAAATGAGTTTGCATTGTCTTTTAAAAATATTTTCCACATAGCATCAAAGTAAGAGACTGCAATTTGTTTTAGCCTCCTTGATATGTATTTTGTAAATATTGTCTCTTAGTTTTTCTTTAAAACATCTCTAAATCCTTTCAATGTTTCCAAGGGCATTATGAACATTGAATCTTGAATCCTGTAACTCTTTGCTAATGACGTATATTTTATTTAAAACATCATATCAAATTAGTACTAAAAAAATCAAAAAGTATACTTTTTAAAAAGTATACCTAGTGTATCTTTAGCTGAAATTGAGAATATATATATATATACACTTTTTTTTTTTAAACTAAGTCTCACTATGTCACCCTCAATAGAGTGCTGTGGCATCACAGCTCACAGCAACCTCAAACTCTTGGGCTTAAGCGATTCTTTTGCCTCAGTCTCCCAAGTAGCTGGGACTACAGGCACCGGCCACAATGCCCAGCTGTTTTTTTTTTTTTTCTTTCTTTCTTTCTTTTTGTTTTTTTTTTTGGACCATATGGGAAGTGCTGCCTGGCTGGTTTTTTGTTGCAGTTGTCATTGTTGCCTTAGCTGGCCCTGGCCAGGTTTGAACCCACCAGCCTTGGTGAATGTGGCTGGCATCCTATCTACTGAGCTACAGGCACCACTGAGAATTTATATTTTTATTTCAGTGATGTGATCATAGCTTACTGCAGACTTGAATTCCTGACCTCAAATGAGCTTCCTACCTCAGTCTCTCAAAGTGCTAGGATTACAGTCATGAGCTACCACACTTGGTCTGAATGTTAAGAATTCCTAAAACAATATTTCATACAACAATTGAATTTTCTTTTTATTTATTTATTTTCACAGTTTTTTTTTTTTTTGGCCAGGGCTGGATTTGAACCCGCCACCTCCAGTATATGGGGCCGACACCCTACTCCTTAAGCCACAGGCACCGCCCTACAACAATTGAATTTTCATGACCTGGAGACATTAACTCAACTTTCCCAATGAGTGTTGAACAATATATTAAATTTATGCTTGGTAAATTTTCTATACATGCTAACATTTCGTTGAAGTTGAAAATAGTGATAATAGTTTTTGGATAGCATAAAAAATGTTGGTGGTGTCAAAAGATTTTTTTTTGTGAGATGGAGTTTCACTCTGTTGCCCTGAGTAAAGTGCCATGATGTCTTGTTTTACTTTGTCTTTTTGAAACAGAGTCTCACCTATTTGCCCTTGGTAGAGTGCTATGGTGTCACAACTCACAGCAACCTCAAACTCTTGGGCTTAAGTGATTCTGTTGCCTCAGCCTTCCAAGTAGCTGGGACTACAGGCACCAACCACAACACCCAGCTAAAGTGCTGTGATGTCATAGCTCACAGCAGCCTCAAACTCTTGGGCTCAAGCAATTCTCCAGCTTCAGCCTCTCAGGGACCACAGGGACCATAGGCACCTGCCACCATGCCTGGCTAGTTTTTAGTAGAGACAGCGTCTTGTTCTTGCTCAAGCTGGTCTCCAACTCCTGAGCTCAAGCAATTCATCTTTCTAGGCCTCCCAGAGTGTTAGGATTATAGATATGAGCTACTGCACCTGGCCCAAAAGATTTTTAAAAAATTTTTTTGCTCCATTGTTTCCTACCAAGTTTAAAGAATACACAGAACCTTAGGGAAGTAAAGTGAATATGTCCCTCTTTCAGGGCAGCCTGGCATGGAACCTCTGTGAAAGGGGCTCACTGGGTGGAGTTGGAGACAGCAACCCAGTGTCAGCAGAGAGTGCAGACTGAGAGGAAGGCTGGCAAGCATCCAAGTCAGAGCAAAGGCAGGTGTCCACATATGCAATGAGGAAAGCCTGAGCCTGGCAGGGCAGGTGCAAAGCCGATTACATACAGGGAAAGTGACCCAGCTATGTAGTTACGTAAGGATAATGGGGACCAGGTTAATCAGGTTTGGAGAAGGTAGTTACAAATATGAAAAGGGGATAAATTAGGCCAGGTGTGGTAGCTCACACCTGTAATCCTAGCACTCTGAGAGGCCAAGGTGGGTAGATTGCCTGAGCTCACAGGTTCCAGACCAGCCTGAGCTAGAGTGAGACCTCGTCTCTAAAAATACCCAGGTGTTGTGGCGGGTGCCTGTAGTCACCACGGCACTCTACCAAGGGTGACAAAGTGAGACTATGTCTCAAGAAAAAAGGGGGGAAGAAGGGGATAAATTAGAATTAACCTTGTAGGTTAGATTGAAATGGAATGTAATTGCATAAACTCAAGTTCAATAGAGATATAGAAATAAATATGGATATAAATGTGTGTGTATGCTCAAACACAGATTTACATAGATAAATACATACATACATATGTATAGCATTATGCATTAAATTGCCTGGGATCAATGGCTTCTCAGTAGCAGTGAGTAATTAACATTCAGATCTTGGCGCCATTTCTCACCTAAGGGACCCAGAAGAAGTAGCTTGGCTTCTGAGTTTCGTTCCCCACTTCAGGAACTCAGAAGTAACCGATTCCAGGGCTGGGCAGAGACCAACAGGGCAAACTTGGAGCATCCTGGAGTGGCAAAGTGCTCAAAGAATGACAGAGGGTTGGTGAAAGGACATGGAAGTCAGCATAGAAGGGGTCCCCTGTCTGGTCCCTAAACTAGGCACGACTATCAGAATAAATAGTGATGGTAACATTATAATCCATTAAAAATAGAAAAATGTAAGTCCAGTGTTAACGTTCCAGCCCACAAAATACTTTTAATTTCGAAAGAGGAAAGTGTGACTTTGCCATGGAGATGACTGGTACATGCCCCTTGATCAAGTGATAAGAGTTACGTCCTCAGGGCCCAGCAGTGCATGCCTGTTGTCCCAGGAGGCTGAGGCAGAAAGATCATTTGAACACAGGAGTTTCGGAATGTAGTGTGCTGTGATCATGACTGTGTATATCGAGACTTTGTCTTAAAAAAAATACAAATACTGTATTAAAATTGTTTTAAAAGTAAAAAAAAAAAAAAACCCTCACCGATAATGGGACAAATCAAAATCCTATGCTACTTCCCCAGGAGGCAATGAGAAGAACCCAGGCATCACTTCTGTGCTATCTCTGCCCAAGATGCAGAACCTGGATCTACACCTGAAGGAGCCGCATCTGAATTCAAACTGAGGAACATTCTAGAACTTAATGTAATCCTCAAAACTGCCCAGGTTATGAAAGTTAAAGAATGGCTGAAGAAGCATTCCAGACTGAAGGAGACTAAGAGACCACCAACTACACTCGTGTCATGGTGGGTTTTCAAGATTACCGACAAAATATGCAAAGGGTCTGTGGTGGCAACGTGTTTGTGCAAATGTCCTGACTTGGACGCTTGTGCTTTGATTCTGGGGAGTAATACCCTTTATAGTGGAAAATACACACTAAAGTCTTCAGGGTTGATGGAGCACTAGGTTGTCAATTGATTTTCAAAGGAAAAAAGTTCATTATCTGAGTTTTTGACCATTTGAAATTTAAAAAAAATAATAATAACTTAACAGGGGAAAAATATAGACTGTCCCAGAATAATTTTTAAAGTGTCTTCTTTTGTGTTTCCCCCGCACATTTGCAGCATACTTGTATTATCTTCCTGACTCTAATCATATTTCACCAGATTCAGTCTTTATAATTGTTTTGTAGTATTTTCACTTAGAAAATAAAATTTTAAACGAATGTAGGGACAGCACCTGTGGCTCAAGGAGTAGAGTGCTGGCCCCATATACCAGGGGTGGCGGGTTCAAGCCTGGCCCTGACCAAAAACTGCAAAAAAAAAAAGTAGTAAACTAATATATATGTAACTATAGGTAATTTATATAACAACAAAATTTCCATATCATTGAAATTAATTGCTATAACATAATTAGTGGACCATTTGTGGTAATTTCTAACAGGTTTATGAAATATTCTGTAGCTGGTTAATGATAAATGAATATTAGCTGTTAAAAAGTGATTTGTATCACATTGAAAATAAATTGGGAATTCAAAATGCTACCTGGTTTTTTGTTAGTTTGTTTTTTTTAAGACAGAGTTTCACTTTGTCACCCTTGGTAGACTGCTGTGGCGTCATAGCTCACAGCAACCTCAAACTCTTGGGCTCAAGCAATTCTCTTACCTCAGCCTCGCAAGTAGCTGGGACCACAGGCACCCACCACAACACTCAACTATTTTTAGAGATAAGGTCTTGCTCAGGCTCAGGCTGGTCTGGAACCTGTGAGTTCAGGCAATCCACCCACCTCAACCTCCCAGAGTGCTAGGATTACAGGCGTGAGCCACCATGCCCAGCCTGCTATCTGGTTTTCACAAACAAATTTCTGAAGATATGAACTACAACTCAACTACAAAACATCAAAATTAGCCAATGAGTGTTTTTTTTCCTTCTATTAAGTCATATACACATAGATCATGAATACATTTATGCATTTGTGGGGTACAATGCGTTGATTTTTTTATACAATTTGGAATGCTTACATCAAACTAATTAACATAGCTTTCACCTCATTTACTTAATTATTGTGTTAAGAAATTTATGTTCTATACTTGATAGATTTGACTCGCACCCTTACAATATGCTCCATAGGTGTGGTCCCATGGTTCACCCTCCCTCTGTCAAGCCTCCCCCCTCCCCTCCCATCCCCCTCTACTTCTCTCCTTCATTCTGGGCTATAGTTGTGATCTATCTTTCATAAGTAAGTGTAAGTAATTATAGATTGGTTTCATAAAAGTGCTGAGTACATTGGATACTTTAGCCAATGAGTTTTTAAAATAAATTTTATTATGCATATTTTGAGGCTTACAATATGAGGTTATTGGCAGTAAAATGGTTACTATTTTGAATTAGATTAACATATCAATCATCTCACAGGGTTACTTTTTTGTGACAAGAGCATCTAAAATCTACTTATTTAACAAAATCCCTAATATGGTACAATTTTATGTTGACTTTAGTACTTACATTGTAAGTTAGATTTCTAGACTTTTTCACCCTTCGTATCATATGTGTTGTTCTGTGCCCTTGACCTACCTCTTCCCATTTCCACTCCCTCACTCCACCCAGGGTGACCATGCTTATCATTCTCTGTCTCTGTGTATTTGAACTCTCTTGTTTTTAATTCCATCTATAGGTGAGGTGAGGCAATATTTTTCTTTTTGTGTCTGGCTTATTTCACTTAGCACAACGTCCTCCTGGTCCATCAGTGTGGCAAATGGCTGGATTCTTTTAAGGCAGAATAATATTCCATTCTGAGAGAGAGAGAGAATGAATATATGTGCATGTTTTCAAATTTTCCTTATCCAGTCATCCTTTGATGAATATTTAGGTAATTTTTATATCCTAGGTATTGGGAGTATAAGTATCTTAAAAGTCATGATTTCATCTCCTTTGATAAAAACCCCTAAAAACCAAATTACCTCCCCAGTAGAGTAATACCCACCAGAAGAATTGCTCAGTCATATTAGTAGTTTTTTTATTGAGGCAGAATCTCACTTTGGTAGTCTTCTTTGGTAGAGTGCTGTGGCTTCACAGCTCACAGCAACCTCAAACTCCTGGACTCAAGCGATTCTCTTGCCTTAGCCTCCCAAGTAGCTGGAACTACAGGCACCCGCCACAATGTCCAGCTATTTTTTGTTTAGCAGGCCTGGGCTGGGTTTGAGCCCAGCAGCCCTGGATCATGTGGCTGGCGCCCTAGCCACTGAGCTATGGGTGCCCAGCCTGGTAGTTCTTTTTAAATTTCTTTAGGAAACTGCATACTATTTTTCATAATAGTTTGTACCATTCTACATTCCCACCAACAGTTTGCTAGGGCTCCCTTTTCCCCAAACCCTTGCTAACATTTATTATCTCACGCCTTTTTGATAATAGTCATCCTTATGATGTGAGGTGACATGGTAAGTCACTATGAAAGTTTCGTGGCAGACTGCGTCACGGTCCAAGAAGCACAGCGTCCTTCTGAATCACCGTGCAGGTTTCGACTTGCTTGGCTTCTCGGGGCTGCTGGGAGGGCTTCATTAGTTTCTATCCATGTGGATTTTAAGTTTTTGATGTTTGTGTATCTCAAAACTTTCATAGTGACCCAAGTATGTCATACTGTTTTCAATTCGCATTTCTCTTATTATTTGTGATGCTGAGCACATTTTCACATACCTGGTGGCCATATTTTGTCTTCTTTAGAGAAATGTTTGTTCAGGCCCTTTGCACATTTTTTAACTAGGTTATTTGTTTTTCTAATACTGAATTGTAAGAGTCCTTCCTTATCCCAGGCCAGAGTTCGTTCCTTCCTTTCTTCGTTCCTTCGTTCCTTCCTTCCTTCTCTTACTTTTGACAGAGTCTTTGCAGTTTTTGGCCGGGGCTGGGTTTGAACTCGCCACCTCTGGCATATGGGGCTGGTGCCCTACTCCTTTGAGCCACAGGTGCCGCCCCTTCGACAGAGTCTTGCTCTGTTATCCCAGGCCAGAGGGTAGTGCTGTAGTTATTACTCGCTACAACCTCAGACTCCTAGGTTCAAGTGATTCTCCTGCCTCAATAGGTGCCTGCTAATTTTTCTATTTTTAGTAGAAATGAGTCTCACTCTGCTCAGGTGATCTCACACTCCTACCTCAATGATCCTCCTGCGTCAGCCTCTCAGAGTGTTAGGATTAAGGCATGAGCCACCATGCCAGGCCATGAGTTGTAAGATTTCTTCACACATTTTGAATATTAACTTCTTATCAGATAAATGATTTGCAATTATTTTTTCCCCAGTCTATAGATTGGCTTTTCATTTTATTGATTGTTTTCATTGGTGTGCAGAAGCTTTTTAGTTTGACGTAGTTCCATTTGTTTGCTTTTGTTATTGTATCCTGAGCTTTGTGTGATACCCAAAAAACTACTGCCAAGGCCAATATTGAAGAGTGTAGAGGAATGGACACCATGCTTGCAAGGACAGTTACTGATTCTTATCACATTAAAAGGAATTGCTGAGACCAGGACAGTCTCTTGGCAAGCCTAGAGATGTTTTGTGTTTTAGGGGCAATCCCCCAAGTAACTCAGTGTTCCCAAACGAGGTAAGATCTGTCACTGGTTAGTAAGCAGGTGTTAAACATTGATGCTTGGTGTTCCTTCGTGGGGGGTTGTGGAGAAGGAACACATGAGGAAAGAGCACGTGGTAATCCTTATGCATGCAGCCCCTATGTCATTACTTTAACTCTCCACACCTATTGTGTATAACCTTAATAAATACCCATTGCAGAGGGGACTCAGAGTTCTCCTGCACCTCTGGTTAGCCCACCTCTTGCAAGCTAGCACTTCAATGTTTGTCCTGCCTGGTTCTTTCATGTCGGCGCGGCATCCCTGGCTGCAACAGAGGGGATTTTCTCCTATATTCTCTTCTAGGAGTTTTATGGTTTCAGGTTTTATATTTAGGTCTTTTATCCATATTGCACTAATTTTTGTGCATGGAGTAAGATATAAGGGTCAAATTTCATTCTTTTGCAGTTTCCTCAGAACCATGTATTGAAAAGACTATTTCCCATTGTGGCCACTTGGTGCCCTTGTTGAAGATTAGTTGACTACATATATTTGGATTTATTTCTGGGCTATTTTGTTCCATTGGTCTATATTTTTGTTTTCATAACAGTACCATAGTATTCTGATGATTACAGACTTGTAATATACTATAGTTTTAAGTCAGGATGTGTGATGCCTCCAATTTTGTTTGTTTTTGTTTATTTGGTTGTTTTTGTTCTTTTTTGTGTGTGTCTGATTCCATATGAACTTTAGAATTGTGTTTTGTACTTCTGTGAAGGATGCCATAGGAATTTTGCTGGAGATGGCATTAGATCTGACCTTTTTTAACACTATTAATTCTCCCCATCCATAAACATATGATGTGTTTTAATTAATTTGTGTCTTCTTCAATTTCTTTTATCAATATTTTGTGGTTTTCAGTGTTCAAGTCTTTCACCTCTTTGGTTAAATTTATTCCTAGGTTTTTTTTTAATGCTATCATAAATGGGATTATTTTCTTTCTTTCTTTTTTTTTTTTGAGACAGAGTCTCAAGATGTCACCCTGGGTAGAGTGCTGTGGCATCACAGCAACCTCAAACTCTTGGCCTTAAGCAATTCTCTTGCCTCAGTCTCCCAAGTAGCTGAGACTACAGGCGCCCGCCACAATGCTCGGCTATTTTGTAGTTGTAGTTGTCATTGTTGTTTGGCAGGCCTGGGCTGGATTTGAAACCACCAGCTCTGGTGAATGTGGCTGCACCCTAGCCACCTGAGCTACAGGCCCTGGGCCAGGATTGTTTTCTTGATTTTTCTTTTTCAGCTACATCATTTGTGTATAGAAACACTGCTAAATTTTGTGTGTTGATTTGTATCCTGCAACTTTACTGAATTCATGCATTAGTTTTAAAAGGTTTTTCTTGAGAAATTTTCAGTTTCCTACATATAGGGTTATATCATCTGAAAATAAAGATAATTTATCTCTTTTTCCACCCTGATCTCTCTGCTAGCACTTCCAGTACTATGTCGAATAGAAGTGGGGAATCCCTGCTTTCTTTCAGATCCTAATGGTAAGCTTTCCCCCTTGGTTATGATGTTAGCTATGAGTTTTTTTTATGAATAACATTTTTTATGTTGTGAAAATTTTTGTCTGTTCCTAAATGGTTAAGAGCTTTTATCAAGAAAAGATGCTGAACATTATCAAATGCTTTTTCTGTGTCAATTTAGATGATAATTTGGGTTTTTATCTTTCATTCTGTTAATATGATGTATCAAAATGGTGTTTTATTTTTAAGATACAATCAGTACATGAGTCAGAAAGACTATTCTTTGTATACAGTTAGCTTGTTTTATAAATTGTGTAAAAAGGTCTTTCCTTTATCCAACTTGCTTTTTATTTTATAATCAATGCAGAATAACACACCGGAATCTCTCATTTAACATTAGTTAATCCATTCTTGAAACTCGAATATTCCATACAACAAAATGTAGTCCTTCCTCTGTTATTTTAAAAGGGAAAATTTATTACAGTGCATTATATGCCAACAGAAAGTCTCTAACCAACTTACCAGGATAAACTAGAACACAGCAAAATGCCTATATGTAAGTAACAAACTCATGAAGGGATATAAAATGCTCCAGACATCACTTCCTGATGACAGAGCAATGGACACACTAACACTCGCTCTTCATTCAATAGCAGGGGCTTTGCATGAAATGCTGTGAGCAGGTGGCAAGGGCAATAGATGAAGGTAGATGACACAATAGACAAAGAAAATGACCTGTAATGCTACTCACAATTGAGGTAGACATTGGAAGCTGACAAAACTTGAGATGCTGCTACTGTAGATGCCTCTGGATCCTGATGAATCTTCAGCAGGGTGGTGACATCACGGGGTGAAAAAACTGGCAAGAGGACCTCTGTTTATAGTGTTGATTGATGTGTGTGGGTAAATCCCTTTGTAGGGCGCTACCAAGGCTAGAGGCCATTCTTAAAAGCAAGACTTTCTACCCTGTGGCCTTCATTTCAAGAATAGGGACGGTGCTGCTTACTTATTTTAAGTCACTGGTATCTTGGGGTTTGAAATAGTGTTCTCTCTCTTTGCCGTGCCCTCCCTCGGACTCAGTGGTTGATAATAATCCCCCAGTTGGAGATTTGTAAGAGCTCTTCCATCATTTTCAACTATCTCCTCCAAACCCAGTGCCTTTGCAGGAGTCGTGGTATCTCCTGAACTTTCACCACTTCTTTAGAGCTTTTGAAATTGCCACAAATTGCAGGGCTGATTTCTTCCACATTTGTGTGTTGTGTGTAGAAAAACTCTTTGCTATAGTTTCTCAGTGATTGTGAAGGTTTCATCTGCAACCTGGACCAAGACTGGACACATTTTCCCTGTACATCAGCTAAAATTTTTGTATCAACAAATATATACACCCTACAAAAGGTGGATTTTTAAAAACCTCAAAGGTACATCTGTGTATTGGCCCACTGGAAAGAAGCACTTTATTTCTATTTTTCAGAAAATTGCTATAACATACTGACATAAATTTTAAAAAGAAGGTAGTCTTATGCCATTTGCCCCCCAAATGACATAATAATCAATATAATGCCCCTTTTAGGACTCAACAAATTAATATTTAAAGAAAAATTTTAAAATAATAAAGATCCTTTTAATGTTCGGGAATCTCCTCAGCTGTGGGGCCTTGTGCAGTGCACAACATGAACAACTTTACATGGCAGCCAGTGATCAGATTCACACATCAATTCATTTGACATTCCATCAAAGAGCCTAACATGTGGCGAGTATTCAGTTAGATGCTGACAACATGGCAGGATGGTTACATCAAAGTCCACTTCCCCCATCAACTCATTGGCATGTGCTATGGCCTAAATGTGTCCCCTAAAATTCATGTGTTAGAAACTTAATCCCCAATGCACCAGAGTTAAGAGGTGTGGTCTTTTGGGAGGTGTTGGGGCAAAACATTCATAAATGCATGAATGCTGTTTTTAAAGGGACTTGAGGGTGCAGGTTCATCCTCTCCTGCTCTTCTGCTGGGTGAGCAGCAGCACCTTGATCTTGGACTTCCCAGCCTCCAGACCTGTGAAAAATAACTTTCTTTTCATTACAGTTATCCAGTCTCAGGTATTTTGTTATAGTGACACAAAATGAACTAGGACAGCATGCTTAAATGTATTTACAATCTGAAAGTCCTACAGAAGACTAAATCCACCTTTTCATTCTCTTCCCCCCAGATCCCAAAGAGCCTTTTCTTCTCCCCACTGGGAAGTTGATGTGTCAAATTCTAAAACTCAACAGCTTTTGATCACTGCATCTCTTTGTTTTGCTCTGTGCTATAAGCCCTCTGGGTAAAAAACAGTTCTCTAGAACTGATCTTTTTGTCATGTGCTGTGATTCTTCTTCCTCCTCCCAACACAGTGAAAACATTCTGTGTTTCTCCCTAAAGGCTGGTTTTGCAGTTTTGTTTTTGTGACAAGGCCCCATGAAGGAACACAGAATGAACCCCCATAGTGTTTTATTGCTGCTTTCTTGTCTGGATCCCCAGCCCAGTAGGGCCCCTGCAAAGTTTAACTAATTACTTGACTTTTTGAGTTGTTTCTCAGAAATGGTGGGATTTCTGTAAGATAAAGGATTTGAGATCCTGAAGGCCCCTGACACAGACTCTCTGATGCCAAACCTCACCATCCCTTACTGCTTGTAACTTTTAAATCAGCTGCCACATGCACAGAGCCCCTCATTAATTTTAACACAACTTGCCCGATGCACAGAGCCACATTCTCTAAGCCATTTGAAAAGGCCCTCCTCTCCATTAGTCAGAAAGACAGACGTGGGCCTGCCTACTGTTCTCCCGGCTGACATCATTCCTATTACAGATTCTTTCTTCCTTGGCAAGCCTCATTGTCTCAGGAATTGTCTTTCTGTTGGCCAGCAACTGGACCTAGGCTGGAGCTACCCTCTCCCCCTTGGGGTTTTGATAACATTTTGTTAGTCTGGAAGGAGCCCTCAGATATATACTTTGATTTTTGGAGCAGTAATGATTAAAAGTATTATGTGATCATAATAATTTTAGGTGAAATATATTTTCAAAGTTTTGAGCTAGTGAGTCTGGCATAAGAAGTCTGGGATGAGTACCAGAGCTGAAGCTTCCAGACCCCAGTGGGGCTATGTCGTGGGTCGGGGAATGAGGCTTCTGGCTTTTCTAATCATCATGAAGACATTATTTTTAATCTCTATTTTCCCACATTAGAAATGAATCCTGAGGTTTAATGGTAATAATCAAAGTGCCATGTCTCTCTTTTAAACAGTATCTTGCAAATTGAGGAGGTTTGAAAGATCCTCCAGTGAGGTATAGGAAGAAAATATTAGAAGTTTTTAATTAATTTGGAAATTCATAGAGGTTTCTATTTAGTTTTCATGTCACCCTTTTAAATGTGTATTATTTATGATGCATATAATAGTTTAGTACAGTAGTATGTCAATAGCACAATAAACGTGCATACATAAATAAAATGTGCTTACATTGTTGGTATATTCTCAAAAAATTTTTTTTGGAAAGAGAGGTGCACAATAAAAAAATGTTTGGAGGGCGGTGCCTGTAGCTCAGTCGGCAGGGCACCAGCTACATACACCAAAGGTGGTGGTTCAAGCCCTGCCCAGGCCTGCTAAACAACAATGACAATGCAAGCAAAAAAATTGTCAGGTGTTATGGTGGGCACCTGTAGTCCCCTGCTTGGGGGGGTTGAGGCAAGAGAATCGCTTAAGCCCAGGAGTTGGAGGTTGTTGTGAGCTGTGACACCATGGCCCTCTACCCAGGGCAACAGCTTGAGACTCTGTCTAAAAAAAAGAAAAAAATAGAAGCACCTGAAAAAAGATGGCAGCCAAGTAATAGCTTCTGTGCAGCCAGGTGCAGTGAGAGTGGTGAGAGAAGACTCCAGGCATCTCTGGCCGGTGGATTTTGCACAGAGGCTTCCCTTTGGTGACACAGGAAGCCAGTGAGAGACTTCTGGACCCCACAAGGAGGACAGAATTGGTGGAAAACTGGCAAGTGGGTGCGTTTGTTCAGTTGGAGGCTACCCACAGCTGTACCCATAGCAACAGCGAGACTGCAAGCAGGAAAAGCCTTCCCTGGGGGCTGTTTTGATTTTCTTTGACTTGGGCACTTGATTGAACTGCCTTGGGAGATCTTGGGCTGGTGTGTGCAGACGACTTTGGGTATTGGTCTAGGGGCCCCGGTCTGAGCAGCTGAGCCGGAAATGAGCTAATATCATTCAGCTGTTCAGCTGTGGGAGCGTTGCCCCTGTGTGTGGCAGCACGGAGATCAGCCAGGGGAACTTGGGTGAGCAATCTAGTGACTGAGCTGCCCTAAGGCGAGGACTGAGATGCTGGGATAGTGCAGAGATCCAAGTATGGCAGATTAACAGCCTTGGTCCTCAGCGGCATAGTGGGAGTCTGGACTTGGCGCAATGGATAAGCAGACAGGCACATCAGGAGAGATCCCAGAGTTAAGTACTTTCCTTGGAAAGCTTCTGCTTGGCCAAGGTTCATAGTTTGGAGTGTCTTTTAAGTGGGTTGAAGAGACTTTTGGGCTTCCAAGCCTGCTGGGTCTGAGAGATCAGCCAAGGCCTCCAGTCTCCATCTCGTACAGTTATATCAACATTGTTATTAACATCCTATGCCTCAGAAGATCACCTGTTGCCTGGAAAATATTCAGCAAGATATATATACTGTTTGGTTCTTTGATTTGGGGATTTGGGGTTTTTGTTGTTGTTGTTTGTCTGTTTTTTTTTTTTTAATTTCAACATTTTTCCTTGGCATTTTTCTTGTTTTTTTTTTCCTTCTGTTGAATGACAGTTGGGTGTGGGAAGAAATAAAAAAGGAAATTGCTTCCTTGAATATAACAACAATGAAGACACAAGTTACCAAAACCTATGGGATACAGTAAAAGCAGTCCTGAGAGGAAAATTTATTCTCTTTAGAAGCCTACATTCGAAAAACAGAAGGAGAGCACATCAACAAACTCACAAGCCATCTGATGGAATTGGAAAAAGAAGAACAATCTAAGCCTAAACCCAACAGAAGAAAAGAAATATCCAAAATTTAATCAGAGATTAATGAAATTGAAAACAAAAGAATCATTCAGAAAATTAATAAAACAAGGAGTTGGTTTTTTTGAAAAAATAAATTGATAAACCTTTGGCTAGACTAACTAGAAATAAAAAAGTAAAATCTCTAGTAACTTCAATCAGAAATGACTAAGGGATTGATGCCTGTGAATTGAATAGTGACTAATTCTCACATAAATTGGGTTTAATTTTGACCAAAGTACATTATTTAAACATTAATTTTTAATTCAACTTGTTAATATGTTGTTTAAAATATTGCATCTTCCCTTATAAGTGACATATGTTTGTAATTTCCCCTTTATAATAATATATTTTCTTTAATTTTAATATCAGGTATACCCAGATCAAGCAGAATGATTTTGAAGCATTTCTTCTTTTTCTATTGTCTATAAGACTTGGCATAATCTGTTTTTTGAAATTATCTGTTGCTTTTATTTATAAATATTAGTTGTCTATTTTTTGAGACTTATAAAAAAATAAGAAGTTTACTGACATCCATACTGAACCTCAGTGTCAAAGCATTGCATAATAAACATACTCTTATTTGACAATGTGAATGTTACTTTCTTTGCATTATTATTATTGCTTAATATTTCGATGTAGCAATTGTCTGATTCCTTTTCTGAATGTATTTATGTTCATTCATTCTTTACGCAGTTTTTGTTTCTAGTTCTTATTTTCAACATTGTTATTGTTATTAAAATTTAAGCCTTTTTAATTTTGTGAAGGCAAAAAAATGGAAATCTAATAGACACATGTATATGTAAAAATAAAAATAAATAAATAAATAAAAATATTTGGAGACCACTGCAGTATAGACCTGGGTCCTTCTCTAGCCCCTACCTCCCTCTGTTCCCAGTGTGAGTCATTAGAACACCTGTGCCACATCTGCTCCCCGAAATATGCCCTGTGGGCTCTTGGCTTTCAGTACTAACCAGGCAGTTGCTGCAGGCTGTGTTGACATTATCTCAAGGCAAGGACTGGGCCAGCTGGGCTTCCTGTCTCCCCTCTGCCTCCATCTGGGTCCCAATACTGAAAGGCCAATGTAGCCCTGTGTTTGCGAACAGAGGGTCTGGAATCACAGTGGGTGGAGATTCCAGCTGGCCCCTCCATAGCTACAGGCCCATGGAAGAGCTGTGCAAATTCCCACCAGACTCAGTGCTCCTCCATAAACAGAGATGAAAATAGCACGTCCCCAGTGGGCTGCTGTGAGGACTCTGAGGAAATGCCAGTCAGGAGCTCGGCAGCCCTTGGTAAACTCAGCTGTTCTTCCTGGTAGCTATTGAGACATGTACTACAGTTATGATTACTCATAATAATGAGACCCACAGTTTGAGGTGACTTTAAAGCAAAGTCTTTTGGCTGGATATCCAAGATTAACTTGTTTTAATGTAAATTCTGCTGTACTGTAAAGAATGATTCAGCCAGCTGCCAGTAGATTTCTTTGGAATCTCTTCTGAACTCATAGGATCCCTCCTGAAGAAATGTAGCCCCAGCTACTCAGGAGGCTGAGGCAAGAGAATCACCTAAGCCCAAGAGCTGGAGGTTGCTGTGAGCTGTGACACCACGACCCTCTACCAAGGGTGATAAAGTAAGACTCTGTCTCTTAAAAAAAAAAGTAAACAGGGAAATGAGTAAAATTGACAGTTAATAGTACCCTGGATATGGAATATGCTTAATAAATACCTTTTATTTGATTAATTGTGGTTTTTGAATGAAGCCTGTCTCTTATATCTAAAAGTAACACAGGCTCGGAGCCTGTAGTTCAGCGGCTAGGGCACCAGCCACATACACTGGAGCTGGCAGGTTTTAACCTAGACTGCACCTGCCAAAAATGACAACTACAATCAAAAAATAGCCAGGTGTTGTGCAGGCACCTATAGTCCTAGCTACTTGGGAGGCTGAGGCAAGAGAATCACTTAAGCCTAAGATTTGGAGGTTGCTGTGAGCTGTGACACCACAGTACTCTACTGAGGACAACATAGTGAAACTCTGTCTCAAATAAATAAATAAATAAAACACAAATAGTAATGATAATTTTAAAAGGCACATTGTGACCAATGACACATAATTAACCTCATCCCTGCTCTGTGAAACCAAGAGCTTTATTAGTTTGCAGGATTGAATAGAGTGTGATTAAAAACAAACACCAACGAGATGCCCAACTGCCCAATTCTTTCTGTTAATTTTCTGCTAGAACAAGAGAAAAGCCCTGGGGAGGTTGATGTTGCTACTGAACACAGGGTGTAAAAATCCCAAACTAGGAAGGTTTGGGGTTTGTTTGACTATGGATGAGTGAAATTATATGGACACTCTGTTTTTTTTATTTCAGAGACAATCTCTCTGTAAGGTTGCAAATATATCTCAGTCTATTGACTAAGGTGCAAAAAGAACATGATTTTAGTGTTTTAAAATGTGTTCAAGTTTCCATTTCAAATGCAGGCTTATTTACAGTTATGGGGTGTACCATGTCTCCCCAAAATTCTTATGCTGGGGTGGAGGCAAGATAGCCTACTTCAGCTTTTGACAGAGGCTCCCATCCAGAAGGAGAGTTAAAGGACAGAAGTTTAGCAAGTAAGATGATGGTTTGGAGCTGAGCCCAGAAAGCAGGTTGAAGAACGCACATCAATCCTGCTGAGGCAAGCCACGACCCCAAGGAAATAAACAAGAGGAACAAAATCCATCACCAAGTGGATGAGAGTCCCCTCCCCAATGAGAAAGGCTCCCAGTATACTCTATACATAAGTGAGCAGAGTTCAGATCCCCTCCTATTTTATCCCATGGGAGAGACTCTAAAAACCAGAACTCCTTCCCTAGAGATGACTTAAGAATGTGCCATGGCACTCTCCCACCAGGCATATAACTGTACATATATTCTCTACCTGCAACTCTGAACTCCCAGAACTCCCCTCCACTCTCACCCCAAGGTCTGGAGGCCCGTCCCCCATGGAGTCCAGATTCTTGGGCATTTTCTTGAGAAGGGTGGACAGAGCGTGGGCTTTTGCAGGTCTGCGCTGATTTTGTGGCACAGGAGTAAGGAGAAGATTGTGAACTGAGGCTGAGGGAACCCTATGGGAGAGGGGAAAGTGCCCCAAGGCACAGAGCAGCAGCAGCAGCAGCAGAAACAATAGGGCTCACACCCCTGTGGATATTTTGAAGAGACACTCCCTGCCTCTCTGGGCAGCCAGAGGAAGCCAGGCATCTTCTTTGGTGGGTATGCCTGAGGTGGTACCTGCCTCGGCAGAGCGCAGGGACTAGAACACACATGCACAGAGAGGGCACACTCCCAGGGCGGGGCTGAGCCAGGACTGCTTTAGTGAGCTTAAGAAGCACTCAGCCCTCAGGGGATCATAGCTGAGACAAAGGCACACGGGAAACCGAAACCTGAGTGTGAGCTCTAACCACACCCACCCCAACACAGACTGCAGCCAAGACGGATACCCCAGCTCTGGGCAGCGGCACAGACCAGGGCTGAGTTGCAGTTTCTGTGAACTCAAACAGTGTCTAATCCACAGGGGAATATGGTCGGGACAGAAACAAATTCTGTGAAATTGTTCTGTTCTGTCAGCAACATCAATCAGGGGCAGGGTTGGACATGAGTGAACTGCCCCATCCTTCATTAAGCTCCCAAGGTTGTCAGGCCTCACCTCCCCCTGCTGGATAGTGGCAGAGAACAGCAGCCTGGCTGAGGAGACATAGATCTCCTTGTGACTCAGGTGGGCACAAACACCTGGAGCATCTGCTCATTGGAGGGTCACAGCCCTGCAGGGTGACCAGTGACTGGGTGTGACAGAAGTGCAAGGTGAGGAAGGAGGCATCAATCTTCCCAAACTAATTCATTTGCTGGGTGGGTCCTTCTGGCCTCACAGAGCACCAGAGTGAGTCATACTTGAGCTGCCAGCAGATCCCTGCTATCTAGTTGCTGGAGACCTTTTGAACTCTCCCAACTGACACCGGTGCTGACTGGAACAATTGATTTGGACTTCTTGAACTGGGCCAATCAAGGGGGCAGGTCAAACCCAGCCCCAGCCAAACTGCAAAACAAAAAAATAGCCAGGTGTTGTGGTGGGCGCCTGTAGTCCCAGCTACTCAGGAGGCTGAGGCAAGAGAATTGCCTAAGCCCAGGACTTGGAGGTTGCTGTGAGCTGTGTGATGCCATGGCACTCCACTGAGGGCAATAAAGTAAGACTCTGTCTCTACAAAAAAAAAAAATAATAATAATAAAATATGATATTGGAAAATAAGACCTTTAAAGAAGTAATTGATTTAAATAAGGTTAATAAGGTAGGCACTAATCCAACGCAACCTGTGTCCTTATAAGAAGAAGCAATTAGGACACAGACCCCCACAGATGGATAACCATGAGAGGACACAGGGGGAAGGCAGCTACCTACCGGCCAAGGATAGAGGCCTCAGGAGAAAACTCCCTGCTGACACCTTGATATTGGGCTACGGGATTTGAGACAATAAACTTGTCTCAGACACCCAGCCTGTAATTGTCAGGACAGCCCTGGCACATAAAGACATCTGTGTTTCAGTAATGGTCTCTTTCCACTTGAGGGTCCCTCCCTTTATCCTAAGGCTTTGTTTTGGCTTGGGGGCCTTGCATGGTGCTCCTACATCAGGGCACCAGGCAGGGCAGGAGTGCACCACGTTTGCCCCACTGGGGCATCCAGTTCCTGCACTGATGTCCCTGGGGCTGGCTACAGAATTTGCAACCTCAGTGCAAAATAAAAATATGAATCCTTTCATTCAAATAGCATGAAAAAGTTCTGTAAAAAGTTCTAAATTAGAAAGTACTTTCCTTTGTTCTGCTGTCTGTCTCTTAGCTTGTTATGGTGATTTTTATTTACTATTTAATGTCATTCTAAGTAAAGAAAATTTTTTAATTTTAATTATTACTGTGAGTTTTACCATTCATCTGTAGTGTTAACAGTGTTCATTTTTAATCACTTATACGTGTTCCCCTGGAAACTGCATGATTTGATTTCACAGCTATTAAAGGCAAATGTGTTTTGCTCTTGCTACACAAACCCTGCATAAAACTCAGCTGCTTTTATTTCACTTTTTAATTAAATCGTAACTGTGTACATTAATGCATTTATGGGGCACAATGTGCTGATTTGATATACACTATGGAATGCTTAATTAACATAGCCATCACTTACTTATTTCTTGTGGTAAGACATTTATACTCTCAATTGTTTTGAAATGTACCATTGCATTGTGCATACTAGGTGAGGTCCCACCAAATACCTTCCCTCCTCCCATCCTCCCCTCCAAATACCCTCCCTCCTCCCCCTCCCTCCTCTTCCCTCCTTCTTTCTGGACTATAGTTGTGTTTTATCATTTGTATGAATGTGTACGTGATTATATGTTGTTTTCATAATAGTATTGAGTACATTGGATACTTTCCTTCCATTCTCAAGATACTTTACTAAGAAGAATATGTTCCAGCTCCATCCAGCTAAACATAAAAGATGTAAAGTCTCCGTATTTTTTATGGCTGCATAATACTCCATAGTATACACATGTCACAATTTGTATTTCACTTCTTGATCCACACACATTCTACAGCATGCCTACCTTGGGATGACCGACTAGTGAGGAAGGGCTGAGAAGATAAGGAACAATGGGTTGCCATTTCTGCTCCTTTCCGCCTGCATCTCACCCATCTAAGCATAAGTAGTTGGCTAACACAGGGAAGGGTATGGGAAGGAGGATTTAATGGGCTTCTTGGTTGTTCCTGTGTCTGAGAACATCCTGTTGTGCAGGGAAAACGAGGCCTCTTGGAGTGGTCACTGAGTCTCAGATATAAGCGGCTTTGCTTGCACTACTGCCCAACCACACCGTGGGTCTCTGTTAATGCTGCCCTCAAGGCAAGGAACACGGGCGAGGAGCACCACCCTACTTCCTCTACTAAGACACATGCTCCACTGTCCCATGTGCTTCACCCAAAACACAAGTTCAAAGACAAAATGACAGAGTTTTGAGACATCCACCACAGAGCATTAAACTGAGCTGCAAACTCTTGTGAGGACAGAGATCTGTGTGGCCAAGGTCCCTGCAGAGCAACATTAGTCTGGTCTCACTTTTGTTTCCCAAACTTAGACTCTTAAGTAGCTAGAAAAGAGTGGTAGAATAGAAAAGAGATTTGAAAGAAAACATGTTGAATAAAAGACATTGTCTTGAGGGCATGCTGGAGCACATCTTAGTCCTACATAGAAGGCTGAGGCAGGAGGATTACTGCAGCACAGAAGTTTGAGACTTGCCTGGGCAAGAAGGCAATTTTTTTTTTTTTTTTTTTTGAGACAGTCTCACTCTGTTGCTCTGAGTAGAGTGTCATGGAGTCATACCTCACAGCAACCTCAAACTCTTGGGCTTAGAAGATCCTCTTGCATTAGCCTCCTGAGTAGTTGGGACTACAGGTGCCTGCCAAAATGCCCAGCTAGTTTTTTTTTTTTATTTTTAGTAGAGATGGGGTTTTGCTCTTGCTCAGGATGGTCTTAAACCTGCCTTGGCCTCCTTGAATGCTAGGACTACAAGTATGAGCCACTGCACCCAACACATCATCTCTTAAAAAAAAAAAAAGTCTTCTCAGGCCAGACCGAAAAATAATTCTCAACTGGAGGGAGGATGGGGGCTGGAGGGGAAGCCCTAGAAGGCAGCCATCAGAGGTTGCCCTGGAAATAGGTCCTAAACCCTTTTCCTTGAGGCTGAGCCCGGGGAGTACATGAGGTTAGTCAAGACCACAATTGTATGAGAACAGTCATATACATGATAGATTGAAATCACATTTAAGGTAAAAGCATATTTGAAATATATTTTCTGGGCAGCAACTGTGGCTTAGTGAATAGGGCACCAGCCCATATACTGAGGATGGCAGGTTTGAACCTGGCCCCAGCCAAACTGCAACAAAAATTAGCTGGGCATTGCAGTGGATGACTGTAGTCCCAGCTATGTGGGAGTCTGAGATAAGAGAATCACCTAAGCCCAGGAGCTGGAGGTTGCTGTGAACTGTGATGCCAGAGCACTCTACCTAGAGTGACAAAGTGAGACTCTGTCTCTAAAAAAAAAAAAAAAAAAAAAGTGAAATATATTTTCTTAAATCAAAACAAATGATAAAGCCAGGATACTGAGAAAATTTTGTGTGGTTGGTTGAATAATGCTGTCTAAGATATCCATGTCCTAATCCCTCAACCCTGTGAATGTGACCATATATAGCAAAGGAGACTTTGAAGATGTAATTAATTTGAGGATCTTGAGATGGGTGATTATCCTGGCTTATCCATGTGGGCCATAAATATGAAAATGAGGACCCCGTCATGAAACAAACATGGGAATATTTGACTATAGAAGAGGAGCAGGTGATGTGATGATAGAAGCAGATTAGAGTGATGCACTTTAGAGATGGAGGAAGGGGGCTGCAAGCCAAGGAATGTAGGAGACCACCAAGGGCTGACATGGGCAGGGAAGTGGATTCTCCCCTGGAGCCTCCAGAAGGAACCAGCCCTGCCAACACTTGACTTCAGCTCAGTGATCCTGACTTTGGAGTGCTGACCTCCAGTGCTGCAGGATAATGAATGAGTGATACGTTTAAGCTGCTGAGTTCATGGTAATTTGTTATAGCAGCACAAGGAAACTCATACAACTCATAACTGTACACACTGAAGAGGATGGTACACAAGGTGAGCCTGAAGGCAAATTCCTCTATATCGCAAGCCTGCCCGTGGACCCTGCTGTCCTGCTCCTAGACTACCCCTCAAAGGAAAGAAGTTACTGCAAAACCTCAGGATGAATGTGTAGAGGGTGAGTGGGTGGAGGGAGAGTGATGGGTCTTGACAATAACACACTCTTCCCTCCCAACACCCTTCTAACTGCCCTTTGCAGAGAGGGGCTCACTCCTTGCTTTGTACTTGACAATGGACTCTGAGTGACTTCTCAGGCCAGTGCTTTCTCAAGGAGTGCAGCCTGGCAATAATGTATCTGAGCTGTGGTCCAGTTACTGTCCCTGGGGGCTCTTTCCTTCATAGCCAAGCAGGCTGAGATAATAAACTCCCAGAAAATTTGGAGGGAAATGACCACGATGAAATGCAGGAGTGTCATTTTGAGTTTCAGGCTTTCTTCTTGTTCATTCTTGCTTTTGTCCTTGGAAAGTCTCTAGGAAGACGATTTGGGAATGTACAGCTCTTTACATCTCAACAGTGACTTGGCTAGATGGGCAGAGACTTCAGGCAGGGAATGGTAAGAGCCTAGAGAAGAGGCTAGAGACATTCTACCTTTTGAAGGTCTCACTCTAAGCCTTTTTTTCAAGTTCCTCCTGATGTCACCTGTCTCTTCCCATAAAGGGGATTAGCTAAGTTGCCTGGAAAAAAAAAAAAACCCATGTCTCTTCTGCTGTAGGCCTAAATGAGCAACCTTACGGCCAAAGTTACCTATGCTAAGGTGGGGGCATATCCCTTCCAGTCAGGCCCACCTTCCAGTCAGAGTTGGGCCATTTTGTGAGTCTGCAAATCCCAGCCCTCTTCAGGAGGGTAGCACTGCATCTTGAGATAAATGTAAATACAGAGTGTCCATAAAGTTCATGCACAATTTGAAATCGTGTGCAATTTA
Source organism: Nycticebus coucang (assembly GCF_027406575.1). NCBI lineage: Eukaryota > Metazoa > Chordata > Mammalia > Primates > Lorisidae > Nycticebus > Nycticebus coucang. Next base: position 33,109,004 of record NC_069789.1, on the reverse strand, counting down.
AAACTGCACACAAACTTTATGCACACCCTGTGTGTATGTTAAGATTTTTACATATACCTTTATATCTATATTTACATATATTGACATAAGTAACTATAAATATTATTCAAAATAGTGATTTTCCCTCCATTTTGGCAAAGTTGAGCACACAGCACTTTCCTCACTCTGTGGTGTTAGTTTAAGATGGCTCAGGCCTCACAGCGTTCCCACTTGTGAGATGTTACAACTAGATTTCATGAGGTCCAATCACCTGCTGAAGGTTATACACCTGCTATGTGGCCTCTTGAGTCGAGCTCAGACTGGGATTTGGCTTGGTCTCCTTTGCCAGGGAGACAAGGCTAGAAGAGGAAAGGAGGGTCACATTGTAGGGGAGTCAGGGAAGGTCCTATGTGGTCTTCGTGGGTTAAACAAAAAGTGCTCTGCAGCCCAAAGAGGAGGCACCGAGGGAGGAGGCATCCCCACTAGTCTTGCCAGGCAGGAGTCTGACAGCAGAACTCTCCAAACTGTGCGGGGTGGGCTCTCCTGGAACATGCTGGGCCAACAGGGTGTCATAGGCTCCCTCCCACCTGTCATGTGTCACTTTTACCCTTATACAGCATTCTCAGGAAAGGGTATTCAAACTGCAGAATTGCAGTAAGTGTCATAACATATTGACCCATCTCGGGAGCTTGTGATTATTATGAGGAGCAAATAAACCTAAGACAAACTAGTACATTTCAGGCACCAAGAAAATGATGCCAGTACTAAAGGGAGGGCTGGCAATCATTGAATTAGAAATATTTCTGGCAGCTCCTCTTTACACAGCCTCATTCTTCTTTCTCCTTTCTAAAGGAATGCTATGCTATTTAGGTTTTCTGAAAGAAATACGGGTAGCATAGTAAACTGTGTGCAATCCTCGCAGCTTAATTCATCCCTGAACAATTAATGTTACCAACCTCATGGTGTTTGGTCTCCCAGTCAATAGAAATAGGTATGAGTTGAAAGGGGGTACACACGTCATGTACTGGCAAGGATTTACCAGGGGTGAGATGAGGTTTGCATGAACAAAAGGGAGACAGTGCTGGTTAAGGAGCAGCCAAAGTGGCCCTTCAAACAAAGGTGAAAAAAATTTTTTTTATTCAATCATAGCTGTGTACATTAATGCAATCATGGGGTACAATGTGCTGGTTTTATATACCATTTGAAATATTTTCACCAAACTGGTTAACATAGCCTTCACCGCATTTTCTTAGTTATGTTAAGACATTTATACTCTACACTTAGTAAATTTCACATGTACCCTTGTAAAATGCACCATAGGTGCAGTCCCACAAATTACCCTCCCTCCACCCATCCTCTCCATTCCCCTCCCTTCCCTCTCCTCTTTCCTCTTCTTCTTGGGCTATAGTTGGGTTATAGCTTTCATGTGAAAGCTACAAATTGGTTCCACAGTAGGGCTGAGTACATTGGATACTTTTTCTTCCATTCTTGAGATACTTTGCTAAGAAGAATATGTTCCAGTTCCATCCATGTAAACATGAAAGAGGTAAAGTCTCCATCGTTTTTTAAGGCTGCATAATATTCCATGGTGTACATATATCACAATTTATTAATCCATTCGTGGGTCGATGGGTACTTGGGCTTCCTCCATGACTTAGCAATTATAAATTGGGCTACATAAACATTCTGGTGCAAAGATCTTTGTTGTAAAGTGATTTTTGGTCTTCTAGATATATGTCTAGTAGAGGAATTGAAGGATCGAATGGCAGGTCTATTTTTAAATTCCTAAGTGTTCTCCAAACATCTTTCCAAAAGGAACATATTAGTTTGCATTCCCACCAGCAGTGCAGAAGTGTTCCCTTTTCTCCACATCCACGCCGACATCTATGGTCTTGGGATTTTGTGATGTGGGCTAATCTTACTGGAGTTAGATGATATCTCAAAGTAGTTTTGATTTGCATTTCTCTGATGATTAAGAATGATGAGCATTTTTTCATGTGATTGTAGGCCGTGTGCCTGTCTTCTTCAGAGAAGTGGCTGGGGAACTTTTAAAAGGGAGAGAGAGAGTCTGGAGCTAGCACTGAAATCACAGCATGTCAAGGCAGAGTTTTGTTGGCAGCTGCCCATTGGCGGTCAAGCTTCTTTACATAAAGCATGTCTTACCAGCATGTTAAATCTCCTTGGATGTGATTTTTAGCATTAAAACGAGGCAAAATGTCTATGAGCAGTTGTCTTGGAGCTCATCTTGGCAGCCACCAGTTTGTGCTGGCTTTGATTGGGACAAGTAGACCTCTGTTCCAATGATTGCGACATCCTGCTAAAGAGAACAGAGCTCTCTTCTCTTGAAGCTGAATGTTAAATCATTTTCAAAGCTTTTCCTCAGTACCGTAAGCTTGGGTTCAAGGATCAGGCAGGTAGCCAAAGTCCACTTCCTATACTATCTCATTTACCAGTGGCCTGAAGGAGGGATACTTTCCAGGACAGAGGAAAGAGCTAAAGCAGAACATGTGAGTCAGCTTTTCCACTCAGGGTATAAATAATTAAAACCAACAGACACCCTTCATGTGCAGCCCCTGTGATTTAGGTATTGCTGATTGTCCTTAAATGGGAATAGGCTGGGGAGCAGATGACAGTCACTGTCGGGAACCAGCATTCACAGCTCAGTCTGGAATTACACCCTCTGAGGGGTGACCATTGACTATTAGCAGAATGACTTTGGAAAATTGAATTCACCTCTCCAAGCTTATGTGTTCTCATCTACAAAGCAGGGATCATGAAAATACTAACTTCACAGGGATGTGCTGCAAGGATTAAGTTAGATATCTCCCATAAACCGGTGAGCATAGCTTCTGGCATATAGAAGGAATACATAAAAGTTGACCATTATTTTTATGACTCTCCCTATTGGTTTTTTTAAGCCTTCAGTGAAGAACCAAGTGTTATTTCTGAAAAATATCCACTACTTGCAATGTTGTAAGGAAGATATATATCTGTGTTGATCTTATTAGAATGAAGTGGGAGGGTGGTGTCCGTAGCTCAGTGGGTAGGGTACTGGCCACATACACCAAGGCTAGCAGGTTCGAACCCGGCTCGGGCCTGCTAAACAATAATGACAACTGAAACCAAAAAAATAGCTGGGCGTTGTGGCGGGTGCCTGTAGTCTCAGCTACTTGGGAGGGTGAGGCAAGAGAATCACTTAAAAGCCCAAGAGTTGGAGGTTGCTTGTGAGCTGTGACGCCACAGCACTCTACCTAGGATGACATGGTAAGATTCTATCTCAAAAAAAAAAAAAAATTACTGAATTGTTTATTAGATAGAAAAATGGTTGGAGGTTACACTAAATTTGATGAAAGTCCTAATATTAAGTGTCTTCTCCTGGTTCTCTTCTCTTTCGCCCACGTTGATCAAGCAGACTGCCTTCTGGCTGGGCCATGGCTCACGGTTTGCTATGTGGGTTTTTTGTTTTTTTTTTGTAGAGACAGAGTCTCACTTTATGGCCCTTGGTAGAGTGCCGTGGCCTCACACAGCTCACAGCAACCTCCAACTCCGATTCTCTTGCTTCAGCCTCCCGAATAGCTGGGACTACAGGCGCCCGCCACAACGCCCGGCTATTTTTTGGTTGCAGTTTGGCAGAGGCCGGGTTTGAACCTGCCACCCTCGGTATATGGGGCCGGAACCTTACCGACTGAGCCACAGGCGCAGCCCTGCTATGTGGGTTTTGTAGGTTGTTAGGTAATTGCCCCAGAGAAAGCCCCTCCCCCAGAAAAGCACCTGCTTTCTAGACCAAGATTAGCTGTCTCACTCTTAAAGTTACAGCTACCCACTGAAAATTTCAAACTTATGGCCTGCCCCTAATGGCTCTTCCGACCAGAGCAGTAACTCCTTATTGGCTATTCTACCGTCCCGTCACCATTCTAAGACTTCCCCTAAGCGAACCTATATAGCTCTCTCTCGCACATGTGCTCTCCCCCCTCTCTCCTCTCTCTTTGCTCCACTCTCTCCCTCCCCTCCTCTCTCTTTGTCTCTTCTCTCTCCACCGCCCCTCTTTTCTCTCTCTCTTTTCTCCTCTCTCCTTTTCTCTCCTCCTTGGTGCTGCTCTGCAGCATCCCTCCCTCACCAATAAAAACCTTTCATACAAGCCTTGGTGGTCTGTGCGATCTCTGCCAGTCGAGTGCCTCCCTTTCACAGGTGACTGGCCTTTCATGGACAATTTCATAAAAACCATTCTTTAGTCATTGTCACAGTAAGGAACCCGTAGGACAGATATGGCTTTATACTAAATCTACAACCATATATCCATTCTATAATGTAGAATTTGACCCTGAAATTCTAGTGTCTAAATTGCATTCCATGCCAGCCACAGGATTCTGAATTTAGGAATGTTGAAAAAGGTATCTAGCTAGCTAGCAAGGAGCTTCTTAAAATACCTGAGACTCTATTACTGAACAACCCTTTCATTTTTGTTAAACACTAACTTCCTCCTGCAGTTTCTCTTTTAAAGACAAATACAGATCAGAAAGGTACTCTGTCAGGTCCCTTTCTTGTTTCTGCTGTTGGAGAACAAGCAGAGTGGGGGTTGGGGTGCTTAAAGAGGGAAGATGTTGCCAAGAGGGCAGGGAGGAGACAGGAGACTAATGTACAAAACTGGAAAGGGCTTTGAGAACAGCAGACTCACTGAGGTATATTCCATTATCTAAGAATATGAAGATTCAACTTTAAACATGTATTTTTTTCTTTGCTTTAAACATTTCATGATGTTCATTTTTTGGGAAAAAAAAAATAACTGATTTCAAACCCTGCAAGTGGGGGTGGTGGTGGTGGAAGGTAGGTTAAAATACTAGTCAGAGTGGTTTGTGCTGCTTTGCAGGGGTCTAGCTACCTTGATTTCATGATGTTCATTTTTTGGGAAAAAAAAATAACTGATTTCAAACCCTGCAAGTGGGGGTGGTGGTGGTGGAAGGTAGATTAAAATACTAGTCAGAGTGGTTTGTGCTGCTTTGCAGGGGTCTAGCTACCTTGAATTATGACATGGAAATGTTAATTATTTAATTAAATCAGAAGAGAAAAAAATTCCTGTGTTGAGAAGCCATTTACCCACCTCTTTCTTAATGTTCACTAATCCTTCCCCTGAATTCCCACTTACCTCATAGATTCCATGCCCGTCATTATGGTTTCTCTCATACTCTCCTGCTCTGCCATATCTGTACCTGTCAAAACTCTATTTGGTAAACCCCAACCCTATGCTGATACTGTCTAACAACAGAATATAGTTAGAGTAAAATACCACAGTGATACCCATTTAACATTAAGTTCTCTATAAATCCATACGTGCTTCTCTAGTCATCTAACTCTGACTCTCCTAGATCACATTTAACCTGCTGCACCTTCTGATTGCCCTAGATCAAATTTAACCTGGGGCACCTTCTGAGTTCCCTAGACCATTTTAAGCTGTTGCACCTACTGACACTCCTAGAACACATTTAACCTGCTGCACCTTCTGACTCTCCTAGATCACATTCAACCTGCTGCACCTTCTGACCCTCCTAGATCACATTCAACCTGCTGCACCTTCTGACTCTCCTAGATCACATTTAACCTGCTGCACCTTCTGACCCTCCTAGATCACATTCAACCTGCTGCACCTTCTGACTCTCCTAGATCACATTCAACCTGCTGCACCTTCTGACCCTCCTAGATCACATTCAACCTGCTGCACCTTCTGACTCTCCTAGATCACATTTAACCTGCTGCACCTTCTGACTCTCCTAGATCACATTTAACCTGCTGCACCTTCTGACTCTCCTAGATCACATTCAACCTGCTGCACCTTCTGACTCCCGTAGATCACATTTAACTGTGGTGCACCTTCCTTCCTCCAACTCCTAGTTTAGTGGCCCTCAATCCTGGCTGCATGTGAAATCACTTGGAAATCTTGAAAATACACCACATGTGAGCAGGTCCTGTCTCCAGAGAATCTGATTCAGCTGCTATGGAACAGTACCGTAGGTATGAGTGTGTTTTTAATGCCCTCTGGGTGAGTCTGACGTGTAGCCAGGACTGAGAACTAAACACCTCTCCCCTCCATCAGGTACAATCAGTAAGAAGAGAATGCTGTGGAAATGTCCACTAACATCTGTGAATGTGTCTACATCGAGTCTTCACTTATTCCATAGGAAGACAAAAGCTTCCACTTCTCCTGTCCAGCTCACCACTTTTCCAGCACTAGGACCAAGCTTTGGCAACTGTTGCCCTTCTCACAGCATCTCTCCTATATCCTCTCTACTGAATCATTCCTACGACCATTCACACATCTGATTTACAAAAAAAAAGTCTCCCCACCCCATATCTTCTTTGGAACCTACCCTTTCTCTCTTCTCTTTGAAGCAAAACTTCTCAAAACTTTGTCTTTACTAACACCCCTATTTATTCTCCCATTCTGAAATCCACCCCAATTATCATTTTGTCCTCTCATTGACAAACGCAGTGGTTCTCAGCCTTCTTATTATATCTCCTAACAGCATTTGACAGTATTCCCCTCCTTCTTGAAATACTTTCCTAGTCTCTAGGACTCTACTTTGTTCCCAGTTATCCAACCGTTGCAGTCTCTTGAGTGATTTCTTCTCATCTCCTGATCTTTAAATGATGTGCTCTAGGAACCATCCTTGGACCTCCTCCGGATCTGTACTCAGTCCCTGGGAGGTCTCATCTATTATGCATCTGCCATTTATCTGCTGAGGACACACATTTTCATCTTCAGCCCAGACCTGGTCCTTGAACTCCAGATTCCCGTCTTCAACTGCCTGTTTTCTAGATCTAGATCCACTTTCCAGATCCAGATGTGTTAAGTTTTACATGTTCAAAGCCAAGCTCCTGTTCTTCCCCTCTAATCCTGCTGCTCCTGCAGTAGCTCAAAAGGACTATGAAGTTCTTCTTAACTTGTCTCTCTCTCTCTTTTTTGTTTTTAGAGATAGGGTCTCTTGCCCAGGGTGTAGCACAGTGGTTCACTATAATCTTCAACTCCTGTGCTTGAAGGATTCTCCCATGTCAGCCGCCAAGTTGCTGGGACTATGGGTGCATGCCACCATGTTCAGCTAATTTTGTTTTATTTTTACTTTTTGCAGAGACGGGATCTTACTATATTTACCAGGCTGGTCTCAAACTCCTGGCCTCAAGTGATCTTCCTGCTTCTGTCTTCCAAAGTACAGTTGCTTGAATGACCTTGGAGCACTTTTATAAGAAATGTGGCATCCCAAAGGCTCTGTGACTCAGAGAAACATATTGTGGGAACAACCTAGAAATCAACAACTCTGAGTTAGAAAATAAGTGCAGTGAGATTCTCAGTGCAAAATTAGCAAAACTTTAGCCAACTACTTTTTTTTTTAATTTATTTATTTTTTTATATTTTGTAGAGACAGACTCTCACTTTGTCACCCTCGGTAGAGTGCCATAGCATCTCAGCTCACAGCAACATCCAACTCCTGGACTTAGGTGATTCTCTTGCCTCAGCCTCCCGAGTAGCTGGGACTATAGGCACCTGCCACAATGCCCGGCTATTTTTTTATTGCAGTTTGGCGGGGGCTGGGTTTGAACCCACCACCCTCGGTATATGGGGCTGAGCCACAGGCACCATCCCAGCCAACTACTTTAATTTATATTTTCATACGTATTTATATTTATATTTAATTTATATTTCAATACGTATGTATTGCAGTGATACATAATAAAAATCTGTCAAAAGAGCTTTCTCAGTAAGTTTAAATCAAAATTAGAAGTAAAAAGAAAACATTGTAGCATGGTTCTCTATGGTAGCATTTTTTCTTGCTTAGTGGTACATAAAACAATTGTGCACCATACCATAATGAAATATGGCCATTAGGCCCAGTTATATAAAAGCAAGAACCAATGGTTTAACAAAACCTAAAAAATCTACATAAGGAATTGCTTTTACCACCTTGAGCTCTTAACCAGAAACTCATAAACCAGAAGCTCAATATTCATCTATAATTATTTAATTACATTTCATAGTTAAATAACTTGGAAGATGTTTTGAAATAATCCAAAGTTAAAAGACCTCAGTGTAATATGGATTCTATAATTCTCCACATAAATGATGTTACTAATAAAAGTTAATGAGGTAGAAATGTCATAACTGCATCAGGTAGGAGGATGCCAGCCAGGTGGGAAAGTTGTTTGTTTTCCAATTGTTTCTACCCTTTTCCCTACTCTGACCACAAGGAGAAGCAGTCACCTATCTTCACAGGCTGGAATATTTTTACTTTTCTTGTTTGGAAGCACTTGCTTAACATGGAAGAAACAGCTAAACAACTCTAAGCTGACATAGTCATCTAATTTTTATTTGACAAGCTTTGATTTCTTTTGTGACCATATAATACTCTTCTCAATGTTGCATCCTGCATGAACTACCAGTATTTGTGAGCCTAGGAAACACAAAGGCCCCAGGATTTCCTTGGGATTGGCACTGTACAAATGCAAATTAGGGACAAAGGAGGACCTGCCTGTCCTTACAACTGTCACTGCTTTGTTCTATGCTTGCTGTGGGTAGCAAAGCAATTCATTTTTAAAAAACACACCTTAGCTGCTGTCTTTTTCATTGGGTAGCTGGAAAAGAGAAGAAACTTTTTCATATAGCCTTTGGGTCCCATTCAATTTTATTTATTTATTTATTTATTTATTTATTGATAGTCTCATTCTGTCACCCATGGCAGGAACCTCAAACTCCTAGGCTCAAGTGATCCTCCTACCTCAGCCTCCCAAGTAGCTGGGACTACAGGTGTGTGTGTCACTACACCTGGCTAATTTTTCTATTTTTTGCAGAGTTGGGGGTCTTGCTTTTGCTCAGGCTGATCTTGTTAGAGTGAAAGAAAAGCAGGCCTAATTCCATTTTGTTTTAACTCTTATTCCTGAGAATCAGTGGGGAGCCAAAGCAGGCCTGACTTCCTTCTGTTATTTTGTTACATTTTATTGCTTTAAAAAAAAAGAAACTGGTTCCACTTGCCTCCCCACCCATTGCATGGTATTTTAAGTGTACCTGGTTAGAACTATTAGAATTATTAGTATTATGTAGAACGTCACTAACTACCCTCGTGACAACCCTCGTGATTATGTTAAGGTGGTCTTCATACCATCCATATATGATACTGAAATGTTAAAAGAACAAGCTTGACTCCATTTTACTATTTACTCCCTTTTACCTTCAAAACTAGTTCCTCTTATTTGCCTTCCCACTGTGTAACTGTAAATGCATTTACTTGTAATTGTGGCCTTAATGATTATAGCTTTTTATGATCATGCCCTTTACAACCCTTACCTGTAAGTTCTCCTCCCTGCATACCCCGCCAGGACACTGTGGTTTGTACCTACTTTGTAAGGAAGAAAAATCACTAAACGCTCTTGTGATTGTAGCGTTGTACAAAATAACCACCTTATCCTCGTGATTCCCCCTACCCCTTTAACTGCTATTTTCGCTTCTGTAATAATGCTTGCTTGCCCCCCAGAAAAGTTTTGTCCTATAAAAACCAGAGGCACAGAACTCGGGGCTGTTCTCAGAAACCCCACGTTGGGAGACTGCAGCAGTCACCGACTGCAATAAAAGCAGCTCTTCAATAAAAGGACTCCTCTTTAAATTTGACTTGTCTGGCAGTGTGAGAGACTCTTGGGCATAACAACCTTAAACTCCCAATCTCAAGCAATCCTCCCACCATGGCCTCCCAGAATGCTAGGATTACAGGCATGAGCAACCATGCCTGGTCTTTCAATTATTTTTTTCATTCAGTTGTTTTTAATACATAACATAAAAATTTGCAGGAGTCTTACACAATTCCTAATTGCAAAATTTGAACTTGAGCTATGGAGTCTTACGTTTGAAGGAGCTAAGAAAATTTCACTCCAAAATATGATTCCTTGGTATAAAGATTATTTTGAATTGAAGGCTGTTCATAATCAGGAAACTCTGAATGAAGACTCTCCTCTACCAACCTAAAATCTTAAAGGACTGCCAGACTCCTTATCACATGCTAATAGTCCTGGCCCTAAGGTCATTTGAAGCACAATGCCTGTCTCTCAGGTTAATCTGCTAGTCAATCTGTCCCCCCCCCATCTACGCATCCCCTCCCCCTTAGCAGCCACTTTCCAGTTTCTCTCCCCCCACCCACCTCTTCTAAAAGGCATCTTTAAAAGCCACTATCACTGGGACTTTAGGAAATCACTCGTTGTTCCCCCCATGCACATGGTATTTGGAAATAAATCTTTCTCTTACTCATCTACCATAACTGTGAGTTGATCTTTTCAGCAAACCAACCGAGGGGGAAAGGGCAAGTTTCCCTGAAGCCCCAACACATTTCTCCTGGAATCTTCAGCCTATGTTTCACCATGATGCATTCTGGTAAGTCCAATTACCTGTACCCTTTTCAAAATCTTTAGGATGGTTAGCACAGTACATAGTATGTTGGTAATCAGCTCTTTTCTTTGGCATAATACTTCAAGATAGTTGAAATGCTTTGGAAACACTTTCTCATTTATCAGTCAATCCATATAGCAAGCAATGTCAACATATGTGAATTCTGTCCTTTTTATATATGGTCTGTTAGTGATGAATGATGCGTGCCATGCAGAGTGCCTGATTTGAGAGAGGAACTGCAGGGACTGGTGGGGGAGGGCACGAGTTGTAAAGGTTCCTACTTGACACTGGAATCTTTTTTTTTGAGACAGAGTCTCACTATGTCATCCTCAGTAGAGTGTTGTTGCAGTTGTCATTGTTGTTTAGCAGGCCCAAGCCAGGTTCCAACCTGTCAGCCCCAGTGTTTGTGGCCAGTGCCCTAACACTGAGCTATGGGCACTGAGCCTTGACACTAGAATTGACCTCACTTGGTGCCAGAATGGTCCTTCATCCTTTCTTGTGTGTGTAGAAGTAGCAATGTGCCTCTCCCTTTTATGTAATTGTTACTCAGTTAATGGCCAGGAGTATTTGCAAGCCCTTTACATCTCTGCGGATTTATTTTACTTCAGAATGAAAGTGACTTTATGACCCAATTACCATTGATGTGACTTATTGCACTAGGGAAGGAGAGGAGAGCAAGAAGACAAAATGTGATTAATGTGTGGCCATCTCTAGGATGACCACCACACATTCCTGCCCTAGAAAGGCGTGTGGAACCTTTCTGTTTTATTGTTTATCAAAGCGTTGTGGCCTGGGTGATAGCACCGTGTTTTAACAGATGAGCGTGTCAGGAGCGAAGGAGTCGTTAGAAATAGGTGCTAGAGTAATCGATATTTGGAAGCAATGAGTATTTTGAGTTCAAAAGATGTCAAACGTCAAATATGATGAGAAATGACTATATACCTAATTACCTTGCTGCCACCCTTAAATTACACGGATATTGAAGCGAGACTGAGTCAGCATTTGACCCCAGAAATGGACCGAGGCGGCCGGCTCCTAATTAGGGAAATATTCCCAGAGGCCTGACAGCGCTTGTATTCAAAGGAGCACGCGGCGCGACCGGCTGTGCCCCACAGAACGCAGCCGCCGCCGCAGGAGTGAGGACCTTGCCTACCTGGAGCGTTTCCGCAGCGCCTGGTTAAGAACCACCGGGGCGGACAGCTCCCCGGCGCCAGGCGCGTACTGCGGAGGACAGCGCTGGGTGGGTCCGTGCTGGTCCCCGGACTCGGGCGCCAGGAAGGACCGGATGAGCGCCCCCTGCCCCATGCCCCCGTTCCCTCTCCCCCCGACCTGGAGATCCAGCGCAGGGCCTGCTGGTGGCAACGCGTCCCGGCAGGAGGGGACTGACCGGAGCCGCCCGCTGCGCTCCACCTTCCCGCCAGCCACGGGCGCTCGCCCCGCCCCTCCCGCAGGGGAGGACGGGGACGTCCCCGACGCAGGCCCCGCCCCGCTCTCGCGGTTGCCGCCCGGGCCGGTCTCCCGATTGGCCGACGGGCTGGAGGTGCGAGAAGGCGGAGCTCGCGCCTGGGCAGGTCGGCCGCCGAGCGCCGGATGCTGCGGCCCGGAGCGCGGGGACGCGGCGGGCCCGGCGGCGGCGGCGCCTGATCCTGGGCCGCGGCTTCCACCTCCGCCCGCGCGGCTGGCCTCCAGCCGCGGCCCGCAGTCTGCGGCGCTCGAGCTCCGAAGGCGCTTCCCCGGGCGCTGGGCCCGAGGTGGCCAAGACGGCGGGCCGGCCGGGCGCGGGGCGGCGGGCGCTGTGCTGCGGACTGCGCTGGTGGGGGGCGGCGGGCCCGGGGCCCGGCGCGTGCGGCTGGGAGGCGCTGTGGGGCGCCGGCGCGCGGGCGGCGGCCGGGGCCATGGCCGAGGGCGGCGGGGGCGCGCGGAAGAGGGCGCCGGCGCTGCTCGAGGCGGCCCGCGCGCGCTACGAGAGCCTGCACATCTCGGACGACGTGTTCGGCGAGTCGGGCCCGGACAGCGGCGGGAACCCGTTCTACAGTACCTCGGCAGCCTCGCGCTCTTCCTCCGCTGCCTCGTCGGACGACGAGCGCGAGCGCCCCGCCCCCCCGGGGGCCTCCGCCGGCCCGCCGCTGCTCGGCGTCTGGGACGCGCAGGAGCCGGAGGAGGACCAGGCCGGCGCGGGCTGGAGCGCCACGCTGCGGGACCGCCCGCCGCCGCGCTTCGAGGACACCAGTGGTAAGGGCGGCTGGCGGGGTGCGGCGTGAGGGCTGGGCGCTGGGAACCTCGCTGGGCGGCCCGGAGGAGAGATGAGCACAGGGGCGGAGGAGTCCCAGGGGTTTGTGGGGCTGGCTTGGCTGTGGCAGCTGTGCCTTTCAGGAAGTAGACGAGGTTTCCAAACCCGGATTTAAAGTGCGAAATTAGTCTGCGGTCGGAAGCTGCAAAGGAATGAGGGGAAGGGATAAGACGAGACCGTGTCCAGCAGGGGACCAGGGCGAGGAGGGGCCTTCCTTCAATTGCTGGGAGTGTTCTTCGCTGCAAGCCGCTCATACCTGTGGGGTCGGACTTTAGGGGCGGCTTCAAGTTAGGCTGTTTTAGTTGAGGGGACTCTGAAAGTCTGTCTTGGCTGGGTGTGTGTGTGGGGGGGGGGGTTTGCAGGGATGTCCCCAGAGCAAGTCTGACCAGGTGGTGGGTGAGGCAGGAGGCAGTTTAACCAAGGGAGAGGCCCCCACTCATGGCGCCGTTACTCAACTTCGTGTTTTTTTGTTAGTCTGAGAAACTTTCCTCCTCTGTCAGAGGAAAGTGAGACTCTGTCTCACAAATAAACAAACAAACATAGAAGAGTGAAGGGACTGGATTCAGCAGTTAAGGTGCTTGCCCTTCCATCCCGAGGTACCGTGGCCTGTATTCTACCTTGCACTGTGGTAGCAGACAAGCCCCGGATACCTGGAGAACGTGGCCATAGTGCAGACAGCAGGGCCCCACTTCTTCTTTACTGCTCTTTTCGTGGCCGTTGGCTTTGATCATACTCACTCTGCTGATGCTCTGCCACCTTTGAAAGATGGAGACCAGCTATTTCTAGCTGCCTCTGGTGCTGTTTTCCTTGTTCCACGGCCTTCTGTGGCAGGCCCTTGTTGCTGCACACCATGTTCTTCATACACGCAGCCTGTGTGGATGAAGGCCAGGGAGTGGCCTCTGTGTGCTTGCTGGGGCTTTTCCTGTGGCTGTCTCTGATTATTGTTCTACCACTCAGGAACCCATCCCATAGACAAGGAGGCCCAAGGGAGCTCTGGCTGGTGCCAGAATTTAGTTCTGGACATCATGCCGCAGCCAGCTGGGAGGCTGGCAGGTTTGTACAGACTGTGTGAGTAGGGAGTGGTTTGCAGACCTTTGGCAGGCTGCCGTGTATGTACAGAGCTACAGCTGGGCTTGCAAAGTTGGAGTTAGCTGTGTAGTGCTATGGTGGGTACATTTTACAGCATGTGCATTAGGGCTGTGGTTAAGAGTTTGGGGATTTTCAGAATTACTCACTCTATAGAGTCCTTTTATACCACCATGCATTTTCCAGGCTGTCATTAAGTTCTCCCTCCTCCGGTGGCTGTGGCTCAGTGGGTGGGTCTCCGGCCCCATGTACTGAGGGTGGCAGGTTCGAGCCTGGCCCTGGCCGAGTTCGCAACAAAGAATGGCCAGGCGTTGTGGCAGATGCCTGTAGTCCCAGCTACTCGAGTGGCTGGGGCAAGAGAATTGCCTAAGCCCAGGAGTTGGAGGTTGCTGTGAGCTGTGACGCCATAGCACTCTACCGAGGGTGACAAAGTGAGACTCTGTCTCTAAATAAATAAATGTTCTTCCTGCTCTGGACACTGTCTTCTATATTGGCTGCTTAAGAATTATATAAGTCCAGAGCCCTGGTTTGGCAGACTTTGTGCTGTGAGAATCTGTGGTCCAATTTCAGTCTTGGAACATATGAGATACAAGTCCACCTGGAAGAACATAGCAGGTCTCTATGTATCTTTTTTATTTTTTATTTTTTTTTGAGACAGAGCCTCAAGCTATCGTCCTGGGTAGAGTGCCGTGGTGTCACAACTCACAACAACCTCCGACTCCTTTCCTCAGCCTCCCAAGTAGCTGGGACTACAGGTGACCGCCACAATGTCCAGCTATTTTTTGGTTGCAGCTGTCATTATTGTTTGGCAGGCCCTGGCTGGATTCGAACCCGCCAGCTCAGGTGTATATGGCTGGTGCTGTAGCCTCTTGAGGCAACATAGGGAACTTGTGCTAGGTTAAGCCCAGTTGTGAGTAAGAACCATGAACATGCTGATGTGAGAGGGGTGAACACACTGATGTGCAGTTTACAGCAATTTTATATTTTTTGGTAACCTTTATTGTTGCAGGTTTTTTTTTTTTTTTTTTTGGCCAGGGACAGGTTTGAACCTGCCACCTCCTGTATATGGGACCTCCGGTATATGGGGCCAGTGCCCTACTTCTTGAGCCACAGGCACCGCCCTTTTTTGGTAACCTTTAAATGGGAGAAATTCTGCAGCACAGCCATTTAATCTAGGCACTGCAGCCCTTATGGTCGTGAAGAACAATATTGTGTGTCATTTGGTATTAGATTCAAATTCTGCATTTTGCTGAGTTCACACTAGTGGCTAAGGGTCACAGACAAGACTTTTACCCAAAGGCATTTGTGGTTATTTGTTTTTATACTCAGTTTTGTTTTCTGTTCTATGTGGGAGGTTGCCTTTTACTTTTAATTCTAATTTAGAATTTACTCTTGGCATATCTCTCACTGAGGGAAATTTGGGGTGAGGGGATGGAGAGATGATGTTGATGGCTTGTTAGACTTGAATTCAAATTTCCCTGAATCAATGGAACACTATTTAGGGGGGGGCTGAAAAATGGATGCAGAAGTATGGGGTTGGCCAGAGAACCCCATACTTGTTCCTACCAGTATGGGGAGAGATGAGTGTGCTCACCTGCCAGCTGTACCCCAGCCATTCTGAGGGCCCAGAGGTTCAGCTCAAGGTTTATCAGAGTACAGTATCTAAGATACTCCCACAGCCATGCCTTCCCTACTGGCAAGGAATGCAGCCTGGATCTCTCTTGCATCTTTGTTCCCCAGTTTATTAATAAATCTCACTGGGTGGGCAGGGTGGTGTGGGGAGGAAAGCATGATGGCATTTCCATCTGTAATTAGGCTTTATAATAGAAAATCTATAATCCAGATAGTTGCTGCTGCTGGAACCAAAGAAGGAAAGCATAGGATTCAAGACTTACAGAGGAAGTTTGCTGCTATGTAAACAGTGTATATGAATGTACATGGTGTGTATATATGTAAATGTGCATGATAGTAAATGTGTATATGTAACTGTGTCATGTAAACGTGTATTGCTTATGCTAATTGGGCTAAATAGAGTTTTAATTTTTTTTAATCAGAAAGAGATTGTAACTACTGTCTTTGAGCTCTCTGTGCATTGAGCTATGGTCGGAATTGCTATATATCCCCCCTTGTGGAGGGAGTGCCCACAGTAGGGTGCATCTGGTGCCTAGCTGTGAGGAGGAGGGGAGGGGAGCAGTGTTAGCCCTGTGCCAGCCCTACCTGCAGCATTTCTATGGTTAAGGCTGGGAATCCCAACCATACTTAAGGCTGTGGAGTGTTCCCAGCCCCTTCAACATATTTAGCTTCCTACATCAGCACTTACTGATGAAGAGGGGCCTCTCCCACCCCTCTGTCTACTCTCTCACCTCCCCCAGGCTCTGGCTGTCCTCTGGTGTGGTCCCCTTGGGGTGACTTAAATGCCCTGTGCTTTAAGGGCTGGCTTGACAGGCCTTAAAACTTGTATGGATGGAGGGTCAGTCCCCCAGAAACCAAAATGATTACTGGGAGTGCAGAGCCTGCAATTCTCTTAACCAGACTAGCAGCTTATCCCCCTAAAATAATCCCTCAGCCTGTCAGCCTCACCTGTCCCAGTACAGCAAGGGAGCTCACTCTTTGCAAACAGTGCATGCCAGGCTGCTTTTTGAGTCTCTGCCCTTTTGGTTTCTTATTCTAGGCAGTCTTGTGATTCGGAGGAGGCAAAGGAACTGACAGATTCACAGATGTTCAAGGACTCTGTCTGCTTGGCTCTGTCAGACCTTTGTCGTGACTGGCTGGGATCCGAGCTGTTCACTCTTAGGGATTGGACTTCATAGAAGAGGTTTGTTTTGGGTTGTTTTTTTTTTTTTTTTGCTTTTTTGCCCATGTACCATATTAGGAACCCTCTAATCCGTTTATTCAAGTGGGGAGGCATGACCTTGAGAAGCTGTGGAGGAACATATGGCATCAGAGATTAACGTTGTTGTATTTTATCTTTTGCGTTTGTTGTTGATTTGTGTGGTTTAAAGTCATTTTGACAAGTAAGAGAAAAAAATCTTTCTCTGCTAGGTGGGGTGTGAGCAGTGGTTTCTATCTTTAGCTCTGTGCCAGGTTCTGTGGCTCCAGGAAGATCTTTACATCTTGGTGAGCTAAGGAAATGCTGCGTGGTGATTAAGCTCAGGCCTGTGTCATCTTGAGGGGACCACACAGAATTCCGAGAAGGGAATTCCTGGGAGAGCTGTTTCGCTCTGTCCCCCAGAGTCTCCTGTGGAGGTGAAACTTGAGCTGCTGCTGCTACTGCTAATGGCCAGCAGTTCTCACTTGCCATTCTCCTTTTCTATATCTTCACACTTAATCTTCCGCTGACTTTTAGCAGAGTGGCTGCCATCTCCACTTTATAGGGGAAGGACAGGTGTGTATTTTGGTCTGAGTGTGGGGATGATGAGATTACCTGCTTACCTGATCACTGTCCAACTTGTTAGACTCAGTCAGGAAAGGTAATGCTTGTGTTGTTTTGTTTTGTTTTTTTAAGCTAGAACTTTGTTTTAGTCAAAAATATTTATTTTCATAGTTTAAAATTAATTGCTTTTACCTTTGTAGAGGGGAGGGTATATGGTTGTGTGAGTTTTAACACATGAATGTATTGTGTAATCAACACTGCCATCAGGGTACAGAAGAGACAAATCTAGAATTTTATCTAGCTCTTAGTTAGCTCCCCCGTCAGTAG
Organism: Nycticebus coucang; assembly: GCF_027406575.1. Classification (NCBI taxonomy): domain Eukaryota; kingdom Metazoa; phylum Chordata; class Mammalia; order Primates; family Lorisidae; genus Nycticebus; species Nycticebus coucang. The sequence goes on along the minus strand of NC_069789.1, from coordinate 33,091,532 downwards.
GAGCTTAGAGCTGTTTTCCAGAAGGTAGGGCTTTAAATACCCTGGAACAGAGTGGTTTAAGGGAAGTCTAGTTCTCAGTATTAGAGTTTGAAACTCACCTTTATTTTTAAGAAATGTGATTTATATATATATATATTTTAAGAAATATGATTTATATATATATATATTTTTTTTTTTTTTGAGACAGAGTCTCACTTTGTTGCCCTGGGTAGAGTGCCGTGGCGTCCCAGCTCACAGCAACTTCAAACTCTTAGGCTTAAGCAGTTCTCTTGCCTCAGCCTCCCAAGTAGCTGGGACTACAGGTGCCTGCCACAATGCCTGGCTTTTTTTGGGGGGCGGGGAGTTGTAGTTGTCGTCGTTTGGCAGCACCCAGCTGGGTTTGAACCCGCCAGCTCTGGTGTATGTGGCTGGCGCCCTAGCCGCTGTGCTACAGGTGCCAAGCCCATATATTTTTTCTTATTAAAAAGTATTATACATTTTAGGCAGCACCTGTGGCTTAGTGGGCAGGGCGCCAGCCCCATATACCAAGGGTGGCAGGCTCAAACCTGGCTTCTGCCAAATTGCAACAAGAAAATAGCCGGGTGCTGTGGTGGGCGCCTGTAGTCCAGGCTACTCGGGAGGCTAAGGCAGGAGAATCACCTGAGCCCTGGAGTTGGAGGTTGCTGTGAGCTGTTTGAGGCCACGGCACTCTACCGAGGGCAATAGGATGAAACTCTGTCTCTAAAAAAAAAAAAAATTATACATTTATTTTAGAAAATAAAAAGAAAAATGATAAATTTTAAAACCCCATTATCTTTCATCAACCAGACATAGCCACAGTTGACACACTGAGTGTATGCTTCATATATCTTAGGTTACATATTGTTGGGTTTCCTGATTTTTTTTTTTTTTTTAAGAGACAAAGTCTCACTTTGTTGCCCTTTGTAGAGTGCTATGGCATCACAGCTCACAGCATCACAGCAACCTCCAACTCCTGGGCTTAGGTGATTCTCTTGCCTCAGCCTCCCAAGTAGCTGGGACTACAGGCACCTGCTACAACACCCGGCTTGGGATTCTTGATTTTTAACTGTAATTGATATATTGTGAACATTTTCCATTTAAACTTTTAAAAAGTTAGTTTATTGAATTCTTAATACTCACCTGTCCCTTTCATTAGAATAAAGTTTATTGCCCCACTAACTCCCTCTTTTTTTGCTATGAAGTCAGTGCTATGATGACTATTGTTGAAGCTAGAGTTTGTGTACACATCCTTAATTTAGTCCTTAGCTTGAAATTATCAAAATACTATTGAAGTAAGGATGTGAAAAAGACTTCCAGAAATGTATCTTCTTAGACTCCTGCCAGCAGTATAACTAGAGGTTCCATTAGAATAGCAGTCCTTAACCTTTTTGGCACCAGGCACCAGGTCCATGATGGGGTTGGGGTGTTGCGTGACCAGAGACGTGAACGAACGGCAGCTTTGCTGTGGGTGTAAACTCGCTCCTTAATTATTAAATCAAGAAACAGACTACACACAATTAGATGAGATGAGATGGCATGTAGCAAAAATCTTTATTCCAGGTTTTGACTTTATACTTTTCTAGTCACGTACACACTTAATCTGTTATCTATTAGTTTCATCATTATCTTATTTTACCTATCTGAAATTAACTTGAAAGGAAATATTTTGTTATCATATCAATACAATCAACTTTGTAGTAAACCTCTTCTTCTAAACATTGACTAATTCCTGAACAGGTATCTAAAGAAAGATCACAAAGAAGAAAGTAGCCACAGGGGAACAGAGTTAATAGAAGAATATCTTCAAGCATTCACTCAGTTTACTCAGTATGAAGTAATGACTGTGACCTTCCTTCAGGGCAGAGCACCTATAGACCTCTGACAATATGTTGTTTTTTTTGTTTTTTTTTTTAAATTAAATCGTAACTGTATACATTGATATGATCATGGGGCATCATACACTTGCTTCATAGACCATTTGACACATTTTTATCACAGTGGTTAACATAGCCTTTCCGGCGTTATCTCAGTTACTGTGCCAAAACCTTTACATTCTACATTTACCAAGTTTCGCAAATACCCCTGTAAGATGCACCACAGGTGTGATCCCACCGATCCCCCTCCCTCTACCCACCCCCCCCTTTCCTACTTCCCCCTATTGTTAAGTTGTAACTGGGTTATAGCTTTCATGTGAGAGCCCCAAATTAGTTTTATAGTAGGGCTGAGTACATTGGGTACTTTTTCTTTCATTCTTGAGATACTTTACTAAGAAGAATATGTTCCAGCTCCATCCATGTAAACATGAAAGAGGTAAAGTCTCCATCTTTCTTTAAGGCTGCATGTTTGCTGGGTGGCTCCTCCAGACTCCACGCTGCACTGGGGTGAGCCGTGTCAGAGGAGTCACCAGGCTCCTGTGATCCAGTTCCCAGAGACCTCTTGAACTCTCCCACCCGAGACAGATGCCGATTGAGACAGTTGATTTGGACCTTTTGAACTGGGCTAATAGACTGAGGACTTTTCAGGCGGTGCCCTGGGTGTGCGGTTGTAGGAAGGTTTGATTCTCCTTTTCCAACTGGGGCCAGAGGTGGGCGGGCGGGGTGACTTAATTGCTGATTTTTCCACACAGCTGAGACTTCAAGCCAGAGTAGAAGTTGCAATAGGATCGAACAGAAACCAGCTGAAAACAAGACAGAACCACTTTGCTCCACCACACCAGACAGGGCCCCAGTTTCTCAGGCCACAACACTGTACGGCCCCTCGATAAAGCCCCAGGGGAAAAACCAAAGGGAGTAAAATAACCATGGGGCGGAATCAGCGGAAAAACTCTGGTAACATGAATAACCAGAATAGATCAACCCCCCCAAGAAAAGATACGGCAGATGTGATTGAAGATCCCATTCATAAACAACTGGCTGAGATGTCAGAAATCGAATTCAGAATTTGGATTGCAGACAAGATTAATAAAATGGAATTAGGAATTCGAGGAGAAATTCTAAAGTTGTCTCAAGAATTTAACGAATTTAAAGACAAAACCACCAAAGACTTAGACACACTGAAGCAAGAATTTACAGCCCTCAAAGATATGAAAAATACAGTAGAATCCCTCAGCAACAGAATGGAGCAAGCAGAAGAAAGGATTTCTGACATTGAAGATAAAGTCTTAGAACGCTCCCAATCTCTCAAAGAGGAAGAGAAATGGAGAGCAAAAACAGATCACTCACTCAGAGAGCTCTCAGATAATTCGAAAAAAAGCAATATGTTGTTAACATAAGTCAACCCTCTGGCCCACATCTCTGAGGAAGGGCAGCATGCCCTTTGATCTCAGGCTTCACTGGTTCAGAGAAAGGCCTAAGGAATTTACAACTCCAAAAAAGCCTAACTCTGCGTGTAACCCAGGGGGGTCAAAGTCCCTTAAGCCTCTGGAAGAAAAGCAAGTAATTTTAAACTCACACTGAATTCACTTTGTGTGCTTGATGTAGGATATGTTTATTTCTAAATATTATCCTACGTTGGGGGATATATTTTTAGGATGATTCAGTTACATTATATTTATCTCAGATCATCAAGCATAAGAGTCTTATAAGGAACACACAACCTAGACTCTTGCACATGCAGTTTATGGTTGGGTTCAAGTTCCTATGAGAATGTAATGCAGCCACTGATCTGACAGGAGGTAGAGTCCAGGTTGTGATGTTAGCGATGGACAGTGGCTGTAACTACAGATGAGGCTTCCTTCCCTCACCAGCTTCTCACCTCTTGTTGTGTGGCCTGGTTCTTAACAGGCCCCAGACCAGTACTGGTCCATGGCCCTGGGGTTGGGGACCATATCATTGGAACATATTCTTGCTTACAAGGCAGCAAACCAAAGTGTGGTTCCCACCAGTAGGGTGGCTTTTAGAAGAGTATTTCATTTAGCCACTGGTGCATAGCACAACTAATTCTTACAGGGGTTTATCTGTGTCACCACCACCCAGATTGCAGTAAAGAAACTTCCCAGAATCCTGGAGGTCCTGCCCCTGTCCCCTCCCAGTCATTACCTCCCCAGAGGTAGCCATTATTCTGAGTTTCATCACCATAGGTTAATTTGACCCATCATACTGTTTTATCTGTAAGATTCATCCGTATTATTGCACGTAGCAGTCAGTGTCTTTATATTGCTGTATAGTATTCCATTGTACAAATACACTGTGGGTTCAGTGGGCTTTGGGGTTGTTCCTAGTTTGGGGCTTCTGTGAGTGAAGCTGCAGTAAACATTCTTGTGTGTGCACAAGCATATACGTCATTTCTTCCAGGCGGTGTGCCTAGGAGTGGGATTGCTGGGTCATAGTTTAGGTGTGTCTTTCACTCTTGGCATGTTGATATTTGGGTAATAATGCTTTGTTCTGGGGACCTCTCCTGTGCATTATAGGGTGTTCAACAGCATTCAAGCCCTAGACCCACCACAGACCACTAGCACCCTGCTTCCCCAGTTGTGGCAACTAGTGTGCCTCCAGACATTGCCAAATGTTCCCTGGGGGGCAGGCAGGATCACCAGTATCACCAGTTGTTAAGCACCACTGCTTGAGAAGTGCTGCCAAACAGTTTTCCAATTTACATTCCCACCAGTGGTATAGGATTCAGCCAGCACATTGAACCCTGCTGGGATAAAAGAAGTAAGACATGCCCCTTGGTGTCCAGCAGGATAGACAGCGGAGAACAGGAGGGAAGAGTCTTGCAAATTCTGTGATCAGGGTAAACACAGACTTGTACAAGATTCCAGAGGTGTGGCACCTCCTCCAGCTGGGCTAGGAGAGAGGCAGCGTTTCAGGCCCCTAGGCTGCATTTTGAAGAATAAATGAAAATTAGGTGAAGAGAAAGATAAAGTGTCTCAAACAAGAGAGCACTTTGGGCAAAGGCATAGGAGGGTAGGATGGGGAAGAGTGAGCCATTTTTGCTCATAGGCAGCCCATCCACTAAAGTGAGCTACCTTTCTTAGGCCTTAGTGAAAAGATCTTGAAATTTGACACTTCTAATTACCTTTGCAGGTAAGTGTAGCTGGGAACTAAACTCCAGGTTCACCTGGATATGGATTTACCCAGCAAATGCTCCATCCCACTGGGAGGGATATTGGGCAGGTTTGGTGAGAAATGAATATTTGGGTGGAATCCCTGGGAAAGTACTGGGGTCAGTCCTTTAAGGAGGAAAGAGAAAATGAAGACAAAGAAATGTGGTAAAATCTCTTCCTTCACTAGTAAGAAGAAGTACAGTTTTTTGTTGTTGTTTTTTTTTTGAGACAGAGTCTCACAGCAACCTCCAGCTCCTGGGCTTAAGCTCTTTCCTCAGCCTCCCTAGTAGCTGGGACTACAGGCGCCCGCGACAGCACCCAGCTATTTTTTGGTTGTAGTTGTCATTGTTGTTTGGCAGGCCCTGGCTGGATTTGAACCTGCCAGCTCCGATGTATGTGGCTGGTGCCCTAGCTGCTAAGCTACAGGCGCCGAGCTGCAAGCTAGTTTTATAAATTCTTAAGGCCTAGGTTACCATGAGAAGGATGTTGCAGGAGTGTTCTTGGGCTTCTATGAGAAGCCTTTCTTTCTTTCAAACTTTACTTTTCCTGGGTATCCTCCCTCATTCTTTCTTACAAGGGGATGTCATGCTGGGAGGATGTTAGAATACCTCAAATACCTTCTACAATCTGTGGAAAGGTTGAGTTTGCCTAGCTGCTAATTCTTTCTCCTTATTCGTGAATTACAGGAAGAATTATTACAAAAGAATGAACTACTGGCCAGATTTGGGTGTACATTGAAGAAATCACTTTGTTAAGACGTTTAGAATCACACGTCTTCCTACTTCTGATAGCACTGTCATTGCCCATTGCCGCTGGCTTTAACCAGCATGTCATCCCCTGCCCCGTGGCCAGGCTGCTGGAGTCTTCTTCCTCTTTAACCAGCATGTCATCCCCTGCCCCGTGGCCAGGCTGCTGGAGTCTTCTTCCTCTTTAACCAGCATGTCATCCCTTGCCCTGTGGCCAGGCTGCTGGAGCCTTCTTCCTCTTTAACCAGCATGTCATCCCCTGCCCTGTGGCCAGGCTGCTGGAGCCTTCTTCCTCTTTAACCAGCATGTCATCCCCTGCCCCGTGGCCAGGCTGCTGGAGTCTTCTTCCTCTTTAACCAGCATGTCATCCCTTGCCCTGTGGCCAGGCTGCTAGAGCCTTCTTCCTCTTTAACCAGCATGTCATCCCCTGCCCTGTGGCCAGGCTGCTGGAGCCTTCTTCCTCTTTAACCAGCATGTCATTCCCCTGCCCCGTGGCCAGGCTGCTGGAGTCTTCTTCCTCTTTAACCAGCATGTCATCCCCTGCCTCGTGGCCAGGCTGCTGGAGCCTTCTTCCTCTTTAACCAGCATGTCATCCCTTGCCCTGTGGCCAGGCTGCTGGAGCCTTCTTCCTCTTTAACCAGCATGTCATCCCCTGCCCCGTGGCCAGGCTGCTGGAGCCTTCTTCCTCTTTAACCAGCATGTCATCCCCTGCCCTGTGGCCAGGCTGCTGGAGCCTTCTTCCCCTTGGATTCTAAGCTACTACTCTAGTTCATCACCCCCGCGTTCCTCTGTCCCCAGGCTGTATTAGAAAAGTGATGTTTTACAAACGTGAATTTGTCCACTCCTTTTTCTGCCTAAAACCCTCCGATGGCTTCCCATCCACGCCAAAGGGACACCCAAGTTCCTCATTGTGGCCTCAGGTGGAGAGGTCCACCCTGGCCTTTCTCTCCAGTGTTGCCCTGCAGCACTTGTTTTACCAGAGTCTTCAGCCACATTTTCTTTTGTCCGTGTCAAAGCCTTTGAGCCTGCCACATTCTCACCCAGAATGTTCTTCCTGCTGATAACTAAAGTGGCAGCCCTTGCTTGTTGGTCTGGTCTGGGTGTCAGTGTCACTGTCTACAAATCTAAAATCACCACCTTCCCTCTGTTCTCTCCTGGCACCACCTGCCACTCATCATAAACTAATTGATTTACCACGTAAGGAGAGACCTGGTATTTCACAAGCATGGTTAGAGTATGGTAAGATTTCAACTTTTGCTGAATGATTGAACACAAGAATAGATGGCTGCAGAATGGGCCTGGGAATTGGCACTAATAAAAAGCGTTTATCCCTGGAGTCAGGATCTCTAACATCCAAAATAGTGGAAGGGTGGATGGGCAGTTTCACAAGAAAATGAATTCATGATGCTGGAGGCACCAATGTGTTGCATGGGGATTTCTGTCCTGCAGAGAAGACGAACTTGCTGGCCTCCGAGGAGCTATCCAATCCTTGGGTTTCTTCAGCATGCTTACTAATGGCTAGGGACCCCAAGACAGGACTGTGTCAGGAATTTGCAGGGAAGCCAGCTGCGTGTACTCTTTTATTTGTTATAACTAATACTTGTGTATCACTAGCTCCTAGATCCTGTTCTAAACATTTTCTAACCTATATAATCCTCGTAATCATACTATGAGCTGAGGATTATCATTACCCACATTTTTAAAATGAGGAAACTGAGTCACAGAGGGATCTAGTGTCATGGGGTAGACTGGTCCCTTGACTGGGCACTGGGAAAGATCAATGGGTAGAGCAGTGAGTGTGACACGGGGTTCACGCTGGTTGGATCAGCTAATTGATAGTGAATCCCTCACAAAGAGCTCTGAAGCAGAGGTGAACTTTGTTCTCAAACCTGTCTTCCCCAGGTACCTCCCGTCCCAGGCCATGTCTGCACCTCTTCCCAGCCCCTGCTGCAGTGTGATGAGGCTGCTGCCTGGCGGTGGGCGGTGGAGAGTGAGCAGAAGCATGGAAGAGAGACCCCACAAGCTGATGGCTGACACCTCTGTGAGAAGTGGTCACTGCACTCAACCCCTGCCTGGTCCCATCCTTTGCAAGGTAGTGGACAGGAAACCAGCAGATAAATACAGTTTTGACATTTCAAAGCCTCTAGCAAGAGCCCAGTGGGTCAAGCTTGTAATCCTAGCATTTGGGAGGATGTGGTGGGAACATTGCTTGAGGCTAGAAGTTTGAGACTAGCCCTGGCAACATAGCAAGACCCTGTTTTTACAAAAAATAAAAATATTTAGCAAGATATGGTGATGCACACCTATAGTCCCAACAGCTACTCAGGAGGCTGAGGCAGGAGGTCACTGGAGCCCAGAAGTTTGAGGTTGCAGTGAGTTATGATCACACCACTGCACTCTAACCTTGGTGATAGAGTGAGATCCCATCTCTTTTTTCTGAGACAGAATCTCACTTGCCCTTGGTAGAGTGCCATTGAATGATAGCTCACATCAACCTCAAACTCCTGGGCTTAAGTGATTCTCTTGCCTGAGTCTCCCAAGTAGCTGGGACTCTAGGCACCCATCACAATGCCTGGCTATTTTTAGAGAAGGAGGTCTTAGCTCAGGCTCAGGCTGATCTTGAACCTGTGAGCTCAGGCAGTCCACCCACCTCGGCCTTCCAAGTGCTGGGATTATAGGCACCATCTCTTAAAAGAAAAAACCTCTATCAAGCTTCCATGGCAAAAGCAACTGAAATCACCTTAGAAGTAACTGCAGTGGGAAGAGAGTTTTTTTTCCCTCAAGTGTGGGAAATAGGGTTACAATGAGAAAGGATCAGAATAGAGGAATATTTTCTGGGAGGAAAGGATGTCAACAAGTAGACTCATACAGAGGGTGGTCCCTAAGGGTCTTGGTTACTTGAGTACTTTATACCTCTGGGGAAGACATCCTCTACCAGGGCCATCTTAAATAAGTGTGCCTGGCATTGCACTGCTGAGTCTGTGGGGTGGCTCCCATAAAGATCTGAGGCTCTGTGAGCAGACTTTCACTTAGAATCACATGAAAAGCAGTCCACACCTTCTTCCTCATCTACCTGACTTGGCACTTGCTTTACCCAGGTCTCAGCACTGCAGGGAAACAAAAACATCCTATTTGGTTCTTCAGAATTTCCTGCTTTTTTGGCTATGCTTTCTTGGACTAGCCTGGCCTAACATCTTGGGGAATATGCATGTTCTGGAACAGAACCCAGTTGGAAATCAGAGATACTAGCTACTTTTCTTCGGAATTGAAAGAGGCAACTTTTAGGTAACTAATAGCAAGGGTGAATTCACACCTTGTATTGTAAATCTATAGATTCATTCTCTGAAGCATACCAGGTAAGAAATTCAAAGATTTCAGATACAATTTTGCTAAATTCAGGAAGAGAGCAAATTATACCTTGGGAATTGGAGTAATTGAAAGAGCATAGCCTGTATTTCTGAAGACTGCTCAATATGCTTTGCTGGGAAGGAGTGATGATTCTGCCTCTCAGAAAGGCATTGTGATGTGTGCAGAGCCATGGCGACAGATATCTCTGGGTACACTCCTGGGTGCCAGTCCTGGCTGTGCCCCTAGCTTGAGGCAACACCCAGCACCAGACGGGATCATATAGGGCCCCACACAGGAGGCACTTGGCTGACCACTGTCCCCTCCAAGCTGTGAAGGGCTGATGTCCTTGCTACCAAAGGACAGACGTAAAGTCGTGTGCACCCTGGGGCATGCCGACATTTCTTCATCCTGTGAGTTTATGAGTAGCAAAGTTATAAAAAATTTTTTTGAGGGAAGCGGTTTATTTGGGAGGTGCAGGATACACTGGTAGGGAGTGGGAAATGAGTCAGGGAAGGGAGGAACCAATAAACGGTGTCACTGAGCTGGCTGCATCAGGGGGTGACTGAAGCCCACTGGGGAGCACTGCAAAGGTAGAAATTTTAAAACGAAATTGCTTGGGAAACTTATGCAAAACAGCCCTGAAAAGAAAAGTTTTTGAGTGTGGACTTAATGCCTTCTGAGTACATTCCTACACCCAGCGGGTGTTTATGGTATGCCTGTGATGCGCCAAGCACTGTGTTCGGAATGGAGCCTGAGAAATTAAGAAGACACCCCAGCCCTTAAGCATAAATCCTGGTCGTGAAGACAGGCAGCTGGTCTACAGACACTTGCCCTAGGTCTTAAGGGAACACTTGGGAAGATCCAGCATGAAAATGTCTTTAGAGCCACAGCAAGCGTGACAGGTGCAGATGGTACCAAGGGAAATCAAAGATGGTTTGCTCCAAACCCTGCTCCTTCTGGGTCCAGAGTATCTCCCTTGTACTGTGCTGTCTGTATCTTCTTCCAACACTGGCCTTTAGTAATGCCCCTCTGTCTTGCACTGCCTTTTACCTCGCAGCCAGTTTATCTGCTATAGATTTTGCCATTCCTGCCTTTCCCTCTTTGCATTTGCCTGAGATCTCCTTGCCTGGTGTATTATTTTAACCCTGTCTGTCATTTTAGACATCTCGAACAGAATGTAGATGGACATAATTTTTAACATAAACTGATAGGCTCTTTAATTTAGTTGGACAAATCAATCTATCCACATGTAAAGTCATGACAAACAGACTTGATTTTTATTTCCTCCATGGAATTTTATTAATTTAGCCTTTTTTTCCTCTTTTCCCCATTCCCTTCCTACTCCCCCGCCCCCCGAGACAGGGCCTTGCTTTTTCTCCCAAACAGGAGTGCAGTGGTGTGATCATAGCTCATGGCAGCTTTGAACTCCTGGGCTCAAGCAATCCTCCTCCCTCAGCCTTCTGAGTAGCTGGAACTACAGGCACGTGTCACTATGTCTGGCTATTTTATTTTTATTTTGAGGGGAAGATTTTGGGAAGTCTCATTTACCTGTTGTTTTTCTTTGGTTGCTTGTCTTTGGTGTCATACCTAAAAAACCATTGACAAGTTCAAAGTCATTAAAGTTTATCCCTGTTTTCTTCTAAAAGCTTTATTGTTAGAGCGCTTACATTTACGATTTTCTTCTAAAAGCTTTATTGTTAGAGCACTTACATTTATGACTTTGATGTATTATTAAGAATATTTTGTATATGGTGAGAGGCAAAGTTGTAGTGTTATCCTTTTGCACATTAGTATTTATTTTTATTTATTTATTTTTTGGAGATGGAGTCTTACTGTGTCGCCCTCAGTAGAGAGCTGTGGCTCACAGCAACCTCCAACTCTTAGGCTTAAGCGATTTTCTTGCCTCGTCCTCCCAAGTAGCTGGGACTACACACGCCTGCCACAACGCTTGGCTATTTTTTGTTATAGTTGTCATTGTTGTTTAGCAGGCCCGGGCCAGGTTTGAATCTGCCAGCCTCGGTGTATGTGGCTGGAGCTGTAACCACTGTGCTATGGGCTCCAAGCCTGCACGTTGGTATTTAGTTGCTTCAGCATCAGGTATTGAAAAGGATAGTTTTGATGCTCTTGTCAAAACTGAATTCACTGTAATTTCTTTCTTTTCTTTTCTTTTCTTTTTTTTTTCTTCTGAGACAGAGTCTCATGATGTTGCCCTGGGTAGAGTGCTGTGGTGTCACAGCTCACAGAAACCTCAAACTCTTGGGCTTAAGCAATTCTCTTGCCTCGGCCTCCCAAGTAGCTGGGACTACAGGTGCCCGCCACATGCCCAGCCATTTTTGTTGTTGAAGTTGTCATTGTTGTTTATCTGGCCCAGGCCAGATAAACTCGCCAGCCTTGGTGTATATGGCTGATGCCGTAAACACTGTGCTACGGGGGCTGAGCCTGTAATTTATTTTCCATGTTAATATTACTCTCCTTTTCTCCTCCCCACCTGATAATTAATGTAGTCATTTGAAAGCAGCATGCTGTTTCCTCAACTAAGACTGTTTTCCTTAGAACAATACCTTCTATATTAAGAATCCTTATTTAACTTTTTATCATAGAGATTTACTACTGTCCTTTTATGTCTCTCTCTCACACACACACACACATACACACTCACAACATGAACCAGGTATCCACTTTGCCCACACAGCTACTCAAGTCCAGACTGAGAGCAATTGTAGAATGAACTTCCAGGATACAAGAATACTATCTGAAGTTTTGTTTAAAAATTAAAACTTTTAGGGTCAGAAGTCCAAAAGTTGACCATGTACAGGAATAATACTTTCTCATTCGGTCAGTGGCTTGATTGTACCTGCAGACGCTGTCCTACTGCTTGATTGTGAACAGGAGAAGATACTCCTTTCAGGATAAGCACAGGGCAAGGCGTTTCGGGTCACATCTGCTAACACAGGGTCTTTCCGCTTGTCTAATATAGCAGCTCTTGAAGGCAAAGCCTTACCTTCTTTTTGTCTCCTGGTCACTTCATAAGCTGATGCAGTTTTATGGATACAAACTGAGAACTAAACCTCAACCCACCACTTAAACGTGTTCTTTGAATACTTTGAGGAGTAAATGTCAGCTGTTGCCTTTGCTTATGATTTTACCTCTAACATTTCTGCATACGATTGCTACTTCCTACAGTCACTTTAGAAAAACCAGAAATGTGGCAGTGGAACACTATGTTTTCCTTTCCAGATAGCAAAATCATTTCAGAATTTCTGTCTGCATCTCAGATGCTGGTATGTGAAGGTCGGTTTTGGTGTCTTCCCTGAGGAGACAGTAAACGCCACCTAAGGAACACACTTGTGCTCTCCTACACATCCACTGGTTACCTAGAAGTCCCTGGGCCCGGGGACCCGAGAGACTGCCATGGGTTGAATTCCTCATCAGTCCTGCAGGGTGTCAAGCCTCCACCGCCTAGATGTGTTTGCACAAATGTCTGCTGTACAAGATACAGAAGGAGCACCAAGTATACATTTTAAAATAAATTAACATTCTTTTTCAGTGACACATTTTCTAGGAGTAACTTAATAACCAGTATTAATAGTTTGAGCAAATCTTGCCAGTTCTTCATCTCCCAGCTACTGAAAATAGTGGTTTATCCATGGTAATCACTTTAATATTCATTTTGGTTGTAGTGTTAGGCTCCATAGACTTAAAACCATAAGAAATTGTTTTCTGGGGCGGCACCTGTGGCTCAGTTGGTAAGGTGCCGGCCCCATATACTGAGGGTGGCGGGTTCAAACCCGGCCCCGGCAGAACTACAACAAAAAAATAGCCGGGTGTTGTGGCAGGCGCCTGTAGTCCCAGCTACTTGGGAGGCTGAGGCAAGAGAATCGCTTAAGCCCAGGAGTTGGAGGTTGCTGTGAGCTATGCGATGCCATGGCACTCTACCTAGGGCCATAAAGTGAAACTCTGTCTCTACAAAAAAAAAGAAAAAAGAAATTGTTTTCTTTTCTCTCTCTCTCTCTCTCTCTTTTTTTTTTTTTGTAGAGACAGAGTCTCACTTTACTGCCCTCGGTAGAGTGCTGTGGCGTCACACGGCTCATAGCAACCTCCAGCTCTTGGGCTTACGTGATTCTCTTGCCTCAGCCTCCCAAGTAGCTGGGACTACAGGCGCCCGCCACAATGCCCGGCTATTTTTGTTGTTGTTGCAGTTTGGCCGGGGCTGGTTTGAACCCGCCACCCTTGTCATATGGGGCCGGCGCCCTACTCACTGAGCCACAGGTGCTGCCCCCTTCTCTTTTTTTTTTTTTTTTTTTTTTGAGACAGAGTCTCAAGCTTTTGCCCTGGGTAGAGTGCTGTGGCATCACGGCTCACAGCAACCTCAAACTCCTGGGCTTAAGCGATTCTCTTGCCTCAGCCTCCCAAGTAGCTGGGACCACAGGCGCCCGCCTCAACACCTGGCTATTTTTGATTGTAGTTGTCATTGTTGTTTGGCGGGCCTAGGCTGGACTTGAACCCACCAGCTCCAGTGTGTGTGGCTGGCACCAAGAAATTGTTTTCTTAAAGCATTTTTTTTTTCTTTTATTTGTTTGTTTATTTTTTATTTCCTTGTTGGTTTTTTTTTTTTTTTTTTTGAGAGAGAGACTTATACTATACCCTGAGCAGAGTGCAGTGGTATCATAGCTCACTGTAACTTCAGACTTGGGCTGTGGGTATCCTGCTGCCTCAGCCTCCAGAAGTCACTGGGATTACAGTTGTGCACTATAGTGCCCAGCTGGGATTACAGTTGTTCACCGTAGTGCCCAGCTGGTTTTTCATTTTTTTAATGAGTCAGGGTCTCACTCTGGCTCAGACAAGTCTCAAACTCCTGAGCTCAAGCAATTCTCCTGTCTCAACCTCCAACAGTGCTGGGATTACAGGTATGAGCCACTGCAACTGGTTTTAAAGCATTCTTATAAAGTCTGTTATTTTAAAGTTTGATTTATGAAAACAAAAGGTTTCTGTAACACTTTCTTTTCTTAGTGTTCTATGTATTCTTTTTTAGGTCTAGGTTGAAAGTGATTTATCATGGATGTTGTTATACATGATTGTGAAATAATTATTCCTGAATTTTTAAGGTGACACTGTTCACTGTTGACTTTTTTGCTTTTAATTCATTGTCCCTAGGTGGAGAATTCCCAAATAGGATATTTTTTTGAAATAGTTATAGCTTGAATAAAATTAAATGACTATATAATTATGTTCATTTCTTAAGGGCTATTTAGTTTAATATTACAAATACTAAGACAGGAAATAATTCTACAAAGATTATAATTATGATATAAACTGAGCTCTAGTGTTATGCCCTATGCCATTACTTAAATTTTGTAACTGGTGCATCTTACAAGGTTATATGCGTAACTTAGTAAATGTGGAATGTAAATGTCTTAGCACAATAATTAAGAACATGCCAGGAAGGCTATGTTAACCATTGTGATAAAAATGTGTCAAATGGTCTATGAAACTAGTGTGTGATGCCCCATGATCATATCAATGTACACAGCTATGATTTAATAAAAAAAAAAATTGTAACTGTAAGTTCTAAAAGGATAAATATTCTTTTTAAAGTTATCTGGACAACTAACTCATAGTATTTGCAATATTTATATTAATTGCCATCCTGTTTTTCAGTTTATGCATTTAAAAGCTCTTAATATCTTAATACTTTTTGTTTTTAAAATAAGCAGCTAAAATAATCTTGAATTATTGTAACATTTTACGTTTGAAATAACAACTAAACATTTATACTTTAACCTACAGAATTTGAACCTATAAAGCACATAAGTATATTTCAGTCTGAGTTATATCTAGAATCCATAATTATACGTGAAAGTGAATACTCAGATATTAGTTTTAAAAACTGAA
Organism: Nycticebus coucang; assembly: GCF_027406575.1. Classification (NCBI taxonomy): domain Eukaryota; kingdom Metazoa; phylum Chordata; class Mammalia; order Primates; family Lorisidae; genus Nycticebus; species Nycticebus coucang. The sequence continues at coordinate 33,076,502 of NC_069789.1, read as the reverse complement.
TTGCATGTCATGTGCTTATCATTGATATAAACAGATGAGGCCTGGTGGGAATCTATGGGATTAAATGACATTGATAAGGGTGTCAGAAATGATGCTGAAGCAGGCGCCAGCCATTCATTCTTGAGAAGGCCCAAGACCATTTGGCTCATTGGTCTTCAGTTTTCTTTCCTCCCTTCTCACCATGGAGTCTTGGTTTGGTCCATTTGTTGTTAGAGACCTTCCCTTATTGTCCTCTGCTAAGGTGTCTGTTGGTATATTCACTTGGCCCTTAAACAATGCAGGGGTTAAGGGTGCTGACCACCCCCCACAGTTGAAAATCTGCATATAACTTTTAACTTGGCCAAAAACCTAATTGATAATAGCCTGCTTTTGACCAGAAGCCTTATCAAAAACATACAGTCTAAAATTTACACATATTTTATATGGTGTATATCTATATACTGTGTTCTTAAAGTAAGGTAGGGAAAAGAAAATGTTATTAAGAAAATCATAAGAAAGAGAAAACACTTAATGTTCATTAAGTGGCAGTGGATCATCATAAAGGGTGTGTTCATGTGAGCAGGCGGAGGAGGAAGAGGAGGAGGCTGAAGGGTGGGTCTTGCTGTCTCGGGTGGCAGAGGCAGAAGGAAATCCACGGATAAGTGGACCATGCAGTTCAAACCCATGTTGATCAAGGGTCTGCTGCACTCAGTTTTTCCTTCAAGTATCTTTCAGCTTGATGGCTGAGTGCTATCTTATCTGGGGAGGCCAGGCTGGGGTTCCACAGTCCCCCGTGCAGCACTTCTCTGACTGTGTCGGCAGTAGTCTGTATCCATTCCTTTGCCTTCATTCTGCCTGAAAGATGGTCTTTCCCCCTTTAATTTTAGATTGGGAACCTTGCTAGTGTCTTGCCTCTGTGTGTCTTTTCTTGTGACATGTGTGCATCACTGCCCTTTGTCACCTGTCCCTTCTCTTCCCAGGTCTCAGGATGCAGCCTCGGGGCCTCATAGTGCATCCTGTCTACTTCCCACTTCCTCACGCACCTACCCTTCTGTTTTGTTATTTTCTTAGTCGTCATCTTCTGCATTGTTAATTCATGCATCCCACATAACCACCTTCACCTTCTCTTTGTCTGAAGAGTTGTTTAGTTGAGGACCATGTTTTTTAGTTACAGGAAAGCTATTTTTTTTTTTTCTCCTGTGTGTTACGATAGAGTCCCTTTGAGCACTGTCATTATTTTAATTAAAATTCAAGCCTTCATCTGTATTCTCCAGTAGCTCTTTCTGGGCGTGTGCTCTGTTGCTTCTGAGCCATCCTGTCTGTTACAGAGACCCATAGAACGGGGTTATCACTCTTTGTAGGCTCCCTGGGTCCAGGTTTGTGGAGTACTGATGGGACTGGCAGGCCTGCCGAGCTGGTGTCCAGACGGCAGCTGTGTCCAAGGCCGACCATGGCTGAGCCCACCTGGTGCCCTCTGATTGCTGGCTCAGGGGCGGGTTGCTCTGCCTCCTGTCCAGCCACTGCTTCACATTGGTGCTTAGGACTCTAGACCGAGCACTCAGACCAGGGATGGCCTTCTTCCAGGGTCCACAGGTCCCTCCTCAAGCTTGGCTGAGATGTTCTAAGATGTTCATTCAGGGCACTGGGGCTGCCTCCCTGCACAGCACATGCACCCCGCCACCCCTTGTCCTCAGCACTGGAGAGGCAGAATGCCATGGTCACTCCCTTCCTTCAGAGACATGTGAAAGACTGGAACTCAAGGAAAAAATAATTATTGAGCAGCACTTTACTGATTTTGTTTCATACTTCATGTACAAATGAAACAGACTTTGGGAGATTCGTGGTAAACTCAGGAATTGAATGCCTTGCGCTGGATGTACACTCAGAGTGAGCTGGCCTGCCCGGAGCACTGATGCGGCTGGGCGTGGTTCATAGGACTCCGACTTCCTTGTAGTTAGGTACCTGTGAGGGGCTGTGAGGAATTCTCATGTTTACTTAGACAGTAACTTACCCTGAGCCTTAGTTTTCTAATCTGTAAAATGGAGGAATAATATTAAATAAATAAATCCTTCATACCCTTGTTGGGATGGATTGCATAACGTAACGTCTGTAAAGCATCTCTCATGTCTGACATGTAGCAGATCCTCTGTAAATGTGGTCCCATTCCTTCCCCTCTATCTGTCCCCAGGTAAAGAGGAGCAGTGTTAGGCTGGGTGGACTGTCAGCCTCGCCCAGTCAGTGGGCTCCTCAGGCTCACTCCCTTTTGGGGTGACTACTGATGTTAGAATCAGTTCACCTGGACTCTGTCTGGACTCTGTAGCTTACAAGATGCATGTCTTTAGAGCATGCTTGGTAATGTTTGGTATCTTTTTTGTTTGTTTGTTTTGAGACAGAGTCTCACTATGTTGCCCTCAGTAAAGTTCCATGGCGTTGCAGCTCACAGCAACCTCCAACTTTTGGGTTTAAGTGATTCTGTTGCCTCAACCTCTCAAGTAGCTGGGACTACAGACGCCCACCACAACGCCTGGCTATTTCTTGTCGTTGTTGTTGTTGTCATTGTTATTTGGCAGCCCCCAGGCTGGGTTCAAACCCACCACCACCGGTGCATAACTGACTCGGTGACGGGGTCACCAGACCCACAGCAAGGCCCTAGAAGAGTGGTGAGGCCGAGGTGAGGCATTCCTTCTGTTGATGGACCCCTCCTGCGAGGATCGGCTCCCCAGAGTGTCCCCATGGGAAGCAGGTCCCCTGAGGAGATGCCAGGTGGGCCTCAGAGCAGGGAGGGCAGGTCTCAAGGTTTTGGGTGGCCAGACAGAATACAGGTCACCAGTAAAATCTGAATGTCAGATAAATAATAATCTTTCAATGTAAGCTTTTTCCAAATACCATGGGCCATACTTACATGCAGAAAAATTATTTGTTGTTTCTTTGAAGGTCCAATCTAATTAGGCTTCCTGCATTTTAATTTGCTAGATCTAACTTAGTGTCATGGTGTGTTCTTGTTCATTGATGAGCTGCACCTGATACTTAGCCTGCCACCTAAGTCACCTGTCAGGGTTGCCAAGAAACAGGACTTTGAAAGAGCAATTGAATATGTTGGAGAAGAGTTCTGCCAGCCTCCTGGTCTGTCCCTGTTGTCTGAGCTGTGAGTCACAGCCTGACCTCGAGTGCTCACTGAGGCTCTGTGCATCCTGCCCTTCCACTTCTGTTCCCGAAGCCTGCTGTAGGGACCTTGTGCCAGCACATGGCTAGGTGTGGATGTGGCAGTGCAGGCCCCAGGGAGCTGGTGCTAAGGACTTAAGAATGGTGCACCAAGGTGCAGGGGCTTTAGCCCCTTGTAACTAGTCCTATGGACTGTGGGAGTGGGTCAGTGCCAGGAGCCTGGAGGCTTTGCTCTACTCAGCAAAGGCTAAAGTCTGTTCTACTGGGGAGATGGCTCTGCCTAACACCTATGTTTCTAGTTTTGTCTTAAGCATCTACTCTGCCAGATATCACCTCCTACCTGTTATGGGTGAATTGTCTGCCCTCCTAATTCAGATGTTGAAGTTCTAACTCCTAGTACCTCACAATATGGCCTTACTTGGTGATAGTGTCTTTAACAAGGTCATTAAGGAAAATGAAGTCATATATTCCCCAGAAACTGCTTTGGGACCCTGAAACTGTCCCAGCTGGTGAAGAGTGGGTGGAGTACACTGCTGAGAACGCTGCATCTTACACCCCAGAGTCCGGCCTCCTGCCGTGCTTTCTGCTCTGGCTTTCCAAGTCTCGCCTTGTGGGATGGCACATTAGTTTGCTAAGCTACTGTAACAAAGCACCTCAGACCGGGCGGCTCACACCACAGAACTTCATCATCTTACAGTTCTGTACGCAGAACGTGTGTGGTGTAAGTGTGGGTTTTCCATAAGGCCCTTCCTTGTTTTGCGGACGGCCGTCTCTCCCCTGTGTGTGTCTGTGTCCTAATCTCCTCTTCTGAGGACACCAGTTGGATTGAATTGGGGCCCATCCACGACCACAGACTTGAAGGTGATCCATTAAAGGTGGCCTTGCAAATCTATGGGAGTGACCCTTCTCCAGAGGACAGCCACCAGTTGAGCAGTGGTGGCCCTGAGCTGACAGGTCTATGTGCCTGTGCTGGGGACACTGCTCTAAGTTGACTCTGTGCTCTCACATGTCCGCAGCTGTAGAGATGGCCTCTCCCCACAGCACATGGTGGTGAAGCGCTACAGAAGGCAAGTCCCGTAAGGAAACCATCACCCTGCTCAGCAGCTAGGAGATTGCCCGTCTGCCTTGACGAGGTTTGACTGCGTTCTGTTTTCTGAGTGTAATATTCCTACAGAGGCGTGCTCCATCTGAGTCAGGGCTTGGCGATTTTGCATGTATGTATGCTGGTGCAGTCCTTGAAGAGGTCTGGAAAAAGCTACCTCAGAGCTATTTTTATGTCACGACATATTTGAGTAATTAAATTTATTTTTATATCATTGTTCTTAGCCATGCATTTGTCATTTAACAATTTGTCTACCATGATAAAAATGTCACCTCAAATGTCAAAAACTAGGATTTAGACTGGGTAAATTTTAGGAAATGAGCATCACTCGATTCTGGATAATTGGCTTCATTATGATTTAAAACTTCAAATTATAAAATTTGTGTTTTTTCCTATTTGCAGAATTTTAGCTTTAAGTTCCATAGTTAGAAAACTTGCCAGTGAGTGTGGGGAAGCCACTTGTGGCCCCACTCATCCAGCCAGTGCCGCTTGCAAGGCAGCCTTCCTCTGCACAGGCTCCTGAGCTAAAGCAGCGGGAAGGGTTTCCTGGGCACTAGCTGGGTGGAGGTTTAGTGTGCAGCGTGTGCGCGGATGAGGGTAGGACCCGCATGGAGCATTGATTCCACATAGAGACAAACCAAACTGGAATACTCTCTCCTGTGGCCTCCTGGCTGACCTCAGAAAGGACTGGGGGTGTGACTCTGAGCCCTTCTGATGTGCACCATGATTTTAAGAGGTGAATGGCTGTTTTACATGGTACCTTATAGGCAGACTGGTCACACTGACTGTCTTATCCTCCCAATAATTCCATGGATATCAAGCATCTCCCCAGGACACAACCCTGGTTTTATTTGTTTATTTATTATGGGTAGAGTGCCATGTCCTCAGTCTAGCTCACATCAACCTTAGTCTCTTGGACTCAAGCCATTCTCCTCCCTCAGCGTCTGGGAGGAGACTCTGAGGGGAGGCTCTGAGTAGCTGGGACTACAGGGCCCACCACAATACCTGGCTAATTTTTCTCTTGCTCAGGCTGGTCTTGAACTCCCAAACTGAAGGGATCCTCCCTCCTCAGCCTCCCAGAGTGATGCTGACCAGAGTACCCTGGTCAAAACACTGCAGCGGGACTGCTTGGTAAGGCTACACCCTCACCCTGTCCTAGCTGTCCCTGTCCTGGTGGCAGCAGAGGGGGAAGGGCATGGCCTGCTGGTGAGGCAGAGGAGGATCATAGGGAGGAATTTGGGGATCAGAGAGGGAGGGATGTGACAGTGGGGGACCAGTACCAACCATCAACAGTGCTGGGGAGCACCATTGGCAGTGGTGAGGGGTGCCGTTGACAGTGTGAGAGGCGCTGTCAACAGTGTTGGGGAGCACTGTTGGCATTGTTGGGAGCTCTGTCCGCAGTAGTGAGGGGCGCCATCAGCAGTGATGGGGAACATCTTCGGCAGTGTTGGGAGCTCTGTCTGCAGTAGTGAGGGGCGCCATCAGCAGTGGTGGGGAGCACTGTTGGCAGTGTTGGGAGCTCTGTATGCAGTAGTGAGGGGCGCCATCAGCAGTGTTGGGGAACATCTTCAGCAGTGTTGGGGAGCACTGTTGGCAGTGTTGGGAGCTCTGTCCGCAGTGGTGAGGGGCGCCATCAGCAGTGTTGGGGAGCACTGTTGGCATTGTTGGGAGCTCTGTCTGCAGTAGTGAGGGGCGCCATCAGCAGTGTTGGGGAACATCTTCGGCAGTGTTGGGAGCTCTGTCTGCAGTGGTGAGGGGCGCCATCAGCAGTGTTGGGGAGCACTGTTGGCAGTGTTGGGAGCTCTGTCCGCAGTAGTGAGGGGAGCCATCAGCAGTGTTGGGGAGCACTGTTGGCAGTTTTGGGAGCTCTGTCTGCAGTAGTGAGGGGCATCATCAGCAGTGATGGGGAACATCTTCAGCAGTGTTGGGGAGCACTGTTGGCAGTGTTGGGAGCTCTGTCTGCAGTAGTGAGAGGCGCCATCAGCAGTGTTGGGGAGCATTGTTGGCAGTGTTGGGAGCTCTGTCCGCAGTGGTGAGGGGCGCCATCAGCAGTGTTGGGGAGCACTGTTGGCAGTGTTGGGAGCTCTGTCCGCAGTAGTGAGGGGCGCCATCAGCAGTGATGGGGAACATCTTCGGCAGTGTTGGGAGCTCTGTCTGCAGTAGTGAGAGGCGCCATCAGCAGTATTGGGGAACATCTTCGGCAGTGTTGGGGAGCACTGTTGGCAGTGTTGGGAGCTCTGTCTGCAGTAGTGAGAGGCGCCATCAGCAGTGTTGGGGAACATCTTCGGCAGTGTTGGGGAGCATTGTTGGCAGTGTTGGGAGCTCTGTCCGCAGTAGTGAGGGGCGCCATCAGCAGTGATGGGGAACATCTTCAGCAGTGTTGGGGAGCACTGTTGGCAGTGTTGGGAGCTCTGTCTGCAGTAGTGAGAGGCGCCATCAGCAGTATTGGGGAACATCTTCGGCAGTGTTGGGGAGCACTGTTGGCAGTGTTGGGAGCTCTGTCTGCAGTAGTGAGGGGCGCCATCAGCAGTGTTGGGGAACATCTTCGGCAGTGTTGGGGAGCATTGTTGGCAGTGTTGGGAGCTCTGTCCGCAGTGGTGAGGGGCGCCATCAGCAGTGTTGGGGAGCATTGTTGGCAGTGTTGGGAGCTCTGTCTGCAGTGGTGAGAGGCGCCATCAGCAGTGTTGGGGAACATATTCGGCAGTGTTGGGGAGCATTGTTGGCAGTGTTGGGAGCTCTGTCTGCAGTAGTGAGAGGCGCCATCAGCAGTGTTGGGGAACATCCTCGGCAGTGTTGGGGAGCATTGTTGGCAGTGTTGGGAGCTCTGTCCGCAGTGGTGAGGGGCGCCATCAGCAGTGTTGGGGAGCATTGTTGGCAGTGTTGGGAACTCTGTCCGCAGTAGTGAGGGGCGCCATCAGCAGTGATGGGGAACATCTTCGGCAGTGGTGGGGAGCATCGTTGGCAGTACTGGGCTGTGAACAGGCCCCAGGTAAGGCTGTTCCTCCTTGTCCTCACAAGCACCTGCACCTGGAGCCCAGTAGCAGGATAGGGGGTCAGAGTTCATCCATGTGCAAGATTGTTGGGGTTCATGAGGGTGATGGGGCAGACTTCACTGTCCCACTCTGTCCTGGTTCGCAGGCCTGACATGGGAGGGGTTCCTTGCATGCTGGGCTATGGAGATCACCCCCAGGGGGTGGATGGTCTGCAGAAAGATGGAAAGATAACAGCATGTTTTTTGAGAAGTTGGATGTCCTTCCTGTGCCATATGTACAATTTGAATGACAGAAGTCCAGATTTGTGCTCAATTCTCAGGGTAGTTGGGGGGCATGGGAGAGAGTGAAGGCGTACTGCGGATCCATGCTGGGCAGGGCCTGCTCTGGGCATCCCCCCTACAGTCATGGGCTCTAGAGCCAGGAATCAGCCAGGGAGAGGGGCCTTGAAAATTCACCTTGCTTCTAGGTAGGCTGTGGACTAAGGCCCCAGGGTATAATTTCTTCTTTTCTGAGCTCATTCTGAAGCTCCCCAGCAGAGGCTGGGCTTAGTGGGCACCTCTGGGAGCAGAGACCCTCCAGTGTTATTCTCCTCAAGGGGTGGGAAGTGTCCCTTGAGCCTGGGTGTATTGTCTCCTCTCTCCTTCGTTCGCAGCCCAGTGCCCCTCAGGGGCCAGAACTGCTGCTGCTGCTCCTACTCCCTCTCCCTCTTCCTCCTCCCCTGCTGAGGGGGGGCTTTCTCTCCTTCCCACTGCTCCAACCCTCTGGCTAAGCCTCCTGGAGTCTGGTGTGGGTGTGGCTCACAGCTAGCCAGGTCTTTCTTTCCTCTATAGCTTCAGCCTAGCTTCCCAGGCCATGGGGCCAGCACATGGGGGCCACTTGGCATCCTGGAGTGAACCATCAGAGCCTTGTTGGGGAGTTCCACAGATGAAAGTGGGAGCCAGCTAGAATGTGGGGAGAGGACGAGGCTGCTGAGGAGCCATCAAGGCCCTGGGGACCCCTGGAGCAGAGGTTTTGGAGATAGGAAATTTAGACAATGCTCTGGCAGAGGACACATTTCCAAGATGCTCCAAAAGGAGATCAGACAGGAGGATGAAAGAGTTGAATAGTCTCAAAGTTCCAAAGGCAGCTGCCCTCCCAGGGCTCCTATGGGCCAGAGATAACATGACAAAACTTTGGATGCTTTTAAACTCAGCTTTGGAGGGGAAAAGAGCTGCCTGGAATTGAATGACATTTGAAACTTCAGTCAAACAAGCTGTCATCAAAGCCTCCATCTCATCAGCTGGGCTTCGGGCTGTGGCTTTCCCAGCTTGGCTCTCACCAGAAGGACAGAGTGGGGCAGGTGGGCCATAGGTATCCTGTATCCTGGACGGCTTTTCCCCAGGCCTCAGTGCAGCCTCTGCGCGGGGTGGAACCTGGGAGCTCTGAGGTCAGAGGAAAAAAGTGAGCTTTTCATTTAGAGATCTGATAGTGAAGTCCTAGTAGGCATCAGGGCAGCCTTTCCCTATAAAAGTTTATTTTGTCTCATTTCTTTCCAACCATCTTATTAAAATGAGCAGATGCCAGTGGGGCTCCTGCGTCAGGCCCCAGGCAAAGAAGGGCAGCAAGGCCCTGCCTCGGGCCCCTGCTGGATGGAGGGCAGGTGGCAACCCGTGGCTCCTGTTGAGCAGGGAAGACAAAGATGAGTGCCAGGTGTTTTGGGTTGCTCACTGACTGTGAGACCCTTTTATTTAGTGGCTATTAGAGGTAGTGAGAATGAGGTTTAATATTTGGAAATAGTACATTCTCTTTATTGCACCAGCAAAAATGGTTGGAGCTATGTTTTATGGATGAGCAAAACAGCTCTCTGTCCTCACAGCACCTCAGTTTGGTCCTAGGAATTGTTTTAATGCAAGAAGCAAAGGCGTGTTGTGACATAGCCCCATGGGGTGTTGAGGAGGGGGAGGCAGCGAGAAGAGAGCATCTGGCATCTCTTCTGTATAGAGTGTTAGACTGCCCTCACAGCGTCATCCATGAGTGGCACTTAGTACATAACCATTTTGTGATGCTGCAGTTTGTGGAGTTCTCTCTTTGTAAAACCTCAATTATGTCCCCTTGGGGGAGGAGAGAGCAAATCATATTTATCCCTAGGGGAGAACGGGAAGGTTGCTAAACCAAAGTACCACACGCAGTGTCTAGGTCCTCCCTAAGTGCTCTGATGCCTAAGAGTGAGTGACTCAGGACTATGTCTTGGGGCCTCACTTGGAGATATTACTATTACATCCCCTTTTTGTTCCACTGTTGGCTGTTGGCAGCTAATGAAAGGCTAGTAGCAGCCTTCCCCAGGCAAAGTGTCCTTCCTTGGTGCTGTGCCCAGAGCTTTCCTGATGGACAGAGTCCAGTCAGTATGAAATGGAGTGGGGAAGAACTGGCACCAAGCCCCACTAAAGCCCACACCATGAGTTACGATCAAGCCCTTTGGGCCCATGACTCTGAGGTGCAGGAGCAAGCCAGCCCCCCTGGGGTGGGCAGGTAGAGTGGGTGGGATTCGGAGATGTGGCGGGTGATTCTCGTGCTCCCCCCAACTCTGCCAATAAGATGCTCTTAGACTTGGATTTGCCCTTACCCTGTCAAAGCCTACTGGGAAAGGCCACCAGGACCACAACTCTGCCGAACCAATACGTGTGGACTCCGTCTGCTGCAACCCAGGAGGATGCACGGGAGGAGGGCAGTGGGATGCCCAGGGGACAGGGGGCAGGAAGAGCTAAGCACAGAGTCTGGGCTTCTGCTGGGTGGTTCTAAGGAGCGTGTGAGGAAACTGAGGCCGGTTCTGACTGAAGGCTGTGCAGACACAGGGGAATCATTGGTGACAGAGTATCTGGGTCCTTTTTATTGGAAAGATAGAGGATCACTGTGGACCTGGTTTGGAAGTAAAGAAGCAGTGGTCATCCACTCCTGGTGGACAGAGTGAGGGGTGTTCAGTTGTCCTGTGGTTGCAGGGTGCCCCTCTCTGCTGTGTCCTGCAGTGTCACAGAGTGGCCTTGTGACAAGCTTTATGTTCTGGGGCACTATGTATATTCATTTGAGCCTGTCCCAGCCTGCCTGTGAGCTGTTAATTCCAAGGGTGGGTTTTATTTTCTCCCACCTCCTGCCTGTGTGACTTGGGCCAGTCACTTCTCCTCTGGGCCTCAGTTTCCCCCTTTGCATAAGGGAGGGGGTTGGGATGACACCTTCTCAGCCCTAGTTGCTGTTACTTTGGGATAAGAGAATGTCCTCAGGTCCCTGTTCAAAGTTGCCGCAAATAGGTTACATTCTCCCATATCACGAGCCACATGTGAATTGTTCATAGTGTATGAGTTGGGCTGCTGTTAACCAATTAGCACAAGGCTAAACTTTACATATTTTAATCAAACATTGATTAATTGGATTTTTCAATCTACTTTTTGTATTATGGGGTCAATAAAACCTTATTTAGGGCTTGAACATTTCCATGGGCCTTTCTCAACTTTATTTTTTTATTCTTCCTCTTTTTTAAATTTTATTTTGGGGTATAGTATCACTCAGTCGCCCTGGATAGAGTGCATTGGCATCATCATAACTCACAGCAACCTCAAACTCCTGGTTAAGCAGTCCTCCTGCCTCAGCCTCCTCAGTAGCTGGGATGCAGGGGCCTGCCACAATGCCCGCTGGTTTTTCTGTTTTTAGTACAGATGGGGTCTTGCTCTTGCTCAGGCTGATCTGGAACTCCTGAGCTCAGGCAATCCACTCGCTTCAGCCTCCGGAGTGCTAGGATTACAGGTGTGAACCACCACACCTGGCTGACCTTTCCCAACTCTAATTTCTAGGCCTGAAGTGCCCAAGAGTTAAAAAGGCCCTGCTGCCTCCATTCTGCAGATGAGTTGAAGGTCATGGGTTCCTTCAAGTCCAGGGACAAGGTCTGGGGAGTGCTAGAAACCTTTAATCTTTGTTGGAAAGTTTTACATGTATGTGTGCATGTGCAGTTTGTAAGAGAAAAATGTTGTTCTGCTTTTGCAGAATCTCTAAGGGTTTTGCTTCTCAGCAGATGTTTGTGTCAAAGCCTTATGAAGGTTGAGGCTGAGGTCAGATGCACAGCTGGAGAATCAGGCCTACACTACCTTGCTCCTCTTGTTAGCATCTTGAGCCCAAGCCAGCATCCTCCAGTCCTCCTGGGACGGTGGGGCTCAGGTGGGCAGAGGACAGAGCTCAGCCTGACAAAAATCCATGTCTGCTGGCCCCCAGCTCCTGACCTTCCTGTCTGCAGCCCCAGAGGCCTGGCCTCTCCCCTTTCTATGGTCTCACTCAACCAAAGGTCCGGGTGGTAGAAACTCTTCTGCTGCTTTTCCTCAGGAGAGGGTCCTGCCGCCTTGAGAGGCGTGATACAGGGGCATCCTCACCCTCTCCGCAGTTCATCTGTAGGCATTTTTAAGTTTGGCCAACAAGGAGAGGTAGCATGGTTTTCATGTGCAGCCAGAGGATGATTCACAGCATATCTCAGTGAGGGGCAGTGCTGGCCACCCTCTAGGTCCCAACTCAGCCCAGCTGGAAATCCACATGCCCTGCCTGGCAGTGCAGGTCCGTCCTCCTGGGCTCTAACCCAGCCTCTTGTCTAGCTGTCTCCCTCGTCTGTGATCTCCTGAACATGGAGGTGCTGCCCCTGCATGCTCACTCACAGCCCTTGCAGCATTCCATTGGAGGAGAGCAGGGGTGCAAGTTTCAGCTTCAGGACTGACACGAGTTGGCTGGCAGATGCAGTAGAAAGAGCTCCACACTGAGCTGTGTCCAGTGGACAGTGGGGGTCAGCCTGGGGGGCATACATCAGCTCCCTCTGGCCTGTGGGGATAAGGTAAAGGCTAATAGCTCCTATTCAGAGCTTCTGCTCTTCTCCTCCAGTTATGCCTCCTTACTGCCACCCTTATTTCCTCCCCATCTGATCTGCATGATCAGTACCTCCGTATCTTCCAGGGCACACTTGCAGACCCAAGATTTACCCAGGAGCTCATCAGAACTTTCAGAATGAGGCAGCTGGACAGCCCAGTCCTTTAAGGGGTCTAGTGAAGGTGCTGTTGAGGCAGCTAGTCCACTTCTTTCCTTGGAGCAGTGGACATCCATGGCCCTAATTACCATCTCTCTGCAAGGCTTGGCCTTGCTTTGAGTCTCTGAATAGGTGCAAAGTATTGTTAAGGGCAGAGCCAGGCCAGGCACCTGCTAAGGATATGGGTGAGCCCCTTTCTCCTGCCAGCCCTCCCATGCAGCCTCCTGGCTGCCGCACAACAGCTCAGTGAGGTGAGATGCTTTTCCAGACTCACAGGCCATTTGGGGCCACCTTGTAGTCTGCTCACGGTGTCCTTTATTCTAATTCTAAATCTAAACCACAGTGACTCTTAATGAGTAACAGAATCAGGGTCAAGAGAGAAAGGTACTTACAGTAAGCTTAGAAACAATGAGTCCTGGAAACAAGGTTATAAATAAGTAAGGCCATTTAGAAGCACGAACAGCTTTAAAGTGCATTTCTTGTTTGTGTTTCTGCCTGCTTGCCATTTACAAAGTTTAAATTTTTATGTAAATGGCATTCTACATAGTACTAACTATCTGTGAAGTACAAGGTTTATTTTAAAAAAAAAAAAAAAGAAGAAGCCCTTCTAGCTCCATGCTCTAAAAAAATGCAGCATCTAAAAATAGACGGAAATGAGAAATGGTCCTTTTTCAAAGCTCTGGGAGGCTCTTCAGGGCCCCTAAAGTAGCAGGGACTACTACTTGGTTTAGAGTCATCAATGTGGGAGGATCGGGCCCTCACTTCTCCCACAAGCACTGATTCTGTGCAGGTTCAAGGAGGAAAGGCCCATTGTACACATATTATTCCAACTCGGGCTTCCTTTCCAAAAACCCTTCTTGCCTTTGGAACATCAAACAATGTTGGGCAAAACACAGTGTTTGAAATTGGGACTATATTTATAACACATTTCAAAGAGATCATGTCTAAATATAGAAAGATTTCTTGTGAAATCAAGAAGAGAAATCGTCACCTCAAAGGAGAAACCGACAAAGGGCCTTCAGGATTATATAATTGCTCACAATTTATATAATCCAAACAAAGGCCAAGAAGTAAATAAATTTATTTAGCCACACTAGTAATGAAACGAACCTTTGGTGATGAGGTGCCTTTTATTTCCCTTAACCTGGCAAAGATTTACAGGGACAGATACTGGCAGGAGAAATAGGCACTCATGCTAATGACAAGAGCAAAGTTCAGCAACTTTAATTCCCTCTCCTAAGAGGGCATGCTCTCCTAATGTTCTTCCTGCAGGTAATCACAGAGGGACAAAAATATCTGGTATGAGGATGCCCATCATGGTACTGAATGACAACTTGGGAAACCTAAATGTTCAGATAGTAAGAGGTTATCTGAATTATAGCACGGACTATGAGGCATCTGCTTAAAACAATATAGTGCAGTACTCCTGAGAGTCTGAAGTGCAGTTAAATCACCAGGGATCTTGTTAAAGTGCTGATTCTGATTCAGCAGGTGTGGGGTAGAGCCTGAGAATCTGTATTTCCGTCATGCTCCCAGGTGACCCAGCCGCTGCTGATCCTAGCAGCAGCCTGCACACAGTAAAGATGGAAGGGTTTGTTTACTGACAGAACACCTGCTTACTGCATGATGGTAAGTGAGGGCAAGGGCGGGTCATACAAAGATAAAGCAGCAGCTCCTCTTTAATGTTCTTTTTTTCCTTTCTTCTTTTAGCAATTCTCTTGCCCTTTTCCTCCCATGTAGCTGGCTGGGATTATAGGTGCCCACCACAACACCTGGCTTTTTTTTTTTTTGGTCGAGATGGGGCCTCACTCTGGCTCACTCCAGCTCATGCTGGTCTTGAACCTCCAAGCTCAGGAAATCCACCCGCCTTGGCCTCCCACAGCACTAGGATTACAGGTGTGAGCCACCACACCCAGCTAGGAGCTCCTCTTTAAAATAACACAAATGTAGGCCAGGTACGGTGGCTCATGTCCCAGTAACTTGGGAGGCTAAGGCAAGAGAATCACTTAAACCCAAGAGTTTGAAGTTGCTGTGACCACAGCACTTTACCCAGGGCAAAAGAGTCAGACTATGTCTCAAAAAAAAAAAAAATAATAAATAAATACAAATAAATAAAATATACACATGCACACACTCTTAAATCTTCTCTGGGGTTAAGAGATATCTACTGGTACATAGTATCTGGGAAGATATTTACCAAAATGCAAGCAGTACATAGCTGAGAGTGATGGAGATTTAAGGTATATTCTTTTTATTGTTTGTGTTTTCTAATTTCCCCTAAAATGAATGAGCCGCCTTTGTACACTAACAGGAACAGGGCAGGCCCCAGCGCTGACTGGGCACAGCTGCAGCACTTGCTCGTCCAGATGGGCCCTTCTACTGCGGCCTTCGTTTCAGGGGCCTCTCATCTTGGGTCCTTCTGAATCAGGAATGGGAGGTGGGGGGATGAAGTACTTTAAGGATGTATTTATTTTTCCTGTCATGTCAAAGCTGTGTGTCTGTCTCTTTAAAATATTGCTTAAAATTCTCCCTTAAAAAAACAAGGCAATTACTTGCCAATCCCCTGCTGTAGGAGGAAACCTTGTAATTACCAGGCATCTGTCTCTCAATTCAACAGCAAGGCCCCACAGCCAGAAGACGTGTGACTCAGCAAACAAGAAGGCAGTGCAAGTGATTGGGGGGGGCCTATGCTGAATCCTAAAATACTGTGTGATTGAGACTGAATTTCAGCCCCAGAGTTGGGCATGTGTGTACCTCGCCTATGTAGCATGCTGGGCTGACTGGCAGAAGAAAAGGCAGCCGTTCTGTCACCTTTGCTAAATGCAAAGTTGAGTCGGTGACTAGAAACACATTAACTTAAACATAGTCCTTTAGCCTGTCTTTTCACTATACCTCCAGGAAGAGTGAACCGCTGTGTCAACTGGGAACTCAGGAGCCCCTGCACCAGCACCACAATTTATGGAAACAGCTTTTTAGAGCAATGGATAAGGCCTCCTAAAAGGAGCAAAGGAGACAGCAGCAGAGGAAATTGGTGTTTGATCAAGCCCCAGGGTACAGGAATTGTGTTAAGGACTTTAAAACACTGTTGCCTTTAATCACAGTACCCACTTTGTAGGTGAGGAGACTTGAGGCCAAGAGGCAGCATGGAATCATGGAAGAACCAGACAGACCTGGGCACCTGTTCTGTCCTTACTGCCAGTTTCTCCCACAAATGACCATCCTTCAGAATGGACTTCTGGAGAGACCGTGCAGGGTGTGCCCAGCCCAGAGGCTCAGTGCAGGTGGAGCTTGCTGTACCTGCCCATGGCACTGATTTGGCTCTGATTTGGGACTTGAAGTAAGGTTAATTTCTCTACATAATTAAAGGAAAATAGCATGGAAATACTGCCTTGTCTCTTCCACTGGGACCTTGTTTTCCATCCTGTGATTACAGGGGACATCCACTTGGCTTAATTTGCTTAAAAAATACGGAGCAGACCCTCTCACTTGGGGCTGGCCTCCTGTCTGCATTTGGACAGACACCCCTCAGATTCTTACCAGATCTGTGTCATTGTTTGGGCTCTGGGTCTGCAAGGTAAGTATCACATAGCCCACTGCACAGAGCTGCCGGCCTTGTACAGTAAACAACATGAGTAGTAAGCATAATCAAGTGTGCTGAGAGTAGTGATTAAGAAATGAGGTACTGGTGCCAGATGTCCTGGGTTTAAATCCAGCCACATAGGCAAGTCACTGGAGTCTCTGGGTTTAGTTTTCTTTTATAAAATGGGGATGATAGTTAGATCTCATAGGGCAGGGTGACGTGTCAGTGCTTAGCCCTGCACCTGTCTGTCTTAGGAACATGCTCTGTAACTGCTGGCTCCATTTATCATGTTAGAGCAGTGATTTTCAACCAGTGTGTCATGTAGTGTGCCCTGAGAGGATCTTAGGTGTGCCACAAAAATTTTTAAAGATCATTAATTAATTTTTGAAAGAAGTAAATATATTCTTTTTTTCACTTTTTTTTTTTTTGAGACAGACTCTCATTCTGTTGCCTTGAGTAGAGTGCTGTGGTGTCACAGCTCACAGCAACCTTCAACTCTTAGGTTTAAGCGATTCTCTTGCCTCAGCCTCCCAAGCAGGTGGGACTGTAGGCCTGCGGCACAATGCCTGGCTAGTTTTTCTACTTTTTAGTAGAGATAGGGTCTCATTCTTACTCAGGCTGGTCTCAAACTCCTGAGGTCAGGTGATCTACCTGCCTTGGCCGCCAAAAGTGCTAGGATTACAGGCGTCAGCCACTGTGCCCAGCTTTTTACTCTTTTTTTTTTTTTTTTTTTTTGATCAACATAATTTAGAAAGTTAAACTGTAGGTTCAACTGTGCTATGACATAAAAAAGTTGAAAAGCACTGTTAGAGGGATGGGCCGATCACTACCAGAGCGCAGGGCAGCAGTGAATTACCTCTGGGATGCTGGCAGGCTAATTGGGCTGGGCATTGAAGTAGGAATGAATGTGTAGGAGATGGGAGGAAAGTGATGCAAGATCAAGGAGGCCTGTAGGGCATCTGAAGGGTGTCGTGTGCTGCTCAGCATGATCATCAGAAACCTTGGAATAACAGGTCCAGAAAGTGGAAGTAGGTGGTGAGGAGCCTCCGGGCATTCCAAGTAGCAAAATATTAATTTCAGTAATGAGGGTGGAGACAGGAGGGCCAGTGAAAGGACTGTTAGAGTCAACCTGGGGAGATGTGACGGTGAAGAGCAGGTATCCTGGGAGGAGAAAGGAGACTTGGAGAGGGTGGTTGGGATGTGGAGGTGATGGACAAGACATGGAGGTGAGGGAGAGGAAGGGGTTGAGCAGGGTGTGGGGGGATCCTCGGGTTTTGGCTTAACTGATGGAGTGAACGGAGTCAGTGCTAGTTGCAGACAGGGAAAGCAGGTTAGGCGGGCCATAGGCAGGTGGGCTGGGTGTGCCGGGATGATCCTTCCTCCCTCATAATTGACATCTAGGTGTTGGCTCAGGATGGTGGCTGGACTCAGGGTATGGATTAAAACTCACGGGCAAGTAGGCTGCTGTTGGCGATGAAGCACCAGGTGAGTCCCTCCAGGGGCCCCCTAGTCCTGGGGCTGGCTTTGTGGACCAGAAAAGGTCCCCTTCAGGCAGCTGTAGCCCCATGAGCTCATGGCTTTGACACCACATCCTTTCACCTTGTACATGTATCACATGGTAAGTTTGGAGCACAGTTGCTGTCATTGGAGTGACTCATTAGTATCTGTCCTCATAAAGGAAAATGGTAGTAGCCCCACTCTTGGGTCATAGAGAAAATGGAAGGAGAATGGTGGTGGCCCCACTCATGGGGTGGTAGAGGAGACTGAAGGGGAATGGTGGCAGGCACAGTCACAGGATGGTAGAGGAGACTGAAGGGGAATGGCGTTGGCCTCACTCATGGGGTCATAGGGAAGATAGAAGGCATGAAGGTCGCAAAGCGCCTCTCTTCCCACGGAGTTTATGGTCTTTGCTTAGTTTCAGCAGGTGTCAGCTGTGGATATCTGGCAGGCAGCAGGGCAGCCTCTTGTGCTCAGGGCTGTGTGGCAGCTCAGGGCAAGAGCTTTTACTGGGGAATTTGTCCAGGTGGATGGTTCAGGAGGTGGAGAGAAAGGTGGCACCTTTACTTACAGACCTACATACAGTCAGGAAAAGTCCTAGGTTCCCTAACTCCGGGTTGTGTCCCTGGGTCATTTTTTTTTTTGAAACAGAGACTCACTTGTTACCCTTGCTAGAGTACCCTGTTGTTGCTGCTCACAGCAACCTCAAACTCTTGAGCTTGAGCAGTCCTCTTTCCTCAGCCTACTGAGTAGCTGGGACTACAGGTGCCCAACACAATGCTTGGCTATTTTTAGAGACCCAGTCTCCCTCTGGCTCAGGCTGGTCTCAAACTCAAGAGCTCAGGCAATCCACCTTGGCCTCCCAGAGTGCTAGGATTACTGGCGTGAGCCACTGCGCCTGGCCATCATTTCTCTTCAGATCCTCAGGCATGCTCACGTGCATGTAGGTGAGCATGCAGGCACTAGCTGTTGTCTCCGGGGGACGGGGATTTCTGAATGCCAAGGTGGGGAATGGATGACAGGGAGAAGCTATTTAATTTCCTTTGCCTCAACTTGTCAGCAAATTCTGATGACCGTTTCAGTATAATCCCTCCTTAGTGCTGGGTTAGATCCTGTCTGTAATAGAGAGGTGAAGGAAGGTGGCTGCAGAATTTGTCATAATGTCATTTCCCATGGGGTGGTTTAAAATCATCCTCAGAACCAAAAGACCCATGAACACTGATCCCAAGAACAGCTTCTACCGCTGCTGCTTTCAGAAGTGAAAGTGTGTTTGGTGTGTGTCTGTGGATCTGTGACATGCCCTGCTGCTGGCTCCCCATGCTTGGACTTGGAGAACAGCCAGAGTAGATTTGAGCAAAGAGTCTCCTTTACTATTAGTCTCTGTAAATATCACGTTCCTCCTCCTTAGACTGAGGATTGAGCCAGAGGTGTGTGTTTAGTGGGCTTTGCTGATCTTTAAGGAAGACCATGTCTGCATTGAGAGGCACATGCCCAGAGTGGGAGTGCTTTGGCAGGCAGCATCAGCGACAATACCAGCCAGTGCTGCTTCCAAGTTAAGTGTGTGGCAGAACTTCATTTTATTTGCAGTTTATCTTTGATCTGGGTACTCTAATCATCTGCATTTTACAGATGGGGAGAGAAGGGCTTTGTGGGGTAACGTTCCTTGCCCAAGGCACCTGTTCGGTGGGTCCGGTGGATCCGGTGCGCCTGATTGCAGAGCCTGAGCTCTCCTGGTATAATATGCAGGGCCTGAGCCGCGTTGCTCAGCCCACTGCTTGTCCAGCCTCTATGGTCAAACGGGCCATTCACAAGCAGAGCTGTTGTTGCAAGGCCCTTACAGCCCTGGGCACCAGATCCTGTATTACTGTATTACTGGCATCATCATTATCACAGCCTCTGCCTTTAAGAAGCACTTATCACATGTTGGTGTGTACATTTTGCCCGGATTGCCCTTCTGTGTTAAGTCTTTGCTTACTTGCCCCTCTGATGCTGCCAACCACAGTGGCACACAGTGTTGGGATCAGGAGTGAATCACCTGCAGAACTTTTGTCCCTGTTTGCAGTTTGAGATAAACCATGATCCCCTTATCTCAAGGAATTTGCTTCAAGGAACTCAGCACCTTCCATTTAGGCTCAGGAGCTGTAGGTAGGAGCTGTAGGTAGGAGCTTTATACTCTTGGAGTTAGAAAGGGCTCTTCCTGTGCCCAGGTGGGTCCTACTCATAACTGACCATAGCTGGAGCTGCTGCTCACTGAGCACTTAGTGTGTGTGGACACAGCATTTCACAGATACCATCCATGATCTCTGACAGCCATGTGAGCAGGGGAGATTATCCCTTTCTTACAACAGAAGCAGGACCAATGAAGTGAGGCTTAACTAGGGAGGGAGACTGTTATTTTTTTAAAGAGCTGGAAGAACCTTAGTTATTCTTAGTCCAAACCCTTTATTCTTTATAGGAGCAAACTGAGTCATCTGCCAGCACCAGCTATTCGTTGCTGTAGAAGCTGGACTAGAGCCTCATTGTCTACATCCACGGTGCCCCTGTGCTTGGCCCATCTGCTGTCTTAGCATGCACCTCGGTTGCCACCTCGGGTGCAGTGCTCAGGCTCTGACCCTGCAACTGTGTTTGCAGTGTCCTTGAGGGCTGGAATGAGAACTTGGAGCATGCTGGTAGGGACAGACTATTGAATCATGATTCTGTTGGCCCTTGGGCAGGCAGCTGTGTAGAGGACAGAGGCTGTCAGACAAGAAGCAAGAGGTCAGAGCCTCAGCTTGTCCCCTGCGTATGAGTCTGCTGGTTGGGACAATGGTTATATTTTCTGTAGTCATCGCAGACCTCAAAGCCCAAGCATCTTGAGTTTGGACAGAGCAGGTAAGGCATGCTGGGCCCAGGAAGGACCCAGGATCAGTTAAGCTCCAAGTTGTTCAGAAGGCAGAGAGCAGCCTCCTGTCAGCTTGAAATTCTCTCCTTAGCGAAGCATGCTGACAAAATTACACAAACCATCTCCTCTCTGAAGTATTCCTTTGGAACTGTGCCCACCTAGAAGGGAAGGAGTTGGCACATCTCTGCTTAGACACCCCGCGATGCTCTGCCCACACTCTGCTCTCTGTTGACTCCATGTCAGAGAGGCTGCAGGGTGACAGCAAAAATAAAAACAGCAACTGTTGGAATGGCCTACCTCCTGAGTGTGTCCTGACATGTACTCACACATTTAATCCCTCCGTCTCTGCAAGGTAGGAGGATGGAGGCATCTCACCCAGGATCACACAGCTAACAAAGGGCAGACAGGCTGCCCAGGCTGTGGGTGCAGGAATCTGCACTCTCAGCCACTCCAGCTGTTGTGAGCAGATGGAAGGATTTGAGGGACAAGTCTTTTGTTTGTTTGTTTTGAGACAGAGTCTCACTTTGTCACCCTCCATAGAGTGCTGTAGTGTCAGCTCACAGCAACCTCAAACTCTTGGCCTCAAGTGATTCTCTTGCCTCAGTCTCCCAAGTAGCTGGGGCTACAGGCGCCCGCCACAACACCCAGCTATTTTTAGAGACAGGGTCTCGCTTTTGCTCAGGCTGGTCTCCATCGTGTGAGCCTAGAACAATCCATCTGCCTTGGCCTCCCAGAGTGCTAGGATTACAGGCATGAGCCACCACGCCCAGCCTTATAACGGACAAGTCTTCTGTGGCAGTGCTCCTCATGTCTGCTGAACTGGTGCTGGTCTGGGGAAGGGAAGAGAGAATCCCTCTGTTGCCAGCTGCCAAACACGTTTTTTTTTGTGAGTCTCTTCCATATACTGTAGACCCTCCACAGCTGACTACCTCCCTGCACTGACCACCTCCTTAAGTTGCCCTAATTTTCACAGACTGCACAGGCACCAAGTGGACTCTACTCAATGGAAGTTCCTTATGTTGACCACCTGAATGTTGAGCACTTTGTTTCAAAACATAACAGAGGTGGTCATTATATAAAAAAAGAAGTCAAATAAGCTCAGATGTGCTGGTGTCTTTGAAAATTCAAAATCTAACCTGACCATCTATTTCACATAGAAGGGATGGGAGGCTGCAGAGTTACTTTCCTTTGTGTACAAAGGAAGCCTCCAGAATGGAAACTGCAACCTGCATTCTGGGCTTAGGAGCAACTCACAGCTAGCTGGGAGGCAGGCGTGCAGGGTGTCTCTGTGCATGAGGGGGTGACTTCCTGTGTCTTTGACATTTAGCTGCAGCCCCTCCCTGCACCTGCTCATCAATTGCATCCCCCTCCAGGCCAAGGCCCCTGGCTTCCATTCTGTGAACATCTGCCAGCAGCTCATTTTCCTTCTGCAGGACTTAATAAGCAGTAAGTACTCTTTGTTACAAAGAGGACTGTTTGTAAGCAATGGAAAATGCAATTATTTGACTACCATATTAACATTTTGGTGATTCTTTTATTTTTTTACAACCTCATTAAAAATTCACACAGGCATGAGCCACCCCATCCCCAGGTCTGGTCTGTACTGCTTTCAGTCCCTACAAGTTCAGGTGCTCTTACTTATCTGCATTCTCCTTTTTTCTCAGAAATTTGGATTAGGGGGAGGGGGAAGTCCCAAAAAAGAAAGCCCTGGAAAACCTCTGGAAAAATTAAACCCCTGGGCTAGGGGGTAGAGTCCACACCAGCACTGTTCTCATGGACACTTGTCGTCTTCTGTTTAAGGAATAGGTTTGGAGAAAAAAAAATTTATATAAGGAATAAGAATTAATGCAGGGAGGATAGCTTGATGCCAAGACAAACTGTAATGCACAGAATACCAGCACTGGAGGCTCAGCAGTCCTCTAATCCTGCTCTCTGGTTTGCAAATGAAACTGGCCCTTCTGGAAAAACAGAAGAGTGTAAGGACCTCTAGTGTCCATTTCTTTAAAATACTACTTGCTGGTTGGGCACCGTGGCTCACGCCTGTAATCCCAGCACTCTGGGAGGCTAAGCCATGAGGATCACTTGAGCTCAGAAGTTTGAGACCAACCTGAGCAAGAGCAAGACCCCATCTCTACTCGAAATAGAAAAAGTAGCCAGGCATGGTGGCAGGTGTCTATATTCTCAGCCACTCGTGAGTCTGAGCCTCACCCTATGCCCCTGAGCAGAGTGTAGAGCCCAGGAGTTTGAGGTTGCTGTGAGCTATGACACCACAGCACTCAACCCAGGGCACAGAGTGAGACTCTGTCTCATAAAATGCCATTTACTGTTCTTTTTATGCTTACAAAAGCCATGTATTATATCAAATATTTGCTGAAGTCATTCAGAAAAACAAAGAATGAATTGGAGGTCACCTGTATCCTACCATGCATAGGTGGTTGCGGTTATCTCTGCCTTACAGTCTTTCAGTTATTTTGATTCCATAGACACACTTTTTGAAAAATTTTATGTAAGTTTGAGTCATACTTTGTAATCTTTGTAAAGGTGTTCTCATGAATATGGTTTTTTAAATATTCTTTCTGAGTCTCTGTTGCCTAGTCTAAAGTGCTGTGTTGTCATCATAGCTCACAGCAACCTCAAACTCCTAGGCTCAAGTGATCTTTTTACCTCAGCCTCCCAAGTAGCTGGGACTATAGGTGCCTACCACCAAGCTGGCTAGTTTTTTTCTGTTTCTAGTAGAGACAGTTGTTGTTGTTGTTGTTGTTGAGACAGAGCCTCACCCTATGCCCCTGAGCAGAGTGTAGTGGCGTCATAGCTCACTGCAACCTCAGACTTGGGCTGTGGGCATCCCTCTGCCTCAGCCTAAGGAAGCAGCTGGGATTACAGATGCTCACCATAGTGCTCCGCTGGGTTTTTCAATTTTTTTCATGAGTCAGGGTCTCACTCTTGCTCAAGCGAGTCACAAACTCCTGAGCTCAATCAATTCTCCCTCCTCAGCCTCCCACAGTGCCAGGATTACAAGGTGTGAGCTACCACGCCTGGCCTTCTAAATATTCTTAAATATTCCTCAAGGACATTCCATTTAATATGGGGGTGCCAAAAAAATGTATACACATTTTAAGTGATGCTATCTATTAGTTTCTAAAGTTGAGTTAAAGATACCATATGTTACTAGTCAAGTGTACCTACGCATGCTATACACATTCATTTTACCTGCAATTTGTATACTTTTGGGGAATGATTGATTTTACTTCCAAAAAAATTCAATAAGATTTGGCACCCCCAGCATGTAGAAAATTCCATAAAAGATGGATGTTTCAGCCTTTTTTCTGTTAGTTCCCTATGTGGGGGTGTTTTATTGATTTGTACTCTTTTGTTATTATAAAACTCATACACATCTTGATTATTTCTTCAGAATAACTTTAGAGTTTATGAACATTTTGCAAAGTCCTATTTTCTCTTAAAAATGTGCCAGTTTATACTTCCACAAACAGAGCAAGTTTATTGAGCTCTACATGACACTAGGGCTGTCTCTAAGCTCAGATGTCTGAGACTGTGTTTTCCTGGTTTGGCTTCTGCTAGCACAGTAGGTCCATAGCCCCTTGCATCCTGGGCCCTCATCACCTAGGGCAGGCACTGGTCTGTGGGCACCACGCCCTCCCTTCTCAGGCCCCCACAGGTTTTCAGAATCCTCAGTCATGTTCACTGGTAGCTGCTGATGATTAGGGTGAACACAAGAGCTGAAACCTGCTTGCATCTCTAGATGAGGGGTGACACCTTCAGCCTAGTGTGCAAAGTCCTGCTGCATTCCTTCCTGTTGAGGCGTGCGTGCAAAGTGCAGGAGCTATTGGGGCAGCACCTTCTCAGAGTGGTTCCAAGACCCCGAGGTGATACTTCTGCAGGCACCTACATAAGAATCCAGATCCACAAATTGTAGCCTCAGGGTCATTCTCCATACCTATCCTCTTCCTGCTATTGCAGGGAGCTAGGAAGATGAAGCCTTTGACGCTTATTATAAAAATGAAAGTGCCCTTGGGCAGGGTCAGACCGGAAGGCTTTACCTTCTGGTGTTTCATTCTGTGTTCAGCTCTTGGCAGAGCTGCAGAGTGTGAGTGATGGGGTGGGTAACATGGGGAGAGGGACGAACTACAGACAAAGGTTGAGTAGGGAAGGAGGTGGGAGGACCAAGGACACCTGCTGTAGGGCCGGTCACTGCCTGACCTGTGGTTGACCACCGGGGGCTCTCCAAAAGGGACTCATTTCCTGATCACTTTTGTCCAGGAAAATGTCCACAGGTACAATGGGAGTGAATAAATAGCTCCTGACTCCATCACTATTTAGCTAACAGTGTCTGTTAGTGAAGAGCACCTCTCTAAGGAAGCTGTGAGATAATTAGGATTTACGTACAAGTGGGACAGACTTTCCTGCTGTATCATGACAATTGGAAGCGTTTTAGTGGGAGAGGTATGCTCTGTGATTAGAGCATGTATGTGGGGGTAGTCTCCAAGAGCAAGCTCTTTATCAAATAACAGAACATTCGAGGGATGATGGTGGGGAGGATGCTTGCATTTGCTTCACATGGTTGGTAGTGTTCTCCCACTCCGAACAGCCTGGTCTGCTAATTGTTCACTCCTAGATTTTTTTTTTTTGTCTTTTTGCATGAAGATCAAGAATGATTGTATATTTCCTTTGCAATTGACATGTCTAGTGTGGGGTCCCCTTTAACAGGAAGGGAGCAAGGTGAAATTGCCTTGTGTGTTGTGGGCAGTTGTCTTGCTCACTGCCCAGAAGACCCTCTTGGTATCACTCACGCTGTACAGGGGCACTTAGGTCAACCTGTGGATCGCGACCCCTTTGGACTGTATTAAAGGTTCCCAGCATTAGGAAGGTTGAGAACCACTGACTTAGAGGATGCAGGTCCTGCACGTTGGTTGAGTGGGGCTTCCTGTCTGTGGGAACCTTTTACGTTGGTTTCCTCGTCCTCTGGTTCAGGTGCTCACTCACTGCCTTCATTAGTGCTTAAGTTCCTGCATTGAGGTGGTGTCTCCATGGGACAGCATTGTGGAGGGAAGGAACCAACTTGGGTTCAAAAACAGGCTCTACTGAGGGTGGATGGTATTGAACAGTTTGTATGCCCTCTGGGAGTCTGTCCCCTTGCCTGTAAAATTCCCCATAGAAAAGTGATAGTAACCTCCAAGAATCCCTGAGGGTGCCCCAGGGGTACCATTAGCTCTGAGTGAAGGTCAGTGTTCCCGCCATACACCAGATACTTCAAAATTAAGTATGTTGTGGCATGAACAAATGCACCTTTGAGACTTCTTTCCTGAAGGAACAGCCCTTCCTTCCTTCCTTCCTTCCTTCCTCCCTTCCCTTCCCTTTCCTTCCCTCCCCTCCCCTCTCCTTCCCTCCCCTCTCCTCCCCTCCCCTCCCCTCCCCTTCCTTTTTTGACTCTTGTCCAACTTGTTGCTGTTGGGAACAAAACAGAATTGCTTGTGCCTAGGGGCCCAGTGGTGGTCACCTCCGTGTCTTCAGTTCCTTAAAGAATAGGTGTTTCTTAACATCCCTGTTTTAGAATTCAGCTCCCAGCTGGTTATCTTTTCACGGGCCAGCAGCTGGCCTCCGGGACTGGCTTGGTGGCCTGACTGGAATGAAGCTGCCCTCGCTGCCCAGGAACTGAGACTTATCTAAGGGCACTTTACATTGTTCTCTTGCTGATTTTGTAAGAACCCCATCCTGAAACTACATAATTTAAAGATTAGAGAAAAATAACATCACCACGAGATGGGGCAATTAGAATAGCTTTTGCGCTTAAAAGCCTAATGTACAGCTTGAAAAATGCAGACAACTGTGGGAGCTTGTGCTGTTGCAGACAGAAGCCTCATGAGCTGAGGTGGGTTTAAACAGTCACTTTCTCCCTTTTGACACGAGCAGGAACTGTGCCTCTGAACAGGTGCTGTGAGCCCAGCCCTGCTCAGGCTCAGCAGGGAAGAGGTGGCCCTGATGGCACACCAGGACATGTCACCAGGTACCTATAGTTTTTGAGCTCTTGTGCCTGTGGATATACATTCAGGCTCCCACACAGGACCAGGACACAGATGGGCAGCCTCGCGAGGCACAGGTGAGTGGGGCTCTTGGCTTTCTGTGTCATTGCCTAGATGTCTACAGTTTGCAGCCATGTGTGTTGGGGCTGTGAGGTTCTACTGTAGGGGGCATTGGAACAGGGAAATATTCCAGCAAGATGTGCCACAGTGGTGCTCAGGGGTATAGACCCCAGAGCTGGGCCTTGGGGGTGAATTCTGGCTGTACCTTTTACCCGTTATATGACCTCAGTCACGTCCCGTAACCTCTGTGTGATTCAGTTTTCTCCTTGGATAAATGGGTCTAAATACAAAGTAGTACAGATCTCATGGGTCATCATCAAGGAACAAGGGAGTTGTGTTATTTTTAAAGCAGGCACAACACATATAAACACATAGTGCTGTGTTTGTTAAATAAAATAACACGATTTGTTTATATTTATTGATAAAGAGAATGTTTCCCTTGGCAACATACTTCACAAGGTCACTCTGGAAGTGTGACCTTGACAAGGGGACCAGGAGGAGGCTGGAGGCCAGAGTTCCTGGACTGCAGCACCAGCCTCCCCGGGGCCTGACTTCCCATGGGGGAGGTGAGGGCCAGGGCTTCCTAAGGCCTCAGCCTGACCAGCAGCCCTCCTGACTTTGCTCAGCAGAGGTCGTGTGTGAAACAGACTATTCTTGCTGCTCTCTGCCAGCTCCATTCATGACCCCAGCCCTCTGGTTTCCTACCGTTGTTACCCACCAACATCCACCTCTCCTTGCAGGATGAGGGACAAGGCTGCTGCTGTGGCCTTGACACAGCTGCCAAGGTGCTGTGTCTCCATCCCAGCCGCCCTTTTTCTCACCTCTTCCTTTCTCTCTCTGCTTTCTCTCTCCCTTCTGGGTGTGGGAGGTATGCAGGGAATTATAGGGATATAATTAGTGGCCTGGGAGAAAGCAGCTCCAGCCTGCTTCCATTTCTTCTTAGACCAGCTATGCTGAGACAGGGCAGCACTGTCCATCGTGGGATGCCATGGGTGCCCCAAGTGCTGTGGGAAAGGGATGAAGATGCTGCCAGAGACCCTGCCTGTGGGCCCTCCCTGCTGTCTCTGTCCCTTGCTACTGTGTGGCACTCTCTCCCTTCCCTGTCCCCAGCACACAGGCAGATACTCAAGAGTGAGCACAGAGGACCTGATAGGGAAAGAGCCAGGCTGGGGTCAGCAGAGCTGGGTTTCCTCACTCTGATAAGTAATAGGCTTGTCTCTAAACTGGGATAATGACTGTGCTGGTGATTCCAGCCTTATGGACTGTATGTTTGAGGGGGATGTACCTATAAGCCAGAGCCAGCTGCCCAGGCTGGGAAGGGGGGCCCGGGAGACATGGAGGGGTAAGCAGAGAACAAGCAGGCCCCACACCCACCCATACCCACACCCATCTCATAGGCGTGGATTTCATTGTTGTCATTTTCAACCATCTTGTTGGCATATAAGGTGATATTGGTGCCAAACACCTGCTACTTTTTTTTTTTTTTTTGTGGCGTGTACTGCTCTGCCACGGAGGCTGGAGCACAATGGCGTGATCATATCAGAGCAGACTGCAGCCTATACTCCTCTAGCAATCCTCTTGCCTCAGCCTCTCAAGTAGCTGGGAATGTAGGTGCCCACTACCACACTTGGCTAAATTTTCTTTTTTTAATTTTTTTATAGAGATAGTGTCTTGCTCTGTTGCTGAGGCTGGTCTTGAACTCCTGGCTTGTAATGATCCTCCCACCTCAGCCTCCCAAAGTGGATTACAGTTGTGAGCCTGGGCAGGAGCTGCTGCTTAAGCTGAATTTCTGGCCTGTGTGTCTGGATTCATGCTGTGATCTGACCTTTACCTCTTTATTTGGGTTGCAAAGAGCCAGATCCTTTCCTCTGGGGTCTTGGGGAGCCTTCTGCTTCTCTAAAGACTTTTTCTCATGCTCTCTGGCCTGTGGCCAAGGCCTTCCAGAGGCAAAACCAGGCCAATGCCGCTTCCTTTCTGTTTGTTTGCTTCTTTGGGCTCCCAGTGTTATTTTTCAAGGAGACTTAAGACATTTGAAACAAAAGAGGGATTATAAAAATGATGGCACATTTTTCATGTTTGACCCATTCTGGGTATCCCTTGACTATATGTGTCAGGACAGCGGTAGGTATAAATCCAGGGTCTTGGGGATGGTGAAGTGTGGATGCTCCCCCTGCCCCGTCCCTCTGTGTCTGTGTGGGTCCTGCCCGTGCCTCAGGCTGCTCATAAGGGGCCCCTCACCCCAGACCTGGCCTAGGCTTTGTGGCCCCTGTCCCTTTGTCTTGTCAGTGTCTAGTAAGAACCCTCTGCTTCTGACCTTGTGTGTGCTTCCGGGACTCACTCAGCAAGGTGCCTGTTCGTTGCCTCAGAGACAAGACATACCAATCCCCACACTTAAGGACCTTAAACCAACACCTCATTCTAGCTTCTCCCTGGTGATTCACCATAGATGCCCAAAATCCCTGCTGACCTCCTCTAACAAATATCCACCGTCCCATGTTTGCACTATAGCAACCAGACTCCGTGGTCCTGTGCTGCTGGGCCCTGTGCCCTTCCCCATTGCTTTAAAGGGAAGAGCCATTTCCCTCAGGAAACACAATTCTATGAATTGTTTCAGTCATGAAAAGGACTCGCATCTCCCAAAGTTCCTCCTCCCAACTCTGTCATCCCCTCAGCCGCTGCCTCAGCAGTGTCAGAGCTTTAGTACTGGAGGAATCAGCCACAGGCCATCTGGGAGTGCTTGTTCCTGGGCGTGTGGTGCACAGTGTGACCCAGGGAAGAGACCCTCCAGCACCTCCACATACTGCAAGTCCTCCTTGCATCTCATGGCCACCTGCAGGATGGCATCCAGCAGCTCTGTGCTTGGTGTTGTGAGAAGCAAATTGTGTCTGCGAATTCTTGTTATAGTGGCTGATACAAAGAAGACCCTCTGTGACAGGCCAGAGTGTTTTTCTCCCACCACACTTGGAATATTCCTGAAGCCTACAAGACTACACATCCTTTCTACTATTCACATTCTCCCCCATGTGGCTGGCGACACGCTCACTTTCTGTGTTACCTCTTTTGGAGGAAGGGTGAGGGTGATCCTGAGGGCAGGGTCATGTGCCATGGTACATGGTATGGCAAATTGGAGACATCAGTGTCCTCAGCTGGGGTCCAGTGAATAAGAGGAGGGAGGTCTGGAGAAGGAGCCTGAAGGAAGAAACAGCGCCCCAGGTGATGGAATACCAAGCAGACTGACTTGATTGTGGCTGAATATAGAAGGTTGGAGCAGTAATGGGGGAGGAGAAGGCTCTGAAGTCAGGGAGGAAACCAGCGGTTACCTGGGGACCCCTTCCGAGTGGTCAGTGTGAAACAGGGCCTCTTCACACCACATCCCTCTCTATCTGTTGGTCCCACAGAAGAGGGAAAGATAGCCATTTTTTTGGTACTGAAGCAGAGGCTTTAAAAATACAGCCTTGCCTGTAATCTTAGCACCCTGGGAGGCGAAGGTGGGTGGATTGCTTGAGCTTACCAGTTAGAGACCATTCTGAGCAAGAGTGAGACCCCGTCTCTAAAAAATAGCTGGGCATTGTGGCAGACACCTGTAGTCCCAACTACTTGGGAAGCTGAGGCAAGAGGATCGCTTGAGCCCAGGAGTTTGAAGTTGCTGTGAGCTGTGATGCCATGGCACTCTACCCAGGGCGACAAAGTGAAACTCTGTCTCAAAAATAAACAGCCCCACGTGAAAAATAGCATCTAAATGAAACACACACTGTGGGCTGTTTGTAAAAGCCCTCTGTATGTCAGCTGTAGGGAGGAGGGACAGGAGCCCCGACACGGCTTAGCAGCTATTGCCACCTGGGTATTGCTAGGAGTCGGGCACTTGCACAGCACCCCATCCCACTGAGTTCTCACACCTGCTCTGTGAGTTTGATTCCATTGCTGTCCTCGCTTTACCAAGGAGGGGACGGGGTCTCAGGTCCAATAACTCTTGCAAGGCCACATGCTAGTCCAGTCCTTAACTTGCTGGGCAGCAGCTATTTCAGGATAACACTGAGACTTTTGTATAACAGGTTACCTTCCTGAAGTATTTACACCATTATCTTATTTACTTAGTCTTGGGAGGTAAGCAGGCCAGGTAGACAGTCAAGTTACCCACAAAGAAACAGACCCAGAGAAACTGCAGCTTCTCAGAGATCCAGGTTGTGAAAGGAGCAGAGGCGGAACCCAGACACCCCCACCTGCAGGTCGTCCACCTCGTCGTCACACCTCACGCACCTCATCTAGCTCAGTGCTAAGGAACAGTGAAGTCTGGTTTGGGCAGCAGAGTGTCTCAGAGGATGACCTTGGTCAAGAGGAGAGTGATGAGCTTTCTCATGAGTAGTGTGGACCAAGATGGCCACAGCACACCCAGGTGTGGCAGGACCCAAGAGCTGTCATGCAGTAGCCCTGCCTCCTGGCCCTTTAGGCTGCTGCTGCTGAGGGAGTCAAGCCACCCTGGGTGACTTTCGCTTGTAGGTGTTTATTCAGGCAACTGATGCCTGGGGACTTGCTGTGCCGGCATCCCCAGCTGGCACAGTGTTCACACCCCTTCTTGTGTTGTCACCTCGCTGTTTACATCAGAGGGGTAAGAAGCTTTAGTGCAGTCGGAACAAACGTGACTGGACCTCTCTTTTCACTGACAGTGTCCAAAGAATCATTTGCCCATATGACGTAGAATGTCCAATGCCACCATTTCCAAGTAGAGGTGGGACCCCTGTGGGAGGAGGCCCTTGCTGCAGGCAAGTGGCAGGGAAGTGCTCTCCACCTGTGCCAGCCATTAATTTTCAGCTTCTCTGCCACTAACTTGGTGCCCTCAGCCGTGGTCAGGGCACCTCTGCCCAGCAGAGCACCTGGAGAGAGATTTTACAGCAGGTCATCTGTGGGTGGCGGGCACCTGAGTTGCCCATCACACAGAAATAAGATCTTATGTTTTGTGTGAGAATGGCTCTCTCTTACGTTTTATATACATCCTTGTATGGTTGTATGGTTACTTGAAGGTTAGCTATCTTTAAATGTTCCATACTTTGAGCTTGGGGGCTTGTCACTCCTTGACTATGCCAGCTAGCTAGTCAAGGCTGTTCACTGATTGATCACTTCTTCCTAGTCTATAGAGACAACGTGAACTGTTCTGCAGTCCATGTTTCCTACAAACAACTTCAGTTCAGATGCGTGTTCTAAAATTGTTTCCTTTTATTGCCAGCTTATCTGCCAACAACTATGTGGCCTTAGCACAAGGGACACTTCTCGTGCACACACGGTTTATCTTACGTCTTATGCCTGGCAGCTAATACATTTATGTGGCTGAGGCTGTGCTTGGGGTTTTCCGGCAGAGTGCCTGCAGCTCTGTAAGTCTCTAGAGCAGTGGTTTTCAATCTTTTTTTTTTTTTTTTTTTTATCTCCTGGCACACTTGAAACTATAGTTAGACTTCTGTGGCACACTTAAATTATGTTGATCAAAAAAAAAAAGTAAAAGAAAAATATACTCACTGTGTTTTAAACTTCTTTTGAAAATAATGTAATGATCTTTAAAATTTTTCATGGCACGCCAGTTGAAAATCACTGATGTACAGAGTTGTTGGCAGCTTTGTGTGGCTCTGGCTAATGGTAGCAGACGTACTTTTGGTGTATTGTAAGTATTGCCGGTCAGACCTACACAGCAAGGGGAAGACTGCCTACTCAGTGAGGGGCGCTGAGTCAGAAGGGAGCCAGGACTCACACCAGGGACTCCCACCCCCATGGGAATACCCCTGATCCAGTGAGAATCAAGTCTGTTATTGATCTCTTAGTTGTAAGAGGTTAAACAAAGAAAGAGGCATCTGCAGGGCTCACCAGCTACGTGGACCCAGCTGTTTCCCAGACAGACAATAGGCTTGTCCTGCATGTCAGCCGCACTGGGAAGGACAAGAGGATGTGGGAAAATGGTGGTTAGTTTGGCTGAAGATGAGGACCAGCTGCAGCTGGCGTGGAGAACAATAGCGCTGGATATGTTCTCTATCACCCCTTTATGGAATATAATTTCTGTTTCTCAAAAGAGAAGAATATTTTTGTGTTGGTATAGGATATTCTGGTTGTATTTTAGCCTGGAGATAAATGATTCCATTCTTGTAAAGTTTTCATTGAAAATATTTGCCAGGGATGTTGCTCACACTTATGATCCCAGCACTTTGGGAAGCCGAGGCAGTAATGGACAACATAGTGAGATTCCATCTCTAAAATGTTAAATAAACACATCGATACGTACGTGTGTGTGTGTATGTGTGTAAAAGTCATGCACATAATCCTAGCTATTCAGGAGGCTGAGGCAGGACGATTGCTTCAGCCCAGCCTGAGTGACAGAACAAGACTCTGTCTCTAAAGAATAAAGTATGAATTGATTGATCCTCATCTGTATCACAAAAACAGCTGACAGTTTTTACCCAGAAATACCAGACTATGCAAAATGCCATTTTCATCCCCCTAAACAAGTGCTTGAGTCTCTGACAGGCTGCAGCTGGAATGCCCACATAGTCACCCTCTCCATGGTGGGCTGAAGGCAGGGCATCAACACCACACACAGACCCAGCTGGCAGAGGAGAGCCTGAGGGCACTGTCTGCCACTGTGCTTCCCCCACCCACAAAGCCTGCCCAGTATACACAGGTGACCTAACCTTGTCCCTTCCTCATTCATTCTCCACTCAGTCAGCAAGGGCGAGTGTGAACTTGTAGAAGGCTGCGGGGAAACGGAACATAATGGCCTTGATTTCTGCCTTCACAGTTGAGTTGGCAGCAGAGACAGACTAAAAAGCATGAGCAGGTGATGAAACAGCCATTAACTGTGGTCTGAGCAAGGAGGGACACCGAGCTGGGGCCAGGACGGAGAGAGCCGTCATGGGGGCCTGCTGGTGGGTGGACAGGCTGTCAGGACAGCCTTGAGAGGACCAAGGGATCCTAATGCAGTTGGAGCCCCAGAAGGGCTTCCTGCCTTCCTGGTGGGTCAGTCCCTAAGTGGGGGAGAGAAGCCTGCAGGGGCCTAGGCAGCTTCTCCTTCACAACCAGAGGGAGAGTAGTCCAAGGTGAGTCCAGCAGGTGGGGGTCAGGGCCAGGCCATGCAGGGCCCTGGAGCTTCCTAAGAAATGTGGCATTTTGCTTTAAGCACCATTGGAAATCATGAAAGTGTGTTGAGTAGGAATGCTGTTGTGGGCAGAGGGCTATAGTAGGTGGGTGTCTGTGTGATTTGGCAAGGCAGCTGACAGTGTGGGTGGGGTAGGGAAGAAGAACAATCCACAGGTGGCACAGGGAAGATAGAAGAAGGAGGGAGCAGACTGGGGACAGCTGGGCTTCTGTCTGCTCTAAACACATTAGGGTAAGGTGTCAACCCTTCTCACTTCCTGGTGCAAATGGAAGATAAATGGATGAGGCACAAAGGCGACTGGCCCACCCATCATCCTACCTTGCAGTGCATGGAGCTGAAGGAGCCAGCAGAGGAATTTGCTATGACCACGCCCTTAACTGAGTACCTGCTAGGTCTCACTTGAGTTAAGGAACAGCCATCAGGTCCTCCCCTGACTCCAACTCCATGTGGAGCAGAGCAACTCTGCTGAGGAAGCATGAGTGTGGCTGCACTGTGCTCACAGTCCTTCCCCAGGCCCTTGGACAAGCCCAGCCAAGCCCTGTGGCAGTGTCTAGACCCCATGCCCTTACTGCCCGTCTCCCTAAATTCAGAGTGTTCTCTCCAACCACAGCGCCTTGTATAAGACCTTCTTACTGCCTGCAGTGCTTTGTAGCCCCAGCAGGGCTGATGACATGTTGCTCGGGCCCCACTCAGCCTCTCCAGAGACCCTCCCAGGTCTGGATTTGTGTTTCCTCCTTGACTTCCCCTAAGTCTGAGGCTGTGCCTTACTACTTGGGGAGAGGATGTACTGAATATCTTTTCTGTTTTCAGGATCAATGTGGTGCTCAAATGTCCACCAAAGAAATGGTGTCCCTGACTGCTCCTTTCTGAACGGAACATATGCTTTTCCAGTCACCACTGAGGAGAGGGGACTTTTTCCTCTCTTGGGGGTGGGGAGAAAGGGAATCCCTTTGGGGAAATCAGGCCTAACTGTGTCACTCTGAGTGCTGCCCTGGGTCTGTGTGAGTGGGAGCTCCCCTGAGCTGAGGGAGCCTGGTGAGGTGGGGAGGGAAGGAACAGCAGGGCATGAGTGTTTGCCAGCACCGCACCATCAGCGTGCAGAATCCGCCATCACCGAGACTACCCCAGGCAGCAGCTTCTGTTTCCCCCTCGAGGTCCTCCCCACCTCCTTGCCCCAGTTCCTTTGGGAGTTTTTCTTT
Source organism: Nycticebus coucang (assembly GCF_027406575.1). Classification (NCBI taxonomy): domain Eukaryota; kingdom Metazoa; phylum Chordata; class Mammalia; order Primates; family Lorisidae; genus Nycticebus; species Nycticebus coucang. Next base: position 33,041,850 of record NC_069789.1, on the reverse strand, counting down.
TTGCCATACAGCCTCCCCTTTCCCTTCAGAGTTGGTAGCTGTACATTTTCACCCTACCTTGCCCACTATACCACTTGAGTGTCCCAAAGGTGTAGGGGATGGTGGGAAGACACAGGTGACTGCAGCTGTGGGGGGAGAGCCCGTCCCTGCCGTACTGGGTGGGGTGCTCAGCTTGGCCCTGGGCCAAGGGAAATGGAGGGCATCCTAACAGTGAGTCACTTAGAGCAATGACTTTGGGCTGCATCCTCCCACTTCTCAGCTCCTGTTCCCTCACCTACCAGATGGGATGGGCCCTACCGGGGATGTTGTGAACAGGAGAGTAATACTGGAGAAGCTCCCCCTAAAGGAATCAGACAGAAGGGTTCCCACCCAGGCTGGGGTGCTGCCCGCTCCCAGGGCATGCTATTAGATGGACATAATATTAACTTGTTGATAGAGACTGAATCTTTTCAGGAGAATTTCCTTCCCCCACCCCCCGCCTTCACAGTAACTGACTTGTGCCAACACTTTTCACATATCAGTAATTATGGCAACTGAAGGCAGCCGTGGAGAATGCTTCTAAGACAGAACCACACAGATAAGAGGGAGTGGCTACATCCCAGGGTCTCCGTGAGGCAAGTGGCCAGGCCAGACTAGGGTTTGCCATGGGGATTCATTTTGAAATGGCCTAGGAGGCAAAATTACTTTAAATGTAACTTTAGGAAGAGAAAATTCCATTCCACTTAGCATGATACAGCAATTAAAATGCTGGTTTTACTCCTCTTTGAGCACTATCCCTGAATAATTTATGGCTTCACCCAACAGGGCCGGAAGCTTTTGCTGAAATAAAATGATTTTTATTAAGATTAGGTATGGGTCTTCCAGCTATTTGTAGGGAGTCGGGGTCCCTCAGCTGTCCTGGCCTCAGTGTCGTGGTCACCAAGGCCATTTGCTCCTGCAAGACCAGTTTGGTGCCCAAGTATTGGTTAGTGAAAATGAACGTAGTGGTCACTTTGCTCTTCAGGCTTCCATTTCTTCTGCAACATGGAAATCATTTGAGTATGCCTTGGAAAGCCCTCAGCCCAGCGATCAATGAATTTCTGTTGCTACTATCTCTGTAGAAGCCACCCAGCTTCAGGAACTCCCTCAGGGCCAGGCTGTGCAAGGTGCAATACTCTACATGACACTCTGTCAGAGGAGGTATTTCTGTGCCCATTTTACAAGAACACTGGAACTAGGACAGGTGAAATTATTATCTAAGGTTGTTGTGTAGTTAGCTAGAAATAAATTTAGAGTGTTGGCTCTACAAATCTGTTAGTCTGACTTTAAAACCTGGACCATCTTAGTTTTGCTATAGAAAACTTTTTAGCAATTGTCTTAAGACAACAGTAAAGAGAGGTTGGGTGAGCCACAGTTAAATCTGAAAAATGTGCACAACTTTTATTAGAAATGGTTGGACAGACACAGTAGAAGCAAAGCCTATCTCCTGTAAATCTCCCGTGCTGTTAGCCTACCTAAGTTACTTCATGACAATATAAGCCACACGCAAAAAGCAAAACACACGTAGCCCCGCATCACTTAATGCCAGGGATGTGTTCTGGGAAATGTGTCATTTGGAGCTTTTGTAATTGTGTGAACATCACAGGGTGCTTAGACATGCCTGCACGCAGGGCACAGCATGCTGTCCCACGGGGTGCTGCAGGTGGTCGCGACACAGCAATGTCTTAGGATCTCATAAGACCAACATCATGTATGTGGTCTGTAGTCAACATATGTTCCATAAATGCTGATCTGCAGAGAAGAGGGGACGGGCAGGGAAATGTTTTGTGGAGCACAAATGTGTGTGTGCGTGTGTGTAAAAGGGCTGTCTGGAAAGTATCCAGCCATGCATGTCTCTGTTTTTCATATTACGTGGCTGGATGCTTTCTGGGCAGGCTGTGTGTATGTTTATTCAGGGCTACATTAGTCAAAAATCGTGAGGTTTTATCCCTTTGGTGAAATGATGTAAATTAGCCCCTTAAGATTTATTCCCTAGGAAGGTTTAAGTTACCACACAGGGAATGCTTAATAAAAATCGCTCGTTTTCCTGCTTGGACTTTTCTGGCTCCAAGTGGTAGAAAGCATTTAACTGTAAACACATAAGAAAGTGAGAGCTGGGGAACTGTGGCTAAGCCCCATGTTAGAATGTCCTGTGTCTTTGCTTCTCCTCCCTGCCTGTTCTCTCCCATGACCTGTTCTCTGTAGATCAGTATTTATGGAATGTGTCAGATGCTTGGGAACCTGAGCTCTGCCTATGTGAGGAGGAGGCAGCTGGTGCACGGAGGCCTCTGTCAGGGGACTGCATGCTGGCACACCTTTTTAAAATAGATTTATGTTGATTTTTATATTTTATACATCTATACAGTATGTTTTTAAATATATGTATGTATTTTTATAGGTATACGTGTATTTGTATAGTTAGCTAGAGACCCTTTTTCCCCTCACATGTGTGGAAAGACCTGGCAGGCAGTGCTCCTAATTTATATGTATAGTATGTGTATTAGTATGTGTATTTTGAAGTATGTATCGATGTGTGCATTTATTTAGGTTATATAGTCTAAATATGCACATTTGCGTTGCGTTATATCTCTAGCCATGCCTTGGCTTATGCCCTGTGTGAGTCACCCCAGACAGACAGACGGTGCTGCATTGGTTCTTGAGGGCAGGCACTCCACAAGCCTTTGGCCCCCAGAGTACTATTCCTCTGACTCAACGAGAAGACCCTGGCTGCCCCTGAGCTGCAGGTGTCAGGGGTGTTTGTCCCCTTGGCATTTGGGAGAAGCAGTACCCAGGTAGGACAGGGCAGAGAGAGTTGGCTGCCACTCCAGAACACAGGGGATGCGGGACCCCGCGGGACCCAGTGGCAGCATGTGGCTGAGTGCCTTCTTGAAAGGTGAAAGGGAAGGCAGGGGGCACTGGATGCAGGCCCAGCTTGGAGGAATGCACCTGTGCTCTGCTGAGTCGGCCATGTGGCTGCCCTTGTAAGTGCTCTGCCTTCTTTGGGTTTCAGGTCCAACCCGAAAGATGTCTCCCAGTGCCAGTGCCATGGACTTCTTCCAGCTATTTGTCCCAGACAACGTCCTCAAGAATATGGTGGTGCAAACGAACATGTATGCCAAGAAGTTCCAGGAGAGGTTTGGGAGTGACGGGGCCTGGACAGAGGTGACCCTAGCGGAGATGAAAGCATTCCTGGGCTACATGATTTCCACCAGCATCTCCCATTGTGAGTCCGTCCTCAGCATCTGGAGCGGCGGCTTCTATAGCAACCGGAGCCTCGCCCTGGTCATGAGCCAGGCCCGCTTCGAGAAGATCCTCAAGTACTTCCACGTTGTGGCCTTCCGCTCTAGCCAGTCCACACATGGCCTCTACAAGGTCCAGCCCTTCCTTGACTCCCTGCAGTATGGTTTCGACACTGCCTTCAGGCCTTCCCAGACCCAGGTGAGGCTGCATGGTGGGTTGCCCTCGGGCTCGTCCCATGGCCTTGCCATAGCTGTGGCACGACGTGGGGGTGTCTTTTCCTGCCCTGCCTGTCCTCTGAAGTTGCTTTGCAGTCACCTCTGCTATTTATTCTTCCATTGCATCAACCCATAAAATCTAAATTAGATCAGAGGGTGTTAACAGTAATAACTGCATCCCACAGACAGTCAGAATTCAGTCCTTTTGCTTTGAGATAGAATTTTAGAGATTCCTTTTGCTCAGAGATAGAATTTCTTCCTATCCTTCCTCCTCTTTAATTACACTTTCTTTCAGGGTTCTGTTTTGCTCAGACTAATGTTAGATTTCTAACTGTATTCTCTGAGCATGTTCTCCCCTGCAGCTAGTGAGTCAGAGCTTGAAACCTCCCGGGTGGCAGAGAGCATGAGCCTGGAATTGAAATTGTTTCCCAGGTAATGGGTCACTTGTGTGCTTTTGGACGAGGGTTTAGAAGAGCCCCAGCTTTGCTGTTAGGGTCCCCCTACACCTTCCCCAGCCTCCTCAACGCTCCAGAAGGTGGCTCTGGCTATTTTTAGCTCCCTCTGCCTGTACCTGTGGCAGTCACACCACTTGGCAGTCACACCGAGGCAAGGTGGAATTCCAGAAGCTTCCTCAAAGTTGCTCTACTGGTCCAGTAAACTGAGGAGCTGGTTAATTTCTAGAAATTTCTCTAATCCAAAGCAGGAAGTTCTTAGCCCACATTAGCCCAATTTCTTTCGGCCTATGCTGCCTGAATAAAAAAGTGTACTTTTTTTTTTTAACTTATACGTTTAAAAGCCCATCTGTCTATCTGTTTGCCTTGTGCTTTTCTTTCTAAGTAAAACTCCTATCCTTTCTGATGCTCCCCAACTCTGTGTGGCACCTTCTTCCCCACTCAGCTAAAGACAACTGGGGTTCTATGGAGGAAGGGATTGCCCTGTTTAAGTCTGTGGGAGCCTTTGAATGATTTCTGAATAGTTCTCCCTGCTGGTGGGTGAACCTCCCAGGCTTTTCATGACTTGCAGGTGTTTGCATCATCGTTTCTGGCCTTGGAATGCTTTTTCCCCTCCTCTCTGCTTTGCAGGGTTACCCCATCTCTAGGGCCCAGTGTAAGGTCCACACGGATCTCCCGTTGAATTCTCCCCACCATTTATATGGGGTAGCCAAACCCCAGTGTGTCTCATCTACCTACCTGTGTATCACTTACCTGCCTAACAAGAGCTGGAGATTTTGGGGGGACATGAGCCCTGCCCTATAACAGGCCCTGTGGTGCCAAGGACAAGCCTGGGCACTTTATCTTTTGTTTCCCTGAATACTTGCCTGATGGTACAGGAACCAGCTGTTGGCTGGACACAAGGCAAAAAAAAATCCTACCCTGACCATCCTTGAGTGCATACATTCAAAAAGCTGCTGCTAAAGGCTCTGGTCTCACTGTGCCTCAGCGTCAGCCAGCTCCTTGGGTGGCTGCTGTTTAATAGCCTGGAGACAGGGTTGCTGACAGTCCTGCTGGGCAGGCCTTACCCATGGTTACACTCACATATGTTGAGTGTCTTTATTGTGTGTGTGTCCTGAGTCACAATGCCAGGTAGCTGTAAATTCAAGACGCTCGCCACACCTCCCTGGCACAATGGCATTCTGAGTTTGTGGGCTCTCCCTCTGCAGCCCTCAGTCACAGGGGCCCCAAGAAGAGGCCCAGCCACATCCCTGAGCCAGACTGGGCAGGCAGCTCTGCGGGTGAGTGGGTGGATATCTGGGGAAGTGATTCTGTCCTCCTTATTTCCGTGGCTCAATTGGGTGTGCTGGGAGAAACTGGAGAAGTGGGCATCATCTGTTGCTGTGCACATCTGTGCCTGGCGTCCAGCCCATGAGGCTCAGGGGTGGCGCCTGAGAGGTGGCTCAGTGGGGGGGTTTGGGGGGGCTCCAGTCATCCAGTTTTCTCTAAATCCCCCCATTTTTTATTTCTCCTTTTTTACTTTGTATTTAATTTTTATTTTACCATTGTACTTGCAAAGTTGTGTTTTCTTTTTGCTACCATTTTCTACTCAGTGTTTCCACCCTGTGTTGGTCAGGATCCCAGCAAGAAACAAATGCCATGCTCTAGGAGGGCAGATGGGGAGAAGAGAGCACAGAGGCTGTTGCCAGCAGTGTGATCGGAGCAAGGGGAATTAGGAGGGTGGTGCATCACCAGGTAGGCTGCAGTGGGGAGCTGTCACCTCTAGGCCAGGGGGAGGGAGGGAGCCACCTGGGAGCAGAAAAGGCTACAGCCTGGGGAGGGGCATTGGGGCCAGGAGGCAGAAAGCCAGGCACAGATCCCCTCACCTCACTCTTACTCTGTGACCTTTGCTGAGGCTGCTCTCTTGAACCCTAAGTCAAAAGTTAGAGGCAAAGGCGCCTGATGGGGCAGTTTATAAGCCATGGCAGGGGTGAGGGAGAGTAGCAGACCTCAGGATGAACAGCACATACTGAGTGTACCCCATCAGCCTAGAGCACCAGGCCTGTAGACCAGCACTGCCAGTAGGTGGGCAACAGGGTAAACCAAAGGATATGAATCATGACTGCAGAGTATGATTGGGTGTTTGATGCATGTGACTAGGCCTTCATAGGTCCTGGAGCTTCTTCCTGCATGTCACTGGGCCGCTTCCTTTCCCAGAGCAGCACCCTGTCTGCTGAAGAGCCAGTAGGCTGGGCTGAGCCTTCCCCTGGCTGCCGGCATCAGGCACTTCATGCCTGGCTCTTCTCTGCCCCTTAGAGAAGGAAGAGGGTTTTTGTCTTGATCCTTGATCGGAGAAGTTAGAAGTGCTAAAGATTTCCTGGTTTCCCTGCTTTACCCCTCTTTTTGGCCTCTGGAACATTCAATTCAAAGAGAAGTGGTACTTTACTTGTAAGTTGCCATTGGCTGCCTGTGAGCGTCAAGGTCCCCGGAGAGTCTGCATTTCCACCTGGTGACACCAGTTGAGATGATTCTTTCCCCGTGGCTCTCACTGGATATGTATGGCTGGATTTGCCCCAAACTCCCAGGGGCTCCTCTGCCCTGTCCTCTTACACAGTCACTCTGTACTCCACCCCAGACACATACAGGGCACACTCACCTAACAGACTTAGCACTCTGCCCTGCAATCCCCAGAACCTTTTTATTCCGTGACCCTTTGGTATGAGTTCAGTTTTACAAAGTCTTCAGAGAACTCCAAGAATCTAACAGTAACCAAAGCAGCTACACTCACACGTGTGTTTACATTAGTACAAAATGGGAAGATGCTACATTTCCTCAAAAGTAGAGCCAGATCAATTGAAATATTTTGTGGAAGGATTATACAAACAAATAAATAGATGTTTTGTCTTTCCCTTATCTTACGTACCATTTGCCACAGCCCAGAATAGCTTGTCATACACAGAAGAGGACTCGGAACATATAGCTGGGTAACAGAGAAGCACTGACCAGCCTACAGTCTTAAGGAGACTGAAGTGGTTTATCTGGAGTTTTCAGAGCTTTGAGGAGAGTGCTGCTCTGAGTGCTGCATTCAGGAACAAGCCATTCACAGTTCATGTGACAGTGATAGAAAAGGGAGAAAAAAATTATTGAGGGTTAGAAATGCCTACTGACCTTTTTGCTTTGATGAGGCATGTAATTAAATTTGCAACTGATGGTCTGTCCAGTGAATGGAGCCGAGGTGTGTTCTATTTCTGGAGAGGAGGATGGGAGAAGGCAGTTTACTATGGCCTCAGAGGGAAGAGTCGGCTGTGTGTCTCTGGTAGGGATAATTGGGCAGGGAAGGACCTCTTTTCCCTTCCCTTCCACTCCCATTCCCTCTCCATGTGTGGGGCTTGTCTGTTTCACTGGACTTGCTCCAAATGGGACTTTGTATGTTTTATAAGTTACCAAGAACCAGCAAGTGCAAAAAGCCAGACATGAGGTTCCTGGGAGGCACTGTAGCAGGCCAGCTCCCTAGCTCTCACCTTCCTATGCATGAGACAGGGACGTGTAATGTCCCCAAGCTGCTAACAGTAAAATCTAAAGGGGGGCAGGTATGCACAACTAAGACCAAACCATACAGCTATTACTTTTTAAAAATGGAACTGGAAGTATCATTAATAGAAGAATGGAAGGACACTGTCCACATCACAGATGGTAAGTATCACCCTCTACTGTGTCTTGGAAGGTCCCGTTCTGACATCACCTGGGAGCTTGCAGGAAATTCACAATCTCAGGCCCCGTCCCAAACCTACTAGATCAGAATCCACTTTTTAGCAAGATCCCCAGGTGATTAGTCTGACGTTCAAACTTTTTCTGTGAATGGCCACGTAGTATTTTAGACTTTGTATGGGCTGTATGATTTCGGTTGCATCTTGTCGATTCTGTCATTGTAGCCCCCAAACAGTGACAGATAATATGTAAACAAACATGACAGTGTTCCAATAAAACTTTATTGACAAAACAGGTAGTAGGCCAGAGTAGGCTGTATTTACTGACTTCTGATCTAGACATCATGTAGAGTTCTTGGAATCATGTGGTTTCTTACTTCAGTTAACCACAGACATATACTCTACTTTATAATTAAGCTTGCAATAGGATTAGGTGGGGGAAGGTAAGGTAGCACGTTCCTAAACTTTACCAGAAAATTTCGCCAAAAAGCTTTAGCTTAAAGAAATAAAACTTTGACCAGCCCTTATTTTTTATTTTGCCATTTGTTTTTAGTTTGTTCTCTTGTCATTAAAAAAGTCACATAACCATGTTATTGAGAAGTTGAAGCAGATGAGATAAGTTTAAAATTGCCCTGGCAGAGGGATGATGATTGGTGGGATTACACCTGCAGTGCATCTTACAAGGGTACATATGAAACTTAGTAAATGTAGAATATAAATGTCTTAACACAATAACTAAGAAAATGCCAGGAAGGCTATGTTAACTAGTGTGATGAGAATATGTCAAAGGGTCTATAAAACTAGTTTATGGTGCCCCATGATTAATGTGCACAGCTATGATTTAATAAAAATGTGCGCAGCTATGATTTAATAAAAAAAAAAAAAATACCCTGTCAGAAAGGGCATGACAGCCTAGGCGTTGTGTCACAGCGAGGCAGCAGGGAGCTGGATCAGCTGCTGAATGATTTTTGAAAAGAGTAAGTTCAGTCTGGGAAAAGGAGGTTGTGGGCTGACAGAGCCGTCATGAAAACCTTTTTAAAAGTATGTTTTCTTTGCTATTTCTCTCCAGCAAAAGTCAGATCAATAGGCTTCCATTAGATATAAGTACATTTGGAATCAGGGAGGGAAAAAACTTTTTTAGCAGTTGGAGTTGTCAGTCAGTGGAAAGGGATTACTTGGAAAAAAATAGGTGTCCCCACTGGACATGTCAGCCAAAGGACCCCTGCCAGAGACCCTCCACCAAGAGAGGGTCAGGACTCAGTGCCATAGGTTAGTAATAATAACAACCATAATTTCCCTAGGCATAGTATCTGCCGTATGTCACGGCCTGTGCAAAGTTCCTGGCATATAGTGTCTTACTGAATCTTCCCTGCAATATTAGTGTGATGATGATATTACCCTTTTATAGGGAAGGAGAGCAGGAGCAGAGAGGCAAAGGGACTCTGCTTTTCCCCTCCTTGTAGGTGCTACATGAACCCCTGATTGATGAGGACCCTGTGTTCATTGCCACGTGCACAGAGCGGGAGCTGAGGAAGAGGAAAAAGCGGAAATTCAGCCTCTGGGTCAGACAGTGTTCTTCCACTGGCTTCATCATCCAGGTGAGCCCTGGGCTGGGCCCAAGAGGGTCAGGGAAGGCGGTCAGGAGGCCTTGGGGTCATTTGGGAGCCAAGAACTTATTTACTTATCCTTTGCACTGGGTGTTATGGCCTACCCAGATGTTTTAGTGGAGGCTGGGGCTAGGCCACTCCATGCTCTACTCCCCCACCCCACCCCCCACTTCCCAGGGCAGCAGGGTATAAACCCTGGAGAGGCCCCTCTCATGATTGGTCATGCCCCTGCACATTCCTTCCCCACACTCCAGCCCACCTAGGTGAATGACGCATCAAGGATCAGGCCCTGGCAGTATCAGCCAGAGGGATCACCCAAATAGTGGGTCATTAGTGGGCCATACTATCTCGCTGGAAGCTGACCCTCTAGACTGTGGACTTGTGGCTTTGAGATTAGGGCCTAGAAGTCTCACACCTCCCGGGTGTCTGCCTTGCCTTCTGGTTTCCAGGATGCCTCCTGAAGCCCCTGACAGCCAGCCATGACATTAGCTTTCGTCCAGGGCATGTGCCTGGATCATTGGCCCCTTGGGGCAGCAAGGCAGACTTGGGCATGTGTCTCAGAAGAGGTAACTGATGCATCAGATGTTGAGCTGTGGGGAATCTGTAGGGTACCCAATAGCCAAAGGGAAGGGCAAGACCAGAATGGGGAACCTGAGTGACATCTCTCTGCCTGGGCTGGTTTCTCTGCATGCTGCTCGGAGACAGGTATCTAGTCTCATGGGATAGGCCAGCAGCCCTGTGGTAACAGCTGCCCCTGCTGGCAGCCCCAGGGCCCTTTCCACAGGGTTTTTGCACTTCCCTCTTTCCTTGAGCTGGAGAAGGATTCGCAGTAAGAGCATCTCCTCCCATGTCTACTCCCAGCAGGGAGTGCATGCACTCTGGGTCACCTCCCTCGCAGCCCTACCCCAGCCTGTACTGGGTCACCTCCCTGGTAGCCCCAGCCTCACCTGCATGGCAGAAGGCCTTCAGGTTGGGCTGGGGCCAGGATCTTCCACTGGACCCTGGGGCTCTGCTTGAGCACATGCTTTGGGAATGAACCAGAGTAGATATGTCCCAGAGCAGGGTTCACTCCCTCCCGCTGTATAGCCTGAGCCCCTATCCCCTTGCATTCTCCAGGGCCTATGCCACTTCTGTGGTATCTATTGCAGTGATACCCCTGTAGGGTACAAGTGTATCAGGTTCACTTTATATAAATCTTACCCAGGAGGTGTTCCTCTATTCCTTCAGTAAATAGTCATTAAATCCTGTTACCTGCAAGCACTGTGCTGAGGTGTGCAGATGTAGCCCTGCCATCCTAGAGATCTGCCTGAGTTGCTTTGCATTAAACATTTGCCTTTGGGTTCTGGGTGCCTCTGGCACTGTGTCCTTTTACTCCAGAGTTGGCAACGAGCTAGAAATCATGTCCAGTATTGGGGTGGGGGGCATGAGTCTGTCTCTCTTTACATACAGGTCCTTCCTCAGTTTTATAAAATCTATAAAACCCTCACCTATAAAATAAGAAATTTCCTTTTATTGCCAAAGCCCTGTGATTCTAGGAGGCTTTGTGGCAGTGTGAAGGTTTGCTTTTAAAGACAGAATTAAAGCTGACAGCTCCTGATAGTCTAGCATCCAGCATCACCAGGGGCAGCTCAGAAGCACCGAGGGAAGGGAGCAGTTTCCCTCCAGTGACGGGGCTGTCTTGCCGCCCCTTTCCCTCTCTTTGCTCCTGGGCACTGGCAGGGAAAGGACATCTCTATGAGGAGCCACGAGACAGTTAGACACCACAAGGCCTGGGGATAGTTGTCTTTTTAGTGTTCTCCCTTTTCTTGGTTCTCTAGCTGTCAATCCTGGTTTGACAGCTTTTGAAGATCAGCAGCCTGGCAGATGCAACCGTGGGGCAAAACAGTACCTTATAGTATGAGGGCTTGCAAACCTACAGCTCTTCTGTCATCACCACAGACTTGGGAGATGTGAGGCTAGGTGGCATTTACCATTTCTCATGTCAGGCGGCTTAGGCTTGCAGAGGTTATCTGCAACCTAGCAGGACCCTGTCTCACTTTTTTTTTTTGAGACAGAGTCTTACTTTGTCACCCCCAGTAGGTGCTGTCACGTCATAGCTCACAGCAACCTCAAACTCTTGGGATTAAGTGATTCTCTTGCCTCAGCCTCCCTCAGCCTCCCTGGTAGTTGAGACTACAGGCACCCACCACAACGCCCGGCTAATTTTTAGAGATGGGGTCTTCCTCTTGCTCAGGCTGGTCTCCAACTCCTGAGCTCAAACAATCTCCCCACCTTGGCCTCCCAGAATGCTAGAATTACAGGCATAAGCCACTGTGTCTGGCCTCTGTTTCACTTTTTAAAAGTTTTTTTAAAATAATTTTCAAAAGAAGAACCCCAATATATTTCAATATTTTAATAGATTTACTTCTCTAGCCATTTGGAGGGAAATGTTAGAATCTGAACTCAATGCTTCTTGTCCACTGGGGTCCCCAAGCTACTTCCTCTGTCCTCCGTCCCCTGAATGCATGAACAATCCCAGTTTACGCCACTACTTGCTGGGCGAAATTAGCTATTCCTGCCTATTCCCTGGGTCTTAGTTTCCTTCTCTAAAAACTGAAGGGATAGGATTAGGTGCCCAGACAGGTCCTTGCTGCTGTGAGAGTCTGTCACTGTCTTTGTGAGTGTGGCACGGGGGGTGGTATACATGAGGATATTTTCTATTGTAGTCTGTCTGTCGGATTGTTGGGCTCTTCTGAATGACTCCCCTCTGGAGAAGTGCAGTTGCTGACTAGCTGTGTTAGTGGCCCTTTGCCATTCTCCCATGGGTCATGGGTGGCAGCTTCTGCCCCACCTTCTTGTAGTGCTGAGATTGACTGTGTGTTTGCTTTGGTCCATGGGATGCAGTGGAGCATAAAGAGATTGGAAGGGTCACAGGCATGGTTGTCCTCCTTTGGGTTCTCTGTCTTGGCTGTGAGAAAATGCCCAGGTGACATCACCTCAGTTCTGAAAACCCATAAGCTTAGTAAAAGTTTAAAGATGCTATGGTTGGTTGATGTGCGCCCTGAAACACCCAGGGGCCTAGCAGTTACAGTCTGCACAACTGAGCAGGTAACTTTCTTCAGCTACTTTCTGTTGTGCACCAAGATAATATCCTGAAAGGGCACTGGTGTGTTTCAGGAGAGCCCAAGGTCTTGCTGTGGCATTGTAACTTCATCCTGCTGAGACTCTAAACTTTTGGCTGGCCCAACTGTGTTCTTATGAAGTAGGATCAGAGTGAGAGTTAGAAGATTCTAATTCCACTTAGAAGATTCTAAATCAAGGGTTAAGTGAGCAAAGGAAATTCCACATTGCTCAGTGGTCCCAGAAAATGTCAGCAGGAGAGCTGAACAGGAGCTCAATATAGCCAGTTCATCTGGCTGATTCTTGGACATGGTGAATTTATTCCCATGAAGGAATCTGGATGAGAAGGAGGGAAACTGAAAGATGGACAAAGATAATGATGATTATGGTGTTTAGGGGATTTCTGATGTCATAGCTGGTGTAGTGCCCTATGCCTAGAACCCATCTACTTGGGAGGCTGAGATGGAAGTACCACTTGAGCCCAGGAGTTTGACACCACCCTGGTCAACATGGCAAGACCCTATCTCTCTCTCTCTTTTTTTTTAACTTAAAAGAGTTTTAAGAAGAACTGCAGTTTACAAGGTCTAACGAAAGTTCTTGAACTTGTCCTAGATAAAGAGCTATTATGTACCTCATTGCTGAATATCACTGTGGTCATCTTTGAAGCTATGTCCTGATGTCAGCACCTAGTCCACCCTTCAAACAATTTTTCTAGAACTCTTTTTTTCTAGAACTCCTAGAACTCTTTTTCTGGAGTGACCATCAGAGCTAGTGTACAGTACACAAAAACACACACTAGTGAACACGCAGCCAGACACTACCATGTTGATAGGAACACAGCTGATATACCAATGTTATGAAACCTTATTGAGTTGTTTGTACAGTGCTACCAACATAAGCACATGGTGGCAAGTTCACGAACTTAATTATCAAACCATGAGAGCTCTGATGGTCATTCCAGAAAAAGAATTCCAAAATTGCTTTGATGGGCGGACTAGGCACTGGCATCAGTGCATAACTTCCCAAGGGGAGTAGTTTGAAAGGACCGTAGTGACACTCAGCAAGGAGAAGTACTTTTTCTAGAATGAATTCACAAAATCAATTGTCATACCTCATATTTCATTATTTTTATAGGTTTGATGCTCCTGAATTCATGTGAAAGAAATCTTAGAATCAGATGAATCAAAGAAATCTTAGAATCAGATAAAAATCTAGTGATTTAAGTAAGATTATAGAAAGGTATATGATAGGATGGAAGGGAGGAGGTGATTGACTGCCACTCAGAAAATTGAGAGGTTAATATCTTTCATTTCTGAGAATGCAAAAAGCAGGAAGTAAGAAGTTCAAGGAGAAAGAAGCACTCAGATGAGAGCAGACACAGCTTGGGGGCTGCATAGTGTGAGTCAGGTGGTCCCACAGATGTCCTCTGGTCTGTGGTGGTACCCCCATCTGTCCTTACAGCCCTCTTCCAAGGTCCTGTCCTGAGGAATACAGCTGTTCTGGTTTTTGTGGTAGTAGCACATGTGCTGTGAGTTGTTTCATTTTAACTGTTGCCAAGTTCATGGTTCAGTGGCATTAAGTAGATAGCATTGCTGTGCACACCACTGTCCATTTCCAGAGCTGTTCATCGTCTCTTAGCCAGGGGAGGGGACACTAACACCCGAACAGTGGGTGTCCCCAGAGGGAAGGCCTTCTAGATGCGCTGTCTGTGCTGAGTGGCTCAGGGAAGGACTGCCCCAGAGGGAAGGCCCTTCTAGATGCGCTGTCTGTGCTGAGGGGCTCAGGGAAGGACTGCCCCAGAGGGAAGGCCCTTCTAGATGCGCTGTCTGTGCTGAGGGGCTCAAGGAAGGACTGCCCCAGAGGGAAGGCCCTTCAAGATGCGCTGTCTGTGCTGAGGGGCTCAGGGAAGGACTGCCCCAGAGGGAAGCCCTTCTAGATGCGCTGTCTGTGCTGAGGGGCTCAGGGAAGGACTGCCCCAGAGGGAAGGCCCTTCTAGATGCGCTGTCTGTGCTGAGGGGCTCAGGGGAGGAGTGCCCCCGAGCTTGGGTCCAGTCCAAAGCTTGGTGCCATGTCTATCCCAGAGCTCATCCCGTTGCCCTGGGTCAGGCTGGCTGATCCCCAGCGGCTCCAAGTGTTGTGCCTCTGGGGCTCCCTGGGAGGACAGACGAGTGGGAGATGGCACCTGTACTCCCCAGCCCTACCCAGCCCTAGGCCCTGTGGCTGTCTGTCCACGTCCAGTAGGAGCAGCGCTCAGTCACTGGTAGTGTTCTTAAGCTAGGGCTCTCTGGCAGGGTACAGGGGTGACTGTGAGTGGCTGTTCTTTACATCCTGCCTCACCTACTTTCCTTGATTTGCCTCCTTGACACCAGTAAGGCCTGTGGGTGGGCCTCATCCAGTCAGTTGAAGCCTTCAGGGGAATGAATGATGCCCTACCTCCACCTCAGGGAGGGACCGTTCAGCCAGCAGGTGGCCACATCTCTTCCTTGGGTCCTGCCCCAGCCTGCTGGCCTTCCTGCAAAGTTTGCATTTGCCAGCCCCATATCTTCCTCCCCCTCCCTGGCCCCGCCCCCATACATGTCCTAGTACACATATGAATATAAACACACCATTTCTTCCATATGTTGGGTGACACCTGAGCTCCTATTTGCTTTTTGAGTTGGGTTTGGGTCACTGCTGACCACCCAGGATTCATTGTTGCTTTCTAGATCCTGAGTTCTTCCTGTCCATTTATTTATTTATTTATTTATTTATTATAAGACTAGGAGTCTAACACAGATCCCTATTTTCAAGGATTTACAAAATAGATGAAAAGGTAAGCTCTGTACATTTCAATCTAGCTGTGCACTGCTTTGTTAATCAGACCTTATTGGAGTTAGCCTTGCACTTGGCACCCAAGACCCAAAGATAAATAAATGGAGCCCACACTACCTCTCTAGTAGGACAGATAAACACATTAAAAATATTCATCAAAACGGCATGACAGGTGTGATCCCAGAGGTGTGTGTCCAGTGTGATTCAGGGCCCCAGAGCCTACACGACAAGGTGTGTGGTATACCGAGGGAAACAGCCATGAACCGTGAGTCCTCACCACAGACCAGGTACCAAAACACAAATACTCAGAATCACATGGCCCTTTGGGAAGTATGTCGTTGGCCTCATACTATACATGGGAAAATCAGAGCACCCAGAGACAGAGTAATTCACCCCAAATTGCAAGACTAGTAGGCAGTGAGCAGAGGGCTGGCTCTCCCCACATACACACAGCCCTCTACTCTGCCCGTGTGATGCCCCAGGGCTCCACCCAGTCCTGCCACCCCTGGCTTGCGCATTGAATGTGTGGATGCCTACTAGAGTGTTTGTGTGGGTCTCCTGTGAAGTGTCTGCTCCGGGAGGTCAGGGTGACCCAAGTGCTGCATCCACGGTGGGAGAACTAGTAGGTGGATGGCAGCCCGGTTCTTCTCTTACATGCCCCGGCCCCGGCGTGCACCTCAGTAACCTGGTGCAGGAACTGAGGCTCCCTGACTCCTGGTCCTAACAGCCACCAGTAGAGACCAGAGGGAGCAGGCAGGGAATCATTTGTGAAGGGGGTTCTGGAAATCTGGAGGCATGTCTGCTCCCTGGTACTCTTTGAGGCCACAACTAACACCTTTTCTGACATGTTGCTGCCATTTTCAGACTAAATGCTTATGGAGCACTTGGGGGAGAGTACAGATGCTTCTCAGATCTCTGTGGGGCTGTATCCCGATAACCCACTGAAGTTGAGATGACGAAGTAGAAAGTGCATTGACACAACTGGCCTGCCAAGCACCCCATGCAGCCCAACCTGTTCTGACGCCTGGCGCGCTCTCCTCAATACACAGCGGAGCATGGTCCCCTGTGGCACTGGGCTGTAGGGTGCAGGGTGTTCCTCCTTCTGACAGGGGCTGACTGGGAGCTGCCATGCACTGCTCTGTCTAGCATTGTAAGAGAGTATCTCACCACATTGCTAGCGAGGGTGAAAATCACACTTCAAAAATGTATGGTTTCTAATTGAACACATATCACTTTTACACTATCGTAAAGTCAAGAAATTTTAAGTGAACCCTTGGTAAGTCAGGGACTCTTGGGCTTGTTTTGTGTCAACAGGTCTGCTGGGAACTGACCCCAACCACAGCACACCCTGCAAATATGCAGAGGGTGTGAGAGCAGGGAAGCCAGCCAAGGTTCCACTCCTGTGCCCTCACCTGCAGGCTCCCCTGTGAGCAGGGGAGGAGTAAAGGGAGAAACTCACAAAGAAGGGGAAACTTGGGGTGCTGGGGGAAGTCATGTGCTTGGGAGGTGGCAGTTCCTTAGTTCAAGATGTCAAGGTTGCTCAGCCCAGAAGCTTGTGTCATTCTGTGGTTGAGCAAGAGCCTGTCCCTTAACAGCCTGCTTCTCAGGCTCCACAGTGCCTGGGAGATGGAGAAGTCAGTGAGGAAAACTGGCCAATAGATGAGTTAATGTTCTGTCGACCTTTGGTGATTAATAGAGCCCTGAGATTCTTTGAGGGAGAAAAAAATGCTAATTTTTAAAAATGTTCTAAAAGAGCAGATTTCCATGGCACTCTACCAAGGGTGACAAAATGAGATGCTGTTTCAAAAAAAAGGCTAAAAATTTTAAATAAAAATATTCCTCCCTCCTTTAAAATAAATAAATAAATAAATAAATAAAGTAACAGATTTATCCTGTTTGATCATGTTGGGTTAGGCTCCTGCTCCACAGTGTGAGACCAGAGTTCCCAGCAAGGGCTTTTGGCAGGTAGGTGAGCACCAAGAAGGAGCTGGCAGAGGAACCAATGCCGGGAGGTGCCCAGAGGTGACCTGTCTTCTGGAGGTTGGGAGGCTGCTGTATCATGGAGAGAGAGAGAACAATTTCTAGTGACAACAAGCGTTCTCAGTACAGGAAGGACAACATGCTCTGGACGTGGGTGGGCTTTAGAAGCAAGAACTTTCAAGATGGAAACTCCCAAGCAAAAGGACTCCAGCTTCCTGCATCCATGCACATCATGAAACGGGTTCAGGCAGACTCCCGGGACCATCTGTGAGGGGTGCTCAGGGGGTCTACATACCCTGTGTTGCTGAACTAACTGATGTGGAAGCCCCATCCCACAGGCACATCTGTGGATCATGGCAGCTTCTGACGTTCAGGAAGGAATGATCAACGTGGACCTTGCCATGTGCCAGGCTCTGTGCTTCAGCCCTGCATGCGCTTCATTTACTTTGTCCTCACACAGCCTTCCCAGGAGGTGATGTCACTGTCTCTGCTTCCCAGTGAGGAGACTGAGTCCCTGGCCTGGAGTCCCATGTGTAGAGCAGTAGCCCCAAGTAAGCCCATCCTCCTGACCACGTGTCTGCATCGTCTCCCAGAGGAGAGAACTTCTCCCATTTTAGGTGAAAGCCAGACGTCTCTTTCTCATCTAGCTTGATTGTTGCTATATCTAGCAGCAGTTGTCACTAGTAGCTCTTCTTCTGAGACATTTTTTTTTTTTTTATGTAGAGGGAATTTAAGGGAGTTGCACTGAAGTTGTTTTCCCCCCTTATTTGGCTTTTAGTCTATTTCCACACTAAGTGAAGGGAAGCCTCTCTCCTGACCAGTCACTGCTAGCTTTTAGAGCCTGCTGACAATGCACTCACCACAGTGAGTCTTGAGCAAGATCACCAGCCCCTAATACATGGTGTCTGTGTCCCCACATACACTCTATAGTGACAGTGGCGCAACCTGACCTCTTCATTTTGAGAGAAGTGGAGCCGTTGGTCAAGGCCAGCATAGCTGGACAAGGTTTTCTCCAGTTCTCTGTTTAAGATAGTCAGGACGGTACCCAGACTGCAGCAGGAACAGTGTTGTGGGAGGAAGTGAGCTGATGGATTGTGATGACCACATTCCCTCAGTTACATCAGCTTGGGAAGTGGGGGGAATTGTTGAACTAGGTCCAGCCTCAGGGTATTACTGCTGTAATCTGTATTACCTGAGATGCCTTTTGTTGTAATGCCAGTGTAATATATACAACATTAGTAATAACATCCTGGGCCAGAGTTTAATACCTCATATAAACTTTTATCACTATTTTCCTAGATGTATATACTTAAAAATTAAGAAATCACAGGAGATTCTCTTTCAGGTCGGGTCCGACCGGGCCCAGCCGGTCTGCCAGCGCCCAGCAGACTGAGGGAGAGAGAGAGAGAGAAAGAGAAGGGGAGGAGGAGGAGAATTCAGGGAGTAGAAGCTGGGGAGCCCTGCTGCGCCACAGACAATTTCTAAAGACTTGGTGAAGAAAGGAAAGCTGTCAGAAAGGCTGCAATACCATTATATTCAGGCCCGGGCTGGGTTTGAACCGATCAACCCTGGAGCATGTGGCTGGCACCCTAACCACTAAGCTATGGGTACCCAACCAATTTGTGGATAAAAGATCTAAATCTAAGGCATGAATTAATAAAAATCCTTTGAAGAAAGTGTGGGGAAGACACTTGATATTGGCCTGGGGAAAGAATTTATGAAGATGACTTCCATGGCAGTTGCAACAACAATAAAAATAAACAAATGGGACTTAATTAAACTGAAAAAGCTTTTGTACAGCTAAGGAAACAGCAACCAAACCAAATAGGTAACCATCAGAATGGGAAAAGATATTTCCATATTATGAATCGGGCAAAAGCTTAATAAGTAGAATCTACACAGAACTCAAATAAAGCAAAAACAACAGCAACAAAAAGCCAACAATGGGATAGTGAGATGAACAGAACCTTTTCTAAAGAAGACAGACATGAATTGCTAACAAGCATTTGAATCTCCGAAGAGGTTAATGCTGTGTTTCCACCATCTCAGTTGAAGGAGAACTTAGCTGGTCGCTATTTTTTGATTTTCTTCAATTCTTACTTGCTACCCAGAGTTATATTTGGAGAACTCTATCGTACTGACTCTGATGTCATCTTTGACCTATAACAAGAACATGAATTTTCAAGTGTCAACTGGATTTGTGGGCCAGTAAAACTCTCCCTGAAAGACAGGTTGATAGGGGGTAGAGACAAGATGGCTGACTGAAGCCAGCTTTCCACAGAGGCTCCCATCCAGAAGGAGAGTTAAAGGACAGAAATTTAGCAAGTAACCTGGCAGATTTGAGCTGCACCAAGAGCAAAGGTTGAAGAACGCACATCAACCCCGCTGAGGTGAGCTGCGACCCCAAGGATACAAACAAAAGATACAAAATCCATCACCAAGCGGACGGGAGTCCCCTCCCCCATGAGAACAGCTGGGAGTGCCCCACAAACAAAAAGCAAAGTTCAAAGGTCCTCCCACTACACTCCATGGGAGAGACCCTCTAAAAACTGGACCTACCTTCCCTACTAGGGTGCCACGGCGTTCTCCTGCCAGGCATAAAACTGTATATAGTCTCTACCTGCAACTCTAGCTCCCAGCACTCCCCTCCACTCTCACTTCGAGGTCTGGAGGCCTGTCCCCCAGGAGTCCAGATTCTTGGGTGATTTCTTGAGGGGTGTGGACAGTGCCTAAACTGTAGCTGTTCAGTGCTGACTCTGGGGCACGGGAGCACAGAGAGGACGGTCAGCTGAGAGGGACCCACACTGGAGCAGCAGTGCCCTGAGGCGCACAGCAGCAGCATCTTTTAGCAATAATACGGCTCACTCCCGGATATTCTGAAGCCACACCCCCCGTCTCCCTGGGCAACCAGAGGAGGCCAGGCATCAACTCACGTGGAAATCACCACGGAACAGATCTGGAAACGCAGGCTCCATGAGTAAAGGGTTTGCCAGAGGCTATACCGACCTAGGTGGAGCGCAGGGACTAGAAACACACTCACAGGCCCCGGAAGTTCCCAGGGTGGGGCTGATCCAGAGGACCACTTTACTGTGCCTAAGACACACCTGGCCCTCAGGGGATTGTCATCCTATAGACAAAGGAAGGCAGCAGGCTAGAACTGACAAGTAACCAAATATAAACCTGCAGGAGCGAAGACAGGGCCTGAGGCACAGGCTCTGGGAACTCAAAACAGCTTCTCTTCTGCAGGGGAATTTACCAGGGGCAGAAACAAAGTCCCACAAAGTTGTTCTGTTCTTCTGTCAGTAACATCAATCAGGGGCGGGGCTGGAACTGAGTGAACACCCCCCCCCCCAGCCTCCTTCAAGCACCCGAGGTTGTCAGGCCTCACCTCTTCCTGCTAGATAGAGGCAGAGCGCAGTGGCCTGGCTGAGCAGAAATAGATTTCCTTGTGATTCAGGCAGATGCAAACCCCTAGAGTATCTGTTCCCTACAGGCAACTGGATCAGCCAACTGTGGGGCTATCAGTGACTGGGTGTGACAGAGGTGCAAGGTGGGGAAGGAGGCATCGACCTTCCCAGACTGATCTATTTGCTGGGTGGCTCCTCCAGACTCCACACAGCACCTGGAGCAAGCCATATCAGAGTAGTCATCAGACCCCTATGATCCAGTTGCCAGAGACCTTTTAAACTCTCCCACCTGAGACAGGTGATGACTGAGACAACTGATTTGGACCTTTTGAACTGAGCCAATCGCCCGAGAACTATTTAGGTGGTGCCCTGGATGTGTGGTTGTAGGAAGGTTTGATTTTCCTTTTCCAATTGTTGCCCGTGGAGCATGGGGTGACTTAATTGCTGGTATTTCTCCACAGCTGAGACTTCAATCCAGAGTAACTGTTTCACTAGGGTCAAACAGAAACCAGCTGCAAACAAGACAGAACCACTTAGTCCCACCACATAGAACAGGTCCCCAGTTTCTCAGGCCATAGCACTGTATGGGTCCTAGACAAAGCTCCAGGAGAAAGAATCAAACAGTGTAAAACAATCATGGGGCAGAATCACTGGAACAACTCTGGTAACATGAATAACCAGAATAGATCAACCCCCCACAAGGAAAGATAATGGCAGATATAACTGAAGATCCCATTCATAAATAGCTGGCTGCGATGTCAGAAACCAAACCAGCTCTTCAGGATATTTTCAGACCTGTCCTCCATAATGACCAGCCCAATCGTCTACCAGAAAAGTAAACACACTCAGAAACTTTTGATCAAACCCCAACTTCCACAGTGGCAAAAGGCTTAAAAATGTCCACTGGACTTTCGAAAAACAATACCCAAAATTTTACCAGACTTATCAATATTCTCCTTTAATGTGAACAGCTTAAACTGTCCTCTAAAGTGACACAGGTTAGCTGACTGGATACAAAAACTCAGGTCAGATATTTATTGCATACAAGAGTCACATCTTACCTTAAAAGACAAATACAGACTCAGGGTGAAAGGATGGTCATCCATATTTCAGGCAAATGGTAATCAGCTGTTGCAATTTTATTTGCAGATACAATAGGCTTTAAACCACAAAAGTAAAGAAGGATAAGAATGGTCACTTCATATTTGTTAAGGGTAATACTCAATATGATGAGATTTCAATTATTAATATCTATGCACCCAACCAGAATGCACCTCAGTTTATAAGAGAAACTCTAACAGACATGAGCAACTTGATTTCCTCCAGCTCCATAATAGTTGGAGATTTCAACACTCCTTTGGCAGTGTTGGATCGATCCTCCAATAAGAAGCTGAGCAAAGATATTTTAGATTTAAACCTAACCATCCAACATTTGGATTTAGCAGACATCTACAGAACATTTCATCCCAACAAAACTGAATCCACATACTTCTCATCAGCCCACGGAACATACTCCAAAATCCATCACATCTTAGGTCACAAGTCTAAACTCAGTAAATTTAAAGGAATAGAAATTATTCCTTGCATCTTTTTGGACCACCATGGAATAAAAGTTGAACTCAATAACAACAAGAATCTGCATACTCATACAAAAGCATGGAAGTTCAATAACCTTATGCTGAATGATAGCTGGGTCAGAGATGAAATTAAGAAGGAAATTACCAATTTTTTGGAACAAAACGACAATGAAGACATGAATTATCAGAATCTCTGGGATACGGCAAATGCAGTCCTAAGAGGGAAATTGATACCACTGGAAGCGTTCCTCAAGAGAACAAAAAGAGAGGAAGTTAACACCTTAATGGGACATCTCAAGCAACTGGAAAAGGAAGAACATGCCAACCCCAAACCCAGTAGAAGAAAAGAAATAACCAAAATTAGAGCAGAACTCAATGAAATTGAAAACAAAAGAATTATACAACAGATCAATAAATCAAAAAGTTGGTTTTTTGAAAAGGTCAGTAAAGTAGATAAACCTTTGGCTAACCTAATCAGGAAAAAAAGAGTAAAATCTCTAATCTCATCAATCAGAAACGATAAAAATGAAATAACAGCAGACTCCTCAGAAATTCAAAAAATCCATAATGAATATCATAAGAAACTTTATTCTCAGAAATATGAAAATCTGAAGGAAATTGACCAATACTTGGAAGCACGTCACCTTCCAAGACTTAGCCAGAATCAAGTGAAAATGTTGAACAGGCCCATATGAAGTTCTGAAATAGCATCAACCATACAAAACCTTCCTAAAAAGAAAAGCCCGGGATCAGATGGCTTCACATCAGAATTCTACCAAACCTTTAAAGAGGAATTAGTACCTATATTACTCAACCTGTTCCAAAATGTAGAAAAAGAAGGAAGACTACCCAACACGTTCCATGAAGCAAACATCACCCTGATCCCCAAACCAGGAAAAGACCCAACAAGAACAGAAAATTATAGACCAATATCACTAATGAATATAGATACAAAAATATTCAACAAGATCCTAACAAACAGAATCCAGCAACACATCAAACAAATTGTACATCATGACCAAGTTGGTTTTGTCCCAGGGTCTCAAGGCTGGTTCAATATCCATAAATCTATAAGTATAATTCAGCACATAAACAAATTAAAAAACAAAGACCATATGATTCTCTCAATTGATGCAGAAAAAGCTTTTGATAATATCCAGCATCCCTTTATGATCAGAACACTTAAAAAAATTGTAGAGAAGGGACATTTCTTAAACTGAAAGAGGCCATCTACAGCAAATCCACAGCCAATATCGTATTGAATGGAGTTAAATTAAAATCATTTCCACTCAGATCAGGAACCAGACAAGGGTGCCCATTGTCTCCACTGCTCTTTAACATTGTAATGGAAGTTTTAGCCACCGCAATTAGGGAAGAAAAGGCGATCAAGGGTATCCATATAGGGTCAGAAGAGATCAAACTTTCGCTCTTTGCAGATGATATGATTGTATATCTGGAAAACACCAGGGATTCTACTACAAAATTCTTCGAAGTGATCAAGATACAGAAGTGTCTCAGGTTACAAAATCAACACTCATAAATCAGTAGCCTTTATATATACCAACAATAGCCAAGCTGAAAAAACAATTAAGGACTCTATTCCCTTCACAGTAGTGCCAAAGAAGATGAAATATTTGGGAGTTTATCTAACAAAGGACGGGAAAGTTCTCTATAAAAAGAACTATGAAACTCTAAGAAAAGAAATAGCTGTAAATGTTAACAAATGGAAAAACATACCATGCTCATGGCTGGGAAGAGTCAACATTGTTAAAATGTCCATACTGCCCAAAGCAATACATAATTTTAATGCAATCCCTTTTAAAGATCTTGAAAAAACAACACTTCGTTTTATATGGAATCAGAAAAAACCTCGAATAGCCAAGACATTACTCAGAAATAAAATCAAAGCAGGAGGAATCATGCTACCAGACCTCAGACTATACTATAAATTGACAGTGATTAAAACAACATGGTACTGGCACAAAAACAGAGAAGTAGATGTCTGGAGCAGAATAGAGAACCAAGAGATGAATCCAGCTACTTACCATTATTTGATTTTTGACAAGACAATTAAAAACATTCAGTGGGGGAAAGATTTCCTATTTAACAAATGGTGCTGGGTGAACTTGCTGGCAACCTGTAGAAGACTGAAACCGGACCCACACCTTTCACCATTAACTAAGATAGACTCTCACTGGATTAAAGATTTAAACCTAAGACATGAAACTATAAAAATACTAGAAGAGATTGCAGGGAAAACTCTTGAAGAAATCCGTCTGGGCAAGTATTTTATGAGGAGGACCCCCGGGCAGTTGAAGCAACTTCAAAAATACACTATTGGGACCTGATCAAACTAAAAAGCTTCTGCACAGCTAAGAACACAGTAAGTAAAGCAAGCAAACAGCCCTCAGAATGGGAGAAGATATTTGCAGTTTATGTCTCCGACAAAGGTTCAATAACCAGAATCCACAGAGAACTGAAACGTATAAACAAGAAAAGAACAAATGATCCCATCTCAGGTTGGGCAAGAGACTTGAAGAGAAACTTCTCTGAAGAAGACAGACGCATGACCTGCACACATGAAAAAATGCTCATCATCTTTAATCATCAGAGAAATGCAAATCAAAACTACTTTGAGATACCATCTAACTCCAGTAAGATTAGCCCATATCACAAAATCCCAAGACCAGAAATGTTGGCGCGGATGTGGAGAAAAGGGAACACTTCTACACTGCTGGTGGGAATGCAAATTAATACATTCCTTTTGTAAAGATGTTTGGAGAACACTTAGAGATCTAAAAATAGACCTGCCATTCAATCCTATAATTCCTCTGCTGGGCATATACCCATAAGACCAAAAATCACATCATAACAAAGATATTTGTACCAGAACATTTATTGCAGCCCAATTCATAATAGCTAAGTCATGGAAAAAGCCCAAGTGCCCCTCAATCCACGAATGGATTAATAAATTGTGGTATATGTACACCATGGAATATTATGCAGCCTTAAAGAAAGATGGAGACTTTACCTCTTTCATGTTTACATGGATGGAGCTGGAACATATTCTTCTTAGTAAAGTATCTCAAGAATGGAAGAAAAAGTATCCAATGTACTCAACCCTACTACAAAAGTAATTTATGGCTTTCATATGAAAGCTATAACCCAGTTACAACCTAAGAATACGGGGAAGGGGGAGGATGGGCAGAGGGAGGGTGATTGGTGGGATTACACCTGCAGTGCATCTTATAAGGGTACATGTGAAACTTAGTAAATGTAGAATGTAAATGTCTTAACACAATAACTAAGAAAATGCCAGGAAGGCTATGTTAACCAGTGTGATGAAAATGTGTCAAATGGTCTATAAAACCAGTGTATGGTGCCCCATGATCACATTAATGTACACAGCTGTGATTTAATAAAAAAAAGAAAAGAAAGAAATCACAGGAGCAAGAAAAGATTTTTTGTTTTTTGGAGTTTTTGGCTAGGGCTGGGTTTGAACCTGCCACCTCCAACATATGGGACCGGTACCCTACTCCTTTGAGCCACAGGCTCAGCCCAGCAAGAAAAGATTTTTTAGGAAAAGTGAAAGACTTGACATCCAAAAGGTATGTTTTCCTGCTCTGATGATACTTGCCAAACAAGCCCGTATCTCAGATGGAAAGTATCCACAGCAAACTCTGTCTGCTCCCTGTGCATGCTGGAGGGGCTGCTCTGGTATGATGCTACTTTTTAGAGGGGTCTAGGGAGAGAGCTAACTTTGTGAAAAGCAGACTGGCGCTCAGTCACATCACACATCCCAGTGCACGATGTTTCCCTTTGGCATTGTGTTTGGGAGCCCTCGTAGAAAGCACAGTGTATGAGTGTCTGGGTTTCCAGCAGTGCTGTGTTTTCTCTGGTTACTGACAGGATCCCCCCTTTTTTCCTTTTCTTTTTCTTTTTTTTTTTTTTGGAGACAGTCTCACTTTGATGCCCTCATTAGAGTGCTATGCAGTCACAGCTCACAGCAACCGCAAATTCTTAGGCTTAAGTGATTCTCTTGCCTCAGCCTCCCAAGTAGCTGGGACTACAGGTACCCCCCACAATGCCCGGCTATTTTGAGAGACGCGGTCTTGCTCTTTTTCAGGCTGGTCTCCAACCTGTGAGGTCAAGTGATCCGTTCGCTTTGGCCTCCCAGAATGCTGGGATTACAAGCATGAGCCTCCCAGAGTGCTAGGATTACAAGCACAAACCACCTCGCCTGGCCTTACTGACAGGATTCTTGCAGGTTGTCTGGAATCTGGACTCGATCCTGGTCTGGACTCAATCCTGTTGTACCTTTAGCAGTACAGCAGTGGTGCATGGATGGAGAAAGACTCCTCGAGAGGTGACTCATCTGCCTAAGGGAAGCAAGACCAGCTGAAGTCACTTAGTCAAAGCAGACCAAGGCTGGTAGGCACTGGACCTGGTGCCCATGACACCCTGCAGCACCTATTGGTCTAGGCCCTTGGCCAGATTTTGACTGCCCTGCTAAAAGTTGCCATTTGTTATATTATTCAAATGTAGGTTCGGTTTTATGTTCACCAAAAGCCCTCAGTATTTGCAGTAAGGAGCACCACAGACGTGGCACTCTCTTTGGACTCACTGGTGCCACTCGTTGGCCATAGTGTTCTTCTAGGTTTCCCCATAAGGGCAGGAAGGCCTTTGACTCAGTGCCTGTTCTCTTTTTTTTTTTTTTTGAGACAGAGCCTCAAGCTGTCCCCCTGGGTAGAGTGCTGTGGCATCACAGCTTACAGCAACCTCCAACTCCTGGGCTCAAGCAATTCTCCTGCTTCCACCTCCCAAGTTGCTGGGATTACAGGCACCTGCCACAAGGCCCGGCTGTTTTTTGGTTGCAGCCATCATTGTTGGTTGGTAGGCCCGGGCTGGATTCGAACCCATGAGCTCAGGTGTATGTGGCTGGCGCCTTAGCCACTTGAACCACAGGCTCCGAGCCAATGCCTGTTCTCTTGTCCTGTGACATCCCTGCTGAGTGTCAGCTCCTCAGGAAGAGACTGGCCAGAGTCTGGGAAAATGCCAGTGTGTACACACAAGTCTAAGTAACTGCAGGACAGTCCTACAACAGGACTACTTTGTGCATTCTTCCTGAGGGTCCTGAGTCCTCAGGTGCTGTCATTGGCTTTAGGGGAGCTTGGTAGTCCCAGGAGAGCAGGAGGCTGCCTTTATCCCAAGAGCTGTCACCTTCAGGCACGTGCTGAGTGCAGCACAGCTCACTTAGATACTACAGATGCCGCGAGTTCCCTTTGGTGGGGACCTTCTTTTATAATTATGTTTAGTGTGTGTTTTTCTGATTAAATTGTGTTCTGTGTGTATAGCATCGAAAACTATTTCATTGCAGCAATCGTCTGATTTCTTTTCTGAATGTATTTATCTTTGTTCGTTCTTTATGAGGTTTTTGTTTCTAGTCCTTATCTTAAACATTATTATTGTTATTAAATGTTAAGCCTTTTTAATTTTGTGAAGGCAAAAAGTGGATATGTATAGAGAAAATTAAACATATGCATATGTATAGAGAAAATTAAACAACAACAATAATAAAATCCCAGACTATCTGTAATTCCAATGAATACTTTATATACAGAGTAGCCCCTTGAGGAGATGTGGTCAACAGCGTATCTCTGAACACAGACATGTCCTTCTTTGAACTGTTTTATAATCTGGCTACTTCATTTCCAAGGACATTGTGAACATTTTCTATGTTATTAAGGGTTTTTTAACATGATAATTTTTTAAAGTATACCTGGTTCCATTTTTCCTGCATACTCAGTTTTGACCAGTCTCCTTAATCTTTTTGCTATTATGACAGCCTCTGGGATGGATGGGATGTGATGCATGTAAGTCCTTTGGTACTTTTTTTTTTTTTTTTTGAGACTGAGTCTCACTATGTCGCCTTTGGTAGAGTGCTGGGGCGTCACAGCTCTAAGCAACCTCAAGCTTTTGGGCTTAAGTGATTATCTTGCCTCAGCCTCCCAGCAGCTAGAACTACAGGCACCTGCCACAATGCCTGGCTATTTTTGGTTGCATTTGTTATTGTTGTTTAGCAGGCCTGGGCTGGGGGTATGTGGCCAACGCCCTACTCACTGAGCTACAGGCACCAAGCCCACATACTTACTTTTTTTATGATGAGAATACTTTAAATCTCTTTTGGCAATTTTCAAGAATACAGGATGTGGGTTTTTTTTTTTTTTCCAGGTGTTAAAACTTTATGTGCATTTTTCTTTTTTTTTTTTTTTGAGACAGAGTTTCACTTTGTCACCCTTGGTAGAGTGCCATGGCATCACAGCTCACAGCAACCTCAAACTCTTTGGCTTAAGCAATTCTCTTGCCTCAGCCTCCCAAGTAAGTGGGACTACAGGAGCCTGCCACAATGCCTGGCTATTTTTGTTGTTGTTGTTGTTGTTCTTGTTGTTGTTGTTGTTGTTGTAGTTGTCGTTGTTGTTGTAGTTGTCGTTGTTTGGCAGTCTTGGGCTGGATTTGAACCCACCAGCTCTGGTGTATGTATCTGGTGCCCTAGCTGCTGAGCTACAGGTGCTGAGCCTTTATGTGCATATTTTAATAATTAAAATCATATGAAAAAAAATTGGCATTCTGATTAAAGTGCATCTTACAACCTGCAGGAAACCTTGGGCCAGCAAGGTTTCACCCAAGATTTCCCATCATCCCTCCATCTTCCTGTACTAATCTGCAGGTTCTTGCCCTTCTCTGCCAGCCAGACCAGCAGACGGCAGAGGCAGGCGTCGCCTTCGCTGTCAGCAGTTCTGGGTACTTTGCTGTGAATGGGGAAGCACAGCTTTTTAAACTTGACCAAACTTCTTGGATCTTGCAAGTTAAAGTGCCGAGAGAAGTGAAGTAAGAAGGCAGTGTGGGAGGTAAATAGGTTGGCTTCTCAGCGGGGTGCCCCTCCTCACTCCTGGGGTACCCAGGGGAAAGCACACAAACATGCAATCCCTGGGGTTCATCAAAACCACAGAAGATGAAAAGAGCCCAGAGAACAGGGGAACAGAACCGACTACCAGTGCCTGATGAGTATCAGCAGGTGGGAGCTCTTTGAACTTCTGGTTTGTAGTTACATGAGGAAATCTGGCTGCCTTCCCCCTCAAGTAGAACTAGTTTTTCCCTCCCCCTTTCTAAATAAGCCATCAGCTGTCTATTAGCTACCCCGTACCTATTACCCCACCTCTGTCCAGTCTTCCTGGGGACTTGGGATTCTTTCAACCCTATCTTTTGGCAATTTTGCACATGTACCTTTCAGTAAAAGCCTTCTGAAGAGGCCAGAGAGGAGCTGCGTTTTCTTAGTCTTACTACTGCTTGGCTGGAGATAATGTAAGCCTTCTCTAGGCATTCTCAGCCTTCATGTTTTAAACGTGTGTATCCTTAGCGTCGTTTCCCAGTTGGCTTTCAAACCAGGTTGGGGTTCGGCGCAACAATCTCTGACAATTGGTGCCCATTGTGGAGCTTGCAGGTTTGTTTTCCAGTCGACTTCAAGCCAGGTCAGTTTCACGTGACCCACAGCAAGGCAGAGGCTGTGGAATGCACGGTACACGTGGCAGCGTTCGCCTCGTTACAGCTCGCCTACTTCCTTCTCCTGTTCCTTCACTTCCTTGGAAGGCAGTGGATTTTTCTCTTGTGTTTCTGTCATCTTCAATTTTGACTTAATCCAATTTCTGGATCTCCATTGTATTGGCTTTGTCAGATATGGTTGCAGAGGAAGCCAGGATCTGGAGGGTTTGGCATCTGCTACATTTCCAAGGCAGCTTCCCTGGGAGGGCCACAGGCTCAGCATTTAAGCTGCTGTGATAGAGATCTGGATGCTGAGGGGCAACTGTGGGGCAGGGTACTTGAGGGTGAGTGGCCAGAGGCAGGGCCCTGGGGCTTCCCTGAGCAAACTGGATCTGATCTGTGCAGCATCCCTGCTGAGTCCAAACACTAATTATTGACTGTAGTCACCATGGTGTGCAGCAGACCTCTTGGACTTATTTATCCTCTATTGAAATTTTGTGTCCTTTAACCAACATCTTTCCCATCCTACCTCCATCCCCAGACTCTGGTAAACACCATTCTGTTCTCTACTTCTAAGAGTTCAATGTTTTGAATTCCATGTGGAAATGAGATTAATATATTGCAACATTGGTCTGGGCCTGGCTTATCCCACTTAGCTTAACAGCCTCCAGGTTTGTCCAATGGCCTCCAGGTTTGTCCGTGTTGTTGCAAATGGCAAGCTCTCCTTTGTACATGGCTCGTCCTCCCCTGTGTGTTTCCATGTTCAATGTCCCCGTGTTCACATGCACGTGTTCTTGGTTCCTTCACTGATGGATGCTCAGGCTGCTTCTGTGTCTTGGCTGTGGTGAATGATGTTACAATGAACATGGGAGTGTGGACACTTCTTCACACACCAATTTCATTTCCTTTGGATACATACCCAGGACAGGTATTGCCATACCGTACAGTGGTTCTATTTTTATTTTTGATAGGAAGTTCTATACTCTTTTCCAGTTACGTTACTTTCAGACTTTTGATTCATACGATAAATTTCCACATGGAACTATCCTGTGTGTTTATACCAAATTAAGTTGTGTCCCCAACTCCTCACCAACAATGGGTGACAGGCAGGGAAGTTGTTCACACGGTCTGTGTGGAAGTATGCTGAATTCAGGAAGCAAAACTGATGTCATCTGCGCTCTACAGGCTTTAGTAAGATGGGAGACTGCTCCAGCTGTCACCTGTGGGCTTGGAGGTTTCTAGATGCACAGAGCACCCACAGGGAGGCAGAGCGGCCCAGCTCAAGGCAGACAGAGCTCTGCCGGACTCACAGGACCCCTGTCCTGGCACACATACGCCTGGCAGTTTACTCAACCACAAATGCAAGAGTTTTGTGAAGGGATTTTCATTGTGCAAGTGTGTTATGATTCTAAATCAGTTAAAGGGAAATTATCCTATGTAGGCCCAACCCAAAGAACCAGGCTCTTCCTGGCAGAAAAGCTATTGCAAGCATGAGAGAGATTCAGAGAAGGGCCTCCACTGCTGGCTTCAAAGATGGAAGGGGTTGTGTGGCATGGGCTGCGGTGAACCTCCAGGAGCTCTCCCTAGCTGACAGCCAGCAGAGATGACAGCACCTCAGTCCTACAGCCATCACAAACAGCCTGAATGAGCCCGGAAGGGATCCCAAGCACTACGTGAGAACACACCAGCCAGCATTTGGATTCCAGCCATCTATTATGCCCTCCAGAGGCGGGCTGCTCTAGAATTAGCCAGGCATGTCCTGCTCCAACAGGCAGCCTGCAGGGCTCTGAGCTAATAAGTGGGTATTGTTTAAGCCACAAAGTTTGACATAATTTTCTGTGCAGCAGCTTTAAAAAGTATTTTCAAATTTGAATGCAGATATGCATATGGAGCCATCAGACATATATTGCACACATAGCAGTGTTAACATGGAAATTCTCTGCGGCAGGCCAAGATCCCAGCAGCCTCTTGACCAGCTGTGATGTGCAGTGACTTACAGTCATCCAGCACTAAGTTTGGGTTGTGTTTTGTTTATTTCTCTAAAGGTATTCTTGCTAAGTCATGTTTCTTGCAACCTGTATTATGTGCTGTGAATTTTTTGAACATGGTTGCATGATTTTACATTTAATCCTATTTAATTTTCCATATCTTGGGCAGAGTGTGCCATCTTTCAGGGAGGGAGGCCTTTGGAAACCATGTGGAGGTGTCATCAAGTTTGGCCCTGAGAGTTTCCAACAATACACTCCCCACCCCCTGGGGAGAGCCCTGGGTTTGAATGGAGGATTTCCCCTGGAATAACACAAGGGACAGAACTAATGGTCCCTGGGGAGGATTCCAGAACACATAGTGTCCAGCATGCTTCTGCTAAGAGTACGGGTGGGACATCTGGGGAAGAGCAGGGGGTGAGTCGGAGCTGGCCTGTGATGCAGGACACTAAGTGGTGGCCACAGCGGTCAGGTTTTGCCAAGGGAGACAAGCGGGTGCAGAGAGGAAGTCCTCACTCAGCAGAACCACACGTGACACGTGGCAGAGGCACATCTCATTGTTTTGATCTCCATCAAGATATCTTTCCTGGAAACTGAGGTAATGTTAGGGAAACGGCCTATGACTCACACTAAGCACTGAAGATCTGCCATGCTGCCTCCACAACATCGGTGCCACCGTGCTGTCACCTGACAGGCCAAGAGAGTCAGGTTCCCCTGAGGTCCCTAGGTGTGTGTTTGGCCTGGGGTCTGCCCTCCAGAGGTGGGCTGCTCTAGAATTAGACCTTCACTCACTTCCTCTCATCGGCCTCAAGAACACTGGTCACCCATGTTCTGGGTGACTGAACAAGTCCCCCAGAGTCGTTTGAGGACAGATATGCAAGTGGATGGACTGGGCCCTCCACATGGGCCACCTCCATGTTTCCCCGTGGGGCAACTCGTGCACTGTGCATGGAGCAGCTTCTCACAGCCATTCTGTGCCTCTGCGACAGTTGATATTCCCCTCAACATCCTCCAAGGGTCACTGTGTTCCTCACGTGCAGGGACAAGCACAGGTGAGCACTATTAGCAGCCAAGAACAGTCTGTGAGGACAGGGGTTGTCCATAAAGGAGGAAGCAGTTTATACCCAAGTGTTGAATTCCTCATGGCTGTCAGCCATGGAGAGCACGGTGCATTGCCTGAGTCTGCTCTCTTCCTGTGTAGCCCTTGATGTTCATGGAACACAGAGCTTTAAAATTGCTTATTTTTCATAAGTCCACAGAGAATAGTGAAAAAAGAACCAAATGTCTTGCCAAGTCCAGTACATCCTCTTTACCAGCCCTGGACCCACAGGGTCTAACCCTCCTCTTCTGCATGAATGAATTATACCTATTCCCCCTGCCTTATGGGGGTTTCTATAGAGAACAAACAAAAGCATCCTATCAATACACTTAGTAAATTAAAAAGCTATATTCAAACAGAAAGTACACAAATGAGTGTATTCCTAACAGGAGAGCTGGGCTTTGATTTTATTTATGGTAAATTGAAATACCTGCTTGTCCTCCTTCTCCTTGAGCTCTCCAGACTGAAGCATCTGGGGCTGAGTCATCAGCTGCCCAAGCTGCAGGGTGGCCTTGGGGGTGACCTCCACCCTCTGTGAGTTGAGGGTCCTTGCCTAGTGACAGAGGCCCACGCTTCCCAAACTTCTAGGCTCCTGACCTATGTGTGTTTCTCTTAAAAGATTTATGTCCACCTGAAGGAAGGTGGGGGCCCGGACAGCCTGGACGCGCTGAAGAACAAGCCACAACTCCACGGCACAGTGGCCAGGAGCCTGTGCCGCAACGCAGCAGACAAGAACTACATCATCTTCACCGGGCCCAGCATCACCAGCCTGACTCTGTTTGAAGAGTTTGAGAAGCAAGGTGTGTTGTGTGGGGAACCAGTGGGACATGGCCCCCACCTCCCCTGGGGAAGTGGTGGGAGGGGTCAGGGTGAGCTGCAGGTGTGTGGTGGCTGGCATAGACCCCTGCATGCCGGGCAAGGAGGCCCTTGCTCAAGGGAATAGAGGATCTCGGCTGCCCTGGGTGCCTGGACCCTTGCTGGCAGCACATATCTCTATGAACCCAGGTATGTGAGTCCTGGGTTCATAGTCTGGAGGATGTGTTGGCACAGGGCCCAGTCTTCAGGGCTCTTTTTTTTTTTTTTTTGAGACAGAGCCTCACGCTGTCACCCTGGGTAGAGTACTGTGGCATCACAGCTCACAGCAACCTCCAACTCCTGGGCTCAAGTGATTCTCCTGCCTCTGCCTCCCAAGTAGCTGGGATCACAGGTGCCCACCACAATGCCCGGCTATTTTTGGTTGCAGCCGTCATTGTTGTTTGGCAGGCTCAGGCTGGATTTGAACCTGCCAGCTCAGATGTAGTGGCTGGTGCCTTAGCCACTTGAGCCACAGGCGCCGAGCCTAGGGCCCTTTTTTGCGTGTCCTTTGTTAAACCTATGACTAAAGCCTCTGTTTTCTGGTATCAGCTGCCAGTAAGGCCCTAGAACATCTGCTGAGCTCACCTGCTGTCTTTGATGTGGCCCCTGCTAGTGTACAGACAAGGACTGAGTGAAGGCAGGGAAGAATACTGTGGGCCCCAGAAAGGTCCTAGGTCCCTGGGAGCTAAGATGCTCAGTTTGTTCATTGCTGAGAGAGAGTTCATTCATTGCATTCCAGGCCAAGGAGACAAGCTGTGTGTCTTCTATCTGTCCCACATTGGGGTTTTATGTCCAGTCCACTCAGCAGAAGCACCATAAATGCCCTCCTGTCTACAGCAGCCAATAGAGCTGCAGACCTGACATCTGGCCTTAAAACTGGACCTTGTTAGAGCAGGGACCAGAGAGCTGACATCCTGGGTCCTCAACTGCCGGAGAGGAAGCAGCAGGGGACTCGGCTCCTCACTTATTTGGGCTGCATCTTACCCACCTACAAACTGGTGCCCAACAGGGTCAATAGTTATTTG
The DNA here is from genome assembly GCF_027406575.1 of Nycticebus coucang. Classification (NCBI taxonomy): domain Eukaryota; kingdom Metazoa; phylum Chordata; class Mammalia; order Primates; family Lorisidae; genus Nycticebus; species Nycticebus coucang. The sequence goes on along the minus strand of NC_069789.1, from coordinate 33,007,255 downwards.
TTGAAAGAATCGAGAGTAGAGGGATCAGACTCTGTGAAGAGGGGCCATGGAAGTGAAGTTAAAGAAGGCTGCCCGCATGCACATTAACCAGTCACTTTGGACGAACACTGGGTTCTCCATGTTCAAGTACAGGTGAGAACCAGGGTTGTTGCTCTTTCATGTCTGAGTATGGATGCAGTGTGCATGGCAACACAGCCCCAATAACGCTCACATACAGGGCCTTCTCCCTGCCCCAAACCAACATAGTTGGGTGGTATACTCAATGCCAGCTCATACAAGGTCTAACAGTTAAGTTCACCTAGAAATCCTAGAAAAAGTGCTACATACCTCACTGTTGAATATCAGTACAGTCACCTTGGGAAGTTATACACCAACACCTAGTCTACCCTTCAAAGCCATTTTGAAACTATTTTCTGGAATGGCCATCAAAACTGTTATCATATTACCCTTAATGTCTTGAATGTCATCAAAATGTCTTCCTTTCAGTATTTATCTTTGGGTAAAGAAAAAAAGTCCTTGGGGGCCAGATAAGGTAATTAGGAAGGGTGTTCCAACACTGTTACTTTGTTACTAGCTAAAAATCCCATAACAGATAGAAACATGTAAGCTGGTGCATTGTTACAATGCAAGAGCCATGAGATGGCAAAAAGTTCAGGTTGTTTTTGTCCAACTTTTTCACACAGCCTTTTCAGCACTTCTAAATAGTAAACTTGGTTAACAGTTTGTCTAGTTAGTAACAATGAGCAATCCCTCTGATACCAAAAAAGGTTAGCAACATTGTTTTGACTTTTGATTTGGACTGACAGAACTTTTTTGGTTGCTGAGAATTGGCTGATTTCTGTTTGCATTTTGATACTTTGTCTCAGGGTCATATTGCTGTTTGGGGCAGTGTTTCATCACCAGTAATAACATGACCCAAAGCAGCTTTTTGCCTCTCTCTAAAGGTCTTGGCAAACTTCGGCTCTCCTTTGCTTTTGTTTCTCGGTGAGCTCCTTTGGGACTATTTTTGCACATGCCTTCTCATGTTAGGATTTTCCTGTTCCTATATCCATGTTTACTTGGTCTGCTGTGCTTCTCACGGTCAGCCAATGATTTCGATGCACAATTCGATGAAGTTTTGCAGTGTTTTTCATTACTGACCACCCTGACCTCTCTTCATCCGTGAGTCAGTCTCTCCCATTAGAAAAAAACTTTTAATACCTTTGTACACTGCCATTTTCTTCATGGCATTATACACTTGGACTAACATGTCCCTGATTTCACCTTCACTCTTCTCAAGTTTAACAAGACATTTAGTATTTGTTCATTGCTCTAATTTAAGCTCTGACATTTTCACAACAGCACACAAAACATAACCATAACAATGAATGCCACTCAGCAAGACACCACTTCACACCCAGATGACCACGGCTGTGAGACACTGGTCTACCAAAGTTACGCAAGTTACTGTGTTGTACAGTGCTGCTCATGTAAGCTTGTGGTGGCAAGTTCGCAGACTTATATTTCAGACCTGGAGGATTCTAGTGGGCAACTGAGGTTGAGGAAAGACATGATAGTGAGAGTTGGATTGTCCCTTCCAGGGCACACACAGAATACTTTATAAAATAAAAGCCAGAAGAGACATTGAATAATCCCTGTTTTCATGTAGGGACAAATCCATGAGATCCTGAGGCGCTTTGGATGCTCATCTTCCCTCTTGTGGAAATGGGACTGGTAGAGCAGACTGGCTTTTAAGTATTCTCATCCTTGTGCATGTGTTCCTCCTGGGTGTTCTAAAAAACAGATTCTTCCTTGTGAATATTGGGAGCAGTTTGGGCTGTTAATGTCGACCTTCTGAGGGTGAGCTACCAGGAGCAGGGAGCCCTCTTGTCAGCAGTGGGCCAGAGCATCCCTGCTGCTGCACACAAGGGCAAGGAGTGTGGAGCAGAGGGACTCTGGAGGGGAAGGGACACTTCCAGCTGTCCTTCTAGTACAGGGCAGAGGTGCAATGATAAGGAAAGCATGTCTATGGTATGTGGAGTGTGTTCAGCTGACCAATGTTCACCGTGTCCTCCTCAGCAGAGGAGCCTGTCCCCAGGGTCTCATGCCTCCTCCAAGCGGTCTGCCTGCTGTCCCAGCAGCCTGTGGCAACCCACATAATGGGCATCCAGTACGGAATTATACTGAGTTCCAGCTGGGTATTTTTCCTGGCTCTAAGAGGCCAGGGACCCTCCAGCAACTCACAGAAGGAACACGTGGCTTAGCCAATGGTGCCTGATGATTTTTTCTGTTTGCATTTGACTCAGCTTTCTGTGGAGATGGGGTTCCTTCAGACATAGCTACCTAGGGACTGTGTGGACTAGCCAGGCTGGCCGGGTTGGCCAAGTCTTGGTGAGACTGTCAGGATGACAACCTGGTGAGGTCTGGATGTCAGGCAGACCTGGCCTTCGTGCCAGTTTTCCCTTCCCAGCTGTGAATCTGGGAGGGCCACCTCCTCTGTGCATATCATGACCTACTGAGTACAGAAGCTTCTGGAAGGGGATGGGATAATGGGTGTTGGACACCTGGGGAGCGCTCTGACAGAGTTGCTGCTGCTTGCTTTCCTCACAGTCTTAACATGCTGTAAGTTTATAAAAGAATCTGGGGAGCTCATCACCAGGGAAGATAGCAGAGGGGGCAAAGACCTCATGTTAGCAGTCTCCTGGAGCAGAGGGACCTCTAGAGGGCCTGTCTCCCGAGCATCAGCCTCAGAACGAGCAGTTGGTCCTTTCCTCGGGGAAGCACAGGGCAGGAGAGCCTCCAGCATCTCCAGTGATGATGTATGTGATTCTTTGTCTCTCTGCCCATCAGGGATTTACTGCTGTGGCCTGCTCAGCTCCAGGAAGAGCGACTGCACGGGCCTCCCACTATCCATGCTGACCAACCCAGCCACGCCCCCGGCCCGGGGCCAGTACCAAATCAAGATGAAGGGGAACGTGTCCCTGATCTGCTGGTACAACAAGGGGCACTTTCGCTTCCTTACCAATGCCTACTCCCCCATGCAGCAAGGTGAGTGTAGGCCCGCCATCAGCACTGGGCTGGCAAGGACATTCCATGGGCTGGACCGATCTGAGGTGGGCTGGGAGTCTGTTGTGGACTGTGCTGCCCTGAGTCATGCAGTGCTGTCAGCTTCTGGGTTTGTGGCAATAATAAGACGAGTAGTAAGCGTCCCAGTCTGACAACTGACAAGCCTGCAGGTGACTCTCCAGTTCTGTAGGCCCCTAGGTCATACACAGGTTGGAGCCTCAGATGAGCACCTGAGGTGTAGCTGGCACAAGGCCAGAACCTGCCCAGAGGAAAGTGAGGTTCACAACTGCACCTCTGCACTGGAAATCCTTACATCTTAGAGTTCTTTTCTTTTTTATTGAAGAGAGACAGTTTCCTTCTTTTTTTTTTTTTTTCGGAGACAGAGCCTCAAGTTGTCACCCTGGGTAGAGTGCTGTGGCATCACAGTTCACAGCAACCTCTAACTCCTAGGCTCAAGTGGTTCTCTTGCCTCAGCCTCCCAAGTAGCTGGGACTACAGGCGCCCGCCACAATGCCCGGCTATTTTTTTTGGTTGTAGTTGTCATTGTTGTTTAGTGGGCCTGGACCGGATTTGAACTTGCCAACTCTGGTGTATGTGGCTGGCACCTAGCCGCTTGAGCTATAGGCGCCGAGCCATCCCTTCTTAGTGTACTTTAAAAATGTGACTTTTTAAAATTTCCACCTTTCAGTTATGCCAAAATCTCTATACCTACTACCCTATTAATGATCTGTTTCTTCATGACGTGAGTGATAATATATCAAATGTCTTCATAGATCAGTCTTAGGTACACGTTTGATTATTTCCTCAAGATGAAAAAAGTCTAAAAGTAGAAGTACTGGATCAAAGAACAGGACCATTTTTAAGTTCTGTGAGGCATTGCCACCGCTGAGCTTCTGTGCCGTTGCTGTGGGTGGCCAGGGGGCCAATGCTCCCTAGCTTTAGCAACACTGTATATTTTTTCTTTTGTACAGTTGTCACTCTGACAGGGAAAAAGGCTCCAAAATTTTAAACTATAAGTTTCTGTGACTGGTGAGGTGAGCAAATCGCTGTGTTTACGGCTGCTTTCAAACAGTCTCTTCATGTGCTTTATAGTATTCCCTCTGAAGTACTTGTCTTTTTCTCATGAATTTGAAAGCAAATTTTCTGCCTATATCAATTTTTTTCCCTATATTTTTCTTCTTTTTTTTAACAGTGCCATCGAACTCTAACATGCTATTAACTGACGTATTCTTTTTCTTTTGTTTCTACTTATGATTGGTATTTTTAAACATAAAGTTTTTCATTTCTACATAGGCAAATCTGTGAATCATGTTCACTGATACCATACTTTTAAAAGTCTCTCCTCCATTCCAAGGACAGATAAGTGTAAGATACACTGTTGATTTTATTGTGTATTTCACACTCTTTACTATAATTTACTTCAAATTAACTTGGTTCATGGCATCGAGTAGGCTTTGACTATTAAGTGGCCAGGCAGCCTCACCTCTGTGTCTGAGCCATTTGTCCAGTAATTCATTCTTTCTCTACTTGTTTTAAATTTCATGCAGATGATGGATGAACTGAAACCTCATGTGTTCTAAAGATGGTTCTGTTCTATTATGATCATATATACTCTTCTTGAAGTTGGCCAGAATTCCAATTTTAGAAAAGAGATAAGTAGCTATGAACATTTTAAGAATTAGTTTATTATTCTTTACTTCAGATATTAGAGTAATATGAACTTTCTTTCAGAGAATGTGAGCATATACAAAGGGTTTTTAAAAATTAAATGCTGTCACGTGTTCAAGGGCATTTCCGTTGTGGGCCCGATCCTTTTGCTTTTCTTCACAATCCATTTTGAGTCTGCCATCTCCCTGCTGGAGTCTTTGCGTATTTCAGATTTAGACTCATGGAGTTGAGTGAGAAGGATAAGGTGTGAGTATGAGTCCAACCTTCACTCACCCGGTCAGACTTGCAGCATGGCAGCAGGAATGGCAGCCACGGGAAGTGGGAGATGACCCACACAGTTAGGATGGGCAGGCAGACATGCACACAGAGGCCTGTGTAGCTGTGTATAAATATGGTGAAGCTGTGGGCGAACATGCACATCTAAATGCTAGGTGACCTCACATTAACATTTCCAGTGTGTAAAGTTCAAAAGAAGGATATTACAAGACAGCTACCTTCCTTTCCAGCTGTTCAAAATCTCAAAATCCAAAATATTGTGGAGGAAACAGGGTGATCTGTCTTATAAACTGGGAAATGCTCAAAGAGACCAATACACATCTGGGAGTTGAAGCACCTCAGTAGGATTTTAAGCCGAGACATTCGTGTTAAATTTTAAATTATGAACAAAGGATGGGAAGGTAATTAGGAGTTAAAGAAGGTCTCTATGGGTAAGTATGTGGGGACAGTGGCAGTCCAGGCTCCTTTGCTCCAGTTGGCCTAAAACCAGGAAGGCAAGAGCTGCCGGGACCTGGGAGACCCTGAGGTCCTTGGAGAGCAGCCCCACCTCCCCGGAAACTGTGACGGCTCAGAGGAAGTGGCATCTGGAAGCTCTGGGGAGAGAAAAGTGAGGGGACTAGTTTTCTTTATTGGAGGACCTAACCTTCCTCCACCAACTTGGAGCCTACAGAGGCTAGAGCCTCCTCAGATCCGTACCCACTTTGGGGAGCTGAGGTAAGGGGCTGGGGTCAGAGTGCTCCCGGGGGATTTTGGACAGATACAGCCATCTGTAGGGCCTCAGGACATGCAGGCCTCCCTCAGGAGCTGGAAACCGTGCCTTGGACAAGTCCCATGCCCTGCGCAATGCCCTGACAACAGGACATGTCTGAGGGCAGAGGGGAACCGTAAGCAAGTCATGGAGTCCAGAAGCCTCTGGCTAGGAGGATGGCCCTGTGTGGGCATCATAGTTCTCTGGCACTTGGAGAACTTTAGGAAACATGTTGTCTGGGCCTGCTTCCTGGTTGCAGGCCCTGGCAGTTAAATTTCTCAGTACTTTCTGCAGGTTTTTCATCAGGGCATGGTAGCGCTATTTCTGGGGGTAACAGACCCCACCTTGGCCTCTATAAACAGACCTGTGCACCCTTGGCCATCTTACCTGGAATCCCTCAGAGAGAGTAGGGAGGGCAGTGGGGACATGGCCTTTTTACTTTGGCCTTGTCTGTTCAAGTGAAATTTCACAGTCCTGTAAACTAAACCCTTAAAAAAATATTTGCACGAAATGGCACTGTGCCCGTAATCTCTTCAGCCTGTGCGGAAAGGCTTGTCAGACGAAGCAGGTAAACCTGGCCCGCCTGCTGCCTCCTGTGCATCTCTGCGTTGTCTGTGTCTGTGCATCAGGCAGGCCTGGGAAGCCTTGGGCAGCACCAGAAGGAGGACCAATGTTCCATTTGTTCCTCAGGCCCTGGCAGTGGGACTTAAGAATTTTGTGTGACCTTGGCTATACTTCTGTGATTCCTACACACACACACACACACACACACACACACACAGTGGGACTTAAGAATTTTGTGTGACCTTGGCTATACTTCTGTGATTCCTACACACACACACACACACACACACACACACACACCAAAGACCTGGGAGGCACAAAAGGCTGGGGCTGAGGCCTCCGTCCTCTGAGTCTCTAAATCCACCCTTTTGCTGTGATGGAAGCAGAGGAACACAGTTCCACGGTGCTCCCAGACCTCAGCTGCTTCCTGCTCTCCCCAAGCCTGGCAAAAGGGAGGGGAAGAGTGAGTCCTGTGTTCTCCTTTTTCCCCCTTTCTGGTGTAGTCCCCTGCCTTGTGCTGCTCAGAGCTGCTGATAGGCCAGTCAGGACCCTGCACACGTGTCCTTGCCCCCGTGATGGGGGGTCCTGGGTCTTAGCCGGCACACACCTTTGCGCTCACCTGTCTGTGATATCTTCCTCAAGGCCTCAGAAGCACCTGGTAGCTGGTGCTGATAGTTCTTCATCTCCCCCATCCTCCTCCTCTTCTGCTCAGGATTATAGGTCCAGGGCTGCCTGGATGGATGGATAAATGGATGGATGGACACAGGCTGTGTAAATAGGTGTTCAGAGGCTGTGGTTCAAGAAAGGGCTTCACCTTCTCTCTCACCTGCAGGAGTCATCATCAAGAGGAAGAGCGGAGAGGTCCCCTGCCCTCTGGCCGTGGAGGCATTCGCTGCTCACCTCAGCTACATCTGCAGATATGACGACAAGTACAGCAAGTAAGTGGCCATCGCCCGGCCACAGCAGGGGGCGCAGAATCCTTGGCCCCATCCTGGCCTTCCAGCTCTGCCCTGCACACCTGGGCTCACCTGTAGGGATCCTCTGCCTCTTGGGGCTCTCCACTCCATGTTCCCTCTGCCCAAAGGTGCCCTTCCCTCTGCTTTCCCACATCTTACCATCTCTTCACAGCTCAGACCCAGCCCCCCATGCCCATAACAGGCCAAGCGCCAGCCCAGGTGCTTTTAATCTGAGTTCTTCCTGTCCTCAAAAGTGGGGGCCCTGTGGGGGACCTCCTGTTAGGTGTGCAAATGTGAGTACATGTGTGCCCTGCAGGGAGCCTCCTATTAGATTGCAGTGTGAGCACACGTGCACGTGGTGTGGACAGTACCCATGGTATGGTGGTGCACACGCACCCATGACGCCACCCCGGCTGACTGTCACAACAACGTGACAGGAACTCCAAACATGGGCATCACTATTAAGTCACTAGAATTAGGCCTCACGGCGTAGAACAGGGTTGCACTAACCCAAGATTGGGCATTGACTTAGCCGGCTTTGAGGCTCACTCACGTTTTCTGGCCTTTTTCATGGCAAGGGGGACAAAACAAAGAAACTGGCATTTCTTTGAGTTGAGTAGATGTGTGTGGCACCTGCCCTCTGCTGGGCATGTGGTTGTACTGAGATTATGTCATAATCGAGGTGTAGAGACAGATACCCCAGGGGAGAACACAGCTCAGTGAGTCCTAAGAAGGGTCCTTTCACGAGGGTCAGCATCCCTGAAGTGACCTCTGTTCCTGCTTCTGAAGGGAAGGTGGGGGTGAGGAAGGAGTTCTTAGGAGCAAGGCCATTGCAGGGCCTGGAGCCGAGGAAGGACTTGGCTTAACTTTGTGGAAGTGGAAGCTATTCCAAAGCCACAGACTCACCTTCAGAGGGCGTTCAGCAGGTGGTGAAGCTCGAGTGGACAGCTGGGGCCTGTCCCCCAGGGGCTTACAAGGCACCCAGAGAACACCTGGCACCTGATTTGCAGGTTGTCCTCCAGCCATCCAGTCCTCCCTTCAGAGGCTTCTCAGTTGTTTTCCTTCCCTTTGTCTTAAATAATGTTCATGTGGCAAAGCCCCAAGCTAGAGCTTCCCCATCCCCACCCTCTCCTGCACAGCCTGACACCCCCTCTGTGTAGCATCTCCTTGGCTGAGAAGAGTGACGCTATTTGGGTGTATTTCTCCCGGGTGCCTGTGAGCTGTCAGGTCAGCCTATCTTATCCTTCTGCCTTCAGGTACTTCATTTCCCATAAACCAAACAAGACCTGGCAGCAGGTGTTCTGGTTTGCCATTAGCATTGCCATCAACAACGCCTACATCCTGTACAAGATGTCAGATGCTTACCATGTGACGAGGTACAGCCGGGCGCAGTTTGGAGAGAGACTCGTCAGAGAGCTGGTGGGCTTGGAGGACACTGCGCCAGCCCACTGATGCTGGGAATGCTGGCCCAGCCTGGGTAGGGGCCAGGTCGAGGGAGGGGCAAAAGCCCGAGGACAGCCTGCCATGTGACCTGCCCATGCAGACGCCTTGGGTATGGCCCATACCCAGATTCCCAGTGGGAGATTCTTCACTGACAGCCATGGGGACTGGCAAGGCAGCATCAGCTCTGAGCAGTTGACTGAGACGGAAGGCACCACAAGAGCCCAAGCTGCGGCTTCTGAGAGAAACGTCTGAGGCCTAGGTCAGGCTTGTGGTGCAGGGAGCAGGAAGAGATGGGCCTGTATGGTTACAACGATGGTTCTGGTGTTGCAGGGAGGCGGGAAGCTTCTAATTTCTCTAGGAAGAGACACAGCCCAGGTAAGCTGTGACAAGCTACAGGCAGTTGCCCATTGTGACGACTAAATGAGGTACCCTGCGCCTTGTCCCCAGTCTGGCTGGTGGTTGGGAGAGAAGGGAAATGCCTAAAGATGGCAGTGAAGGGTGATTCTGTTTTTTATTTTTAAATATATCTTCAGGTTATTTTCTTACTGTTGCTTAAGATCTAATGTATATGGCAGATGTCCCCCCCACAACCAGTTCCACCAACACCTCTGCCCCTCCCTCACAATCACAGCTCCTTGCATGATCACAGCTCCCTGTCCCACCAGGTGGCAGGGTGTGGGGCAGGGGCAGCTCCCTTCCAGAACACATCTGCTGTGCTCCAGGGAGGATCACAGGAACCCTGAGGGCCTAACCTTTGTCACAGCCTCTGTCATCATTGGCAGAAGTACTTATTTGAAAAATATGTAGCATTGCCAAAATAAAATTCTCTAGGGATGGCCGTTTCTTCCCTGTCATTCCTTCCTGCATAGCACCCTTCACACTATTGATCATTAAGAGTGGTCCACAGAGCAGTACAAGCAGTCTTGGAAAAACTCCAAAGGGGACCCGGGCTGCCCATGATTTGACATGGGGGGATGGCAAATGGGGAGCTCACCTCAGGACTGAGAAGTCTGCATGACCAGCAGCTGGAAGCCAGGGCTCCTTTAGCTCCCAGAGACATCTGGGGCTGTTTCTGAACCAAGGTTTACATGTCTCCGTGGGAAACCTCAGCACCAGGGCTGCTGACTGCTCTGACTGTCCCCACAGGCAAGAAACAAGTCATTCCTGGCATTACCCCTTCCCCTTCCTGCCCAATTCATATCACTACCCCATCTTAACAAACACAAGTCTCTACTACTCAGGCATAGGGATTTTTTTTCCCTGTCCACACACCTTTGATGAAAGTGTTGCTGTCAGCATGTTCCTGAACCCCACATCACTTCTGTCCTGTAGTTCACAATGGCCCCCTTGCCTTGTGGGTTTGTTAACATGCTACAATTGGAGGCCACATTTGAGAAAAGGTGTTTCCGGACACCTTTGCTATGCCCTTTAAAGTTGGACTGAAAGCACTTTTCCCACATGGAGAAATATATTTTTAATTTGTGATGCTTTTCTACAAGGTTCTCTACTTCTGAGTTGAATGTGTTTCCAACACTTTAGGGAGACTCTATTGAAAGCTGATGAATTTTCTTTCTGTCCAAACAAGTAAAATAAAAATAAAAGTCTATTTAGATGTTGCTTCTTTGTCAATTTGTGGATTTGTTTCAAAGGACAGGGAAATTCAAATTCAAATTTCAAACATACAGGCTGTTCTTTTTCAGACTGGATTTCTTGTCTGTGCTCTTACCCATTCTTGGTTTGTGGACTTTCTGAGCAATTTATCAAAGAAACTCAGTTTTGATTCCTAGAAACGTGTACAGAAGCTATGGCTATATAAGGATAGTGGAGTGGAAGGCACCTATTTCACTAAAAATGTCTTGTCCTGTATGACAGCCTGGTGATTCCCTCCTCTCTTCTTCCAGTTTGTGTCCTGTATCATCCAAAGTGTGAAGAGACACTGTTCTTGTAATACCCTAACTCCATTTTATACATAGAGCCAGACTTACTCCATTTTGCTAAGGACTTTGCTGAGGGCCTTCAACACTCCCCCTTTAAGCTTAGCTGAAAGCTGCAGAGTTTAGCAAGAACTGCAAAATCCTGTGAAAACACAGTTCTCCCTTGTAAGCACTCCCTTTACCCTATAGATCTAACCTTGTAGGTGTTGGCTTTTATGAAACTCAGCTTGCATTAAGGACTCCCCCTCCCCTACCGAAAGCACCTTATAAAAAGTTTATACGCCTGCCTCTTGTGGACAAGAGACTTTGAGGCATAACCTCGCTGTTGACTGCCAGCCAATAAAGGACCCCTGCTTCATTCAGACTCATTGTGCTGGTATTTCTCTGTTCCACTCACTTCTAGTATAACATTTGGAGGCTGCAGGGAGATCTCCAGCTGGAGGGTCAGCCTCACTGTGTAGCCCCTGGAGAAGGCAGGAATTATAGGGGAGGTGCCCCCTGAGATGTTCCAGGGTTCCCTATTTCCCCGAACTCCTCATGAGGGCTTCAGAGGGACTCTTGCCAACTCCTCACCCAAATTTAGGTCCTTCAGTTTACTCTAGAGTGGTAAGTCTGCAGTGTTTGTTTGAAATTGTTTTTGTACAGAAGAGCCCTTAGGGACCTCCAAGGACGGACTCGACAGAAGCCTAGGCCTGTCAAGAGATGCTAGGACCAGTGCTTTGGTCTCTGGCCTTGGGGAAGTTTGGACACAGAGGCACAGGTGAGAAGGGAGCCTCAAGGAACCTGGCCTGTTAAGGCAGTAGCCTCAGGGAAGTCTGGCCTGTTGGGGGCTCTCATAGATAAGGGTGTCAGTAGTGAGACCTGTCCCTAGAGGCACCAGGACACTGATGGGGAGCCTCAGCCTCAGATGTGCACTTTAGACTTGTATAACATGTTTGTATATAATAACCATTGCTTTGGGGGAATTATGTGTATTGTAAGTCATTTTGTTTGCCCCGGTGATGTCAGTTGTCTGTCCAATCATGGGAACTCAGCAAAGTAAGTCTTTAACACCTTTACAATGTAGGCTGAAGAATTTTAAAGCCGGCTTCTTGGATGACTACGGAAGCCGGTTCCCCAAATACTCTGTGAAGTTGAGTGGCTGAGCTTTAATCTAGGATGGCCATCAACAGGCTCCCTAGACCAAGCCTTGGTGACCACAGTACACCAGGTAGTCATGGGAAAACCAGTCACCCAGACCAGTTCCCCTATATTGACCAGGGGGGGATTTGGTCCATAATCCTCCCTGGTTGCAAACGGATGCCGTGGAATCTTATTCCGCAGTCCTCCTCACCTGTCGCTGACCCCAAAAGCGTCAGCAGACCCCACCCAGCAGTCCTTGCCCCATCAGGGGAAGAGGATTTGCCACCTCCTTACAACGTAGGAGGGCTATTCTTTCCCACAGTCTCCTCGACGGGAGAAGCTCCCTCAGCACTCCAGCTGGAGCCTTCTGCTCCTTGGCTCTCACCCCCGGCATCTCGCCTCCAGTCTTGCATGAACCTTGAGTTTAAAGGAGAGGCCCGGATCCTCCCCCTTTGGGAGGGACCTCCCAGAGAGGGAGCAGGAAGAAGCGCCCACCCTTTTCTTGTCTATGTCCCTTTTTCAACCTCTGACTTGTACAATTGGAAAACCCAGAACTCACCCTGTTCAAAGGAGCCCCACGCTCTTATTTCCTTGATTGAGTACATCTTCTGGACTCACCGTCCACTTGGGATGATTGCCAACAACTTCTTTTAACACTCCTCAGGGTTTGAACAGGGTTTGAACTGAACCTAGAAAAGCCTTCTTGGCCAGTTTTAGTGATGCTGGGGAGGAGGGGCAAAGGGACTTTAACAGAGTTTTTCTGGCAAAACAGCCGGATTGGGACCCCAATACCTCAGCAGGATCCCAGGTTCTAGGAGCTTTTTACCAGTCTCTTAATTGGCCTATGGGCAGCAGCCCGAAAACCTATATATTTATCAAAAACAACTGAGGTGGTTCAGGTCTAAAGGAGTCACCTGGAGTATACTTGGAGCAACTCAGAGAGTCCCTCCAAATCTATACCCCGCTTAACCCCTCAGCTCCAGAAAATGCCAGAGCAGTGAACTTAGCCTTTGTCTCTTAGTCATCAGGAAGAAATTACAGAAACTAGAAGGATTTGCTGGGATGACTATTTCCCAGCTGCTAGAAATGGACCAAAAAGTTTATGATAACAGAGATGTTGAAAACCAAAAGCACAAAACTGCTGAGGCAGAGAAACCTCACGCAGACAAGCCAAGAGTATTATGGCAGCATTGCAAGCAGTACAAGAAACTGTTAGAATCAGGAACAGGAGAAAACCAGCAACTCCCTCGCCCAAGCCATTGAAAGCTAGATAGAGACCAGTGTGTCCAATGCAAAAAGAGAGGTCATTGGAGAAGTGAAGCCTGGAGCTTGGTGCTGACAGTAAGCCCATGCGAAGGATCTTGGCACTGTCTCTGGAAAGAGGCAGCGACTCAGATTGAAGGGGCCAGGGCTCTCTCCCTTTAGGCCCCCGAGAGCCCGTGTTCAAGCCAAAGTGGGGGACAGTCAGTCTAAATTCCTGGTGGACTGGGAGCAGAGTGGTCTGTTTTACTGGAGCCAATGGAAGCTTTATCTGATGAGAAGATCCCCGTCTAAGGAGCCACTGCTCCACCCAGATGTGACCAGTCACTTGACATCAGACTGTGGACCTAGGACAAAAGCAGGTGACCCATACTTTCCTGGTAATCCCAGATTGCCCTTAACCGCTCATGGGCAGAGACCTCCAGAAACTCCAGGCCACTATTCATTCTCGCCAGAGGGAGGTGACATAGTTTTAGACCCAGACCCCACTCCGACTCCTGAGTTCCCTGTCTACCAGTTACATTTGTCCACTCCTTTATTGGAAGATTACCTCCTCCTAAATACTGATGGAAATGTGGCTGAAGCAGAGACCACAGGAGGACCTCCTCCTAAATACTGATGGAAACGTGGCCGAAGCAGAGACCACAGGAGGACCTCCTCCGAAATATTGATAGAAACGTGGCTGAAGCAGAGACCACAGGAGGACCTCCTCCTAAATACTGATGGAAACGTGGCCGAAGCAGAGACCACAGGAGGACCTCCTCCGAAATATTGATAGAAACGTGGCTGAAGCAGAGACCACAGGAGGACCTCCTCCTAAATACTGATGGAAACGTGGCCGAAGCAGAGACCACAGGAGGACCTCCTCCTAAATACTGATGGAAACGTGGCTGAAGCAGAGACCACAGGAGGACCTCCTCCTAAATACTGATGGAAATGTGGCCAAAGCAGAGACCACAGCCCCTGCACTATTAGCCCAGCTATAAGCAGACTTTCCTCGAGTATGGGCAGAATCCAACCACCACGGACTGGCTGCCCATCATCTCCCAGTAGTGGTCCAGCTTCTGGCTAGAGCATCCTCTGTCCGTATCCAGCAATAACCAATGAGCCAGCAAGTCCGCCTGGGAATAGCACCACATATCCTGCATCTGCTAAAAGCTAAGATCCTATGTCCCTGCCAATCATCCTGGAACACCCCATTCCTTCTGGTCAAGAAGCAAGGAACAGAGAACTACAGGCCTGTCCAAGACTTCTAGTAAGTAAATAAGCGTGTAGAAACCATTCATTCAGTAGTCCCAAACCCATACAACCTCCTAAGTTTCCTCCCACCAGAATTCCAGGTGTTTACAGTTCTGGACCTGAGAGATGCTTTCTTCTCCGTTCTGCTGACCCCAGCCAGCCAACTGATCTTTGCCTTCGAGTGGACCCATCTGGAATCCGGGATGATCAGCCAACTCACCTGTACAAGCCTTCCCTAGGGTTTCAAGAACTCACCCACATTATTTGGAGAGGCCCTGGGGAAAGACTTAAAGATCTTCAAAGACAAGTATATGAACTGTGCTCCCTTACAGTATGTTGATGACATTTTGTTGGTGACTACAAATTATGAAGACTGTCTAGAATGTACATGAAACTTCCTCCTGTATCTTCAAGAGCGAGGTTACAGTATGTCAGCAAAGAAAGCGCAACTCTGTTTGACTGAAGTGATGTATCTCAGATACCTGCTGTCAAAAGGCCAATGAACTCTGACTGGAGTGAGAAAACAGGCAATCCTGCAGATCCCAACTCCTATAAAACAGCAAGTCTGGGAATTCCTGGGGGCAGCGGGCTACTGCTGTTATAGATCTGGGATTTTGCTGAAATCGCTAAGTCCTTGTATGCTGCTACTGCTGGTGATGGGCCCCTCCTGTGGACAGACCAAGAGGATAGGGCATTTAGAGTTCTAAAGCAGGCCCTTGTAACAGCCCCAGCCTTGACTTTATTGAACATCACTAAGCCATTCCACCTGTTTGTCCATGAAACCAGGGGCATTCCCAAAGGAGTGTTAACCCAGATTCTCAGTCCGTGGAAACAGCCAGCAGCTTATCTGTCTAAGCACCTTGACCCAGTAGCTGCTGGGTGGCCAGGCTGCTTACAAGTCATCACAGCCACAGCCCTGCTGTTGTGGAAGGCAGACAAATTGACTCTGGGACAGGACTTGATTTTGACAGCCCCTCTCGCAGTGCAGACCCTCCTTTGAGGGGCTACAGGTCACTGGATTTCAAACACCAGACTTATCCAATACCAGACTCTACTGCTTGATCAGCCATGATTGAAGTTCGCCCAGACACAAAATCTGAATCCTGCCACATTGGTGCCTGGCGATGACCTACAAGAGCCAGTGCACACCTGTGAATATGGGCTAGACTACTACCAGCACTGGCCCACAGACTTGGAGGACACTCCGTTCTCAATTGCCGAGGCCACAGTGTACACAGATGGCAGCAGCTGTCTGTGGGAAGGCTCCTGAAAAACAGGAGCGGCTGTGACCACACAAGACAAGGTAATCAGGTCCCAGGGGACCTGTGCCCCTGTCCCAAGGGCGCAGGTTCTTCCTGCTAATAGTTCAGCACAAGAGGCAGAACTGATTGCCCTCACGCAGGCTCTCAGATGGGGAAAAGACAGTCATAAATATTTATACTGACAGCCAGTATGCCTTTAGCACGACTCACACCAATATATAAAGAGAGGGGCTTACTCAAATCAGGTAGAAAAACCATTAAAAATAAAGATGAAATTCTGGCATTGCTAGATGCTCTCTTATTTCCAAAGAAGGTCACCATTATCCATTGCCCAGGACATTAAGAATCTGAAACCCCAACAGCCACAGGCAACCGCTTGGCAGACAAAATAGCCCGGGAAGTAGCCCTAATGCCTGTGAAGCCCCTTGAACTTTTAAATAAGACAGAGAAAAGTCTTGGAAATCTGAAGAAGAACCCCCCTGGGGGACCCTCAAATTTCTATCAGCTACTACAAGGAAGTTTCCAGCCCCGAGTCTCGTCACTACACCCAATTATTCACAGGCTGACAGTTGAGGGCAACAGAAACTACCAGCAGTTGGCTGCAGGGCCAGGGGGCCAGATATACTTGCCAGAGTCTGTAGGAAGGCGCCTAGTTCAGCAAATACATGCCACCACCCACTTAGGAGACAAGGAAATGCATTTAGAGGACATTCAAGGTTACCCCAGTCAACAGCAGCCCAGGTTGTCACCTGTGAGAAGGTCAATGCCAAGGTAGGACCAAAGCTGCCCATGGGACTCCGCCTCAGGGGGCACATGCCAGGAGACAGTTGGGAAATTGACTTTCCTGAACTCCATCCAGCTAGTAGGAGATATAAATATCTCCTGGTGCTAGTAGGTAGATACATTCTCAGGGCGGGTAGAATCTTTCCCCACCAGAAATGAAATTGCTTTAACTACTGCAAAAACACTTCTGAATGAGATTATTCTTAGATATGGGCTACCTTTTTCAATTGGCTCAGATAATGGGCCATCTTTCATTTATGCTTTGACCCAAGCAATTAATAAAGCCCTAGGTATACAGTGGAACCTCCATTGTGCCTACCGGACCTAAAGATTGGGACAAATAGAAAGAATGAACTGGACCCTAAAAGAAACTTTAACCAAATTTATTGACAAGACCGGTGGAAAGCAGACAGAGCGCCTGCCCTTAGCAATTCTCAGAGCAAGGTGTACTCCACATAGAGCAGGTTTATTCCTTATGAAATTATGTATGGGAGCCCTCCCTCTCTGCTCCCCCACATGCATGACCCTCAGCAGAAATAACTAACCATACCCTTTTAGTACCTCCAGTCCCTCTCCCAGATCTAGAGGGACATCCACCCCTAGATTCATGATACTTACTGGGACTGCAGAGGGACCACAAGGGATGCTGAAAGTGCCTTTCAGCCTGGAGACTGAGTGTACATTATAAGTCATTCCAGAAAGAAAGCCTCACCCCAGAATGGAAGAGCCCCTTCACTATCATCCTCAGCACCCCAACAGCTGCGAGAGTCAATGGTTATCAGCATGGATACACCACATCCAGGTGAAGAAGACCAAAGAAGACAGCGGAGCCCACTGGACAGTTGTTGCTGTCCACTGGGCTACTTGGTCAATGACACAGAGGCAGCACCACAGACGAAATGAATGATTTTAAAAGGGAAGGAAGGCTGGTGCTCGCTCAGGCACATCAGCAATCACCTGTCTTTATTCACTTTCTTATATATCCAAACTCATCAGATAAAAATAATCCAAGTATAAAGAAGGTAAAAGGCAAAGATTCCTTATCAGCATTAATACAGCAAAGTACTTACACACTTTTCCAAACTGTTGGAATGTCCTGTTTGGAGATAAACAACAATGGGGAAAAACCACAAAGGCGCTGGGTCGTCTGTTCTGTTTGCCCACTTCCCTATAGGACTAACTGAAAGTTATTGTGTAAATAGAGGTAGGGGATTAAGTGCAATGGCCCATTGCCCCAGGCAGATGATCTGTCCCCAGCTGCGACTTGAGGGGGGGGCCCTCCAGCACATTCTTTCCTTTAAGGTGTAACTGCCTGTATTTTTCAGCAAGGCCGCTTCTGCGAGCTGGGGGAGAATATCCCCCAAAACTCACATCTAGCCCAAGTACTGGAAATGTCCCTTCTCAGGGCCTCGTACCTCAAGGAGCACAAATGAGACTGATTCACTTTACAAGGGTGCAGGGGACTGTGCCCCTTCAGACAGTGGTCCCAGGAGAAAACCCCCTCAAGCTAAGATTGTTAAAATCTCGATTTCTTTCTTATATAGATATATCTTATCTCGATATATTTCTTATATAGATGTTTTCCTTCTCAGCACTCTTCTTCTCCCTCCTACTTTATGTTGCTTGATGGAAAGGAGATTACAAACCTGCGCTTTTAACCTTAATGCCACCCAGTATGCCACAGCACGTGGCACGTAGAACAAGGTCTTGTAGTAAAGGCCAATTTTGGGAATGCTGGGGATGTAAAAATCTGTGTACAGAAGCCAACTGGGTGAATCTGGAGACAAAAATAGACTTGGAAACTCCAGCTGTATAATGCTGGCCCAATACAGTTACAGCCTCCTGCCCAAGACCAGGAGGGCCACTCACAAAACAGAAGGACCCACTGTTAAATTTCTTCAATCCAGACCTAAAAGGCTTTTTGTCTTACAAGGAACCCCACCAAAAACTCCCTTTTGCTTCCTACTCGGTTAAGTATATTAAATGGTATGCAACATCTTTTAAATGTAACTCAACCTGATTTAGCTTCTGATTGTTGGTTATGTCTATTATGTAGGGTTAAGGTGAGAAAGACTCCCAATCACTAACAAAAAAAACCTTTCATCTTGCACCCAGCTAGCCCCACCACTTACTTTAGGAGATGTGACTGGTCAGGCAAACTGTCTCTGTATCCCAGGCTATAATTTAACTGTATCTCCCTCAAAGTCAAGGTTTGTGCGCAGCCCTAGAAGAAGTTTGTTTTTATACAAATAAATCAGGGATAATTAGAGATACCCTCCAAAAGGTCCAAGATGATTTAGACAAAAGAAAAAGAACAGGCAAATTCTCAGAACCTGGTTGCAAAATGTATTTGATTGGAACCCCTGATTAACAACTTACATCACTAGTCTGGCCGGCCCTCTAATCCTCCTTATCCTAGGTTTGCTGATTGGGCCTTGTATTCTCACTGGTTAATAAATTTTATAAAAATTTGGTGAATGGTGCCTGTAGCTCAGTGAGTAGGGTGCCAGCCACATACATCAAGGCTGGCCGGTTCAAACATGGCCCCAGTCTGCTAAAATAACAATGACAACTGCAACAACAACAACAAAAAAAAAATAGCTGGGCATTGTGGCAGGTGCCTGTAGTCCCAGCTACTTGGTAGACTAAGGCAAGAGAATTGCTTAAGCCCAGGTTGCTGTGTGCTATGATTCTATGGCACTTTACCCAGAGCTTAAGACTCTGTCTGAAAAAATAAAATAATAAAACTTGACTGATTACAATAAAAGTGTTCTTTATGACTCAGTACCCCTAAATGAAGAATCAAGGGTTTGACTCGGACATAAGACCAGTGAGGAATGTAATGCCCTAACTCAGTGGTTCTCAACCTGTGGGTTGCAACCCACAGGAATTGTATTAAAGAGTTGTGGCATTAGGAAGGTTGAGAACCACTGCCCTAACTCCATTTTGTACATAGAGCCGGACTTACTCCATTTTGCTAAGGACTTTACTAAGAGCTTTCAACACTCCCCCTTTAAGCTTAGCTGAAAGCTGCAGAGTTTACCAAAAACTGCAAAATCCTGTGAAACTACTGTTCTCCCTTATAAGCACTCCCCTTACCCTCTGGATCTAACCCTTTGTAGGTGTTGGCTTTTATGAAATGCGGCTTGTGTTAAGTACTCCCCCACCACCACCAAAAGCACCTTATAAAAAGTTTGTGCACCCAGCGGCGCCTGTGGCTCAAAGGAGTAGGCGCCAGCCCCATATGCCAGAAGTGGCGAATTTGAACCCAGCCCCGGCCAAAAACTGCAAAAACAGAAAAAAACGTTTGTACCCCTGCCGCTGGTGGTCGAGAGACTTTGAGGCATAAGCCTGCCCTTAACTGCTGGCCAATGAAGGACCCCTGCTTAATTTGGACTCAGTGTGCTGGCGTTTCTCTGTTTCACTCACTTCGGTTATAACATTCTGATGGGTAGTGGGTGATTGCTGCATTCACAAATAATTAGAGTAATTGCACAATTTTTACTTCGTTCTAAAATGGTCACTGCCTAGTTCCTGATTAGTGATAGGGAAGGACAGCCTCTCAGCTGAGCTGGGGGCTGTGATGATCATGCCTGGTCTCAGGAGGTGTCTTACTGATCAAGAAGAGTGTCTCTCCCTCTCCAGAAGGCCTAGGTACTTGTGGTACTGACTGGGAAATCCTCCCAGGGATGTGATGTGGAGAAATTGCTCTAGTTGGGATTCATACAGCTCTAGTACCTGTTTCTGGGTGTGACGAGGCCAGGGTGACACTTGATTGGTTTGTTTAGTAGCTCCCACTCCTGGGGATCCGGAAAGGGCCCAGTGCATGGGTTCTTCTGAGGGAAGGGCCAGCATGGCCCTGGATGAGGATGAGCCTGGTGGGCAGCTTTGCATCCCATGGTTTGTGAGACACTTCCCACTCAGGTCCTGCCACTGTGATGAACCAATCCCCTGGTGTAACATCTTTGCTATTGGTTCTGAATAGAAACACCAAAAAATAAGCATCCCAACCGTTATGCAAAACTGAATGTCAAAAGTTCTCCAAAGAAAATCTCTGTTTAGACCACAGCAGGGGCGTGGAGTCTGCACCACGCTTCATGGGGCTGTGGAGACAGTGCCGTAACCATAGCTGTGTGTAGAATTAGGGCAGGTCATCTTCACCTCAATTTAGCATAAGAGGGGGGTTTCTGTTGTGTTTGCTGCCTTCCATGGCTGGGTCCACCTCTGACTTGCTAAAGTTCTTTCCCCATACTCTGTTCATGAAGGAGCTTCAATTTTGAGCAGTGTCTTCCTGTGGCCCAGGGAACATTATGCCAGGGCCGTTCTTCAAAACTCAGAGTCACAGTGCAGAATGTTGGTGTCTGGGTCATTCTTAGCAGAGGCAGTTTACTGTACGTATCAGACACAGCCTGGCTGCCATAGCTGAAATAACTGTGCAGGGTGTCACAGGTCCCCAGGACAAGGCTGAAAGGTTCTGACCCTTCATGAGTGGCCCGTGCATGGACTTTCTTCCCTGAGAATCCCACAATGAGGGAGTCACCCAGCCTCAGGCTGGGAAGGTGGGCAGATCCACAGTGAGTGGGAACTGTAGCCCATCCAGCCCCATCCCTTCTCCTCAGCTCTGTCCTGGCAGAAACATTTCTCTACAGGCCCAGGGACTGTGCAAGTCATTGATGGGGAGGAGAAAGATGACTCTGGCTGTTGTCCTCACCCTTTACTTCCACCCACCCTCACAGTCCTCTGTAGGGATCACAGCTGCCAAGTTGAAGAGCAGCAACTGGCAGGCAGCTTCCCTGTGGCTCGGAGCAGTCCTCTGCACCAGCACTCTCGGCGCACAGGCACCCCTCTGAGGTTAGCACAGGCTGTTGTTGCTCCAGGTCACAGCTGGAGAAATGTCCTGGGGTGAGGTCTGGTGGCTTGCCCAGGTGAGCCTGCTAAGAGGAAAGGGCCTCAGGCCCAGGCTATCTGACATAGGAAGCCACATCCTGACCATAGGAGGCTCTGCTCTCTGGGTCCACCTGGGGAGGGTGCCCTCAGGTGTCCATGTTGGAAGGATCCAAACGCCTCTTCTGATGCAGAACTGCAGGTGTCTGGGAGCCCTGCAGTGTCACTCTCCACCTAAGTTGTCACTTTCACTCAGGTGGGAGTTGGGGCTTAACCAGTGAAGCCCATGTGACCCTAGTGTGGAGCCACAGTCCTGGAGGGCACTTAGGTGGGGACCAGTCCTGGGCAGGGCAGGCCCTGAGCCTGGACAGCCGAGTTTCACCCTGGCACAGTTTAACCATGGCACTAAACTCCCTCACAGGAGTCCTGGGGTCTTTGCCAGGTGGCCTTCTCCAAAATGCCACAGTTAGAGTCCCCAAGTCTTTATCATCACCAGGTCCTGTTCCAGGTTCTGTTTGTCTTTCTCTTTTAGGCGAGCACTGTTAGATGTCCTATGTGCAGAAAGCCACAATCTTGTAGAGACAGAGTACCCAGGGGAAAGACTCCCTAAAATGTTGCTGTGTGATCACCAGGAACATCCCCTGGAGACCCCCTCCCCACAGGTGGCCTCTGCAGACTGCTTTGGAAAAGTCGGTAAAGGAATCTCCGTGTCAGGGTCCCAGGTCAGTCAGCGAGGCTTAGCCACCTTCCCAAATCCCTGCTGTCTTCATGGGGACTATCACTATGACTTCTCACTTTTCATTCCATTATTTAATCCTTTCTGTGTAGCTTCTCTGTGTGTGTCATCTTTGAAAGTGTCATCTTCTGAGACTTCTAAGTATTTCATTCCCCAGTAAGAAATAGAAGAATGTCAGGTGCCAAAGTGGCTCTTAGAGATGAGCCCGTGAAGTGGCGGCTGGGCCGCAGCCTGCTGGTGTCTGTCCTTGAGCAGTCTGTGTCTCCGTCTCCACTGCCCGGTCCACACCCCACTTCTCCACAGTCCAAGAACCCCATTCTGTCTCTGACCTCTGTCCAGCAGTAGCCTGGAGCTCCCTGGGTGCAGTCTGAGGTCAGCGGTGGGGCTCCTGTGTCTTGCCTGTGTCCTGCTTATGTCCCATGAGTCTGAAGCACATGGCCTGTATAACCACATCTAAGTCTTCTTAAAGAAAGGTGCCCTGAGGTGTTCAGTTGTGCGGTTTCAACTTCATTAGCTGCTCTTCAAATGGATAAAATTCCTTTTTTTTTTTTTTTGATACAGAGTCTCTCTCTGTTACCCAGGCTAAAATGTAATGATGTCATCATAGCTCACAGCAATTTCAAACCGCTAGGCTCAAGTGATCCCCCTTCCTCAGCCTCCCTAATAGCTGGGACTACAGGCATGTGCCACCATAACTGTCAAATTTTTAAAATTTTTTATAGAGATGGAGTCTTGCCCTTGACTCCAGGCTGGTCTCTCACTCCTGGCCTTAAGTACCAAGATGAGATGTGTGAGCCATTAAGACCAGGCCACATAAAATTCTTAAGTTTTCTTTTCCTGGTTACTTGGATGACTCTTTTTGTATTTATTTGGAGATGAAAAGTGAGGAAGGGGACAGGTGGGTTTTGCCTTTTGTAAGGGGGTGCTCAGCTTTGTTTGGGTGTGAAGTCCTCCACTCCCTCAGGTAAGAGGGGCTTTTGTCACCAAGAACATCTAGCAGGAGTGAACGGTAAGGCTGAGCCCACCAGAGATACCAACCTCCTACCTCCTGCCCACAGGCACCCCTGGGTAGTGTGTCACTCCTTGTCTGGTGTATTCCTTAGTCTTTCATTCATTCTCTGGTTAATTCCTCTGACAAGTCTTCATCACAGCTGGACTATAACACAGAGTACAGGTTACACATGGACAGGGTGATGTTCCAGGTTTGGTTTCTGTCCCTGCGAGCTGAGAACCATCACCCCCATTTTGTGACTAGGAAGTGATGCCTTGGGTGTGGGTGACCTGCAGGGGTAGAGCCAGGGTGAATCTCACTCTGTTCCCTCCAGACGGTTCTTACCTATCACTGCACGACGGTTCTTACCTACCACGGTTCTTACCTACCAGTGCCAAACTCCTATAGCCGGCGTGCTGCTAAGAGCAGGTGGCTCAGGGCCCAGGGCAGGGCTGATGGTTGACCCGAAGGAGAGCTCAGTGAGGGCCAGGATCAAGTGCCGCGCAGCAGGCAGGAGGCCTTCCTGTGAGCCAGTGGCTCTGGCTCTCTGCATGAGCACACCTCACCTTGGCAGACATTGGATGCACCTGTCTTAGCCTGTCCCTGGAAAATCAAGTCTAAGCCTCCCTTCATGGCTTCACTCAAACTGCCCTTGACCAGGATATGCCAACCTGATGGCTTCTTCTGGAAGCCAGGAACACACGTGTACTTAAGAGGCACGTGCCAGATGTGAGCAAGGACAGCGTCCTGCTACCCCATACCCAAGCCAAAGTGTTGTTACATAAAAAGTTTCTTATCTCATAAATATAAGAAGCTACACAGATTTTATTTCTTTCATTTCTCCAGTGGTTTATACTTAGATCCGTTTTTTCCCAAGGAAAGTAGGGTACTTACCCCCTTCAGACTGGTAATCGATTTGCACATGTCCTGTTCACAGTTGACTTTGGGTTTCCTTATTCTCAGCAAACATCAAGTGTCTACCTTTCTTTGCTTAGGTGCTTTTTAGCAGAATTATTGTTTGAGGCATTTTTTGGTCAATTCATTCATCTCAACATAATGTCATCCTATAATGTGACTTTTAAGCTCATCATGTTATCCACATCAATAGAAGTATAGTGTCCACTTAATTAAAAAAATACATACATATTATGTACACACAACACACACCCATAATAAAGTACAGGATCCAAAGTGCAACAAGACTCTGCTGCGTCCTTAGCGGTTAAGACACATTTGCAGCCCTGGCCCTGTCCCATAACCCCCAATGTTGAAACAAGAAATACTGCCCTGTGACCTGCAGGAGGAGGGTGGGGAGTGCACATGGAGGAGCAGCTGATGGATTGGAGGTGATTTGTTCAGTGAAACACTGGCTGGGGGGCTTAGAGTGGGGGGACATGCCACTTGTCTCTGCTTTCCTGGCCCCTTCTGGATGTAGTCAGACTTAATCTGAGGGGCTCCTGGGGCCGAAGATGGAGCATTGGGTGCACCTCCCTGGGTGGCAGTCTTCAGCTTGGTGGGAAGAGCAGTTTTCAAGTTTTAGAGCTGCCCAGTGTTGGAGGGAGACATCTGAGGAACAGGGGACATTGCCTTTACTAAATGTCTCTCAATGGGGATAGCTCCCCCCACAGAGAGCTCCCAGAGGGCATGGGCTTGGGCAGGACACCCTCCTGTGGGTAAGGGGCAGGAAGCTAAGCCCTGCCTCCTGGGCTTCTGGGCTTCTGGGCTCCTGGACAGGCACTAACTGGGACACAGAATGAACCAAATCCATGAACACACTGACTCTCTCCAGGGACACCCTCACTCTCCAAGTACCTCCTCTTCCTCAAATGGAGGTTCTCGCTCATAGTTGCAACAAGCAGCCATCTGCAACAAGGAACAGCTTTGTCCCTACCATTACATTATATTGTTCTTCCTCATCTTCCCTTCCAATTTCCAGTTAAGAATCCTTCACAGAAAATTCCTACTCTTATCAAGAAGGGCACAAATGTCACACAAGTAAGTACCCTTTTGTGAAGATTTTGCTTTTAGTCCAAGACACACCTGAAATAAATTATTACAAATTTTCTATACCATGAGCTGAATTCTGGGTTCTCAAATGTAAAATGTGGTAAAAAAAAAAAAGAGAGAGAGAGATTTAATTTGATTTAATTCAGGTATTTCAAGTAAAATGTCATGTGGTTTTTATTTCTTCAGTGAAGTTTGGTTAGAGTTAGCAACTTTGAAATACACTCAAACATTTTCTGTTTGCTTCTCACTGGGGGCTCCTGAGACCCCTCCAGGGTCTGTGGCTGGAGCAAGCGGTGGCAGAGGTAAGACCAATGACAGGAAAAGGGGTCCCTGAGGGGCTCAGGCAAGTGCAGACACCTAAGCTTTCTCACCCCTGCCACGGGTGCTGGGAGAAGTCAAGGGGGATACCCACGGGGTCCTTCCTTTCCCCCTCCCATCTTCCTCCTGCTGCAGACACTGTGCAGCCTGCACCTCCCTTGGCTGCTGCCATCACCACGGCCTCTGCCATCCTCCCCTCCTGAGAAGGTTCTGGATTGGGAGGTTGCTGTTGTCAGAAGTGGAAGAAGCAGAAAGAAGTCATGTCTGAAGGCCAGTGCGTGCAGCATCAAGGGCTCCACAAGAGCCTCGGTTGCCAGCTCCACTCATGACACAGTGCACAGTGCCCAGTCCCTGGCAGACACCTCCACAAGTGCAAACCCCTGAGAGGCTTCATGACTGGAGTTCAAAGAGAAAAAAGACATGAGTTTAGCTTTGATGGACACATCTAAAAGGTCACAACATGGGAACTGTTTTCATGAACATAGGAAATCTTTATGCAAAATAAGATGACTGATAATGATTCTACTTTTCAGGGTTCTTTTGTGTTTTCACATCATTAGAGGAGAATGAGGTTTTGAGAAGCATGTGCTTTTCTTTGTTTTCTTTTCTTTTCTTTCTTTCTTTCTTTTTTTTTTTTTTGAGACAGAGTCTTGTTTTATTGCCCTTGGTAGAGTGTCATGGCATCAGAGCTCACAGCAACCTCAAACTCTTGGGCTCAAGCAATTCTCTTGCCTCAGCCTCCCAAGTAGCTGGGACTACAGACGCTGCCACAACACTGGGCTGGTTTTAGAGATGGGGGTCTCACTCTTGCTCAGGCTGGTCTCAAACTCCTGAGCTCAGGCAATCCACATGCCTCAGCCTTCCAGAGTGCTGGGATTACAGGTGTGAGCCACCATGCTCAGCCAGAGAATCATGTGCTTTTCAACCTAAAATAGTAATTAAAATATTTTTATACCACATTATAGCAAGGCTTTAAGGTTTTGTAGGCCAAAAATTTTCAAGCCCCTTCCCCACCACCAAAAAAGAATAAAGGCTTGGTGCCTATAGCTCAGCGGCTAGGGTACCAGCTACATACATCGGAGTTGGCAGGTTTAAACCTAGCCCAGGCCTGCCAAACAACGACAACTACAACCAAAAAAACAGCTGGGCATGTGGCAGGTGCTCGTAGTTTCAGCTGCTTGGGAAGCTGAGGCAAGAGAATTGCTTAAGCCCAAGAGTTGGAGGTTGCTATGAGCTGTGACGCCACGGCACTCTACCAAGGGCAACATAGTGAAACTCTGTCTCAAAAAAAAAAATTTTTTTTTTCAAGCTTCCTTTTTAAATTTCAATGATTGAAGTCTTTGTTCGTCATACTTTAGTAAGCACTAAGTTTGTCTTATTTTGTTTATCCCTGATGTAATTTTTTTTTTTTTTTTTTGCAGTTTTTGGCTGGGTCTGGGTTTGAACCTGCCACTTTCGGTATATGGGGCCAGTGGCCTACTCCTATGAGCCACAGGCGCCACCCTGATGTAATAATTTTTAATAAAATCAATGACTTCCCTCTATCACCCTTTTACACCTCTTCCTTTCATTTTCCTTTTTGCTTTCCACATTTGCCTCTGGCTCCTCTCTGCAGATATCTGGTCCTTGTTTTCCCACTGCTACCCTCCTCCTCCTCCTCAATCCCTTCCCCTCCTCCCCTCCCTCACATTCCCTTGATAAATCCAGAATAATCAGTGTCCTCAGCCTTTCTCCTCTGGCTGCAGAGGGGTTGGTCTGCCCACCTCCCCAGCCCATTATCTGCCATGTGGGTCTTAAGCCTCAGGGGACTTTCCCTCTCAACATTCATCGATAGACGGACAATGAGACATCACTTTGATCCAGGGGCCCAGCCTTCTGTGTTACATCACTGAAGTCTGATTACATTTCCCAGTGGTGTGGGCCTTTGTGGGGGTTCACAGGAATACAGAGAAAAATAAGCAGCTGTGTTCTGGTTTGAGAGAGAGGATGGTAGAAGGCATGGAGACTAAAAGTCACTCATTTAAAGAACTTGTATTGAGCTCTTCTAAATCCCTAGGTGCTATGCTGAACCCTGGAATGGAAGAAGGGCAGTCTTTGCCATTAAGGGCTGTCTAGATGCAGAGACATAGACACGAATATCTTGTGTGGCCAGAGTAATAATAGTATGCAAAAAATAAGTATATTTTCTTACCCTCAAGTGGGGTACATGAACTGAATCATATCCTGACCCAGAGACAGAATATTTAAAAATGAATTGTTATAGGAGATACATAGGTGAGAGAGAGGGCAGGTGTAGGTGCTGTTTCATGAAATGAATAGGCTTGTTTATTGCAGCAAACCAATATGACACTAGCCAACTTAGGGCCAAAAGCCCCAGGATTTGCCACTGGGAGGATCTTGGGCCAACAGGTCTGAGCCTGATAATTCTGCCCTGATGCTATAGGACAAGAGAATTGAAATCTGTGTACATGCAAAGTTTCTATTTAAGGGAAGCTCCTTACCAGTCTGGAGCGAGGAAGCTCTGAGTCCTGAAGAAGCCCAGAGTAACTGGACACAGGATTCTCTGTGCCAAGCTCTCCCAGTTAGTGGCTGTGTCTGACTGGCCTCTGTCTTCCCTGCCCCAGGAGCTTACAAAAGGCGGTTATTCTCTAAGAGGCTCCAGCACCTGCTGCCCCAGCCCTTAGCAGCACCTGACCTGCAGCCCGAGCTGAGCCTGGCAGTGGCAGTGGCTTCTTCCTCACTTCACCTGGCACATCAGAGCATGCAGCAACCAGGAGAAGGGAGCAATCTAACCCCACAATTGAGGTCCATGACCTGCAAGGATAAGGCTGTTCACGGATGTCATATTCCTGAAACTACTATGTACTTCTATGTACATCAATAAAAAATCGTTTCAATAAAAAAATTATTTGTAATAAAATAAAACTTAAGGGTTGTTGGCATGGATGAATTGAAAAAGGGCATGGGAAAGTAAGAAGGTATAGGCAGGCCTGTCTTCAAAGCCAAATGTTCAGAATCTGTGCAGGTGAAGCGATTCCTGAGTCCTCCCAGCAGAGAGCAGCAGAGCACGTCTCACGCGCCTTTAGGCGCTGAGGGAAACTGCACTTGTGTAGCAGGTGTGGGCTGTCTCATCTTGGAGACTGGCTTTAGCCGACACGGTGATTTGCAGGAGAGAGACTGGTAGCACCCACCAGCTGGTGTGGCAGTGAGGAGCCCAGCCTGCGGCTGGCGAGGCTGGGTCCTTTCCTGGACCATCACTGGCCTCTGGGCACTCTGGCCACATCCAGAAAGCCGTGAAGGACCCAAAAGCAGGTGGCCTGGGACCTTGTCAAGCAACAGTGCTGTTACTCAGTTGGCTGAGCCCTAAGCTGCTTTTTAATGGGGACACCAGTGCCTGAATGTTCAGGCTCCTGATGTCTCACAAGGCCCCTGGACAGTGTCCTTACCCCATTTTAAGGGGAAACCTGCAGTCTGTGGAATTCTTTAGGGCTGAGAGCATGAATAGTGAAGCTGAACCTGAACTCAGGTCAACAGATACAGTCTCCAGCACTTGCCACCTGCTCAAGCAGGTAGCTGGAGCAACAAACATGTGAAACCCTTGGGACACTGAGAGACCCAGGACAGCAAGGGCTCTGCTGGCAGAGAGCTCCTGCTGCCTCCTGTGCTGATAAAAACTGTCAGGGGGCACAGCCCCGGGATTGAGGTCACAGAGTTGTGGGTTCACCTTCTGCCAGGACCACAGTGATTTCCCTCTCAGCAGTGCACACCTGTCTCAACAAGACCCTAGCTGGGCCTGTGGGCAGTGGGTCATGAGAGGAAACCGACCCAAAGATGAAAGATTATTCCAAGGCACAAAATGAAAGGAAAATGGAGTCTGTGTGGGCAATGTGGTTTTTATTCCATCTGGGTGGGTGGAAATCCCTGACTGGGAAAGATTTCCACACATGGGTTATGGCAGATGGGGATTTAAAGGGTCAGAGGGGCAGGGATTAGTACATTCATTATTTCCTGGGTGGGACAAGCACTGGATTCTACTTGGGTGGTCCACCCTATCATCCCTGTCTTTTTAGTCTATTATAAGGAGGCAGGGTGGTGATGGGCCTGGTGTCTCTTTGACAGCTTCCTGCAGTGGGGAGGGGCTGCATGGGCTGCTTGTAAAGAGAAGGACAGGGGAAGGGGAGAGTGGCGTTTATAGGAACATTTTTGCACTTTCAAACTGGACTAATTGGTATCCATGTAGGGTGAGGATATGAGTGGTTGTTTTCTGGTGACTATCTGGTTAATAAATTGAGAGATGAGGCAGAAAATTACTGGTCCACAACTGAGAATGAGAAAAATTATAATTAGTGGCCGTATCATAGATGATAACCAAAGAGGAAGATGGGCAGTGAGAGGTGGGAGCTGTCAGGGCCACTCGTAATCCTGAGAGGACATTTCCCCCTAGGTCAGTGGTTCTCAACTTTCCTGATGCCGCAGCCCATACAATTCCTGTGGGTTGTGACCCACAAGTTGAGAACCACTGACCTAGTGATGAACATTGCATGAAGGGATAACAAGGGATGAATGTGAGAAAGAATGCATCACAAGGGTGGGGTTTTTATCATTAATACCCTCACGGAGATCTCTGTCTGCTTTGGAGGATCTTTATAAAGGTTCTCTAAAGGAGATTGGCTTATCTTCCACTAGCAAAAATACCCAGAATTTAGTATTCCAGGACAGTGTCTGGGGGCATCCTGATTTTTCTGAGGAATCATCAGTCTTTCAGAGCTAAGGCTCAGGAGGTCAGGAATTTTCAGTAGGTCTTGGGAGTGACTGTGAAACCAGATCTTCAGAAAGACCTGAGTAGTCAGACACCCAGTAAGGACTTCTGTAAACTAGACCTGGTTTTGGAGAGGGTGTGGATTTGTGCTCTCCTCCTCTGTCAAAAGTCTGGTTTGCTGCACTTAAAACATTGTCCCCAGGAAGACTTTTTTTTTTAGAGCCAGAGTCTCACTTTGCAACCCTAGAGTGCTGTGGCATCACAGCTCACAGCAACCTCCAGCTCTTGAGCTTGGGTGATTCTCTTGCCTCAGCCTCTCGCATAGCTGGGACTATGGGCGCCCACCACAATGCCCACCTATTTTTTGTTGCAGTTTGGCCAGGGCCAGGTTTGAACCCACCACCCTTGGTATATGGGGCCAGCGCTCTAATCACTGAGCCACAGATGCCGCCCAGGAAGATTTTGTTTTTTCAGAGTGCCCTGAGGAGTTTCAAGAAGTAGCCAGGGGACTGGGTGAGGTGGCTCACACCTGTAATCTTAGCACTCTGGGGGGCCAAGGTGGATAGATAGCCTGAGCTCACAGATTCCAGACCAGCCTGAGCCAGAGTGAGACCTCATCTCTAAAAGTAGCCCAGCATTGGGATGGGTGCCTATAGTCCCAGCTACTTAAGAGGCTGAAGCAAGGGAATCACTTGAGCCCAAGAGTTTGAGGTTGCTGTGAACTATGACACCACAGCACTCTATGAGTGTGACAAAGTAAAACTGTCTCAAAAACAAACAAACAAAAAAACAAAAAAGAAGTAGCAGGGTTTTGTCTAACGAGGGAAGCCAAGAACTGGAGTTCCTTTAAAGCCAGATCAATGAGATCTTGCTAGGGGTTCTGAGGGCCCTGGGAGAATTTTTGGAGTTCTGACATTTTTTTTTTTCCTTTTTTTTCTACCACATGCAGCAGTGGGCAGGTGGGGGGTGGTGGAGAGAGAGGGGGAGATGGGGTGGAATTCTGCCCGTAGGAAATCTGTGGGTAGGAATGAGGTTGAGGGAGGAGGGGCTGTGGAAGAGCAGAAGGGTGAGGTTGTCTGCCCAGTGGAAAAAAGGCAATGGAGATTTGGATGAGTGGGGAGGGGTGTTTTGGCCTGTGCAAGGAGAATTTGAGAGGGTTCACAAGGATAGGTGCGGGGAGACAGTTCGACCTGTGCAAGGAAAATCTGAAAAGGTTCACAGACAAACACAGAGAAGGAATGTTTCAGAGGAGGAGAAAAGCCTGGATGTAGGGAACTTCCAACCATTTGGCTAATTTCTGACAGTAATCATTGAGATCAGTGAGGACTAAGAGGTCAAATGTGCCATTTTCAGGCCATCAAGAACCAGTATCACAGAAAAAGATGAGGTGTTTAGGTTTAAGGTCAGGATAGAGCTTTAGAGGCTTGAAGTGAGTTAAAAGGCAGCTTTGAGGTGAAAAAGGTGAATCGGTGACTGAGTGGTGCCCATATAGAAAACTGGAGGTAGAAAATAAAGGAGATTAAAGTGAAGATGTAAAGAGAACTTTCGAGGAGGAAAAGGACAAAATGGCTGAGGCTGCAGCAGAAAGGACCTGGCCTTTGCGTGTGGCCATCAGCTGGAAGAATTGAGCCAGACCCCTGGGAGGACACTGTATGGGCGAGCCTGGCTTTAGAAGGTTAGTGCATGACCGGAAGAGTGGGACCAGCCCACAGGAGAGCACTGGACTGGAGGGCCTGGCTCCCTAAGGTTGGGATCAGGGAGAATACCTGTTCCCCACATATGATCTTGGTCAAAGAAGGCCTGGATTGTGCATGTGACCTTAACCAGTCAGAAGAATCTAGGCCCACAATAGGGCACCAGATGGGCGAGCCTGGCTTGCCGAGGTTAACCTATGACCACAAAAGACATGGACAACTGGGAATGGCCCAGCCCCACAGGAGGGCACTGGACCAGCAAGCCTGGCCTGCCGAGACACAGATCACCAGAATTTTTGGCCTAAAATGGGAAAAGGGAAAGGGAGTTTTAAAAGGTGCCGAGATCTATGAACCAAGTGTATCATACTAATGTACACAGCTATGATTTAATTAAAAAAAAAAAAATAAATAAATAAAAATAAATAAATAAATAAATAAAAAGGTGCCGAGAGACTATATACGAATGTTAGAGAGGCCCAGAGATGTTGGGAGAACGAAAGAGGAATTAAGAGTGAGGATGGGAAAAGAAGTTTTAAAAAGTTCAGAAAAGGAGTTCTAGACAAATGTTCACCTCACCATTAAATCGATGAATTTTAGGCAGGGTTGGAGAGGTTTCCCATTTTCCTTCGTCTCGTTGGAAGAAGGGTCTATTTAGTTGGGTCTGATGGGGTACGCTTTGGCCCCCTAAGGGGGCTTCTCCCCATCTGAGTCGTGGCACTGTACGAGAGGTTACAGACCCGAAGATGAAGGATTATTCAACAGAGTCTCAGTTCTGTGTGGGCAACATGGTCTTTACTTCACCTGGGTGGAGGTGGGGTGAAATCCCTGACTGGGAAAGAATTCCACACATGGTCCACTTTGGGAGGCCAAGGCGGGTGGAGTTCGAGACCAACCTGAGCAAAAGCGAGACCCATCTCTACTAAAAATAGAAAAAACTGAGGCAAGAGGATTGCTTGAGTCTAAGAGTTGGAGGTTGCTGTGAGCTCCCAGTGGAGCTGAGTGACAGGCGATCCAGCCCAAAGAGGGGGCAGCTAGCTCACTGCAGATTTAAGGGATGCGGGGCTGAGGCATGACAACATCTGTGTCTAGAGCTATGGGGGTTAGGGACAGAATAGATTTAGGAGGCCAGTCTGGACCCCTCCTTCCTCCTGCCTTCTCACCTCCAGTTCTGCAGGGTTGAAAACACCACATGAGCCTTAAGAAATAAAGTCTTCTGAAATCTGTGCAAGCCACCAGCTGTCCCTCCGTGTGGAGTGCCCCACCCTCTCTATGGTAATAAGGACACCAGCTGCTTGCTAACGTCTGCATCTCCTGTATGGGAAGGAGTAGGGGCTCAGGATTTGAGAGATGGACTGGCAATGCCCAGAGGGCCCAGAGCTGACTGTGTGTCCAAGTGACTTTAGAAAGGGGATTATGGCCTGGTGCAGTGGCTCACACTTGTTAGCCCAGCACTTTGGGAGGCCAAGGCAAGAAAATCATTTGAGTATACTAAAGACCAGCCTGGGCAAAACATCAACCCATCTCTATAAAAAATTTGAAAATCAGCTGGGTGTAGTGGCACATTCCTATAGTCCTGACTACTCGGGAGTTTGAAGGAGGAGGATCATTTGAGCCTAGGAGTTTGAGGTTGCAGTGAGCCATGATGACACCACTTTGCTCCATCCTGGGTGACAGAACAATACCATGTCTCATTTAATTTAATTTAATTTAAAAAAGAAGAGGGATTGCCCCCAAGTCAAACCAGAGCGTTTTACTAGGTATTGCGACTAAGACTGTGCTGACTCAGGACCACTATAGAGAGGCAAAACCACACACAGGACCCTGAGCTGGTCACCTGGCATCTGGACGTGAGCAGGAGGTTATACGCTTCTGTTCTTGGCTTGGCTCTATCAACTAGATCAAGAGTTTCTTTTACCTAAATGCAGGTCTCAGTACCAGGATGGCGAGAGATGAACTTGCGTCAGGGGTGGTTAGACCAAGAGGATTTTGCATGTCCTTGTATTAAGGTAAGCAGCATCTTCCCAAAGGGTCCGGGTGACAGAAACATCAGCACAGAGATAGGGACTGTGGAGTTTCTCCATTGTCTGAGTATTGCTTCCTCCACAGGTGTGAGTTAGAAATGACGAGTCCTGTGCTCCCACGAATAGCAGACTGCATAGACAACACCTGCTGGTGTCTTTTGTCAACTGTTGGTTGGACACCAAGCAGTGGGCAGCTGCTTAGCCCCATAGGATCTGAAGGACCCTGAACAATGTCTTTCTACTCAAAAGAGGCACCTGCCACTGTCACTCAACCTTAAGGGGAGCAGATTTACTTTTATTCTCTAAGCCTCTCTTATTTAGGAGAAAAGTATCCCTAAGGGTAATAGATACACCATCTTCCATTAACTGTTCAATGGGAATCAGTTACCTGCTATCATTCATTTTAATTCATTCAAGGAAGAATAGGGGCTAAATATTTCCTGACTGCCAGCCTGCGATGCCCTATACAACCCAGCTCCCACCTCCATAGCCACAGTCTAGCCTGATGTCTTTTTTAAACATTTTTTATTTTGAAATAGTTCAAGACTCACAAAAAGTTGCAAAGACAGTAGAGAAAGCTCCCATTTATCTTTTTACTCAGTTTCCTCCCATGATGATATTTGGGTTTTGTTTGTTTTGTTTTTTAGACAGAGTCTCACTATGTCGACCTGGGTAGAGTGCTGTGGCATCACAGCTCACAGCAACCTCCAACTCCTGGGCTTAAGCAATTTTCTTACCTCAGCCTCCCGAGTACCTGGGAGTACAGGTGCCCGCCACAACACCAAGGTATTTTTTTGTTGTAGTTGTCGTTGTTTGGCAGGCCCTGGCCGGGTTCGAACCCACCAGCCCCAGTGTATGTGGCTGGTGCCCCATGATATTTTTAACAAGCACAATATATTGTCTACACCTGGAAACTGCTGTTGGCATAGCACACATTATAAACTCAGGCACACACCTTGTAGGGGTTGCACCAGATTTTAAGGGATTTCTCTGTCCCCTCTCTCCCTCTTGGTATACAGATGTATAACTTTTAATGCCTGTTAAAATATATACACGTTAAAACACATGTTAACAATGTAACACAGGTAGACTCCAGTAATCACCACCTCGCTCAGGACACAGAACTGAGGCCAGAAATGGTAGCTCATGCCTGTAAATCCAGAACTTTGGATGAGGTGGGAGGATTACTTGAAGCCAGGAGTTCAAGTTCAGTCTGGGCAACATAGAAAGGCATCCTCCACTCACTGTCTCTACAAAGAAAAAAAACATTGTCTGGGTGTGGTGGTGTGTGCCTCTAGCTACACCGGAGGTTGAGGAAGGAGGGTTGCTCCAGACCAGGAGTTCAAGGCTGCAGTAAGCTATGACCATGCTACTGCACTCCAGCCTGGACAAGATAGCGAGACTCTGTCTTTTTTTTTTTTTTTTTTTTTTAGAGACAGAGTCCCACTTTGTCGGCTTTGGTAGAGTGCCGTGGCGTCACAGCTCACAGCAACCTCCACCTCTTGGGCTTAGGCGATTCTCATGCCTCAGCCTCTCAAGTAGCTGGGACTACAGGTGCCTGCCACAATGCCTGGCTATTTTTTATTGTTGTTGTTGTTGCAGTTTGGTCGGGGCCAGGTTTGAACCCACCACTCTTGGTATATGGGGCCAGTGCCCTACTCACTGAGCCACAGGTGCTGCCCTGAGACTCTGTCTTCAAAAAACAGACACAGAACTGTTCCATCTACTCAAAGAAATTCTCTTGTGTTACCTTTTAGTAGCCTGGCCTGATATTTTTTTCTTCCTTCCTTGTTAATATATGAAACATGTATGATAAATTTTATAAATTGCACTAATATTAAGCATAGAAACTGTCAAATAAAAAATAGCTAAAAAATTTGCTTTTACTTCAAAGCTTTCTTGATATATAATTTAGATACAAAAATCTACCCTACTGTACTTACAGGGTTGTGCAATCATCACCATAATTTAATTTTAGGACATCTTAATTGTCCTCCAAGGACATCCCATTAGTAGTCACTCCGCATCCCCACCCCTCCACTCTCTGTCCCCGCAGACCTGCTTATCCTGAATGTTTCACATGCACCTTACTGTACCTGGGCTTTGTGACTGGCTCCGCTCACTTAGCACGGTACTGCCAGGACTATTACCGCTTGTGGCATCTATCAACAGTTCATTCCCTCTTGCAGATAAATAATACTCCCACACAGGCATACACCACACTAGCTAACTGCTCATGAGCTCATAGGCATTTGGGCTATTTCCAGTTTGGGGCTGCTGTGAACCCATGCCTGGATGTCTCTGTGTGGGTGTACACTTTGATTTCCCTTGGACAGACACCTACGAGTGGAATCGTAGGTCAGCTGGTAGCTCTTGCTAACGTTCTGAAGACTTGCCAGACTGTTTTCCCAAGTGGTGGCACCACGGACAACCCCACCAGCAGTGTGTGTGAGGCCAATTTCTTCTCATCTTTGCCAGTAGCTGTTACTGTGCCTTTGATTCGGGGTGGCCAAGTGGGTGTGAAGTGGCATCTCAAGGTTTCTGTATGCACTTCCCCAGTGACAGGTAATGATGTTGAGTATCTTTCCACATGTGATCTCTTTTCAAAACCTCACTTTCAGCTAGGTACAGTGGCCTGAGCCTGTGCTCCCAGCTACTCGGGAGGCTGAGGAGGGAGGATTGCTTGAACCCAAGAGTTCAAGACCAGACTGAGCAACATAGCAAGAGCCCACCTCAGAAAACAAAACAAAACTGAAACACTTCACTTTAGCTCTTAGGTGGAGCCAGAATGGAAGCAAGGCCAGTGTGGATGTGGAGAGGCCAACCTGTGGCTGCCATCCAGGCAGGCTAGGCTTGGTCTGCACTGGCTGAGGAGACAGGGAACCCCAAGCCCTGTGAGTTGGGATTGGTTTGGAGGAGAGAGTAAGAAGGGGCACTTTCTAGGTCTTGTGGGTTAGGGGTCTGTGCAGACTAGGGTCAGAGTCTAGTCCGAGCCTCCATTTCCAGAGAGGCAGGAGCCTGGCTGGGGGCCTCCAGAACATCACTCTACTCGAAGTTAAGTCACTGCATCTTGCCTTGGCACTTGGAGCACCACTGAGGCCACCTGGAAGAGTTCCTAGATGTCAAATATTTGAAATGCTGTCAGATAAAAGAAGAATAGGACTAATTAGGTATAGGTCAGCAGTCAGAATTAGAGGCAGATTTGGGTTCCATGTAAGAGAATTTTTTCTAATTGTCTGCACCGGGCACCACCCTGGCATCTGTGAGTCTGCTCACAGGGAGCAGTCAGCAGCTTTCAGAGGCAGACAGGGCAGACTCAACAGACAGTGAGGTCTACCGTGACCCCAGGCTCACCATCAGAATGAGAGTTGGAACTAGATGATGTGTGAAGACACACAGGTGTTCTCACATGGTGCTACAGATGGTTGGGTGACACTGGGTCCCCAACACAGTTCTGAGGACTTCTGGGGCTAGCAGAGAAGTTTAAAGATAACGAGTTGGCATTATTTCACTGCCACTTGTTACCACACACAGTAAGGGCTTTAACACGCATTGACTCTTTTTAATCCTAACAACAACACTATGATGTTGGTATTTATTCATTCATTTATTTATTTATTTTTAGACAGAGTCTAATTATGTCACCCTTGGTACAGTGCCCTGGCATCACAGCTCACAGCACCCTCAAATTGTTGGACTCAAGACCAGCCTCCCAAGTGGCTGGGACTATAGATGCCCACCATAATGCCCGGCTATTGGGCAAGTGGTGGGACTCCCAAGTGGCTGGGACTATAGATGCCCACCACAATGCCTGGCTCTTTGTTTATTGCATTTGTCATTGTTGTTTAGCTGACCCAGGCTGGGTTCAAACCTGCCAGCCTGGATGTATGTGGCCAGTACCCTACCCACTGAGCTACGGGGGCTGCCTGAGATTGGTACGACTCTTATCACCAATCGGCAGATGGAAACTGAAGCACAGAGAGGACAAACAACTAGCTCAAAATCACACAGCTAGTAAGAAATAAAGCCAGGCAAATTCCAGGAGCCTGATTCCACACCCACACCCTTCATGATTATATCACATCTTAAGGTAGATTTTAGCCAATTTGGAAAAACCTGATTTCATCCTTTGAAATTATTTTAGAAAATGCACAAGGCAACATGTATTTAGGGTTAGCTGTTGTGGCTCCTTAAAAGTGCAATTGAGAGAACACAAAGCTCAAAGTCTGGACTCCTGAGTGGTCTTGCACGAGGCAGGCAGGGAGCCATGGGCAGTGGGTGACTGTCTTCAAGGTATTCCATCTGGGAAGAAACTCCATAAAGAAACAGTAATATGGAAGAGGCCTGATGGGCCTTAAAGGAGCTCACTGGAGTCCCAGGGAAGCCTTTGGAAGGAAAGACTGCCAACAGCCCTGGTGTGCAGGCCCTGGGGTGGACATCCAGGCACTCGTTGACCTGGGATACCCCCATCTTCAGCTGGAGATTTCGGGCTCTGGGACCATTCCCTGTCTCTGGGGCGAGCCCTCATACCATCTCAATGCACATATCACGGCCGGGCTGCCCTACTCACCCAGGAGGCTGGCCCTCGGGCTCCTAGACACCACGACAGCTGCTCCCTAGCTTCCCAACAGACTCCAGAGGTAAGCAGCCCAGATGCTCATGGGCAGCAGCCTGAGCTGACGGTCTGCTGAACCTCAGAGAGACGCCAAAGCCAGCCCGACAGACCATCTTACCTTGGAACAGCAGTTCCAAGTCCTTCAAGCCCTAGAGGCCATAGCACTTGTTGGGGGAACAACAAGAACAGACACTAGAAGATTTTGCTGTATGCTGCCACAGACACAGCATGAGCAGGTGGCTTCAGATGGCAAACATGGACAAGTGCGTGGAGGGGCATCATGTGGAGAGGCAACTGTTGCTGCTTTAGTGTGTGGCTCCCAGGTCAGGTGTGAGGACTGAGCGCCTCTATGACCATCATTCAGCCTGAGTGTCAGCAGATGTTATTGCGTCAACTGGATTGAAGTGAATTTTCTAAGAGTGTGACACGTTAGCATAATTGTACTTTTGTTACGGCCAAGACAGGGCTGATTGATGATCACTGCTCAGGCCACCTGACCCTATATAACTAGGCTTTCTGGCCCCTTCTTTCCTTTTGCCCTGTAGGTCTGCTCTGCTGATGCCTGACAAGGCTGAGGTCAAGAAGCCAGGCAGAGCTGGTTGTGAACTGCAGCTGTCTCATTCCCTCCCTCCTCAGCAAGTGCAGCCATGTGGCCACTGTGCAGGCCCCTTTCCCTGAAAGCCGGGGAGCAGGGCAAGGGACCACAGGGCACCAGGTGTCCTGAAGAATTTCACCTGTCTGCTCACTACAACTGTCAGGCCTGTCAGGCAACTGCAGATTCCTGTGTGAATAACATCCCTGCCTGAGTGACATCTCTGCCTGCCGCCTCTTGCTTCTTCCTTGCCATAAAATCTTCCCACAAATGGTGCATTGGAAAGACCCAGGCATGCATATGCTTTGAGGAAGCCCCATAATTACTGCAGGAGGAGGACAGAGGCAGGCTGGCACGGGGCCTCCTGGTGTGATGGTTCCTGGGATCCATCTCCTTCACACAGCCCCATGAAGACATTGCCACTGCAAGTCTGGTGTCCTGGGCGGTGGAGGTTAATGGGGCTGGAGTCCATTTCCATGCTTGGCTTCTTGCTGTCCTCTGGATTTCCCCAGTGGTGAAATGGGCATGATGACTTCTTCCTAGTGTGATCTGAGAGATCAAAATAGATGCCCCTTTATTATCTAAGGTGGACCCAAAGGCTAAGGAAATTAAGCACCTATTCATTGAGGGTTTAGAGCCTGGCTGGCCTGGCAAATTTCTAAACTCCTAAGGCCAACCTCCCTCAGAATAGGAGTGACCAACTCTGATTTGTGACCCAGACCACCACAACTCTGGACAGAGGACAGGCTCAACAGATGCTCTCTTCTGACAAGCTACTGCAGGCCTCCATCCAGTTCAGGCTCATCTATAAGCTACACACAAACTGTGTCCTACAGTTCACCTTTTTTTTTTTTTTTTTTTGGCCAGGGCTGGGTTTGAACCCACCGCCTCTGGCATATGGGACCAGCGCCCTACTCCTTGAGCCACAGGCGCCGCCCTACAGTTCACCTTTTGACATGAACAGCCAATTACACCTCATTTCAATGCTAAACACTGCCCCAGAGTGACACGGGAGTATTTCCTATATGCATTTACTCAGCAAACATGCACTTGGCTGCCCTCATAAATGTGGACTGCTCCCCCAAACTTGGGGAGTCTGACTCTACTGTATTAACCCTGACTCTGTGAGGCATAAACCCCACCTCCCTCCTCTGTTCAAAGAGAAAGTACGTTCAGCACACGCAGCAAAGACTGTATCTTCCTGGTCTGCAAACCAATATAGATCATAAATCTCTCCTTTCTACTACTGTTCATCCGTTCTGTGGGCTTTGGACAGCAGTTTGTGAAGATTAGAGTTCTTCAGCAGGTAGGGTGCCTATTCCAGGGCCTGGTAAGTCACATCCAGTGTCCTCCATCTAGCCTTTCTCCTGACTCCTGGACTTCCATCCTGAATGACTCATCTACATGGGGCTCCTTCCCATCTTGCTCCCCTTTCCTGCAGCAGACCTGGGAAGGCTCAGAGAAGGAGCTCGTGGGGGCAGTGAGCAGAGTGTACTCCACGCTCCTAAGTTGGAGTCCAGTCCAGGCCAGGCAGACTCCAAGACGCTGATTTCACAAAGCCTGTGCCATGGCAACTCTGCCTTTGTCCCACGGCACTTTTAGAAAATCCTTACGTTTCTTGACCCTGGTTCCTCACTCACCAGGCAATCTTCTGCCCACTTTACTACCTATGTGACTTCAATAGGGAGAGAAGCTTGTCAGCAAAATCCTAGGTTAATGTCATGGACTCAATTTTATTACGTGGGTGTTCTAAGCACAAGTGGCTTTCCCGTAGACAGCCTCACCCATCTGCCAGGGACCCTGCTGTCACTTCTCAATATAAATGCAAATCGGACTACTGACTGGGAGTCTCTAGGCTCAGGGAAGGCCTGTCCTCAAAGGCAATCTGTCCCCATTTTACCTTCCGAGTCCTAGTGAGGGCTCTGGGCAGCGTCCTGGGCAACCCTCCTTCCTTGGTGTCATGCGCCTTTTCTGTTTGACCCTGCATCAGGGAGAAGACAAAATCCTGATGCTCAGAGATGGTGGCACTCACACGTCTCATTGACACTGCAGCGCTCAGAATTCAGGGGCTCCAGAAACTTAGATGGGAAAATTGACATCCTTGTTTTCACAAACCTCTGACTGAAATGTAGCATTCCTTTCTGTTTCCAATGTAGCCAGCAAACTAGGAACAAACTTTGTCACTTACTAAAAAAAATCACAGATTTTTCATCTCATTAATTATTACAGATTTTTCAAAATATTGGTTATGCTCATTAGTACTTTACAATTAGAGCAGCACTGAGGTAGGAGTCCTTGTTATCTAACGCATTAAGAAACACATATTGCAAAAATATTTTGATAACTGTATCTCAGTATAATTAGTCTTCTGTGTAAGCCCAAGCAACCAATGTATTTTATTCATTTGAAA
The DNA here is from genome assembly GCF_027406575.1 of Nycticebus coucang. NCBI lineage: Eukaryota > Metazoa > Chordata > Mammalia > Primates > Lorisidae > Nycticebus > Nycticebus coucang. The sequence continues at coordinate 32,965,928 of NC_069789.1, read as the reverse complement.
GCCTTCTGGGAAGAGGCCCTGTGTTGTCAGCATATGCCAAAATGGGTCCAGAGAATAGGCATAAACAGGGTGAAGGGACTTGAAGTTTCTGTGGCCACTTCCTACAGGACACAGAAATCCTCTAACCATGCTGCTGCCCATGTCCACCCAGCTGCTGCCAAAATCCCTTCAGCAATGGGAAGTGTGGTGGCTGCCCTGGTTGCTGCGTGAACAGCCATCCCCTGCCTGTCATCCTTGCCAGCAGAGCCTACTCTCATGACACAGGAAGTGACTGCTTCCCAGCTTCGCAAGCACTGGCCTGGGCAATGGGACCTGAGAAGTCTGAGAGTAGGGTGGCCAGGTGTATCCTCCCCAAGTGACAAAGGTGTATGGAAGGGAGCTTCATTTCACTGAGTGTCCCGTGTACTGCAGTTTGTTCACAAAGACATCAGGCCCCGGGACTGACCCGGATTCCCATCACCCTTGGATTTCTTGTTCCCTGGGACAACAAACACCTCTTTTAACTTAACCTCTGTTTAGATAGAATTTCTGATACTTGTAAGTGAAAGCCCTTCAACAGAGAATCCTCCCAACTCCACAGCAATCAGGGCAGCTTCTTTTTGGGAAGTTCTTCACAAGGTTCAAATAGCCACTTCAAATTCTCACATCTTAAGCCCCCCTGATGGTGGATCCATCCTCCAGCAGATGTCCAGGAGGCCAGGGCCTTTCGGATGGAGGCTCAGTCTTCTTACTTCTTTGGAGACAGTCTTTTGGAGACACTGTGTGTTAGTTACAGGCACATATAATACATAAAATCAAAATAATAATTTATTGCACTGTCAGTAAATCCCTGGGAAGTATGAAAGGGCTTCTAGGTAGAGCATTTTCTTTTCTGTTTTTCAGGTAAGTCAATGGACAGATGAGAATGTGAGACTTTATTATTCTGGCTCAGTATTTTTCAAAATGTAGTCATGCTGCAGAATCAAACAGCTGGGATGGGTTATATTATTCGGAAAAGCGTTGAAATCGACCATCTCTGCCCCTCCCCCTATTTCCCAGCCAATCCTTATCTGCCCAGTCTCTCCCTTTTCGTGGGTGTTCCCCTCAGGAGAGGCTCTTTGCTGGTCACCTCTCTGCTGCTCTGCCTCCCTCCCTGGAATGCTCTCCTTTCTGTGTCTGAACCCCACAAAACCTTTGAGGTGTGGCTGAGAGGCAGGTCCTCTGTGGCTCCACCGACTGTGAGCGTGCTTTGTCTGTCCTCCTTGTGGGCATGGAACACATTTCTTACGTCACATGGGATCATCATCGCAGAAAGGAGAATTTCCCAACAAATTACTAAATGAAATAAACCCCTCCCTGCTGCCAAAGCAGAAATCACATACAGACCCCTGAAGGTTGCTGGTGGATTCTTACAAGGTTATACTAAGAGCTTTTGTAGTTTCTCAGGGGGCAGCAGAGCCTAACTTCTTGCCTCAGATAGTGGAGAGAGAGAATGGCATTCATGTGTCTCCAGAAGATTCCAAAAACTCACCTGGGCCAGTCTTTTCAGCACACCCCCCCCCCCACTTCAATCTCAATCAAAATTGCTAAGTAACTGGTCAACGTTCTGTATCCTTGACAAACTTGTGGGATTGTTCAAATGCAGGTACTTCGAAAGATTATTTGAAGAAACTCAGCTAGTCTCAGATGGATCCAGAGAGCCTCCGATAACTGATAATCAAGTACATAGATTTTTAAATACTTTTTTTTTTTTGGAGACAAGACTCTCATTTTGTAGCCCTCAGTAGAGTGCCGTGGCATCATAGTTCACAATAACCTTAAACTCCTGGGCTCAAGCTATTCTCTTGCCTCAGCCTCCCCAATAGCTGAGACTACAGGCGCCTGCCACAACGCCCAGCTGCTTTTAGAGATGGGGTCTTGCTCAGGCTCAGGCTGGTCTCAAACTCCTGAGCTCAGGCAACCTACCTGCCTTGGTCTCCCAGAGTGCTTGGATTACAGGTATGAGCCACCACGCCTGGTCTGGATTTTAAATACTTTAAAAACTCTAAATAACTATTTGGTCCCCTGGAGCAGTGTGACCTTGAAGGCTGGCCCATGACCTTGAGCAGGTTCCCCACATGCTGTAAAGTGTAAAGGTATTTAAGGGCTGGCTGGGTTCCTGGCAATCGTATAAATACTCCACAGATGATAGTGATTATTACAAATAAGAATAACCAACAAAAGGGATAATAAGTGAAGGCATTTTAAAAGCTTGATAAGAAATGGAAACTGAGCAGGAGCCCAAAAGATGAACCGCCGTCCGGTCTCGAGACCTGCTCCCACCCACCCAAGGAAGACTGCGGCTGCTGCCACACAGCATTATCTATAAAGTATCTTCTCTTTATTTAAGTTAAACCATTTTCAAGGATGGTTTCCATCTATAAAATGGACAAAGTACAAGCTCTGTACAGCAGTTCTTTTTAAAAATCAACTGGAAAAAAAATTACCAAACTATATTTTGAGTTTGCAAAACATACTCACAGATACCATCATTTCAGCTTTTATGAAGACGTAAGAAAAGACCACCACAGAGAAGACAGCTGACTTCGTCACGCTTTGCTCAAAGGGCTCTTAGGAAAGAAGTTTTAGTTTTAAAAACAGGAGTGGGAAGGTGGGACAGTCCCGATGACTAAAAAATAATGCAACCACAGTAAGTCACTTTGGCACACTGTGTCATGTAAACATAGCTCACCGCAAACGACCCCTCCCAGCCCACCCTTGCTTACAAGGCCCACACCACCCGAAGCTGTCCTGCCGAGGCATGGCCAGCACAAGGGGTTGGGTAGACGCGTCCTGATGGTGCAAAGGCTGCGAAGACTCTGGGGGTTGGGAGGGTGGAGGTGTGTGGGCAAAGGATTGATCAAAAAACTTGATTAAAAAACAAGCCAAATGTGTTTTACATCAATGGCACTTTTCCTCTAACAGCAGTAGCTCACAGGTGATGGGGTCTGACAACAGAACCCAGGTGCTCGGAGCTGCACACGAGGACAGGCACTCTGCTCTGTGCTCCACACCCCTGCACCAAGAGAGACTTTCCTTCTTTCCCCAGAGCCTGCCCAGGCAGACGGAAGTACACAGAGTTAATCCCGCTGGGGGGCTGCACTGCCGGCCAAAACACATCTGGTTGCTTAGCAAGAGGCAAAAAAAGAGAAGACACAGAACAGTCCCCCCAAGCAGTCCTCCACCGTGGGGATCCCCACTGTGGGTACCATGGTGCACACACATGGGGCTCCTGGGTGAACAAACACCAGCAACTATCCTTTTCCTACAAGAAACAGGTAGGAAAGAGGCTGGTGCTAGCAGAAACCTCCTGAAGCCACTTCTGAGTCTATGACTTCCAAGGTCCCTACAAAGGGGTCTGAAGATGCCAGGCTGGGTCAGCCTGGGATTGAGCATCTGTGTGTGTGGGGGTGAGGGGACAGAAGGAAGCAAATTAGTGACCTTGGGAATAACGGAATAGCCATTCAGTAGGGCTGGGGCCGGTCTGCCCTTGGCTGTGGGGACACTGCAAAGGCAACAGGGGCTCTGGAAGAACATTTCTGAGTACACAGCAAATACCCAGCATCTCTTCTCATCATGACTTTAGTTCATGGCTGCCTGTAACTTATATGGGGCCACTAGGATCCTACTGCCCTGTAGCCTCGGTGTCCATAAGCAGGCCTCTGATCTTGCCTATTCTTTACCTAAAGTCCCCTAGAGACTTGCCTTCACCAGCTGGAGCACAGGAGGGAGCAAGTGTGTGTGGTCAGGCAAGGCTCGCTGCCCGGCTGGAGTGCACCAGGACAGCAGTGACGCTGGGCTGACCAGACTGCCGTTCTGCCAGCAGCTCACCTCATCCTGAGGCCCACAGAGGGCTGTACTGTGACTCGCCCTGTGTCCTGTGTGGCAGCACCGTGGGTCTGTCCTGTTACACAGCAGCAGAGGTCCTGCCAGCTTACTCTGGGAGCTGTGGGGTTGGTTTTACATTCCTTAGAGAAAAGAAATATAATGTAAAAAAGACCCAAATCAATTATTTGTCAAAATAAGTAAATCACCCAGCTCGACAGATGCCAGGAGTACAGACTGGATACCAATAGCAGTGACTCCCACACTGATGCCCTACAGAGATGCCCACAGGTGAGGCTGGGGGTCTAGGAAAACCTCTCAGCCAGTTCCAGCAGCACTGACTGGCCAGTGAGGCTCCGGGAACAGAGAAAGCCATTTTCTCCCTCCCACCGGGCTCCAGCCCCTCCTGCTACATGGCTGTGAGCAGCAGTGTGGGGAATTTACACTTTGATGAGGACCTACAGAAACCACAGGGAACTGACCGCACATTCTTCCTTTGTAGAGATTTGTATTTAGTGTCCCACCACAAAAAAGTCCATATCCAAATATGGTAGGTCCAACGGGTGGGGAGGGGAGAGTTTGGATGGGAAGATGGCTGGGGATGAGGAGTGGAGAAAGGAGCGCCCAACGTAAATCTGCAAAATGATGGGATTCAGCTTTGTGGAAACCACTTGTGATTTTGATGGGATCAAAAATGGAGATTTCAGAGTTCTCCTTGCTGTGACAGGGCACGTGTGTCCCTCTCCCTCCCTGTCCTCCAACGAGCATGCTGCCTTCTGTGGCACCTCCGCTGTCTGGTCACAGACATAGCTGGTGCTACTCAGCTGTGGAGTAGGGAGGAAGAGGCAGCTGGGAGAAGGAGAGCAGCTGCAGCCTCTAGGAAGGGATCTGGCTGCATCCCAGGACAGGTTAAGTGACTCTCTGTGCTCACCACGGCTGTGTCTGCATGGTCCCCTTGTGCCTTGCTCAAGTTCTCCAACTTTCAGACCATGATGGAATACTGAGGTATATAGTTTCGCGGAAAGTTTAAGAAACATAATCAAGAACATGATCGCTGAATTCCGCCCAGTGGTGCAGGGGGCAGGATGGTGGGGCCCTTCAACCACCTACTGCTGCAGGTTGAGGGAGAACTTCCACTGCTGGGAGAGGGCTGGACCACACACCTCCACACTCAGGCCACCACTCTTGGCCGCGCGGCTGTCCAGACACAGGTTACTGCCCACATGCCGCAGCTTGGAGTTGCCCTCGATCTGTTCCCATTTCTGCAAAGACAGGAGAATGCCTTAGGGAATGAGCACAACAAAGAGATCAAACCAGAGGCTTCTTCCTGCATTATGAACAGTCAAATTATTTTAATACTCTTTCTTTTTTGCCTCTAATCATAAAGTGTGGGAGTTTGCAACAGCCCCACAACAAATGAGCTGGGGAGGGCCCAGGAAGGAATTATGTTTTCTGTGTTGATTCAAAACTCAAAGCCTTCCCCCTCCTTTCTTCTCCTCCAAGCCCCAGCACTCCAGGCATCCACTTCATAATTACTAACACAGAACTTCACGTTGGGGAATCGACATGCATTCCCAAGTGGGCCTGATCCAGTCATGTTCTGGCCCCAGAAAGGTGCCGTAGGGCATGGAGCTGTCTCTAAGAGCCCTCTGTCCTTCCTTCCCCAGCCATTGGAAGGCAGCCCTCTGGAGGTCTTGGTCTAGGCCCCTCCACGTTCCCATTTAGGCCAAATGATAAGGAGAGAGGTGGCGTGTGAGAACATAGCATCATATTGGGAAACCTATTTCTATATTGTCTGTTCTCTATGAGCATGTGAGCTCCTGGATGGGCGTGAGAAACTTGTCTCTGCCATCCCTGAGCCCCTCCTTGTGGATGTACCCTTGTAAGTAAATAAAGTACAGGGTGCACCCAACCAGCACACACTGACACCAAGTCTACAAACTCCACCAACCCAGCTACCCACCAGCCAAGCCAGAGGGAAATCTGAGGGGCTTGGCCCTATTATTTAACAAGTAACATCAATTTCCCCATTTAAAAAATCTCTAATGTTTATTCTTAAGGGGGAAAAAAAGGTAGCACTGTTTTCCTCCCAAAAGCTCTCCCCTAAATAACGTTGTCTGTGGTTCTAATTAATTTTTCACACTGAGTGCACTAGAGCTCTTTCACAGAAGTATTTTGATGCTGCAGAATTAAAATTTCTCATTCCAGCTGCCCTTTCCCCCTTGGCTCTGCAAACACACCTGGAAACCAAATACCCAAACTTGGTGTCGACGCCCACCCCGTGGCTGCTCTGCACGTGCAGTTACCCTCACAGTCTCTTGCCTATGACGGGGTGCGTGGTGACCTTACGGCAGCCAGTCCTATCTCTGCTCATGCAGCCGCCTTATGCAGGTGGTGCCTGCCCAGGGCCTGGCTTTTGAGTCCGCCCCAGCCATTCACGCTCTGTAGTTGGTTGGGTTCTGACTGCCCCCACTAGTGCACTGGGGGTCAGGCGAAGGCGCCCAGGGTGAGGTGCCAGAAGGGAGTGGGCGTGGAGTCCTGGTGAGAAGGCTGCACCCTGCAGCCCAGAGGTAGCGTTGGTGGCACTGCAGGGACAGGAGTGGGCCTAGGCTGCACATGGGAGGTCGAGTCTCAGGTCTGCCTGCCAGGCCAGCAGAAAGCATCAGACAAGAAGGGTGCCCCTTAAATCCAGGGCAGGGAACCTTGTCCAGGAGGTGCTGGAGAGGATGGTGACCCCCTAGCACTTCTCTGTCAGGCTCTGCTTGTCACACCTAAGTTATTTTCAGCTCAGAAGGGAATTCAGCCTTCTAAGACCCTTGGAGTGCTCTCGAAATGCCATCTCTGCATCTGGCTCTGGGCAGACGCCCTCTTGGTGAAATTCTTCCCTCTCCTTCTACTCTACCCTCTCACGTACCTGGCTCCCAGCATCTCCACCGTCTGGCTCCACTTGTTCTGAAAGCCACTGACACTTTAGGCCCGATGCACATCACACCGGGCCAGTGGGCCAGCACCCAGTGAGAACTCTTTTGGAGGCTTTCTGTGCCCAGTTCTCCAAGCTGCATGTACGAGTGGGCCCCCACCCTTGGACTCACACTGAGCACTTCATCCAGTGTGGGTGGGGAGGACTGGGGGCACATTCTCTCTTTTGAGAACCAGGAACCTGTGGGGTCAGGTTGTTTGGCCTAAGTGTATAAAGCATATGCCAACACTGCCTTCCTGGAGAGTAACAGCATCCAGAGACTTGGCGGGGCCTCCTGTCTGCAGCTTTCCTCAGAAGCTGAGGCAGTCAGGGGGCTGAGAGAGCCCTTTGGACACCCGGAGAAGGGGTGGAAACCTCCAGAAAATCTTGCTGACCGGTCATTTCTAGAAAGATTGCTCCTCCCTAAAGCTGACTTGGCTGGATCAAATGCAGGGTTGTCTCAGGCAATGGATCTGGCCACTGCTCCAAGCCAGATCACCTCCTCCCTGTGTCAGGGAACGCGTTGCACCCTGGCTGCTCTCTCAGGGACACACAGACCTGCTGCTGAAGATCGGCAGCTGCATCCTTGGACTTAAGCTAGGAAACAAGTGGCTTAGCTTGCCTGTGATTATGGAGGAATTTGAGAAGCTCATGGTCCAACAGATTGATCTGCGTTATGAAGCTCAGAATTGAGAACACTTCCAGCTCAATTTTCAGAACTTAAAAGTGGTCAAATTCCCCACCCCTCTGCGGCCCTTTGTCACCTGGATGGTCTTGGTGGAACCATATGAAGAGAGTGTGCCTGTGTCCAGTTACCCGCAGGCAGGAATTCCTATGGACGTGAAGAAGATTGTGCAGCTGGGGATCAACTTGCTTCTGAAGATGGTATTTGTGGATAACTTTGTGCATGCCGATATTCATACCAGGAGTATCCTGGTTCAAGGTGCTAACAGTCTGTCCACAAGCCAGGGAAGCGCAGCTGCAGCCAGGGATGTCTGTGACACGCTGGTGGTGTATGCCAGCTTTGTGGCAGAGCTGCAGGCCGCCGGCCTGAGGAATTGCTGCTCAGTTTTTGTGGATGTGGTGATGGGGTACGGCCAAGGGGGCTGAGCTCATCCTGCATCATGCTCAGGCCAATGAGTGCAGGGACATGGAGGGTTCAAAGCGGAGATGGGCACCCTGGTGACCCAGGCCAGGAAGAATGCCATCACCCAGGGAAAGCTGCATGTGTCCAGCCCCCTGTCCAGCATGTTTAAGTTAATGATGGCTCACAAGGTAAAGCTTGAGCGCAACTTCGCCTTCATTGTGTTTGCCATCATGGTGTTGGAGGGGCTCGGCCGCTCACTGGACCCCAGTCTGGACATCCTGGAGGCAGCAAAGCCCTTCCTTCTTAAAGGAACAGCATCTTCCCCCTGACAGGGGCAGTGGGCTCAAGAGATGATGGCTACTCCCAACAGCCTTTCCTGTGGCAGCTGGAATGTTTTAACATTGGGACATGTGGCAGGCACAGAGTAAGACTGATTTGGTTTCAGGGTCTGTTTTAAAGCTTTGGTAGGTCAAGAGAGGGAATGGTCCTACCTATTTGGTTATGGAAGCTAGGCCAGGTGCCAGGACACTCTGTTTCAGGGAAAAAGTTCTATAGATGAGAATGAATAAATTTGGTTATTTTGTTAAAAAGTCAACACCCTCCCCCCCCCCAAAAAAGACACAAATACCCCAACTAGCAAAACTGTGCGGCTCCAGGATGAAATATGCTAGAAAGCGTCCACTCTGAGTGCAAACGAGTGAGGCAGGGAGGGGCTGCGGCCCAGAGCTGGGAACCTGCCCTTCTACACACCTGGTTTGCCAGGCTCACTCTCATCCCCTGGCTCGCCTGGAATTCCCACCCACGGGAACAGTCAGGGGTAAGTGCCATAGACCTCCTCCTTCATTTCCGCAGCTGTTCCTGTCAGTCACCACTCACAGTTCCCTTCACTGTCATGTAAAGTGTGTACCCAGGCTGCCACTACATTCTGAGTAGCCAGAATCTTCTTTCTTTAACAAAAAAGGTGTGATGAATGCAGGCTGGAGGGACTCTGCCTGTCATGTGTCAAAGCATCAGCTCGATATAGGACATCAAAAAAAAAAAAATAATAATAACCCCAGCTCTGTCCCTGGAAGGTGGCCCCGTCAGCTCTGCCTCATCTGTCTGAGGGGGTCACGTGGTGGGGCAAGTTTCTGAGACAGCCAGGCTCTGCTGAGACATCCCCACATCTCATGTGATACGCTAAGTCTTGGGGCTAAAAAGTTAACAGATCCTCACTTATATGTTACTGATCCAGAAAAGCTTATTGTTCATAGGTCTTTCTGCATCTCCTGGAAGCTTTAAGGGTGTCAGTTATGGTTCCCCTGAACTGGGTAGGAATACCCCTCAACTCTTGAAGTGAAGCCAGATGAAAGCAACGTTTGTTTTAAAAACCAGTTTGGAGACCAGCTCGAGTCTTCATTTCATCACTTCTTTCCACCAAAGACATCTCTGCCCTGTGACATCCCAGGAAGTGAGCCTTGAGCTTTAAGAGCAGGGATTGCCTAATACTTGGCCCAGCAGATGGCCAGCCTTGCCGAATTCTAGGTGGTCTGGTCTGAGGGATGGTGTCCTCCCCCATTTGACAGCCACTCTTGTATCCACTCAGCATACATCTGAGGCAAGTCATGACGCAGTGTCAGCAAAGGTCAACATGCAGGGATGCTGACAGGAGCACTCTCCCGGAACTCTTACCGCCAAGACAGGCTGGAGCTCTGAAGAGCACGGGAGGAGCACAAATCCGAGAGGCATGTGTGGGAGCTGGAGACGGACAGACAAGAGTGTCCTCTGTAATCATTTTCCTGGCAACTGGCCCAGATGTTCTCGGTGTCTTTAGGGAGAAGGCAATGACTGGGCCTTGGCTTCTCCTTTTGTGAAAGCTCTTGGCTCCAGCAGGCTCTGCACCTCAGTTTCCCTATACCCCATCTCTCTCCTAAGCGGGGAGCAGCACTCCACACAGGGCCTGCTGGAAGGTCTTCCTCTTGGTGACACAGCCATCCCGTGGCTTGAGATGTAAGCGTCTACCTGGGGGTATGTCAGAGCAAAATAGCTTGCATGGTATAAAGTATATTCTGAACTGTTTCAAGAAAGTTCATCCCTATACACTTGTATGTATGTGCATGCTAAAGTCTCATCCCTTTGAATGCGAATCTTTTAGAATTTCTGTAAATTTAAACAGGAAAAATATTTAATAAATAAACCAAAACACGTAATTGCTCCTTAAAATGTTTAGGGCATGGAGAGGGAATGAAAATATAAACAGAAAAAGCCAGGTGAGGCCTAGGGCTTAAGTCTGATAGGACAAGAGACATCAAATGATGACACCCATCAACACTAAGAGCAAGAGACGCAGGAGGCAGCCCAGAGCCCGCGAGGGACAGGCGGACTGTAGGAGGCAGCCCAGAGCCCACGAGGGAGGGCCGGACACAGACCGCAGGAGGCAGCCCAGAGTCTGCGAGGGAGGGCCAGACGGACCGCAGGAGGCAGCCCAGAGCCCGCGAGGGACGGACGGACCGCAGGAGGCAGCCCAGAACCTGCAAGGGAACGGTCGGATCACAGGAAGCAGCTCAGAGCCTGCAAGGGACAGACGGATGCGGCGCTGGGGGCTGAGCCAAGCGCAGTGCCCCGGAGGCTGAGGGCCATACCTGTCTGCTGTCATTCTCTCGGCAGCCCTGGAGCTTTATGAGGGCGCCGGGGGCACGGTCCACCACTGTGAGACACAGGTCTATGTGCTTCACCGCCTTCTCCTTCGTCAGCGCCCACTCCTGTAACACAAAACCACAAGTCAGAGGCATGCTCTGCACGGGGCTGTGAAGGCAGAGAAGTGACATCAACAAGGTCCCCAAAAGGACATGTCACAGTGGACAGTGGTCCAGAACCCCCGAACCAACTCAGACTCCACACGTGATGTCCTGCTGACAGCACTTCTGCAGCATGGGGACCCTCAGGGTCGGGCCCTAAGTTGGCCAGAAGTGCTTTGAGAGCCTTGGTAACTAAGATGAACTATTTTAGCCCCAAATGCACGCTAGAACAGTGTCCATTTTTCTGTAATTCAGTGTGATCTATAAAATCTTTAACTTAAGCTTTGGACAGTCAGGGGTAACTAGTCCACCTACATTATCTCAGAATGGCTCGGCCCCCATGCAGGCACAGTTTGGAAACAGCATTTACGGGTGTAGATTATAATGTGTGAAAACTACAAATGACACATTTAATTTACCAATTTAAACAAAATATATAGTGCATACCTATAACTGAGTGCAGAGTTGATTTATGGATGTTCAGGAAGCTCTCCAAACATTGGCGCAATGAGGCTGTATATTTCTGCACATACACTCCAGCTAAATTTCACTGGGTGTTATGTGCCAAGCACTATTTAAGCTCTTTATACAACAGCCCCATGGGGGACCGCTGTTATTGTTCTCATTTTATAGATGAGAAAACTGAACCAGAGAGTGTGTCAATAACTTGCATATAATTTAAAAAAATATAAACATACACACAGACACACAAATTCAGGGTTGAAACCAGGTTGAGAGAACAACCATTCTTTTTTTTTTTTTTTTTTTTTTTGAGACAGAGCCTCAAGCTATCACCCTGGGTAGAGTGCTGTGACATCACAGCTCACAGCAAACCAACTCCTGGGCTCATGCGATTCTCCTGCCTCCACGTCCCAAGTACCTGGGCCTATAGTCGCCCACCACAGTGCCTGGCTATTTTTTGGTTGCAGCCGTCATTGTTGCTTGGTGGTCCTGGGCTGGATTCGAACCCACCAGCCCACGTATATGTGGCTGGCACCTCAGCTGCTTGAGCCACAGGCGCCGAGCCAAGGAAGACCATTCTAAAGACCATCAGAAAGGGCAGGAAGCCCCCAGAGCAGGGGGTGCATGTAGCCACAGGTGGTGGAGGAAGATAGAGCCTGCCTTGGCCTGGGCGACAGCGGGGACAGGAGGTAAGGCTTTTTACTGTCACCCTCCAGCTTGAGCTAATCAGGGAGGAACGCTTGTGTGAGTTCTTAGAATCCAGAAGCAGCCAAGTCTCTACCAACTCAGAGCCCCACAGGGGTGCTCCACCCACAACTGTTCCCCTTTCTACTCTAAGCTCAGGCAAGCCACGGCACCCTCTGTCCATCTGTTGCACACCTATATGACTCAGGTGCCTCACAGTGCTGGGCTCACTTCCTAGTGGGGGAAAAATAAATAGCACATAAATAAATATATTCAGTAGCTTCAGGCACCATGAAGAGTTCCACTATGTCATCCTCCACAGAGTGCCCTGGCGTCACAGCTCACAGCAACCTCAAACTCTTAGGCTTAAGTGATTCTCTTGCCTCAGCCTCCCAGGTAACTGGGACTACAGGTGCCTGCCACAACGCCCGGCTATTTTTTGTTGCAGTTGTCATTGTTGTTTTAGGTGGCAGGCTGGGTTCAAACCCTTCAAATTCGGTGTATGTGGCTGGCACCATAACCCTGTGCTGTGGGTGCTGAGCTGAGGATATTGTTTTGCATTTTTCTGTTCTCAGGGGACAACAGTAAGGAAAGGGATAAATAATCTTTAAAAGACCTTCACTCTCCAGCATCTAAATCTCATTAGAATAAATGGTCTATTATTACAGAAACATTGGAACTTACCGACCCCAGTGTTGTAACCTTGTGCAATCACACGTGGAAGGCACTGTCTCTGGCTCTCGGCGGGGTTGGGGAGAGGACACAGAGGCGCAAACGGCTGGTCTCAGGCTCAGTGGGGCCTCCTCTGCCCCTAGTGTGTGTGTGGTGGGACTTGGACACATCTCCTCACCTCTCTGAGCTGCCCTTTTCTCACCTTTTAATTAGTGTTTGTCAAATTTTACTCTGTGAAGAATTCTATGAAACCTATTCTGGTTCTAGGGCAAATAAATTTGGGAAAAACTGAACTGGTGCCAAGTTTCTCTCCTAAAAATTCATAAGCCACCTATTGAACGCCTATGACAAGTCCCAGAATAGAAGCCTGCACAGCCTGTGCACCGGGCACCAGGGACCTGGCCCTGACAGCTGGCCCTGCCAGTCTAGGCCCCACATTCCGTGCCACTGTCGCTGCACACAGCTGGTTAATTACATAGGCTCTCCAAAGGCACCACTGCCACTCAGTGTCACCCAGACTTTAGAACAGTGTGACATTATAAACTACATATTGTTCTCTGCTCTGGTTTCAGTCATGATTACAAAGGCTCCTAAAACACCTGTCATTTCTTGAGCCACAGGTAGGAGCATCTTTTGCCCTAGTGTCGGATCTCAGCCCTGGATAGAGTGCTGCTGGCCCCTTGGAATTTTCCTGAGTGACAGGATAACTCTTTATTCTACTAAGGTGACTCTTGGGGGGCTCATGGATTGGGGATGGTCACCAGAAGGGCCAAGCCACAATTAGAAGCTTGGAAACTGTCAGTCCCTCTACAGGTTGTCCTTTGGGAAGGGGTGAAAGGGTGGAGCTTGAGTTTATGATCGATCAAGACTGCATGATGAAACCTCCATAGAATCTCTGAAGGTGGAATGTGAAAAGCCTAGAGATCCCTGAACATGTGGAGTGGGGGGGCCCCACACTGGGGGAGGGTGTGGTGGTCCCTCCACACTGAACACGTGGGGAAGCCCCACAACGGGGGAGAGCGTGGTAGTTCCTCCACACCAAACACGTGGGGGAGCCCCACAATGGGGGAGAGTGTGGTAGTCCTTCCACACCCCTCCACACTGAACACATGGAGTGGGGGGGCCCACACCAGGGGAGGACATGGTAGTCCCCGCACACCCCTCCACACCGAACACGTGGGGTGGGACCCACACCGGGGGAGGGCGTGGTAGTCCCCCCACACCCCTCCACACTGAACACGTGTGGGAAGGCCAACACCAGGGGAGGGTGTGGTTGTCCCTCCATACCCCTCCACGCATTGCAATATGTGTCTCTTCCACCTAGTGCTCCTGAGGTCATTCTTTTCAGGTAACCTGTTAAGTAAACTGCTCTCCAGAGTTCCATGAGCTGAGCTTACAAATGGCTGAACTCAAGAGAGGGCAGTGAGAACCCAGATTTAAAGTTGGTTGGTCAGAAGCACGCGTGACAACCTGGACTTAGGATTGGGGTCTGAAATGGAGGCATTGTGTGAGACTGAGTCCTCAGTCTATTAGGGTCTGTGCTAACTTTGGGTAGACAGTATCAGGGCTGAATTGGATCTTGGGACACCCAGGTAGTGCCTGCAGATAACTGGAGAGCTGCTTGGTGTGGCGGGGAAGGCATACATATGGTGTCAAAGTGCAAAGTTCTGTCTGGGTATAAAATAGGAAAAAGTTTGTTTTCTCCTATTCATTTGGTCAGAGAAGTGTTGCAAGTAGACAGAGGAAGCCATATATATGTGGCATCAGGATGAAGAGGTTCAGGAAAAGCTATGTCCTTACCTCTTTGATCCCATTTACACTGCCAGTGCCAACGACACTATGACACACAAAGATGCCCACTGAAGAGGGCAGTGTGACTGAGCACAGTGTATCACACACTTGTAATCCCAGCACTTTGGAAGGCTGAGGTGGGAAGAGTGGTTGAGACTAGGAGTTTGAGACCAGACTGGGCAGTATAGCAAGACCCCATCTCTACCAAAAAAAAGAGAGAGAGAGGGGAAGAAGAAGAAAACAGGTGGCACATACCTATAGTCCCAGCTATTAGGGAGGCTGAGGCAGGAGGATCACTGGAGCCCAGGAGTCCAAGGCTGCAGTGGGCAACCCAGTAGAGGTTCCTGAGACCAGGTTCCCTCCCAGAAAGCCTGGTTTACTTCGGGTTGGAGGGCACCAGGTCTCTAAAGCGCTCCCCAGTGCTCCCAAACGAGCCTTCCAGCCTAGGTAATGGGGTGAGACCCTGTCTCTAAGAAAGAAGATGGCAGCCCCAGATGGGACAATGTTGCTGTGAGAAGGTTCTAGACAGTCCTTGGCAGCAGGTGTTGAGAGATGGTGGGAGTTTCTCTGACACCTGGTTGGAAACCACATCTGAATGCTTCCACAACCTTCTCTCTATTGTGTGCCTGATTATTTTAGAGCAGACTTTACACAGAACTCCAGAAAAACTAATTTAGCTATGCTAACAACAGAGCTGGCTGCTGCTTTGTTCTTCTGTCGCATTTTAATTATCTGAATTGGTGAAGTAAAGTTCATAAATATTTAAGCATGCTTTTCTGAGCTGCCACTCTTAAAAAGAAAGGCCATTAATTTCCCCATTTCCTATGTGTGTGCTGAGGCTCAGCTGTAAATCACATAACAAACCTGACTGTTCCAAAGCACCATGCCCTATTTTCAGGGAGGAAATATTATGTTCCCTCTTACTTCTCATCCATGTGGCACACTACCCAAAAAGCATCACTCTCTATCGGTCCAGAGAGGACTCACTCATGGTGGGCTCACGTTTGGGATGCTGGACAATGGCAGACGTGCTCCTTGCCGTCTGTCACCCCCAGGACCGCGCTCTCTGCTATGCCGGCTCCTGGCCACACACAGCTATTTAAATTTCAATTCATTAAAATTAAATGAAATTAAAAATTCTATTCATAGTAGCCATATCTCAAGTGCTCAGTAACCACATGTGGCTAGGTTTGGACGGCACCCATCAAGAACATTCCACCACAGCCAGGGTTCCACAGGACAGAAAGCTTGCTGGCCTCAGGCTGGTCTCTGAAGCACAGTGATCCCAGGTGTGGGGTGCAGGACACCATGTCACCGTGCTGCCTCTCCTCAATCACACTTGGGGATGTGAACTCCCCTCAGACCCTCACGTGGATCAATTTGGATCACTTAGGAGCACTTCAGAGGCCTGCGCCCTCTGCCTGGAGTTAAGCCAGGCTCTCTGGGCACAGGACTTGGCCTCAGTGCCCTGTAGGGGTCGACTCCAGAGTAGAGTTCCCAAAGGGGGCGTGAGTGTGGGCAAGGGGTGACTGCATGGGTAGGTCAGCAGTATTCACTGAAAAGGATAAGAAAGTCTCAAGTGACAGCAGTGAGGGCCATGCCAGCACAAGAGAGAAAAGCATTTGATCCCATCTGTTTCCCAAGACAGCCCTGAGCTATACCTTGGGTGCAGCCCTCCCTCCCTACAGAGTGGTCAGAACACTCTCACAGTAGCAGAGGACACCCCAGCAATGAAACATAGAGATGAGACACACAGAGGTGGCGCCAAGGGAAGCCTGAAGCTCCGACAGCACAGAATCTGTCACCACCCCTCCATCCTGTGATCCTCACGCTAAAGACAGCAGGCTTCACTCGCCCCACATGAATTATCCTAACTTCTGCATTCGGTGTGATCCCCACTGAAGGTGTGCTGCCAAGCCCCAATGAATCGCCTTTTTTAGACTAAACCCAATCTTCCTGAGAATTAGATCTGTCATTTCCCTCTTCCTCAACAACCTTTGCTTTTCTATAGCATTTCAGTGGATTTTCATCATCGTGACAGGTGGAAAGATATGAGAAATGTCCCCCATGCTCACTGCCTTTCCCACCTCAACACTGAAGCTCCAGGCATGGCCAGAGTGAGCCAGCTTCTGCTACTCACACCTGCACCGGAGTAAGAGTGGTAACCCCTGCTGGGCCTGCATGCCAATTACGTGAGATGAGGGTGTCACCCAGGTCTCTGGGTTTCCTTTTCTTTTTTCAGACAAAGTCTATGTCACCCTTGGTAGAGTGCCATGGTGTCATAGCTCACATCAACCTCAAACTCTTGGGCTCGAGTGATTCTCTTGCTTTAGCCTCCCCAGTAGCTGGAACTACAGATGCCCACCACAACACCCGGCTATTTTTTGTTGCAGTTGTCATTGTTGTTTAGCTGGTCCAGGCTGGGTTCAAACCTGCCAGTCTCGGTGTATGTGGCTGGCGCCATAACCACTGTGCTACGGGTGCTGAGCCAGGTCTTCCGGTTTCTAAGCAGTAAGTAAAAAACACATTTCACAGCCGGGTGTGGGACTAAGGAGCTGTTAAGGACACACAGGCACTTGTAGTGGGTACAGCACCTTTCCCTGCTGCCTCTGCCCACCCAACAAATACTAACTGCTCTTTGCCCCTCTGGCTGTGTGTCTTCCTTCACTCTGCCCATGCCTCCTCCACGCCATTACTTCCTCCCTCTTTATGGATTCTGACTTCTAAGCCACGTCTGACACTCATGGGGCCTGGAACAAGAACGTAGAGAGAAGCCCACCTGCCACATGGGTAAATATTTAAAACCAATAAATTGGCTGGCTTGTGTGCTCTCCCACAGCCTGTGGCCTGTTCCCTAGGGAGCATCCTCAAGACCCAGAGGTTAGAACAGAGGGGAGAGACTGGAATGACACAAACATGCTGGGGCCGGGGTCGGGGGACACTGGCACTGGCTCAGCCTCGTCCTGAGGCAGGCAGCTTCCCCTCTGGATGTCCACACCATTTGGGCAACTGCTGCAACCACATCAGCAAGAAAGGAGCCAAAGGACCTGGGGATTGTGGTCAGTCTGGATACTCACTGGGAGGACGTGGACCATCAACTTTACCGAAAAGAACATACCCCTTTCAAAAGTATATCTGGTTAAAGGAAAGTTATGGGGGTCAATAAATTTAAGGTCCATATGCTTAGTTAAATGGCCTGTTTTTGTTTTTAAATGCAGGCCCTCTTGGTGCCAGGCAAGCTTTCCAGAAGGGGGAAAAGAGTTCACTGGGTGCCCAGGCATCTCCGTGCACAAAGCTCATGCTCTACCCACTCCCTGCCACTCATGGTAAAACTGCTTTGGAACTCACAGGTCACACTAGGCCCATCTGGCCTCCACTGCCTCCTTTCCTGTGATGGGAGGTGGTAGGTTTTCATGGCTCGGGAAAAGGAAGACACACATTGGAGCAATTAAGAATTCATATTTTATATCTTAAGCTATAATTACCTAACAGGGGACACCAATAACTAGCAGCTGCCCAAGTACCTGGTGAAGCGTCTACTGCTAGGAACACCAGGCAGGTGTCACGTCATAGTCAGGAGCCAGATGCAGGTGCAGACATGGAATGAGTGCCTCAGTGTGGGGGGATAGGCATGCACATGGTGGGGAGGACAGAACTGGCAAGGAGACTAAGGCCACCAGCCCTGCCACAGTCAACGTGACTGGTATGCCCCTTGCAGCCGAGCTTGGCCTGAAGCTGGGAGAGGCTCCATGAGTCAGTCGAGCTCTGTGACATCCCATCTGACCCAGAGGCTTCTTCACAGACAGCTCCCACCACAGGAGAAAGGAGGCAGCTAGGACTTCTAACCTCCAACCCCGTCCCAGCACCCCTGCACATACCTGGTTTCCCCCAGCATTGTGACACTCATAAACTCCAACAACACCATCGGTAAAATGTCCCAAAGTGTCGAGGCAGTTGGTTCCTTGCTGCAAGGCCCCAAAAGCTATATCCTGATGGTCTGGAACCCTGAAAAGCAACATCAGAATCACCTGCTTGGTTCCACATGGGCACCAGACACTGTCCGCCTACCCTGGTGCCCAGTGACTTTGGCACAGGTCGCAGGAGGAAGAGAAAGGCCTGGTGCCCAGGCACTTGTGTGCCCCTTTGTACCATAGCATTTCTCCTAGTCTCTGGATTTCTACCTAACAGTTTAAAATCTTAACCTGGTGCGTTTGCATCACAAAGGGACAATTTTCTCTGGAAAAGAAAAGCTTCTGACACCCTTCAGAGTTAGTCTTACTAGAAGTCACTTAGAAAATCAGTCAACATGGTCAGATCCGGTTGCCTCAGACTTTCCAATATACTCAAATCTGACCATCAGCCAATAAAGGGGGAAAATGAGTAGATGTGGCAGGGGACTTGAGACAAACAAAGCAATAAGGCTCATGTTTCAGAATCAGCCCTGAGCCGCAGCCCCACCTCTACTAGGTGCTGGCTTTGTGATCTTTTCAGGCAAGACTCACTTCTCTGAACCTCAATTTGCTCTTTTGTGCAATGCCTACTTAAAGGAGGTCTGGTACAAACACTGTTATGAAACATTTCAGGTAAAGCATTCTGTTCAATTGCTTGTTGGCTTTTTGGCTAAGGTCAAGTACAGCATTTAGCTTAGTGCTTGGCCCATACCAAGCACTAAGGAAATGGAAGAAATTATTAAAGACACAATAAAAATATGAAGCTAGTGCCTGGCCTGCCCTGCCCTGCACAGATAGGGAAGCAGGTTCACCAGTGGTTCACCAAGTGCCAGATGCCTTGGATGTGGCCTTATGTGGGTGCAAGGCCCAGCATCACCCCAATTCCTAGGCAAGGTCAGCAAGAAACTATACATTTACTGTCTCTGGCACCCTTACTGACCAAGTCACAGGGGAAAAGCAAAGTGAAGACCTTCAGGGGCTAAAATCCACAGCAGAGAAGCCCCTCCCTCCCTGCAGGGAGAGAGATGATGGCCAGGGTCTCCCACTGGTGCCACGAGTGGCTGTCCCTGCTCGTAACCCCCACTGAAAGTCATCCCACAGAGGGAATCAGAGGCAGGAGGATGCTGCATTCTCCACTCCTCTTCTTCGGGGGCACAGGCTTCCTGGTGTCTCACATATTTTTTAAAAGCAGAGTTCCCAAGAGTTAAATCAGCGTACAGCAGTGAGGCAGTGAGCCACATTCCTCAGCTTTCTGACAGATCTCCATGACAGGGGCTCTGAGGGGGCAATCAGCAGAAAAACAACCGTGGCCACTCCTGCGTTCACAGCCACTGTACTGGAGACATGTGAGTTGCTGTGCCAACATGCTCTGGGAATATTTAGAATTAGAAATGTGCCACATTAAGGCATGGCCTGCCTGACAGTCCCTTTAAGAAGATGAAGTTCTGATGGTTCCAGAAACCCAGCAGCTCCACAGGTCCTCTGAGGAGGTTACAGCAAGTCCCTTGGGACAGGAGTTCAGATTAGCTCAAAGTGAGAAGCCAGGTATAGAAATAAGGCTCGGGAGAGTGTTTCTGCCATCACTGATCCTCCGAAGGGAAGCAGGGCTTTGGCATTATTCTCATTTCACATGGAATTAAAACAGCCCAGAAGGCAGAAACCCGTGGTCAGGTCCCCATGCTCTCAGCCTCTACTGGGGGCTATTAGGTGCCTGCCCGTGGGAGGGACAGCAGCGCCCTGTGAGCTGAAGCCAAATGGGAAGCGACGAGGCTGATACACTCTGTCTCTGCTCTAGCTGCCCCCCACCCCTCTCTGCCTCCCAGCACTGACCCACAAGGGCAGGAAGAGTGGCAAGGTTGAGCATGCCAGGGCAGAAGTGCCCAGGCAAGAGGGACCTAGGGAGGCAGCATGGGGCACTTACTCTTGGAGGCTGGGGACTGCTGCTCTGGCCACGCCATCTCACCAGTGAAGGATGCTAAGGAAGAGGAGGCTAACTCAAGGTGATACCTTGGACTGCCTCTAAGGCCACGAAGACTGGGAGGATGACTCAGCACGGAGAGTTGCTTGGGGAGCACCTTCTCGGGGTACGAGGGATCCACAGTGGAGGAGGACATGAGCTCTTACCGGGACCCCGGCTCCTGACCTCACCATCCCCTGCAGTTCGTCTGCCACCTTCCTCTTGAGACCTCTGCTGCCTCCCTGACTTGGTTTGCTTCTGAGCCTTTATGTGGTGAAGCTCCGGTCCCTGGGGACTTACCTTAATTCTGGATAGACATTTTCAAGGTACCATTTGAAAGGCTTGCAGTTAAGTTTCTTCCTAAGCTCCAATCTGCTCTGAATACTGGAGAAGGCAGAAATAAGATTCTTTTGTACATTTTAAGACTGGGCAGGCTCTCTACATCAAAGAGGAAAATTTGTCAGTAAGAACAGGGTTGGGGAAGGTGTACAGCATGGATTGTCCACATGCCTGGGCCCATGAGCCCAGGAGGCCATGAGCAGGAGGCCCTGTCCACACGGGCAGCTATCTTCACCCCCGTCCCACCCTCCTCGCCAAAGGATCCCGGTTAGCACAAGAAGGCAGGGCCGACACTTACCTTCCATAGGGAACGTTTCTGGCAGAAGGCACTGCTGCATAATAGAAATTTTTATATTCATCCATCCAGACCTCTGCTGCCCGGCGGGTATTGCTGGAAACAAAATAAACCTTAAGGTGTGATTTGCTTTCTGTCAGCATCACCCTGTTTGCATGTGTCTGCTGGTAGTGCAAACGAGGGCAGTCCCTGTGGCTCCCGCTGGGGTGTGAGGTTCAGGGCAGGGAGCAGGCTGCTCCTCCCAGCATCCTGCTGGGATCGTGCACTGCTGGCGCTCAGTGAATTCTCGCTGACCAACAGAATTGTCGTCTGCCCATTCACCACACACAGATGGACAAAGGGCAAGAGTCAAAGTTAAAACCGTAGTACAAGCAGGCACTTTACAGAAGGGACTAGGGCTGTGTCATAAAGCAGGTCAAACTTATATATCCAGAGGGCTATGGCTGGAGAGCACAGCAAGGACACACTGGGTCCCGACAGCCTGTCCCATCCTGGCTATAACACTAGCGGACAGTGGTGGGGAGAAGTTCAGTGACACAAGAGTAACTGCTGGAACTGCTTTCTTTTCTGCAGACCGGAGCCAACAGAGAGTCATGTTTGAACAGGAATAGAGTGTGAAGGGGTGGCAGTTCCATGCCCTGTCTGGAGCCCCTACTGTGCTGTGTCACACAGGGTCTAGCACACAGAGTGGGCTTTGCTGGAAGAGCAGAAAAGCTCCTGTCTGTATCTCACAATGATGGGGAAGAGCCACAATTCCCAGTGAAGCCCCTGGACGTGCGTCCTACACTAGAATCTACTGCATGCACAGCTCAGCGGTGTCCTGCCAAAGGTTCCTGCTCCAGTGGCCAGGAAGCAGTCTCTGGCCTCCCTGCTCCTGGCCACGGGTACAGGCAGGCTCACACTCAGGCACAGCTGGCCTCTAGAAGAATGAGCCCAGAGTGCAGGCACCCCGTTCTTCCAAAGTAAACATGGCAGAGAGGCAAGGCGCTCTTTTAAAAATCAGTCTTTTTCTCCACCCTAAAGGTCCCTTTGAAATGGCAAGTTTTTCAAATTATTAAAATAATTCCTATTTGGGCCTGTATCTTCCACGTAAAATTATATACGTACCTTTTGTTTTAATGAAGTAAATTATGTTGCATTATGTACAATGCCATTCAAGAGACAGACAAGACAAAATGAAGGTACCCTGCCCTGACCAGCAGCCTCTACTTTTAGAAATTTACCTCAAGGAAATAATTAACTAGGAATAAAAAAAGTGAAAATGTGCTCACTTCAGTGTTGTTTATAGTAACAACAAAAAAAAGAAACTATATGACAAAATACAGGGAAGTGATCAAATAAATGGAATATTCCATGACATGAATGAGGCCCTGGACTTCGGTGACAATAAAAGAGATCACACAACAGCACAACAGATGCCTCTTACAGAGGCAGGAGGAGAGCGAGAGAGCTGGAGACGGGTACTGACGGAGAGACTGAGTCACCAATGGAAGAGTGCTGAGACACAGTCTGGTTTGGTGATGAGACTGATGACTTTCTATGTTCTCTCTGTAAACAAAAGTTATATATGTATGTAAACACACACACATATAGAGATATAAGTACTTGAAGTACTGGGGGTAACTGGATCATAAGTGTTATTTCTCAGGAGAGCCATTAAATACCCTAGTGGAATTTTGGGGTCTTGCTAAAGACTATGCCTTAACTACGCAGAGGGGTGACTTCAGCCCTCTGGAATTCCCTGGGAGGACAATGAAAGATTCTGATTCAAGGATGTCCCAGGTCCCTTTCAACCCGAATAGCCTTTATGATTCCAATCACTCGTGTTTTAAAATCAAAACCCTTAGGTGTTTAATTCATAATTCCTAAATGCAAAGCAATCCTTGTCTGTCTTAGGAATAAAAATATATCTAGAATGACTGTTGTGTGCTACTCAGCACTAGTTCCTTTCATTCACGTATTTGTTGGTTCATGTGGATATTTATTTGGCACCTACTGTACCAGCAGTCCTCCAGGTGCTCGGATACAGTGCTGCCTTTACTGAGGCCTCCCCCACTTTTCCAAGTATGTAGATGGTACTTACAGAGTCAATCTCACATTTTACTGGTTCAGAATCCCTAATGCAAAAATATGAAATACTCTCAAATCCAAAATATTATGAGTGCTGACATGAGTGACATCTTTGCTTTTTCATGGTTCATTGTGCACAAACTTTGCTTAATAAACAAAATTATTCAAAGCATTCCATAAAATTACCTTCAGACTATGTGTATAAGGTGTACATAATAAGCAAATGAATTTCCCATTTAGAACTGGGTCTTACTCCCATCTCATTACATAGTACAAGAATAATGATAAATATAGCAGGCTATATTTAATCCATAATAAAATATATTATGTATTATATATTATATAATAGTATATTTGCAAATTTTCAGATTTCCCCCAACATCCCAAACACTCCTGGTTCCAAACATTTCAGGTCAGAGATACAACCTAGATAGGAAATGCAGAGGACCTGGAGCTGGAAACCTGGTCACAGGCCGCCACCTGTGTCCTTTAGATAAGCTGATGGCGGCCACAGGAGGTGTTTCAGCAGACCTGCCGCCCCAAGGATGGAGGTTCTGGGTGAATTTCCTCTCCACATCTCTCCATATGGCCTCCTCAGCTATGAAACACAATTAAGACTGTTTCTCCTCCAACAAAGAGTGTGATATCTTAAGTATTTTTAACACATTGTTTTCTGAAATCCCACTGTTTGCTAAGAGATTATCAATGGCTTTGACTTGGGGTATTTGATGTATTTATCTAAGAGCTTCCTGGAAAGATTCCCCCGTTGTCCCTGGGAAAAAACACACATATTGATGTTTGTTTGGTTGTATAATATCATTATTTTTTTTTAATAAAAAACAAAATCAAAGCTTAGACAATATTCATGAAAAGCTATACTTTTTTAATAGAATGTAATTTGGTCAGACCATTATTTGTTATTCTGGTTTTTGTTTAAAGTTTCCTTAGAAATCAGGTAAAAATTCAACTTCTGTGTAACATATGTATAGGTAATTACTTAATATAAGTTTAAAAATACTATATAAAAGATAAGCCAGTAATCCCCCCCAGCCCCCTTCCTACCCCAGCAGAGCTAAGTAACCACACTCGCCCACCCAGAGGGCGAGATTTCAGAAATCTGAAATCTGAAATCTGAATCTCCACTACCACACTGGCAAACACTGCCTACCTCACAGTGGAGCCAGCTCTGACCCTTCTGCACTGCTACACACCTACTCCTGGCACAGTCTGGCATTGCTTAGATGGGGATACATTCTGAGAAATACTTCGTTCAGTGATTTTCTCCCTGTGCACGCAACACAGAAGTACTTACACAAGACCTAGGTGGCACAGCCTACCGCACACCTGGGGTGTGTGGCACAGCTTCTTGCTCCCAGGCTACATACCTGTGCAGCAGCCTACTGTGCTGAGTACTGCAGGCAGCAGTAGCACAAAGGGAAGCACTTGTGTACTAAAAACATCTAAGCACAGAAACAGTACAGTGAAAATATGGTGTAACAAAGTTACAGGACAAACCATATTGAAAAAGCATTGTCACAGGGCGTGTGACCACGTCTCCTCTCAGAGGCGTCTTCTTCCAGCCTCTGGCACTCTCAGCAGAGGAGGCATTTGCACCCCTGCCTCACCATAGTGCCGCTTCCTTGCCACCCTCCACCAACAGCTAGAAGGACCTTTCCAAAGCATAGAACAGAGAAGTAGGCATCTGTTTAAAATCCCCAATGGCGGGCGGCGCCTGTAGCTCAAAGGGTTAGGACGCTGGTCCCATATGCTGGAGGTGGCAGGTTCAAACCCAGCCCCAGCCAAAAAAACTTCAAAAAAAAAAAAAAATCCCCAATGGCTTCCTCCAGCATCAAATGACACCCAGAGTTTCCCATGACCTGCCAAGGTGCACCGCCCTTGACCTATCCAGCTCTCCTGCCCCTGCCCCTGCCCCGTTACTCCCCGGGCTCCAGCCACTCTTAGCTTTCTCTGCTTCACGGATGTGCTGGGACACCCTTATCTCCACAGTGGTACCTGCTCCTCCTGCAGGGAGCCCAGGTCCTCCGGTCCCCCCATCTTTCCCATCTATCAGGTCTAACTCCCCATCCACCCCCTCCCCCAGGGTCTCTTCATGTGCTCTTGATGCTGCAAACCTTCCCCACTGTCCCCGTCATGCTCCACCACATGATGGCATTCTCTCTCATCACAGCATTTGCTAGTGTTTAAAACATCTTATTTAGCTGTGTGTTTCACTGTCTACCCTGATCAAAGGTAACCTCCCCAAGGTATGACCTGTCACACTGTTTTGTTGTTGGCATTAAAGAGAATTCTCTAGGTTCTCAACCTTCCTAACGCCACGAACCTTTAAAAACAGTCCAAAGGGGTTGTGACCCACAGGTTGACAACCGCTGCTCTAGGAAAATATTTGATCCATCAATGCTCCCTCACTGTACAGAAATAAAGAGATTTCCACCTTCTTGTTAAAAAAAAAAAAAAAGACAATATTTGATCCAACAGAATAACAATGTACAAATTTTTTGTGCAGAAAGCCCGTCATGTGGCATCCTTGTGCTTACTAAAACACACGTTTCACCCATCCAACTCAGCTCTACAGCAAGTTGTCTTTTTGGTTAACATGCAGTACTTGCTATGGTTTGAATGTCTGTCCCCTCCAAAACTCATGTCCTAATTTAATTGTCATTGTAACAGCATTAAAAGCTGAGACCTTATGAGGTGCTTAGGGCCAAGAGTGCTGCAGCCTCCCTGCTGGGACTGCACCATGTGTCACACATGTGGACGGGTGTATTTGGCTCCCGCCTGCTGGCTCTTATCCGCTCTCCTCTCTGCCCTTCCACCAAGTGTTCATGTAGCAGGAAGGCCAACACAAAGCCCCGGCAAACAATATCCAACCTCTCAGCCTCCCAAACTCTGAGACACTGAGCATCTGCTCATTATAAATTACCAAGTCTATGGTGCTGTTACAGCAGTGCAGAATTAACTTAAGACAATACTGCTCTTATGTGCCTTAAATGCTGACATATAACACAAAAACACATTTTCTTAATTCCTACAATATTTTCAGGGTATACAATTCTAAGAAGATTTGCACAAATGCCACCACAACCAGGAGACACAGCAATCCCTCTACTTCAAACATGCCTACTGCTACCTCTCAGCCGTGCTTCCCCTAAATAAGCCCTGTCCACCCCTTGGTATGTCCCGCATCACTGAAGTTGTGTCTAAGACTATGAAGCATGTGGAAGCATGTATGTAACCCCACACTCTCCACGTGATGTCCCGTCCACCTGTGCCCTGTCAGTATGTAAACCCCCCGCTCTCCACGTGATGTCCGTCCACCTGTGCCCTGTCAGTATGTAACCCCCCCGCTCTCCATGTGATGTCCGTCCACCTGTGCCCTGTCAGTATGTAACCCCCCGCACTCCACGTGATGTCCGTCCACCTGTGCCTGTCAGTATGCAACCCCCTCTCTCCATGTGATGTCCGTCCACCTGTGCCCAGTATGTAACCCCCGCTCTCCACGTGATGTCCCGTCCACCTGTGCCCTGTCAGTATGTAAACCCCCCGCTCTCCACGTGATGTCCGTCCACCTGTGCCCTGTCAGTATGTAACCCCCCCGCTCTCCACGTGATGTCCGTCCACCTGTGCCCTGTCAGTATGTAACCCCCCGGTTCTCCACGTGATGTCCCGTCCACCTGTGCCTTGTCAGTATGTAACCCCCACTCTCCACGTGATGTCCAGTCCACCTGTGCCTTGTCAGTATGTAACCCCCACTCTCCACGTGATGTCCAGTCCACCTGTGCCCTGTCAGTATGTAACCCCCCGCTCTCCACATGATGTCCTGTCCACCTGTGCCTTGTCAGTATGTAACCCCATGCTCTCCACGTGATGTCCCGTCCATCTGTGCCCTGTCAGTATGTAACCCCCCCGCTCTCCACGTGATGTCCCGTCCACCTGTGCCTTGTCAGTATGTAACCCCCGCTCTCCACGTGATGTCCAGTCCACCTGTGTCCTGTCAGTATGTAACCCCCGCTCTCCACGTGATGTCCTGTCCACCTGTGCCTTGTCAGTATGTAACCCCACACTCTCCATGTGATGTCCCGTCCACCTGTGCCCTGTCAGTATGTAACCCCCCCACTCTCCACGTGATGTCCCGTCCACCTGTGTCCTGTCAGTATGTAACCCCTGCTCTCCACGTGATGTCCCGTCCACCTGTGCCCTGTCAGTATGTAAACCCCCCGCTCTCCACGTGATGTCCGTCCACCTGTGCCCTGTCAGTATGTAACCCCCCCGCTCTCCACGTGATGTCCCGTCCACCTGTGCCCTGTCAGTACGTAACCCCCCCGCTCTCCACGTGATGTCCCGTCCACCTGTGCCCTGTCAGTATGTAACCCCCCCGCTCTCCATGTGATGTCTGTCCACCTGTGCCCTGTCAGTATGTAACCCCCCCGCTCTCCATGTGATGTCCCGTCCACCTGTGTCCTGTCAGTATGTAACCCCCGCTCTCCACGTGATGTCCGTCCACCTGTGCCTGTCAGTATGCAACCCCCTCTCTCCATGTGATGTCCGTCCACCTGTGCCCAGTATGTAACCCCCGCTCTCCACGTGATGTCCCGTCCACCTGTGCCTTGTCAGTATGTAACCTCCGCTCTCCACGTGATGTCCTGTCCACCTGTGCTTTGTCAGTATGTAACCCCATGCTCTCCACGTGATGTCCTGTCCACCTGTGCCTGTCAGTATGTAACCCCACGCTCTCCATGTGATGTCCCGTCCACCTGTGCCTGTCAGTATGTAACCCCCCCGCTCTCCACGTGATGTCCTGTCCACCTGTGCCTGTCAGTATGTAACCCCCACGCTCTCCACGTGATGTCCGTCCATCTGTGCCCTGTCAGTATGTAACACCCCGCACTCCACGTGATGTCCGTCCACCTGTGCCCTGTCAGTATGTAACCCCCCCGTTCTCCACATGATGTCCCGTCCACCTGTGCCGTCAGTATGTAACCCCCCCGCTCTCCATGTGATGTCCGTCCACCTGTGTCCTGTCAGTATGTAACCCCCCCGCTCTCCACGTGATGTCCCGTCCACCTGTGTCCTGTCAGTATGTAACCCCCCCGCTCTCCACGTGATGTCCCGTCCACCTGTGCCCTGTCAGTATGTAACCCCCCCGCTCTCCACGTGATGTCCCGTCCACCTGTGCCCTGTCAGTACGTAACCCCCCCGCTCTCCACGTGATGTCCCGTCCACCTGTGCCCTGTCAGTATGTAACCCCCACGCTCTCCACGTGATGTCCCGTCCACCTGTGCCCCGTCAGTATGTAACCCCCCCACTCTCCATGTGATGTCCCATCCACCTGTGCCCTGTCAGTATGTAACCCCCCGCTGTCCACGCAATGTCCCGTCCACCTGTGCCCTGTCAGTATGTAACCCCTGTTCTCCACGCGATGGCCCGTCCACCTTTGTCCTGTCAGTATGTAACCCCTGCTCTCCACGTGATGTCCTGTCCACCTGTGTCCCGTCAGTATGTAACCCCTGCTCTCCACGTGATGTCCCATCCACCTGTGCCCTCTCAGGGGCATGCTCCTCTCCACTGCTAATTGGCATTGTGTTGCATGATGGTATGACACACCCAGTGAAGGGCACCTGCTTCCCAGCAGCCCCAGGCCATGTCCTGTTTCGGGGCAGTCAGGCCTGCTCTTGTCCAGCTCATCCTCTCATCACTTACCGAGCAAAGACAGTGCCGCTGCCCCCTGGAAAGGTGTAGGGGTGCTGCTTCCGGAACACATGACCCACGCGGCTGCACGGGATGATCTCCAGGCTGCCACCACACTGCCATACGCGGAAGGAGATCTCTGAGATGATAAACAAGACATGGTGATCACAGAGCTGCAGTAGCTGCCAAGCAGGGCGCAGAGGCTCCCATCTGTCCATGCAGGGCCCCTGTACTCAGAGCTGCTAGAGGAGGCCTAGTAGGGAATGTTTCCTACCCAGGTCTCCACAGCACAATCTAGGGAGCATGCTCATGCGAAATGTTTTCAGGTTCACGTGGACACAGGAATGAGTCTTGACCTATTTTGAACAGAAAGGCCTCTTGGCATAAGCTTGCACATATCCCAATGTATTCCTAACTCTCAAATGACGAAGTGCTTGCACAGCATTCCTCACTAGCTTTTTCTTTTTTTTGTTCCTTAATTATTTTTTATTAAATCATAACTTTGTATATTGATGCATTTATGGGGTTCAGGGTACTGCTTCGGTACACAATGTGAAATGCTTACATTGAACTAAGTAACACATCCATTACAATTATATTCATTTCTTAATGGTTTTGAAATGTACCATTGCATCATGCACATTAGATGAGGTCCCCCCAAATGTCTTCCCTCCTGCCATATCCCCCCTTCCCTCCCCTCTCTGTCCTCTTCCCTTCTACTTTCTGGACTATAGTTATGTTTTGCCATTCGTATGAGGGGTTATATATTGTCACATATTGGTTACACATTGATTTCATAGTAGTACTGAGTACAATGGATACTTTTTTTCCATTCTTGAGATATTTTACTAAGAAGAATATGTTCCAGCTGCATCCAGGTAAATATAAAGGATGTGAAGTCTCCATCTATTTTATGGCTGCATAGTATTCCATGGCATACATATACCACAATTTGTTAATCCATTCATGGGTCAATGGGCACTTGGGCTGTTTCCATGTCTTGGCTATTATGAATTGGGCAGCAATAAACATTCTGGTACAAATCTCTTTGTTGTAAAATAATTTTTTGATCATCTGGATATATACCTAGTAGAGGAATTGCAGGATTGAATGGTAGGTCTACTTTTAGTTCCTTAAGTGTTCTCCAAACTTCTTTCCAAAAAGGTCGCATTAGCTTGCATTCCCACCAGCAGTGTAGAAGCGTTCCCTTCTCCCCACATCCTTGTCAACATCTGTGGTTTTGAGCTTTTGTGATGTGGGCTAATCTTAGAGTTAGATGGAATCTCAATGTAGTTTTGATTTGCATTTCTCTGATGATTAAGAATGATGAGCATTTTTTCATGTGTTTGTAGGCCATGTGCCTGTCTTCATCAGAGAAGTTTCTGTTCAAGTCTCTTGCCCACGTAGAAATGAAGTTATTTATTCTTTTCTTATTGATTAGTTTGAGTTCTCCGTAGATTCTAGTTATCAGACCTTTGTCAGAAACATAAACTGCAAAAATTTTCTTCCATTCTGAAGGCTGTTTACTTTACTTACTGTGCCCTTGGCTGTGCAAAAGCTTTTTAGTTTGGTGTTGCTTCAATTGCCCAGGGGGTGCTCCTCATAAAATATTCTCCCAGGCTGATTTCTTCAAGTGTTTTCCCTGCACTCTCTTGTAGTATTTTTATAGTTTCATGTCTTAAGTTTAAATCTTTTATCCAGTGAGAATCAATTTTTGTTCATTGTGAAAGGTGGGCGTCCAGTTTCAGTCTTCTACAGGTCACCAGCCAGTTCACCCAGCACAATTTGTTAAATAGGGAGTCTTTCCCCCACAGAATACTTTTGATAAGCTTGTCGAAGATCAAATTGCAATAAGTAGTGGGCTTCATCTCTTGGTTTTCTATTCTGTTTTATAAATCTACCACTCTGTTTTTGTGCCAGTACCATGCTGTTTTGATCACTATAGATTTCTAGTATAGCCTCAAGTCTGATAATGGGATACCTCCTGATTTGTTCTTATTTCTGAGTAATGTATTTGCTATTCAAGGTTTTTTCTGATTCCATATAAAACAAAGTACTATTTTTTCAAGTCCTTTAAAGTATGACAGTGGTGCTTTAATAGGGATTGCATTAAATATGTAGATTGCTTTGGGTAGTATGGACATTTTAACGATGTTGATTCTTCCCAGCCATGAACAAGGTATATTTTTCCATTTGTTAACATCTTCAGCTATTTCTTTTCTCAGAGTTTCATAGTTCTCTTTATAGAAATCTTTCACATCCTTTGTTAGGTAAATTCCCACATATATCATCTTCTTTGGCACTATTGTAAAAGGAATAGAGTCCTTGACTGTTTTTTCAGATTGACTATTGCTGGCGTATATAATAGCTACCGACTTGTAAGTATTGATTTTATATCCTGAGATGATGCTGTATTCCTTGATCACTTCGAAGAGTTTTAAAGTTGAGTTCCTGGGATTTTCTAGGTTTAGGATCATATCATCAGTGAAGAGTGAGAGTCTGATCTCTTCTGACCCCATTTGGATAATCTTGATCACCTTCATTTGCCTGACTGTGATGGCTAAGACTTCCATTACTGTGTTGAATAGCAGGGGAGACAGTGGGCATCCTTACCTCATTCCTGATCTGAGTGGAAATGTTGTTCAATTTTACACCATTCCATATGATATTGGCTTTGGGTTTGCTGTACATGGCCTCTGTTAGTTTAAGAAACGTCCCTTTTATGCCTATTTTCTGAAGAATTCTGATTATGAAATGATGCTGGATATTATCAAAGGCTTTTTCTGCATCAATTGAGAGAATCACATGGTCTTTGTTTTTTATTTTATTGATGTGATGTATTACACTTATAGATTTGCATATGTTGAACCAACCTTGTAACACTGGAATAAAACCAACTTGATCATGGTGTATAATTTTTTTGATGTGTTGTTGAATTCTATTTGCTAAGATCTCATTGAATATTTTTGCATCAATATTCATTAATAATACTGGTCTATAATTTTCTTTCTTTACTGGATCCTTTCCTGTTTGGGGGATCAGGGTGATATTTGCTTCATAGAATGTGTTGGGAAGTATTCCTTCTTTCTCTATGCTTTGGAAAACATTGTATAATATAGGTACTAGTTCCTCTTGAAAGGTGTGATAGAATTCAGATGTGAAGCCATCTGGTCCTGGACTTTCCTTTTCAGGGAGATTTTGTATTATTGATGCTATTTCAGTGGTTGATATAAGTGTATTAAAGATTTCGAATTCTTTCTGATTGAGCCTAGGAAGGTGGCGTGCTTCCCAGTATTGGTCCAATTCCTTCAGATTTTCATATTTCTGGGAATAGAGATTTTTGTAGTAATCATTGAGGATTTTTTGAATTTCTTAAGTGCCTGTTGTTATTTCTCCTTTATTGTTTCTAGTAGACGATATCAGAGATTTTACTTTTCTATTTCTGGTTAGGTTGGCCAAAGGTTAATCAATTTTGTTAATCTTTTCAAAAAACCAACTTTTGTTTTGTTGACCTTCTGAATGATATTTTTTGTTTTCAATTTCACTTAATTCTGCCCTAATTTTGGTTATTTCTTTTCTTCTGCTGGGTTGGGGTTGGAATGTTCTTCCTTTTCCGGTTGCTTGAGATGATCTATTAAGTTGTTGGCTTCCTCTCTGTTTTCTTTCTTTCTTTCTTTTTTTTTTTTTTTCAGATTTAAAAAAAATATATATTTTTTATTAAATCATAGCTGTGTACATTAGTATGATCATGGGGCACCATACACTTGGTTCATAGACCGTTTGACAGATTTTCATCACACTAGTTAACATAGCCTTCCTGGCATTTTCTTAGTTATTTTGCTAAGACCTTAACATTCCACATCTTGATGAAGGCTTCCAATGCTATAACTTTCCCTCTTAGGACTGCCTTTGCAGTATCCCACAGGTTTTGATAATTTGTGTGCTTCGTTGTCATTTTGTTCCAAAAATTTGGTGATTTCCATCTTAATCTCATCTTTGAGCCAGCTATCATTCAGCCTAAGATTATTTAAATTCCATGACTTTGTTTGAGTATGAAGATTCCTGTTGCTGTTGAGTTCCACTTTTATTCCATGGTGGTCCAAGAAGATACAAGGAATAATTTCTACACTTTTAAATTTCCTGAGGTTAGCACAGAGATACAAGAGATCATCTCTGAATACTACCAGAAACTCTATGCCATGAAATTTCACAATGTGAAGGAAATGGATCAATATTTGGAATCACACCCTCTCCCTAGACTTAGCCAGGAAGAAATAGAGCTCCTGAACAGACCAATTTCAAGCACTGAGATTAAAGAAACAATAAAAAATCTTCCAACCAAAAAAATGTCCTGGTCCAGATGGCTTCACACCAGAATTATATCAAACCTTCAAGGAAGAACTTATTCCTGTACTGCAGAAATTATTCCAAAAAATTGAGGAAGAAGGAATCTTCCCCAACACATTCTATGAAGCAAACATCACCCTGATACCAAAACCAGGAAAAGACCCAAACAAAAAGGAGAATTTCAGACCAATCTCGCTCATGAATATAGACGCAAAAATTCTCAACAAAATCCTAGCCAATAGATTACAGCTTATCATCAAAAAAGTCATACATCACAATCAAGTAGGTTTCATCCCAGGGATACAAGGCTGCTTTAACATACGCAAGTCCATAACCGTTATCCACCATATTAACAGAGGCAAAAATAAAGATCATATGATCCTCTCAATAGATGCAGAAAAAGCATTCGATAAAATCCAGCATCCTTTTCTAATTAGAACACTGAAGAGTATAGGCATAGGTGACACATTTCTAAAACTGATTGAAGCTATCTATGACAAACCCACAGCTAATATTTTACTGAATGGAGTAAAACTGAAAGCTTTTCCTCTTAGAACTGGAACCAGACAAGGTTGTCCTCTGTCACCTTTACTATTCAACGTAGTGCTGGAAGTTCTAGCCAATACAATTAGGCAAGACAAGGAAATAAAGGGAATCCAAATGGGAGCAGAGGAGGTCAAACTCTCCTCTTTGCTGATGACATGATCTTATACTTAGAGAATCCCAAAAACTCAACCACAAGACTCCTAGAAGTCATCAAAAAATACAGTAATGTTTCAGGATATAAAATCAATGTCCACAAGTCAGTAGCCTTTGTATACGCCAATAACAGTGAAGATGAGAAGCTAATTAAGGACGCAACTCCCTTCACCATAGTTTCAAAGAAAATGAAATACCTAGGAATATACCTAAGGAAGGAAGTGAAGGACCTCTAGATATTTACATGTAAAAGACTGAAACTGGACCCACACCTTTCCCCACTCACAAAAATTGATTCAAGATGGATAAAGGACTTAAATTTAAGGCATGAAACAATAAAAATCCTCAAAGAAAGCATAGGAAAAACACTGGAAGATATTGGCCTGGGGAAAGACTTCATGAAGAAGACTGCCATGGCAATTGCAACAACAACAAAAATAAACAAATGGCACTTCATTAAACTGAAAAGCTTCTGTACAGCCAAGGAGACAACAACCAAAGCAAAGAGACAACCTACACAATGGGAAAGGATATTTGCATATTTTGAATCAGACAAAAGCTTGATAACTAGGACATATAGAGAACTCAAATTAATCCACATGAAAAAAGCCAACAATCCCATATATCAATGGGCAAGAGACATGAATAGAACTTTCTCTAAAGATGACAGACGATTGGCTAACAAACACATGAAAAAATGTTCATCATTTCTACATACTAGAGAAATGCAAATCAAAACAACCCTGAGATATCATCTAACCCCAGTGAGAATGGCCCACATCACAAAATCTCAAAACTGCAGATGCTGGCGTGGATGTAGAGAGAAGGGAACACTTTTACACTGCTAGTGGGACTGCAAGCTAGTACAACCTTTCTGGAAGGAAGTATGGAGAAACCTCAAAGCACTCAAGCTAGACGTCCCATTTGATCCTGCAATCCCATTACTGGGCATGTACCCAGAAGGAAAAAAATCCTTTTCTCATAAGGACACTTGTACTAGACTGTTTACTGTAGCTTAATTTACAATCGCCAAAATGTGGAAACAGCCTAAATGCCCACCAACCCAGGAATGGATTAACAAGCTGTGGTATATGTATACCATGGAATACTATTCAGCTATTAAAAAAAATGGAGACTTTACATCCTTCGTATTAACCTGGATGGAAGTGGAAGACATTATTCTTAGTAAAGCATCACAAGAACGGAGAAGCATGAATCCTATGTACTCAATTTTGATATGAGGAGAATTAATGACAATTAAAGTCATGGGGGGGGAGGAAAAACAGAGAGAGGGAAGGAGGGAAGGGGGTGGGACCTTGGTGTGTGCCACACCTTCTGGGGGCAAAACATGATTGCAAGAGGGACTTCACCTAACAAATGCAATCAGCGTAACCTGGCTTATTTACCCTCAATGAATCCCCAACAATAAAATAAAAAAAAAAAAATTGCTGAGGTTAGCCTTGTGTCCTAGGATATGATCTATTTTGGAGGATGACCCGAGGGCTGATGAGAAGAATTTATATTGAGTTTTATTAGGGTGAAATCTTCTGTAGAGGTCTATAAAGTCCATTTGTTCTAGGGTCAATTTAAGTCTAATATTTCTTTGTTTAGTTTCTTCTTAGAGGATCTAGCCAGAACTGTCAAAGAGGTGTTAAAATCTCCAACTATTATAGTGCAGAAAGATATCAAGTTGTTCATATTCATTGGTGTCTGCTTTATGAACGAGGAGCATTCTGGTAGGGTGCATAAATGTTTATTATTGAAATCTCTTCATGTTGGGTGTTTTCCCTTGACAAATATGTAGTGACCTTCCTTGTTTTATCTTTGTTGGTTTAAAGCCAATTGTATGTAGTACTAAAATTGCAACCCCTGCTTTTTTCTGGCTTCCATTTGCGTGTAATATACAAGTCCATCCCTTCACCCTGAGTCTATTTTTATCCTTTAAGGTAAGATGATATTCTTGTGTACAGCAGATATCCAGTCTGAGTTAATGTATCCAGTCAGCCAGGCCTTGTCTCTTAAGAGGACAATTTAAACCATTCACATTAATTGAGAGAATTGATAAGCCTGGTTGTGTTTTGGGTGTCATGATTTTCAGATGCCCAGTGGACATTTTTAATCCTTTCACCACTGTGGAAGTTGGGTTTTATTCAAAAATTTCTGGGTGAGTTTACTTTGGAGATAGAGCATTGCACTGGTCATTGTGGAGGAAGGGTCTGAGAATATCCTGGAGAGGTGGTTTAGTTATGGGAAATTTCTTCAACATGTTTATGTCATTAAAGTATTTG
This sequence comes from Nycticebus coucang, assembly GCF_027406575.1. Lineage (NCBI taxonomy): Eukaryota > Metazoa > Chordata > Mammalia > Primates > Lorisidae > Nycticebus > Nycticebus coucang. The sequence goes on along the minus strand of NC_069789.1, from coordinate 32,930,002 downwards.
ATTTCTCTATCACAAATGAAACTCAGTTTAGCTGGATAGAGGATCCTGAGCTGGAAGTGGTTTTGTTTTAGGAGACTGAAGGTTGATGACCATCTGTGTTTGGGGTGTCATGATTTTCAGATGTACAGTGGACATTTTTAATCCTTTCACCACTGTGGAAGTTGGGTTTTATTCAAAAATTTCTGGGTGAGTTTACTTTGGAGATAGAGCATTGCACTGGTCATTGTGGAGGAAGGGTCTGAGAATATCCTGGAGAGCTGGTTTAGTTATGACAAATTTCTTCAGCATGTCTTCATCATTAAAGTATTTGATTTCTCCATCACAAATGAAAGTCAGTTTAGCTGAATAGAGGATCCTGGGCTGGAAGTTGTTTTGTTTTAGGAGATTGAAGGTTGATGACCATCTTCTTGTGGCTTGAAACATTTCAGCTGAGAGATCTGCAGTTAATCTGACATTTCTCCCTTTGTAGGTGATGCTTTTCTTAAGTCTGGCTGCTTGCAGAATTTTCTCTTTCATCTTAACTTTGGCAAACTTAATCACAATGTGTCTAGGAGATGCTTTATTGGTTTGAGTCTTGCTGGGGTTCTGAAACTGTCTGCTATCTTAAGTTCTGTATCTCTTGCAATGCTTGGGAAATTCTCCTCCAAAATCTCTTGGAGTAGAGCATCTGTACCTTTAGGACCATCCTCTTCTCCTTTGGGAATTCCTATAAGACCAGTGTTTGATCTTTTGGAGTGATCCACAACTCTCTCGGGGAATGATCAGTTTTTGCTCTCCATTTTTCTGACTCTTTGAGTGTTTGGGAATGTTCAAAAGCTTTGTCTTTAGTTTCAGAGATCCTTTCTTCTGCCTGGTCAACTGTATTTTGGAGCCCCTCCACTAACTTTTTCATTTCCTTGAGCTCTGCTATCTCTTTTCTCATTCTGTCCATATCTTTGGTGACTTGGGCTTTGAATTAATGAATTTCTTGAGACAACTTTAGAACTACTCTTTGGAATTCAATTTTTTTTTTTATTAAATCATAGCTGTGTACATTAATGTGATCATGGAATTCAATTTCTATCTTTTCTTCCATTCTGTTTATCTTATTTGCCATCCATATTCTGAATTGGATTTCTGACATTGCTGCCATTTGTCTGTGCATGGCATCTTCAGTTGTATCTCCTTTGTCACTTCTTCGGGGGGTTGATCTACTATGGTTATTCATGTTGCCAGAGCTCTTCTGTTGGGTCTGCACCATGTTTATTTTCCACCATTTGGTTATTAGAATAGGTAGGGTGAGATTGAATTGGGGTTCCCAGGTAGTACAGATAGCACCTTATCAAAGCGCTAGTCTTTGTAATTGTGGCTTATCTCCTAGAACCTTACAAAGGCCCCTTTCAGAGTTTTAGCTGGAGTCTCTGAGGACCTACTTGGTGAGATAGTGCAAGCTAGCTCTGTTTTGATATCAGCCAATCTCTACCCTATCCTAAGAAACCACAGTATTAGGTTTAAATCTCGACTGTAAAGAGATACAAACAGCTGTGGCACCCAGCCCCCACCCTTCAGTTCTTTTCTGCTATAGAACTCGAAGGTCAACCTCAGAATGTCCCCAGTGGACAGCCCTAGACACGGGTTCCAACCAAATTGTCTCAGGCAGTGCAAACCCTCCCCAACAGAGAAGGATTCAAGGATCTCCAACAGCACAATTGGAGCCAGGAATTCACACTCCCACCCGCCAGACTCAGTCCACACTGTTGTCTGCTTCTCTGCTCACAGGCCCAGCTGGAGCCAGGGGCCACACCCCCCACGCACTGGTCTCAGTCCACATCCAGCTAGCCTCTGCTTTCCAGACCAGCTGGAGTCAGGGGACCATGCCCCTGCCTGCCAGTCTCAGTCCACTGCCTGGCCAGCCTCTGTTCACAGGCTCTGTTAGAGTCAGGGCACAGCACTCTGCCCACAGGTCTCAGTCCTCACCTGGTAAGCCTCTGCTCACCAGCCCCGCTGGTGACAGTGGGCCATGCCCTAGCCCTCAGGTCTTGGTTCACACCCAGTAAGCCATTGCTCAAGGGTTCTGTTGGAATCAGGGACCATGCCCTTGCTCTCAGGTCTCAGTCCACGCCTATCAAACCTCTACTTGCAGGCCCAGCAGGGGCTGAGGACCAACCCTGTCAGCCAAACTCAGTCCACATGGTACAACCACTCTCTTGCTGTGAGTGCCGTCAGAGCTGGAGGTTCTGCACCCCGTCCTGCCAGACACAGCGCAAACTGAGGGTCAACACTACCACTGGCCAGGCATAGTCATAACCAGGGGACTGCTCCTCCTCCCGCTGGGTGTCCCTTTCTTCCCACACCTTCTTTCTTCCTCGTTAGTCACAGATTCCATCCTGACTGTTGGCGGTCCACACTACGCCCAGGTCTCACAGGACAAGACCAAACACTGTGCTCTGCAGGGGGCAAAACTTCAGACTGCCAGGAGAGGGGGGAAGGTGGACTGCGAGTCTGGACTTGTGGGGTAAAATATCCATTCAATTTTATGCCTGGTAGGGTGGTGTCTAGATTCGTAAGTGGAACCTCCCTGGAGAAAGAGACCTGGAGTTTAGCAGCTCCCTCCAGCGAGGTAAAATGAGAGATCTTTTGTTCCCTGCTTGTTTGTAGATAGCCTGCGGCAGGCCCCCTACTTGGGGGAGGGGTCTTCTGTCCTCTACTCAATAGGCTTTGTACCTGTAATTTGGTTTCTTGAATGCTCTTCCTTGGAGTTACAGTTTGCCAAACTTCTTACTTGGCCCAGCTCCACGTCTTTGGCTTCACAGAGTCCATCCAGTTTTTCTTCCTCTGCTTAGGAGCCTCTGCCAAGGGCTGCTACTAGTCGGCCTTCTTCCCAGAATTCCCTCACTAGCTGTTTCACAGTCATGCAGAGTCCCCTCTGCCCTCACCAAGGACCAACTAGTCAGTAACCCACTGGTAGGAACATTTTTGGAGAAGGCAACAGTGAAGGTGCACAAACGCCTAGGATTGAGTTTTAATGTTAGAAACTACAGACAACCATCCAGGCTGTCTTCCCCTAAGATTTATTTTAAATTGAGCACCAGTACGCATCTGGGCTTTTTCCACCCAAGGGGCAAAAAAAAAAAAGAAACCTTTCTCTTTAACTGGAAAAATTATGTTTATCCTTATGCATAAACAGGCTTCAAGCTACCTGGCAAAATTTGTAGGTGCTTCATGGATTATGGTAGTGACCACGGACAGTTATGTACCTGACCAATCACTACCACTAGTCAGTAACCCACTGGTTTAAGTAGGAACACTTCCCGAGAAGACTGCCGTTGTCCATGGTCTCCAGTGTGGAACTGATGCACAGGAGGAATGAGACAGGGAGTGCCAGGCACTGCCTGTGCCAAGATAAGTACACGCTTGCCCTAAGCACCAATACTCAGTAGAAGCCTGCGCATGGCTGATTAATACCCCTCCGGTGATCTACAGATACCTCCGACCACACACCTGTCCTTATCACCTCCTGTCAGGTGAGCGACCTCTGAGTGACAGGTCTAACTGAGCACAAAAACTGAGTTTAAATAGAAAAATTAAGATATTTGGAAAGGTTCCAAAAATTTTTCTTTCTTCCTATGGTTTGTATAAATGGGTACTTTCTTCTATCATCTAATACTCTTATGTAGGGCAGGCAAGACTAAAAACCTTCTGTTAGCAGTCACTGCCACCAATGCCAATCAATCAGAGAAAAGGAGACCATCACAGACCGGGAAATCAGGTGATGGTCACACTCTCCAGACAGGCAACCTGTTCACAGCAGCAGGTGCCCAGACTGTACCACAGAAGGCAGGTAGCACCACGCAGGTGGGAGGAGGTGGGTTTCTACTTGACCTGAAAACTAAAGCAGAGGGAAGACCCTGTGTGGATCTTACTGGACCTTAAATCTATTTGCATGGCAGACACAGTGGCTCATGCCTCTAACCCTAGCATTCTGGGAAGCTGAGGAAGGAGGATTGCTTGAGCCTAGGAGTATGAGGTTGCTGTGAGCAATGATGATGCCACCCCACTCTATCCAGGGGGATGAAGTGAGACTCTTTCTCAAAAAAACAAAAAATCAACTCTTTTATAGTAATATAAAAACGTATGATCATAATCACCACAGTACATGCAATGAAAGGCTTCTAACTTTCCTTTTTGTGTCTTCAACACAACTTTGAGTAAGAAGCTGTCTGTACTTTAGGAAATAAAATTTAAATATATATTGCATAATGGAATGTTCAAAATGGGGACAGGGAGGCCCCTGGTTTCTCCCTGGGGAGTGTGGTAAGCCAGGAAGGAATCTGTACAGAGGTGTGGTGGAAGATTTCCAAGGCCAAGCACAATAACAGTTATCTTCAACTCTGATTTCATATGGACACAGTACCAGGAGGACGATTACTTGGTAAAACTTGATGGCTTTTTATTTTTTTAATTAATTAATTAATTTTTGAGACAGAGTCTCACGTTGTTGTCCTTGGTAGAGTGCCACGGTGTTATAGCTCACAGCAACCTCAGACTCTTGGGCTCAAGTAATTCTCTTGCCTCAGCCTCCGGAGCAGCTGGGACTTACAGGCGCCCACCACAGCACCCGGCTATTTTTAGAAACAGGGTCTCCCTCTTGCTCAGGTTCATCTCAAACCTGTGAGTTCAGGCAATCCACCCACCTCGGCCTCCCAGAGTGCTGGGATTACGAGCTTGGGCCACCGCCTCTGGCCCTTTGGTGGCTTTTTAATCAGGCAGTTACTGTTTGTGTCTTGGCGCTGCGGCCCTGGGTGAGGCGTGTGACCTCTGTGGACCACATGCCATTAAGAAAGCATCAACTGAGACGGTATCCGGAAGTGCTTAGTGCCACCCTAAAATCGCAGGAAGGTACTAAGGACACATAATGCTGTCAGGGCTACAGTCAAGCTCTTTGTCCTCCTTTTTAATTGCTTAATTTATGTAAGGACTTAAACATTTTTAATTATAGAAACAGGAAGCTCAAGTCATTCTGGTGGGACACATGTCCACGAGGTGGTTTGAATTTTACTTGGCCCCTCTGTGCCCTACACTTCTCCCAACAAACACCCACAAAGGCTACTTGGGCTGGAAAATAGTTACTGGTACTCACAGAACCCAGAAGAAAAAGCTAGAAGCAGCACTAAGGAGAGAGAAAGACACAACTGCGGCCACGCAGGACCCCTGGGCTTGCTGACTCTGAACGAGAGGTGAGGAGTTCTCAAGGATCACCTGTCAGTGCCCCTCAGGGGAGGAAGGCAGCCCCGAACCTCGCGGGCAGGGATGTGCTCCAACTTGTAGGGTCCTGCCCTCACCCCTTACACAGGAGCTCACACACAGCATGGCTATATAAATATAAAGACCAAACTAACAACAACCCAGCTCCTAAATGCAAACTTCCCCCGTCCCTCTGGTCTCTGGGTAAAATGTCTCCTTAGACACATAAATCAACACTCTTTCTACACCCTGACACACAATGCAGGCTGACATTCTATTTGTCTAATAGACAAATGCTTCTACTTGCATGCTTCTACTACATGCTTCTACTAATAACATGCCTACTCCCTAAAACCACAAAGTTTTTGAGAAATGAGCACCTGAGTGATGCACTGGCCTGCCAGGTGGCCCTGGATTTCCACTAAGTCACTAGGGGATGCCTGTGGAACAGGGGTGACACAGAATTCTCTCAGAAGTTAGCAATTTTGTAGCCTTTCCTGCTCAAGTAACTTTAATCCAAGCCTTACCTAAAGATCAACGTCTCATTACAAAATAAAAATACAGAAACCAGAAAGGAGTTGGACTCACTTTCTTCCCGCTCCCCTCCTTAGTGTAGTCACTGAGTCTCAAGAAGCTTCCAGATCAGACAAAGGCAGAGATCTGCCAGTGATGGGCTAACTTTAGCATCATAAAACAATAGAGAACTAACAGGCTAGGCTGGGTCTTTTAAACTAACAAAAACGTCAAAGTCTCTGTTATAAATAAAAACTACTAAAAATGGCAGTGGCCTCATTATTTCTCCCTTTCCTTGTCATCTGTCCTCCCAGGGTGCACCCACCTAAGGACAAGTGTAAGTTAATACTCAACCGCCAAAGAGCATTAGCTCAGAGCTAGAAGGGCCTGAAATTAAAGGCTTCAGAAAAAAACATAGAAAAACAAAACAGTTTAACTCCTCCCCCAAGCCCTAAACAAACAAGAGTTTTTCCATCTTTTATGGAGTAAATACAAGGCCACCAAAATAGACCACAATCTGTAAAATTTCATCACCCCTAAACCTGGGTAAAAAGTGCTGTTCTCCGGTTATGAAAAAACAAAACAAAAAATGAGAACTGTTCACGAAAGTAGTCCAGAAGGGATGAAATACCAAGGCCTCCCTGACAAGTGACTTTCACGATTATGATCCCAGCAATCCCACTGATGGGAAAATGCAGGCTTTGCTGGGCTCATTCTCTATGCTCCAAGGCTAGGCAGGAGCCAGCACCTGGACTGCTCCCCACTCCTGCAAGCCTGCACCACTGAGTGCTCAGATTCAAGGACAAGGAAGAGTCTGCACTTCCTTTCAACGACTTTCTCTGTGCTGTAGCACCCTCCACTTCCCAGCCCAAGACACTGGGGAGGTGGTGTGTGGGTATGCACTGCGTGTGTGTGCATGTGCACGGGTCAGGGATACCCAACCAACAGACACTCTGAAGCCTCTTCACACTTTTATCTACTGGCACCCTGCCTTCCAGGGCGTGGTCCCCATCCCAAGATAAGGGGCTGGTACATACCCAGGTTCTCTCCTCCCCACACGTCCATCATCATGTCGTACTTCCCCAGTTCTTCAAAGTAGAACTTATCCATCACAAACAGCCCACCAGCAATCATGGGGGTCCTGGAGAGGCAGACAGAGGAGGGGAGAAAAAGGAGAGAGCAAAGGAAGGTCAGGGTTAGATTGCCAGTACCGATATGCCAAGGCCAGACTTCCCACCTTGTGAGCTGACCTTCAGAACAACCACAGACACTGCTGCCCTCACACGCCTCCCTGCTGCCCCTGCCTGGGCCAAGCCTCCCATAAAGGGAGTGACTGCTGGTGCTGGGCCATGAGCTGATAAGCTGCCATAGGCAAGGTGCTTGCTTTTCTGTCCCTCAGTTTCCTTACGGGGTCACTATAAAGACAGTGAGCAAGGACAGGCACCAAGTCCCAAGCACACTCCAGAGTGCTCAGTAGGGTGGCTCCGGCCAGTGGCCCCATGTCCATTCCGTGAGGAGGGGCTGATACAGGCACACAGTGTACCGAGCCCCCTACTTTGTTCGCATCAGAGATGATGGGAAAATGCAGGCAGATACAAGCCAGCAGCGTGCGCTACAGACACCACTTTCCTTGGCTATGCCCCCAGGCAGAGAAGCCACCTGACTCTAGACCCCAATCTCACAGTATGGCCCAGGAGCCTTAAAGCAGGGGCTTGTGAGCACGAGGCCCCTTCTCCAGGGCCTGACAGGACAGCAATGACTTACTGATAAGTGGGGGTAGCCCACACCTGAGCTGGCCCACCAGTCCACCTGATCCCTGAGATCAGGGATCCCCCTCAGCAAGCGAACATGCTCCCCATTATAAACAGTGGGCAGATACGCCTTAGAGATGTATGTTGGACTTCATCTGAGAAAAAGAACCTCAAAGGACCTTATGCTGTGGCCTGGCAGCAGGTAAACGGCCTAAGCAGGTCTCTGGGGAACACTGGCCCAGCAGAGGGACCAGAGCCTGGGGTCTCACCTGGGAGGGGCACCTTGCAGGATGCCTAGCACTTACTTTATTGGGGCAACCGGGTTCCCCTGCCGGGCCCGTCTCTGCTCAGGTGTCATGTAATCCCACTTGAACACCAAGTTCCAATCAAAACCTGTGGTGAGAAAAGAGACAGGGCACTGACAAGAGACTGGCCGTTTGTCCCAACACCCTACCTGCACAGCTTACAAACATCCAACACTGGATGGGATTCCATCAAACCAAAATAGAGCAGGACAACGTGAGGAAGGCGTGGAGGGCAGAGAGCAGCGGTTAGAACCGGGGGAGGGTGTACACTGAAATCCTCTATTCCCACCCCAAAATGTGGACCAGGCTTTTCTAATGCTGGAGTGAAGAACAGACACAAATGGCAAGGGATCTCTGTGACAAGGCCAGTGCACAGCCCTGGCTTTGAGGAGCAAGGAAGGAAGGAAGCACCCAAGGTGGTGATTGGCCACCGCACCTGCAGCCTCTCAGTGGGGAAGAGAAGGCTTCGGAAGCGCCTGGGTGTTACCGGTTCCTTGGGCCACGAACTTGACCACTTTGTTATCTCTTGACTGCAACCCCAGCTATAGTTGTGGCATGAATGGAACAGAAAGAAGTGGGAGTGTGAAAACTTTCAGAGGGTAAGGAGCCAAAGAAAGTTGTAAAACTGGGCAATAAGCTGCAATTTCTGACAAATTTGCACTTGTCCCATTTCATGCTTAGAATTCACAGGCCACCAAGGATGCTCGGAGTGCCTGGGCCTGGTACCTGGGCTTGGTTTGGATGTTTGCAGGGCCTCAGGTCAAGGTCTTGTTCACAAGGTAATGTACCTTGCGTACTTCAAGCCAGCACACCCCCCACCTGGTTGATCAGGACCATTTCTTGGCAAACACGCAGCTTGTAGTGCTGCATTTACAGTTCAAGGTTAGACAGCCAAACCTAATTATTCTAGGGCCATCTACCTTTCAATCCCAAGGCTTTTAAACTCTCTGCCATCAGACTTGTCCACACAGCTTTTGCAATCCCCAAGTTTGGACTTTTCACCTATGTGCTTTGAATTCAGGGTTGGTCTATCTAGATAGCTACACTGATGGGAGGATGGAAGGTGGGGGCCCCTCAGACACCTGGGCTAGTCACACATATGTCAGGGCTCCCTCAGTGTGAAGCAGAAGAGGCCAGGGGAAGAGGGAATGAGTGGCCCAGGGGCCAGGCAGTGGGGATGGCAATGCTCACAGAGGAAACTCAGGCAGGGCCCTGAGCTGGCCTTGATGAAGTACCCCAAATCATGTGAAGTCAAACCAGAAAAACATCCTGTCTGCTTTATTAACGGAGCACGCCAAAAGCCGATTGATGCACTATTAACTTTATTTTTTGATATTTATTATTTATTAATATGATCCAAAGAGATAAGCTATATTAAAGTTCTACTAGGAATGTTTTATCTGTGCTTTTTTTTCCTAAAGGAATTTCATAAAATGTTCCATGAATGTGGTCCCTGATCTTCTGACCTGCAGGAGGCCTGCACCCCACACAGAGCCTCTCAGCTCCACACCCAGGCTCTAACTCAAGCAGCTCCTTTGGGAGAGACACAGGCCATCTGATCTCAACTCTTTTACACTCAGGGGAATGAGTGTGAAAACGAAAGCTTTCTGGCTACCTAAGGGTCTGTTACCTTTAACAATCCCCACTTTATTTTTCACCATTTGTTATCTTTCCTGACCTCCAGAGTGTGCCCTTGTGGGTAGGGGCTGCGCACACTGACGTCGCTGACCTCACACCTACTGCTCTAACCTTATCACACGCTGTGCGCCTGGCATGACCATCACATTTCCCAGCTTGGGAAGCTGAGGAGCAGAAGTGAGATAGCCTGTTCATGATGACAGGGCCCACCAGGGGCAGGTAGGACCAAAGTCCGAGATAGCCAGGAGAATGGTCCAATATCACTAAATAGTCCCAGCATTCTGATTCCCAAGGTTAAGACCCAATTTCAGAATTGGTCTATCTTCTTTTTTTTTTTGACATTAGACTGCCAGTTGATCTTCTGCCCAATGTGGAGTCTGTCTGGAACAGTCCATCTTCTAATCAGTTAAAAATGTTAGGAGATGAGAATAAAAGCCCCTCGTTTTACATAAACTAGGATGCTGAACAGTTGGAAAAGAGCTTACCAACTTCAGATATAAAGAATCAACAGGTCTGACAGCCAGCCACCCGCTAAATTTCTACTGAATAAATTACAGAAGCACAAAGCAGAGATGTGTGGCATCTTTTAGCTGCTGGGAGTAGCCTTTGCTGGCTTCTTGGCTCTCAGCTCAGTCCTCACAGACAAGGCTGCCAACGTGCTGAGTTTCAGAGGGTAAAGCATTTATTACTGAGCTGTAGCAGAGCCCTCTGGGCATGGTCATCCCTTCTACCTGCCCCAGTCCTAGGAGACTGGAACAAAGCGTAAGAGCTGGACGAGACATGGCTGACTCCTGGGCAGCCACTGACAAGGTGGGTGATGTGACTCCTGGGCAGCCAATGACAGGGCAGGGGGTATGACTCCTGGGCAGCCCTCAGCAGTGGCTTCTGACAGGGTAGGTGGTGTGACTCCTGAGCAGCCAATGACAGGATGGGAGTTGTGACTACTGGGCAGCCAATGACAGGGCTGGTAGTGTGAGTAGTGGTAGGCCTCAGCAGTGGCTCCTGACGGGGCAGGTGATGTGACTCCTGGGGAGCCAGTGACAGGGCGGGTGATGTAACTCCTGGGCAGCCACTGAAGTGTGTGTGGTATGATCCTGGACAGCCCTCAGCAGGGACTCCTGATAGGGCAGGTGGTGTGACTCCTGGGTAGCACTCAGCAATGGCTCCTGACGGGCCAGGTGGTGTGACTGGGCACCCCGCAGCCTGACACACTTTTATGGGAACAGCAGCTCTCTAGATGTGGTCCCCACGCCCCTGGGAGTCCACAGAGCCTTTTGAGGTGCTGTGATGTCAAAACTACTTTTGTATTTACACAAAGAACCCTCACATGCCTCTTTGTATCTCACGCCATCAGAAGTACATGGCAGAGTTTTGCAGGGGCTGCAGGACAGTGGAGAATGGGGCATGTGCTTGTGTTTTAATGATTTTTGGACTTTGATGGCTAACACAGCACATGCTGACACAGCCCACCACAAGTACAGGCTCTTTGGGCTTTTGATCATTATTAAGAGGGTAAAGAGACTGATCACTCTTAGGGCTCTCTGGGGCAGGGGTTTGAGGGGTCACCCTTGGAGGCTGTGAGGATCCACAGGAATTATTCAGACAAAATGTTGCTTGGGGGTGAAGCAAGATGTGGGTGGCTGGGCTGGGGAAGACAGGTCAGCAACCAAGACATGTGTAAGGGGAAGAACTAGTTGACTAGGAGATAGATACAGGCTGCCAGTGAAACTGCTGGGGTGGGCAGACATGGCAAAGACAGTTCTGGCCCCTTTAGCCCCAGAAACCCTCCACTCTGTGGAGCTCTTCATACTCTGCTGTATGAAGGCAGCTCACCTCATCCCTGACGTCAATGGGAGGACTTCATCTCCTCTGATCAGAAAGGACATCCTCTCTGTTCACTGACCATGTGGCTCACAAAAGCAACAGGAGGTGGAGGAGATGAGAGGGGTGCAGGAAGCCTAGGAAGCGCTCTGGGAGGAGCAAGCCTGTTTCTCTCTCTCTCTGCAGTCCTGTGTGTTAGCGCACAGGCGCTCTGCACTCAGGGTGCACATACTGTGGTGTGAACACTATTGTTACTGTCACTCCTAGCAAGGGAGGCGGGGGATCAGATGCAGGTGTAGACAGGACGAACTGGACAGGGAACCATGATGGACACCTACCGCCCTTCAGGTCAGCAGATGCCCCCACATACTGAAAGTTGTCCATGTTAATGACATCAATGATGGGTGACACAACCCGAGTCCTGTCCTAAAACACAAATAAAGAAAAGATAAGAAGTAGTAGGGTCAAAACGAAACAAAACAAAAACACACACACACCCCCAAGAAGGCATTAGTGTTAGGCAGTCACAGAGCAAACCACTCACCCCCTGCCACCCTAAGTCCATGAGGACCCAGCCCCCTCCGGAACCTAGAAATTTAGTCTCACTCTCAGCTATCACCTGACAGGCCATGGTCTGTGCAAGAGATGCCAAGAGTGACTATGGAGCAGGCACAGGTCCATGGAGCTCGAAGATACCGATGGCCCTGGGACAGTTCACCTACCTGTTCAGCCAGTGGTTCTCAATCTTCCTAATGTCGCAATGTATTTCCTTGTTAAAAAGGGGTCGCGACCCACAGGTTGAGAACTGCTGGACTATGCCAAAGTGTCTCCAGGGTCCTCTTCTGTTTCCCAAATACCAGAATTTCAACCACAGGGTAGCTTGCATTCTCACAGAATCTAAGCTCAGCTTAGATTTAACATAAGTTATTATCAATTTGTGAGCTGCAGTAAGCCTCAGGAGCAGATGAGTGATGACAAAAATGGCCATGTAACACAATTAGGAATGTATTTCTATGACTATACATGGGTGTGTATGTGTGTGTGTGTGATGTGGAGAGTGTCAATATTATTACAGCAGATGGCAAACCAAATCAACCAGAGAATTCCAGATTCTAAGTCTGCCTTATCTGTGATCCTCTCCCCAGATTGAGTCATCCCTTTATGCTACCTTGCCATAGTTGTGGGCATGAGTTTGTGAATATAGCTTCTTTGAGCTCCCTAAACCCAGTGACTGGGGCGGGTGAGAGACACTGGGAGTCTGCCTCATGCTGAGAACAGACCCAAGGAATGCTGTACTCAAGCTGTGTAAAGAACCCTTACTGGCAAGAAGAAAGATTTAGAGAAACAATTGCATAACAGAATTCACAGAGCTAAGAACACAATACATCAGAGGAACACAGTAAGGAACACACTAATATTGTAAAGTTCCAGCACTACCCAGGTGCAAATTTACAGTGAAAAACAAACCGCATGGCTCTCTGAAGGGCAGAATGAGACCTCCCTCCACTGGCTCCGTCTGGCCCAGTGGTTCTCAACCTTCCTAATGCCACGACCCTTTAATCCAGTCCCTCACATTGTGGTGACCCCCAACTATAAAATTATTTTCGTTGGTACTTCATAACTGTAATTTTGCTACTGTAGCTGCTCTCTACACACGTGTGACTGGTCCACATAAGTACATTATGGTGACAGCCCTGTCACACACACCTATATTTGTATGGGGTGTTTGTGATGGGGTTGGTGCGAGGGTGCATCACTCCGGGCACTTGTATGTGGGCAGACCCTGAAGCTGGACAGAGGAGCGGTGTCTCGGTTCCTAAGACCATGGGAAACGTGTTTTCCGGTCCGCATAAGTACATTATGGTGCCAGCCCTATGGTCTTAGGTGACTCCTGTGAAAGGGTCATTCAAACCCCAAAGGGGTCGCGATCCACAGGTTGAGAACTGCTGGTCTGGCCCCAGGTGTGGGAATCAAAATCATAATTTGCTTTACATTTCCTTTGATAAGACTAACAATAATGAGAATTAATAACCTTAAAACTTTCTCTTTTTAGTATTGAAAATAGTTCTGAGAAGTGACCCCAGAAGTGAGCAGCTCTGGTTTCAGCACTGCTCTCCTGGGACAGCCCAGCAGAGTCAACACCCCTGGGAGAGTGGCCGGTGGGGTAGGAATTCTGGGACGGGCTCATCTTCAGTGTAGGTGTGTGCACATAGGCGAGGAAGGGTTCCGAGATTTAACAAAACTGCTTTGCAGTCTTGGCTCTGCCACCAGTAAGATTTTTGGATATGTTATTAAAGTCCCCCGAACATCAGTTTGCTTGTCTGTTAAATGGGGATAATGTGTGCATTAAAGATAATGCCAAGACCAGGCATGCTGGCTCACGCCTGCAATCCCAACACTGTGGGAGGCCAAAGCCAGAGGACTGCTTGAGCTCAGAAATGAGTTCAAGATCAGCCTGAACAACATAGCAAACCCTTGTCTCTACAAAAAAGTAAAAGAAATCAGCTGGGTGTGATGGTGTGAGCCTGTAGTCCTAACTACTCAGGAGACTGAGGCAAGAGAATCACGTGAGTCCAGGAGTTCAAAGCTGCAGTTAGTGAGCTATGATTGTGCCAGTGGATTCCAGACTGAGCAACAGAGCAAGGCCCTACCTCAAAAAACTATAGCAAAAACAAAACAAAATAAAAAACCCCACAAAACCCAAAGATAAAAATGAAACAAAGAGCTAATGTACAAAATGCAACTAGTTCAAACTCAATAAAGTGTAGTAAATATGATTTTCACAATTGGTAGCAGCTTATGGTGGACATAGCAACGGCCTATCCACCATTCCTGCTACACTTAGGCAGAAAAGACTTGTTCATTTTCTATTTCCTTTTATTAAGTTTGCTTTATCACCCCCAAGGAAGTGCTTTCCTTAGGAGAAAGGAAAGAAATAAAATAAATAAAATAAAACCAGCAGAAGGCAAGAGAAACAACAAAAGGCCAAATGTAGCAATGATGCTTCTAGAAGACAGAGGTATAGGAAGCGTAGCTATGGGTCACCTGCTAAGACAGTGGTTCTCAGCCTGTGGGTTGCGACTCCTTTGGGCTGTATTAAAGGTTTGCGGTGTTAGGAAGGTTGAGAACCACTGCACTAACAGCCCCAAGTGGTTCCCATGTGGTTTCCACTGCTTCCTACCCCTGGAGCCTAGACGCCTGGTGTGCTAACCTGAACTTCTCGCTAAAAGCAGTCTGAGCACACAGGTGGCTTCCTCAGCAAGACCCCGCTCCACAGGCCCATCAGCTGGCACCACACTGCTTTAAACATTTTATGAAGCTGCAGGCAAAGAGGAGATACTCCCAAGAAAGGGGCAATCTTAAAAATGAACTGGGCTTTCACCTGCCTTTACTGATCCTTGTCCACCATTTATCAACTGACCATTTCTCCTACTGAGACATTCCTATAGCCAATAAGACTCTCCCGGAACAAACTTCTTCCCAGAGGCATTTTCTTTTCATTCCAGCACCAAGAACACCAGAGCCAGCCAGTGTGCCCTCTCTCCCAGGGCCATGCCCCAGGTCCACCATCCCACTGTCCCTCCTCAGCATCTCACCTCGGCTACCCTCTCCAGGAGGGGCTCTAGCCAGTGCTCATTGCACTCACAGTGACTGTCCAGAAAGGTCAGGACTTTGGCTTGGGCAGCATCAGCCCCCCGGACCCTTGAGCGCATCAGACCTGTGAAAATGAGTTCAAAAGCACGTCAGGGGAGAGAAGCTGTGGCACCCATGAGGGTGGTAACAGGAGCAGCACCTGCTGCCAACACCCTTCCTCGTGGCTGGGCACAGACAGATTATCCAGATTATCTGGTAGGATCAAACTGCCCTGTTCCACCAAGACTCAGGACTTTAAAACGTTTGTTGTTGACTGAGTGAGACAGAATCTCTCTCTGTTGCCCAGGCCAGAGTACAGTGGTGTCATCACAGCTCACAGCAACCTCAAACTCCTGGGCTCAAGCAATTCTCCTGCTTTAGCCTCCCAAGTCACTGGGATGACAGGTACATGCCACTTCACCCCCTTAATTTTTCAATTTTAAATGTTGCCCATGATGGTCTTTACCTCCTGGCCTCGAGTGATTCTGTGTCCTCAGCCTCCCAATGTGCTGGGATTATAGGTCTGAGCCACTGCACCTGGCCAGGACTTTCTAAGAAATAGTTCATTGGATGATTGGGAAGACCACTTTCTTGGAACTAAAGTTTTGTAAGAAAGGCCTTTACACAACTAAAGTCTCCTTTATCCAGCAACTAATGTGGAATTTTTTTTTTTTTTTTTGTGGTTTTTGGCCAGGGCTGGGTTTGAACCCGCCACCTCCGGCATATGGGACCGGTGCCCTACTCCTTGAGCCACAGGCGCCACCCTAATGTGGAATTTTTAATACTATTTTCCTCTGACATAGCAACAGAGTTTTCTAATTAACTGGGCAAAGGTGGTGTCACCTGGACACCTCAAGTGCTAATGGTGTCAATTTTAGTGGCAGTAATTATTTGTAACAGTGTTACAAATATCTGTAAGACTTCATACAAGCCAAATAACATAAATGACAAAGCTTTTACACAAAATTTATTACGCTACTGGCCCAATTATACAATTTATATAGTTAGAATCTGTTAATAACATGCATTTTTCATTATGACACAAAGACTCCTTTTCAGTAGTACTATTTATGCCTGGATGCTGAGGTCATAAATGCCTTTTGCCATTTATGCTGGGTTTTAAGTATGACAATGATCCCACTGTTCACAAGCATTGAAGACAAGTGTTTTAAGTTCCTTTCTGCACAGTCGAATGGATTTTCAATGATTCTAAATGCAAGAGCATTTAAAGCATTCTAAAGGGTAAAGGACTAGATTTCTCGCTGTAGTAATTGCAGAGTAATGTGTATGGGGAAAATCCTGGCTCAGGTAACAATTATAATCTCTAAGCAAAATATAAAAAGCAACTGTCTGAAAATGCTGGAAGTAGGCATCAAGTACAGGGACTGAACCTTAAAAGAAGAAAATCACACTGCCGTCCTTGTTTACAAGGTGTCCCCTGCAATGTAGCCTTCTGGCTTGAGGAGTCTCTAGGACAGAGTCTCATGATTGCCCACTGAAAGAGGAGGTCCCAGAAAGGAGGCCAGCCCCAAAGCTGGGTAACTTCCCCTTACATTCTCAGCTGACTCTGGAACCAGGCATAAGCTCTAACATGAAATGTAATAGGCAGAAAAGAACATTTGAGTCAGGGGACACAAAGTTCAGAACCTGCCACATCAGCAGGGTTTGGTAAACACTTCAGTTCTTCCACAGAAACACCGGAAGGGCCACATTTAGGAAAAAAGGCTGCATCTTAGGAATAAGATTATATATTCATCCTAGCAAAGCACAAAGACAAGGTTACACACGTTTTACGTTATCACCAATAATTTGCCCAGTAAAACAAAGATTAATATTCTTTAGAGAAGAATAACATGATCCAGTGTCTCTACAATATAGTGCCCAGTCTCCATTTTACAATACAAAATAGTGATTTTATATAATTAAAAAACAGTGATTCATCAGAAAAAAATAGAAAAATGTAGTCTATACCCAAGAGAAAAAAAGAGAAACTCAGAGACCTTGAGATGACCCAGATTAGCAAACAAGGATTTAAAAGCAGCTGCTTTTTACGTGTTCAGTAACTCAAAGGAAACTCAAAGGAAACAATGCATTGAATGAGTAAACAGAGAAATGAATAATATGGGAAAGCATCAAATGGGTATTCCAGAACTCACAAACGAAATGATCTGAAATAAAAAGTCCATGGATAGGCCTAATAGCACCTTAGAGAAAGGAGAAGGACCAATGAAGTGAAGATAGAGCTAATGAAAAGAGAGAAAAAATATTGAGGGCAAGTGATCTGTATGACAATACAAGCGTATCTGACTTCCAGGCAACTGGAGTCTAAGGATGTGGCAGAAAAATACATGAAGAAGTAAAAAACTAGAATCACATATTCAAGGAGATCAGCAAACTTTAAGCAGGATAAATATTAATACCAAGAAAACGAATTCTAGGTGCATCATAGCCAAATTGCTAAAAAACAAAGATATAATAAAGATAATCCAGACAGCAGCCAGAGGAAACAAGCTCTGACGCACCAGAGAATGACGCTAGGAAGTGTGACTTCATTCCAAACAGAAAAATGGAAGCCAGAAGACACTGGAATGACGTTTTTAAAGTGCTGAAAGAAAAAGTAATGGTCAACTGAGAATCCTATTTAGAGAAAATATCCTATAATGATGAAGGAGAAAGAAACTTCAGAAAAACAAAACGTGAGATTTTGCTGCCAATAAGAAAAAGAACGTTCTAAAGCAGCGGTTCTCAAACTGTGGGTCGCCACCCCTTTGCAATAATGAAAATATATCCTGCATATCAAATATTTACATTATGATTCGTAACAGTAGCAAAATTACAGTTATGAAGTAGCAACAAAAATAATTTTATGGTTGGGGGGTCACAACAACATGAGGAACTATATTAAAGGGCCACGGCATTATGAAGGTTGAGAACCACTATAAAGGAGTTCCTCTGAGCTAACTGGAAATGACACTAGATGGAAACCAGAATCTGTGGAAAGAAACAAAGATACAGAAAATAGAAGGACAAGTTTAACAGTTTCTCTACACATTCTTAATTTCTTTGATAACTGATTACATGAAGCAAAAATGCAACACTGTATTACTGGGTTTAAGATACATATAGAAGAAAAACGTAGTAACAATAGTAATGGGACAGAACAGAAATGGAATTAAATCTAAAATAAATTTTACATTTTATTCTTTAAAAAAGGGCAAAGATTATTAGACTGAATAAAAAAAGGGAAGATCTAGCTATGCTCTGTCTATAAGAGACATCTGTTAGCTATAAATACAGAGATTGGAAAATGCCAGAATAGGATATACTACGCAAACAGAAAGCATAAGAAAATTGGTGTACTGCTATTAATATCAGACAGAGAAGACTTCAAGACATAAATTTTATTTTTATTTTTATTTTTTAGAAACAGAGTCTCACTTTGTCACCCTTGGTAGAGTGCTGTGGCGTCACAGCTCACAGCTCACAAGCAACCTCCAGCTCCTGGGCTTAGGCGATTCTCTTGCCCCAGTCTCCAAGTAGCTGGGACTACAGGTGCCAGCCACAACACACAGCTATTTTTTTGTTGCAGTTTGGCCGGGGCTGGGTTTGAACCTACCACCCTCAGTATATGGGGCCAGTGCCCTGCTCACTGAGCCACAGGCATTGCCCTCAAGACATAAATTATTGCCAGAGATAAAAAGACATATCATAATGATAGTATGGTAAATTGATCAGGAAGATAATGACATTCACAAATGCGTATATGCATTAGAGCCTCTAAATTTATGAGGCAAAAGCTCATAGTAAGTAGGGGGAAATAAATTCTCAATCATAATTTATTTTAACAACCTTCTCTTAGTAATAGAAAAAATGGACCGGAACAACTACAAGGACTTAAATGTCTGAACACTTAAAACCGCACTGATGTAATTTATAAATGTAGTACACCACACCCTGCACTGCAGACAAATGTGAATTCTATGAATTGTACTTGGAATATATCTTAGATTATAGGATACTCAAAATTGAAATCAATAATCAAAAGATACCTTTAAAAGCTCCAAACATGGGCCAGTGTGGTGGCTCACACCTATAATCCTAGCACTGTGGGAGGCTAAGGTGAGAGGATTGCTTGAAATCAGGAGTTTGAGATCAGCCTGAACAACACAGTGAGACCCCCATATCTACTAAAAATAGAAAAAGTAGCTCAGCATTGTGTTGGGTGCTTGTAGTCCCAGCTACTTCGGAGGCTGAGGCAAAAGGATCATTTGAGCCCAGGAGTCTGAAGTTGCTGTGAAGGTGAACTACAATGTTACTGTCTTTGTGCCCAGGCAACAAAGAAAGATCCAGTCTCCAATTTTAAAAAAGTATAAATATTTGGAAAATAAAGAACACAAATAATCCATTGGTCAAGGAAGAAACCATAAAGGAAATTAGAAAATATCTCAAACTAAATTGTGATATCAAAATTTGTGAAATGCAGTGAAGAAAGTGCTTAGACACATATTTGTAGCTTTAAAGGTAATCTCTGAGAAAGATTTAAGTAATATAAGTTTACTTAAAGAAGCTAGGAAAAGTCAAATTAAACTCAAAGTAGAAGGAAATAATAAAGGTAAAAGCAGAAGCCAACAAAATAAAAAACAAGAAAGTTAACAAAACCTAATGTTGGCTCTTACGATTAAAATTAGCAGATCAAAAAAAGGGAACATGTAAATTACCCATCAATATGAAAGAAGCTACATTAATACTAATTCTATAAATATGATTTAAATATAAATCATAAAAATCTTTTTGCCAATAAGTAAGAAAACTCTAATGAAATAGAAAATTTCTTGAAAGATATAATTTATCAAAAAAGACACAAAAAGAGACAATCTGAATAGGCCTAGAGCCAGCCATTCAAAAGACTGAATTAAAGGCTAGATGCAGTGGCTCATGCCTGTATTTCTAGCACTCTGGGAGGCTGTGGCAGGTGGATCGAATTCAAGGCCAGCCTGAGCAAAAGCGAGACCCCATCTCTAAAAAAAAATAGCCAGGCTTTGTGACAGGCACCTACAATCCCAGATACTCAGAAGGCTGAGGCAAGATTGCTTGAGCCCAAGAGTTGGAGGTTGCTGTAAGCTATGATGGCACAGCACTCTGTGGAGAGCAACAAAGTGAAAACGTCTCAAAAAAAAAAAAAAAATTAATTAGCTATCAAAACTCTTTCCATAAAGAAAACTCCTGGTTAATTCTATCAAACATTTAAGGAAGAAATAATTAAAATCTTATACGAACATTTTCAGAAAATAAAAGAGAAAACACTCTCCATCTTGTTTTATGAGGTCAACATAATCCTGATACTAAAATCTGAAAAATACATTATAAGAAAACTGCAGACCAATGTTTCTCATGAATATAGATGTAAAAATCTTTAACAAAATAGTAGCAATCTATAAAATAGTAATATGTCAAAAGGATACTACGTCATGACCAAGTGGGGTTTATATTAGGAATACAAGGCTGGTTTAACATTTGAAAGTTAACCAATGTATTTCACCATATTAACAGATTAAAAAAAAAAGAAATACTACCTGATCATCTCTGTAAATGTCGAAAAAAAAGACTTAATTCAAATTATTAACATGGTTTTGGCTCTACTACTGCATCAAATAGCTGCCTAACCACTTAACTTCTTTGGGGCTATTTCCATTTGTATGTAATATGAGAAGGACGAGGTTCCAACTTTCCTTGTACATCAGAATCCTCTAATTAGCTTTTTAAAATGCAGATGCTCTGGCCCCACCCATAGAAATCCAGAAATTTTTATTCAATTGTGGGTGGTGTCAAGGCATGGGCTTAAATTCCCCAGGTGCTTCTACTAAATAGCTAAATTAATAATCAATGCACAGGCTCAGCGCCTGTAGCTCAGTGTTTGGGGCACCGATTATATACACTGGGGCTGGAAGGTTCGAACCCGGCCCAGGTCTGCTAAACAACAATGACAAAAAAACAGCCAGGTGTTGTGGTGGATGCCTGTAGTCCTAGCTGCTGAGGCAAGAGAATTGCTTAAGCCCATGAGTTTGTGAGGTTGCTGTGAGCTGTGATGCCACAGAACTCTACCAAGGGCGATATAGTGAGACTCTGTCTCAAAAAAAAAAAAAAAAAAAAATATCAATGCACAATAAAATCAACAGCACTAATACTGATCTGAAGGTAGCTCTTTCACTACCATACTATTTCACACAATTAATTTACTTTGTCATCCAGAAGCATCACATGACAGGCACATTTTGTACAACCATGTACATGCACACACACACACGCACATGTTTCCTTGCTCAGCTGTTAACATGCCTCAGTTGCTCCATAAGGTCTACTGTAATCTGGCTTCCCACAACCTCCTCTCTTCATCCCTTCCACAAACAACACATTAGTATGGATTCTTACTCAAATTAACATCCTAATTTAAAGCAATGGAGAATTAACATTTAGAAGCCTTATTCTGATTTCTAAGCAGGTTAAAGGCACCTTCCGACAAAGCCAGCAAGTGATCGAAGGCAGTCTCTCTCTTCGGCCCCATCTTTCCTTCTCTACCCTCTTCTCCCTCCTCCTCCTCCTCTTCTTTTCTTAGCCTGTGTCACAGCCTTTTCCCTTTTCAGGTGATGGGGTGGCATGGCAGACATTTTGGGTTTAAATTCATAAACTTACTCTGTAGGTTATTTAAGGGACAAAAATAATGAAGCAAATTTCAAGGTTTTTGTTTATTCTAAATTTGGGAGACTGCTGTGAGTTATTTAGGGGGCAAGGCCTATCTCATCCTGTATGTATCTTGACCTTAGGCTCTGACAGGTGACAGGCTAGATCACCGTATTGGCAGATTAGATGGTTGCTAAGAAAAACTTCATCCCTGACTTGAGGTGAACTTAACAGAACTAGGAAAAAAAGAGACTGCATTGATCAAGGAATACAATCACCCCTCCTGATCAACAGAGTCACCCTCAAAGAACAAATGTGGCCTGAGTTTTAAACATTTTTGAATTTCCTATATTGAGAGATTTCTCCAGACCATGGAGGAGCCAGAATCCAGCCACGAGGCTCCCCAAATAGCAGTGATGTGCTGGATGTTGTTTACGTTGTGATTTGACCTTCCTCTCCAGATATTCCAAAGTAATTCTTCCTCCTTTAGAGTTTCTTTTATAACTGCCAGTGAAGACAGACTTGGTTAGCTCAGCCCCAGCAGACATGAGCTGGCATTAGCAAAACTGCATGAGCATATAATTGCAGCACTCTCTCCCTGTCTGGAGGGTTCACCTTCAGCAGGCTGTCAAACTTGAATCCCAGTTATTTTACCAGACGCTTGGAGCATGGAGTCATTAAACTTCTCATTGCTAAATCTTTGTTTTCCTTCAAAAGTCTTACTGTAGTCAACGGCGATTGCACTAATGTACACAGCTATGATTTAACAATAAAAAAAAAAAGTCTTACTCCAGGGATTGGTAAGACTTCCTAGGTTATGAAAGAAAGACATTAAATAATTTTCCAAACATATAAATGAAAATATAGTTTGAACTCTTGCCCCAATATACAAACAATTTCAATTAGTTGAGCTTTTCATGTCCTTCCTGTATTTGCTCGGGGAGGGGTCCTACGTGGCTCTGGTAAGGGGACGCAGATACAAACACCAGACAATTAATGCTCTTTGAGCTAAAGCACTTCTTTAAATTATTCCTGGGCTTAGGAAAAGTCAAAATTAAACTGTCTTGGTAATCAATTTAAAAAAGTCTTACCTTCTCGCCGATCATTTCTAAGGACCCGCACTTTCTCAATTTTCCCCAAGACAGCCCCGTCCTCAGCTAGGAAAAGAAAAGAAGCAGTGTGTTCAGAACCTGGAGTTTACAAAGGGTTCTGCACTCAGGCACAGCAATTCTCAACCACCTGAGGGGAGATTATCTCCTTGGGGAATCACTGAGGTACCTCTCCTCTCTGTAGATCTGACTTTGCCAGCTCACGCCTCATTAGCACCCTCACTACAGAAAGGCTGGGCCCAGAAGAAGGGCCAGACATGAAGACTAAGTCCATCTCGGTACTCAGGTACTCACGGTCATTGCTGTAGTCGTCCACCAAGATGATCTCTTTTATGAGATGGGGTGGGCTTTTCTTAAGTACGCTGAGAAAAGATAAAAGATGTAAGTTGTGGGCCTTTTAGGGGTATCACTTGGGGTGGAGATTCTTATATTATGGCCTAATTTTTGGTTGGAGGAGCTATCTGCCACTCCCAGTGCTGAGCAGGGAGGTGACCCTGTCTGCAGCCCCCACGCACAGCC
Source organism: Nycticebus coucang (assembly GCF_027406575.1). Lineage (NCBI taxonomy): Eukaryota > Metazoa > Chordata > Mammalia > Primates > Lorisidae > Nycticebus > Nycticebus coucang. Next base: position 32,906,812 of record NC_069789.1, on the reverse strand, counting down.
CCGGCTTGCCCACATCTGGAACACAGCTCATGCCTAGTGTCCCTGACAGGTAATGCCTCCCCTAAAATGCAAAAGGTGTGTATGGTGGCATCTCCTGGCCTCACCTGACCACTGTCCTCAGCAAGGCCGACCTGGCTTCATTGTGAAACGTGATCACCACGCTGGTGGCTGGCAGATCCACCCTCCACTGCTTCCGCTGACACCTGAAGGAAGAGAAAGGTCACCCTCTGAATGATGACCCCAGACCAGCCAGGGCTCGTGTAGCCCTAGAGAGAATGAGAGTGAATGGCCAGGGTGGGCTGCTGCAATCAAGGTCGTCTGCAGAAGTGGCCTGTGCTGCGCTGAAGGAAACAGGAAAGCACAACTGGAGGTAGGTCTAAGAGATGAAAGATTTCAGTGAAAAGTAACATACTAAAAAACCATCTTTCTAACATGTTGAAAAGAGTGAAATCCCACTGCTACTCAGACCCAGATACACCTCTAAAGATGCAATGTTCACAAGTTACAGCAGTGATTTCTGAGGGGCAGAACCAATTGTGGGCCGCTGCTCTTTCTTACTTTCTACGCCGCCTACAGCAAGTTAATTGTGCGATTCAAAAGGTGGCCTCTCTGAGACCAGCAGACCTGCTGACTGCTGTGCCTTATCCTGGACAGCAAGGATGCCCATCCCTCGCCTTCCCAGGCTACCTCCAAACAACACAAGTGATGATGATGGTGGTGGTGCAGGAGAAGGCAGGGTATGGGGGCAACCAATGGCCTCCAGAGCTTGTCCACACCGTCCTCTCCCTTTAAGCGGCAGTGAAGGACCTGGGAACACCTACAAAGGTGGTTCAGGGGCTACAACATACAGGCAGATTTTAACAGGGCACTTCTCAAGTTTGGGCTCTATAGAATACTGAATAGAAGACCAAAGAACACTGAATGGCTATTTTTAAAAATATTAAATGAAACTCCAGCCCAGCACAGTAGTGCTCACCTGTAGCCCCTGCTACCCAAGAGGCTATGGTGGGAAGATAGCTGGAGCTTAACAGCTCAAGGCTACAGTGGGAGATGATGATGCCACTGTACACTGGCCTGGGTAACAAAGCAAGTCCCTGCCTCTAAAAATAATAAATAAAAATAAATAATAAATACAAATAAAACTCTGACAGCTCTAGATGGAAAATGCTGAAGTATCATGTGCCAGAAATTACCAGTAAAGGCAGGATGCGGGTTGGCAGAATTTAATCACAAGGACCAATTCAAGTGCACACACACTGTCACAGAGCGATGCTCTCAGAGAACACAACACACGGACATCGATACACGGAGGCAGGGATTACAGCTTGTGATGACTGCTGGGACACAGCCCCATCGAGTTACCAAATTGGTGACGCTGGTGATAACAGCTTGGAAGAGAGGCTAGGGTAGCAGCTAGCACCTCTTTGGCTTCAGGAAACTGTTTTTGAAAGATGAAGTTTAACACCCAGTGCCTATGAGACACGAACCTATTTGCCTGCCCCAGGCCCCAGGCCCTCCATGCTAGCATTTAGTATCACATCTGAAGAAAGTTCCTGCAACCCTAGCAGTTAAACACCTGCCACTGGTATTAAAGAAGCAGAAAGCCTTTGTTGGGGCTCAGAAAATGATACCCCTAAATTAGGTGCTCAGCCATACTGACTGCTTTGAACAAAGGAAACTCAAGGGCCTCAGGAATAAGCCTCAGAACCAAGGTCTTTCTCTGATCCTCTCCTGCCTACCCCCTTCCTTTCAGAACTTCCTTTAAGTGGCAGAGGGAAGTTTACCCAGAAGGCATGCAATTGTCTTGGCCTCCCTTTCTGAAATCTAAGCTAACCAGAGAAGACTGACTCACATGTAGCAAGGCAGGAAAGGAAAAGAAAAGTTCCCACCCCAGAACACCACTCTAGGACAGTTTTTCACCTACCTTTCTAATTTTCCTGCAAGGGCTGTAGGGTGAGAGACTTTATCTGAATAAGACAACCATGGTTCACACCCCTCACCTTCCCAGAACTTGTTGCCACCTGCCCTGGAGCTCAGAGGAACGTTGTCCCAGGGTATTCTCTGCTCTCTTAGCCCACACATCTCCTCTAACCACCATTTACTTCTCCTCTCAAATTGCCACTCCCCTCCACTGATGAATGAAGAAGACTTCAACCTTCTGGCCCTTTTTTGAGGCTCACATTTTATGTGGCTCCTGTGCACACATGCACAGTAATAAATCTGTAAGTCTTTTTTCCTGGGAATCTGTCAATTGTTAGTTTATTTCAGCAAAAACTCAAACCTTCAGAAGGGGAGGGAGAAATTCCCTTTATCTCTATACCTTCCATGGTAAATGAAAATTTGTTTTACTCTTTAGCTCTTAATGTTGCTTACCACAGCCATGAATTATCTGCTCAGTAGAATTAGAAATGATACCTATTTTAAATGGGAAATCAGAGTGAAAAGGAGACAGATTTTAAAAAATAATCGTTGGAGCTCAGCCATGGCTAAAAACAAAAGGAGAACTGACACACCCACTGAACAGTGACCGGCAACTCCAACCAAGAGAAAAAAAACGTTCAACAGACCAATCCCCCCCCATGGCTACTTCAGAGAAGCATACTCTGAAAATAAACAAGAAAAGGAGTCCAATTAAAAAGTAATTTGGTCAGAATGACAAACTGGGCTTTTATTTATTGTAGTTATTATTTTAATAAATCATAAGAAATCTGCATAACATACTAGTCACTGCTGTTTAGGGGTGGGGGGGACGCATTCTGGAATTAATATCATACCTCATTAGAGCCTCTGGCAGCTAAGTCTTTACTGACAAGCAGACTGATAGGGTAGTTTTGCTTTCTTTTTAATTTTTCTCCAATTTTAAGAATTAGCAGATCGTTAGATTAAGGAAGTGAGAATCTGCAAGGTTTCAAATGCAAATAAATTACCAAAGAATGTCGCTGCCTAGAAACCAATTTGCATTGCTAATGAAATAAGGACTTCTCATCAGGAGGCATTGAGGCTCTGCAATTAGGTCCCCCTTAGCCCAGTCAAGTGCTACGTGGAACAGGCCGGGCTGATCCACTGAAGGTGGGTGTGTGCGAGAATTAGAACAGACACAAGGCAGCATTTTTCATGCTAAATCACAGTACACGGAACCGACCCCAATCATGTCCTATTCTTTCACTTTCCTTTTCTCTGTAGGAAGCCACATTTTCCTGAGTGTCTGGAAGGCTCATGGGGCCCTGAAAACATTTTTCAGAATGTGTGGGGCTGCTGCATTCAAGTCATTTTATTAAAATTCCTCTATATATTCATAAAGCATCAAGTTTTGCTAAGAATTGGCGATCGGGAAACTTAAGAGAAATAGCAATTTTTAAGGCAAAGAGGGCTTACAAGTAAAGACTAAGAACTATTTTATACCCCGGAAGTTAGATTAGATGGTAAATACTCTCACTGACCCAAGGTGGGGGGTGAGGGGGTGGAGGTGGTGGTCAGCTTGAAGAATGTGTTTAAAAAGAAAATAAATAGGGCGGCGCCTGTGGCTCAGTCGGTAAGGCGCCGGCCCCATATACCGAGGGTGGTGGGTTCAAACCCGGCCCCTGCCAAACTGCAACAAAAAAAAATAGCCGGGCGTTGTGGCGGGTGCCTGTAGTCCCAGCTACCTGGGAGGCTGAGGCAAGAGAAGCCAAACTGCAACAAAAAAAAATAGCCGGGCGTTGTGGCGGGTGCCTGTAGTCCCAGCTACCTGGGAGGCTGAGGCAAGAGAATCGCTTAAGCCCAGGAGTTGGAGGTTGCTGTGAGCTGTGAGGCCACGGCACTCTACCGAGGGCCATAAAGTGAAACTTTGTCTCTACAAAAAAAAATAAAATAAAAAGAAAATAAATAAATTTTGCATTTAAAGCCTGCTAGTCTTCACTACCCCAGAGCCAGCGAAGAGAGCACCCAGTACAGCAGGGGCCGGGCACTTTCATGCTGGGGTTTTCTTTGGGAATGGGGTAGAAACCGTAGTTTATCTGAATTCAGTAGCAGAAGGAGTCTGAGTCAGTTTTGTTCTCCGGGATGAAGCAGGCTGGAAGCAGTGATGCTGGAACAGTGAGGGCAGGCTTTGTGGGCTCACGTTCAGTCAAGTTTCCACAATCACAGGTGCTAATGTGATTATCCTGCAAACTTCCTGGCCAGTATAATGGAGATTTAAAAAACAAGACATATTAAGATTGTTTTCAAAAATCCCTAGTTCAGTTTTATATTTCCCTGAGATTAGCTATCAATATCTAAACTGATTGGCTGGAAATGGAAAGAACCTGGATTATCTGAACAGCTGTGAGCCCTGGCCTCTCAGGGTGGAGAATGAACCTGTCTTGGGGCAGACTTGTCCTTGACACAGACACCACACTTGGGACGGATCAGGGCAGCTCTTTAGACTGGGAAACTGGGGCTTCTGTTCAGTGAAGGAATACAGGAATACAGAAATGTTTCCTACTTCTCTCCCCACCCCCCACAGGCCATCCCAACTCACACCATAGCTGTCCAGTGTTGTTTGCAAAGGGCCCCTGGTTGCCTTGTGCCACTTTAGGCAACTTGAATCACTCCTCATCTGTGAGAGTGGTCCTTACAGTCTTGTCTGACTGTTGGAAGTATCAAATACAAATGTGTGAAAAGGGACTTTGAAAAGTGACCAGTCACTGCAATGAATACAGGCCTATAATTTGCATCTGGCAGCTTGTGTCACTGGTGATTGCCATCACGGAGTGGAGGTCAGAGTGGTGCTTTCTGTAGTAAGCTGGAGGTGAGGCCACTGTGACAGTCTCTGAAACATCAGGGCCACAGCACCTTTGAGTGGTAAAGGGCACAGTCAAAGGGAGAAGGGGGTCCTAGGGCTGCAAGCATAGCTAGGGGACAAAAGGGTAGGGGCAGAAGAACCAAGTAAATGGGAGAGAGAAGACAGAAAAAGAGAGAGACAGAGACACTGATTGTACAAGAACCAGTGCAAGGCCCAGGAGGGGTGTGTGGCCAGTGCAAGCCTACATTTACCATGAGACAGCCTCGGAGACCAAACGGGCATCACAGGAACAAAAATTACCAGGTGAATATGCCCTGAAATGCCCCATGAACTGAGATTTGTAAGGGAAACACTGAGCAACTTACATGGCTAGTAATTAAGACTCAGCTTATGTTCACATATCACATAAGAGACGAGTTCTATCATAGAAAAGGTAGGAGACCAACATACTTAAAAAGAAGGAAAGTGAAAAGCGTTGGGTCTCCACAGGCACATTTTGGTTTTCCTGTGTGTGTGTGTTGGGGGTTCAGTCTCTCTCTGAAGCCAGTGATGTCCTTAGGAGCTCTGATTAGGATGTGGAACCCCACTGGGAGCACATCTAGCAGCAGCACGCTCCCACACGGGGTCTGCCTAGGAGCTGCTTCTCACTGTGCCAAGAGCAGGCATCGGCTTCCTGGGTGGCAGTGAAGGGAAAACAACCACAGGACCACACGAGGCCACAGTATCTCAAAGTTCAGGCTGCTGTGCTGTGCATTTACAAATTATCATACTGGCATTCTAGATTCATCCAATCTGTGAGTTGAGCTGGAGTCTGCCCCTGAGAGACAATTGGATTTTGATTTGCTGGCAAGAACACAAAGCAAAGCAGGAAAAAAACAGAGAAAGAAAACAAAGAAAAGCTTCTGGGTTTGCAAAGCTGAAGGTTAATTCTCACACCACAATAAATTCACCAACGTGATGAGTCTCCTGTGGCCTCTTGGCAGGCAACCTCACTGCTACTGACATGTGTGTGTGTGTGTGTGTAAGAGAGAAATACAGTAGGTCCTCTGTGAGTTGGCCACCCAGGGGACTGCAGCAAACTGGTTTACACACAGAGGCAGCTGGCATAAGAAACTAGGCCTGCTGTACTGATACGTACATGTGACCAAGTGTGGTCTATGGAAATTAGGTCAACTCAAGGAGGTGGTCAGCTGTGGAGGGTCTATGTATTTCAAACATAAAACACGGCCACATCACACAGACACCCATGTACTGTCCTTTGACTCTGCTTTGTCAAATATTAGTATTTTGCAACATTGGCCTTTGTTACAGATTTCTAAATGAAATGACACATGACAAGTAATAATTATAGTCTCTTCCTACCTCAATCCATGTCTTCCCCAAGGGTAGTCACTACACGGAACTTGGCACCTTATTACTCCTATGGATATTTCCAGTGAACTACATATGTATATATTCATAAATAACATCTCATGTTGGTCTGCATATACCCAAAATTAATATGGATGAAACTGTGCTGAGATTTGCTGCCTTTTGGGAGATTGGGGGGGGGGAGGGAGGGAGACAGTCTCACTTTGTCCCCCTTGGTAGAGTGCCATGGTGTCACAGCTCATGGTAACCTCAAAGTCTTGGGCTCAGGTGATTCTCTTGCTGCAGCCTCCCAAGCAGCTGGGACGACAGGCACCCGCTACAACACCGGGCTATTTTTGTTGTTGTTGTCACTGTTGTTTAGCAGGCTTCGGCCAGGTTCAAACCCGCCAGCCCCAGTGTATGTGGCTGGCACCCTAACATCTGAGATACGGGAGCGGAGCCAAGATTTGCTGTTTTGACTTTTCCGGAGACATATCTTTTAACACACCTCCACTGCATTTCACCCACATTCACTGCTAAGCTGCTCTCCATGGCAGGAACATGTCACACATAATGCCTCTCCTGTTGATATTCCACTGCTCTCTGTTGGGAGCAGCGCAGCAGTGGACACGGTGTTTTCACATACCCGAGAACATTTCACTGCAGTATTCGCCCTCAGGTGGGCCTCCCAGTCACAGATCACACATCTCTATGAGGCCAACTCGCTCCCCAAGGTGGCTGCACCTGTTTTCTCTCCCCAATCCTAGGACCTCACACTCCCCTCATCCCTTCACACACACACACACACACATCACTACATTGTAAAATTCTGCTAACCAGACTGGTATTAAACGGTCTTATCATTACAACTTTTATTTCCCTCATTACAGCAAGCCCACACATCTTTCCATTTGTTTATGAGCTGATTGGATTGTTTCTTCTGTTAACTACCTGCTCCTAATCTTTCCCTACTTTTTGATTAGGTTTTACCTTCTATTTGATTATAGTAATCTATATATTCTGGATATTATTCTTTGTCAGACACTTATGCATTGCAAAAATCTTCATGCCTGTGGCAGATGCTTTAATTTTGTTTAGGATGCCTTTTGTCAAACAGAGTTTTTAATTTTGATTTTTCAAACTGTGACCCTAGGGCAATGTTCAGGAAAAGCTTTCTTAACCTCTAAGGTCAGTAATATATTCTTGTAGATTTTCATCCAAACGGTTTAACTTTTTAACATTTAATTTAATCATCTACTTACATGTATTTTTATGAGTGATATACATCTCAATATATGATTTTCATAAGTAGTAGAGAAGAACTTGCCTTGATCCTATCCTTAAACTGAACGCAACTAGATTTTTATCATTCGCTAAGCTTCATGTTTGCCATGGGTGTTTTACAGATACCTTCCATCAGATTAAGAAAAATCTCCTATGGGTGCTGAATTTTACTGTTCATTTTTCTCTCTCCCAAATCTATTAAGATGATTATATAACTTTTCTCCTTTAATACACTGAGAAGGGTTATTATATTAATAAATTTTCTGATGTTCAATCATTCTTGCATTCCTAAAACTCTTTTCTCTGCCTATATATTTATGTGTGTTGTACATGTGTATATACATACACATATATGGCTGTATTAGATTTGCTAATATTTGGTTTAGGTTTTCTTTCTAATCTCTAACCAAAAATGTGATTGTCTACAATTTTCCCTTCTTGGCTTCCTTCTTCCAGTTTCATAGTGTGCGCTATAGGAGACAGGGCAGCTTTACTTCTTTCTCTGTTCTCTAAAATTATCTGTTTTATGCTAACCCATTTGAGCTTTGTCAATTTTAAGAACACAAATTTTTTATTACGGAAAATTTCTTTGGATGGTTTGTATTTATTCCTATTTTCTATTTCTTAAGTGATTCTGGTAATTTACTTTTCCTAGGAAATTATCCATTTCATGTAACTTACAAATTTATTTGTAAATTAAACTAAAGTGCTCTTATAGTTTTTTTTTGTTGTTGTTGTTGTTGTTGTTTTAGAGACTAAGTCTCACTTTATCGCCCTTGGTACAGTGCCATGGCAGCACAGCTCATAGCAACCTCTAGCTCTTAAGGGGCTTAGGTGATTCTCTTGCCTCAGCCTCCCAAGTAGCTGGGATTACAGGCGCCCACCACAACACCCGGCTATTTTTTGTTGCAGTTTGGCCGGGACCGGGTTTGAACCTGCCACCCTCGGTATATGGGGCCGGTGTCCTACCCACTGAGCTACAGGTGTCGCCCCCCCCCTTATAGTTTTGTAATGATCTTAGTCATATTTGTCTTTTTATTTCTAATATTATTATTATATATATTTCTTTTTTACCAAGGAAAATTTTTAATGGCTTCAGAAAAAAGTTTTAACACCATTGGTTTCGTCTAACCTCTTCAACGTACAGATGAGAAAACTGAGGTTCTTTCTTACTCTGCATGTCCAGTTCTGGGAGGTGAGATGAAAGTCCTGATGAGGTGCAGAGCTGAACCACTGAGGACAGACACTACTGTGTTGCTAGTGTCCTTTTATTTTTTTTTTGAGACAGAGTCTTTCTATGTCGCCCTCAGTAGAGTGCTGTTGTGTCATAGCTCACAGCAACCTTCAACTCCTGGGCTTAAGTGATTCTCTTGCCTCAGCCTCCCAAGTAGTTGGGACTACAGGTGCCCACCACAACGCCTGGCTATTTTTTTTGTTGTAGTTGTTATTGTCGTTTTAGCTGGCCCGGGCTGGGTTCAAACCTGCCACCCTTGGTGCATGTGGCTGGCACCGTAACCACTGTGCCACGGGCACTGATCTGCTAGTGTCCTTTTAAACAGCACATGCCTTATTGGTTTGGCAAATGGAGTCATCTCGAGTCCCTTTGTCTTACATAGTACTCTCACTCTAGCATGCACACTTCTCTTTGAGCTTTTTGACCCCTTTTTCTCGTCTGCCATGGCTGGGCCAAGCTAAGTAGCTCAGGCTCTCTCTAACTTTCTAGGAATTACCCTTATTGCATGATTGCACTTTCCTCCGAGTGTAAACCTCTGTCATTGTTAGAGAGTGCTTACGTGTATGTGTACACATAAACAAACCCTCCTCCAACTTTGCTTCTTTCCCCAGACTCAGAATCCTCAGGATCCAGGACCACATACAGCCTCTCTGCTCCTGTAGGTTGTTTGGCAAGGTGCCACAGCTGAAGTTAAGTCTTGGGCCTGCTCCTCAGCACTTTCTGTCTTTCAGCTGCAGTAGTCTTTGTATACTGCCAAAGAGGCCCTCTGGCCTTGTATCCAGCCTTAACTGGTGATGAGTCACCCTCAGCATTTCTTTAACACCATGACTGCCTAGAATATCCAGTTCCATGCTTTTTAGAATTACTACTTCCTTTGGACTTCTCAAATGCCTGAGACATTATCCCTACCACAGCACTCCCAATATCCTGTCCCAGTTCACCACCAGTGAAAATTTCAATGATTACAACAATTTACATTGCTATAGCATGCAAGTGGTGCTCCATGCTCCACCTGCCACCAGCAAGAGTCCTCAATCACCAGCCCACCAGTGGTGATCAGTCCAAAATGTCATTTTAGAATCTGCAAGGGCCTGAGGGAAATAGGATGAGGCAGAGGGAGGCATTAAATTGCTATGCAGTCATGACGAAGGCCTCAGCTCATCCAGCATGGAGTTGCTGGGACAGCCTTTCAGAATGCCCTGCCTTACCCAAGGGGGCTAGGCTTTTAGTACTTGGATGTAGGATGTCCTTCAAGAGGAGCCATGACTAGTACAGCAGCTTTCTCCAGCTGGTGGCAGTTCTCAGAGAGCCGCTCAGCTCCATGCACCACGGCAGCAACGACAGACGCCAACTTTTCTCCTTTGCTTCACCTTGCAACTCATACACAGCCCCAGAATAAATCACTGCGATTACTGGGAGTGGCCTTTTGAATTTTTTATTTAAAAGAGGGCAGGTTTGGCACTTTTATACCGATGTCACCAATGTTAATATTTCTTGGGATCTCAGGAAGATTCATATTCTTTACAGCTGAAACAGCACAGGCTGGAGCTCCTGCTAAGCCAGCCTCAGATTTCTCCAGTTTATTTTGTGCAATCAATTTGCGTAACAATCTCATTCATGTTGGTCTCCAGTACCATTCCCCCCATCACCATTTCTGCAAGAATATTGTGAACCTTGTCTACGTGGAAAATCAAATCCAGTTCACATTTTCAAAACATTTGTCTAATGTTTCCACAAATACTTGAATTAGATCTAAAATGCCAAGTTCACTTTCTGAAGAATCCACACAGAGGACAAAATATAACGTTGCATAATGCCTATAAATCAGTTTGTTGTCAGATCCTCCAATCAATTAGATTTAACTCCTTAGGTCACAGTAAGTTACACAGCTTAAGATTATCAAAATCCTCCTTCTAGGAAATTACAAACATTTTCATCTCTCTTAGATACCAAATGGAAAGTCTCCCTGATGATTTGCTGTTGTGTATCTTCACTGTAGGGCTGGTAGAACTTCGAAAGCCGCGGTTTCCCATGGTTATCGAAGATGAGGATTGCCTTGATCATGGCTAGGCTGGGCCGACCGGGTGGGCACTGGGGGCCAGGGCAGGGGCGGGCGGGCGGGCGAGCGAGCTTCGCCTATTCCTAATATTATTTAACCTTGTGAACCATGTTTCTTCTCAATTTTTGTTAATCAGTATTCTTAGAGCATCATTTTTTTTTTTTTTTTTGTAGAGACAGAGTCTCACTTTATGGCCCTCGGTAGAGTGCCGTGGCGTCACACAGCTCACAGCAACCTCCAACTCCTGGGCTTAAGCGATTCTCTTGCCTCAGCCTCCTGAGTAGCTGGGACTACAGGCGCGAGCATCATTTTTTTAAAGATGAAGCTTTTTACCGTCTTCTCTATTGCTTCTTGTTTTTCTAGCTCATAAGTGTTTTGTTTGAGCTTCATTATTTCCTTCCTTCTGCTTTCTTTCCCTTTACCCTGTTGTTTTTTCCACTTGAGTCACAGAGCAGGTTTGAGCCCCCCACCCCCAGGTAGGGAACAAGTGGGTATAAATCCGAGCAAATTCCACAGCTGGAGAAACAAAGGCAGTCCCGCGCTCAAGGAAGAGAAGAGCAAGTGAAATGGGAAGGATATCCCTGTGCAATGATCGGCTGCCTAACTTTGGAGTGAGAGTGACAAGGTACTGCCTCTTTCCCTCGCTCGGAAAGATTGAGCAGCCCAGGGAGCCCTGCAGCTGCCAGTCTTTCTCCAACTGATCCAGCACCTGAAAATCCTCAACTCTCTGGGCACACTTACAGCCCACGCGAGTTAGCCAAGACAGCCCTAGACACATTAGGCAAAGCCAGCAGGGCCAGAAAGTTTCAAGTCAAAAGAACAGATTAAAATAGATTCCTCCCCTTTCTAGCCCATTTTCCTGCTCCTATATGGAGATGTGGGGTTGGAGGCCAGGTGTTTAAATACTCCAGGACACTGGGAGAAAGGCTTGAACAAGGCTGGTGACTCACTGGGCCCTGAAAGTTTTGTTTTCTTGTCCTCACCCACAGAAGATACTCACTCTATTTCCATTTCAAAAAAAGAAAAGGGCAGGTCTACTGTCTCAAGTGACTCCTACAGCCTGACGCAACTGTCCCATGGGCAGATAGAAAGTCCATGCTGCCTTTGCTGTGGAGCCAAGGCTCCCGCCACACTGGGCACACAGTGGGCTCATGTTTCTTGTTCAGGATGCCGATCTGCCTCTTTCACTTTGCTTAAGCAGGTCTGAGTGATACCCAGAAATGTGAATTTTAAGTTGTCCTTACACTTCATTTTATTCATTCATTCACTGGAGACAGAATCTCACTCTGTTACCCTGTCAACCTCAAACTCTTGGGATCAAGAGATTCTCTTTCCTCAGCTCCCAAATAGCTGGGACTACAGGCACCTGCCATAACACCCAGCTGGTTTTTCTACTTTTAGCAAAGACAGGGTCTGACTCTTGCTCAGCCTGATCTTGAACTCCTGAGCTCAAGCTTTGCACTCCCTTAGCCTCACAGCGTGCCAGGACTACAGGTGTTAGCCATGGTGCTCAACCGGATCTCATTTTAAGAAACATGCACAAGGCTGAGATGCATCAGTAATGACAACAGTTCTCTAATATGGAGCCATCAGAAGATGCACCAGGGAGCCTCAGACTTACCTGTAGACCTCTGATCCAGACCATATTACACTCCTTTGTTCCCTACCCAGGGTAGCTTAGACTCTTAGATGTTGGTTTCCCATTCCTCCTCTCTGCCACAGCCTGACCCCTACAGTCATCATATTGAAGGAGCCCAGCCTGGACTGTGTCATCAAACTCTACCTTGGCTGTGGCCTGACTCCTAGGGAGTCCAAGCCAAGCCACAGAATAAGGCCCCAACATGGCCTACTTAGCCCACACCAGAGTCTGGATCCACTGCAGTGAGGAGGGGGCACTGGAAGCAGGCCCTCCCATCCCCAGTCCCAAATGGGCCAGGGACACATCTCTAAACCTCACTGCACCTCCACTCTGGCCCCCTGGTCAGCTTCACATTTTTTTCTGGAGTGTTGCCATGGAGTCTCTAGGAAGCTCAGGCAGGCCTTTGGATAGAGTGTGAATTGGAAAGGGAAACAAAGATTTTAAAGAAGAGAAAAAGCTAACTAGCTGTTGTATACTCATTTAATTAAAACATACTCTGAGTAATCCTCCAAACAGTGATAATGACATAATATTCCACCCAATCAACTCATTTCTGATAAGTCCCAATAGCTACAGAATTTATTCTACAGAGCTCTTTAAAAACTAAAGAGAACCAAACCCCAAGATATTAAAAAACATCTGTAGGACCCCTGTGAAACTGAGCTTCTTGAAAATCTGGTTGGCTGGAAATTTGAATAAGCCCCATTAATCACCTTAGCTTTGTCTCACTTTGAAATTATTGCTCTACAATAGCCTTTCTGCATACTGTGGGCTCTTGTATTCTGTACTACATAGGAGACAAGAGTGTTCTAAAACAAAATATTTACCTTCCCTGTGACACAAGGAACTCAGGCCTATCTTATTTACTACACTCCTCTAATTATACTATCATTAGTAATCAAAGGTTTGAAGTTCTCTAATCCCCTTGAAAAGCCAAGAGTTCCAGACCAAAAATCACACAGGCACTCAAGGCACTCAGAGAATCCACAAACAGATACCCCGCTTTCCAAACACTCCACGTTCCACCAGTGGCCACAAAAACCACTGCCCAGAATATGTGAGTATTCTCTACCCAAGAAAGGAGAAATGTTAGGTTTCCACTTGACGCTTTCAGCCAGCCACCATTCACTGGAGTAGAACTGTTCTTCATTCATTGAACACCATCCGCCTTCACTGCCTCCAGTTTTACTGACACTAAATTTTAGCCGAAAAAAATTTTTAAGAGTCAAGAGCTATTGAAAGTTGAGAAAATAATAGCCCTGGATTAAGCCATCTGAGCTCTTCCATAACACCCACCAAAGATACTTCAGCCACCAGCTCCCACTCACCATTTGGCTGGACTCATCTCAGAGAGAAACAATTGTCCTTGAAACTTTCATTGCTCCTGATGCCAGGGAAAAAGCTGCCCTCTCTGGGCGGAAGCTCACATGCTTACCGACAATATGAAATACACATTCCCTTTTCTTCCCTTTGCTTGTCCTCTGAGGACAGAGGCCCCTGGGGTCCAGATCAAACATACCAACTCCCCCTGCACACATCAACTCCTACTGCCTCTAGGTGGCTAATCTTTAAGAGCACCCTTCTGAAGGGTCACTCACAAAGGGGGTTTCCTTCTCCATCCTACTCGTGTGCTTCTCCCAACAAAACCTGGGCCAAGTACAATGAAGTTTGTGTAGCCATTTAGTTCTGATAGGAAAAACCCTGAAGTTCCATGAAGGGCCACGCTGCAGAGCACTTTTTGTGGGTACAATTAATTGCTCTATGTTTTAGCTTTGTAGAAACATCGACTTTTGATTAATTCTACTATTGTCCCTTTCTTCCCAAAGGTGAAAGGCAGACGGTCTAGGGTAAGTGTAAGGATGTAACCTTGAAGTAGAAGAGTCGCTACTGTAGCTTCCCACGCTCTTAACCTATTGACAATGCACAGGAAGGACAGGACACCCAACTGTGTCCTGGCATGACCTATTCACACCCATTCTAAGCAGATGGCGATTTATCTGGTGCCCTTAAACTTTATTCATTTCAAATGTAACAACATTCTTTTGGAATCTTGGGGGGAAAAATCAACTTCTTATTGATGACAGAATGAAATGTTATGGTAAAGAATGATGAGGCATTTGATATATGGCCCCTAAACACTGACAGTATGTATATTTATTCCTTCTGAGTCTTGCTACAATGCCATCGTGGAATGCCTTCAGGGTGCACCCTTCTTGGTGACATAAAAATTATCTCCCTCTTGCTCCTTTCTTACAAATTTTGTTTGGGAAAAACTGCCAAGCTCCAAGGGTAAGTCCTGATTGCCCTAAGACACTCATGAGGCTGGGTGCAGTGGCTCACGCCTGTAATCCTAGCACTCTGGGAGACTGAACTGGGTGGATCACCTGAGCTCACAGGTTCAAGGCCGGTTTGAGCCAGAGCCAGAGCCAGACGTGGTCTCTAAAAATAGCCAGGCACTGTAGTGAGGGCCTGTAGTCCCAGCTACTTGGGAGGCTGAGGCAAAGAGAATTGCGTGAGCTCAAGAGTTTGAGGTTGCTGTGAGCTGTGACGCCACAGCACTCTATCAAGGGTAACTTTGTCTCAAAAAGTGAGACCCTGTTTCAAAAAAAAAAAAAAAAGACACTCATGGCCCCAGCCTCCCCCACTGTTTGTTCTGGCTAACAGATTATAACACAAAGTACTGGGGGAATTTCCAGGAGAGATTTGCTTTGCTGGTAAGTTCAGAAAGCCACTCAAGAAAAGACCATTTCTGGCCTCTTTGCTTTTGCCTTGAAAGTGACCACACACATGGAGCTACGGAGCCTTCTTGTGGCCATTTAAGGCTAAAAAACCAGAATGCTGAAGGTGGTGTTGAGGAAAGCCAGAAAGAGCGCCCAGTCCAAGGGAAGCCACCTGGATGAAGGCTTTTTGTTAAATAAGTTAACAAAATGTCTTTCTTGCTTAAAAGTATCCTAACTATAAAACATAATAAAGGAACAAAATCAGGATGGCTTGGGCTTCTCCTTGATGAAACTAAACAGATAATAATGAAGCAATGCGTATGAGTATTAAAGGAAAAAGAAGACATGATACACAAATTCTACGCCTGTGAATCTGCCACTCCTATGAAGGGGACAGAAAGGAATTCTCACGTAAGCAAAGGCTCAGGAAGAATTCTGGTCACATGAGCCTCCTGAAAAACATTTAGAAGATCTCGTCTTAAGAAAACAAAGTTAAAATAAAGAATTCAACTTTGGGGAAATTCAAAAGGGAGAAAGCATTAAACCTATTTCGGCAATAGTCTAACAGACTTGTGTCACTATGGTTATGCTAATGAAAAATTCTTAAGACAATTATATTTTAATACTGAACATCAACAATCTGTGTTTAATGCCAGAGAATATCAACAAAACCAGAAAGTGGATGAAAGAAAGTAAAAGCATATTAATTACTCATTTAAAAATATGTAATCCCAGCTGCTTGGGAGGCTGAGGCAGGAGAATCGCGGAAGCCCAAGAGCTAGAGGTTGCTGTGAGTCCTGTGACATCATGGCACTCTACTGAAGGCAGTAAGGTGAGACTCTGTCTCTACAAAAAAAAAAAAAAAATTAATAAAAAAAATAAAAATATGTATCCTTTTATTCTTGGCATTAAACCAATACTTCTTTAATTGGCAAATTTTCTTTTCTTTTTTTTTTTTTTGTAGAGACAGAGTCTCACTGTACCGCCCTCGGGTAGAGTGCCGTGGCATCACACGGCTCACAGCAACCTCTAACTCTTGGGCTTACGCGATTCTCTTGCCTCAGCCTCCCGAGCAGCTGGGACTACAGGCGCCCGCCACAACGCCCAGCTATTTTTTTGTTGCAGTTTGGCCGGGGCTGGGTTTGAACCCGCCACCCTCGGCATATGGGGCCGGCGCCCTACTCACTGAGCCACAGGCGCCACCCAAACACACACTGCTGGTTCTTTTTTTTTTTTTTCGGCCAAAAATAAAAAAAAAAAAAAAAAAAAGACTCACTAATTGGCAAATTTTCTATTGAATTTTTATAAACCAAAAATTGCTACTAGTTGAATAAGTAGAAAACAAATTTTCTTAACCAAATTGAGAACAAATCAAATAAGAAAATATAAGACCAACAAAGTGAAACAAAGCATATTGTCCATAAAAGAGAGAAAAGAAGATTTTTGGGAAAAGCAATGAAGCATTAAAAAACAATGACATGAAAAATAAGATAACAGACTGAGTATGAAAATGGGTAAGAGTGTATTAAACTTCAGATCATCAGATTGGCTTAACAATCAAAAAACAGTACTATGTTGTTGACAGAAGACCAACCTAAAATAAAATGGCATCTACAAAATGAAAACTAACAGAATACAAAAATAAGCAAACTAAAGTAGGAGATTAACATTTACACAAAGTAAAATGTATGACAAAGAAGGGAAGTGTTCAATGCAATGTGAGGCAGTAATTTTATGCTAATACAGATATAATTCATGAATACACCTTCTATACCCCTCATAATCTTAAAATAGAGCAACTACTATAAAAGTAGAAAGGCCTTACATTGTAGTGACTGTAGTGGGAGCTTCAAACTCTTCTGACATGTAGACAATAAAGTTTTGAATGTAATCATTCTGGTTGGTTTAACATACGCTATGAACTTTGACACAACTATAAATACTAATAGTCTTTAAAAAAATACCTATGAGATATTTATAGAAATGAGAAGGCAGGCTGCAGTACACCCATTAAGTTATGCAACCTCTCTGACTCTTTATCTATAGAATCGTAGTACCCCATCACGTAGGGTTGTTGTGGGAATTAAATGAGGAATAGAAAACCCAATGACTTTAAACAGATAAAAAGAAAAAAAATCAATTTCTTATAATTTTGAAACTCTTTCCTAAGTGAGCATTGTATTAAAAAAGAAACCAAAAGTAGAATTCCAGACTAGCAAGAAATAATAATATTTTGGTAAGTTTGGAAGAAACAAAAATTATCATACTGTATTGCACAATATGAAACTCAGCCAAAGCTGCACGCAAAACAAATTAGACAAAAAATAAACACTAAACACTGAATTCTCACAGGGCAAGGGCAGTGTAGAGGAAAGCGAAGAAGAAAATCTTAAAACACAGGCAGACACGAATGAATTAGAAAACAGACAAACACTAGAAGGTATATATGTATAATTCTAGCACTTGGTTCTTAAGTTTAAAAGGAAAAAAGAAGAACAGGGTGGGGGTGTAGGGGCGCAGGGGAGAACTCGGAACAAATCATGGGCATTTCTGAACAAGAAAAATCAGAGTTCATAATTAATAAAAATTTAAGAGCACAGCCATACAACACTAAGCCAATAAATCTGACAATCCAAGGGAATTTTATTCTTCTGGGTAGATATAAATTGTCAAATTAACTCAAGTAAAACATAGAAAAACTTACCTAATATCTCCATGAAAGAATTTTTAAAAGTCATCAAAGGATACTTTGAAATTAGCTCCAAATCTAGACAGGTTTTACAAGTGAATTCCGAGTAACAAATAATCCCTTTGCACGTAAATTTTTCCTAAGCATCTAAAGAGATTTAGGCATTTGTATTAAAATTCATTTTACAAAGTTAGCATAATCATCAAACCAAAGCCAGATGAAAGAAGGAAAGAAGAGAGGGAGGGAAGGAGAAAAAAACAGCAGGCAGGTTAGCCACAAATAATTTCAATTATGAATCTTCATTCAAAACGCAAAATAAACTAGTAGCCAAACTCAGCAATATATTGAATAAATTCTGGCACTTTCTCAGAACCAAGTAATATACCATTTCAAACAGTATTGTTTCCTTTCAAAAGAGTGAGCAAAATGTTATTCAAATATTTCACCCCAACACTGTTAGCATTAAAAAAGTAAAGAAACAGTTTCTAGGTCCATCACCATACTTATTCAGAACTAGCTAAATCAACATAAAATGGAATAGAGCTATTTTATAAAAAGCTATAGTTAACAGTTGTAGAAGAGGTTTCCTATGTATTAGTGAATGAAAAGGGTAGCAAACAGCAAACACAGTACCATTTTGTGATATAAAACTGCACACATCTAACTATCAGAGGGTACAAGAAACATCTGAGGAAGGACATTCACCAGAAGAGATAAAGTTAAACTCCTTTTAACTTTTCGGTGTGACTTGTTTTGGTATGCAACAAAAACGTATCTATTTTATAAAGCTACTTTAAAAAAAAAAAAAAACAGTTTAAGAAACTAGGTGTATCTAAAGAAAGGAAGCCTGGGAAGGCTGGGATGAGAAAGGACAGCCCAATGTGTGGACCACTAACATTTAGACCAAACAGAGATTCAGAGATTTTAGCTAATATTTGCTTAAGATAAGGTTTGCCAACAAAAGGAGATACTGCTGTGGTCACAACCACCATCACCATTATTACCACCTTATCCCCTAAGCCCTGAATGGACCAAGCATAACAAGGGTGCCTTGGCTTGATGACAGTCCCACACACTGGCCTCGACGGGCGCCTCTGTGCAGACAGGAGTCTGGAGTCCACTGGGTAACCGAGTCACTTCCTAAAGGTAGCCACCAAGAGAGAACGGGTTCAGCCCAGCAAGCAAGTAGTGAATGGTGAGTGAGTGACAAGGTAAACCTGGAGCTATAGGCGAGCTTTGACCCTGAGGCACTCTGGGAGGGAGTACCAAGCAAGACGGTTCTAGAGCTCCAACTCCCCTTCTATCTGTTACATCTGAGGCTGTCCTAACGCCAGTAACCTAGCCACAGGCGCCTGAGCCCTGACCTATGGTAGTAGAATGAATGCCACTCTTCTTTACTCACCTTGCAGGACTCCATAATTCCTAATATACAATTCCAAAATCTAAAAAAACCTGGAGGGAAAAATCTGTATCACATTTGGTAGCGAAGCCTGTCCCTGTCCAAATTGTGTGGCAGTAAAACCTAACTTGAGCTGATGTCTATTATCCTAATTATGCTTGATGTGAATGGTTTTTTGTTTTGCTGCAAAGGAATTAGTGTGTTTGATGTAAGAAATTGCCCCCAGGATTAAGAATGTTGTTGTATATATACTGATAGGTATTTACCTAGGATTTTTTTTAAAAAATCTGAATTCCCCTGTAGTTTAAGTGAGGGATTAGTGAGCTGTGTAATTACAGATAATCTCTGTCTCAGAGCAGCTTACAAAATTCCTGGAGAAAGAATCTGCACAACTATGAAGAAGGGAGAATAAGGTGGGTGGGCAGTGAGGGCAGAGCCCCAAGGCATGGGGCCAGGCAGAAGAGGTTCTTTGGAAGAAGCAAGGGTAAACTGAATTTTGAGGGATATCCCAATTAGAAAAGGGCCAGGCACAGGGGCAGAACTGGCAGTATTATTGTTTTGTAGATAAGAAACCCAGGGTTTAGAGAGAGAATTTCAACCTCAGTCTGGGAGCCAATCAGTGGTGGAACTATTAAAATCTATACTTTTCAACTTCTGATACACTGATATTTCTACTTACTCTCATTTGAGACAGACATTGCTGCTCTGGGCAAAATTCACAAACCATCAAATTCATACTGAATTTGGATTCCAAATAAAATATACAGGTGTTTTTCCTGCTTGAGTGAAGGTAAAAATCCCTTGCTATGACTCACCTACTCCCTGAAACCAACCAGAAATTCAGGATGAAATACACCAAAGAATCTATTTGAAGGCTCTGCAGAAGTGCCCTGGGGCCAGGTTCCTAGAGTTCTCAAGAGTTCCTGAGCAAGTGTGTCCAATGTGGGCAGGTTACAATTTGCTTTTTTTTTTTTTTTTTTTGTAGAGACAAGAGTCTCACTTTATGGCCCTCGGTAGAGTGCCGTGGCCTCACACAGCTCACAGCAACCTCCAACTCCTGGGCTTAAGCGATTCTCTTGCCTCAGCCTCCCGAGTAGCTGGACTACAGGCTTTTATATAATACATTTTAGGGGGATGGGAATCACAGGTAAAATCATAAATGAATACATGGAAGGCATATATTGGTTTGGCCCCAAAAGGCATGCCATCTCAAAATGGGGAGATTATATAGGTGGATTCAGAGATTCTTTAATTTGTAATTAGTTAAAAGAATCTGTTAAGCAAATTGAGGGCTTGTAGGTATCACTTAACCTCTGCCTTGTGTGGCCTTATGTCCTGTTCGTAATTTAGTATCTTACTGCCTGAAGAATCTGTGCTGCCAGGCCCCTGATCTTGATTTTAACATTAATGCTGGTCAGCTGTGTCTAAACTCTAACAGGGAAGGGGTATAAGGAGCCAGGTCTGATCTCCCCTCCCCTCATGGGGGAGTTCTCCTTAGGAACTTGGCTTTAAGGTTTTTCTGGGGACCCCTCAGCCACAGGGAAACCAGTTAGTCTGTGGGAGGAGGGAGAGGGGGGCAGGATTTTACTTTCAGTTTATACTACAAAGCCAAGGGAAGCTTCATGGGGATGGTGAGTGGTGGGGCAAAAATGGCCCTCCTGGCAATATGTTGATGACTGTATTTTGTCCTAAAGGAGCCTGCAGTCTAGTGGGAGGCAGATAGCTAAACAGGCACTTTGGGTAGTCCAGTAAGAGGAGAGTTCTCCTGTCCCCCAAGGGCCCCGATTCCGACACTAGGGAGCCTTCTGAGACTGCAGGTGAATGAGTCCCTCAAGACTTGTCGCTCAGCCTCCTCATCTGCCTCAGACATGGTGATATCAGGGTGAATAATCTATAAATCCCACTGATCCCATGGGTGAGGGCTCTCTGGATAGAAGAGCTACCCTACAAGGCCCAGGGCATCCCGACTACCTCCAATCCCTAGATATGCTTCTACAGACAACACAACAAGACAACTACACACCTCTGTCCCACTCCTGGGTCAAACTCCTGAACCCTCTGGAAATGAGGCCTGGGTGCAGGGGCTGGTGGATGCTGGCGTAACACAAAGGAAATGAAGTTAAGCACATAAAAGGCAGAGCACAGGGCTCGATACTGATACAATGTTTAATGAATGTTTTATTACTGTGATTATGAAACAAACTTTTAAGACTTACTGTTATGTCACAGCCAAACTCCACCTGCCCCACCAAACTCAAATGCCAACAGGCCAGGCCAAGTAAGCCTAGGGAAGTATCCACGAGCAACACCCATGTGGCCCCCACATCTCCTCCACTTAGGCCTCGGCAGGGCAGAGCGTTAGCTGGAGATATACATCAGTGGGAACGGAGGGGGCTGTAGCCAGCGCTGTCAGGAAGTAACGAGAGGCCAGCTGCACACATCCCTGGGAAGCTGTGAGCTGCTGACAGGTGCACAGCTTCCTGGCTTGTAGACGGCTCCCCTCTTGTGTCTTCAAGTGGTGGAGAGAGACGCTTGAATCTCTCTCTTCCTCTTCTCACAAGGGCACCTGTCTTACTGGATCAGGGACCCATCCTATGACTTCATTTCACCTTAATCACCTCCATAAAGGCCTGATCCCTGAATATAGTCTCATTGGGGTTCGGAACATTAACAGGAACCTGGGCAGGGACAGGTGGACAGAGCACAACTCAGTCTGTAACATAGACGTATACACGTGGTTGCTGGTCAGAGGGACAGAGACTTCTGGTGGTGCGGTGTGACCTACAAGGCTCATGAGGTGATCACTTTTTTTTTTTTTTAATTGTCAAATCATAGCTGTGTACATTTGTGCAATCAAGGGGTACAATGTGCTGGTTTCATATACAATCTGAAATATTCTCATCAAACTGTTCAATGTAGCCTTCATGGCATTTTCTTAGTTATTGTATGCAGACATTTGTATTCTGCATTTAGTAGGTTTCGCCTGTACCCATTCTAAGATGCACCATAGATGTGCCCCACCCATTACTCTCCCTCCACCCTGACTGACCCCCGTCCCTTCCCCTCCCTTGGCCCTTTCCCCATATTCTTGTGCTATAGTTGGGTTATGGCCTTCATATGAAAGCTATAAATTAGCTTCATAGTAGGGCTGAGTACATTGGATACTTTTTCTTCCATTCTTGAGATACTTTGCTAAGAAGAATATGTTCCAGCTCCATCCATGTAAGCATGAAAAAGGTATAGTCTCCATCTTTCTTTAAGGCTGCATAATATTCCATGGTATACATGTACCACAATTTGCTAGTCCATTCGTGTGTCGATGGGCACTTGGGCTTCTTCCATGACAGCAATTATGAATTGGGCTGCAATAAACATTCTGGTACAGATGTCTTTGTTATATTGTGATTTTTGGTCTTCTGGATATATACCTATTAAAGGACTTATAGAATCAAATGGCAGGTCTATTTTTAGATCTCTGAGTATTCTCCAAACATCCTTCCAAAAGGAACGCATTAGTGTGCATTCCCACCAGCAGTGTGGAAATGTGACCTCGTCTCCATATCCACGCCAACATCTCTGATTTTGGGAGTTTGTTATGTGGGCTACTCTTACTGGGGTTAGGTGATATCTCAAAGTAGTTTTGATTTGCATTTCTCTGATGATTAAGGATGATGAGCTTTTTTTGATGTGTCTGTAGATCGTGCATCTGTCTTCTTTAGAGAAGTTTCTCTTCAACTCCTTTGCCCACCCTGAGATGGGATCACTTGTTCTTTTCTTGCTAATACATTTGAGTTCTCTGTGGATTCTGGTTATTAAACCTTTATCAGAGGTATAATCTGCAAATATTTTCTCCCATTCTGAGGGCTGTCTGCTTGCTTTACTTACTATGTTCTTGGCTGTGCAGAAGCTTTTTAGTTTGATCAGGTCCCAGTAGTGTATTTTTGACACTGCTTCAATTGCCTGGGGAGGTCCTCCTCATAAAATATTCACCCTGGTCTATTCCTTCAAGAGTTTTCCCTGCACTTTCTTCAAGTATTTTTATAGTTTCATGTCTAAGTTTAAATCTTTTATCCAGTGACAGTCTATCTTAGTTAATGGTGAAAGGTGTGGGTCCAGTTTCAGGCTTTACAGACCGCCAGCCAGTTCACCCAGCACAATTTGTAAAATAGGGAATCTTTTTCCCACTGAATGTTTTTAACTGGCCTGTCAAAGATCAAATATTGGTAAGTAGCTGGATCCATCTCTTGGTTCTCTATTCTGTTCCAGACATCTACTTCTCTGTTTTTGTGCCAGTACCATGCTGTTTTGATCACTATCGATCACTATCACAGCCTCAGATCTGGTAGCATGATTCCTCCTGCTTTGATTTTATTTCTGAGTAATGTCTTGGCTATTCGAGATTTTTTCTGATTCCATATAAATGAAGCATTATTTTTTCAAGATCTTTAAAATATGACAATGGAGCTTTGATAGGAATTGCATTAAAATTATATATTGCTTTGGGCAGTATAGACATTTTAACAATGTTGATTCTTCCCAGACATGAGCATGGTATGTTTTCCCACTTGTTAACATCATCAGCTATTTCTTTTCTTAGAGTTTCATAGTTCTCTTTATAGAGATCTTTCACGTCCTTTGTTAGATAAACTCCCAAATATTTCATCTTCTTTGGCTCTACTATGAAAGAAATAAAGTCCTTGACTATTTTTTTGGCTTGGCTATTGTTGGTATATATAAAGGCTACAGATTTATGGGTGTTGATTTTGTAGCCTGAGACATTGCTATATTCCTTGATCACTTCTAAAAGTTTTGTAGTAGAATCCCTAGTGTTTTCCAGATATACAATCATGTCATCTGTGAAGAGTGAAAGTTTGATCTCTTCTGAGCCTATGTGGATACCCTGATCATTTTTTCTTTCCTAATTGCAATGGCTAAAACTTCCATTACAATGTTAAAGAGCAATGGAGACAATGGGCAACCTTGCCTGGTTCCTGATCTAAGTGGAAATGATTTCAATTTAACTCCATTCAATACGATACTGGCTGTGGGTTTGCTGTAGATGGCCTCTATTAGTTTAAGAAATGTCCCTTCTATACCAATTTTCTTAAGTGTTCTGATCATGAAGCGATGCTGGATATTATCAAAAGCTTTTTCTGCATCAATTGAAAGAATCATATGGTCTTTATATTTTAGTTTATGTGCTGAATTACATTTATAGATTTTCGTATATTAAACCAGCCTTGAGAGCCTGGGATAAATCCGACTTGGTCATGGTGTATAATTTTTTTGATGTGTTGTTGGATTCTGTTTTGTTAGGATCTTATTGAGTATTTTTGCATCTATATTCATTAGTGATATTGGTCTATAATTTTCTTTTCTTGTTGGGTCTTTTCCCTGGTTTAGGGATCAAGGTGATGTTTACTTCATAGAATGTGTTGGGTAGTATTCCTTCTTTTTCTATATTTTGGAAGAGGTTTAGTAATATAGGTACTAGTTCTTCTTTAAAGGTTTGGTAGAATTCTTACGTAAAGCCATCTGGTCCTGGGCTTTTCTTTTAGGGAGATTTTGTATAGTTGATGCTATTTCAGAACTTGATATAGGCCTGTTCAACATTTCCACTTCATTCTGGCTAAGTCTTGGGAGGTGGCGTACTTCTAAGTATTGGTCGATTTCTTTCAGATTTTCATTATTTCTGAGAGTAAAGTTTCTTGTAATATTCGTTAAGGATTTTTTTAATTTCTGAGGGGTCTGTTGTTATTTCATCATTACCATTTCTGATTGATGAAATTAGAGATTTTACTCTTTTTTTCCTGGTTAGGTTGGGAGGTGATCACTTTCAACAATGCCTTTGCAGTCTGGCTAGTGGAGAAGGCAAGTCTGACTGGAAGCAATAAAAGAAAGAAAGAACAACAATGGATCTTAAAAAGAAAAAAAACTAGGCAGAAGAAATGGTTAAGTAAATTCACAGAAAGTCCTGTGGTGTCTGGGATAGGACAGGTTTTTGCAACACACAGGACACAAAACACTTGTACCACAGGCCCCTGGAAGTGAATGTCAGGAGCGCCCACAGCTCTCTAGGCCCCTGGCGATGAATGTCAGGAGCGCCCACAGCTCTCTAGGCCCCCGGCGGTGAATGTCAGGAGTGCCCACAGCTCTCTAGGCCCCTGGCAGTGATGTCAGGAGCGCCCACAGCTCTCTTGACTCCTGGAGGTGAATGCCAGGAGTACCCACAGCTCTCTAGGCCCCCAGCGGTGAATGTCAGGAGCACCCACAGCTCTCTAGGCCCCCGGCGGTGATGTCAGGAGCACCCACAGCTCTCTAGGCCCCTGGTGATGATTTCAGGAGCACCCACAGCACCCATGTGACCACTCACCAGCCTCAGTGCCTCCTGCCTGGGCAGTCACAACAACTTCCCAATAGGGACAGGGAAGAAACAAGTCAGACTTAAAAGCATGTTCAGAATTCCCTGTTTCATATGCTTTTTAAGTCTTGATAATTTATTTGAAATCTCAAAGTGAAGCAGACAAGAGCTTCTTTTTTCTTAAATTGAGAAACTAGCTGGGTGCAGTGGCTCATGCCTGTAATCTTAGTACTCTGGGAGGTCAAGGCATGTGGACTGGTTGAGCCCATGAGTCTGAGACCAGCCTGAGCAAGAGTGAGACCTCATCTCTCTACTAAAAATAAAAAAATTGAGGCAGATGGTTGTATTCCAAGCTATTCAGAACAGAGACAAGACGACTGTTTGAGCCCCAAAGTTTGAGGTTGTTGTGAACTATGATGATGCCATGGCAGTCTACCTAGGGCCAACTCTGTTGAAAAAGAAAGGAAGGAAGGAAAGGAGGGAGGGAGGGAAGGAAGGAAGGAAAGAAGGCAGGCAGGCAGGCTTTTTCCCCAACACAAAGAAAAATGTTAGAGGTGATGGATACCCATTACCCTGACTTGATCTTTACATTGTATAAAAAAAATCACACATATCCCCTAATTTTATATATATCAGTATGATAGATCTAATTTTAAAATACACACAAAAAGAAACTGTGTTTCTAAGAGCACCAAGGGCCACTATGGTTCTCGTATCTGCGAGAGCCCATCCTATATATGATATTAAGAGCTTTACTCACACCAGGCTTTTCTATGTTTCCTGGTCCCACATAAATATTTCTACTTGGCACAGTATTTTTTATATACTTTAAAAGGTAAATAAAACATAGCCCAAGAATTTTTTGTCCATTTCTTCGCGAACACTGAACCCTATTCCTTTGGTCTGTCCCTGAAGGGCTGCAGCCGCGCTGTTTCCCAGGCCTAGGAGAACACAAACGAGCCTGGTTACCTGTGGTTCATTTTGACTTCAGATAACCTCTACTGCTTAAAAACATCCCTTTCATTCTTCTTTATTCTTTTTATTATTCTTAATATTAGTTAATGGTTTATTGAGCACTCAGTGTATGCCAGGCACAGTGCTAAGCAAATCACTCTCGACAAAAATTTGTTGAGTTTACTGAGTGCCAGCAGGTGTGTGAATAATGACCCCAGCAGTTAACAACTCACTATTCTGATGACTTAAAGGCAGATGAAAAAAGAAAGAAGTAAAGGGCTGCGCCTATGGCTCAAAGGAGTAGGGCGACAGCCCCATATACCAGAGGTGGTGGGTTCAAACCTGGCCCCGGCCAAAAACTGAAAAAAAAAGAAAAAGAAAGAAGTAAAACAGCTAGTGTGTGGGTGATAGGAAGTGAAAACCAAGTGGGGCAGTGGGATGGGGAGTTCTAAGTGGGGCCCAGGGGGCCATACTCCTACAGAAGGTGGTTCAGGGATACCTCGCTGAGGTGGCTCTTGAGAAAAATCTCAGGAAAGGTGAACAGGCCCTTGTACACACTGTGTTTGATCCTCCCAGATTACAGATGGAGTAATGTTAGGTCATCTAATAGATGACAAACACAGAATTAAGAACTGGACAGTCCTGGCCAGGTGCGGTGGCTCAGGCCTGTAATCCCAGCACTCTGGGAGGCTGAGGTGGGTGGACTGCCTGAGCTCAGGAGTTCAAGAACAGCCTGAGCAAGACCAAGACCTTCTCTCTAAAAACAAGCAGGCTTTGTAGTGGGCATCTGTAGTCCCAGCTACTTGGGAGGCTGAGGCAAGAGAATCGCTTGAGCCCAAGAGTTTGAAGTTGCTGTGAGCTCTGACACCATGGCACTCTACCGAGGGTTACAAAGTGAGACTCTGGTCTTAAAAAAAAAAAAAAAAAAAGAACTGGAGGGTCCAGTATTTCAATGTATGTCCCTGTGACTCCCCAAACCTTGTTGTAGTGTCTAATGAACCTCCACTTGCAGTGCTTTCAGATTTATCACAACTGAAGACTGAATTCCACTACACAAGCATTTCCATACATTTACACAAAGCACAAAGGGAGAAACTGCAGAGATAAAAAGAAAAAGATAAAGATTTTTATATAAGAATGTCAAATTATTTTAACAACTCTCCATTAGATATACTGGGGGAAAATTCAAATAGGTAACTTAATATTTAGCAAGAAGAGTTATTCTAGAAGAGCTCACACTTGCAGAGATTAAATTGGTTCAGCTCTTGGCATCTGATTGACTTTGGATAGACTTTAATTTAGTCAAAATCCAACAAATGTGGAAGGCATCCCAGCTGCCCCTTTAACACATGCAAACGAATGACACAGTGGCTGGAACTAAAATTAAACCCACCTAAAGCACATCCCACGCCATGGGATGAATATTCAAACATCTGTTTGGACAGACTCATATTTTAAAAATTTTGAGAAAAATATATGTAGATACATATGAGGCCTTTGTAAGGCTGTGCCATGGAGGCGGCAGATGAGAAACCCAACCCATGACCCTGTGGGCCATCAGAAAGGACATTTTCTCTCAGTTCTAACGAAAGTATATAGAGGTAAAACCTTGGTGGGAACTAGCTCTTAACCCAATGGTGAAACGAAACCCAGATCATCCCGGAGCAATGGACCAGGGCAGTTTTTTACAAGAGCTTCTGCTCGACCTGGCTTCCCTTTGTTTAGCTACACTGATGGTTCTGGTCTTTGTCAGTAGCTCTCAATTACTGGGCAGGTCATTAACATTCCAGGTGTCTTTACTTCTTCTCTGAAATGAAGACAACCTTCAAGTCAACCTTACAGGACTGTGAGGATCACGACAGGCATAAGCTGGTTGGCCCCGCAGGGCATTAGGGTGGGTCAGGGAGGACACACAGGCCTGTAACCAACTAAACCCAGCATCGGACATTCTCCCTGGGAATGTGCATGTGCACGCTTGTGACCACACACAGCTTTCCCTGGGAATGTGCCTGTGTACACGCTTGTGACCACACACAGCTTTCCCTGGGAATATGCATGTGCATGCGCTTGTGACCACACACAGCTTTCCTTGGGAATGTGCATGTGCACGTTTGTGACCAAAGTGTTCCCTGGGAATGTGCCTGTGTACACACTTGTCACCACACACAGCATTCCCTGGAAATGTAAATGTGCACACGCTTGTGACCACACACAGCTTTCCCTGGAAATGTGCATGAGCACACGCTTGTGACCACACACAGCTTTCCCTGGGAATGCGCATGTGCACACGCTTGTGACCACACACAGCTTTCCTTGCGAATGTGCACGTGTACACGCTGGGAACCACACACAGCTTTCCCTGGGAATGCGCATGTGCACACACGACCACGTACAGCTTTGGCTTCTAGACTTGTGCAGAGTCCCTAGTCCACGTGTTGCTCACTCAGGCCCTTAGATCCCAGGTCAGCATCCCATTTCTTTTTCTTTCTTTTTTTTTTTTTTTGAGATAGCATTTTACTTTGTCACCTCTGTAGAGTATGTGCTGTCACAGCTCACAGCAATCTCAAACTCTTGGGCCCAAGCGATTCTCTTACCTCAGCCTCCTGAGTAGCTGGAATCATAGGCACCTGCCCACCACAATGTCCAGCTAACCCCTCATTTTAGACACAGTATTTAGCAGTTAAACAGCAGCACAGCCTAAGGATTGAATAAATGAAACTGCCTTCAACAAATAAATTAACAGACAGTAGGAAACATTAATTAAAGACAAATTTCTGAACAGCAAGTCTGGGGAGACAAGACTCCAGGCATCTCTGGCCGGTGGGATTTGCCTATAATCATCCCTTTGTGGATACAGGGAGCCAGCAAGGGACTTCTGGACCCCAAGAGGAGGACAAAAACAGTGGAAAACTGGCAAGTGGTTGCGTGTGTTTGATCGACCTAATCACGCTGGCAACTGTAAGTACAAGCAGCAATGAGACTGCAAACCGGAAAGGCCTTACCTGTGAACTGTTTCGGTGTTCTTGGACTTGGCACTCAGTTGAACTGCCTTGGGGAGAGCTTGAGCAGGAGTGTGGAGAACTTTGGGCATTGTCTGGGACCCCAGACTGAGCCACTGAGCTGGGTGCAGGAAGCCATTATGAAAGAACTGCACTGGCAATCTCCACCCTCAGGGTCTCAGAGCAAGGATTGGGCGGGTCAAAGTAACCTACTGACTGAGCAGCATAAAGGCGGGGACTGAACTGCCTTACAGCCTTAATCCTTAGGGGCAGAGTGAGACGGTTTTGGCACACTGGAGCCTTGGGCTGTTGCCCTGGGTAGAGTGCCATGACGTCACAGCTCATAGCAACCTCAAACTCCCAGGCTTGGCGCCGCCCAGACCTCCATAAGAGCTGTGCAGCGACCCCCAACACGTGACCCGCACCCACCGGGCCTCCGCATTCCCTGACCAGCTGCGGGAGCCACGCAACCCTACATCCTCCCTCCTGTGTCCTCCCAGCTTCCATACTAGCCTGTTCATCTGGACAGGGACTCTGGTAGCTACATGCCCTTTGGAGCCCTCCCTGCCTCTGCGCGGAGCTCTTCTCCTGGCCAGAGACTGCTGGAGCCTTGGGCTCTCTGTGCCAAAGTCACTGGGCGCCTGGCACTCCCAGAACCGTGCGCAACACCCCCAGCCCTGTTGCTGGATCCGGGTGTGTCACAAACCAGAGCTGCTTCCACAACCAGAACTCGCTAGCTAGAGCAGCCCCAGAGGAACTACACAGGGTCACTCCCTACAAAGATCCAGCAACAATAGAGTGATTCCGCTGGGGTCTAATCTTGGAGAGACACCTCCCAAACTCTGAGGACAGCCAGAGGAAACGGTGAAAAACAATCATGAGGCGAAATCAACAGAAAAACTCTGGCAATACGAATAATCAGAGTAGATCAACTCCCCCAAGGATCAATGGGGCAGAAACAGCACAAGACCCCATGCACAAACAAATAGCTGAGATGTCAGAAATAGAATTCAGGATCTGGATAGCAAATAAGATCGAATTAGAATTCCAAAAGTTATCTCAAGAATTCAACAGATTCAAAGACCAAATGACCAAAGATTTTGACACACTGAGATAAAAAGTTGCATCCCTCAAAGATCTGAGAAACACACAATCCCTCAATAACAAAATGGAGCAAGCAGAACAAAGGATTTCTGACACTGAAGACAAAGATTTCGAATGCTCCCAAACCCTCAAAGAAGAAGAGAAATGGAGAGCAAAAACAGACCACTCTCTCAGAGAGCTCTTGGATCATTTGAAGAAAACCAATATTCGTCTTATAGGGATCCCTGAAAGTGACGAAGTGGCTTCACAAAGCACAGAGTCTCTTTTCCATGAGATTATGAAGGAGAACTTTCCAGACATGCCAAGAGATTCTGAAATTCAGATAGCAGACAGTTTCAGAACTCCAGCACAATCAACCCAAATAAGACATCCCCCAGACACATCATAATCAATTTCACTAAAGTTAATATGAAGGAGAAAATTTTGAAAGCTGCCAGACGAAAGAAAATGATTACCTACAAGGGGAAGAATATCAGAATAACTGCAGATCGCTCTGCTGAAACCTTTCAAGCTAGAAGAGGATGGTCATCGACTTTTAATCTCCTAAAACAAAATAACTTTCAACCCAGGATCCTGTACCCAGCTAAACTGAGCTTCATTTATGACGGAGAAATTAAATACTTCAACAACATTCACATGTTGAAGAAATTTGCCACAACTAAACCAGCTCTCCAGGACATTCTTGGACTTATCCTCCATAAAGACCAGCGTAATTCTCCACCACAAAAGTAAACCCACCCAAAAAATTTTGATCAAATTTCAACTTCCACAGTCGCAAAGGGATTAAAAATGTCCACCGGTCTCTTGAAAGGCTTATCAATACTCTCAATTAATGTGACTGGTTTAAATTGTCCTCTAAAGAGGCATAGGTTGGCGGACAGGATACAAAAACTCAAGCCAGATATCTGCTGCATCCAAGAATCGCATGTTACATTAAAAGACAGATACAGACTCAAGGTGAAGGGATGGTCATCTATATTCCAGGCAAATGGAAAGTAGAATAAAGCAGGCGTTGCAATCCTGTTCGCAGACACAATAGTCTTTAAACCAACCAAAATAATTAAGGATAAGGACGGACACTTCATATTTGTTAAAAGTAATACTCAATATGATGAGATCTCAATTATTAATATTTATGGACTCAACCACAATGCACCTCAATTTATAAGAGAAACTCTAACAGACATGAGCAACTCGATTTCCTCCACTTCTATAGTAGTTAGAGATTTTAACACCCCTTTAGCAGTCCTGGATCGATCCTCCAAAAAGAAACTAAGCAAAGAAATTTCAGATTTAAACTCAACCATTCAACATCTGGACTTAACAGACATCTACAGAACATTTCATCCCCAAAAAACTGAATACACATTCTTCTCATCAGCCCACGGAACATACTCCAAAATCGACCACATACTAGGCCACAAATCTAACCTCAACAAATTTAAAAAAATAGAAATTATTCCTTGCATCTTAACAGACCATCATGGAATAAAAGTTGAACTAAATAACAACAGGAGCCTGCATACCCATACAAAAACATGGAAGCTAAACAACCTTATGCTGAAGGATACATGGGTTATAGATGATATTAAGAAGGAAATCACCATATTTTTGGAACAAAACAACAATCAAGACATGAATTACCAGAACCTCTGGGATACTGCAAAGGCAATCCTAAGAGGGAAATTTATAGCACTGCAAGCCTTACTCAAGAAAACGGAAAGAGAGGAAGTCAATAACTTAATGGAACATCTCAAGCAACTGGAGAAAGAAGAACACTTCAACCCCAAATGCAGAAGAAAAGAAATAACTAAAATCAGAGCAGAATTAAATGAAATTGAAAACAAAAGAATTATACAACAGATCAATAAATCCAAAAGCTGGTTTTTTGAAAAGATCAATAAAATAGATAAACCTTTGGCCAACCTAACCAGGAAAAAAAGAGTAAAATCTCTAATTTCATCAATCAGAAATGGTAATGATGAAATAACAACAGACCCTCAGAAATTCAAAAAATCCTTAAGGAATACTACAAGAAACTCTACTCTCACAAATATGAAAATCTGAAAGAAATCGACCAATACCTGGAAACACGCCACCTACCAAGACTTAGCCAGAATGAAGTGGAAATGTTGAACAGGCCTATATCAAGTTCTGAAACAGCATCAACTATACAAAATCTCCCTAAAAAGAAAAGCCCAGAACCAGATGGCTTTACGTCAGAAGTCTACCAAACATTTAAAGAAGAACTAGTACCTATACTACTAAACCTCTTCCAAAATATAGAAAAAGAAGGAATATTACCCAACACGTTCTTCGAAGCAAACATCACCTTGATCCCCAAACCAGGGAAAGACCCAACAAGAAAAGAAAATTATAGACCAATATCACTAATGAATATAGATGCTAAAATACTCAATAAGATCCTAACAAACAGAATCCAACAACACATCAAAAAAATTATACACCGGGCTGCGCCGGGGCTCAGAAGAGTGGGGCACCGGCACCATGTGCCAGAGGTGGCGGGTTCAAACCCAGCCCTGGCCAAAAAAAAAAAAAAATTATACACCATGACCAAGTCGGATTTATCCCAGGCTCTCAAGGCTGGTTCAATATACGTAAATCTATAAATGTAATACAACACATAAACAAACTTAAAAATAAAGACCATATGATTCTTTCAATTGATGCAGAAAAAGCTTTTCATAATATCCAGCATCCCTTCATGATCAGAGCACTTAAGAAAATTGGTATAGAAGGGACATTTCTTAAACTAATAGAGGCCATCTACAGCAAACCCACAGCCAATATCGTATTGAATGGAGTTAAATTGAAATCATTTCCACTTAGATCAGGAACCAGGCAAGGTTGCCCATTGTCTCCATTGCTCTTTAACATTGTAATGGAAGTTTTAGCCATTGCAATTAGGGAAGAAAAGGCAATCAAGGGTATCCACATAGGATCAGAAGAGATCAAACTTTCACTCTTCACAGATGATATGATCGTATATCTGGAAAACACTAGGGATTCTACTACAAAACTTTTAGAAGTGATCAAGGAATATAGCAATGTCTCAGGCTACAAAATCAACACCCATAAATCTGTAGCCTTTATATATACCAACAATAACCAAGTCGAACAAACAGTCAAGGACTCTATTCCTTTCACAGTAGTGCCAAAGAAGATGAAATATTTGGGAGTATACCTAACAAAGGACGTGAAAGATCTCTACAAAGAGAACTATGAAACTCTAAGAAAAGAAATAGCCGAAGATGTTAACAGATGGAAAAACATACCATGCTCATGGCTGGGAAGAATCAACATTGTTAAAATGTCCATACTGCCCAAAGCAATATATAATTTTAATGCAATTCCTATTAAAGCTCCATTGTCATACTTTAAAGATCTTGAAAAAATAATACTTTGTTTTATTTGGAATCAGAAAAAACCTCGAATAGCCAAAACATTACTGAGCAATAAAAACAAACCAGGAGGAATCACGCTACCAGATCTGAGACTGTACTATAAATTGATAGTGATCAAAACAGCATGGTACTGGCACAAAAGCAGAGAAGTAGTTGTCTGGAACAGAATAGAGAACCAAGAGATGGATCCAGCTACTTACCACTATTTGATCTTTGACAAGCCAATTAAAAACATTCAGTGGGGAAAAGATTCCCTATTTAACAAATGGTGCTGGGTAAACTGGCTGGCAACCTGTAGAAGATTGAAACTGGACCCACACCTTTCACCATTAACTAAGATAGACTGTCACTGGATAAAAGATTTAAACTTAAGACATGAAACTATAAAAATACTTGAAGAAAGTACAGGGAAAACTCTTGAAGGAATCGGCCGGGGTGAATATTTTATGAGGAGGACTCCCCAGGCAATTGAAGCAGTGTCAAATATACACTACTGGGACCTGATCAAACTAAAAAGCTTCTGCACAGCCAAGAACATAGTGAGTAAAGCAAGCAGACAGCCCTCAAATTGGGAGAAAATATTTGCAGGTTATACCTGTGATAAAGGTCTAATAACCAGAATCCACAGAGAACTCAAACGTATTAGCAAGAAAAGAACACGTGACCCCATCTCAGGGTGGGCAAGGGATTTGAAGAGAAACTTCTCTAAAGAAGACAGATGCACGATCTACAGACACATCAAAAAAAGCTCATCATCCTTAATCATCAGAGAAATGCAAATCAAAACTACTCTGAGATATCACCTAACCCCAGTAAGAGTAGCCCACATAACAAACTCCCAAAATCAGAGATGTTGGCATGGATGCAGAGAAAAGGGCACACTTCTACACTGCTGGTGGGAATGCCCATTAATATGTTCCTTCTGGAAGGATGTTTGGAGAATACTTAGAGACCTAAAAATAGACCTGCCATTCGATCCTGTAATTCCTTTACTAGGTTTATACCCAGAAGACCAAAAATCACAATATAACAAAGACATCTGTACCAGAATGTTTATTGCAGCCCAATTCATAATTGCTAAGTCATGGAAGAAGCCCAAGTGCCCATCGACCCACGAATGGACTAGCAAATTGTGGTACATGTATACCATGGAATATTATGCAGCCTTAAAGAAAGATGGAGACTTTACCTCTTTCGTGTTTACATGGATGGAGCTGGAACATATTCTTCTTAGCAAAGTATCTCAGGAATGAAAGAAAAAGTGTCCAATGTACTCAGCCCTACTACGAAGCTAAATTATAGCTTTCACATGAAGGCTATAACCCAACTATAGCACAAGAATATGGGGAAAGGGCCAAGGAAGGGGAAGGGAGGGGGGAGGTTTTGGTGGAGGGAGGGTAATGGGTGGGGCCACATCTATGGTGCATCTTAGAATGGGTACAGGCGATTGCACTAATGTACACAGCTATGATTTAAAATAAATAAATAAATAAATAAAATAAATAAATAAAGACAATCTTCTGAAGTAGATCTAGGAGAACAGTGAGATTCTCAGTATGACGTACAATGCATGTTCACATGTACCGCATGCTCATGACCATGAGGAACACATTTCTTTCTTTTTTCTTTTTTTTTATTAAATCATAGCTGTGTACACTGATATGATCATGGGTCATCATTCACTAGCTTCACAGACCGTTTACCAAGTTTCACATATACCCTTGTAAGATGCACCGCTGGTGTAATCCCACCAATCCCCTTCCCTCTACCCACCTCCCTCCTCCCTCCCCTCCCTTTCCCCCTTCCTCCTATTCTTAGGTTGTAACTGGGTTATAGCTTTCATGTGAAAACCCTAAATTAGTTTCATAGTAGGGCTGAGTACATTGGGTACTTTTTCTTCCATTCTTGAGATACTTTGGAACACATTTCTTACATTCAGCTGCTATGAGTGAACACAGCTGGCTGGAACCCAGAGAAAGGTATTCAGAGAGGCAGCCCCTGGCAGGCAACAGGGACCCTCACTATCCATAAAGTTCCTTGAAAGTAGGAGAAAAGAGAAAAAGCCTCTTTTGAATTACACTATTCACTTATAAAACAAAACAGCGTGTGTGAATGTACATTGTCCCTCTTGTCTTGGCCTCCTTATCACTCCCTGAAAGTCACATCCAGCATTCGCTATGTTCTCCAGGAAGACTTTGACCCAGGGTGGGGCTTCTGCACGTTCCTCAGCCTCCCACCTCCTGGGTGTCCCAAGTTTTGATGTGATGCAGCTCCCCCAGCCTAGAAGCGGCTCACCTCACTTCCAAGAGGGTCCAGAATCAAGCACAGGGCCTGATACTTGGCAGATACCCATGTTCCTCTCCCTGACGAATTAAAACTCTAAAAGTAGCAGGAAAAAAGCTGCCTTCAAAGTGTAGCTCCTTGTTTTTAATATCTGAAATGAGACCAACCCACTAAGAATTCCAATGTGAAACATTTCCCAATCAAGGTTCTCATCAGCAAGGATTAAAAGGTACAGAGTGACAGTAAAGGTTGTGAATATGGCTTTTCTGGTAAGTGGCGACAAATACTCTATAAAATGCCTGCAGACCTCCTGAGCTGAGCCTGACAGATCCCAGGGGGCATCTACCCATAAGTCCCAGATCTGTAAAGAATGCAAAAAACAAAAAAAGGATGTGGACAGAGACTGTCTCTTAGTACAGGCATTGACAGGGGTCACCTGTCCCTTCTGTGTCTTCCTGCCAGCCAGGTGACTCCCCTTTCTAGTCTCTGGAATGTTTCTACCTTCAGCATCCCAGTAAGCAGGAATTTAGATTTTCCTCCTTGGAAGGTTGTGAAAATGGAAAAGTTTATTTTGTGAACAGATCTTAAAAATAACAAATGATAATGATACAGGACATGTAGCACCCAGCCAGCTTGGTGGAGCTGGGGGACAGAGGGGCTGCCTCCATCTTGGCAGTGCTGGTGCAGTGGCAGTGAGCAAGGGAACCAGTGGGCTGGAGGGTAGGCAGGGGGGCCGCCCTGCAGGAGGCTCCAGTAGCCAGAGGGGCCAGACAAGTGCTGGGGAGACACGAGCACCTTAGGCTGAACAGGGAACCCCCATTTTCTAAGCCTGGTCAATTTCATGTAAGTTCCAAGGCCTGGGAATGAAAGGGATTGTAGCCATTCATTCCAGTCCCAGACATGTCCCAGACAAGCTGTCCCAGACACGCTAACTGTAACTTAATGTAACTACAGAGGGTCCCACGGGACTACTACTGAGACAAAGAGCCTGGAGACAGACAGACAGAGAGAGAGAGAGAAAGAGAGAGCTTTTCTCTGTGGACTTGGGTTTTCTCTCCCTGCCGGGAGCTTTGGTGTTTTTTATATTCTTCTCTGTAAATAAATTGTCTTACCACTGATCTGTGGTCTGTGGATTCATTCTTCGAATCACTGAGACCAAGAACCTACTGAAGACGAAATTCCAGCATCAATAATGAGGTCAGCAACATAACTTGCAGACTCCCACACTCTGGCCAGCAGCCCACAGTTCCTGAACACGGCCAGGGGGTAGGGAGGAGGACAGGGTCCTAGAGGCCAGAACCTGGCCTGGAACCGTCCTTCACTTCCTGTAAAGTGAAGGTCCACTGACCGCCACATGGCTCAGGACTTCCAGTTTTATGACACTGTACAAAATACACGCCATGTTCAGGCTCCCAGAGCAAAGGGAAAACTCCAGCGTGACACAGTCAAAGTGCCCTAGCTTTTGTGAAAGCAGGTGATGCTGACTTAGGTACTCACTGGTCATGCCGGGTGTCAGGTATGGCTCTATCCATTTGCAGCTTGTCACTCTCCACTTGGTTGAACTTGTTGCGGGCATAAGGGTCCTGCCCAGAGCGAACCATAGTCCCTCCAACGTACGCTTCCTGGTTAAAGTTTGGCCACCGTACTTTCCCTAAAAAAATGCAAAGTGGAAAATATGAGAAGGGGAAAAAAATGTGACCAGAATGCTCATCACAGACAGTGCAGCAAGTGGGAACTCAAAAAATAATGCCCACAGCCATATTCTGACCATTTTAAACTACAAACAGCCTGAGCAAACAGGATCATATTTGTGAGCCTGAGAACAGGGAGCTGAACATTTGCGGTTTCCAACATGAAGGTTAAAGGCATGAAGTGTGGGCATCCAACCAGCAAGCAAAGCAAAATCAAAGTACCCATGTCTATGGCACCATTTACATTTTCTATTAAGGAGATATTCTCTGCTTATCCTTTCTAGGGATTATGATAATGCCAAAAAGCATCTCAGGTCAGATGGAAAAGATAACACACAAATTAAACAAAGTATCACATCCTGTGACACCTGGTAACACAAAAATAAATGTTTATACAAAAAACACCCCCAAAGAACAGGATACCAACCCTCCCTCAGTGAGTTCACCACACCTGAGTCCCTGGGCTTCCCCAACACCCATGCTGTGCTTGCTCTCTTTCTGGAGGGCAGGCAGCCTGACTATGCACAAGGCACACTGTCCTAAACCCATTATATGCTATCACTCCAGAGATCTGAGTGCCAGGTTCTCCAAGAACACACTGCAGCTCTGCGGGGTCTCAAACGGACCTGGGGCAGGGGCAGTGGCACACAAAGGTGGGGAAAGAGCACTGTGGGGCAGGCTTAGTCTGCGGGCATCGGTGTAACAAAGGAAGACCCAGAGAAACCATAGAAGAGAAGACGGTTAGGGGACAAAGAGAAAATTTATGACTTGGTGTCAATCCTGGCTTTCCATTAATCACTGCTTACCACTTTTGCTACCTATATAATCTTGGACAAGTTATTCATCCTCTGAAATTAGGTTTCTTACAAAATAAATAAAATGAGTTTTTTTCATGAGGACTTGATGGCCATGAGATTCTCGAACTGTGGATATAAACAAATTTGGAACAAAAGAAAAAAGAAAAAAAAAACAATAATACTATCCTATCCACATAAAGCTCATGCAATCCCCAGTGGCTATAAAGTGAATGAATAAACATGAGGCTGCTGAAGGGCGGGGAGTGCTGCAAAGGCCACTCCGCCAGGAGGACATGTAGCGGTGGCAGGCGCACCACTGTCCGGGACGAGCACAGTGCACTGCAGTGCAAAGGCCCTGTGGTGGGCATGAGGGCACCCAGTTGACAGCCAGCCAGGAGGTCAGCGATTAGAAGAATGTTGGGGGAGCTCAGCAGTCAGAACCAGGGTCAGAGGGGAAGGCAGGGCTGCCAGCAGCCATGGGACAGCCAGAAGAGAGGGCGATAGCTCTGCTGCTGCTAGTCAAACCGGGGCTGTTCAGCTGGGACTCACTAATGCCAACATGACTGTGTGCGTCTCCACACACCCTTCTCCACATAAGTCTCTTGCACACACTAGTGTTCTGTCCTCTACTTCAGAGATAAGGAAACTGAGATTTGGTTACTTGTGATTTGTTTGAGACCAAAGTGTAAATTTTCTATATAAAAAACTCATCTGCTTTCTGTAGTAATTGTCCTATGAGGTCAGAACCCCCATTTTATCACAACTGGTTGCAGTGGAAATGATACTGGGGGTCACAGAAGCCTGGCCTCTCAAACAGGAAATCAGTCCCAAAACCCATGCTCTTGGGTCCAGGCCGACAGCATGCCCGTGGTAAGTGTCGGGCTATGGGAGCCGGTCAAAGTGGCAGCATTTTCTTCTACCTATAACATTTCCCTAACATCTTACTGAAACATGTTTACCATGCAAAGACAACCATAAAAATACTTATAGATCCGCCATTGTGTCCCCCACCTTCCTGCCTTTACCCTCACATATTTTCAAGGATGAGAACCCCTCCACTCCCCACCCCTGGCCTGCAGAGCACGCAGACCCTCCTCCTCACCACACTTATTTACTCCTCCAGACTAACACAAACGGAGTTTGGAAAATCTTTGACAAAATCTATGACACAAGTCAAATGAGCTGGTTTTAATGAACTGTTTAATGGCCTAAGAATGGGTGACGGCACCAAGGAACCATGGTGGGCCCCAGCCCACCCGTTACAGAACTAGAGAGGAGATGGCCACCCAAGAGGCGCCTCATCTTGTGATCCTGCCCCCACCCTGCTGCTGCTTCCCTGGGGTGCTCTGGCTGCAGTGGCCTCTGCCAAGCTCTCAGGGCTTCAACTGTGTTCCTGCATACCTCTTTGTGCTCTGAGATCTCCACCCCATTTCTGGAACAACACATGATTACAGCATAGGGTTTTGCAAGATGTCTAACATCAATCAATGTGGATGACTAAGACCCAAGCCATCAGTGTACACCAGTGTTGACTAGGCCAGACATCGTCCTGCAGGGACAACTGAGTGAAAACAGGCCCAAGACCAACCCTGTGGAGTTCATGTCCTAGGAGGTGGGGGGAGACAGACAGTAACCAAATGGCCATACTAATAAATGTATCAATGAAACTGAGCTAGGTGCTCTGATGATGAGAAACACTGTTCTATGGAACCATCTAACAGAGGCTTATCCAGACCAGGGTACTGGGGAAGGCTTCCATGCTGAAGGAGCAATTCAGCTGAGATTTGAAATAATGAGTAAAAATAACCGAGAGAAGGCCTTTGAGACTTCACAGAAACACCAAAGACTATATATATGAACTTCCCTAGAGGTACCCAGCTGTGACCCTTTCCTTTGACATGAGAACATCTTCAGCAGGATTCTGCTGGGTGGGCTATACCTTGCCTTTGGACAGTCTTCCCAAGGCACAAAACCATTCTACCAGAGACAGATTATAAATGGTATGTCTTCCATAAAAGCTTTGCAGCATGTTAGAATAATGCAGGGGCTTTCAAACATGTTTAACTATGACATACACCTTGCATTACGGACCAGATTTCACAATGCAAACACACACACACATACACCCCTCATGTACAACTTACTCCTCACTATGAGATGAACAGACATATTCCTTTATGGAATAAAGGATGTGGGTGTGGGTGTGGGTGTGTCTCATGACACTGTCTTCACCATCTAATAATGGGTCATAATCCAGAATCCAAAAACACTCAGCTAAAGAACCATTACAAAAATTGGTTATTTCTGTATTAATTAGAATTGGTAGGCCCGGAGCCACCCTAGGAGTCAGAGGAAGGGAAAAACACAGAATCTGAGATGCACAGAGGATGCCTGGCCGACCCCACGCAGAATGGGGAGCAGCAGGAGCACAGGTAACTGAGGACCCAGAGTGCAACCTAGAGGTTGGACAGAAACAATCAAAATAGCAGAGAAAATGTCGGAATACAGCAGCTTTTTAAAAATGGCATTCATATGTCATCTTGTTTCTATCATCTCTTTAAAATCTTTAGAGTTTTAGAAATTAAAAAAAATATATAAGAATCTAGCAAAATGGACTTAGCTAAGCAGAAGCAGCTGGTGGAAAATACCTCAAAGACATGAAACTTTACATGAGGCAGAAACTCACTTTATCACCAAAGATGACAGGAAAACAAAATGCACATTTAAATAACGTGAGAAAAGGTGTTCAGAAGGATGAGAAGAGGAAGGGAACATTACCCCAGGCAGGGCTGTGGAAACAGCTTGCTGATTAAACAAGGCTATGAAAGTATTTATGAGGGGGAAGCGCCTGTGGCTCAGCGAGTAGGGCGCCGGCCCCATATGCCGAGGGTGGCAGGTTCAAACCCAGCCCCGGCCAAACTGCAACAACAACAACAAAAAATAGCCGGGCATTGTGGCTGGCGCCTGTAGTCCCAGCTGCTCGGGAGGCTGAGGCAGGAGAATCGCGTAAGCCTAAGAGTTAGAGTTTGCTGTGAGCCGTGTGACGCCATGGCACTCTACCCGAGGGCGGTACAGTGAGACTCTGTTTCTACAAAAAAATAAAAGAAAGTATTTATGAGGAAACTCGTTTCCAGAGGACAGACTTCTCTTAGAAGCAGTCTTTGAAGCCAACGAAGGAATCATATGATCTTGTGAGTGCCGAAATGTGCTTTTGTAGAAATGAGAAGCCTACAGACAATTATTCTGTAGGAAAGACAAGCCGTCTGACTGTGACCTGTGCTGACCTCCTGGGCTGGGAGGAGAACTGCCACCCCACGCAGTCCCACACATTCCCAGCTCCCTGGCCCACACTGCAAGTGGCCAGTGCAAGTCCTCCCATCTTCAAGGCCACACCCATTCAGAAGCATGCCGCCCACGGCCTCATCCCGGGGCTGGCAGTCCTGCATACATCCTGCAGGGACCAGTCCTCATATTGCTGCAGGCTTCCCTTCCGGATAGTGAGCTTAGCGCTGCTGGCACCATAGACCCGCCCTCCCCCTCAGCAACCAGAGCACCCTACTGCATGTTCCGCTAACACCTGTCAACTGATTTGCCACTGATGGGTCTCCTCTTGGGTCCAAGGTGCCCCAGGCTGATCATAGAAAACCAACCCAAATCCTGCAGGCGACTGGGAAGAACACAGCTTCCACCAGCACTTACAAATCTGACCCAGCCACCACCGGCACTTACAAATCTGACCCAGCCACCTCTGAGGGATGTTCTCGTGAGCTCCTACACCATTCCAGGCAATCACAGGTATTTTTAAATGGTACTCAACAGCGAAACTTGCCAGCCCTCCCACATCTGCCTCCCATGCTGATAAGGAAAAGAGTCACATCGCTGGTCAGGGCACAGGTGGCTAATGGAGGGTACAAGACAAGGCCCGAGTCACTGATGGGGCTGGAAGGCCCACGGCCTGGTGCTTCTAGCACATAAACAGAGCTACAGCCAGGACGACACGCACACAGAAGCAGCACAGAGCCCCAAGTCCAAGGCCTGAGTGTGAGCGTGGTTTCCTCTGGTCTGTATGAAGTAACATCCCACCTCTGCAGTGGCCATAAAAAGTAAATGAAATGGCGGCAGCAACAGTAATCCCCGCACTTCTGACGCCCACACAAACTAACTGCCACTTCAGGTGAACAAGGCCCAACACCTCGCCCCACTGACACCCCTCCATGCTCTGTGCTTGGAAAGGGCCACTGAGAAGTGCCCAGCTGCCAGGCCCCAGGAGGTAGCCATGGGGGTGTCCCTGTCTGTGCCTGAGCCCAGGAAGCTGGCAGCAAGGACTTGGAAGGATCCCAGCCTTCCCTGTGGGCACCTGCCTGGGTGATGCGGGTTGAACCTGCAGATGAGCAGAATTCACAACCCTGCTGTCACCACGAGTTCTGTTCACATATTGCCTGTGAGGAGAGGGAAACAGGGAATCAGCAGGGGACTTAGTTCATGGCCTATACCTGCCCTCTTCCTTCCCATCTGCTGCTCCCTGCAAAAACACCTAATGGCACACCCCCTGCCCCCCCGCCCCCCACCAGGAGGAGTTCCAATGTGGGATCAGGAGGGGTGGCTACTCGGCAGCTATGGGTGCCAGCAATGGCATCAGGATGGACACCGCTGGTGCCCGGTCTACTACTCATAGATAGGTTGAAGTGTGCTGCGGCCACGCCGTAAAGGTTTAGGGCCTCAAGTCTCTTACTTTTGCTGTTTTAAACTGTCTTAGACATCCTGGGTCTGAGGAAACCAGGAGTGTGTGCAGGTGTAAGTTCCACCTCTCTGCGACTCACCCCTGCATACCACCAGCACCTCCCCTGGCCCCTTCCCTGCTCCTCATCCCACCCAGAGGGCCAGTGAGAATCACAATGCCTCCAGGCAGTCTTTTGCTCCAGAGGTGACAGGTGAGGAGCTCCTAGGTGGAACTCTGCCTTCTCGTCTCCCCGAAACCCAGAACCCCCCCTCCTGCCCAATGCTAAGGGCAGAAGAGTCCTTAGGGATCTTGTGGCATTCTGCCCCTGGCTCACATACGCAGTCTGAGGAAATACACACACCCTCCTGTGACAGCCATGCTATTTTGGGCAAATTCATTGTCAAAAAGGTCTTACACATTTTTCCCAGGTTGGACAGAACACACGGTACAGTGCAAATGCCACCCCTATCAAGTGTACTGTTGCGTGGGGTGTGGCGTGGAGCAGAAAATGCCCCGTGGAAAGCCCCCAGCTAATAATGGAAAGGCCCTGGGATGGCAGGATCCCAGCAAACACAAGCCCCCTGCACACCCCTGGTTGTCATTATAGCTTGTTCTGACATTGCTCCCAGAGACCTAAGGCACCGCGGTCACTTTGGTCTTCCCTTCCTGTACACCTCAGCGCTGTACTGATGTCTAGTGGTGAGCGAGGCCAGTCCAGGGAAGGCCAGGCTAACAGTGAGAGGAAGCAAGAATGGGCCTTGCCCAGCACCCTCAGACCAATGGGCCAGTTGAAAAAAAGACAGAACCCTTTTTTTTTTTTTTTTTTGTAGAGACAGAGTCTCACTTTATGGCCCTTGGTAGAGTGCCGTGGCCTCACACAGCTCACAGCAACCTCCAACTCCTGGGCTTAAGCGATTCTCTTGCCTCAGCCTCCCGAGTAGCTGGGACTACAGGCGCCCGCCACAACGCCCGGCTATTTTTTGGTTGCAGTTTGGCCGGGGCTGGGTTTGAACCCGTCACCCTCGGTATATGGGGCCGGCGCCCTACCGACTGAGCCACAGGCGCCGCCCGACAGAACCCTTTTTATCCCTGTATCCCTGGAAATAATGACCAGAGCCCTCTGCCCAAACAGCCAAGCCCTACACTGGCCTGGAAAATCCCTACTCAGGACCCTGCTGGAGGAAGGGGATCTGGTGCTACATGATGATGCCCCATTGCTGTCGTCTCCTGGTCCATTCTGCAGGACACATCCTGTCCACTGTCCTGTCCCAGCCACTAACCACCCACTACCCACCCACTGTTCCCCAG
This sequence comes from Nycticebus coucang, assembly GCF_027406575.1. NCBI lineage: Eukaryota > Metazoa > Chordata > Mammalia > Primates > Lorisidae > Nycticebus > Nycticebus coucang. The sequence continues at coordinate 32,862,034 of NC_069789.1, read as the reverse complement.
GTTATTCAACAGTCCCCAGGCTCAGCAGTTTCTTCTTCATTTTTCCTTTTCCCATCCTGACTGACTTGGCAAGCTGCCCCCCTGGCATTGTCCCTGCACCACACCTGCTGTCCCTACAGCTTAGTACTTCCTCAGAGCCAGAGTTTCTTCTCCCTCCTCTAATCTACCCACCAGGCCCTTAAGCTCTAACAATCTGTTCAAAATGTTTTCCTTCTGGGGCGGCGCCTGTGGCTCAGTGGGAAGGGCGCCGGCCCCTTATACCGAGGCTGGTGGTTCCAAACCCGGCCCCAGCCAAACTGCAACAAAAAATAGGTGGGTGTTGTGGTAGGCACCTGTAGTCCCAGCTACTGGGGAAGCTGAGGCAACAGAATCACCTAAGCCCAGGATTTGGAGATTGCTGTGAGCTGTGATGCCACAGCACTCTACCGAGAGCCATAAAGTGAGACTCTGTCTCTAAAAAAAAAAAAGTTTTCTTTCCTAGTCTAGTTTTAGAATTTCTCCACCCCCATCTAGTCTGGAGTGCAGTACAGCTTCCCATGGGCAGAGTGGCTGATGAAAGTAATCGAACATGACCCATCGTACCTATCAGCAGGGGCGGGGCACAGGCACCCAGGCCCTGCCAGCATCAGCTCTGTGGCCGACATTCTGGCACCCAAGTAAAAACAGTGCATCTCACTCGTGAGGTGTCTTAGGATCCACTCAGGACACTGCTCCCATGGGAAACTTCATTCTAGGCTCCCAATAACCAATCCTCAAGTGAACTTTTAGAAAAGATGCTTTTATAATCAGGGGATTGGGCTGGGTGCAGTGGCTCATGCCTATAATCCTAGCACTCTGGGAGACCAAGGTGGGTGGATTGCCTGAGCTCACAGGTTCAAGACCAGCTGGAGCAAGAGTGAGATCCTGTCTCTAAAAATAGTTGAGTGTTGTGGCAGGAAGCCTGTAGTCCCAGCCACATGGGAGGCTAAGGCAAGAGAATCGCTTGAGTCCAAGAGTTTGAGGTTGCTGTAAGCTATGACACCAAGTGAGACTGCGTTAAAAAATATATATATATATAAATATATTTTATATATATATATATAAAAATCAGGGGACTGCCTGCATTTGCACGACTTGTTCAAACAGATGTTAATTTAAAATAATGTTACCTTTCCAAATAATGTCACTTCTTTCTTAAAATTTTTGTTTTTATTAAACCTTACATTTGAGAAAAACAACACTGTAAATCTATGACACTTATCTTTCAAAGAATTAACACCATCAGAAGTATATGAAGACCCCAGGGCACAGAGGCACATGCAAAAATGTGATCTTTGTGACTTCCAGGAGCAACAGGTCCTTTGGTAACAGATCAGAACATTCGGACACATACCCCTGAGCAAAAACAGGTTGCCTGCCACCCACAGGAGTCCAAGGCAGGAAGCGCATTCTAGATGTGGGTCGAGTCACACAGGGAGCATTGTCTCTGTGGATTCGGGCTGTGGGAGACTTCTGGATTCTGCACATGTCTCACCTTACCCTGCTACCCTACGTTCAAATCCTCCTCAGCAAAGACAGCTTATGCATGTGTGATGCCACCTCAGTAAAACAGAGCAGCCTCTGGGAAAGCAGTCAAGGAAGGGAGAGAGTATATTTAAAATCAAAGGATAAGGCTCTGAGATTTATTTTCACCTTTTGGTTGATCTCCAATTGAATATAATTTTACTGTTCTTAAAAGAAAAAGGTCCTTAATAGTCTTTCTCTAGAACAGCGGTTCTCAACCTGTGGGTCGCAACCCCTTTGTAACAATGAAAATACATTGCGGCATTAGGAAGGTTGAGAACCACTGCTCTAAAAGGTCCTGATTCATAATGTTACTCCATGAAAGAGAAAAAGCCCAGGGCAAGGCCAGGATTACAAACAAGTATATCCATTTCAATTACAAAGACTCATGAATTATGCCTTATTATTTGTCACTGGATATCTGGTATGACAGGAAATTTGGTTCACCTGTGATAAACAGTCTCCTGAAATAAAGAATCCTACATATTAATTATTAAGGATGAAAAAAAACAGGAAATTCAAAGAAGTGATGAAAGCTATTTAAAAGAAAATCTAAGAGACTATCAGGAGAAATACTCTTCGTTTACTTAAAATTATCTGTGTGCTATCAAAATAACTTAAAATTACCAGTCTCAAAAGTTAATAGTTAGGGCGGTGCCTGTGGCTCAATGGAGTAGGGCACCGGCCCCATATGTCAGAGGTGGCGGGTTCAAACCCAGCCCCGGCCAAAAACTACCAAAAAAAAAAAAAAAAAAAGGTTAATAGTTCTTTGTACAATGAATCTTTATATACCTCTTCTTTAAATTTTAAATAAAAATGTTTCGGTCTTCCTATGTGTCACAGGGTATAACCATAATAAATTTAGCTTGTTGTGTATGTTCTCACCTCACCTCCTTTTTCATTCTAAACAGTACTCAAAATATCTAAGTAAATCTGTTACCCAAAATCGAAGCCACTACACAGAAGGACAGAAGAGAAGGACCATCTATTAACCATTGGTCACCTGGTCAGCTACTTACTATGAGACCCAGCGCACACCATACTCTAACCCTGCAAAAGGTATTACTGTTACTGGTTCCACTTATCCAATATATCATGGCTACAAACTGGCAGAACCTCAGCTCAGACCCAGGTCTTTCTCATTCCAAACCTATGTTCCTTCCACCATGCCTGACAACTCACTTTTAAGTGAGCAAAATTTTACTGAAGCACCAAAAAGCAACCCCATACTCCCGCACAGTTCCCACCTGCCCAGCACCTTCCCAGGTGGCAGTGCCAGCCCCGTCCCCTTGGCAGCCGTGACTGGGCCTCTGCCTCTGAGAATATGTGTCCCTCTCTGTAGAATGCTGGCTGACCTACATTCAAATCCTCCCCAGGGAAGACGGCTTTCTCATGGGTGTTAATTCTTTAAAAGATCAGTTTCATAGATTTATATCGTTCTGTTCAAGTGTCCCTCATGGGTGCTGCTTTCTGCCCACCTCACCCTCGGGATCCCTGGCACCTGGACTACCTCTCATTCATTAGCAACCCAGAAAACCCTCTGCCTGGAATAAAAGGAATAGTTTCTGGCATGAGGTGAAACTACAGAGAATACTGGATGTTACCTGCCTGGTTCTGGATGTTATCTACTAATAAAGCTTAAGGTAATTCTATTTTTTGAAAGCTTCATTACACTCTGGCTACTGATCTCAGCCCTTGGTATCTGCCTTCTTGTTGGAATGGGAGAAAGACAAAGCAAGATTTGTTTTTTAACACTGGCTAGGTGCAAGGAAATAGGCTTCCTGTGACAGAAAAAATGTCAATTAATATTTTTAAAAATGCTTTAACAAAGCACTGACATTGACCCTGCGACTTCACTTCTAGGAATTTATTTTATGGAAATCCTATGAACATATAAAGGTTCATCTCTAAGGATGCTGGCTGGAAACCCTCTGTCCTACGACACAGAGCAAGTTGATGGAGATGATGACAATGGATATGCTGCTGCCATTAAAACTGTACAGAAGACATGTATGGACGTGAGAAGGTGGTGGTGTGTCACCTGGGCAGGACACACTGCCATGATTGGATCTGTAAGAGCTTCAGCATAAGCAGCTGGCTGGGGACCGCATGTAGGAATAGCCAGGTCTCAAGAGGGAGGAAGGTGCTCCCACATCAGGGAGCCAGATCCCACAAGGGGCTTTGCAGGGATAGAGGGGTGCTTGTGAGGAGATGGCTCAGTGAGTCCCTGGAGCCTACAGAAATGTTACCTTGTGGACAACTTGGAAATTATTTTACAAATTCATGGAAAGACTAGACTTTGAATGTGGGATAAAGCTTAAGACAGGCAGACAGCGGCCAAATGCCCCAGGAGCTGACCCCCAGAAACTATGCGGCAGGCCAGACGCCTCCCTCTGCTAGGTCTCAGCTCAGCCATGGGGGAGCACACCGACCCCAACTGTGGGACCAGGGCCACTCTGGAGGAACACTGCATGGGGAGGGGAGCACCATCTGCAGGTGTGAATATGATTTTCTTATTGTTGTTTATTTGAATTTCTTAAACTTTCTAAAATAAACATATTTCTTGCTTTTCAAAAGATGCTTCCTTAAGGATAATTGAAACCGCTTATTTTCCCTATGTCCAGTGTGAGGACCACTGGGCCTGAGGCCTGGATCTCGGCAACCCCCATGGACTTAGCCTCCCCTCAGATTGTCACTTGGTTGTGTCTTAGATGACGTTTCTCACAGGGTATATGCTTCACAGAGATAAAGGGAAGGAAATTCTGACAATTGCTATGACACACATAAACCCAGAACATTGTGCTAAGTGAAGCAAGCTAGCCACAGCACAAATACTGTCATGATTCCACCTACATGAGGGACATTCAAAGCTACAGGGAAGGGGCTGAGAGGTGGAGCTGGTATTTCATGGGTGCGATTTCACACCACAGTTGGCAATGTGAAAAGAGTTCTGCAGACGGACGGCGGTGACAGCCATGCAGCACTGTGAATGTCACTCAACTAAATGCTTAAAAATGGGCAAAAGGGTAACTTTCATGTTATATGTATTTTACCACAATTTTTTACAAAAGCCCAGCGCAGAATCGATCAAATCACCTAGAAGAAGAGAAAAGGTTGGGGAATGTTTCTCCTTGATGTTGCTACAATGCTACGTAGATCACACAGGTGCTTCTGGCACATGGGGAGTAGAAAAGCTTAACTGTCCTCGTTAGGATCGGTGGCAATTCACACACTAGATTTCTATTACACATTATGCCATTTCTGTTTCATTCATCCCCACCCCAGAACATCAGCAACTTCTGTTTTGAGAAAGCAACTATCTCAGGTGACAAAAAATGGGGGGAGGGGTGAGTGTGATGAAGACACAGCCCAGGACTTGGAAGGCCTCACAGAGAATCCATGTATCTCCTGTGAACTAAAATGAAATCTTAACACCCTCCTCCCTCAGCTGCCTCAACCAAGGGGACCCCAGGTATGCCCTCAACAAGGGCTGGTGGCCAGGAGAAAGGAGGTGCAGGTGCCTCAGCATGCCCCTCCCTTCTTGGAGATACCTTTTGTAACTCATTAACAGGCCTAATGCTGTGCAAGACAAAGCTGGAACCACACCTGCAGGCCATCCATTTACTCAACAGATCACTTGAGTTTTGATAAATGTCTCTGATTAACAGACTGTTTTTTTTTCTTTTTAAAGAGACAGAGTCTCACTCTATTGCCCTGGGTAGAGTGCCCTGGCGTCACAGTTCGCAGGAACCTCCAACTTCTGGGCTTAGGTGATTCTCTTGCCTCAGCCTCCTGAGTAGCTGGGACTACAGGTGCCCACCACTATGCCCGGATATTTTTCATTGCATTTTGGCTGGGGCTGTGTTGGAAACTGCCACCCTCGGAATATGGGGCCAGTGCCCTACCCACTGAGCTACAGGAGCTGCCCGACTTCTTTAAGTAAAAACATTTCAACCCTTTAGACAAGGCTTCATTTCTTTAACCAATTACAAATTAAAGAATCTTTTATTTATTATTTATTATTTATTTATTTATTTTGCAACAGAGCCTCAAGCTATCGCCCTGGGTAGAGTACTGTTGCATCACAGCTCACAGCAGCCTCCAACTCCTGGGCTCAAGCGAGTCTCCTGCCTCCACCTCCCAAGTAGCTGGGACTATAGACGCCTGCCACAACACCCAGCTATTTTTTGGTTGCAGCCATCATTGTTGTTTGGTGGGCCGGGGCTGGATTTGAACTCACCAGCTCAGGTGTATGTAGCTGGAGCCATAGCTGCTTGAGCCACAGGCGCAGAGCCATTAAAGAATCTTTAAACCCACCTATAGTCTGTAATTTGTAATCCCCCAAGCCCCTCCAAAGAAACGGTCTGCCTTTTGGGGCCAAACTAATGTACACCTCCATGTATTGACATGGGTCTTTACATGAAATTCCTATCTCTATGAATGTATAAAACCAAACTGTGACTCAGCTATCATGGGTGTATTTTCTCAGGATCTCTTGAGGCTATGTGCTCTGGGCCTGTCCTAAAACATTCATCTCAGAATAAACCTCTTTACATTACTTTACAGAGTTTGGGTTTTTCCCACTAACACTCCTAGCCTCAGCCCTTTACAGGTGGTCACTAATGAATATGAGAATGATACTAAGGTTTCATAAAGCCAAAAAGAAAATCTGTTCTAAAAGACCAGAGTGACGGGGCGGCGCCTATGGCTCAAGGGGTAGGGCACCGGCCCCACATACAGGAAGTGGTGGGTTCAAACACAGCCCTGGTCAAAAGCTTCAAAAAGAAGAAAAAAAAAAAAAAAAGACCACAGTGACCAAAGGGAAAAGTCCCCTAACAAGCACTTCATCCACAAACGTCACCCTCCCAGCCCCACGGTGCTGCCGCTGTACAGGTAGGTCCTTCTGACAAGTGCCTTTCCTGCCAGCATCAGAGATGCAGAGGAGGAAACCTGATAGTAGGGGGAGGCAGGGACTATCACAGGACAAAACCTATTTTTCAGTCTGTGGAGTTTCTTCCACACTAAGGGGGAAAAAAATAGATGAGATGCATCTCCATCATACAGATTTCCAAAACACACAAAAAGAACCAATGCCAGGCTGTGGCTCGCACCTGTAATTCTAGCACTCTGGGAGGCTAAGGTGGGATGATAGCTTGAGGTTGGGAATTAAAGACCAGCCTGATCAAGAATGGAAGAAAAAGTACCCAATGTACTCACCCTTATTATGAAACGAATGTAGGACCTTCACATGAAAGCTATATCCCAGTTATAACCTAAGAATAGGGAGAAAGGGGAAAGGGAGGGGAGGGAGGGGGGAGGGAGGGGGAAGGAGGGGGATTAATGGGATTACACCTGCGGTGCATCTTACAAGGGTATATGTGAATCCTAGTAAATGTGGAATGTAAAGGTCTTAGCAAAATAACTAAGAAAATGCTACAAAAGCTATGTTAACTAATGTGATGAAAATGTGTCAAACGATCTATGAACCAAGTGTATGGTGCCCCACGATCATACTAATGTACACAGCTATGGTTTAATAAAAAAAAAAAAAAGAAAGACCAGCCTGAGCAAGAGTAAGATACCATTTCTACTAAAAATAGAAAAACTAGCCAGGCATTGTGGTGGGTACCTGTAGTCTCAGATACCGAGGAGGCTGAGGCATGAAGATTGCTTGAGCCCAGGAGTTTGAGTCACTGTGAGTATTTATAATGCCACAGCACTCTACCGAGGGGGACAGAGTGAGATTATCTCAAAAAAAAAAAAAAAAAGAAAAAAGAATATATTAATATATTCACACAGCAATGTGTACATAAGTGAGTGCTGTTGATACATGTGGGGGATAATCTAAAAATACTTGTGTTCATGGCGTGTGTGGGCACAAGGTTGGAAGGGGCTGCCTGGAACATCACTGCTCTCTCAGATCTGGCTCTTCCACCTGCCAGCGGGTTTTGTGGTCATAAAAATGTTCAGCTTCTTTGCACCTGCCTACCTGTCTGTCTACAGCACTGAGCTTCCTGACAACCAGCCTACACACTGGAGACTGCCATGCCCAGGGGTTTCTCACAGACCGTAAAATTCTAACCATGTCCATCATGTTGGGAGAAAATATATTTTTTAACCGTAACAAAATAATTTCTAGAGAAAAAAATCACTTTAGTAGGAAAAATGGTCTCAACAAAAAAAAAAAAAAAAGAGAAAGCCCTTTGGCAAAATAGAAGGACATAGTGCATTCATCAAAAATTATTAGTAATAACTCAAAAAAAGAGGCAAATCAATAACATTCCTAACTCTTTGAAGATAAGAAAATCAACTGTATGTGATAGTTAAGGATATGAAACCAAGAGAGTCAGTGCACACATTGAAATGATTTTAAATAAACTGTGACTCTTAATGGCCCCATCTACTATGTGCCCTGAAGATGTCTTCTCCTTCCCTCTAGCTGTTAGGCCTTAAAATCCATTAGAACACTCACTTTTTCCTAATAGAAGACAATCCATAGGCAGTCTCTCAATTAATCCACACAATAGAAGTATAGTCCAGCTTCCTATTATTATAATAAAGGAATGTTTATTGCCTAAATATTGTATTCAGATACTCCCCACTGCATGGGTAATGCTTATTTTACATACGAAAGCACTGTGCTGGGGCTTTAAGACTCACCCAGGAAGGGAAAAGGCGACAGGCAGGTGGGCCTAATACTCATCTCCTGCAAATACAGACACATCTCCCTCTGGGGAAAGCTGGGATGATGAATAGGGAGGGCACAGGCAAAGGGCTGGCACTCCCCAGAGTGATGCTTGTTCAGCCACAGTAAGGATCATGGACAAACACTTCACAAACAGACTTCTGTTTATTGGCTGGCATGTAAAATGCTTAGAGTCATTAACTCGGTCCTGACAAAAGTGAAAAACTGAACAAAGTAAGTAATTACCAACTCCTCTTAGGGATGTGTCTTAGATCTGTCAGAGAAGCAGAAGCTGGTGTCCCCCAAATGGGACAGAAAGGTGAATCAAAGACTCACAGTTTACTGGGGCAGAAACTCACCTCTATGGATTCCCTACAGGGGCATAAAAACCCAAACCGTAACTGGAGACTATTGGAGGCTCCCTATGGACAAACCTAAGAGATAAAATCTCCAGGGTGACTCAGTCATGGGAGGGTCCCCAGATTTGTGTATGTTTTGCCTCTAGGAGCTCTACTAGGCTATCAGAGAGAGCACTGGAGAAGTATCCTTTCATGCTTCTGGCAAAGGGAGGGGAAAATAACCTTTATGAAATAAGCCAGAGCATTCTTATTAACAAGGCCTGCCCTCAGGAAAACTATTTAATTTGAGACTAAACTGCTGGGTTTTATCAGAGCCTGTTCAGCCTGAGGGAGGGAATACTCAGCTCCAGCCACCCCTTCCGGTCTCCGGGGAGCAGAGGTACACTGTGAAAGTCATAGCCCAGGGACACAGGCTCCCTAAAAGAATAAGGCCATTTCAGAGGTCTACAGAAAACTCTCTGTGCCCCCACAACTGACCACCTCGCAACTAGAGGCCTGTCTACCAGATACTTCCAGTCACATCCCTCTTTCAACATGAAATTACAAGGCATACTAACAGGCAAAACACACAGTCTGATGACTCAGAGCCAGGCTCAAAGATGGCAGGAATGTTGGCATCAGCAGGTCAGGAATCCAAAATGATTATGCATAATACGTTAAAGGCTCGAATGGGAAAAGCAGCCATATGCAAGAATAGATAGATAATATAAGCAGAGAAATGGACATTCTAAGAAAGACTTGAAAAGAAATGCTAGAGATCTGAAACACTGCAGAGAATGAAGAATGCCTTTGATGGGCTCATTAGCAGACCAGATATGGCTAAGCAAGAATCTCTGAGCCTGAGCATGTAACCATAGAGACTGATGTGCAAAGAGGAAAAAGGATTTAAAAAATGCAACAGACTATCCAAGAACTGTGGGGCAAATACAAACGTGTAACTTACACATCATGGGAATACCAGAAGGAAAAGAAAGAGAGAAAGGAACAGAAGAAATGCTGGAAACAGCAATAACTAAGAATTTCCCCTAATTAAGGCCAGAAACCAAAGCACACATTCAGGAAGCTCAGAGAACACCATGCAGTATAAATGTCCCCCCAAAGTACACTTCAAACATGTTATATTCAAACTATAGAAAATCAAAAATGTAGCCTTGAGAGAAGCCAGAGGAAGGTAAACCTTACTTACAGAGGAGCAAAAATTAGAATTCCATCCAACTTCTCCACTGAAACCACGTAGGCAAGAGGAGAGCAGAGCAAGAAGAAAACCACCACCTAGAATTCTATGCTTTGCCAAAAGTTACCTTCAAAAGTGAAGGAGAAATAAAGACTTTCTTGGACAAACAAAAATTGAGGGAATTCATTTCCAGTAGACCTGCCTGCCAAGAAACGTTACTAGAAGCTCTTTAGAAAGAGGGAAAAGGATACAGGTCAGAAACTTGGATCCTCACAAAGGAAGGCTGTGGATTAAAGAAAGAACAAGTGAAAGGTGAAATAAAGACGCCAACTTCACTTGTTCTTAATTGTTTTATTAAGAGGTTGTTTAAAATAATAATAGCAAAAATATATTTGGTTATGAAACCTTATATATGTATGCCTAAGTGAAATGAATGACAGCAATGATGTCAGGAATACAGTAGACCGTCCCTAGCTAACCCCTGCCCTACACCGACTACCTCCTTAAGTTGACCTAATTTTCATAAACTGGACATGTACCACATGTACCTATCAATACAAAAGGTCTAGTTCTGTATAAGACCAGTTTGCTACAGTCCCTTGGGTGGTCAACTTACAGAGGTTCTACTGTATTTTTGTTATTATAAGATATTTGCACTACCTGTGAAGCAGTATATAATGTTATTTGAAAGAAGCCTTGTTGGCTCAGTGCCAGTAGCACAGTGGTTATGGCGCCAGCCACATGCACCAACAGTGGCAGATTCGAACCCAGCCTGGGACTGCTAAACAATGACAACTGCAACAAAAAAAGGCCAGGCATTGTGGCAGGTGCCTGTAGTCCCAGCTACTTGGGAGGCTGAGGCAAGAGAATCACTTAAGCCCAAGAATTTGAGGTTGCTGTGAGCTGTGATGCCACAACACTCTACCTAGGGCAACATAGTGAGACTATGTCTCAAAAAAGAAAGAAAGAAGCCTTGTAAATGTATATTGCAAACTCTAAGACAACCATTAAAAAAGTTAAAAAATTAAAGAAATACAATAGATAAGCTAAGAAAGGAGAGAAAATAAAGTCATATAAAATGCTCAATTAAAACTATAAAAGACAGAAAAAGTATAGAAGACAAAGGTATGAACACAGAAAAAGGAACAAATAAAAAGCAGTAACAAATACGGTAAATACTAATCCCAAATATGTCAATAAACACTTTACACATCAATGGTCTAAATATACTAACTAAACTACTGAGATTGCCAGAGTGGATCAAAAAACAAGACCAGTTATATATGCTGTCTATGAAAACCCCATTTTAAATATAAAAAAGACACATAAATTAAAAAAGTACAAGTATGGAGAAAGATGTAAGGTGCTAAAACTAATTAAAAGAAGGTAAGAATTGCTATCTTAATTTCTGAAATGCAGATTTTAGATCAAAGAACGTTTTCGGTGATAGAGTTTATCACATAATGATAAAAGAGTCAGTCTAGGAAGACATAACCAATCCTTAATGTGTGTGTGCCTAAAAAAAAGGATTAAAATACACCGGCAGAACTGTTAAGAGAGTGCCAACAACTGGAAGAAAACATTTACAGAACATATTTGACAAAGGACTATTATCCTAAATATATAAAGAACTCTTGAAACTCAACAATAAGAAAATGAACAACCCAATTAAAAATGGGCAAAAGGCCTGAATATCTCAAAGAAAATACAATATAGAGATGCCAAATAAGCATATGAAAAGATGATCAACATCCTGTGTTATTGGGGAATTGAAAATTTAAAACAGCAGTGAGATACCGCTACACACATCTTGGAATGGCCAAAATCCAGAACAGTGACTCCACCAGATGCTGGTGAGGATATGGAGCACCAGGGACTCTAACTCAACACTAGGGGGAATGCAAATGGTATGACCACTTTGAAAGACAATTTTGCAGTTTCTTACAAAACTCAACATACTCTTACCATATGATCCAGCATCATGCTGCTTGGTTATTTACCCAAATGAGCTGAAAACTTATATGCATACAGAAACTTGTCTGTGAGAAACAGGATGTTTATAGTATCTTTATTCATAACTGCCCAAACTTGGAAGCAACCAAGATGCCCTTCACTAGTTGAATGGATAAATAAACTGTGGTGCACCCAATTGATGGAATAGTCGGGGGGAGAGGGGATGTTGGTGGTGGGGGAGGCTAGGTATGTGTGGGGTAGGGAACTCTGTACCTTCCCGCCAATTTTACTGTGAACCTAACACTACTTTAAAAGAAATTTCATACATTAGTACACACCATCCTGTACTTTGCATTTTATTCTATTTTCTCCAAATTTTAGTCACCTCCCACTATTAATTTTACCACCCACTTGTAGGCCTGACAGAAGTCAGCTAAGCAGTGCTCTGGGGCAGTGTCTCTAGCTGGCCTATGAAATCCACCCTCTACCCCATGGACCACTTGCTCTAAGCACCATGTTCAGTCCATTCAGTGAACAGACACAGGGAATGGCTTCCTGTCCCCTGGTAGTACCTGGAGGGAGAGTCTCCATGCTTTGTGCCTTCTCCTCTCCATTGCTGTGATGAAGGTCTTTCTTCTTAACTGGGTTGATTTCATTCCAGTCCTCCTGGGGGGAACAAAGATGCCCGATGAGTTGGCTGATTCTCTAAGCACACTTTCACTCATCCACTCAATATACACCAAGACTCAGGATGCTCCCACCTCCACCCCAGAGCTGGTTAGGCACTCAGAGAGCAAGGAGAGGGAGCGTGCGATGGCCTTTCCAAGGGTTTGCATTTCTTCCTTCAGTTTACACTCACATTGCATGCCTACAGGAAGGACAGACTGAGGATCTGGGAGGGCAGGGAAGTGAGGCAGGGAAAGAGGATTAAATGATATAATTCAATAGCGGTTAAGTTAAACCCATTAAAATGAGGGCAGCTCTCCAGACATCTTAGATGGTTTATGTACATCCTAGGAGCAGATTATCCCTAAAGGCACCTTTGAGCTCCCCTCAGAGGGTGTTAAATGATTTAACTCCTCTGACTAAGGGGGACGGAGGAGGGGACGTCATGCCTTCTCTAGGGCTCATACTAATAGGATTGCCAATGAGACAGAACTGCATATTAAGGACTTGATGTGAAACCAGAATAAGATACAAGCTCTGGCAGAATTTATTCAGCTCATCTGGGCAAACAATTTACTCTAATTTATCAACACTAAATCAAACGAAATAACAACTATATGACCACAGAGCTAAATATATTTTTCAACCACTTGGAATCTGATTTCTGTGAATAAAGTAAGAAAGGTTTCTGTATATAACCCAAATCAGAAATATCCCACAGCTAGTAATTTTCCCACCAGATTTCTGTGAGCCAAGCTTTGTCAATTGGCCATTTTCCTGAGCGGATGCTATTAGGATGATGTGTGACAGTAATCCCTCCCCAGGGAATAGGCTAGGGAGGAGGGCCCAGTCAGTCTTCCTTGGGTTTGTTCAATAAGCCCTCCTCTGGACAGGCTGAGCACTACGTGAAAGCTAACTGCTGGAGACATTTTGGCTCTTTATTTAAAATGTAAAATGAGATCTGCAAGAAGGGTAATCTTCAGGGCTTGGACCAAATGGCGCCGTTTTTCCAAATGCAAGTTATTCTGCATTTTTACTCTGAGTAGAGAGCAGCCAGGCCTAAACCTATTCCCTCTCCCTGGCTTCTGCAATGAGGCAATACCTGCTGGGTTGTCACATCAGTGCTGCCATGGAAATGGCAGGCAGGTACCGCAGCCGCCAGGGCTGGGGAGAGGAGCTGCTCTGCACCTGAGGCCTGCCCCGCCATGACACCTCCATCAGGCCTGCAAGTGCCCCGTGTACTTTGGACAGTGCTATCTCACGTGGTGATAAGTGATTTAAAATGCACCTGTATCCCAATTTGAATATTTTTTGCTGCAAAAAAATGTGAGAAGATATTTATAATTTGGTTTTTACAATTACTTGATATAAAGAAACTTTCAATTTACAATTGCTAACTTTGGCAAATAAGTAAGGAAGTATGTGTGAGTACCATACATCAGCAAGTAATGAAGTCACTGGAGTCACACAATGTAGAGTTGTTTTTATTGTTGTTGTTATTTTTTTGTGAGACAGAGTCTCATCATGTCGCCCGTGGTAGAGTGCTGTGGCATCACAGCTCACAGCAACCTCAAACTCTTGGGCTTAAGAGATTCTCTTGCCTCAGCCTCCCAAGTAGCTGGGAATCCATTTCTAGGAGGTCACTCAAAAGGACTGCTTTGTTCTGGACTCCCGATGCCACAATGCCCTGCTATTTTCTTTTTTTCCCACTTGTCATTGTTGTTTAGCTGGCCCAGGCTGGGTTCGAACCCGCCAGCCTGGGTGTATGTGGCCGGCATTGTACCACTGTGCTATAGTGCCAAGCCACAATGTAGAGTTTTAATTAAAGTATTATTTTTGTATTTTGCAGCTTGCTTGTAACATTTTGTGGCCTCCTACATACCCTGACTAATGGATCTAATCATTTAACCTTGCCCTGAAGTAAGGGATTGGCATCTCTAGCTTATTTTCTACATGTAAGAGTTGAGTCATCATCTAGTGTTCACTGAATCAGTATTTTGGGGTCAATCATCAATGCTTTTTCAGAAAATAAACATTTTTTTCTTCCTGAAAATGAGACTAATTAGCACATCTGTAATATTCCTCAACCTCCTTTCCTCCTCCTAACTATACCCATCATCAACACTAATGCAGGTGATGAGGTCACACCTACATCACTGGGGCACAGCAGAGTAACGGGCCAGGGAAGGCTGTGCAGCACAAGATGCCTACTGCTCACCCTTAGCATTTTATAATTCCTATCTCACAACAAGGACACACAGGACAAGTCAGGTCAAGCAATTTGTACAGGTTACACATCTGGTAAGAAGCTAAATCTGGCCCTTTCTGTAAGTCAGAATGGGGATGACATGGTAAACCATGTTACCACAGCCTGAATCTCAAAATGTCAAGAAAAACCAAGAATCCATTTCTAGGAGGTCACTCAAAAGGACTGCTTTGTTCTGGACTCCCAAACCAGAAACTGCAAATTATGTCAACTACCTGCTCCCGTGTCAAGGGGAGGAGCCATGGCTGCTGCCCACGTAACATTTACTAGGCACTGCCCGCCTGAGACATGCACACCCTACAGTGCCATTGGCCCCACCACCACCACCCGTCTGATGGGCGAGGGAGCCAAGGTGCCGAACGTATGACAGAGAGGCTGGATCCAAGCCCTGGGAGCTGGGAGCTGAGTCCATAGTCTCAACCATACTGTTGTACCGTCTCCTTTCTCCCAACTGAACAGCCAAAGGTCAAGTAAAACAACCAACATATGGGCTATTCCTCTGAGAACATGTTTGGTCACTGGTAATAAATCCCTGCCATCCAGCCGAGGGGTGTCACAGGCTCAGAGACTGCCCAGGCAGGACCTACAGGTCTGCAGTGCTCATCTTATCCCGTGCGCCCTCCCTACCTGGCCCCAGGGCCTTCGCCTGATAGTAAGAAAGTCAGTCCTTGCAGATGCAGGCAAGGTCCGGCTCATGCAAGCACCTGATGGCACGATACCACAGGCTGGGCACAGTATGCAGGGGCTCCCATGGTGTGGGGAAACTGGGAAAGTTCCAGGAAGGCTGCACATGAAAGTGGCACCTGGGGAAGGCAAGGGGAGATGGGGAGCGGGGGTGTTCCAGACGGAGGTAACAAAAGGGAAGGCCAGAAACAGGACGCACAGACGTGGCAGGATAGACTGAGATTCGTGTTCTAGAAACATCTTGTTGGCTATGGGTGGCAGCAGACCACAAAGGGACGATAGAGAGACCACGAGGCCATGTGGTGATGCAGCCTGGGAGATTGCGAGGGACAGCTAGGACAGTGGGTGCTGCGGGCAGGAGAGTGATGAGGTGGCACGCAGGTGCCTGACTCCAGCACTCCTCAGACAGGAGTGACCTGCACCAAGAAGAAATCCCAGACCATTGTTTGCGTAGTGTAAGGAGCAGTACTAGGAAATAAAGAAGAATCTGGTTTGGAAATGTGATGGCTATAGAGAGATACCAACCAGGGGCATCTGGAAAACAAACGGAATCACAAATCTGGAGTCTGGAAAGGCACAGAGGAAACTAAGGCTAACGGTGAGCAGGAGGGACACCCAGGGAGGGTGCACATGCACGTGCAGGGCAGCAGCATAGGCCAGCACTGCAGGACCAGTAAGACAAAGGGGGCAGCCCTGGCCCGGGCTTCTAGCCATGGCTTTGCCAATGGAGGTAGGAGTCGGAGTCTAACTCCTCTAAGATCAGGAGCTGAATCTCGCGTGTGCAGGGCCTCTACCTCCTGGGCCCTCCCATGTGGGCGCCGCATGCAGTCAGCACCTGGTGACTTCTTACACCTGCTGCCTGTTCCACAAACATCTGACATCCAAAGGGACCCCCCAGGGCCCTCGACAGTAAGAGCGGTCATGCTCCCTGTATCCTCACAGCACCACGTGCTATGGTGGTACCTTAGAGTAGATACTCAGTAACATACACGCTGGAAAAGAAAATCAGTGCCCTGCTTACTTTGATCGACTTTACCAGCTTTGCCCACTTTGCAATGGATGCTTTTCATCACAGCAGTCCCCCTGTACATCTGTATACACTGAAGACCTATTTTCACCAGAGTCAGCACCAATAATAACGGAAACGAACCAGGTATAAATGCGTGAGAAGGCCATGCCTGCCCCACTGGTACCAGGCTGTGCTATTAGCTGATCTGCCTACACACTCTTTCCTCTTGAGGGAAAATCATGGTGTCAGACAAGTGTGAACTGCTGAGATCAGAGCAGTAATGACATGGTTTGCGGGGTCAATGTTGCAGGGAATTCAAAGCCTGTGATCTCATTTGATATCCCAGGATGGACAACCATCTCTGCTGCTCTCAGAGGAATACTGACACTGAACACAGAATGACAAGCCCACAGATGGACAGCTGCTTCAGGAAAACACAGACAGGGAAAGTACATTCCTCCTTCACTTGAGGTCTAGGATTTTCTGCCTCCAAGTCAAGAAACATGCTGGCAGGGTAGTGCTGCTCAGGGTAGTACCAGAGTGCTAAGTACACCCACCTGACACCTGCAGGGACCCAGACAGCCAGACAATGACATCTGACATTTGGACCAGTGAGAGAGAACTCTAGGCTCGGCACCCATAACACAGAGCCAGCCACATACACCAACGCTGGCGGGTTCGAATCCGGCCTGGGCCAGCTAAACAACAACAATGACTGCAACAAAAAATAGCCAGGCGTTGTGGCAGGCACTTGTAGTCCAGTGACTTGGGAGGCTGAGGCAAGAGAATCGCTTAAGCCCAAGAGTTTGAGGTTGCTGTGAGCTGTGATGCCACGGTACTCTACTGAGGGCAACATAATGAGACTCTGTCTCAAAAGAAAAAAAAAGAAGAAGGACTCTAATTCTTTTCCTCCTCATTAACCTACCTAAGCTAGTAGTGATTATTACTACATGTCTGAATTTGATTTGTTTTCACAGTCTAAAAGCTCAAACAAGCATCTTGCCCGCATTGTTCCTGCAAAAGCACACACAGCACCTCAAGCACGAATGAGGTATGGCCAGGCCACAGCGGGTGTTATCAGCACCGGAGTGATGTCTGCTTACCAACCCCAGTCAGAGAGCAGGGCAGCCCAAAGTCCTAATTCTAAGTAGATGAAACAGCAATGACATCTAAATAATATGACACTATTTTCAGAAACAGCCAATCCAATAGCTTTGTTTATTGGAACAGTTATAAAAATTAAGTTGGTATAAATATGTTTAGTTATTAATAGAATATTCTCCATTATGTTCCCAGTCTGATCTGTCTCTGCTCCAAGATAAAAAAAATAATAAATTAATTAAAAGCCACCTTGACTCTTGCCAGAGGCAAGGTGTGGAGGACTCTGGAGGGGGGGACTGTGCTTAGAGGAATAGTGGCCCTTGCCAGGGCAGGGTGCAGGAGGAGAGGTCTGCAGAGGGAGAGGAGGACAGTGGAGGACAGCCAGCTCTCCGATACTGGACAGCGGAGGACAGCCAGCTCTCCGATGCTACTCCATCACCATCGACTTGTTCAGGGTACTGTTCCTTCACCTTCCAGATGAGGAAAGAAAGATCCAGAAAGGTTACATGACTTATGTTATCAAATGCTACAGAACAAATCACGTCAGATACAGCTGCAGTTTAAAACAGTCAACATTTACTATTTCCCTTAGTGCCCAGGAATCAGGAATCTGGATGGTTCTGGCCCACAGTGTCTAACAAGGCTCCAGTTGAGATGTGGGGTCAGAGCTGCTGGTCTGCCTCCAAGATGGTTTGCTCACATGGCTACTGCAGGAGGCCTGGTCCTCAGACCTGTCCATAGGGCTGTGTGAGGCCTCCCCACACAGCAGCTGCTTCCTCCATAGTGAGTGACTTCGGGAAGCAGGGAAGGGACAGGGAGACTGAGAGATGAGCTTAGAAGATGGCACCATGCCTTGAGGACCCAGTCTTAGAAATTACTCATGTCACTTTGCCAGTATATTCACTATGTCCAGTCCAGCTCACAGATTGGAGAGGGTGGAGAATTAAGACTCCACCTCTGAGAGGAGGATTTGCAAAGAGCTGGTGTATTTAGAATATTCTAGCACCGCTGTGTTTACCAATGCCTGAAGACTGGGCCAGGTCATGCCAGTAGGTAGAACCTACTCTACCCAGACGGGTGTTCATGTGGGGTGCCGTGGAGGGGCCCAAAGTTGAGTCACAAAAGAGCAAATCTGTACAGTAAAGATATTTCATCTAATATGAAATATTAGAATATTTCATCTAATATCCATGTCCAATATGAAGACTATTACCACCTATGATGACATTTTTCAGTTATGAAACACATCTAAAATAAACATACATACCCTTATCAAACTATATAACGAATAAGAAATGTTACATGAATTGCTAAATCGTCCAAGTCTGCCTTCATATAATTTAAGTGGCTAACACTGTATTTGTTAACAGAGATATAAAAATACTACTGTAGGATAAAAAAGAAAATAAATAGGCTATTTTTAATCTCCCTTCACTGAAATACGTATTACCACTATGAAATTATTTCAGCTGACTAGACCATATGCTCAAAGGCAGATTAAGTTACCAAAAATATCATGTGAATGACTACTTGATTCCCTTCTCATCAACGCTCTACTTTTCACTGTTAGTGGATGACTGTTAGTAATCACCACCACAACCAAACCAATTCTGGAAAAAAGCCAGGTTGCCAAATATGTCAGAAAGATGCAATAATTTATATTTCCATGGCCCATTTCTTAAAAGGTAAAAAGCACATTGCCAAGCTAAGACATTATAAACTACCTCAACTATATTCAGGTGTGGTGGTTTGTGCCTGTAATCCCAGCACTTTGGGAAGCCAAGGTGAGAGGATCCCTTGAGGCCAGGAGTTTGAAACCAACCTGGGAAACAACACGGTAAGACCTTGCCTCAAAATATATATATACATGTATTTTTTGTTGTTGTTTGTTTTTTAAAGAAAACAAGCTGGGAGTGGTGGCCTGTGCCTGTCGTCCCAGCTACTCTAGAGGCTTGGCTGGATACTGCTTCAGCCCAGGACTTCAGGGTTGTAATGTTCCAGCCACTGCACTCCAGCCTGGGTGACCAAATGAGACTCAGCCCCTAAAAATAATTAATTTAAAACTGAAATACCATTTACTAGAAAGCAAATTTTTAAGAATAGACTTAGCTTCTTGCTAAAGACATTTTGTGACTAAGGATTTTCACTATAAAGTGATCCATGGAGAAACAAGGAGGGTGCTCCAACCAGGGTACTGGAGAGGAATAATTCTGAGGTGTTCACACAAGAGGAAGAGGAAAGCTGCTGATACATTCTATCCCTACTTTCCAAAGTGTATGTGACACAACCGACAAATGCAGTTTTAACCCACCTGGAAAGGGTTATAAAGAAGAGAACAGAGTAGCTGGGGCAGAAGACAAAGCTCTTTTCCAATGGCACCCCACCTCCTGTTCCACACTTCTCAACACTAGCTGCAGCCCAACCTCCTGTTCCACACTTCTCAACACTAGCTGCAGCCCAACCTCCTGTTCCACACTTCTCAACACTAGCTGCAGCCCAACCTCCTGTTCCAGGCTTCTCAACTCTTTTTTTTTTTTGTTTTATTACATCATAGCTGTGTACATCAATATGATCACGGGGCACCATACACTTGTTTCATAGAATATTTGACACATTTTCTTTCTTTTTTTTTTTTATTGTTGGGGATTCATTGAGGGTACAATAAGCCAGGTTACATTGATTGCAATTGTTAGGTAAAGTCCCTCTTGCAATCATGTCTTGCCCCCATAAACTGTGACACACACGAAGGCCCCACCCCCCTCCCTCTGTCCCTCTTTCTGCTTTCCCCCCCATAACCTTGTCATTAATTGTCCTCATATCAAAATTGAGTACATAGGATTCCTACTTCTCCATTCTTGTGATGCTTTACTAAGAATAATGTCTTCCACTTCCATCCAGGTTAATATGAAGGATGTAAAGTATCCCTTTTTCTTAATGGCTGAATAGTATTCCATGGAATACATATACGACAGCTTGTTAATCCATTCCTGGGTTGGTGGGCATTTAGGCTGTTTCCACATTTTGGCGATTGAAATTGAGCTGCAATAAACAGTCTAGTACAAGTGTCCTTATGATAAAAGGATTTTTTTTCTTCTGGGTAGATGCCCAGTAAAGGGATTGCAGGATCAAATGGGACGTCTAGCTTGAGTGCTTTAAGGTTTCTCCATAATTCCTTCCAGAAAGGTTGTACTAGTTTGCAGTCCCACCAGCAGTGTAAAAGTGTTCCCTTCTCTCCACATCCACGCCAGCATATGCAGTTTTGAGATTCTGTGATGTGGGCCATTCTCACTGGGGTTCGATGATACCTCAGGGTTGTTTTGATTTGCATTTCTCCAATATATAGAGATGATGAACATTTTTTCATGTGTTTGTTACCCATTAGTCTGTCATCTTTACAGAAAGTTCTATTCATGTCTCTTGCCCATTGATATATGCGATTGTTGGCTTTTTTCATGCAGATTAATTTGACTTCTCTATAGATCCTAGTTATCAAGTTTTTGTCTGATTGAAAATACGCAAACATCCTTTCCCATTGTGTAGGTTGTCTCTTTGCTTTGGTTATTGTCTCCTTAGCTGTACAGAAGCTTTTCAGTTTAATGAAGTCCCATTTGTTTATTTTTGTTGTTGTTGCAATTGCCATGGCAGTCTTCTTCATGAAGTCTTTCCCCAGGCCAATATCTTCCAGTGTTTTTCCCATGCTTTCCTTGAGGATTTTTATTGTTTCATGCCTTAAGTTTAAGTCCTTTATCCATCTTGAATCAATTTTTATGAGTGGGTAAAGGTGTGGGTCCAGTTTCAGACTTTTACATGTAGACATCCACTTCTCCCAACACCATTTATTGAATAGAGAGTCTTTCCCCGAAGGTATGTTCTTGTTTGGTTTATTGAAGATTAGGTGGTTCTAAGATGTTAGTTTCATTTCTTGGTTTTCAATTCGATCCCAAGTGTCTAGGTCTCTCTTTTTGTGCCAGTACCATGCTGTCTTGACCACTATGGCTTGGTAGTACAGACTAAAATCTGGTATGCTGATGCCCCAAGCTTTATTTTTATTACTAAGAACTGCCTTAGCTATACGGGGTTTTTTCCGGTTCCATACAAAACACAGAATCATTTTTCCAAATCTTGAAAGTATGATGTTGGTATTTTGATAGGAATGCCATTGAATAGGTAGATTGCTTTGGGAAGTATAGACATTTTAACAATGTTGATTCTTCCCGTCCATGAGCACGGCATGTTCTTCCATTTGTTAATATCCTCTGCTATTTCCTTTCTGAGGATTTCACAGTTTTCTTTATAGAGGTCCTTCACCTCCTTCGTTAGGTATATTCCTAGGTATTTCATTTTCTTTGAAACTATGGTGAAGGGAGTTGTGTCCTTGATTAGCTTCTCATCTTGACTATGTTATTGGTGTATACAAAGGCTACTGACTTGTGGACATTGATTTTATATCCTGAAACATTACTGTATTTTTTGATGACTTCTAGGAGTCTTGTGGTTGAGTCTTTGGGGTTCTCTAAGTATAAGATCATGTTGTCAGCAAAGAGGGAGAGTTTGACCTCCTCTGCTCCCATTTGGATTCCCTTCATTTCCTTGTCTCGCCTAATTGTATTGGCTAGAATTTCCAGCACTATGTTGAATAGTAAAGGTGACACAGCACAACCTTGTCTGGTTCCAGTTCTAAGAGGAAAAGCTTTCAGTTTTACTCCATTCAGTAAAATATTGGCTATGGGTTTGTCATAGATAGCTTCAATCAGTTTTAGAAATGTGCCACCTATGCCTATACTCTTCAGTGTTCTAATTAGAAAAGGATGCTGGATTTTATCAAAATGCTTTTTCTGCATCTACTGAGAGGATCATGTGATCTTTATTTTTGCCTCTGTTAATATGGTGGATAACGTTTACGGACATGCGTATGTTAAACCAGCCTTGCATCCCTGGGATGAAGCCTACTTGATCATGATGAATGACTTTTTTGATGATAAGCTGTAATCTATTGGCTAGGATTTTGTTGAGAATTGTTGCATCTATATTCATGAGTGAGATTGGTCTGAAATTCTCCTTTTTGGTTGGGTCTTTCCCTGGTTTTGGTATCAGGGTGATGTTTGCTTCATAGAATGTGTTGGGGAAGATTCCTTCTTCCTCAATTTTTTGGAATAATTTCTGCAGTACAAAAGCTCTTCCTTAAAGGTTTGATAGAATTCTGGAGTGAAGCCATGTGGACCAGGGCTTTTTTTGGTTGGAAGATTTTTTATTTTTTCTTTGATGTCAGTGCTTGAAATTCGTCTGTTCAGGAGGTCTATTTCTTCCTGGCTGAGTCTAGGGAGAGGGTGTGATTCCAAATATTGATCCAGTTCCTTCACATTGTGAAATTTCATGGCATAGAGTTTCTGGTAGTATTCAGAGATGATCTCTTGTATCTCTGTGGGATCAGTTGTTATTTCCTCTTTATCATTTATGATTGAGGTTACTAGAGATTTGACTTTTCTATTTCTCGTTAGTCTGGCCAATGGTTTACCTATTTTATTTATTTTTTCAAAAAACTAACTCCTTGTTTCATTAATTTTCTGAATGATTCTTTTGTTTTCAATTTCATTGATCTCTGATTTGATTTTGGATATTTCTTTTCTTCTACTGAGTTTAGGCTTAGATTGTTCTTCTTTTTCCAATTCCATAATATCTCCTGTGAGATTGTTGATGCGCTCTCTTTCTGTTTTTCGAATGTAGGCATCTAAAGCGTTGAATTTTCCTCTCAAAACTGCTTTTGCAGTATCCCACAGGTTTTGGTAGCTTGTGTCTTCATTGTTGTTATGCTCAAGGAAGTTAATGATTTCCTGTTTTATTTCTTCCTGCACTCATCTGTTATTCAACAGAAGATTGTTTAATTTCCATGCCTTTGGGTGGGGTTGAGCATTTTTGTTAGAGTTGAGTTCCACCTTTAGTGCCTTATGGTCTGAGAAGATACAAGGTAAAATTTCAATTCTCTTGATTCTGTTGATATTTGTTTTGTGTCTCAGGATGTGATCAATTTTGGAGAATGTTCCATGGGGTGATGAGAAGAATGTATATTCTTTTCTTTGGGGTGGAGTATTCTATATGCGTCTATCAAGCACAGTTGTTCTAGGGTCTCAGTTAAATCTCTTATATCTTTGTTGAACTTCTGTTTAGAGGCTCTGTCCAGCTCTGTAAGAGGAGTGTTAAAGTCCCCTATTATGGTATTATCAGATATCATATTGCTCAGACTGAGTAAGATCTGTTTCAAGAATCTGAGATCATTTAAATTGGGTGCATAAATATTTAGAATTGAAATGTCTTCTTGTTGTATTTTTCCCTTGACCAATGTAAAGTGACCATCTTTGTCTTTTTTGACTTTAGTTGCTCTAAATCCACATGTATCTGAAAATAAGATTGCAACTCCTCTTTTCTTCTGAATGCCATTTGCCTGAAAAATTGTCTTCCAACCCTTGACTCGGAGCTTTAATTTGTCTTTTGAAGACAGGTGTGTTTCTTGCAGACAGCAAATGGATGGCTTGGGTTTTTTAATCCAGTCAGCCAATCTATGTCTCTTCTGTGGGGAATAATTGATAAGTGTGGTAGTATTCTATTCATCTTATTTGGTGAGAGTCCATTGCTTAGTTTTATCTTTTGCAGCAGTGTGGAGGTTTCGTTCTGTCCTTTAATTTCTGAGTTCTTACTTTGCTGCTGATCCATTGTGGTGGTCAGTGTGCATAACAGGTTGAAGTATTTCCTGTAGAGCTGGTCTCGTTGTGGCGAATTTTCTCAATGTTTGTATATCCGTAAATGATTTGATTTCTCTGTCAGTTTTTCAGCTTAGCTTAGCAGGGTACAGAATTCTGGGCTGGAAATTGTTCTGTTTAAGTAGATTAAAGGTAGATGACCATTGTCTTCTTGCTTGGAAAGTTGCATTAGAGAAGTCTGCGGTCAATCTGATGGATTTGCCCCTGTAGGTCAACTGGCGCTTACTCCTGGCAGCTTGCAGAATCTTTTCTTTCATCTTGACTTTGGACAGGTTCATCACAATGTGTCTTGGAGAAGCTCGGTTAGAGTTGAGGCGACCTGGGGTCCGATAGCCCTCTGAAAGCAGTGTGTCAGAACCTTTGGTGATATTTGGGAAATTTTCTTTTATAATATTCTCTAGTATGGCTTCCATTCCTCTGGGGCATTCTTCTTCCCCTTTGGGATTCCTATAACTCGTATGTTGGAACTCTTCATAAAGCCCCATAATTCTGACAGTGAATGTTCTGCTTTCCCTCTCTCTTCTTTTCTGCCTTTTTTACTATCTGACTTATCTCAAGAACTTTGTCTTCTACCTCTGAAATTCTTTCTTCTGCATGGTCTAACCTGTTGCTGATACTTTCCATTGCATCTTTAAGTTCCCTAATTGACTGTTTCAGTTCCTTCTGCTCTGCTATATCCTTTTTATATTCTTCATATGGTTCATCTCTTATTTGATTCTGTTTTTGGATTTCCTTTTGGTTATTTTCCACTTTATTAGCAGTTTCCTTCATTGTTTCCATCATTTCTTTCATTGTTTTCAACATGTGTATTCTAAATTCCCTGTCTATCATTCCTAACATTTCTTTATAGGTGGAATCATCTGCAGTAGCTACCTCATGGTCCCTTGGCGGGGTTGTTCTGGACTTGTTCTTCATGTTGCCTGGAGTTTTTTACTGATTCTTGAGTGATTTCTTTTATCTGTTTCCTTGCCCTAATTTTCCTTTCACTTCCTCTTGCTCTTGGAGTGATTTCTTTTATCTGTTTCCTTGCCCTAATTTTCCTTTCACTTCCTCTTACTCTTTAAGTTCTCATGCCTGTGGACTATGGGTTACAGGACCAGAAGGGTGAGAAGGTTGAAGGGCAAAAAAGGGATGAAAGAAAGGAGGACCGAGTGATAAGAAAAAAAAGAAAAATAGAGAAAGGAGAGGGGGTGAGTGAAAGGAATATTGACAAAAAGAAAAGAGGCACAGAAAGAGGGAGACAGAGCAGTATAGGTGTACATTAGGGTACTTTGACACAACCTTAAAAAAAACCCCACCTTCTGGGGGTGCCCAGTTGGATTGTTCCCTTGAGGTCAGCAGCTCTTTGCTAACCTGATCAGACACAGTACCCCACCTCCACCAAGTAGAGAGGAAAGACAAAAATGCTATAAATCAAACCAAAACAAGCAAACAGAAAACTTTATGGGATAAAATTGGGTGAAAAACCAAATAATAGTGGTAGAAACACTAGCAAAAATGAAGTTCTAGTTATTGAAAAAGGCAGCAATGGGAAATTATAATTAAACTAGAAAAATTGAGAAAGAAAAAGGATCTGTATGGAAAAGGTTGAAATTAAAAAACAAAACAACACCAACATCGAAATAAACAAACAAACAAAAAAAAAACCAAAAAATAACCATACCAAAAAAAAAAAAAAAAACACAGCCAAAAACAAAGCAGTATTATATGTTATTGAATATTGTCTGGGCAACACGTGGTCTTCTGGGGTATGAGATGTTAATCACAGTTCTGATATGACTGGAGGCTGCTGATTTCTCAAACCCCAGCAGGCAGACACCCTAAATCTCTCTTCAGCCCACTTAAAAGGCACTTTGAACTTATAAACTTGCTGAGCAGAAGCTTTCTCAGGAAAGTGCTTGTCGCTGGAATCACTGCTGAAGTGGCTATCCACTTACCCAGTGTGCCAAAACCGGTCTCACTCTGCCCCTGAGGGTTAGGGCTACAAGGCGGCTCAGACCCCACCCTTAGGCTATTCGGTTGCTGGGTTACCAGCTCCCACCCAATTCAACCTCTGCGACCCTGGGGGCGGAGCTTGCCGGGGCAGATGGCTCACAATGGCTCCCTGTGGCCCACAGCCAAACACTATTAGCTCCATCTGGCTCAGCGGCTCAGACTGGGGCCCTAGACAACGGCCAAAGTTCTCTGCACTCCCGCTCAGGCTCTCCCCAAGGCAGTTCAACTGAGTGCCAAGTCCAAAGACACCAAAACAGTTCACAGGTAAGGCCTTTATGGTTTGCAGTCTCGCTGCTACTGAACTTACAGTTGCTGGCGGGTTTAGACGGATTGAACACACGCGACCACTTGCCGTTTTTCCACTGTTTTAGTCCTCCTCTTGGGGTCCAGAAGTCTCTCGCTGACTCCCTGTATCCTCACAGGGGTGATGATAGGCAGATCCCACCAGCCAGAGATACCTGGAGTCTTATCTCCCCAGACTCACGGTGCCCAGATGCAAGGAAGCTGCTACTTGGCCGCCATCTTGCTCCACCTCCTCCTACCTTAGAGCTTTTTGGAAGGGAGTATGGAGAATCCTCAAAGAACTCAAGCTAGACCTCCCATTTGATCCTGCAATCCCATTGCTAGGCATCTACCTGTAAGCTGAGCTACTCAGGAGGCTGAGGCAAGAGGATCACTTGAGTCCAAGAGTTTGAGGTTGCTGTGAACTATGATGATGCCATGGCTCTCTACCCAGGGTGACAGAGTGAGACTATGTCTTGTGAGGCCCGGATTTGAAATTCAGAGCTTTTTCCTAACGGAAAGGTCAGCTCCCAGTTCCTCCCAGCATCCCTGGGTGATGTTAGGATTCCGGGGATGTCCACGAGCGCAGAAGGGAGGATGCCGGGCCACCCACGGTCTGCCTTCTGCCAAGCCAAGAAAGAGGAGAGGATATTTGACACATTTTCATCTCATTAGTTGACATAGCCCTCCTGGCATTTTCCTACTTACTTTGACAAGACATTTACATTCCACATTTGCCAAGGCTCACATGTACCCTTGGAAGATGCACCACAGGTGTGATCCTTTCTCTTTTAATTGCACCCCCACCTCCTGTTCCAGGCTTCTCAACTCTTTTAATTGCAGCCCCACCTCCTGTTCCAGGCTTCTCAACTCTAGCTGCAGCCCCATCTCCTATTCCACACTTCTCAACTCTAGCTGCAGCCCCACCTCCTGTTCATGCTTCTCAACTCTTAACTGCAGCCCCACCTCCTGTTCACGCTTCTCAACTCCAACTGCAGCCCCACCTCCTGTTGCACGCTTCTCAACTCTTTTAATTGCAGCCCCACCTCCTGTTCCAGGCTTCTCAACTCTTAACTGCAGCCCCACCTCCTGTTCACGCTTCTCAACTCTAACTGCAGCCCCACCTCCTGTTGCACGCTTCTCAACTCTTTTAATTGCAGCCCCAACTCCTGTTCCAGGCTTGTCAACTCTTTTAATTGCAGCCCCACCTCCTGTTCCAGGCTTCTCAACTCTAGCTAAACCAGATTCTCTTAGAGAAATAATAAATTACTGCAAACTGGACTAGAAAATGTCTTTTTACCAAAAATAAAAATAAAAAAGAGGTGCTTTAGAAAGTTCTTTCCCCTGTGCCTTCTGTAAAAATCAATTGTATTTAAAAATAAAACGATAGTTTTCTTCCCAGGAGACAGCGCGGTGTAAGTGGGAGGAGAGGTGCTGAGGCAGCCGAGCAACCAGCGAGGAGGGGCAGGTGCCACCCTCACTAGGCAGCCTTGTCCACAGCCCTGTGGGAACACCATCTCCACCCACCTGTAAACTTAAGACCCCTGCTCCTCCACCTCACTCCTCCCAGGCCTGGCAGCAGCTGCACTTCAGGTCAATATGCAGGCAAAGCCACTTCCCCTCTCAGCCTCAGCTCACAGAGCTGTGCTGCCGCCGTACACTGTGGTCTCTGATTAAATCCCTCCTGCTCAGGACCAAACTTCCAGTCAAGTAGCTCCTTTCATAGCCACAGCTGTATCCACCGAGTCAGAACTGGCTACAAATCTTGAGTTTCCCTTGAAAAGCTTTTCCAAGAGAAAAAAAAAGAGTCTTAGAAGGACACACCAAGAACCCCAAGGGGACCAAGGGTTAGAAAGGAAGTGGAATATCTGCAATTAAATTCTCCTCTCTGCCCCTTCATCTCATCACAAATCATTTGTTGAGTTTGGTCCTGAGACAGGATGAATGTGTCAGCCGGGGGCAACCTGTTAGATCCCTTACCTCAGGAACACTTATTTAATATGTCTGTTCTTTGCCTTCACCACCTGGGACACGAGAGAATACAGAATACTAGATAGACAGACAGACAGATAATACTATCCCAACACTTGGTATTACAACATGGGCTGCAAGTATCTCAGTCTTATTTATAAGCAAAAGGACACAGCATAAGTTTGTTCGACCTTATCAGAAAGCACCCAACATCAAGAACTAGAAAGATGCTTAAAACCTTTAAGCCAAGAAATCTCACTTCTGCAAATCTATTCCAATGAACGAACCCAAGATAAGGAATAAAATTTTGTGTATGAATACTGTAGCACTATTTATAGAAGGAAAAAAATAGAAGAAATTTAAAATATTTACCAATAAAAGGTTAATTTATATTACATCCCCTGAAAAGAATATGATGCAACCATTAAAAAGCATAATTGTAAAGATCACATAGCCACATGCAAAATGCTTATGTTAAGTGGAAAAGCGATTTTTATGTATACAATGAAACAACTACATAAAAATATGTATCCATATGGATTAGCTTGGAATGAAACATACTGAAATAAAAATGATGGTGTTAGAGTGGAGAATGATGAGTGTTAACTCTACTTCCCAAACTTTCTTTCATGTTTCAAAATTATCTTCATGAATAATTTAAGAAATTCAGCACAGACATTTAAAGTTGGGATTTCGACCCTATGCAATATTTCACATCCTTACGGCATCATGACAGATGACCACACCTGCTGGATGCTAGAAATGCTGCCCAAAGTCAAAGGGGAAACTCACAGGGGGAAGAGGAGCTGTTCTGAGAAACAGGTACAATCTGGCCTCTGCTTTAAAGATTTGACGTCAAAGCATGTCTCTAGAATCCAGGGAGGCCTCCTCTTCTCTCCGCCTAGGCAGCAATTCCAACAGGCCTGTTGAGGGGCCTGTGTCTTCTGTATGTATCACTTTCTCTGCCAAATCTCTTGTTTTCTCCAAGGAACTAGTCAATGGAAGACCAAGTGAGCCTATACACTTATGGCCACAGTTGGCACTAAATATTTAAAGGGGATTGTGCTGGATGCTGACACAGTTCACAGGCAGTCATATGCGTAAAGAGAGAAACCAGAGCGTACACCTCTAGGTGCCAACCCACCTCTGGTTTGACTGCCTATTCCCCCCCAACACAGAACATGGGAATAATGACAGTGACACCCCCTCCACAGAACGGACATTTTCTGGGGATTTCCCATATGCCATGTGTTGGAGGGTGGCTATACGTATGCTACTTCAGTTAGTATCCATTCTTCACAATATTCTTGAGGTACAGTACTAATGCCCCCATTCCAAAGATGAGGAAAGTAAGACCCCAAAAGGCAGAATCATGGGCACACAGCAAATAGGTCGTGTCTCTGGGTGTCACATCAAGACATGACCAAAGTCCAGGCTCTGTCCACCCTGCCAGGCCAGTTCTGGGACAGAGTGACTGACCCAGTGCCGAGGTTGTTAGGCAGGCTCAATCTAGTAAGCTCATCTACGGGAAGTGACTGGCATGGAGTGTGGCCCACAGGTGTTCGCTCAGTACATGGGAAATGCCCACTCCTCCTCCTATTTTCTCTTATCTAACTTTGGAAAATTAGTCTCTTACCGATTCCCACTGTCCATGGTGGCTTCTCCTGTCCACATACTTTATCTCATTTCATGCTAATGGGAAGTCAAGGAGAAGGCGATTTGCTGTGAGGAGCTCAGGCTTTGAAGAAAATTCAAATTCTGGAGCTCACACCAGTAAGAATCATGTTCTCCAAGCAGGGCAACGATAGAATTAAACAAGATATCATGTATGACGATGCTAACTGCTCAGGTTCTGATAACATAGTAGGTGCTCCACAAAAACCAAGCCCCACAGCCACCTGGTAAGTATTACCTCACTCCCTGAGTTACTTAGATACAGTCACTAATGAGTGGCAGAGCTAAGATTAGTCAAAAGACTTCTACTCACTGCACCCCAGACCTCAGGAGTCCATGGAAGTCAGGAGTGGACACTGGCCAGCAAGATGTGCTGGCCCCATGAGGTTTGTCCCAAGTAGTGCTTGGATCTCTCTGTTTGCACTTAGGGTCTGGGAACTTGACAATCCCTTTTGACATAGTTTACTTATTTTTTAATGCTGAGTTCCAAAAAACCTCTTTACCTGATTCCTTATTCTCTATAAGCCAAAGATTCATGCGTCACTGGCTTGGAATAGAAGGGGTCAAGGGGAACTTCCCCCCTCGGCCTTCTGAAGGTTCACTAAAAAAGCAACTCACAAAAGGCAGATTCACTAGAGAAAAGAAATACAAATTTAGTGCTCACTTCGGCAGAACATATACTAAAAGTGAAACAATACAGAGAAGATTAGCATGGCCCCGCTGACACGCAAATTAGTGAAGCGTTCCATATTTTTATAAAATTTAGTGTTAAATCTAAAAAATAAAATAAAATAAAATAAAAAGACACACAAATTTATTTAACATGTATACATGGGGGCCTTCAAAACAAAGACCCAAAAGATACAAGGGAAATTGTCCATTTTTATGCTTAGATTCAACAAAGTATGGAGTCACATAAAAATATAATGGGACAAAAAAAAATGCTAACAGACTGAACAGAGAAACCCAATAAAGCCAATAAAGCCTATCTTTCCAGATGCTTCTTCTTGGCCTCTCTGAGCATATGCACCCTTTCCTCCTGGGTAAGGGGCAGGACCCACGCTAGAATGGGGTCTTCACCACCTAACTGTCAAGCAAAGTAGGTGAGATCACTTTTTTATGGCTAGTTTTAACACAGAAAGGTGGAGGAAAGTTAAGAGTAATATTTTGAGGGTTTTTTATGGCTGGTTTTGGAGAAAAGGGGTTCTGGTTTCTATGAGCTTAGAGAAAAGGGATTTTGGTTTCTATGGCCAGACTTGGGAGAGAGTGAGTGGCCAGAGGCAGAAGGGCAGAAGAAGGTCAGAGAAAATCTTTTGCTTCTAATTTGAGGCACTGTCTTCCGAAGTCTGGCAGAGACTAGAAAGATGTAGATTCAGAACTCTAATAAAGCTTTATAAATCATTCCTATATCTCAGTAGCATCATCCAGAATACTAAACTTTTAGAAGATTAGACAGAGGGCATGGAAAATGTGTGGGACATATCTCTGTTCAGATACAGGAGCCTCAGATGACACTCTGAGGGACCCGGCTTTCTAGGGATGGGAGTGAACTGCCGGAAGATTCAGGAGGAAGTTGGTCACTCTCAAGTGCTTGTGGAAACCAGCTGGGATCAGCTGCTGTCAAATCAGTGAAACGTGGAAATTCCCTTTCACCCAGGTCTCCAAGCTTCTTCTACAGCACTATAACCCTAAATCTTTTTTTTATTATTATTAAATCATACATTAATGATTCATGGGATACAATGTGCTAATTTTATATACAACTTGGAATGCTTACATCAAACTACCCCGTTTCCCTGAAAATAAGACATCCTCCGAAAATAAGACCTGCTTACAGGAAAGATAAGACGTCCCCCGAAAATAAGACCTAGTGTGTCTTTGGGAGCACACCTTAAAATAAGACACTGTCTTATTTTCGGGGAAACAGGGTAGTTAACACAGCCTTCACCTCACTTTATAATCCTAAATCTTACCAGCCAAACCAATGAACTGGGAGCTCCAAGACTTTTAAATTCAAACTGTTAGGGAATTTTGCCAGTGAGGTTTACCTTACCTTCATGTGCCGTACTCTTTCCAAAAAGGACTAGGTAGCTTTAAACAAAAGGCCTGAGTAGAAATACAAAAGAAATGAACCATGAAGATCAAGCAAAGATGCTGTGGTCAACTTGAGTTTTAAACTCTGAACTTCCCTGAGACAGAAGAGCGGTAACAGAAACAAGAATCAAGATGTAAGCAGATCAGTCCTGGGCCAGAGATGCTATGTATAGTCCCACCCTGCTGACAAGACAATCCATGGGAGGAAGGTACTGCCATGTCATTTTACAGACGAAGAATGAGTTACCAGTCACCTGCCAAAGGCACGGCAGTTACAAAATCAAGTCGGAATCTCAGCCCTGGCTGCCTCGGAAGGCTGTGCTCCAACCAACCGCATCACCATCCCACAAATGCAGATACCAGCACTTTAAAAAAAGGCTGATTAATGCCAAATCCTGAAGTTTCTATGAAAGGAATGGGTCTGGAGTGATGGACTGCAGCAATTAGAAATGGCCATTTTTCTTTACTCTCTTCCCTGGACAGCTGGAATCAGACTCAGGCTTGGCCATGTGATTGGCTTTGGCCGACTGGATTCCAGCAAACATGAGACAAGGAGGGGTTGGCAAGCAGGCCATAAGGAAGCCGGACAGCAAGTACCCAGGACATGAGGCCACCTCGGACCAGCCAACCCCGCTGTCATGTGACTGCAGGTCACACATGACCCCAGCGAGACCAGCAGAACTGCCCAGTCAACCACACGGCTGTGAGAAGTAATCAGTTACTACTACCTTTGGGGCGGTTTGCACAGGTAACCAAGGCGTGGATGTGAAATGGCACAGGAAGTCCTTAACCCAGCTTAGGAAGGTGCTGTACATGGCTGTTGCCCATAGAAAGCTGGGAACACAACACGGAAGGGCAAATCAGTCACAAGCACTCAGCAAAGCAAAAGCAGGTGCCACCCACAGCCTGAGCCCACTGTCCCTCTTCCAGATAATTATATCCCCTTCTCAAAGTACAGAATAGGGTCCGGGAGGGTCTGTGCACTGGCAGGGCTAAAAGAGCTTTTGGAGCCATCTCTGAGATTACCATTCACTTGGCCAATTTTTTAAATGAGTCCTTTATTAGGAGGAAGTGATATAGGGATGGTACAGAATGTAGCCCTGGACTCAGGAGATCAGAGGTGAGTACAGCATGGTGTGTGATCTTGGCCATGTGCAATACCCTTCCTAAGTCTCTCCCTCATCCACAGAATGCCCACAGTGGTTAATGTCACAATGTAGGGTTTCTGCAGGCTTGTGGCACAGTGCCTGGCATACACTGCACATTCAATAACAACAGGTGGTGTCAGCAATGCCAGTGGGAGGCTGGGAGTGGGGGGCTCACACCTGTAATCCCAGCACTTTGGGAGACTGAGGTGGGAGGGTCACTTGAAGCCAGTTCAAGACCTCATTGATACAAAAAATTAGCTGGGTGTGGTAATGCACACCTGTAGCCCCTGTTACCCAGGAGACTAAGGCAGGTGAATCACCTGAGCCCAAGAGTTGCTGTGAGCTCTAACTGTACCACTGTACTCTAGCCTGAGTTATAGCTATGACCCTGACTCAAAAAAACAAAACAGAACAAACAAACAAACAAACAAAAAAATACTACTTGAAAATCTTGATACCAACAGTTGTATCATTTTACACAGACACACAACAGAGCGGTGAACCCTCAGTGGGAGAAAGTAAAGAAGGACTACTATGAAATGACAGTGGCCATCCTAGAGAAAAAAGAGAAAGGTCTCATCAGTGAGCAGAGACTGAGGACACTGGCCTGGGATCCAGGCAAAAGGGAAGCACCTGGGTGGGGCAGCTGGCAGATCACAGGACACCCCACAGGCAGTACTGGGATTGTGTGTCCCCACCATCACCTCAGCAGTCATTCAGGAAGGCACAGCCACCAAGTCCTCCAGAGCTGGGAGCAGAGCTCTGGCAAACAGGGATCTGGCCAAGGGCCAGCAAAGCCAGCACTTCCCAGGGCCCCTCCACTCCAATAGGTCTACATCAAAAGTGATTTAAGGGTGAGAGGCCACTGCAGCCAGTGGGCAGGAGAGTGGCTCAGAACCTCCCTCCTGGGGCTGACTGATGGGCACTTGGCCACATGGGTCACAGAGCCATCATTTTCACAGGTACAGCCTGGCCAGTGGAGCCCTGGTGATCCTGGGCAATCGGGCACCCAATGGTCACTGCATACACGAAACCTCCCCAGACTTTGGTATGGTCTTTGTGAGTCAGAGCAAAGCATCTGCCCCTCCCTCTGAGGAACTGTGACCCACTGGCTTTACATGTCTTCAGGAGTGGTGGGAATGCCAAGCAGAGACCTGGTAAAGAGGCAGGACAGCTGGGTGCTTTCTCCAGGTGGCCCAGCCTCACCGGGAACTCTTTCCCTGATTCTTCTAGTAAACTCAGGCGAGTGATGAACATTTACAGAGAAACAACAGAGGGCTTCATCCTTCTGTGCAAAGCTGAGAAGTCACGTGGCATTAAACAAGTTGGGGAGATATGACAGAAACTACACCCCATGTCCTGGGTGAATAAAGCCTCACATCAGCAGCAAAGGGCCGCAGCCAACAGTAAGCTCAAAGCAATGTGTGCAGATGACAGGTCAAGGGTGAGTGGAGGGCCCTATCTCAGCCACTGCTGTCTGTCTTATCGGAAAGCAATGTCAGCAACCTCTCCAGACACACGCCACCTGCCCCTTCACCCACTTCAAACGTCTGGTGTAAGAATGAATAAACGAGTCCAATGACATCCACGGCAGCGTGGGCCTCAGGCCTTGCTCAGAAACGCTAAGTCCAAGGCTCAGACCTTTGTTGCCAGCCATTTGCAGTCTTATGTGTAAATGAACAAAGGCTCTGTCGGGTATTCGTCCAGCTCACAGGCAGTCTGACAGTACAGAGTCTTTATCTGCCCTGGGGACAAGAGGGCATAAAACCCAGGAGCTGGGATCCAGAGACTGCTGACTCACTAGTCCGCCGGTGTACATGAAGGGAGAGTGGCAGATGCACCTACTGGAGACCGCAGCCCTTCTGTGTGGCAGGGTAGCCTGGCTCCAGGCCCCGCCAGCCACTTCCACTCAGTAATGGCATCACAAGCTAAAAGCCTTTTGCTGCCCACAAGACCCATGCACAAGGCTGATAATGTGTCTCAGGAGGCCTTTTACTTATACATTTGCCATTTTGCCAATATAAAAGTTGGGCTTTCTGTGCCTTAGCTTCCCCATTGCTAAGAAAAGGCAGCAATATGTATGTCAGCTCAAGGCCTGAGTCTCTCTAGAATTCCTCCATGGATAACTGTGTTCAGACCTCACCCCAGGCTGGACTCTCTGGCCTCTCATCTCCCTATTATCCATCCCTGCCACAACATGAAAGTCCACCTTCATCCTGCCACCCTGCTACACAGACACCAGAGGGCTCCGTGTGTTACACCAGGCCCTGAGCAAATACTCTCCTTTCCTCCCTAGGGTCAGACTCCCAGGCCCCATTCAGCCTCACCCCTGCTCAAGGCAGCCTGTTCCCGCAAGGCTCTCCACGTACATGCTCCTTCTCATTTCCTCAACTTGGCTTTTGATCGGGGAGGTTTGACAGGTGCATAGAGTCACATAGCCTCCACCACCATCAAGATACAGAATAGTTCCATCACCCTCAAATTCCCCATGTACCTTTGTAGCTAGCTCCTCCCCCACCCCCGCTTTCTCTGTAGTTTTGCCATTCCCAGAATGTAATGTCGCATACACAGAGTTACACAGTCTGTGGCCTTGAAACCTGGCTCCTTACACACACACTGTGTGGAGATCTGCCCATGTTGTTCTGCCATGCTTGTCCCTCTGTGGCGGGCAGGAATTCCACCATGTACTACGTTTCAGCA
Source organism: Nycticebus coucang (assembly GCF_027406575.1). Classification (NCBI taxonomy): domain Eukaryota; kingdom Metazoa; phylum Chordata; class Mammalia; order Primates; family Lorisidae; genus Nycticebus; species Nycticebus coucang. The sequence continues at coordinate 32,825,976 of NC_069789.1, read as the reverse complement.
TACGGATGGGCCATAACTTGTTTACCCGCCTTCTAGTTGAGGGACAATTAAGTCACTTCTAGTTTCTGGCAAATATGAGTAAGGATGTCATGAATACCCTGAGATACAAATTTCCATTTTCCATGGGTAAATCTCTAAGGGTGAGATTATTGGGTAGTATGTGAGGCTGTGGTTAACTTCCTTAAGAAACTGCCCAACTGTTTTCCAAAGTGGTTGTACAGTTTGCATTTCCACCAGCAATGGGTGGGAGTTCCAGCTACTCTATATCCTCCCTGTACTTTTTTCCCTAAAGCCATTTCTACTAGGAGTATTGTTTTTATTTTATTCTTTCTCCCTAAATCACTTTACTAGGTGTATGGGGACATAATGCAGCTTTCTCGTTTGCTATAATTGTGCTTACTACACTCAACCACTCACACACATCTCAATTAATGCTCACTTCTACCCTGCATAGTAAGTTCCAGGGTTTTCTCTGCTTTTAAATATTTGTAAATGGAGGTGGCATCTGAACCAAGGTCAAATGGCTACAAAATGCACAGCATCGGTAAGAGCTTTCCCTGGATAACCTTACTCCTTTGTGGTTTCTCCACATTCTTTTAGGCTCTGGTTCCAATGTTATCTCCTAAGAGAGAGTTTCTGGAAATCATGTAACACAGCCCAGTCTGACCTTGCCTTTTATTGCACTTGATCGATTCTCTGATTAGAGAACTGAAGTATTCTCAAAACTGCTCCTGTTTCTTATCTCCCAAACAACACCAACAACTTTAGCTCCTTAAGGCCAGAGCACCTGTCTCCCCAACCTTTGTTTTTCATCTTCTATATTTTAGGCATTGACTGACATGGGTCAGAATGTGCAGACGGCATTCTGGAATCAAGGGAGGCAGTGTCTACAGAAGGCAGACAACACTTACTTGTGTGCCACGACCCCAGAGTCCTACACTACTTTATAATGCCATAACCTCAGGCCATATTCTGCCCCAGCAAGACAATCAGAAAGTTAAGGCAATTATTTGTAGAAAATACGATAGGTTAAAGGGCAAAATACAGGCCTTCCCCCACCCCAATTACTATAAACTGACACATGACAAGCAATAATTAAATACCCAGTGTATAGAAAACACATAGAAAAGACCTGATGACATTATGAAGGAAGATCACAATTTCAGCAACAAACAAGGAGTTTCTTGAGTTAACCAGCCAATTAATATCCTTCCAGGGACAGGACATTCCCCTAGGGTGATGGGGCAAACCAGTGCTAATGCCAGAAGCGAGGCCTAAAATAACACGCAGACCTCAACCTGTAACCAGAAGCTACCAGGAAGCAGCCCACCGGCCTGACTCTACCAGCTGTTCCTGCGTCTGTTTCCCATAATGAACTTTCCTGAGACCCAGGAGCTGAGTCTTTGCTATAATCCTGGCACCTGTCTCTACTCTGCTCCCAACCCAGGGTTCTCACCCTCTCCTGACTCCAGCCCAACAATACCACCACACACACCCAGCTGCATTTTGAACCCACAACTCAATCCCCCACCCTAAAGAAACAAAAGCTCATCTCCTCTATTTCTGTCAACCACTCACAGATGAGGCTCCTCAGCCCTTCCTCCCATCACCACGCCCTGCCACCACCACCCCCACCTAGAGCCCACTGCCCAGGCCCCCAGCACAGACCCACAGTTTTTATGATCTGGATCCAATGGTTTCCTCCCCTTTCCCTCTGGTAAATCACTATACAATTTGCCTCTCTAGATCCATCCACCCATCTATCTATCCATCTGTTTTTTTTTTTGTTTGTTTTGTTTGGTTTCACTAGATTTTTATTCTTTGATTACAATGAATAAAGTTCAAGATAAAACATTCCAATGTTAATAAAAATAGTATCAAATGTCAGATTTAGGTTTTAAATAAAAACTCAAGGTGCTGGATTGAAGGTGGCTCTGTAGTGTTTACAATTCCAAAGCCGCTTAGATCCCAGATCTATGCAGATGGCTTAGGTGGTATCATTTACAAACATCCTCAGATCCTGCCCACAGATATATTAATCTGTGAATAAGGTATTTTAACACTAATTTTGAAATAATTCTACATTTAAAAGGTCAGTATTAAGCCATTTAAATTTTCTTTGTTATTTTCCAGAGTCTGAATTACTGTATAGATTCAAATGAGATTAATACAGAGTTAACCTTCAATCTTAACACGATTATCATTAGTTCTCCAGTGGAAAGATTAAGGCTTATGTCAACATACTGTATTTCTGCTGTAACCTAAAAATCTTATGTTACCAGTTCTCCTGGGACAGATTTTATGTCAGGTTCTGAGACAGATTATTATGTTTCCACTGAATTATACTATATTCTCAGGATTGGTTCTAGAAAAACTGGTTTATGAGGCAAATGTCACAGATATAAACAGGTAACAGGTCAAAAAAAATTCAAATTGAAGTAACTTTTGTTTTACACTGATTTGAAGAAAAAATTTCATTAAGAGATACTCTTGAGATGGGTCTCAACTCTGTCACCCAGGCTGGAAGGCAGTGGCATAAAAAGTTCTCGAATACAGGCATAAGCCATGGGACATGGTCAGAATTGGCCCTTTTAAAGCAAGATTCTCATCCTCTTCTCAGAACTCCTAAGCAAGTTGTCTGGACATTATGTTGAATTTCTTAGTAGCCCTCATAGCGACCCTCCTGACCTGGCCCCCAATATAATCTCTCTCTCTCCCCTAGACAGGACAGGCAATTCGTGATCTTTTATGGGCTCCTTTATCTGTGCTGCTCACCTGGGAATCCAATTTGGGGTTTATAATCACGCTTTCTCGTAGAAATGGTCTTCAGCCATAGCCTCCAGACGACCCTTCTTGGATCCCCGCTGGGGTCGCAGAAAAGCCTCCCTTGACCTTCTTCCTGGAGCACCGTTGCCTGGTCCAACCCTACCACCAGGGCCAAGTCCGAGGCCCTGGCGACTCCCCGAGTCTGGGTCCGTCTGGCCAACTTACCGGTCAGAACCTACCCGCCGTTGCCATGATATGCCATTTGATTACAAAGTACTGTCATGGACTCAGTACGTATATGAATATACCTTCATAGAATTTGAAAAATTCAGAGAGGAGAGCAAGATGGTGGTCGAGTAACAGCTTCCTTGCATCTGGGCACCGTAAGTCCGAGGAGATAGGACTCTAGGCATCTCTGGCTAGTGGGATCTGCCTATCATCACCCCTACGAGGATACAGACAGTCAGGGAGAGACTTCTGGACCCCAAGAGGAGGACTAAAACAGTGGAAAACCAGCAAGTGGTCGTGTGTTCAATTGGTCTAAATCCGCCGACAACTGTAAGGTCAGTAGCAGCAAGACTGCAAACCGAAAAGACCTTACCTGTGAACGGTTTTGGTGTCTTTGGACTTGGCACTCAGTTGAGCTGCCTTGGGGAGAGCCTGAGCGGGAATGCAGAGAACTTTGGCCATTGTCTACGGCCCCAGTCTGAGCCGCTGAGCCAGACAGACTAATAGTGTTTGGCTGTGGGCCACAGGGAGCCATTGTGAGCCATCTGCCCTGGCAAGCTCCGCCCCCAGGGCCGCAGAGCTAGACTCAAGTGGGAGCTGGTAACCAAGCAAGCGAGTAGCCTAAGGGTGGGGTCTGAGCCACCTTGCAGCCCTAACCCTCAGGGGCAGAGTGAGACCGGTTTTGGCACACTGGGTAAGCGGATAGCCACTTCAGCAGTGATTCCAGCGACAAGCACTTTCCTGAGAAAGCTTCTGCTCAGCAAGTTTACAAGTTCAAAGTGCCTTTTAAGTGGGCTGAAGAGAGATTTAGGGTGTCTACCTGCTGGGGTTGGAGAAATCAGCAGCCTCCAGTACTATCAGAACTGTGATTAACATCTAATACCCCAGAACACCACGTGTTGCCCAGACAATATTCAATAACATATAATACTGCTTTGTTTTTGGTTGTGTTTTGGTTTTTTTCTGTTGTTTGTTTCTTTTGTTTATTTTGATGTTGTTGATATTATATTGTTTTTTAATTGCAACCTTTTCTGTACAAATCTTCTTTCTTTCTCAATTTTTCTAGTTTAATTATAATTTCCCATTGATGCCTTTTTTAATAACTAGAACTTCATTTTTGATACTGCTTCTACTGCTATTATTTGGTTTTTCACCCAATTTTATCCCGTAAAGTTTTCTGTTTGCTTGTTTTGGTTTGATTTATAGCATTTTTCTCTTTCCTCTCTACTTAGTGGAGGTGGGGTACTGTGTCTGATCAGGTTAGCAAAGAGCTGCTGACCTCAAGGGAACCACCCAACTGGGCACCCCCAAAAGGTGGGTTTTTTTTAAGGTTGTGTCAAAGCACCCTACTGTACACCTATATTGTTCTGTCTCCCTCTTGATGTACCTCTCTTATTTTTGTCAATATTCCTTTTACCCACCCCCCTCTCCTTTCTCTATTTTTCTTTTTTTTCTTATCACTCGGTCCTCCTTTCTTTCATCCCTTTTTTGCTCTTCAATCTTCTCACCCCTCTGGTCCTGTAACCCTTAGACCACAGGCACGAGAACTTAAAGAGAAAGAGGAAGTGAAAGAAAATTAGGGCAAGGAAACAGATAAAAGAAATCACTCATGAGAAAGAATCAGCAGAAAACTCCAGGCAACATGAAGAAACAGTCCAGAACAACCCCGCCAAGGGACCATGAGGTAGCTACTGCAGAGGACTCCACTTGTAAAGAAATGTTAGGAATGACAGACAGGGAATTTAGAATACACATGTTGAAAACAATGAAAGAAATGATGGAAATAATGAAGGAAACTGCTAATAAAGTGGAAAATAACCAAAAGGAAATCCAAAAACAGAATCAAATAAGAGATGAACCATATGAAGAATATAAAAAGGATATAGCAGAGCTGAAGGAACTGAAACAGTCAATCAGGGAACTTAAAGATGCAATGGAAAGTATCAGCAACAGGTTAGACCATGCAGAAGAAAGAATTTCAGAGGTAGAAGACAAAGTTCTTGAGATAACTCTGATAGTAAAAGAGGCAGAAAAGAAGAGAGAGAAAGCAGAACGTTCACTGTCAGAATTATGGGACTTTATGAAGAGTTCCATCATAGGAGTTATAGGAATCCCAAAGGGGAAGAAGAATGCCCCAGAGGAATGGAAGCCATACTAGAGAATATTATAAAAGAAAATTTCCCAAATATCACCAAAGATTCTGACACTCTGCTTTCAGAGGGATATCGGACCCCAGGTCGCCTCAACTCTAACCGAGCTTCTCCAAGACACATTGTGATGAACCTGTCCAAAGTCAAGATGAAAGAAAAGATTCTGCAAGCTGCCAGGAGTAAGCGCCAGTTGACCTACAGGGGCAAATCTATCAGAGTGACCGCAGACTTCTCTAATGCAACTTTCCAAGCAAGAAGACAATGGTCATCTACCTTTAATCTACTTAAACAGAACAATTTCCAGCCCAGAATTCTGTACCCTGCTAAGCTAAGCTGAAAAACTGACAGAGAAATCAAATCATTTACGGATATACAAACATTGAGAAAATTCGCCACAACGAGACCAGCTCTACAGGAAATACTTCAACCTGTTATGCACACTGACCACCACAATGGATCAGCAGCAAAGTAAGAACTCAGAAATCAAAGGACAGAACCTAACCTCCACACTGATGCAAAAGATAAAACTAAGCAATGGACTCTCACAAAATAAGACGAATAGAATACTACCACACTTATCAATTATCTCAATAAATGTTAATGGCTTGAATTCCCCACTGAAGAGACATAGATTGGCTGACTGGATTAAAAAACCCAAGCCATCCATTTGCTGTCTGCAAGAAACACACCTGGCTTCAAAAGACAAATTAAAGCTCCAAGTCAAGGGTTGGAAGACAATTTTTCAGGCAAATGGCATTCAGAAGAAAAGAGGAGTTGCAACTTATTTTCAGATTCATGTGGATTTAAAGCAACTAAAGTCAAAAAAGACAAAGATGGTCACTTTATATTGGTTAAGGGAAAAATACAAGAAGATGTTTCAATTCTAAATATTTATGCACCCAATTTAAATGCTCCCAGATTCTTGAAACAGACCTTACTCAGTCTGAGCAATATGATATCTGATAATACCATCATAACAGGGGACTTTAACACTCCTCTTACACAGCTGGAGAGATCCTCTAAACAGAAATTAAACAAAGATATAAGAGATTTAAATGAGACCCTAGAACAACTGTGCTTGACAGACGCATATAGAACACTCCACCCCAAAGATAAAGAATATACATTCTTCTCATCACCCCAAGGAACATTCTCCAAAATTGATCATATCCTGAGACACAAAACAAATATCAACAGAATCAAAAGAATTGAAATTTTACCTTGTATCTTCTCAGACCATAAGGCACTAAAGGTAGAACTCAACTCTAACAAAAACGCTTGACCCCACACAAAGGCATGGAAATCAAACAATCTTCTGTTGAATAACAGATGGGTGCAGGAAGAAATAAAACAGGAAATCATTAACTTCCTTGAGTATAACAACAATGAAGACACAAGCTACCAAAACCTGTGGGATACTGCAAAAGCAGTTTTGAGAGGAATATTCAACGCTTTAGATGCCTACATTCGAAAAACAGAAAGAGAGCACATCAACAATCTCACAAGCCATCTTATGAAACTGGAAAAAGGAGAACAATCGAAGCCTAAACTCAGTAGAAGAAAAGAAATTTCCAAAATCAAATCAGAGATCAATGAAATTGAAAAAAAAAGAATCATTCAGAAAATTAATGAAACAAGGAGTTGGTTTTTTGAAAAAATAAATAAAATAGGTAAACCATTGTCCAGACTAACGAGAAATAGAAAAGTCAAATCTCTAGTAACCTCAATCAGAAACGATAAAGGGGAAATAACAACTGATCCCACAGAGATACAAGAGATCATCTCTGAATACTACCAGAAACTCTATGCCATGAAATTTCACAATGTGAAGGAAATGGATCAATATTTGGAATCACACCCTCTCCCTAGACTTAGCCAGGAAGAAATAGAGCTCCTGAACAGACCAATTTCAAGCACTGACGTCAAAGAAATAATAAAAAAATCTTCCAACCAAAAAATGCCCTGGTCCAGATGGCTTCACTCCAGAATTCTATCAAACCTTCAAGGAAGAGCTTATTCCTGTACTGCAGAAATTATTCCAAAAAATTGAGGAAGAAGGAATCTTCCCCAACACATTCTATCAAGCAAACATCACCCTGATACCAAAACCAGGAAAAGACCCAAACAAAAAGGAGAATTTCAGACCAATCTCACTCATGAATATAGATGCAAAAATTCTCAGCAAAATCCTAGCCAATAGATTACAGCTTATCATCAAAAAAGTCATTCATCATGATCAAGTAGGCTTCATCCATGGGATGCAAGGCTGGTTTAACATACTCAAGTCCATAAACGTTATCCACCATATTAACAGAGGCAAAAATAAAGATCACATGATCCTCTCAATAGATGCAGAAAAAGCATTTGATAAAATCCAGCATCCTTTTCTAATTAGAACACTGAAGAGTATAGGCATAAGTGGCACATTTCTAAAACTGATTGAAGCTATCTATGACAAACCCACAGCTAGTATTTTACTGAATGGAGTAAAACTGAAAGCTTTTCCTCTTAGAACTGGAATCAGACAAGGTTGTCCTCTGTCACCTTCACTATTCAACATAGTGCTGGAAGTTCTAGCCAATACAATTAGGCAAGACAAGGAAATAAAGGGAATCCAAATGGGAGCAGAGGAGGTCAAACTCTCCCTCTTTGCTGACGACATGATCTTATACTTAGAGAATCCCAAAGACTCAACCACAAGACTCCTAGAAGTCATCAAAAAATACAGTAATGTTTCAGGATATAAAATCAATGTCCACAAGTCAGTAGCCTTTGTATACACCAATAAAAGTCAAGATGAGAAGCTAATTAAGGACACAACTCCCTTCACCAACTCCCTTCACCAGCCTCAAAGAAAATGAAATACCTAGGAATATACCTAACGAAGGAGGTGAAGGACCTCTATAAAGAAAATTATGAAATCCTCAGAAAGGAAAAAGCAGAGGATATTAACAAATGGAAGAACATATCATGCTCATGGATGGGAAGAATCAACATTGTTAAAATGTCTATACTTCCCAAAGCAATCTACCTATTCAATGCCATTCCTATCAAAATACCAACATCATACTTTCAAGATTTGGAGAAAATGATTCTGCGTTTTGTATGGAACGGGAAAAAACCCCGTATAGCTAAGGCAGTAATAAAGCTGATGCCCCAGTAATAAAGCATACCAGATTTTAGTCTGTACTACAAAGCCATAGTGGTCAAGACAGCCTGGTACTGGCACAAAAACAGAGACATAGACACTTGGAATCGAATTGAAAACCAAGAAATGAAACTAACATCTTACAACCACCTAATCTTCGATAAACCAAATAAGAACATACCTTGGGGGAAAGACTCCCTATTCAATAAATGGTGTTGGGAGAACTGGATGTCTACATGTAAAAGTCTGAAACTGGACCCACACCTTTCCCCATTCACAAAAATTGATTCAAAATAGATAAAGGACTTATATTTAAGGCATGAAACAATAAAAATCCTCAAAGAAAGCATGGGAAAAAACACTGGAAGATATTGGCCTGGGGAAAGAGTTCATGAAGAAGACTGCCATGGCAATTGCAACAACAACAAAAATAAACAAATGGGACTTCATTAAACTGAAAAGCTTCTGTACAGCTAAGGAGACAACAACCAAAGCAAAGAGACAACCTACACAATGGGAAAGGACATTTGCATATTTTCAATCAGACAAAAACTTGATAACTAGGATCTATAGAGAACTCAAATTAATCCACGTGAAAAAAGCCAACAATCCCATATATCAATGGGCAAGAGACATGAATAGAACCTTCTCTAAAGATGACAGACGAATGGCTAACAAACACATAAAAAAACGTTCATCATCTCTATATATTAGGGAAATGCAAATCAAAACAATCCTGAGATATCCTCTAACCCCAGTGAGAATGGCCCACATCACAAAATCTCAATACTGCAGATGCTGGCGTGGATGTGGAGAGAAGGGAACACTTTTACACTGCTGGTGGGACTGCAAACTAGTACAACCTTTCTAGAAGGAAGTATGGACAAACCTCAAAGCACTCAAGCTAGACCTCCCATTTGATCCTGCAATCCCATTACTGAGCATCTACCCAGAAGGAAAAAAATCCTTTTATCATAAGGACACTTGTACTAGACTGTTTATTGCAGCTCAATTTACAATCGCCAAAATGTGGAAACAGCCTAAATGCCCACCAACCCAGGAATGGATTAACAAGCTGTGGTATATGTACACCATGGAATACTATTCAGCCATTAAAAAAAATGGAGACTTTACATCCTTCGTATTAACCTGGATGGAAGTGGAAGACATTATTCTTAGTAAAGCATCACAAGAATGGAGAAGCATGAATCCTATGTACTCAATTTTGATATGAGGACAATTAATGATAATTAAGGTTATGGGGGGGAGGAAAAGCAGAAAGAGGGACAGAGGGAGGGGGTTGCGGCCTTGGTGTGTGTCACACTTTATGGGGGTAAGACATGATTGCAAGAGGGACTTTGCCTAACAATTGCAATCAATGTAACCTGGCCTATTGTACCCTCAATGAATCCCCAACAATAAAAAAGAAAAAAAAAAAAGAAATGGTCTTCAAATGGCAAAATCACCACTCCTTAAACACCTGCCTGTGGGATAGTATTGGGAAAGTCCTACCCCATCCCTATCAGCCCAGGGAGGAGACCCTTCAATGATCTGACCATGCCTGATCTGTTTGTGAAGATCCTGGAACAAGCTACAATTTCATTATCTTGAACCTCTGAATTAAACGCAGTTCTAAAACATGCTACAGGCTGAACTGCGTTCCAACTTTCGGTTCACAGAAAGCCCTGCTGAATAACCACTAAGACAGGCTATGATTAAGAAGAGGCCAGTCTCCTGCAGGTCAGTGGGCAAGGCCTGACGCAGAGCCAGAGAAAAATCTAGACAGGGGGCCAGAGGCAGCCAGAGAGAGAGGCAGAGCTAGAGCTCAGCATGTGTAGCTCCTACAGTCCCAGCCAGGGCCCAAACAGGGACTGCCTTAAGATTTCTGCTCTACAGATGTGGGAGAAAGCAATGCTCTTAGACAGGAGGGACCCCGAGCACCTGGGAAAATACTCCCATAGAAACCACATGGAGTGAAGTCACGGGTGCATGTGGAGACTGGGTGGGGGCCACCCCTGCCTGAGAGGGCACTAATGTTTGGAAGCCGAAGTCCCAGATCAAGGCCCTACCTGGAAAAGACCCTGCAAGGTCACAGAAAGTCTTTTAAGTGCGGGTATTTAAATATGAGAACCACGAGGGCCCCGGACAGCCCTGCCAACTGGTAAATCCATGTGCTACCAATTTTATAAGGTGAATTATGACAACCTGATGGGCACTCCCTGAATTAGTTTGCCAGGGCTGCCACAACTAAGTACCCCAACTGGGAGACTTAAATAGAGAGACCTGCTATCTCCCAATTCTGAAAGTCTAGAATCAGGGTGTGCCCCAGGGCTCGGGGTGGCTCTGCTCCAGGCCTCTCCCTGGGATTGCAGGCGGCATCTTCTTCCAGCATCTCTTCTTAGTGCCTTCCCAGTAAATACCAAGCTCTCTGAAATCCCCTCTTTACAACACCAGTCTCATTAGAGTAGAGCCCATGCTAATAATCCCATCTCCAAAGAGGGTCACACTAAGAGGTGTCTAAGTTAGGGTTTGGTCTTCTTTCTTTATCGGAGGAACACCCTTAATGTAACCGAGAGATTTTCAGAAAGGGCAGCGTTCGCAAGTAAAGGCCCAGAGACCTCTCACTTGTGACTGTGTGGACACATTCCACCTGACTCCAGACTGTTTCTTCAGAAGGCTGGTGCCCTGGGCCACATACCAGGTCAGGGGAAGCTGAAGGAGAGGTTAGCAAACTGCAGGGCTGGAGGCTCTTCTCTTACAAGAATGTGTCTCGCACGGAGAAAAACTTACACACGGCGTGATGCAGTGTGAAGGGCCTGCATCTCGACTGTAAGCACAGGGTATATGGCATCTTGACCTCTGACAGGACTGAACAGTAAAATATTTAAAATGTACATTCCTACTGTACATTCTTGGCCTGATACCACAACAGACACTCTAATTAAGCAAGCTCTTTTTAAAAAGCATTGAGCCCCTCAGACGCTAATCTGACAGACACTTACTATTCTCTCTAAATAATGGGTGAAAAGAGAAACCATTTCTGAGTCTTTATAAAGCAGACACCCAGGCAGACAGGCCCACACAATAAATCTGCAGGAAAGTCCCTAAGAGGAAAGGGCACAAGCAGCTTTGTTTGTTTGTTTGTTGGGTTTCTTACCAGTAGCTTTCATGAATATATCAATTCCACCAGACTCTGGAGAAGGCAAGAGATTGACTGATAAATGCCACCAAGCAGAGCCCTCCCGGGAGGCTGTACCCAGAAGCCTGGAGTGAGAACAATGGCTGTAATCCATCTCACAAGGGGGAGCACAGTGTCTGGCCAGACAGACTGAGCTCACCACGTCTGACAAAAGAACTTTTCACAATCGAGACCTCTGGGTTGGAATCAAGTCAAGAAAACAGAGGTGGGGGTCCTAGAGGGTATTTTGGGAAGACTGATGACTGGCAAGTTTAGAAGGTGTCCTCAGACAAAACTGGATGTTCTTTACCAGTTTTGGAAAGGACTAAGGACATTAACACCAAGGTCATTGTAAAGCTTGTTTCTACATAGAAAGTATTACAGATTTTGTTTTCTCTCTTTCCCTGACACAGGAAAATGGGCTTACTGTGATTTAAAAAAAAAAAAAAGGTGGGGAAAGACAGACCTTTAAAATGTTAAAGGACAAGACCTTATAAATGATTATTTAAATGTGCATGTGTCAAATCTGAATACAGAAATACTTCTGTAAGTTAGGAAAAGAGAGCTGATAGTGGATGTCTAAGTTTGTCCCAGGCATAGCAATGGTCCTATTTATTTTCATTATCTTATTTAGTTTTATTTCATTTAAATGATTCAGAGTACTGAACACAGTTTAGGCACCTTACAAAGTATCATGCTTTACTCATGGTGGATAAAAATACTTTCAGCCCAGAAGATGGAGTGACGTTCCCCAAAACAGAGCCAGTGAGAAGGGCTATAGACACAGGATATGGGGTAAAAAGCCAAAGTCCAAAAAAGTAAAGGGGGGGGGAATCAAGGAAAATGAGCAGACAACCCATCCAGCAGTGTGCCCAGAGCCCAGAATGGAGGTGTCACACACAACCCCTGCCCCTTATGAAGGGGGGAACAGGAAGGCAGCCGCCTGACCGGGGTCCCAGGCGTGCAAAGTCTGATTGTGTGTGATGAGCCCGTTACTCAGCTCTCTGACAGCTTCTCTTTCTACTTCCTTCTTGGCTATGTACTATCCCAGTAACTTTCAAAACTGGCCAAAACCCATAATAAGAAATAAATTGGATGTAAACATCCAGCGCATACCCATATATTTTTAAAATATATATACACATGCACACATATCCATCTGTATGCAGTCATGAAAGACTACCTACTTCTCCATGTGTAATCTTCAGGATGAGTTTTCTGCATTGGTTCTGGGTTTTCTGGAATTTGTTTTCTAATTTGATTATAACTAAAGGTATGCATGACTGTTTTCTAATGGTAAAGGGGTGCTGACAGTCTGTAGCATGATTGGAATAGAGATGTACAGATATCACATTTGGATACTCCTGATCGAATACCTGTAAAATTCAAGTGACCCTGCATTTGACATCTTAGAGCTTTTTAGTCAGAGTGTAGTGGGATTGGCTGATTGTTTTTAATTGGTCTAGACTAGTGGTTCTCAACCTGTGGGTCACGACCCCTTTGGGGGTCGAACGACCTTTTCACAGGGGTCGCCTAAATACATCCTGCATATCAGATATTTACATTACGATTCATAACAGTAGCAAAATTACAGTTATGAAGTAGCAGTGAAAATAATTTTATGGTTGGGGGTCACCACAACATGAGGAACTGTATTAAAGGGTCACGGCATTAGGAAGGTTCGGAACCACTGGTCTAGACAAATTGGAGAAAGAAAAGGGTGAGCTAAGGGCTTGAATTCCCAGCTGAAGCTTCCTGTGAATGACCTGAAAGCTTTTGTATCTGCCCTGAAAGAAACCTTTATCTTCTTAGCCACAGGGCTAAGATTTGGAAACCCAAACCCAGAGTCTCATCTTACAAATGGGCGTGTGACCTCCGCCTGAGGTTAACCCTGCTTTGCCTGAAGGGCTCCTGTAATCTCCCCAGATGTGTCCTTGCAAGACTTTACTGACTCTTCCCAGGACCTACCCCTGCCACCCACCTGCTTTGCTTCTAAAACTATAACTAGACTCAAGTTCTAGCAGACCCTAAAGAATGAAGTAACAAATTGTGATCCATGAGGAGGTTTGCTGCACCCCCCAAAAAAGGTCATGATTTTTTCCAGTCTATATAAATAGCAATCTGGGAGATTCGTGTGCTAATGGATCTTAACAGTGTAAGATGGTGGAAGGAATATAAAACTGAATCAGGCCAAATGTATTGGTAACGAGTCCACTAAGAGACTCTGAACTCAGTGTGTGAGGGTGAGAAAGGACTCTGAGTAGTTTAGTTGGTTTGCTGAACATGGGCTCACCGAGGGCCTGGACTCTGCTAGAAGTGTGTTGGTATACTGTAGAGAAAGGGATGGTGTGTGTGTTTATCATGACTGAGAAATAAATTTGTGAGGGGGAGGGCCTTTGAATTTGGTCAGAAAGTATAGTGGGAGCTGCTGCTGTCAAACTGAGATACCTGGATGCAGTGGGGTTGATGTGATCCCAGGGTAGCAAAGCCAAAGACAACATGGTGTGGTTACTATAGGATGGCAGAGCAAAGCAGCAGCCAGAGGGTCTGACTCAGACACCGTGGCTCTCGCTAGTTGGTCATGGTGCACCTAGAAAATAAGTAGAGGGGCACTCTACTAAGCTGTTACCTGATTTGTGTAAATGGAAGCGTTCTAGGTTGAGTAAACAGAAGTCTAACTTAAATTACCACAATTAAGTCATGGCCATTAGGTCGTTTCCCAGCCTTGAGCCAGTTTTCAGAGCAGAATCCCTTCTTCAGTGTAGTAGGATAGGCTGGGTCCCCTTGAGGAAGGACCCTATGAAACAGCTGTAAGTTATTTTTTTTCTGAGACAGGGTCTCACTTTGTTGCCAGGCTAGTGTGCCATGGTGTCAGCCTAGCTCACAGCAATGTTAGACTCCTGGGCTCAAGTGATCCTCCTGCCTCTGCTTCCCAAGTAGCTGGGACTACAGGTGCTCACCAGAATGCCCAGTGTGCTTGCTTATTTATATACTTATTTATTCATTCATTCATTCATTCATTCATTTATAGAGTCAGCTGTTCTTGAACTCCTGAGCCCAAGGGATCCTCCCACAGTGCTGAAATTACCGCTGTGAGCCACGGCTTATGGCTCAGCCAGCCACGAGTTTATCATTCATCTTTCTCCCTGTCTACTTTCTTTTTTTTTTTTTTTTTTATATATATTGTTGGGGATTCATTGAGGATACAGTAAGCCAGGTTACACTGATTGCAGTTGTTAGGTAAAGTCCCTCTTGCAATCATGTCTCCCAGTCTACTGTCAATGGACTTAGGGCTGTTTGCTGGGGTGATTGCTTTGGACAAAGGGAAATAATAAGATGTTTTGGGGATTACTGGACACTGCCTCTGAATTGACACTCATTCTAGGAGGCGATATTCCTGTGTTCATAGTTAGAGTAGCAACTGTAGAGTTTTAGCTCAGATCCATCTCACAGTGAGTGGGGCCCCTGGATACGTAATTGAAGTAGACGTTCTCTGCAGCTGGCAGAGTCCTTGACTTGGTTCCCTGAGCTGTGGAGTGAGGGGTATTGTGGTGGGAAAGATGGAAGCCTCTCAAACTGCCTCTACCTATAGAAATGATAAAGCAACAGTAGCTGGGACAAGGACACTGAGTCACAGGGGCTTAGAGGACCCCAGTTAGTAGGAAGAACATCCAAGAGTTGATGGCTGCTAGGGAGAGTTGGAGTGAGGGGAGGTTACATGGAGGGATGCAAAGCACGTGAGCCCCGTACCTCAGAAGATGGTCTTGGAACTGAATCATCGTAGATGAAATTAGGATGAAGTTATGCTGGAGTAGAGTGAACCATTAATTACTACTGTCATATATATATACATTTGAGACCGTCTCACTCTGTGCCGCAGGTAGAGTGCCGTGGTGTCATAGTGAAAGGACCAAGCTAACTCCATTTTGTTAAAACTAACTCCATTTTGTCTCACAGCCTTCACTGACCCCACTTTGCCCCGAAGCCTTCAATTTGCACCTGCTTGCATACCAAGGGTGATAGGCAACCTGCTTCTTCTCCCCCTCCCCCCACAGTGTGTCTGCCCCGAGCGATAACAGCCCCAGTAGTAGTAAATCTTTCCCCTAAGCAATCAGCCCAACTCAAACATTCTTTAGGTCCCTAAGCCCCTATCCCCCCCTTTCTTTTCTGTATCTTTAAAACTGCTCTTCCCTCTGCAGACAGCGCTTCTCGGCCCTCCTGCTGAGTCAGGAACAAGAAGCCCAACTCCGGGTTTGTGAATAAAAATCCTCTTGCTTTTGCATCGGAAAAAAAAAAAGGATGCCATTCTCCTAAATTAGTTTCATGATCTACTTAGTGGGTCATAATTTACAACTTGAAAAACCTTGCCCTAGTCTTTGAATGACTCAAGATTGACATTTTGGCCCAATGTTGGATGTATTTATAAGCTATGGGTCCAAGTTCCAGGCAAAGAAGTGAAAAGCAGCCTGCCAGCCTGAGCTCTCCAAGGCCTTCTTTCTGCTCATCCATAGCAGAAGCCACCAGTGAGTGGCAGCAGCTCTGCTTCCCTCCCTCAGGACCACGCAGTGGGTGGGAGTAGGGCAGATCCTCCAAGGAAAGGCAATTCTGAGCAAATTCAAGAACTAGAAATTCATCTCCCAGGGCCACCTTGGGAAAAGGATGGTGCCCAGAGTCATACTGCTTTCTAAGAAAACAGCATCTCTCCACAAGAGAACACAATCTGCCTTATCTCCAGGGCACTGTATGTTCTGGAGCCACCTGACACATTCTGGCCTGGCCCTCACCCTTGACTTCCTGGAAATCGCAGGCTCACCTTTTCACCACCGTGAAGATCCTACATGTGCAGCCCCAGGCTGCGCTGGCAACAGCAGAGTCGGAGACACAATAGGAGGCTCTGCTGGAATACTTCCCCAGAGGCCTTTGAGATCCAGGGGACGAGAGGAATGAGATAAGACAAAGGGCATTGTGACTGTCCACCACTTCGTAACTGTTCTGTTGGCAAAGTTACAAAATCCAATCCAGGAGGCCACACAACATTCTGAAATGTATTTCCTTGACAGAAAAATTGTGTTCCAGAAAGCAACTCTGTAGTGTACTTGAAAGAGGGGAATAGAAGTCACACAAAGGCAGGAGACACAGCTGAGTGCCTGCTGGCTCCACCAGGCCCTGAACAGCTATGAACACGGCATGCCCTGGAATTCTCTATGCTGCTCGAAGACCACAAGGACAGATTCCTTGGGGAAGGAAGAACAAAGGTGAATTCCTTCGTGCTCAGCAGTCTTCATTCTAAACAATGCAGGGTCAGAGCCAAGCATTCCAAGCCCTGTTCTGAATGGGTGTGACAACGTCCCCCATCATCTTCAACTGTCTAGGCGAGCACTGAGGGCTCCAGCACCTCTACCAAACAGCCTGGCAGCCCCACAGAGCATCACACACCAACTCACCAAACAAAGTGCTCCCAGTAGGAAAGTTTTATGCACAAGATGACATGAGGCTTTTCCTTTCAGAATAAAATAAGACACACGCCCCTCCCTGATTCCCAACTCAAACTCTAACAGTGACAGCCATTTCTTCTGGGAAGGCTGTTGACAAAAACAAGCCATGAGGGAGGAGTAAGCTGAAGACGTTGTTTTAATGTCTTTTGAAAACAGCTGTTGGAAATAGTTACAAAGGTTCAAGTACATTTTTTGTTTTATCCAAATATGAGTTTCTAGAGATGTAAGTAGTATTACTGACTTTTATGTGGGACCACAAAGCCTCTTCTGGGTGTTCTACTGCAGGCTTCCCACGGCCAGCTAAAGCAGCGAACTTCAGAACAGAGTAACGGAAGCGACAGAGGCAGGCAGCTTATCAGCCACCCAAAAAGCTGGGGACTCCCTGGCCCTAAGGCCAGGGCTGGTGGGTACGAGTCAAGCCATATGGGGGCTCCACACCCAGGATCTCCTGGGTCTCTGGCCTCAGCAGCACCCTCAGCCCATCCAGCCATCTTCAGCCTGGGAACTGTCACATCATGTAGCTATCAACCTTTATCAGGGTAGAATTAATAAAATTAAGTAAGACACTGACCCAGTGGGCTGTGAAATACTTCCAAGAATTAAATCAAGAGTGGGAAGCCCTCAGAAGCACCCCATGTGTTGGGATCGATTGATCTGATGGCCGCCAGAGAGGCCCTGTTGGAATAATACAGTGGATCTGCCTGGAGACAGCTCTGCCAGCCTCTGCAGATGAACCCTGAGGAGGGGGGGGCGCCTGGGCGGAGGCTTTGTGGCTATTACTCATGCTACACTAATCTAAGAGTAAAGGGGTCTGGCCACAGCTTCCCACCCTGGACACAGAATTATTCAATGTATCAGTCTGTTTATATTTACATGGCTGAGATATAAAAACAGCAAGAGAAAAGGCTCACCCTCACCTCATTAAGCTGACCTAGGGCACAGCATCACAGGACACACAAATGCCCCGGCCAGCAAGCAGGCAGTTTTAAGAAGTCTTCTAAATCTGAGGGCCTCAGCCTTTTGTTATATTCAGGACATCAAAGGGACCCTTGAGCCCTCATCTATGGTAGAAGATCCCTACTACAGAGACGGGGCACATTTAACATGGAAACCTCCTTCACCTGGTACCAAACCCAGAACCTCTGGGACAGTGTATAACGTTCACACGGCCAGAGTGGCAGCAGCCCGTGGAAAAGAAGCCCTGTAAAGCAGCGGCCTCACCCACCCTCCAGGGACATCCTGAACCCAGTGTCCAGAACTCAGCTTTCTATGACCCCACATTGTCCCCCTCCTGGAAGAGGCAAGGTCAAGGATAGAAAATGACCTCAAGACTCAAAAAACAAAAGTAGCAGCTTTTGAAATCAGACAACAAAGAAACAGACAAGGACAGAAAGACAGATACTGCCATGTTCTCACTTACCTAAATTGTGCATACCCGGGGAAGCCCAGCGGGGAGTGAGGGAGTGACGGGCGCAGAGTGCAATGGGGGAGGAGAATACACTCAGCTGGAGCACCCCATGTCACTATAGCCACAGAGACAAAGACAGAGGTGTTAAGAACCCTGACTCCCAATACATCAGTGTAGGAGACTTAAACTTAGACCCCATAAACTTATAGAAGTAAGAAAAGGAGTCAGACAGGGAAACCAGCTAACAGTCCTCCCCATATGACTGGGGGAGGGAGCACCTATTTAGGACAAGGCATCTGCCCCTTCCTGCAGCTAGGAGGGTGGGGAGGAAGAAAACCCAAGTTAAACAAGGGCTTTTCCAGGCCTGTGGGATCTGTGGGGTCCACCCCGTAAACCCTGACTCACAGATTTAGAAAAGGAATCCACAGTCGGGAAGGTCAGCAGGAGACTGTCCTGAACTACTCCTGTCCAAAAGAAGCCACCAACATCAGGCCTCCTGCCTTCCTCTCTGGGAGGAAAGGGCGGATTCTGCACACTCCAGCTTTGTTTATTTGGCTCTCCTGGAGGGCAGCCTTTTGCCATTGCTCAGCTCTGAGCCAGGAAGTGTCACTGTCTTTTATGATTTAAAGCTTTAAAATGGCAAAGAGGAAGAGTCTGTCCACTGGGCTGGACAAGTACATAGGTGGGTATGGGGGCCACACCTGTATCTGTTATTATCAACAACTGTCCTAGAGGTTGCTGAGTGACAACAGTTTTAGAAACAATCAGGGAAGATGTCTGGAGCAGAGTATTTGCCCTACAGATCTAGAGAAGCATCAGGACAGGAGGAAGGATGCCTTGGAGGAGGAGGGCAGGCTCCCCCAATAGGGACCCTTTAGCCTTAACCTCTACAGAGAAGCTCAGCTGTGCTACTGGCCAGCAAATGCTCATGAAATCAAGACACTATCAGCTGAAAACACAGACTAGGACTGGCCTTGGCCTGAAGACTTTTTAAAAAGAGAGAAGAAAGAAAGAAAAGAACAAAACTTCCAAGTCCAACAAACTTCCAGTGGACAAGACAGGGCAGGCAGTGTCCTCAGGGACAGGTGGCACCAGGCTCAGGACATGGCAGATCCAGCATGGCCAGGGCTCTAGGAATTTCTGCTGTGAGTCGAGGACAGCAGAGTGCACATGGACAAACCCGTATCTCAGTCCCCAAGTAGGTGGCTTTCTGCAAAATGAATGCTTAACAAAATAAAGTTACTATAACTCATAGTCAATGTCTGAAACTAGGAAATGCCAGAAAAGGTTTTTAGAGTATCAGTTTATGGTCTGGGAACAACATCCTGGAAGGTGTGCAAAGGCACTTGCTCTGACTCAGGATGGTGTGCAATCAGAGAGCATAAATTTGAATGTCCTCATCTGCCATCTGCCCCAGCTCAGTGACTCTGACACCTGCACCTGCCCTCTCCCCTGCACTGCCCAGCCCCATGGCCTCTGCCTCCTATTCCTCTAACTCCAGCCCCTCCCTCCCAAATCCAATGGCCACAGCAGAAGGCCGTTTCCCCTCTCACCTGGTGACAGACTCCCAATAGCGCACCTGCCTCCAGCCTGTCCTCCCCACAGGATTCCTCCTCCACAGTGCTGCCAAGGGGACACCCCCCAAGCAATCCTGCAGCACATGAAGTCTCAAGGCTCCTTAGCCCAGGACACACAGCCCTAGTGATTCTTACCTCCACTCCTCACCAGTTGCATTTCTAGCCATAACCCTCTCCCCAGATGCTGGAGGCAGCACTGAGCTACGTGGGGCACCCTACCCCAGGATTTCTTCCTGTTTTTCCCCTCCCTGGAACCTACAACACTCCTGTGTGGTTTAGTTCAGATCACAATGCCCTGTAACCATTTGTTTCAGTGCCTTTCCTTTTCCTAAACTTATCTACTCCCTGACAGCAGTTTGCTCCCCTCTCATCTAAAATCCAGTCTGTGGTGTCTGCTTAATAAAAGGCCCTGAGTGGTAAAGGGACACAGGAGCAAGCTTCCCCAAGGCCATGTGGGGACACAGGAGCGAGCTTCCCTAGGCAGTAGGGGCTAAGCAGCTGGAGGTGGGAAGGAGCTGGCAGTGCCCATCTCTGAGCTGACCCCACCCCCCAAAGGTTCAGATTCAAGGAGTCTGGGCTGCGACTACCTGCTGACAAGCAGCACTGGGACGCCAGGAGAACCAGGGTGAATGCCTGCTCCACTCCAACCTGGTGGGGAAGGGAAACAGACAACAGCCTCGGACCCATTCCTCTGTAGGAATAAAAATATTGTTCATACTTAAAAAGAGAATTATGATTTAGCTATTAAACAACAAAAAAAGAAAACTGGAGGAGGGCAGAGGGGTGAGAAGTGCAGGGAGATGTGAACAAGTTTCAGACCTGGGGCCAGGATCAGAGGAGACTCCTTCCAGCCCTCCTCCTCCTTAACATGATACAGGAAAAGGGCGGGAAAAATAACCACTCCGTCTTTCAGCAGATCAATTTCTCTACAGAAATACAAAGACTGCAAACAGCAGAAGTACAAAGACTGTCTTTTTCAGTCCTAGCCCAGGAGAAGAGAAGAAAAAGTGCTCATTTATAGTCAAGCCAAAAAAACGTAAGCAGCTACAGGTCAATAAGGACCAGAGAAGAAAAAAGAGCCCTCGTGAGAAAGCAAGACTTCAAGGAATGCCAGAAAGGGGTTCACTCCTGGTGCCTGAAGTAGCCTACACAAGGAGTGGACCCTGTTTTCTCTCTTCCCAATTAATCCCAGGATAATGAAAACTTAAGGGGCAAACATCTTTAACAGGCACACTTCCTAGAAGGGTTGGACAGGCAGGTGAGAAAGCAGAAGCACTACCTGTCACTTTCTCTATAGTTGCTTTAAATATGGTGCTCCCAAGTCCACATAAAACCAGCACCACCAAGAAGGCCCAGAGACACCTGCATGACCCCCATCCCCACCCCCAGCACTGTACCCAATACCACCTGAGGCACCTTGGGCACTATGCCAAGGGTGGGTAGCTTTCAATAAACAGGATAGCTACAGACAAAAATCTCTAAAACACAAAACCAAACCAAGTAAACATCTAAGCCCAAACCTCAGCAGTGGAAGCCTGGACTAAAGTTCCCTGGGGACTCTGAGCTGGCTGCCCCTCTCACTATCACCACAGTGCAGAACAGAAGTGGGGACTTGCTTTGCATACCAGACATGCAGGTAACCAAGGGATACAGAGGATGACATGACTTTTAGGACAAACCCCCTGGAATGGCTGGGCCTGCCTGCCAGGAACCTGAGGCCAGGCAGCTGGGGGTGGGAAGGAACTGACAGTGCCAATCTCTGCGCTTACACCACCCCCACAGGTTCAGATTCAGGGGGTCTGGGCTGTGACTACCTGCTGACAAGCAACACCAGGATGCTTTGAGAACCAGGGTTCAAGGATAGGGAGATGGGGGGTGGAAGAGGAGAGGGAGATGGAGGGCCGCGACAGATGTGGTGATGTAAGTATAACACAATGAATGAGTCTGCAGCCAGCACAGCAGGCAGATCACCCAGCTCTGCAGAGGCTGTCCGCAGACTCCCGCCTGGGATGCCCCGACAGGGCCCCCTCTCTACAGATCACGAAGTAGAGGAGGAACCTCCCTCACTGGAGACCTGTCCTCTAGGCCCAGGGGCAGATCGCCAAAGGTGCCCAAGGTAAACCTGGATGAACTCATCCTCCCCACTGTAAGTTCAGAAACACAACCTTGGCATAAAATCGACGACCTGCTCCTGCACTTCTCATGCCATCTAGTTCCTCTCCAAGGGCCCTAGTTTCTAACTAACCACTACACTCTCGCCCCAGTGAGAACCTTGACACAGGTTAATGTCTCCCTTGAGGTAAGCGTGGGGAGAAGAACATCATTTAGGGTTTGCTTCAAAGTACACCAACCCCGTCCCTCCCCCCAGCATGACAAAACCCCAGTGGGTGGGCAGTACATAAGAGTTCATAGCATCTAACTTCTCTAGATACTAACACAATACAATGTTTAGAGAAAAAAATACTGAGAGTCTACATGTTTATGACAACATAATTCTGGTGGCAAGAAATAGAAACCACCCTTATCACCCAGTCCTGGGCTGATAATGCAGCTGTGGTGATTTGGTTATAGATAAACAGAGTCCTCTTTCATTTCAAGTACCTATGTCTAGGCACTAAATCCCACAGTCACTAGACACAAAGAGAAGGGTCATCTCTGTGACTCGTGGCCCAGAAGGCAGCATCCCAACACCTGCTACTCTACCTGCTTGCTCTGCTTCACGGCCAGGTCAGAGCACTGCCCTAGCTCTTCCCACACCCTCCTTGCCACACATGCTCCAGGACTGGCACTGACAAGCGGTATCTTAGAAGTTAAATATTTTCTGGCAAATTCAGGAGACATCATTCTTAATGTCCTAAGACTTACCATCTCCATTTGAAAAGATGCTATTGTGAAACCTTTTCAGATTCAAAGGTTAGCAATTAGAGCTATTAATACTAAAACTCTTGATCTCTGACAAATGGCCAAATGACAGGAGGGTTATCATCCGAGAAGAGCTGTCTACCAGTGAGCACTGTGACAGTTACATTCTGCCTGTCACAGCTGGAAGCTTCTAGCTATCTCCACAAAAGCATCCACGTGCATGTGGCAGGTAAAGACAACCCTTTCAGTTAGAGCACCAACAGAATCTGGGAAACCAGACGCTTTATTAAGGGTATGGGCCTGACATCTGCCCACATGAAAAGCAATATGCTGTACAAAGCCAGGAGAGAACCGAGTGATGAGGTGACAGAAGCCTTGTTTCTCCTCAGCACCAGCTGTGTCTATAGCAGCTGTCTCTTGACAGAGCACCAGCATCCACCAAACTCCAGCAAGTCTTCCCGCAGGTGTCCCGGAGGATGGGTACGTGTGCACGCTCATACTTTAGTGCTGCTTCTGTTCTGGCAAATGCCTTGTTTCTGTGTTTCTTTCCTGTTTGCTGCTGCCAACAACAGGCCATCACTTACCAAAAAATAACTACTTGTTCCAGAGAACTAACCAGGCAGCATATTCCCTTAACTTTGAGATGTGGAAATTGAAAGCCAGAGAGAGTGGGACCCTGCCCAAAGCCAAGGTGCTCACCAGTGATGGGGTAGACAGTACCCCCAACCCCAATTCTCAGAGCCCACTCAGGAAAAAGACAGAGGTTCCTGCCTCCAGATTCAGGCTCTAGGAGCTCCAAAGCCAGAGAGGCAGCACCATTCTCTCTGCTAGTAGGGAGCCCATTCCCCTAAAAACTCTCAGAACAGGGAGCCTACATACTGCTACTCTAAAGAGCAGTTACTTACAGACAAGAAAATGGGTCTCCTGCAACCACACCCCCCCAGGACCCCTGGGGCTCATATCTTCTCTCCAGTGGGCACCAGGTATGAACCAACAGGCAGGCAGGCAGGCATGTGCACAGCCTGCTACTGCAGCTGTACCTAGAATCTGATGCCAACATCATATTCTCAGTAAGACTTTAACTATACATAAATGTCGGTTTTTCACAACTGCTCCTTATATTGTGTGTTATCAGACAAGACAGTCATTTAAGGAACGTGAGAAATGCAAAAATAACTAAGTGCAGCAGGAATTATGGTGCCCTTTTTCACTATTTAAGTTAAATATTTCTCTACATTCCTAAAACTTATAGGTTTTTATTTTTTTGTACTAGAAAGCACAGGGGGTATTTTCACAAATGTAAATGTATAGTGAATGAAGGCAGCACATGGTCTTCAATCAAAAATATCTGAAGACTGAAAAATAAATCCCCACTTAAAAGAGAATGTTTGGTTTAAAAATGAAAATGAAGAGGATAGTTTATAAGTGAGTATTCAGAAAAACCTAGGCTCCCCAGTTAGGTGTTAAGCCCCCCGCAACTCCCATAAGGCCGGGGGACAAGAAGCAGGGAACGAGCAAGTCCCAGAGGACACTCAGAAAGCAAGCATGTGGCTCTGAGGAGGTGCCCAGACCAGACAACACTCTGACAGTGCAAGTTAAACTCTAGACTCCAGGACTCACCAGCAGCCCAGCCTATCTTTTTTTTTTTTTTTTTTTGAGACAGAGTCTCACTATGTCACCCTCGGTGGAGTGCTGTGGCATCACAGCTCACAGCAACCTTAAACTCTTGGGCTCAAGCGATTCTCTTGCCTCCTCTTCTCAAGTAGCTGGGAATACAGGTGCCTGCCACAACGCATGGCTATTTTTTGTTGCAGTTGTCATTGTTGTTTAGCTGGCCCGGGCTAGGTTCGAACCCACCAGCCTCGGTGTATGTGGCTGGCGCTGTAACCACTGTGCTTCGGGTGCTGAGCCAGCCTGGCCTATCTTTATCATAGCCACTTCCATGCTGCTTACTGCACACTCAAAAGGCACTGTCAACTGCATTTAACAGGCAGGTACTACTTTTATTCCCATTTAAGGGAAGAGGAAACTGAGGCACCAAGAGTTAAGTTACTTATCCCAGGTCAATAAGAATCAACTAGCAGAGCTGGACAGAAACCCAGGCCATTTACCACCTGACCACACAGCATCTGTCCGTGGAAGGCACAGTGTCTCCCTTCCACAGATGGCTAGGGTGAAGGCCGCTGTAAGACACACCTGGGTTTTCTCAGCCCCTGCCTGGCACAAATGCAGAACACCACATGACAGGAGAACCGGCCAGGGAAGAGGGGCCACCCCACCCACTCCTTGTCTGAAGCTTCCTCCCTGCCCTCCCTGGGATCCCAAGACACAGCAGAGTGATGGTTTTTCCCAACTCACAGACATAAGCACCAAATGCCACAAACAATTACCAGCTCCCCTCTATCCTCACGAGAATGGATAGCAGGGTCAAGAGACACCTGTATACCCATGCTCACAGCAGCACTATTCACAAGAACCAGGACCCAAGTGTCTATCCATGAATGAATGATGGAATATTATTCAGCCTTAAACAGGAAGGAGAGTCTGACACATGCTTTACCATGGATGAACCTTGAAAACATTATGGTAATTGAAATAAACCTACAAATACTGTCTGATTCCACTCACAGGAGGTACCTAGAGAAGTCAAATTCAGAGACAGGACGTAGAACGGCAGTTGCAGGGGTTAGGGGAGGGTGATGGGGAGCTGGCATCCACGACATAGTTTCAGCTTTGCTAGATGAAGAGGTTTCTGCAGAGACACAGTGGTGACAGCTGCATGACAAGGTGGATGTGCTTAGTGGCACTGCACTGTGCATTGGGAGATGGCTGAGATGATACATTTTACAGTGTATGTGCTTTACCATACTGTGGCTCAGTGAGTAGGGCACCGGCCCCATATGCCGAGAGTGGCAGGTTCAAACCCAGCCCCGGCCAAACTGCAACAAAAAAATAGCCGGGCGTTGTGGCGGGCGCCTGTAGTCCCAGCTGCTCGGGGGGCTGAGGCAAGAGAATCGCTTAAGCCCAAGAGTTAGAGGTTGCTGTGAGCCGTGTGACCCAACGGCACTCTACCCGAGGGCGGTACAGTGAGACTCTGTCTCTACAAAAAAAAAAAAAAAAAAAAAAAGATCAAAAAGAAGAAAAGGGGGCGGTGCCTGTGGCTCAGTCGGTAAGGCGCCGGCCCCATATACCGAGGGTGACGGGTTCAAACCCGGCCCCGGCCAAACTGCAACCAAAAAATAGCCGGGCATTGTGGCGGGCGCCTGTAGTCTCAGCTACTCGGGAGGCTGAGGCAAGAGAATCGCTTAAGCCCAGGAGTTGGAGGTTGCTGTGAGCTGTGTGCGGCCACGGCACTCTACCGAGGACCATAAAAGTGAGACTCTGTCTCTACAAAAAAAAAAAAAAAAAAAAAAGGAAGAAAAGGAAGTAACGGGCATAAGCCAATGTCTACGGTCTCCACTTTCAGCTGTAATATTCAGACTACAGGCTACACCGTCAACAAGTATTGCTTACACATTCAAAATAAACCCGTTCCTCCTAGTTTTCTGCAGGGCAACCTAATTCACGTTTATTCACATGCCTCCTTGAAAAGATAGGTCATAGTTCACTACAGATCTGTACATTCTTGTTTAGTTCGTGGTTTTAAAATATACACATTTGTAAGGCATGTTAGAATTTTTTAATGATGACAGAACCAGAGGAATAAAGATATGTTAATACCTCTTTCAGAGGCTCAAAGGACAAAGAAAAGCAGACGTCTTATTTTTTCTTCCTTTCCACACTCTCATTTGGTGATCAGAAAGGAAATCTTCTGCATACATTTAAACACTGTATAACTGGGTTGTAGAAAGGCACATACTACCAGAGTTGCCTTATTCTTGTGTTATGCTAAGTGACTTTGACAATCCATTTAGCAATGACTCATACACAAGCCTTTCCCTGAGGAAAGGAGAAGTGGCAGGGAGGATGGCATCTAAACACATGACACAGAATCCGGCATAGGAGGGGAAAAATATGGAACCACAGCAGATGTGTAGACAAGCCTGCAGCCACAGAGGTATGCCACTCAGGGAAGCCAGGTACCAGTGACACAAGCCCCGGTTCCGCTTCTGAATTTCCATAGCAACAGCAAGTGGCTTCAAAGAGGAAGTCACAAGCCACTGTTTTCCCATCCCCTCAAGTCAGGGGCCAGTTTCGGTCACCTGGACACTGCTGTCCAGAGGTTAGGGCAGTGCAAAAACCAGGGATGTGGCCTAGTGTGGCAGAGCCAGGCACCAGGGCAGATTCAAACACCAGCTCTTGGCCAAAGCTCCCAGCTACACTATTGTTTATTTGCCTACCACCTGGCAGGGGCTGTCACTGGGTTAACTGCCTTCTGTCCCCAAAGATGAACATAGGATAGCAGGGATGAACCATCCCCTAAACCCAAATCTACCTCCCTCTGCTGTACCTTCAGCAGATCTGCTGACTAAGAGCCCAGACCCACTGCTTGGCCTGTGTTCCTCCTCCTCACAGCTAGCAGTTAACAAGGGGACCTTCCTCCGAGGGGAAAGGATGGGAGGCCTGCAGCAGGGAGACACCCTGCAGGGAAGGCTCACCAGCAGATGGTTGTAGTCGGCTGCTGCAGGCACATCTCTAAGGGTGCCACCTTCTCCTTTCCTCAGGGAAAAGGCTTGCGTATGAAGCTAAACAAGCCATCTTCACAGCCCCTTCCTTCCAGGGCTGTATGGTTCTGAGGCTGTGAAGACACAGCCTGAATGGCCAGACACAGGACAATTAAAAACTTCCAGGAGCCTGATGAGCCTCATTCTAAGTAGATGACCCTAAGCAAAATGATTTCTAGAAACCTGAGTAATCCTCACAGGTGGACAAAAGACCAAATATCCTTTAATATATCACATAATCTTACCTTTACCCCTCAGTCCACATGGTGGCAAATTATCAGGCTTGGTGCTTGGCTTTTATTTTTCCCAGAATTTTATCAAAAAAACAAAAATAAATCCCCCACTGTACACTGCTCTTTCCATTGGTGGTCATTTTCTCATAATTCTAGCTGTCGTCAGCCAAAGATAGGCTCAAGGGAGTTTCCAGCCCAACAAGGATGAAAAAGTCAAGTGCTGGGGCGGCGCCTGTGGCTCAAAGGAGTAGGGTGCCAGCCCCATATGCCGAAGGTGTTGGGTTCAAACCCAGCCCCGGCCAAAAACGGCAAAAAAAAAAAAAAGTAAACTGCCCAGCCATTGCGGGGCAGAGCTCTGCCTAGGTCGGGGTGCTGAGCACGCCAACAGCGATGACTCAATTCTGAGAAAAGCTACAACTCTGCAGACCCACCCAATGGCCAGGGCTCTTCACTCTCATTTTTCCCGGAGGCTGAGGCGAACAGGCAGAAACCACGCAGTGTTTTTCAGTATTGCATCTATCTATTAGCAATTGAGAGGTGGCCCACCTCTGATTCATAGCCCTGAAAAGCACACAACCTTCTAAATCCTCTCACTCAGGCTCCTAAGCTCTGATCAAGAGGGAACCTCTCAGCACACACATGGTCCTTATGGGTCTGTTTTAATTTCAAGATGTGTTTGTCCAGTTTTCCTTGATTCAGAGGGGGTCTTATACACCTGCTCCCATTGCATCTGTGAGTAAGGGAGCGAAACACCCACAGCCCAGCACAGCACTCCTGGTGCAGAGCAACTGTCTTGCCCTAATGGGACAAGGCCTGGACCCGGACTCCAGGCCACACTGCACTGTCTTTGCCCAGAACAGGGGTCTTGTTTGTGGCCTGTGCAGGCTTGGAGGTTGGGGCAGGGGACACAGATGGATAAATTTCTCATCAGAAGGGATGGGAGGAATATACAGCTCCCACACTAAGATTAAGACTCTTGGATTTTTTTTTTTTTTTTTTGAAGGCGGAAACAGAGTCTTACTATCGATAACCCCAGCCAGAGTGCACTGGCATCATTGTAGCTCACTGCAGCCTCAAATTCTTAGGCTCAAGTGATCCTCCTGGCTCCCTGCCAAAACATCCAGCTAATTTTTCTATTTTTTAGGAGAGACAGGGTCTCTTGCTGGTTTCAAACTCCAGACCTCACACAATCCTCCTACCTCGGCCTCCCAGAGTGCTGGGGTTGCAGGTGTGAGCCTCCATACTGGGCTAGGGTTTTTCATCTGTAGCAATAAAATCTTGGCATTCTCATTTAAACATAAAAATTCTGAACAGAGGGTTAATAGACCCCTTTCACACAGTGAGGCAAGGGAGCTAAGTCAGGTGAAGTGGCTGTCAAGGGTCAGTGCTAAGTCACAGGTGGTAAGGGCTAGCAGCACTTGAAGGTTTCCTTACACTGAGCCACCCGCCACCACCAAGGGCAGACAAGGGGTGCTATTCCCTGTGTCCCATGTCCCCAGCAGGTGCCTGGGCAACAGAAGATAAGAAAGGAGTGACCACAAACAGACCCTTAAAATCATAAACAATACAGACAAGGTAGTTTTTTCCTATTAAGTCATCACTGAATAAAATCCAAGAAGCAAAGGTAAAACAAATGCAGGAGGGATTAGAATGAAACACACTATTTGTAAAACAAAACCAAGAGCTGAGGGAAGGATGGTCATGTTGTTTAAAGACTTAAAGGAAATCTCCGTTTCCAACGTAAAATCAACTGAAGTCAAAGGAGATTATGGTTCAATTTCCATGAATGAAAGAAAATAAAAGCTAAACCACGGGTAACATCAATCCTGAGCCAAATCTTACTTTATCTCTATTTTGTTTTCTTTTCAATGTGTGTTGCCAAACCCAGCTGCCACCTAGAGCTAGACCCACGCAGAAAGCCTGGCAAATCCCCGTGGCTAAAGCCTGTCATGGAAGTTCCAACATTCCACCTGGGGAATGTCCAGGAGAACATTCCACCAGGAGAACCTAAGTCCAGTACTGAGCAATGGTCCTTCTGCAAATGACTCCACACTCCACGGTCATCCCTGGAAAAAAAAATAATTGCTTTTTTGTGGCTTTCACAGCCCGGGCGAGCTGCCCAGCTGAGAAGGCCTCAGCAAGCACCCTCTCAGCAGTCCCAGGTCAGGAGAAAGACCCCTCCCCAGCCTGTGTCCCCTCTGACCTTGGGCACCTCCATGGCAGACCCCCTCCACCACCCAGGGCAGCCGGCTTCAGAGGCACCTACAGCGCAGCTGCTATCATGCAGAGGGAGCCCCAACCTGTGCAAGGCTGCACTATGGAGTCCCAGAACAGCAAGATGGGGCTACAGGGTGGCACCAGGCAATGGCGCACCCCTCACCTGCTCACTCCATGAGCACTAGCAGGCAGCTCTCCAGCAGAAGCTGGAGCAGCCCATGCACCCAACACCACCACTGCCAGTAAAGTGGGTGTGGAAGGAAAGCTCTGAGCAAAGAACTGCTCACGCAGGGTTAGGAACAGCCCCATTCGGGACAAACACCCCTCCTCAACCCTGCCTGTCTCTGCAAGCGGGAGAGCACAGGAAAGGAAGCCAAGACCGGCCCAGCTGTAGGCACAGCCAGTGACAGACAGCCGGCTATTTAGTCTGACAGTTATTGCAACCTGCTCTCACCAAATGGCCTTGGGCCAAATACACAGCACTGAGCTCCACGTGGGAGGTACTGCAACCTCTTCCACTTGCTCCTCTCCAAGTCCCCATGAGGCTACCTAGGTGGTGTCTGAAAGAGCCCAATAATAGCATCAGAGCGAGCACACCCTGTTATATCTGAAGTTCCGGTTCATACCAGTGCCCCAGAAGGAGCAAGCCATGCCACCATTGCCTGACCTGAGGCCAGCCCTCCCACTCAGGGTCAGGCAGTCCCCACAGGGGAGCCGTGGTCTGGACCACGGAGTTAGGGCACATGGGGCAGACAGGCCTCCTAGACTTAGCATGTGCTCTGAATCCCCAAGTTCAATGTGGTAAACGTAAAATTCAACACTCGAACACTGAGTCACAGGCCACTCCTGGGGCTCCACAGTGGGGTCATCTGTGGGCAGCAGGTGCCAGGCATATGTGCATGGTGGGGAGGGGGTGCTCAGACAGACTCAAGTCAAACAGATCATTAAAAATACTTGCAGTCTCAACTGTGGTGACCTGAACCAACACCACAACAGTGAAAACCTAAATTTCCTCCACTATATACCCAGGAAGCTATGCCAGGGCTTGACATGGGGGGCTCGTTCAGTTCTCCTGACAGGGCTCCAGAATATATCTTTTCATCTGCATTTTATAGAAAAGGAAGCTAAGCATCAGAAACAGAGCACTCCAATCTCTCAAGCAATGAAGGAGACAGGACTCACACCCAAAGCAAGACAGACCTGCCAGGTGCCAGCCCCCATCTCCACAAGGGCGGCAGTGCCCATCACTAAGATCACTGTGCCCGCTTCCCACCCTGACTCCCACAGCTTCTGTGGCCCACACCTGATGATGCACAGAAAGAAAATGGAAGGCACCACACCTGATTAGAGTTTCTCTGTCAGCCCAAGGGAAGTGAGACAAAGCAAGCTGGAGAACAGTTCCTGACTGGGACAAAGAGCGACACAGGGAAAGCCACAACTTGGAAATCACTGCAGAACAAATACTTTGTATTTTTAAGTAAGGGAATGGGGGTGTCAATGGCTGCCCTTCTCTTCACCCCTTGTAACTCCATGCTGAGTCCAGGACGCTGTTTCTACCAGTTCTCATCCCTCACCAGAGTCAGGACCAAACACCAAATGCCATCTCCGCGGTTTATCTTCTTTCAATGCCTCCAAAATGGGGGTGAATCTTTTTTTTTTTTTTTTTTTAGAGACAGAGTCTCACTTTATGGCCCTCGGTAGAGTGCCGTGGCATCACACAGCTCACAGCAACCTCCAACTCCTGGGCTTAAGCGATTCTCTTGCCTCAGCCTCCCGAGTAGCTGGGACTACAGGCGCCGGCCACAGCACCCAGCTATTTTTTGGTTGCAGTTCAGCCGAGGCCGGGTTTGAACCCGCCACCCTCGGTATATGGGGCCGGCGCCTTACCGACTGAGCCACAGGCGCCGCCCGGGGGTGAATCTTAAAATTGACAGCAGTGTTACAGCAGAGTGCTGGCCTGATGAAGTCGCTGAAATAACTGAAAAGAGCAAAGTAAGTTTTGGAAAAAAAAAAAAGAAATGAAAAGCTTATTAAGAACCTGCACAGCAAGCTGGGCCCATCCTAATGACTGCAGATTCCATGGAAAGCAGAGTTTGGGGGTTTATACACAACCTTGAGGAGTATCAGCTGCTTTCTGGAAGTCTCCCAGGGTCTAAATTAACTGTTCTCAAAAAGTCCACCTGCAAGGTCTTGATAACAGCCCACCTAACAAGGTCTTAATCAGCCTCATTCCCATAAAAGCCCAGGTCAGCCTGACCCAAATCAGACCAAAATTGCCTAACCACATCCATCATCCCCTTGCTCCTGTCTAGCTAACTGCCCGACAGGGGCATGTTTCACCACTGTTTCTCCTCAGCACCTAAAGACCTTCACTTCTCAAAAATACCAAATATACGTGGCACCCATAGCTCAGTGGGTAGGACGCCAGCCACATACACTGAGTCTGGCGGGTTCGAATCCAGCCAGGCCAGCTAAAGCAACAATGACAACTGCAACAAAAAGGGCGCCAGTCCCATATACCAGAGGTGGCAGGTTCAAACCTGGCCCCAGCCAAAAACTGCAACAACAACAACAAAAATAGCCAGACATTGTGACAAGTGCCTGTAGTCCCAGCTACTTGGGAGGCTGAGGCAAGAGAATCGCTGCTGTGAGCTGTGATGCCACGCACTCTACAGAAAGAGACAGTTTGAGCCTCTGTCTCAAAAAAAACAAAACAAAAAAAAAAGAAATACATTCAGATGGATGGAGAGTTAAATATTGAAAGCAAGCAAGCAAACCAAGTATCAGAATATGTAATTAAATATTACTTAACTGATTTCTAGAAGAAAAAGACATTTCTAAGCTTACAAGCAAGGGAGGAAACCATGAAGCAAAAATATGAGAATTTAACTACATGAAGTTAGGTCCTTTGTAAAAGAAGAGTAGAAAAAGTCTGGGGAAAATATTAACCAAAAACAAACAACGTGTTGTCATCCGCAACGCATTTATTAGGCAGCTATACATCATAGAGCACAGTGGTCCAGCCTGTAATCCTAGCACCTGAGGATGCTGAGAAGGGAGGATGGTTTGAGCCTCAGAATTTGAGCACAGCCTGGGCAACACAGTGAGACACATTAAAAAAAAAAAAAGTGATGAGGAAAACAGGCTATGAGATTAGGTAACACCAGCAGGAAACAGTTCTAGAGAATTAAAGCAAAATGGAAATGCCAACTACCACCCAGGCAATGAGCAAATAGTTTATTTGCAAATGTTAACATCTAATGAGGCAGCACTACAAAAGAGCCTTATGCTCTAATTGTAAACTAGCACAACTTTCTGGAAAAGAGGTGAGAACATCTATCAAAAGCCTTAAAAATGCTCCAATTCTCTGACCCTGTAATTTCATTCTCAGAAATCTATTCCAAGATAATGGAAAATACACCAAAGGTTTACGTAGAAAGTCTCACAGTGAGTTAAACAACCAATAGGGAATTAGCTAGGTAGACTGGACATATCCATACAATGTTAATAAACACTTCTCAGATTGTGTGAGAATATCTGTGGTACAGTGTTAACATTTTCAAGGCAGGGTAGGGTGTGAGGGGGGAATCTCAACACATAATCATCTCAAGTATATTTTTAAAAAACCTTGAACAGAATAAAGCCTAGAAGGAACTCTGACAGCATTGGTTATGTGTTTCTGCTTCCTCGTCTGTGCTTTTATAATTGACATGTATCAGTTCTGCAGCGGGAGGGGGGAACAGCAGAAGATTCTTGCCTTCTTGTCCCTTGTTCAAGAAACACGATTCCAAGGCAGAAGGAGGCAACAGACATTAGAATATTCTTAGAGGGATTCACAAAGAAGAGAAACACCTAATACAGTTCCCTTATTCTGCAACAAAATGCTCACAATAGTATTTTTTATATCTTGGTTTAATTCTTTCAACTACTGGCTTCTATTTGCTTCAAGAAATACTCAGACCACCTTTACACTGAAGCACTACTGTGCTCCACTTCTGTACCCTATTATCATTCCTTCCTTAGGGCTCTCAATTTTCATTTCCCAGCAAGTCCCAGTCCTACTGGCAAAACTGGATGAGGAAATAGGGTCAGCTGCATGGAGCGAGTGACCCAGCCTCTGTGGGCTTTCCCATGGTTCAAGGACTCTGTTGGATGAGACGGTCCTGCCCTGCCCCATGAGGCCCCCAGTATCAGTTGGACAGACGGCCACCGGCCACCAAGCCCCTGCACAGGAAAGGAGTCAGGCAATTCTCTCCCTAGGAAGTCTAGGGAGGCACCACTCCTGGGTGGGAGGTCCTGGCCTCCCCTTCCCATGTACTCTGAGGCAAGCAGGGGACCCAAATCAGATTAGGCCTAGGACCCCACACCTGGACAGCCAGGTCCCCCTGCCTTCCTATCCCTCCAGGGCTCAGCCTCCACTTTTCTGCTCCCTTGAGAAGTGGGGCTGGGGCTTAGGAGGGCGTGGTCAGCCCTCCATCACCTCCCAACTTGAGCCCCTGCCCTCCCACACCCTCCTCTCACCCCTGCCTCCATCCTGACCCAGTCTGCTGCTTTACTGGTGTCCCATAAACTCATTAAAGTGGTTTAGCCATGGTCTGCCGAGCTTGATCTTGAACACACGGGAGCTGTTGCTGAGATTTCTGATTAGAGTGTAACTTCCAGACACTCAGTGAGCAGAAGTCCTGCTGTGGTCACAGCCAGGTGGCAGCTGCAGGTTGCCTGTCCTCCTGCTCTGCATGGAGGCTCCCTACTCAAGGGACACATAAGTGTTAGCCCAAGGCCACCTCGTGTTCCTGACACCATGTGACTCATGCGGGCTGCCTCCCCATGAACTCCAAACTGCCTCTGTGTCAAGCTGACATTCCTTGAAGCACCCCACCCAACCGTGGGGGGAACAGCAGACTCCCTGACCCTTCCTAGCCAGCTGGGGCACAGGCAGTCTTTGGCCTAAGCAAATGCACAGCAGCCCCCAAGCGAGCATTTATTGAGCATTTTCTAACACCAGACCCCGTGCTAAATGCTTCTCGAGCCACTTAATTTACTTAACAAGGAAACCAACTCTGTGGCCCTGTGCTCTGCGCACTGCAGTTAACTACTGTGGACATTACACCATGTACAGAGGGTACACTGGTGCACTGAAGAGGTGCCAAGGAGTACCCAGCTGCTGGGGCGGTGGAGCAGGGTAGCTGAAACAATTCCTGAAAACCCTATCAGTTAGAGAGGTTGTGCTTACAGAAGGAAGATATGGGTGGTAACAGCTGGTGACATGACAGTGGTTTTTAAACAGTTGACAGATTTTCATGTGCCTGAGATATTAGGTCCAAAAGTTCCACAGTGGTGATTATCAGCTAATTGGAAGTTTCAAAGACAAGGGAGGACTTCAGGATTGTCCACCTTCACTCCTTACTTTACAAACAAGCACACTAAGGTCATACAGACTCCTCTGCATGGCTCACGCAGTGCCCTAAGATGGCGATCCTATCACTGTGCCCACTCAAGAGTGTTCTGCCCAAGCCGGGCATCCCCAGGGAGACAGCAGGGGCAAGGCCTGCTCTGCTTAGCTGGGGCCTGACGTAAGGACAGCCTCACTTTGGTGCTAAGTGAGGGATGGAACTCAGCAGCCCTTTCAGGGTCAGGCATCCAGTCAAGGCAGAACACTTGATACACTGTCTCTCTCAAACGAGCTAGGCCTGTGGATGTTCTCCCCAAGTGCAAACAGGTTATGAGCCAGGAAGAAGAAACAGTCTTAAGAAAGAGAAAATTCACAGTCTATCTGTAGTTGGAATTTGGCTTTGCATCCTGGCAACATAATCTATTTTGAGCATGAGACAAATTTTGCTAATTCCTAATGAGCCAGATTAGAAACAGAGTACAAACGAACAGCAAGCTCATCATAAAATTATGAGAGGGCCCAAAATACACCGCATTGCCATGCACTGCTAGCTTGGCACCCAGCCTCTGAGTGATGACAGGCATGTGCCCCACGCGTGTCTCGGGGCTTTCAGGAAGAAAGGGCTGGTGGAAGGATTATTGGAAATCCAGAAAATCCTCTCCGTTGACTCAAATGCCACAGAAATGCCAGGCTGAGGTGCTCTGAACAATGCTGAGACATGAGGAAGGCTGTCCTGAGGTGGGTCCTCTGGCAGAGAGAAGTGTCTTCCAGCAGGACAGACTGGAGCACAGGACTGGGAAGGAGATGCCTCTGGCCATGCAGCCAAGCTGAAGCTCCTTGAGCACTCAGGATAGCCTCTCAGGAAACGAGGAAAGCCCCTCTTGTACATCCTTATCAAGGTCCCTTCCTTGCTTTGCTTTCTGCCTCACCTCCCTGCTCAAGAAGCAGTCACTCCAGAGGCCACCCAGCAGCCAATAGCTCCTGCCCTGCTACCCCAGACCTGTGTGGAGCTGTAGGTCCAGTTGGCGGCCATGTAGAGGACACGTTCTCCACCCTGCCCTGAGGTCTAGGGAAGAGGCAGAGCATAGTAAAGTGCAAGAGGCCAAGGAGTTTCAAGGCCACTGAAGCCAGCAGCATTAGCGCACTCCCCTGCCTTTATGAACACAGTGACTAGCAGTGTCTGCCTCCACACCCCATCTACACATTCTAAGCGCACCTGCACCTAGAAGTCCCTGCACATGGTGAGTGGGTTACGAGGGAGTAGCTGATAGGAGACATAGGGCCCAGTGGTCTGCATGCTCCCTAGTCCCACGGGTTGAAAGGATTCAGATACCAGTCTGCAGGAAGAAAGGAAAACTACCCCCAAGACAAACTGCCCCAGTCAACCAGTGCCTCCATCCCCTCCACAGCTCACAGAGGCGGCCTGGGCCACCGCAGCAGGCTTCGAGGGTGGCCTATAAATATATCTTACACATCATAAGCAGTGTGGTGGTGTGGAGGATGAGAGTAACAATTCACACCTAGAAAGAGCTAACCCACCCAGCCGCACACATGGGGCAGACGACAGCACACTCTGATGAATTCCCAAGCAGAGCATGCCACTGAGGGAGACCAGGGCCCACCACAGGGCCCTCAAACAGATCCCATTCTTCCAAACTTAAAAAACATTCCTTTTCCTCATGAATTTTAAATCAAGCTATAAAGATGTCTTCCCCAGAGATGCACACTTTATCTCTCAGTAGGACTTAGGGGGGACCACGTGTTCCTCCAGGTCCCTCTTCCCAAATGAAAGGAGGATGCATCTGGTCACACGGGCTGACGGGAGAGAACACTTGTTTAATGGATTTTCTCCAGGGTCTGGTGTAATATAATCTATCAAAACCAGGGGGGAGCACCCCCCAATTAACCTGCCGCTAGGAATGGGAAACCACCTACTTGAGCGATAAGCTGTCATTTTACAGGAATGTTGAGGCCTGGAAACAAATGCCAACCCCACAAATCCTCTCTTCCTCTCTCATGCCCTGAACAGGAGGAGTCCCAACTCCTGAGTGCTTGCTGGCTGTGCGCTTCCTGTGCTGGTGCAGTTACCCTGGGGTGTGCCCCTGCCTCTCACTGCCCCAGGAAGGTGTGCCACAGAGGCCACATGTGCCTGGTGGCCTAAAGACGCTCAGCTCCTTTGAGACCACCTAACGGATGGGTGCCATTCTCATTCCTGCTCTGACTTCTAACCATCATGAGGTAGGAGAGCAAGGTCTCTCTCCTGTACCCCAAGACCTCTCAATATATCAGTATCCACCAGCCCTGAACTCTAACCTCTACCTCATGACTTCACTGAAGAGTTACTCTGTTCCCTGGTCTCAGGGTCTCCAGGCACCATGCTGTGCCCTCTACCCTCCTCACCGCAGTGAGCTCCACCCTCCCCCTCACCAGGCCCTCTCTGCACTGTGCAAAGAGGTGCCCACCCCGCCCCCCATGCAACCTGGCCATGCCCCCCACTTGGATGCTCCTCCACCCACCAGGCTCCGCAGGAAACTTCCCCATTGCCTTTGCCAACTCATGGCTTGGGCTACCCCGCCCCCAGCCACCCAGCAACATACTCAGGTCAGGTAATCCCTGTCCTTTAGGTGCGACTCGGGGGTCTCCACTGCACAAGACCTCCTGCCCCTCCCTCCTCTTCAGGCTATGCCGTGTCCTCTCTCCTGACCCCCTGCACCCCTCCCTCTGTACCCCAGCCTCAGCACACAGTGGGGTGATTACCTGTGTGTTGCCTCCACCCAGCTCACATGCTTGGGGGAAGCTACTGCCCTTTGTGTGTCAACATGGAATGGGGGGCAGAGAAGACAGGCAGGAAGGAGAAATTAAAACTCTACCCTAAGTCCTCTTTAGAAAGGGGGCACACACATCCCACTTGTGAAGAGAGTGACAAGCACAGTGTCAGAGCTGAGGACCCTCGGAAATGCTGTCAGTATTAGCTATCTAACCTAAAGGTGCTGGTGAGCTTCATTTCCTAACACAGTTTTCTCATTGCCTGAGGGCAGCCACCAAACCCCCTCTAAATGCAAGGCTGTCTTACTCACCAACATCTATGACCTCCGATGAACAACTGCCACTGTCCCCTCGTACAGCTTTAAGTTTGGTCAGTATTACTGACATTTCCCAAAGACGCAATATTACAAGATACAACATTTAAGACACAGCATTGGCTGAAAGGCTCACAATCCAAAGGCAGTAAACCTTTCATCTGTTCTTATTCGATTTGCCTTTAATTTAAAACACATGGTGCCTGTCAAACACTCAGGGAGGGTGACTAGCAACCTGCTTCTCTCTCCGGCCACCCCTTCTCTGGCCCGTTTTGACTCGGGGAAAGCGACCCCGCTCGTTAATTGTGTGAAGGATTACTACATTTCCATGTTTAAACACTCCAGTGTGCTACTGACTTTCAAACACTTGGCGGTCTCTGGCAGCCAACAACACGTAACCAGACTTGGGAAGTGTTTGCATTGGACAAGAATAGAGAATAGCAGCTTAGCAGAGACCAGGTTACAGGTCATGTGGAGTCTTTCCAATTTCATCAACAAATAAAGCAAAACATGAATGTGGGTTGTAGTTGGCTTGGTGGAAGAGAACAATACTCTTAAAACAGCTGGTGGTACAGACAGCACAGTGTGATCGTCAGTGTTCAGAGGACTGATTAGAGCACAGTGACACAGGGCCACAATCCTGAGTTAATAACCACACAGCTGGGTTCTCAGAGGAAGAGGCCATATTCCCAGACAGACTGGACCCTCACTGCTATGGGGCAACACCGTCCCACCTGCACCTGTGACTCTCATTTTCATTGCTGAATTTGCGAGAAGGACTCAAACCAAAGGGAAGTGGGGGTTTCCAAAACCACAGATTTTATTTCTCCAAGGACCTATAAGAATTCAGTGTGTTCAGAAACACCAGGAATATACTGTACCTTCATTCTAGATTTCTCTAATGAGAACTGCTGCCTGGCCCCTCCAGGTGCTCAGAAGCTGGGCGTTAACTCACATTAAGCTCTGCCACAGTTACTTTTGGACACAGAACTAGGGAAATTTTTCATGCCATGGATAGATTTGGGGAGAACCCTTATAATTGTATTCTCTGGTTTGTAGTAACATTAACCATACCATAGGTGACAAGGGGACATGCCAGCTTGTCACAAGCCCAGTTAGAACCACAGTTCGGGTCAGAAGGGCTCTTTCGGTTGAGGGACGGCTATTTCAGCAATGTTTACCAGCAACCAACACATGACAGGCTCAGAAGTTGGTATCTTACTCTGCTGTCTCCACGCATGCATCAAAATTAAAGGGAAGAAAATAATAAAACGAACTCCAAGGAGGTAATTTATTTCCAGCTACTTCCATGCTGGGTAAAATTTTTGACACTGTAGATCTGATAACATCTTTACTTCTTTTTAAAGTTGAGCCGGGCATGGGACTGGTTTAAATGTCACTTAGGCTGAAGGACAGGGAGTGACATTGTTAGCCCCTCTGCCCATCACTCTCAGCTCGCTTGCTTTAATTCCGTGGTGCAAGCTGGACTTTTGGGGCCTACGGAATTTACCACATGAACAGAATGATTAAGAAACTGACACAATGGTGTTGTTACATCTTTAGAGAGTTCCATGTGGTGGTTTTGGGGGTTTGGTTACTGCCTCACGATCGCTAAGTACCCGGGTCATTTTTGAAATTGTAGATGCTGAGAAATGACATCATGGGGCTAAGGTAGACCTAGATACCGGAGAAGGACATATGTTTTTCTCTTCTCCATAACAGAAAAGCAGGAAGTAAAAATAAAAAAGACTTGTAAGAAATGAAGTAAAGGCCTCTCTTTCATAGGGACTCAGGGAAGATGACAACAAATGGGACAAAATGAAAAGACACATCTGGAAAGGGACAGTGGGGTCGCTCTCAGGGCCTAACCCTGACTGTGCAGACACACCACACGCCCATACCCCATTGGAACAACCCTGAAACTCACATAATCAACAGTCCTTTGGGTAGACAATGTGGTGTGCCCAGGCGGTGGGACCACTGAAAATATTTCCCAACTCCCCTAATGGACTGGGCCCCAAAGCCAACAGCCTCCTCCAAGGCACACACTTTACTTGGAAATAGTTGACAACTGCTCAGAGCTGAGAGTAGGACAAGGTGGGTGACTAAGCCTGGTACCTTCATTCTTGGTCACTCACAGGGGGTACAAGTTGGCAAATGAAATTTTCTCACTCAACTCACAGACCACTAGCTGGGTTCAACAACCATTCTGAACAGTGACAGTGCCAGTAAAGTAAGTGTGGAGCTTCCTCCCAAACAGCAACTCTGAAGCTTACCCCCTGTCTGAAGGCCCATGTTCTGATTAGTTGATTAAACCCAGCCTTGTGACTTTAGAGCCATCTCTCAACAAATGACTACTGCACAACACCAATTCAACCTAACCCAGAAAAAAAAACATTATTAAGGAGGGGACATGGGACACTTCAACAGCCAGTCAAGAGAATGATGAGCCACAGCCTTGCACAGAGACATCAGCACTCCATGGGGCAGACGCTGACCCCAGGAGGCATGTGGATATAAACATGCATTATACATGTGTGCAGAGATACAGATGCACACGGACTCATAGCTTATTCCCAGAGCATCACCAGTGGGTCTGTCCTAAATATACATAATAAATGCAATGTTAATAATAGCTGAGACCTTTAAAATGCTCTGGAAAAAAACACATGCACACGGAGCCCTCCTTACCCGCTCCTGCACTCTTTGTTTTCCTTACAACTAGGGGAGGAAACTATGGTAAGAGGGGACAATGAAAATCTGTAAGATAAACACTAAGACAGGACTGTCCCGGAACACCTTCCCTGGGCTTGTGTCACCAAGACCAGGCTGGGGAGGGAGATAAAAGCAATAAAACATCTACTTACTGATTTGGAGGCCTCGGGTCTTGGGGATTAGATTCTTTAAAACTTGGTTGAATGGAGAATAAACTTCTCAAGAGAAAATTATGCCCCTTTATTTTCCAACCAACTACAGAAGAATTGAACCCCTAGTTCACCAAATATACTGCATGGAAGAAATGATCACCTGTCCACCCACTTGTGGGGAAAATGGTATTCTGGCAGCCAACCTGGTCCTGAGAGGCAGAATTGTAGGATTCGAGAGCCAATACACCAGAGTGGGAGATCTCTCTGGGCTCAAACTCTACGCCCCTCCCTCCCTCGTTCAGCTGTGTGCCCTTGAGCATGTTACTGATTCTTTCAATGTCCCCTGTTCAGGGTCTGTGCAGGGGGGGTTTGCCTCAGCCCTCACCCATAGCAGGCTGCTATGAAGGCTGCATCCAGGGGCTGGAAAAGAACCC
This sequence comes from Nycticebus coucang, assembly GCF_027406575.1. NCBI lineage: Eukaryota > Metazoa > Chordata > Mammalia > Primates > Lorisidae > Nycticebus > Nycticebus coucang. The sequence goes on along the minus strand of NC_069789.1, from coordinate 32,784,277 downwards.
GGTGCAGTGCCTGGGATACAGTCTGCTGCTAATACACTGGGCGATGGCAAGCCATCTCCCCCAGCATGACACTCGTCCAGGGATGGGCATGCACATGTCCCACACACACATACCCAGTACATGCACATGCGTGACAGCTAACCATCGTCAGCAGAACTCTCCTGAAGGAGCGTATCTCCCAGAACTATGAAGACCCTGGGCCTTGTTCGCCTTCTGCAAAAACAAGTACGCACTCCTCCACTCCTCACACCGAACCTCAACTATTCCCAAACAACGGTAGAGCTCTCCTAATCAAAGATGCGACCCTGTTTGTTCAGAACAGTGATGAACAAACGGAAACAAAAGGGCTGAAACAGGATTGATGCAGAAACAAATGAGAAAGAGAAGGAGGCAGTTAAAGGGACAAGCAGTGTGGGGGCAGCGGGGGGACTGGACAGCAAAGCGGAGGTGCTGCTGGCGCTCCCTCCAGGCTACAGCCTGTCTCCACGCTGTACAGCAGCGCTTCTCAAGTGTGGTCCCATGAGCTGCTGGATGACCTCATGTTCTCACTGGCCTTTGCCAGCACATGGCACACATGTGGAGGACCAAAGCTCCAGTAGTAAAGTGGGAAGAGCTGGAAGTGGACATATACCCCAGCTCACTGCTTCAAACTCATCCCTTCCTAGGGCCCATCAGGAAAGGGGTCGGCAGCAGGCAGTACCACGGAGAAGTCCTCAGCGCATCCTAAGGAAGGCCCTTGGTAAACCTGGGGATGGATCAGCCAATTTCTGGCCACATCAAAATTTCTGTATAAGCCACTTGGCCTGTCAAACAATTAAGGAAGTCACTGTGAATTTTAACTGTGGGTAGAAGCTGTGATGACATGACATATCCCTGAGACTGAGCCCTATCTGGCCGTGTGTGATGGCCTGTGGCCACAACCGCCAGAAGGAACTTCACTGAAAGGTCTTCAGCTGGTGCCAAGGAAGCTCTTCCTCCCATCCCTGAGGCCTGTGGAAGGAAGGGCCAGGATGGAGCTGAGCTGTGAGGGCTGACGCAGGCCACCTGTTGTCCAGCTGGCACAGAGGTGACACCAGAGGGAACAGCTGTGTGCACTCCTCTCAGACACGAACACAGCATTCTGTAAAGCAGAGACTTCTGGGATACCAGGATAAGGCTGAGGCACCAAAAGGGTTTGTATATTGGCACTTCGGAAGATAAAACCCATGACAGAGAGAACTCATCCTTCTGAGGAATGGCCCTGGAGACAGCTGATAGGGGAGCAGGTGGCATCCACGAGGTGGGTCAAGACCTAAAAACATCTGTGCAAGGGCTGTTCTTGCCAGATTCCCTATATACCACCTGGGACTAACTGGGTAGAACACTGAGAAGAGGCACGGCAAGTTCAGTTGACACCGTGACTATGTAACCTTATTAAAACATAGGCTGGTGAGGGCTAGAGAGACTCCCTGCAGCCCCTGCAGGCCTGATCAACTCTGTGGGAGTGATGATGCTCAGATGGACTACATGGCAGGACTCATGCTGGAGGCTGAAGCTCCAAAGACACACTACCCAGGCCCCACCCCCAGACATGGGCTCCAGAGCTAACAAAGAAGACCGCAAGGCTAGTGATGCAATCAATGGTAGAGATACCTGGGGAAGAGCCAGCCAGGTGCCAGGAGCACAGGGGAGGAACAGAAAGAACAGACTGTCCCAAACCCAGGTGGAGATCTGCAAACACCACTTCTCAGCACAAGGACCCAGGAGTCTCTGGGAAACAGGTGACCCCAGGCCTGGGGCAGGAACAGATAGTGTGGTCCTGGAGATCTTGTCCTACCAGACAGCAACACAGAACTTGCTGGCTAGAGGGCTCAGACCAACAGGCCCTGGGGCTACCTTAAGAGCTGTCACTGACCAAAGCTGGGATAATTTGAACCTTAATAAGAATAATAACTGGAATAAACTGAATACAAATGTGTAAACCCATGAGTTCAGAGTGATACAAAACCAAAAAAACAAAAACCCGTTCTGGTCACCACTGACTGGAAATGGCTGAATGAAAGGAAAGAACGGAGGTGAGTATTATCTTTCCCCCAAGAGCAGTACCGCTGTAAACAGATGGTGGATGAGGAGTTTTTCTCTTTAGAAGCACTCTAACCTGTGGAAAGAATTTGAAAGTTAGCAGAGGAACATTTAAGCTACACCAGGAGGATACAATCCACAAAATCCAGACTGAAAACCCGGGAGGCAAAAACCCTGCTCCCTTAACAAAAAAACTGCAAAAACCAACCTAGAAAATGACACAAAGCAAGAAAGAAAGGAGGAAACTCTACTTTTAGAAGACCTGAAAGTTGTGTAAATCAAGCACAGTGAGCAACCTTACGTGAATCCTGAATTAAGAAAAAAATCTCTGAAATACATGAATAACAATTATGAAACAAATGGAAATTTGAACACTAATTCAATGATATTAAGAAACTTGCTCACTGTTTCTTAGGTATGATTTACGGTACTGTGAGTTTATCTTTTAGGGAGATACACACTAAAATATATATATAAAATAACATGACTCCTGAGGGGCCACGGGCAGGGCAGGACTCACCATAGACTGATGAGGTCAGAGCAGGTAACAGGTTCCTGGGGTTCATTTCACCATTGGGTCTGTTCCTACATGAAGAATTTTTTGTTTTTCCTTTAATCAGGAAGTGTGAAAGCAAAGGTGCCCCAGAGGAGGTACCCCCTCAACCCTGTCCTGTTGGGTAAGAAGACTGGGATGGGGCTCCTCAGCAGGTTGAGAGGCCACGTGGGGACCGACCTGCCTGCCGATCCCTGTAGGGCGAAGGCAGAGAAAGTTGAGGCTACGGAGAGAAGGAGCCAGGATAGGGCTCTGGGGAGGAGGAGCCTTACTGTTCTCCTCTGGTGGCCCTGCAGCTGGTGGCAATGAGGGGACTAAAACGGAGGCGGCTGCCCAGGGAGGCACAAACAGTCCACCCTTGCCAAAACAGGGCTGCAAACTATGGAAGGCAGTTTGGTAGCTTCTTACAAAACTAAGCGTTCACTTATAATACAGCCATCACACTCCCTGGAATCTACCCAAAGGAGCTGAAAACTCGTATTCACACAAAACCCTGCACACACAACTAGGGGGATCATCACGAATGTAAATCAATTTATTCTTCCCCCTTAAATAAATGTTAGACTTATGTTCAAACAGTAAAAGAAAAAAGAATCCTGCACACAAATGGTCACAGCATATTTATCCATAATTGCTAAAGACTGCTTTATCTTAAAGGACATATCCAGGTGAACAGATGAACAAACGGTGATCCACGCAGACAATGGGATACCATTCAGCATTAGAAAGAAATGAGCTATCAAACGTGAAAGGATGTGGAGGAACCTTAAATACAGATTACTAAATGAAAGAGGCCAGTTTGAAATGGCTACTTATTGTATGATTCCAACTGTATGACATTCTGGAAAAGGCAAAACTATGGAGACAGTAAAAAGATCAGCAGTTGCCAGGGAATTGGGGAGGGAGGGATGAACAGATAGCACACAGAGGATTTTTAGGGCAGGGAAACAATTCCATACCATGCCAAACATCACAATGCAAAACTTTCATTACTCAGGCAGGCCTTGCTTCATAATGCTCTGCTTTACTGTGTCTCACAGATAATGCATTTTTTACAAGTAAAGATTGTGACGACCCTGCTCTTCCAGCAAGATGTGCTCATATCCTGTCTATCACATTTTGGTAATTCTCACAGTACTTCAAACTTTTTCATGATTATTGTGTCTGTTACAGCAGTGATTTTCAACTGGTGTACTGTGAGAGGCTCTTAGGTGTGCCAAGAAAATTTTTAAAAATCATTAATTGAATTATTTTTGAATGAAGTTCAAAGCACAGTTAAAGTGTATTCTTTTGTTTTGTTTTGACTCTTTTTTGAACAGCATAATTTATTAAGTGGCCAGGGAAGTTTAACTACATGTCAAAGTGTGGCGTGAGATAAAAAAGGTTGAAAAACATAGTTACAGTGATCTGTGATCAGTGATCTTTGATGTTATTATTGTGATAATTTGAGGGCTTCATGAGCCATGTCCATGTAGCATCAAGAACTTAAATGATAACTGTGTGTGTTACGACCACTCCACTGACCAGCTGTCCCCTCTCTCCTCTCCTTAGGCCTCCTTATTCCCTCACACACAACATATTGAAATTAGGCCCATTAATATCCCTACAGTGGCTTCTTCAAGGGAAGGGAAGAGTCACACATCTTTCACTTTAAATCAAAAGCTAGAAACGACTAAGCTTACTGAGCCAAGACAAGGTGAAAGCTGGGTCTCCCATGCCTGTTAGTCAAGTTGCAAATGCAAAGGAAAAGTTCTTGAAGGACATCAAAAGCTCACACGCCAATGAACACATGATCGGTAAGAAAATGAAACAGGCCTGTTACTGATATAGAGAAGGTATAATGGTCTGGACAGAAGATCAAACCAGCCACACATTCCCTTAACCCAAAGCCTAATCCGGAGAAAGGCTCCTAGCTCTCTTCAATTCTATAAAGACTGAGATAGGTAAGGGAGTTACAGAAGAAAAGCTACAGAAAAGTTACAGAAGGTAGCAGAGGTTGGTTCATGAGGTTTAAGGAAAGATGTTGTCCCAACTTCAAAGTGCAGAGTGAAGCCGCTAGTGCTGATGGAGAAGCTGCAGCAAGTTATCCAGAAGATGTAGCTCAGATCAATTTTCATTATAAACACAACAGTATCCTGTTGGGAAAAGATGCCATGTAGACTTTCATAGCTGGAGAGGAAGAGTCAATACCTGGCTTCAAAGCTCCACAGGACTGGCTGGCTCTCTTGTTAGGGGCTAAGATAGCTGGTGACTTTAAGTTGAATCCAATTAACCATCCTGAAAATCCTAGGATCTTTAGGAATTATGCCAAATCTACTATGCCTGTGCTTTATAAATGGAGCAAAGAAGCCTGTTTATAGTATGGTTTACTGAATCCGTTTATACACATCTGTTTATAGTATGGTTTACTGAATGTTTTTATGTCCACTGTTGAGACCTACTACTCAGAAAAAAAGAGGCCTTTCAAAAAAGATGCACTGATGGTGCACCTGGTCACCTGAGTACTCTCATGGAGATGTACAAGGAGAGGAATACTGTTGTCATGCCTCCTAACACAGCCCATGGATCAAAGAATAACCTCAACATTCAAGTTTTATTATTTAAGAAATGCATTTCATAAGAATCTTCTGCTGAATCTGGCATGAGATGGGTGCCAACAGCCTCGTGGGTGCCAGCTGCCTCATCACTCCCATAAGATGGATGCCAGCGGCCTCACACCACTCCCCAGGTAGGAGGAAGGAGAAAACGGTAAATGAACGATGCCAAGCACCATTACTCTTAGATCAGTCTGGATCAGGCCAGAACAGGACAAGATAAGAACTGATGGGCCAAGAACTGTCATCACGAGCGTTAATGAGCTAAGTGCTGTGACAAATTGTTCTATTTATCCATTAGTTGCTAGATTTGCATTATGTTACCTTATTGTTATCTAACTGCCTTTATGTTACCTATTGGCTAAACCGCTAAATTGCAAGGTTCGCTTCTGTAAAAGAGGTCATCATGACCCCGAACTCCTTTTTGTTTCTTTGGACAACTTTCATTTTGCTTCTATGCTAACCTTCAGCCCACCTGTTTGGCCCTTTGCCAACTTTCAGACTAGAAAAACCCCAACTTCAGACCCCTCAATGCTCTCTCACTTAGTCTGCTTTAGACTTTGCTGAGACAACTCTGTGGTTAATAAAAGACTCCTTTTGAATTCTGAAATTCTAATTTGAGTCGGTGGTCCTTAATCTTGCCCCCTAATAGTCAAAGCCGCCTTCTGAAAGGATTCACCATTCTAGATGCCAGTAATGATTCGTGAGAGGCGGTCATGATATTGGCATTAACAAGAGTTTGGAAGAAGTTGACTCCAGTTATGAGTCTCATGCATGACTTCAAGGGATACAAGAATTTAGAGAAAGAAGTAACTGCCGATGTAGTAGAAACAGTAAAAGAACTAGAGCTGGAGGGCGGCATCTGTGGCTCAAAGTAGTAGGGTGCCCGCTCCATATACTATAGGTGGTGGGTTCAAACCCAGCCCTGGCCAAAAACTGCAAAAAAAAAAAAAAGAACTAGCACTGGAAGCAGAGTCTGCAGATGCAACTGAACTGCTACAATCTCATAATAAAACTTTAATGGATAAAGAGGTGCCTCTTATGGATGAGCAAAGAAAGTGGTTTCTTGTAAAGCAATAAACTCCTAGTGAAGATGCTACGGACACTGTTGAAATCACAGAATTCAAGGATTTAAAAGGATTAAAATCACAGAATTCAAGGATTTAAAACATTACATCAAATTAGTTGATAAAGCAGAGGCAGGCTTTGAGAAGACTGACTCCAATTTTGAAAGAGGTTCTCCCACGGATAAAATGCCATCAAACAGCACTGCACACTATAGAGAAATCTTTCCTAAAAGGAAGAATCAATTAATGTGGCCAATTTCATGGTTATCTCATTTTAAGAAATGACTACAGCCATCCCAACCTTCAGCAACCACCACCCGGATGAGTCAGCAGCCTTCAACACCAAGGCAAGACCCTCTTGGCTGAAGGCTCAGAAGATCACTGGCAATTTTTAGCAATGAAGTATTTTTTACTTAAGGTATGAATGTTGGTTTTTTAGACATAATGCTGTTGCATACTTAATAGACTACAACAGAGTATAAACATAACTTTGACATAAGCTGGTAAATCAACAAATTCATGTGACTTGCTTTATTACAACAATGACTTTACCACTGTGGTCTGGAACCAAACTTGCAGTACCCCTGCACTATGCCTGAGCACCTGTGTAAACCCATACCTGCACAGCACAGAGACGTGCACTGAGGGACGTGCGTGACAACGGCTCATCGTGTAGACTCCTGGACAGTAACAAACGTACCAGTCTGGAGAGGGATGTTGGTAATGGGGAGGCTGCACTTGGGCAGAGGGAGTGGGAACGCCCTGTATCTTCCACTCAATTTTGCTGTGAGCCTTAAGCTGCTCTTAAAAAGTAAAGCACTTACAAATAGGCTTTCACTTCCAAACAGTATCTAACTGTCCCTCTTCACTGTCAACAATGCTATGCCATGGCACCACCACAGAAGATCCAAGAGCTTTTCTTAATATTATAGACCAGGCTAAACGGTGAGCTGAGGGCACGTCTGGGTCAGTCGCATCGTCACAGCTCAAGATGCTGCCTCCAGGACTTACCAGGCTATGGTGGGACTGCACGGCCACTCTGCCGCCACACCACTGCTTCCCCTCTCCGTGTCACTGCAGCGCCTGGCTCAGCCTAACCCCTGTCCCTACTAGGCAACCTCTCCTACCTCACTACCCCTTAAAAATAATCCTTTCCAAGATAAAGAGGTATAATAATATGGGAATGTCTGTCTGTTTATTACCCTCAAATGCTTCACTGAATTTGACTGAGGAAGACTCACTTGGAAATATTCTTGCACAAGGAACATTTTGAACCGCTGGTGTTTGAACATTTTGTCAACCACCAGTTGACAGCAGAGACGAGAGAAATATTAGCTGTCCCCTACAATGAGGCATGAAAACACTGGGAAAAACTGAATTTAAAACCTGATCCTCAGTATGATCAAAAGGCATCACTTAGGCCTGTTTCCAGGAATTTCAGATTACCAGGGACATTGCTAAGAAAGCAGGGCTCCCCAGTTCCAACTAAAGCCGACGCCAAACTGCAGGGAACACATCACACACAGCTTTCCTTAAAATGGGAACCCATGCCCAGGCTGAGAGCGAGTGCAGGGGCTCTCCCTCCAAGTCCAACCCAAGGAAGGAGTTAGCCCTTCACCCACTGCCTCGCCCTGTGAGTCAGACAGTCTGCACATGTTGATGTTAGTCTGCAAAAAGGCAGTCCAATCACTTGCCCTGGGCCACAGCAGGGAGCCAGGGCAGAACCTGGCACATGCCTCCCACCCATCCCAGAGCTCCACACTGCACACCTGGCTACCCGGAGACTACTCCCCTAAAAGCACCTTCACAGAGCCCATGGACTCTTCAATCAGGCACAGAAGGCTGACAACACTCCCAGGGCACTGAAGGCCATGGGAAAGAGTGTTTGATGGAAGAATGCCGTCTGCCTTGAGGCAAGTCACAGCACTGTCAGCCCTGAGACATTTTTTGCTCCTACAGCCCAACTCAGTAATGACCTGTCCCATCTTTGGCACTTTGCATGGGACAGTGTGCCACAGCATCCTGTCTGCCCAGCTGTTGCCCACAGTGCTGGCTGTGCTGTGCAGGCTTCTTGCCCCTGACAGAAGGGTCAGTATTCTACTGTGTCTGCCTGGCCCCCAGACCCTTTCCACAGCTGGTTCCCAGTAACAGCCCCTTGCTGAGAGTAGCTACACCCTGAGGCACCAGGTATGGATGGTACAGAGGTACTGGGCATGTGGAATCCTGAATCAAGGAGAAAAGAAGGAAAGAAAAAATGGGTATGAAAAAGACTGAGCCCTAGAAGAAGAGAACAAGTGTGCCTATTTTCAACAGCCCCACTCTCTAAGCTTGACCGCCAGCCACCAGCAGAGAAGGGCAGGTGGCTCCAGCATCAACAGAGATATCCAGGCCAGGGCAGACTCGATGGCCCCAGCTGTTGAATTCTACCCCTCTCTCCACCCAAACAATATGGGCATAGAGCCCTCAAGACAGAAAATGTATACAGAGAGCCCCATGCACGTACACACACAAAGCAGGGCGGACAGAAGGCCTGAGATCACCACCCCTGGCCCGTTCACCCAGTCACTAGTTCACACTGAACAGACAAGAAAGCCCAGAACAAGATGCAGAATGCAATGAGACTGTCCCGGAAGCGCATGAAGACACACTGTTTTACTGGGTCCACGCATCTATGCTGGCTGACAGCCCAGGAGGAGGCCAGAGCCAGGCCTGGAATTTGGGGTGCTGCCTGCCCTCTAGGCTGGTCACAGAAGGCCAACAGCAGGGCCAGAACCCCAGCAGCAGAATCCTGCTTGCTGCCACTCAGCCACCTTCCCCACTTCCCTCTTCTCTATCCTCACTCCCACAAGGACAAACCACAGCCCAGCAAGGGAAGAGTAACTCCAAGTTAGCCTTGAGCGCAGACTACCTGCCACCCTGGTCTCTCCTCTACCACATCTCGATCCTCTAAGTCGGTGTGAGCACCATTGCCAGAGATGTGAAAAAACTGCCTTCTGACCCTTGAGACCCCGTGAAAACAGAAGGCCCTCCTCCCTGTGCCTATAAAACCACGCTACCTGTAAGAACTGCCCGCCACACACAGAGACTGGAGGCCACACCCCCATAGCTCACGCCAAGAGTGACACACATTTGGTTTCCTCAAAGAGGAGACTGGGTCTCCTTGGCCGGATTCACATCAAGTAAACAGAGGAGTCCTGAGCCAAAGAACCCTCTCTGCAGAGAGGAGAGAGCCGTCACCTGACTTGGGGAAGAAGAGCTGAGACTTACTTGTGGCCACTCTGGTCCATGCTGGTTCCAAGTCCTGGCTCTCATGCCTCTGTGGCCAGCTACCTTCCTCCTCTCAGTAACGTGAGATACCCTCGTATCTGCACAATAATTTCCCTTATCTGCTCAAACTAGCCTGCAGGGGGCTGCTTTTGCTTATAACTAAGAGGATTTTTTAAAAGGAGATACATTTAAAAACACTAACAAAAAGAGGCTACTGGTATGGGAGTCCTGGGGGCCCTTCCTCAGTTAAGACAGGAAGAGCAGCACATCACCTGCCAGACGTCAGGTCAGCAGCCCTAGATTTGTATTCAGGCCACCTCTCCGCTTCCTCAATGAGAATATCCTCCATTTTTGATCTTGCATCAATTTTTCTAGCGACACAGTTTTCATTTTAAGAAGCCTTGATTCCACACAACCTGACAATTAATTTAATGCAACAAGCCTCTCACGTTACTGAGAGGCATAACAGAAAACTTGCTTCTGTTCAAGACCGGATTCTGGGATTTAAAATAAGAGAAAACATTAGAAGTTAAAACGTTGTAACAACTTGAGCCAACAAAAAAATAAATAAATGAAAGAATAAAAATATAATGCAGCCCATGTGGGCTCCTGCCCTGAAGGCGGATGCTGTCTCAGACCAGGCCTTTGAACACTTGCAGAGTTTCTCCAGGCACAGCTGCATGGGAAAGGTTCATCTTGAAACATAGGTATACATATGTACATGCATGCAACATATGATTCATACACAAATTCAAATACACACGGTGTTGTACTGCATACATGCAAACACACGTTATGTGTACACATGTATACAAAACACATGAATGCGTGCACATGCATGTGAGCGCACGTTAGTATGTGCATATGTATTGTTACATGCTAGTGACACATGCCCATATATACATGCATTGTATAAACAGATGTACGCATGTACACACCTGCAAGTCAGGTGTAACCAACTCCTTTATCCTCATCTGCCTAGTAGTGGTATTGCCTTGCATTTAAAAAGGAAAGCATGAATTTTCCCTGAAAGTTCCCGTAATTTGTCAGTAATGTACCCAGAGAACACACCACAATCTTTCCCAATTCTCTAGGCTCAGGCTTATGTCCAAACTTCTCTCAACTCATTACCAATGTATCTGCATGCTTAGACTCAGTTTACCAGAAAATTCCCTAGAAAAATCTGCTAAAGACAAAAAACCAAGAGAGCACAGCTGAGAGAAACCCTCAAGGCTTAGTCAGAGAAAAAGTCTAACAGCCAAATAAATAACCGTGGTGGTGGTAAGCAGTGCTGAACAGTGAGCAGTGATGAGCAGTGGTGAGCAACGGGCAATGGTGGACGGGTGAGCAGTGGTGAACAGTGGACGGGTGAGTGAGTAGTGGTGGTGAGTGGCGGTGAGCAGTGAAGGGGTGAGCAGTGGTGAGTGAGTGGTGAAGGGGTGAGGGGAGCAGTGGTGGACGGGTGAGCAGTGGTGAGTGGTGACGAGCAGTGGTATAGTGGTGGATGGTAGAGAACAACTTTACACCATTACTGTGTGCACACACCACTCTAGTGTTCTAGTTACATTAACTCATTCACTCCTCATGCAAGGAGGTCCCTATTCAGTATAAGCAGGGAAACAGAGCACACAAGTCAGACACCACCATCTGACAGGCTGGGACTCAACCCCAAGGGTCCACACTTGAACCACCCCAAGACCTGCTTTTGTGTGACAGAATCAGGGTTCTCTGGCCCTCAGAGTCAGACAAGAACAGCCCTGAACATTCTGTTCTATCCTCAGAACATGGGACAGAGACAACTGCCCCTCCCCCCAAAAAATATCCCTAACACACAGGAAGAACACAGATGAGAAGGTGTCATAGAAATTAAAAGTCATCACAACATTTTTTTGAATGAGCTATAAGCCATCTCAAGGACGTAGCATGGCACTCAGTGTCAAGTCCCTCAGGACAGCACTACATCAAACTGCGGGAGGCACAGCGGGCTCTGCCTCGTGTGTGGAGCTCCAGCTCCCCAGGGGCATGTATGGGTTCTGTGAGAACAGAGAAGAACAGAAACAGAAACCCAGAGTTAGAGAGACCTGTGTCTACAAGGCCATCAGCAAAAGCCTGAAATGAGCTTGTCGCACTTTCCAACTTCAGCTGTGCTGCCTGCCTGCCCCACAGCGACCTTCCTTAAGGTCGCTCCTACTCAGCAGCCGTGAGTCCCGTGGAAGACCCTGGCACCCCTCTATTCTCACTTTTCCAGGTGTCCCTGACTCCCGTGTCAGGCCAAGCTAACGAAATTACTCTCAAGAGCCTCTGGAACAATGGCCATCTACCATCCAGCCCTGACCAACTCTCTTTTCCCCTTCTTCCTCCAAACACACCCCTCTTCTGCTCCCACAATGACATCACCAACTTCCAAGATGCCTCATCCCATGAGAGCCTCTCCAGCCTGCCCTGTCTCACCCTGCAGACCTCTAGAACAACTCAGAACCCCTTTCCAGAGGCCCCTTGCCTGCTACAGCCGGGCAGGCCTCCCTGATCACTCTTCCATTTCACAGCTCCAGGTAGTCCTCTGTGAGCACCAAACTGGGCTCAGGAGCCAAGCAAAATTTCAAACATAACTTATGCTCTGAAAGAACTGAATTCTTTGAGACAACATCTTCTGCATCCAATGTCCTCAGCGGACAACAGTCAGAGCAGCCGACAGAGGCATCAGGCTGACAGCAGAGTTGTCAGCATCCTCAGAGCACTCGGCCAGTGCCCATGGAGAGTGAAGGGACCTGCTGGTTATTGAGCAGCCCAGGAGATGGGGGCATCTGGGCCAGAACCTTCCTGCTACCTCTTGTCCTTAGTGAATCCCTAGCCCTTCCCTTGGTACCCCTGCTGGTCCACAGCCCTGCTGCTCCCAGGCAGTCCCCACCTCTACCCCCACCTCCCACCATGCTGCAGGGAGCTCCCAGCCTGATCTCATGGGTGTGGGCTGCTTCTCTGTGAGGAGACAGGGAGCGCTAAAATGCCCTGGCACATTCTGCCAGTCAAAAAACACTAGATGGGCAACCACCGGGTACTAGGTGGTGTGCTGGGCACAGCGGGGACAGAAAGGCCCGCAGTCCTCCTCTCACCTCATGGTACGGCTAAGTGGGGTCATCTAGAGAAGAAATGGGCCTTTAGACAGGAAAACAGGAGTGAGCAGGACATGGACAGCACAAGCCTTCCTGCCTCTCCTGGGGCTCTACGTGGCGCAGATTCCAGGGATCTGGAGGCCTCTGTGGGTACAAGAATAACAACTGATATTAACTGAGTTTGGTCAGCACTGGCATGCAGCAAAGCCGCTGCTGCATCACACATGGGACAGTACGAAAGTTCTGAGATCCACAGAAATCAAGAAAGGTAAAATCTGTATAGACAGAAACAAACAAAGCTCCCCATCCCCCAGCAACTCCCACCAATAAGCCAAGCAAGTTGAAATTTTCACGAGTGAATCAGGAAGGACGCTGTTGCCTGTGTTTGTTGGAAGTGAAATAATGGACCAAACACAGTCTGCCTCCAAACTTTCATAGTGACCCACATATTACCCTCCCCCCAAGTAAAGAAACCAAGGCTCAGATGGATGGATGCCCACTGGAAAGACGGCAGAGCCAGCCTCGAATTCAGCCAGCCTCGAATTCATACTCCACATCCGCTCAGTCACTGAGAAGGCAGGGCCTGAGCTGGCCTCCAAATGCAAGTAAGCGATCATCTCTAGTAAGATGGTGCCCTGAGTTACCTAGGATCCCAAGTGTGCTGTGTAAAGATTTAAAACAAGAGAGGTGTGCTTGAGCCTGGATGAAAGAACCCACAGGGTGCTCCCCCAAAGGCTAGTGTGAAGGTGACAGTGATCGGGAGAAAGCCAAGAGGCAGGGGTGGGGGTACAACCCTGAGAGAATCATCTGTAGCAATCCAACCTTCAAGGCTCAGAGTCTAATTCAATTAAGAGAGACAAAGCTGTCCTTATGTTACAAATGACCAGGGCGGGAAACAGACAGATCAACAATGACACCAGGGAAAATGTGACTATTACAAGGACAGAAGGGCAACTCTGGAGGCAGTGTGGGTGATCTAGTTTAGAGCAATGATTCTCAGTCCTGGTTGCTGACATCCGCCCCCAAAGCCCAGGAGATGCTGAGCCTCCCTGGGCTGAGAGGCATCTAGCCTGTCCCAGGACACGGCCCTGGGTTGTACACAAGAGGACTGCTTCTTGGTCCCTGAGGTGACCACTGTCTCAGGGAATTGATAACATTTCTCCTGAATCCCCACCCATCACAGTCTGACCACAGACAAGCACTGGTTTCTGACAAATGATCACATGCACACAGTTAAAATGAACAGCTGTCTCCTAGTGAGCAGGGTCCACTGACATTCCTAATATTCTCAGCTTTAATCACTTCATGTCAAGCGTGAAGCAGCTTCTGCCTGCCCCATTTCACTAGTATCACTGTCAGCACATTTACATTTTGTAGACATCAGAACTTGGCAATGTTGAAGCAGAAGTCTTGATCTAAGATAGTAAATAAGCCACAGTAAGTACGTGTGGGCACCAGCCCCAGGAGCAGTCCCTGGTGCACCCGAGACATCAGCTGGTCTCAGCCACAGGCTCCTGCCCCAGAGGAATGACCGTGCAAACACGTGCACGGACAGGGGTGCCTCTTTGGCAGTTATACTGATGCCACATACAAGTGGCCTATTCCTGCTGACCACCACTGTGTCCCCAGGCCCCTCCCCTGCACCTGTTGAAGCAGAAAGGCAGCGTACACTGGGCCAGCACAGGTGCTACTGTCACCCTGGCCACCATTCTCTAACATCCAGTCAGAAGTCCCCCTTCTACAACAATTTTCCTGTGCAAATCACTCGATCTACAGGACTTCTGTAGCCAAACCCAGCAGTGCCAGGGAGGTCCACTAGTGGAAGGTGAAATCAATTCAACAAGTTGATGCCCACCAAGAATTTCAGGAGAAAGAAAAAAGCAGGATAGTCTATCTAAAAAGGATAAGTACTTTCTCTGAAACTGCTTCATATAAATACATCCCATCCTATACGTCATCCACTAAGCCTACAGCTGACTTTCCCATCCTGTACCTCATCCTGTAAGCCTCCCACTGATTTAACAATGGTTTAAGATTAAGATGGTATTAAAGCTACATGTAGTCAGCAGAAACGGTGCATCACATTTTGAATTTTGATCTTTTCCTTGCCTAGGAATCTGAGGCACGACACTCTCTCTAAATGTTCGGCAGTGAGCCAAACCCCCCACTCAGCCAGGCAATCCGAGGTCAAACAACCTGCCCTCCACCTCCACAGCAGCGATTTTTTTTTTTTTTTATTGTTGGGGCTTCAATGAGGGTACAATAAGCCAGGTTACACTGATTGCAATTGTTAGGTAAAGTCCCTCTTGCAATCATGTCTTGCCCCCATAAAGTGTGACACACACCAAGGCCCAACCCCCTCCCTCCGTCCCTCTTTCTACTTCCCCCCCATAACCTTAATTGTCATTAATTGTCCTCATATCAAAATTGAGTACATAGGATTCATGCTTCTCCATTCTTGTGATGCTTTACTAAGAATAATGTCTTCCACTTCCATCCAGGTTAATACGAAGGATGTAAAGTCTCCATATTTTTTAATGGCTGAATAGTATTCCATGGTATACATATACCACTGTTTGTTAATCCATTCCTGGGTTGGTGGGCATTTAGGCTGTTTCCACATTTTGGCGACTGTAAATTGAGCTGCAATAAACAGTCTAGTACAAGTGTCCTTATGATAAAAGGATTTTTTTCCTTCTGGGTACATGCCCAGTAATGGGATTGCAGGATCAAATGGGAGGTCTAGCTTGAGTGCTTTGAGGTTTCTCCATACTTCCTTCCAGAAAGGTTGTACTAGTTTGCAGTCCCACCAGCTGTGTAAAAGTGTTCCCTTCTCTCCACATCCACGCCAGCATCTGCAGTTTTGAGATTTTGAGATGTGGGCCATTCTCACTGGGGTTAGATGATATCTCAGGGTTGTTTTGATTTGCATTTCTCTAATATATAGAGATGATGAACATTTTTTCATGTGTTTGTTAGCCATTCGTCTGTCATCTTTAGAGAAAGTTCTATTCATGTCTCTTGCCCACTGATATATGGGATTGTTGGCTTTTTTCATGTGGATTAATTTGAGTTCTCTATAGATCCTACTTATCAAGCTTTTGTCTGATTGAAACTATGCAAATATCATTTCCCATTGGGTAGGTTGTCTCTTTGCTTTGGTTATTGTCTCCTTAGCTGTACAGAAGCTTTTCAGTTTAATGAAGTCCCATTTGTTTATTTTTGTTGTTGTTGCAATTGCCATGGCAGTTTTCTTCATGAAGTCTTTCCCCAGGCCAATATCTTCCAGTGTTTTTCCTATGCTTTCTTGGAGGCTTTTTATTGTTTCATGCCTTAAATTTAAGTCCTTTATCCATCTTGAATCAATTTTTGTGAGTGGGGAAAGGTGTGGGTCCAGTTTCAGTCTTTTACATGTAGACATCCAGTTCTCCCAACACCATTTATTGAATAGGGAGTCTTTCCCCTAAGGTAAGTTCTTGTTTGGTTTATCAAAGATTAGGTGGTTGTAAGATGTTAGTTTCATTTCTTGGTGTTCAATTCGATTCCAAGTGTCTATTTCTCTGTTTTTGTGCCAATACCATGCTGTCTTGAGCACTATGGCTTTGTAGTACAGACTAAAATCTGGTATACTGATGCCCCAGCTTTATTTTTGTTACTAAGAACTGCCTTAGTTATACGGGGATTTTTCCGGTTCCATACAAAACACAGAATCATTTTTTCCAAATCTTGAAAGTACGATGTTGGTATTTTGATAAGAATGGCATTGAATAGGTAGATTGCTTTGGGAAGTATAGACATTTTAACAATGTTGATTCTTCCCATCCATGAGCATGGTATGTTCTTCCATTTGTTAATATCCTCTGCTATTTCCTTTCTGAGGATTTCATAGTTTTCTTTATACAGATCCTTCACCTCCTTCGTTAGGTATATTCCTAGGTATTTCATTTTCTTTGAGACTATGGTGAAGGAAGTTGTGTCCTTAATTAGCTTCTCATCTTGACTGTTATTGGTGTATACAAAGGCTACTGACTTGTGGACACTGATTTTATATCCTGAAACATTACTGTATTTTTTGATGACTTCTAGGAGTCTTGTGGTTGAGTCTTTGGGGTTCTCTACGTATAAGATCATGTCGTCAGCAAAGAGGGAGAGTTTGACCTCCTCTGCTCCCATTTGGATTCCCTTTATTTCCTTGTCTTGCCTAATTGTATTGGATAGAACTTCCAGCACTACGTTGAATAGTAAAGGTGGCAGAGGACAACCTTGTCTGGTTCCAGTTCTAAGAGGAAAAGCTTTCAGTTTTACTCCATTCAGTAAAATATTGGCTATGGGTTTGTCATAGATAGCTTCAATCAGTTTTAGAAATGTGCCACCTATGCCTATACTCTTCAGTGTTCTAATTAGAAAAGGATGCTGGATTTTATCAAATGCTTTTTCTGCATCTATTGAGAGGATCATGTGATCTTTATTTTTGCCTCTGTTAATATGGTGGATAACATTTATGGACTTGCGTATGTTAAACCAGCCTTGCATCCCTGGGATGAAGCCTACTTGATCATGATGAATGACTTTTTTGATGATAAACTGTAATCTATTGGCTAGGATTTTGTTGAGGATTTTTGCACCAATATTCATGAGTGAGACTGGTCTGAAATTCTCCTTTTTGTTTGGGTCTTTTCCTGGTTTTGATATCAGGGTGATGTTTGCTTCATAGAATGTGTTGGGGAGGATTCCTTATTCCTCAATTTTTTGGAATAATTTCTGCAGTACAGGAATAAGCTCTTCCTTGAAGGTTTGATAGAATTCTGGTGTGAAGCCATCTGGACCAGGGCATTTTTTGGTTGGAAGATTTTTCATTGTTTCTTTGATGTCAGTGCTTGAAATTGGTCTGTTCAGGAGCTCTATTTCTTCCTGGCTAAGTCTAGGGAGAGGGTGTGATTCCAAATATTGATCCATTTCCTTCACATTGTCAAATTTCTGGGCATAGAGTTTCTGGTAGTATTCAGAGATGATCTCTTGTATCTCTGTGGGATCAGTTGTTATTTCCCCTTTATCATTTATGATTGAGGTTACTAGAGATTTTACTTTTCTATTCCTCGTTAGTCTGGCCAATGGTTTATCTATTTTATTCATTTTTTCAAAAAACCAACTCCTTGTTTCATTAATTTTCTGAATGATTCTTTTGTTTTCAATTTCATTGATCTCTGATTTGATTTTGGATATTTCTTTTCTTCTACTGAGTTCAGGCTTAGATTGTTCTTCTTTTTCCAATTCCATAAGATCTCTTGTGAGATTGTTGATGTGCTCTCTTTCTGTTTTTCGAATGTAGGCATCTAAAGCGATGAATTTTCCTCTCAAAACCCCACAGGTTTTGGTAGCTTGTGTCTTCATTGTTGTTATGCTCAAGGAAGTTAATGATTTCCTGTTTTATTTCTTCCTGCACCCATCTGTTATTCAACAGAAGATTGTTTAATTTCCATGCCTTTGGGTGAGGTCGAGCATTTTTGTTAGAGTTGAGTTCCACCTTTAGTGCCTTATTGTCTGAGAAGATACAAGGTAAAATTTCAATTCTTTGGTTCTGTTGATATTTGCTTTGTGTCCCAGGATATGATCAATTTTGGAGAATGTTCAATGGGGTGATGAGAAGAATGTATTTTCTTTATCTTTGGGGTGGAGTATTCTATATGCGTCTGTCAAGCACAGTTGTTCTAGGGTCTCATTTAAATCTCTTATATCTTTGTTTAATTTCTGTTTAGAGGCTCTGTCCAGCTCTGTAAGAGGAGTGTTAAAGTCCCCTGTTATTATGGTATTATCAGATATCATATTGCTCAGACTGAGAAATGTCTGTTTCAAGAATCTGGGAGCATTCAAATTGGGTGCATAGATATTTAGAATTGAAATGTCTTCTTGTTGTATTTTTCCCTTGACCAATATAAAGTGACCATCTTTGTCTTTTTTGACTTTAGTTGCTCTAAATCCACATGTATCTGAAAATAAGATTGCAACTCCTCTTTTCTTCTGAATTCCATTTGCCTGAATAATTGTCTTCCAACCCTTCACTCGGAGCTTTAATTTGTCTTTTGTAGCCAGGTGTGTTTCTTGCAGACAGCAAATAGATGGCTTGTGTTTTTTAATCCAGTCAGCCAATCTATGTCTCTTCAGTGGGGAATTCAAGCCATTAACATTTATTGAGATAATTGATAAGTGTGGTAGTATTCTATTCGTCTTATTTGGTGAGAGTCCATTGCTTAGTTTTATCTTTTGCATCAGTGTGGAGGTTAGGTTCTGTCCTTTAATTTCTGAGTTCTTACTTTGATGCTGATCCATTGTGGTGGTCAGTGTGCAGAACAGGTTGAAGTATTTCCTGTAGAGCTGGTCTTGTTGTGGCGAATTTCCTCAATGTTTGTATATCCGTAAATGATTTGATTTCTCCGTCAATTTTGAAGCTTATCTTAGCAGGGTACAGAATTCTGGGCTGGAAATTGTTCTGTTTAAGTAGATTAAAGGTAGATGACCATTGTCTTCTTGCTTGGAAAGTTGCATTAGAGAAGTCTGCGGTCACTCTGATGGATTTTCCCTTGTAGGTCAACTGGCGCTTACTCCTGGCAGCTTGCAGAATCTTTTCTTTTGTCTTGACTTTGGACAGGTTCATCACAATGTGTCTTGGAGAAGCTCGGTTAGAGTTGAGGCGACCTGGGGTCCGATAGCCCTCTGAAAGCAGTGTGTCAGAACCTTTCGTGATATTTGGGAAATTTTCTTTTATAATATTCTCTAGTATGGCTTCCATTCCTCTGGGGCATTCTTCTTTCCCTTCTGGAATTCCTGTAACTCGTATGTTGGAACGCTTCATAAAGTCCCATAATTCTGACAGTGAATGTTCTGCTTTCTCTCTCTTCTTTTCTGCCTCTTTTACTATCTGAGTTATCTCAAGAACTTTGTCTTCTACCTCTGAAATTCTTTCTTCTGCATGGTCTAACCTGTTGCTGATACTTTCCATTGCATCTTTTAGTTCCCTAACTGACTGTTTCAGTTCCTTCAGCTCTGCTATATCCTTTTTATATTCTTCATATCATTCATCTCTTATTTGATTCTGTTTTTGGATTTCCTTTTGGTTATTTTCCACTTTATTAGCAGTTTCCTTCATTGTTTCCATCATTTCTTTCATTGTTTTCAACATGTGTATTCTAAACTCCCTGTCATTCCTAGCATTTCTTCATAAGTGGAATCATCTGCAGTAGCTACCTCATGGTCCCTTGGCGAGGTTGTTCTGGACTGGTTCTTCATGTTGCCTGGAGTTTTCTGCTGATTCTTCGTCATGAGTGGTTTCTTTTATCTGTTTCCTTGCCCTAATTTTCCTTTTACTTCCTCTTGCTCTTTAAGTTCTCGTGCCTATGGACTAAGGGTTACAGGACCAGAGGGGTGAGAAGGTTGAAGAGCAAAAAAGGGATGAAAGAAAGGAGGACCGAGTGATAAGAAAAAAAAGAAAAATAGAGAAAGGAGAGGGGGTGGGTAAAAGGAATATTGACAAAAAGAAGAGAGGCACATCAAGAGGGAGACAGAACAATATAGGTGTACAGTAGGGTACTTTGACGCAATCTTGAAAAAAACCCACCTTCTGGGGGTGCCCAGTTGGGTGGTTCCCTTGAGGTCAGCAGCTCTTTGCTAACCTGATCAGACACAGTACCCCACCTCCACCAAGTAGAGAGGAAAGACAAAAATGCTATAAATCAAACCAAAACAAGCAAACAGAAAACTTTACGGGATAAAATTGGGTGAAAAACCAAATAATAGCAGTAGAAACACTAGCAAAAATGAAGTTCTAATTATTGAAAAAGACAGCAATGGGAAATTATAATTAAACTAGAAAAATTGAGAAAGAAAAGGGATCTGTATGGAAAAGGTTGAACTTATAAAACAAAATAACATCAACAAAATCAAAATAAACAAACAAACAAAACAAAAAAAAACAACCAAACCAAAAAAAGAAAAAAACACAACCTAAAAACAAAGCAGTATATATATGTTATTGAATATTGTCTGGGCAACACGTGGTCTTCTGGGGTATGAGATGTTAATCACAGTTCTGATACGACTGGAGGGTGCTGATTTCTCAAACCCCAGCAGGTAGACACCCTAAATCTCTCTTCAGCCCACTTAAAAGGCACTTTGAACTTGTAAACTTGCTGAGCAGAAGCTTTCCCAGGAAAGTGTTTGTCGCTGGAATCACTGCTGAAGTGACTATCCACTTACACAGTGTGCCAAAACTGGTCTCACTCTGCCCCTGAGGGTTAGGGGTGCAAGGCGGCTCAGACCCCACCCTTAGGCTACTTGGTCGCTGGGTTACCAGCTCCCACCCAATTCAAGCTCTGCGACCCTGAGGGCGGAGCTTGCCGGGGCAGATGGCTCACAATGGCTCCCTGTGACCCAACGCCAAACACCATTAGCTCCGTCTGGCTCAGCGGCTCAGACTGGGGCCCTAGACAACGGCCAAAGTTCTCCGCACTCCCACTCAGGCTCTCCCCAAGGCAGTTCAACTGAGTGCCAAGTCCAAAGACACCAAAACAGTTCACAGGTAAGGCCTTTCTGGTTGGCAGTCTCGCTGCTACTGAACTTACAGTTGCAGGCGGGTTTAGACCGATTGAACACACGTGATCACTTGCCGGTTTTCCACTGTTTTAGTCCTCCTCTTGGGGTCCAGAAGTCTCTCGCTGACTCCCTGTATCTGCACAGGAGTGATGATAGGCAGATCCCACCAGCCACAGATGCCTGGAGTTCTATCTCCCCAGACTCACGGTGCCCAGATGCAAGAAAGCTGTTACTTGGCTGCCATCTTGCTCCGCCTCCCACAGCAGCAATTTTTAGCCACTGTGCCGCAGCACACTGATGTGCCATGAGAGGCTCACAGGTATGCCACAAAAATGTTTAAACACCATTAATGAAATTATTTTCAAAGAAGTTCAAAACACAGATAGTATATTGTTTAATTTACTTAATTTTACCAACATACTTTAAACGTGCCGTGGAAATTTGAGCATGCCATGAGATAAAACAGGCTAAAAAACACACAGCATACTGGGCTGCCAATGATGTTTTGATTCAGCTTTGCCTGACTGCGAGCTGATGTTAGCATTCTGAGCACACTTAGGGTAGGCTAGCAGGTTAGGTGCATTCAATGCATGTTGGACTTATGACATGTTCAACTTATGATGGTTTATTGGGACATAACCTCGTTATTTGTCAAAGAATGTGCTGAACGCATATCACTTTCACACCATTTATAAAGTCAAGAGAATTGTAAGTTAGACTATCCTGTGTGTGTGTGTGTGTAGACTTCAAAAAATCAGGGCAACTCCTCCTAGGATATCTTTATTTTGAGCTTACTTACATGTCTGATTAGAATCACCCTTTCAGAACCATCTTTATTGCTTCATCAGCAAACCAGTTTCCCGTGGTTCAGGTATAAGCTCCTGGCAACAGAGCCTGCTCCCACTCCTGTGTTCATCCTGACCCAGCATCTCATCCCTGCTCATTGGGAATGAGTCTGTTCAAACCTCAGCAGCATCAATAACACCTTCCATAGCACTTTACATACAGCAGGCAACGTGCACCTGTCTGTACCAGCAGAAAAAATGGAGCAAGACCTGCCCACAGGCAAAGCCAGCGGGGAAGACATGGTGACATGAACAGAGGCCCTGGACTGCAACTCACCACACACCATCCCCTGAGCGGCGCCCTTCTCCCCAGCCAAGGCACTGGTAAGTGATTGCTCAGGCTCTGCTCCTCTTGTTCCTGACCCTTCATTCTTACTTTTAAGGTCCTGCGGGTAATGAATGAATATCTAGAAAGATTTTTGTTTTAGCTATTCACATAAACTATGGAGGGCAATGGGTCAAACCACCCAGACTTTCAGCAAACTGCAAACTCAGACCTCAGGGGAACAGCACATCACCCCCCAGAACTCCTGGGAGTGGGTGCTCTGCTGTCATCGCCACCAGTACATTTCTCACACTGAAATCTTCAGGGGGGTGTTGTAAGCTGCCCTCCATGGCCTGGCCCCCCTCACACAGAGGAATCAGCCTGCTGCCCAATGGTATGTGGCTCACTCACCATGCAGAGAACACAGAACTCTGCTCTCACTCCAACACCTAGGAAATGGTGCAGATGAGACCCAGGATTCTGCACTACACAGCTGTTAGCAAAAAGAGCTGGCACGTCCTGGTACGCCGGCTTTTCTAACAGGTAACATGCAATGACTGCACAAGACCAGCTTCTAAGTCAGGTCCGAAGACCAGACTAAAGAAACGAATCGTCTTTCCTATGATACTATGATCCACTGTGGAGGCCATGGAAGGGCTGAGAATAAAGGTGAGCGGGAAGAGGATGGAAAGATCAAGCATGCACGCTGACTGGCAGACGCCGCATGGAGCTGGTGTCAGACAGGGCTGGCCTGCTCGTCCACTTCCTAGCTGCCCTGGTTTGTATAATGGGTGTAATCACGCATAGGGACACCACCAGGCCTCCCTTGCCATGGCCCCAGCCTCCCACCTCAGGACACACCTCGGGGAAGCAGGCTAAACAGCAGGACTACAGATGTGGCCAGAACACACAGTGTGGCTTCGCCCCTCCCACCCACACCCGCACTTCTGCTGTTTCCTTCACACACATTCCCCCAGATTCATTTTCAGAGTATGCACTTGCAAACCCACACTTAGAATAGGGGAGACAGCAAGCATCCTGTGAGGCCTTTCCCTAAATCAGCTGTGACTCAGCCTCGCAAGGCCCCAAGTGCCTTCAGAGCGGCTTCCTGCAAAGACCAGTAATAAGCAGGCCAGACGCTGGTAACCATGATGAGCTGGCACCTGCTGGGCCCAGATCCAGGGAAGGAACAGGCCCTGGCCTCCCTCCTCCTACCTCTGCAAATGTCATTTACATCTTGAAACCATAGAGGACACGGGTGGGACTCCACAGGCTGGTGAATTCTGCATTCCAGGACTTCTGAAGCCTATTAAGATGGGACAGCCAGGGTGCATGTTCTTCACAAAGCAGCTCTGACCACCTGTTTCCCTCCATTTCCCACACCTCCTCACCCCCCACCCCCAGCACATCACATTTATTTTTTGACTCCAAGCAACCATGGCACAGTTTTTAAAGCTTCACAGTTCTGATGCTAGAGAGCTGGGAAACTGGGAATCAGGATCATTAGGCTAAAATATGTATCAGCCACGCCTGAAGCCCACCAGCTGTCCTGCTAACTCCACCATGATGGAGAATAGGTTCTCCAGCCACCTCTGCCCAAATCCTCCGGAAGACAGGATGTCAGCTTGTTTAGACAGTGGTTACATTAAGCTTTGCAGAAAGAAGCAGAAGAGACCCCAGTTAAAGAGATCCCTGTGCCAAATACAGACAGAGCCAACTGCCCTGCTTCCAGCCCTCACGGATCTGGCACCCTGGCCCAACGTCTTTGAAGAACACCCAAACAGAAGCTTCAGGATGCATAGGAGGTGAAGGTAAAATGCTGCCATTTACTTACTGGCTGACACACTAGCTAATTAAACCTACCACAGGGCTCTTTGGGAGTGTGATCCTATACCCTTAGAAAGGAAGGGTGCGCCTGTGCTCAGTGAGTAGGGCGCCGCCCCCATATGCTGAGGGTGGCGGGTTCAAACTCGGCCTCGGCCAAACTGCAACCAAAAAATAGCCGGGCGTTGTGGCGGGCGCCTGTAGTCCAGCTGCTCGGGAGGCTGAGGCAGGAGAATCACGTAAGCCCAAAAGCTGGAGGTTGCTGTGAGCCATGTGACGTCCTAGCACTCTACGGGCGGCAAAGTGAGACTCTGTCTCTACACAAAAAAAAAAAAGAAAGGAAGACTGCTGGGGGAGCAGTCATTCCAGGGAACCTTGCTGCCAAAATCCAAGGAGGGTCAGGTCAGGTCAGGTCTGAGCCGCTTTCATAGAGTAAATGACTAGGAGAAGGAAAGGAATGAATAACAGCCTGTTACTTAATAAGAAGTTTTTCTACCCAGCTACCTTGTTCCAAAATTGAGGACAAAATCAGGGTCAGCTGCAATACTACCTACATGATAATTATGTGCTCTTTTACCCCCCCCCCTGTTTTATATGTATGGGTGTTTTTTGGTTTGATTTGGTTTTTCAGCCATTTATCTCTGTCAGAGCCACATACAAAATCCTGCATGAATCTCTTTCCTGGGAGCAGAAACTCCTGCTCTAGCCTCCCCACCGTGGCAGACAGCCTCTGCAGCCTGCCGACATCTGCCCCAGAATCACACAGGAAAACAGTAGACTTGCAAACACAGAGGCTAAGGCCACTGGCTGGGGGAGAAGCAGACTGCTGCAGGAAGCACCTCAGTGCTCACCCCGGTGGCCAATTAGCGCTGCCTAAAAAGTAAACAACAGCACAGGTGCTCACAGACACCAAGCAAACCAAGAAGAAGAGCACACAGGGGACACTAAGGCCTCATGAGCAAATGGAGACTCCAGACGCCCTGAAATCCAAGAAACAACTAATTGAATGTGAAAGGACCACAACTGTTTACCTCTGCAAAGAGCCTTTTCTAGCAATTCCTGGACGGCCTCACCTAGGAGGAAACAGAGGCAGCCCTTTACAATTTCTCCAAACTAGACTAGGGTCATAGGAATCCCTCACTGCATAGTGCTGAGTTCCAAACAATCCCTGAAGACTCAAAGACCTTGGTCTCAGCTTCAGGATGAACTACAGCAAGCACAATGTCACCCCTCCTCGTTTCACACAGAGAGACATCCAACACAATACCCCTGTCCACACTACTGAGCATTCTCTAGTCTCCTCCCATGGCCCACCAATCCCTGCTGCCCCCCAAGCAGCAGCCCTTCAACACCTACACTGGCACAGCTACTGGGTGTTTTCAACCCTTCCACCAACCAAGACTGTGTATGTCTCCTAGAGAATCTATTTCCAACAATGCCTATAAAACAAAATGGGAGTGATTTAATCAACTCATTCTCTTTAAAAAAAAAAAAAGCCATCAGCTGTCTTGAGTCATCACACTAAGTATCTGTCACTCTAACCAGCTGCATTTTTTTACAGTAAGCCCCAGCAGTCTTAATGTCAGATCAATGAACAATTTCCATCCACCATTCGTAAACAGTAACACACCAAGGACACCCAAAAGGGTATAAACTTTCCCCTCAGAAGCACATCTGCTGCAAGCTCTTCCAAATAAATAAGCCCAGAATTCTAAAACCTAAAAAAGGAAATTATCCATTTGGGTTTATAATTTCTGTGACACAACTTCACTCTCAAGACCAAAATTGCTGCATTTATGGCTCACGGCATGGAGAACCTACATTTGGCCAGTGGCACCTGGGTACACAGGGTGCCAGCCACCAGCCAGGCACGTCTGCCTCATGGTAACTCCATCTACTGTCCCCTTTTCTGACTTTCGGGCTGGGGGAGGGGAGGTTCTTCCAAGAAAACAGAAGTTTGGTGCCTTCAGAGCCCTTAAAACTTACTTGCACCTAAAATTAGTTCCTCTGATAGACAATTTGCCTTTCTTTGCACTTCTAAACTATGCAGAAGGCTCTCCAAGAAGGACACATTGTGCACCAACCAGTAAAAGCAAAGCAGAGAGCTGAATGAGGAGGCAGCATTTCACTCCAGTTACTTTTTGTGCTTTTGTCTGGCAAAGGGACAGAACAGAAGATAAGGAAACAGCTCTCCTAAATCCCTCCTGAGGACTTTTCTTACTATGCATCATCTTTTCTTTTAAGCCCAAATGCTCCAAATAATTGGGGAGGGGGATGCCATGTTATGTGTTTCATGGTGAAAAAGGGAACTTTCTCAGGAGGTAGAATGTGAATAATTATAGATAACAGAAGCAGGAACAAACTTCCATCACAGATTTACAGAACCCGCAGTTCTACTTAAGACACATTTTTTTTCCCTCTATCACTCTTAAGTTGTTTAATTTTTAAACAAGCCCATACCTTGGCTGACCAGGACCTGAAAACATGTTAAAACACCACTGGGATCATGTCAAGAATCTTTTAAACGGTCTTAAAAAGGCTCTTCTGTTCTCTTAGCAAACTAGGAACACACTCAGCAGGCTTAAAAATTTCAGTCCAACAAACACTTTATGGTACCTGATGTGAGCTGGGGTGGGAGAAGCGTGTGAGAAAAGACATGCACACAGTGACTGGAACAAGAGCATCTTACAGCAAATGGACACCAGGTGCACAGCTGCAACCACTCAAGGGAAGGGAAGGAAGGATCAGTGGCAGAGCTGAACACTTGCTTAAAATGCATCACAAAAGCCAGAATTCCAAAGAGGTAGCCCTGGTATATGACACATATAGGAGTGTAATATGCACACACACACATATACTTGTATACATGAGTATATAGTCATGGGTCACTTAACAACAGGAACAGGTCATCAGGCAGTATCTGCACACTGTGGACATCAGAGTTACTTACACGAACCCAGCTGGCACGGCCTACTGCACACCTAGGCTGTATTGTACAGCCTACTGCTCCCAGGCTACACCTGCACAAACCTTAAAATAATGGCATTTGTGTATCTAAATATAGCTAAGCATAGAAAAGGTACAGTAAAAATAAGGCATTATAATCTTATGGGACCACTGTTATATATGCAGTCTCTTACTGACCAAAACATCGTTATGTGCTGTGCGACTACATACATATGTGTATGTATGTGTGTGTACTCCCCCAGAAACTTCCTAACCGTGAATCTATGTACGTGTGTCCACATGCACACTTACGTATCATGTTATTAATCATGTACATACTTACATATACAGGTATGTACATATACTTACTTACACACATGCACACTCACACAGATTTTGGACGGAGGCAGCCCTGCATTTTCACTACACTTCTTTGGCTTTGTGATCCTGAGCAAGTTGTTCAATTCTCTGTGTCTGCTCACTTGCAAAATCAGGTAAATACCACCTACACCTCTAGGATTATTGTAAAGATGAAAAGAATCACAGGGTGTACAGACCAGGTACACAGTTGGTGCAGAACTAAGTTTCATGTCCAATGTCCTTGGAGCCATCTGAGAAGTGTTTGGGCAAGTTGCCTGGAATCATAGCAAAATGAAACTATTGCCAGGACTTGACCTTTCCCTTTTTAATTGTTTGTTGAACAATCTATGAAAACTCCTACTCCACACCACAGACTGTGTGAGGAGCTAAGAATATATCTAAATGTAAACTGTGGCCTTTGCCCTAAAGGAGGCTAGGTCCTGGAAGGAAGGAAAAAATGTCATTAACTGCACTACTAACCCTTCACACGTGCTGCACCTGAAACACCAACCCCCAGATGAAGCGGTTCCTCAGAACTGAAATGGAACAACAGTGAAAAGGGGCTGTAGTGCACTGCAGACACAGGACCAGGCTGGCACAGGAAGGAGTGAACTCACCTGGACCTGGCCAAGCCATCTGCACCGCGAGAAGAGCCATGAGCGTGCCTGACAAGTCAGTATAACATGGGAGAAGACAGATGTCTCCTTCCAGGAACAAAGGCCAAAACTTGGTTCAACTGTCCACAATGAACCTTCTGAGAGCACGCACAGTCGCAAAAAGGCTCAAATTGACGTGGCCACAGCAATGTAGCCTGTTACCCCCTAACCAAGTTTCCCAGCTGATGTTTCTTGGGAATTGCAACTTGGGACATGTGGAGAGCTTTGTAAAGAGGAGAAGTCTTCCCAGGCAAGGCTTCAGAGCTGTATGGACTTAGAGGACACTCATGAACTGCATCAGTGTATTAGTGGCTTGGGGAAACATGCAGTAAGGAGACTGTTTGACGGTGCTGGTCTCCCAGAGACTAGTGACCACGACGTGCTCCTAACACCACAAGCCCCTGTCCCAGGATTTGGGAACTTTGGAATCACCATCACTGAAATAGCGTAGCAGCTTTGGGAATTGGCAAGATGGCAAGTGGTGCCCTACAGAAAACCAAGCTGGAGAGGGGCACAGGGACACCGCGACCCAAAGCAGGTACGCAGCTCGTGGGGCATGACATGCACCTTATAGAGACACCAGTGCCACCGAGGACTCATGACCCAGGAGGCTGGGGAGGATCACCCCTTCTGAGAAGGAACGTGGAGTCCCTGGTTAAAGGAAGCTGACAGAGCTCTGATCTCATCTCATTCTCTCATCTGTGTGATTCCGCATATCGGGAACATCTCAAGGAGATTTACACGTGATGAGCATGACTGGCTCTGCACACCTGCCACTGAGAGTTTCTGGCCAATCTCCCAGATTCAAGTGGGGTGAGTTTCCCCTGTGCCTCACACCACTCTTAGTTACCGCTGGTATGCAGTCAATCTGCAATAAAAACATCTTGGAGATGTATACAGCAAATCTAAAAACTACACAATTCACGTGGCTACAGTCTAAAAAGAATGCTACCCCGTAGGGTGTACTACACTTCATACAGACAGATTCAAGCAAAGAGAGAAGAAAGAAAAAAGAAGGCTTCCCACTAAGAGGGTACCAGCACTGTGTAAGAGTAAATACTTCCTTCCGTGTTCATTCTAGAGAACTTACATGGCATGTAGCTACGTCTTCAAACCCCACAAGCCCCTGAATCACCCCAGAGGGCTGAAGCCTGGGCTAAAAAGAGTAAATGTAAATAACGCATTTTAAGTTAAAAAAAAATTAAAGTTATGCCAAATCTCTACTTATCTAGAATGCAAACAAGAAAGTTCAGATTTATACTCTGATACGAACTATAAACATTTATATGCTCCCTTTTACAAATTACATTCACACATATTAATTCATTTTGATCCCTGAAACCAAAGCAGAATTAGCAGTGTTATCTACTTTACAGAGACCCAACCTAAGGACTAGAATATAGGAGTTGTCTAAACCCACCAGCCAGTTAAGCATAATAATACAATGTATAGCTGCTATATGTCACTATAATTCTCCATTATTAAAAGATATTAAAAATATTCCTGAGATATCAAGGATAAATTAAATTATATTTCATTTGAATAAGATGTAAGGAACAGCATTACCATTCATAACAGCCAAACAATGGAAACAACCCAAGTAACTGTCAACAGACGAGTAAACAAAATGTGGTATATACACACAAAGGCTATCTCTCAGCCTTTAAAACAGTGGTTCTCAACCTTCCTAATGCCGCGACGCTTTAATACAGTCGAAAGGGGCCGTGACCCACAGGGTGAGAACCGCTGCTGTAAAAGGAAGGAATCGTGACACCTGCTGCAACAGGGATGCATCTCCAGGACATTACACTAACGGACATGAGCCAGTCATAACAGGACAAATACTGTATGATCCCACTTACATAAGGCATCTAAAGTAGTCAGATTTGGAGATAGAAAGTAGAATGATGGGGGCCAAGGACTGGGGAAGGGAGAGGAAGTCATTTAATGGGGACAGAGTTTCAGTTTTGCAAGGTGAAAAGCGCTCAGTGGATGGAGCGGATCACACCATAATGTGAATGTAGTTAATATAACTGAATTAAATACTTCAAAATAGTTAAGATTTCATATTATGCATATTTTATCACAATTTAAAATTTTTGCAAAATAATAAAATTAAATGAAAAAATGTAAAGAAATATACTTGGTTCATTAAAAATAAGTAATGCCGAGAAACAAGAGTGTGGCGTGGGCATGGGGAAGCAAAAGAAAACAAGAAAGTATGTGATCATGGAGCGAATGCTTAGTCTCAGGAATCAGAGGCTAAAAGGACAGATTGAAACCTAAAAAGAAAGAAAAGAAAGATCCCAGCACATTAAAGGAAAGAGAAGTCCCCCAGCACCCTTCCTGCTTATTCTTCCAATATAATACGCAGCTGGGCCCACCTTACCACATCTTGGTTGATAGCAGCTTTATCAACTTTTCCATTAAAGCCAAACTGGACTTAGTGCAGTCAATGATGGACTGTCTGTATGCCAAGTGCATTCCTTCTGTAACTGACTGTGTAATGGATGAAATTGAGAAATTGGGGCAGAAGTATCGAGTGGCCCTCAGGATTGCCAAGGATCCAAGATTTGAACGATTACCAAGCACACACAAAGGAACCTATGCAGATGACTGCTTAGCACAGAGAGTAACTCAGCACAAGTGTTACATCGTGGCCACAGTTGACCGAGACCTTAAACGAAGAATCCGAAAAATCCCTGGAGTTCCCATCATGTATATTTCTAACCACAGATACAATATTGAATGGACGCCAGATGATTATGGAGCCCCACGGTTCTAATTCTTATAAGACAATGTTCCTATGCCTTTCTTCAACCAACTTTCTCTGTTAACAATTTGTTAAACATGAAATACCATGAATTATTACTCTGTTCACCTGCTTGCTTTATTATGACCTGGATGATATGGGTAAATACACTCACGTTTGGATGCTATTTTGAAAATGATATTTTATCTCATTGATGGTCAAAGATGCAAAATCTTATGAAGAATGCTTTATTCTTTTTTGAGTCCTGTTGCAGAATGTGGTAATTGTAGTTAATATTAGAGTAATACACATTTCAAAATTGCTAAGAGAGTAAATTTGAAATGTTCTTATCACAAAAATGTTAAGTATTTGAGGTGGTGGATATATTGACTACTTTGATTTATTTATTCCCCATTGTATTCAGATTATAACATCACTGTGTACTCCATAAGTTTATACAATTATGAATTGTTGGTTTATAATAAAAATAAAATTGTTGCGTCTTTTTGTAAAAAAAAATAATAATAAATAAGTAATGCCAACATTATAAACATTCCTGAGCAGACTGCCCAGGGTCTTAACAATGTGAATTCACAGTTTATTAAGGCCGAGGTTCGGCACATAATGTTCCTGATTTCTCCTGTGATCCCCGGTCTGAATTTTAAAACAAGCCTTTTCTCTTCCTGTTAACATCTGGCTCCTCTTCCCCAGGGGAGCTTCGGACAGTAACTTAGTATGATCCCAGTGTTCTCCTGACAAATCTAATAGGAAGAGGGAATCATTTTGTTTGCTTCTAAACAAACCACTCAGACAGAAATGAAGGAATTACTCATTCTGCAGAATCTATTTACCATCTGTTGCTGAAGTTGGGTTGGAGGATCTTGGAGTGAATTAAACCCTAAAAGAAATGTGCCTTCTAGGTTTCGAGTCACTTTGATTCTACAACTGTATATAATTCAGACAAAATTAATTCTGTCTTTGACAAGAAATCAATGAGAGGACATTAAGGAGATTTAACACGGACGGCAGTCCCCGCCCTGGAACCCAGGGCTGCTGAGGACAGGGGGCAGGTGGAGGTTGGAAAAACTAAATTATAAATCAAAAGCCTGCCTGATGGATTAAAAAAAATCTTCCAAATTACCATTTGATAATGATAATGGATCAAAAACAGAAATACTAAAGAGATCCTGGTGTGGAAGAAGGAGTGAAGGAGGCGAGGAGGGGCTACAGGGCTGAGGTAGGGCTGTGACATCCTCAGGACAGGCAGACCTCTCACCATCTCTCCCTCCTGCTCTCCTTCACAAGGAAACTCTGGTTAACAAATACTGCACTTAAATCACTTAAGCAAATGACTAAGCTGCAGTGATCAAGAATGCTTTAGTCGTAATTACCACAGATAAGTACAGTTTTTACAATCTTCTTAAAAGAAAAAATGTTCTACATGGCCTGATCGACCTTGGCAGGGGCTAGTGAAAAGAACCACAAGCAGGCAGGTGAATAGGCCTTCCCAGCCTGAAAGGGACACCAGCAGCCTGGCTTGGCCGGGGTAGAGAGCCTATGGAGAGCCCCAGCAGGCCAGGCGGAGCCCATGGCTGGTTCCTGGCATGCCGCCTGTGCTGCAGCGCAGCAGTGGCCAGCAATCCTGGGCTCACAGAGACAGGAGTCCAGCTGCCACTCCTGTAAACTGCCTCCCCAAACACAAGGGCTCAACATAGCAAATGCTGTGTCTCCGGATGTCTGTGCTGTCTGGGCAGGGTTGCTGGCCCTCTCACCTACAGCCTTGACCCTGGGCTCTCCTCCTCGAGGCTTCTGCCCTCCCCTTCATGTGCCCCACCCTCAGAGCCTCCACTTCACCTCACCTCCTTCTCTAGCAGGCAGCCTGGGTGACTTTCAGCTGGCAACTGAACTCTAGGGGTCTAAGGAGGGGCTACCTGGCCTCTCAGGAGTAGGGCTGGCCTCAGGGCCCAAATGTCACACCCACAGCAGTCTACTGGCTCAAGGTTGTCCAGAGACTGGCCCAGGTTCATGAAGGGGAAAGGTGACGTGTGTGTAGATGGTACAGGAGGGGAGACTGCCTGGCATGTGGCTGGAGACCCTCCACTGCCCCAAGGCACTGGAGACACCAGCCCCCTACAAAGCCACTCAAATCCCAAGGAATGCATTTTACTCCTCAAACCTCATCTGGGACAGCAGAGAGCAGGTCCCAGGAGCCAGCAGGAGAGGGTGGGGACCTCATCTGGGACGGCTGAGAGCAGGCCCCAGGAGCCAGCAGGAGAGGGTGGGGACCTCATCTGGGACGGCTGAGAGCAGGCCCCAGGAGCCAGCAGGAGAGGGTGGGGACCTCATCTGGGACAGCTGAGAGCAGGCCCCAGGAGCCAGCAGGAGGGGTTGGGGATTCCAATGCCACCACTTCTACACTAGTGACCTTGGGTGGCTCACTTAATCTGTTTACCCAACAGCTTTTTTATCTATAAAATGGGGATAATGAAAATGCCTTTTGAGATTTTTTTTAAAGGATTGAATGCATTAACACCTAAAAAGTGTTTGAAAGAGCATGCGGTACAGCCAGAGCTCTGGGTTTCTATTTTTATTCCCCCCTGGCTAGGTCAGTCCACTCAAGCCACAGGAAGGACAGAGTCACAGGCTCTTGGACCCAGTGACACCACCCGCATTCTACACCAGCTGTCGGTTCATCAGACTTGAGGTCACCAAGTACTTCACTGATGGCAGCCAGTGAATCTCAACCTACACAACCAGAGATACACAGGTACCATCTGAGGACGAGCCCGCTCTGAGCAGAAGGGCCAGTATGTAACAGCAAGGACAACCAGCGACCACAACAACATGCATCCCGGCTACGTGGACAGCTCTACATGTACCACATTACTTAATCCTCACCACCTCACAGGAGCTACGAGCACACCTGCCACAGGCAAGGTTACAACTCGGAATCGGTCCCTTGCCTATTTGAGGGGGAGATCTTCATCCTCCTTGGAGACCTCTGGGGAAGATTATGTGAAATAACATGTAAGGCACCTTCTAAGACTCAAGCTGAGTGTTCATCCTTCTCTCTGTGTCTTCTCTCTTCCCCACATGGTCTGGCTTTGTTTATTTCTAATAGTTTTAATTCTAGTTTAAATACCAAAGAACAAAAATGCTATTATTACCCTCGCTTAATAACTGATGAAGCTAGGCTGAGATTAAGTGTAGCCATGTGTTGTTACATCATAGGGATACCTTCTGAGGAATGCACCATTAGGAGATTTCATCAATTGTTGCAAACATCAGAGAACACATACACAAACCTAGACGGTACAGTCTTTTGCTTCCAGACTGCACTGTAGGCAATGGCAACACAGTGGTAAGTACTTATGTATCTAAACATATCTCAACAGAAAAGGTACAGTAAAAATATGGTCCTATAACCTAAGCAACCACCACTGTATACATGATCTGCCAAAATGCAGTCTGTCGTTGATCTAAACATCATTGTGTGGCAAATGACTGTACCTTGCCCATGTCTGCAGGGCCAGTAAATGGCCTGGGGGGGGTTTCACAGTACTTTTCAAAGCCTGTGCTTTTAGCACCCACTCCGGGCTGCCTCCCAAGGGTACATAAGCAGCACAGGGAACAAAGCCCCATGGCCTCTCTAGTTGCAGAAAGCTAGCTACAGGCAGGCAATCCTTTTCTCTGCCCTAGGATTTACCTTTACACAATTGTGGTTTAATGTTCCCACTTCTGTGTCAGGTACGGATCTAAATAAACAGTGCATCTCTGCATTTGGCTTTGATATTT
Organism: Nycticebus coucang; assembly: GCF_027406575.1. Classification (NCBI taxonomy): domain Eukaryota; kingdom Metazoa; phylum Chordata; class Mammalia; order Primates; family Lorisidae; genus Nycticebus; species Nycticebus coucang. Next base: position 32,749,596 of record NC_069789.1, on the reverse strand, counting down.
TTCCTCCCAGTGGATACTAACCATTATCATGTTCAATGACCTTTAAATTAATATGCACTAGATTCTTACCAAGCTTCAAGGCTAAGAAAACGTTTACGTCTCACAAGGAAATGCTTCATTCTATCGGAAAATTAAAACGATGCAACCCAGCGTGTTTCTTTTCTTGCTTTGGCTACCAAGACAGAATCATGTGTGTAACCGGAAACGCCTTGACAGGAGTTTGGCAGCAGCAGAGACATGCTGGAAGTGTGTGAGCCCTGCAGCCTCTGGCTCTCAGGTTCCTGTCCTGTAAGTGGGAATGACAATACCAACCACACAGGATTACGGGGAACATTCAGCAAAACACAGATGGGAAACCCCACCAGGATCCAGCAGAGAGGCATCCATTGATAGTTCCCCTTCATTCTTTAATTCTCCAACCACTTCTTTTATCTTCCAAAATTATTTAAACTAAATTATTTACCCTAGATATTTAAACTCTTATTTCAATAAATCTTGTTTACACATAACATACACACTTTTTCTTAAAGCTGCCTCAAATGTTTTAGAAATACACGTAGCTAAACACACAACAGAAATAACTTACAAGTTTCAGGAAGTTTCAAAGTTGCTGCATAATGGACACAAAATTTAGAGATAAGGTTGGGCAATGTCACCCTCCAAAAATAAGGCGAAATAAGAACCAGCCAAATGAATGACTTCTGCCAGCTAGGGTGATCTTTCCAGGAAGTAACTCAGACCAGCTGGTGATTTGGAAATGTAGCTCACGCGAGAATACGAAGTGAATCTCATAGATTCCCTCCTTCATCTCACCAGTATGACACAGAAGAACCCAAACTAGAAATCTCATCAAGAAGACCAAAGCAAGAAGAAAAAAACAAATCCTGAGGAACATAAGGTGAACTGTAATCTAATTACAAGTAAGACATCTAACATGAAATAGTTTCGCTCGCAGATTGCCAAAGAATGTTCAAAAGAAAGTCAGATGTATCAGTTAGGATCTGATCAGACTTCAGACACTACACAGCTTTTTGTTAACTGGGTATGAAGTTGGTAACTTGGTGACTGGAAGGGAAACATGAAAATTCTAATGTATCAAGGAGATTGCAACAGCCCCCCCCCCCCACCAGGGCTGAAAGAATCAAGGAAAGGCTGGACCAAGCCTTAGAGACCTGCAGGAAGGGCCCCGAGGTAGGGATCTCCCGGGGGGGCTGGTCTGCCAGTGCTGGGTAAACTGAGGCTGGGACAACACGACACAGACAAGAGAGCAGCCCCTTCTCTGCCTCCCATCCTGGGAGCCCCTGTAGTGCCCCCCACTGTCAGAGACAGCCAGGAAGCTGCTGGCAAAGCAACTATAGTGCGGCACCAGCATTAGCGTCACAAATTAATGTGCATCACCAGCCCCGACATCACAAACTGTGGTGTGCAGTGCCAGCAGCAATGTCACAAACTAGTGTGCAGTACTAGCGCTGACGTCACAAACTGTAGTGTACAGTGCCAGCACCCACGTTTCAAAGTGTAATGTGCAGCACCAGTGCCAATGTCCCAGACCAGAGCACAGACAGGTTTGGAACTGAGTAACAAATGGCACAGGGAGATTAATCAGTGTCTATCACCACCCTAGAGAGAAGGAATTGATTTTATACACAGAAAGATCCCCAGAATGGGGAAGACAGATTTATCAAATTTCCACAGACTGGCAGAAATGAGCCCATGAGAAACATAGCTGCTCACTCAGCCGTGCTGTGGTTTGCTGAATACAGGCCCCCAGGAATGAGGGGTCTCTTGGGGAAATATGGTTCTGGTCATTGATCAATGAACTGTCACCATCAGTCACCAATACCCTATAATCCTGGTGCATGTAACCCCTAATCCTTGATTGGTAACTGCCAGGTGAACTAATAAAGTAAGTTTCCAACCCTGTCAAAGTCAGTGAGACTCTGAACCCATGGTAAGCTCGCTCTCAAAGCCCAGCCTCAAACAGTCTGATGGCCTCTCTTTATATATCTGATTGCATGTGTTTTTTATACTGGAAACTGTCAAGTCTTTTGAAGAAAATAAGCATGTAAGCCTCAAGTATTTCTGCAAGAAGAAAACAGAAACAAGATTAAGGAGGTTTATCAGGGGAAGCTCCTTAACCACATTCCTCCATTCTGACCAGCTCATCCACCCGCAGAGGCATCTGCCATGTCTGAGAACTTCGGGAGCCTCACAGCACTGGGCTTGCAGTCTTCCCTCCACGCTCTGCCCCACAGAACGCCATGGCCCAGGGAGGGCAGGACACCAGCTCTATACATGGCCACACCCCCACACTCGTGTGCAAGGTCACAGAGGCACAAGCACCGCTGTGCAGGGAGAGTTGTACAACCCACCCCCGTATCCGTCTAGAAGATACAGCCCTTGTTACCTCCCCCAATACATGAGTGGCTCACAGGCAGTTTGACAATAGGTATTAGTGCTCTCCAATCATAAAAATGTTCCCAACCATTCCAAACCCTTGGCAGATGGGACAAGATCCAGCAGAGGTTGTCCAGAGAGGTTTTTCCTTAGGAATTACACACAGTATCATGGTCACACAGACATATGGGGTCACACCTTCCTCCCAATAATAAAACAACAGAGACTTAGGAGGCTGAGGCAGGGAACTCCTGGGGCCAGTTAGTTAGAAGCAACAAGACTCCTATCTCTAAAAAATAAATTAAAAAAAATTTAAAAAACCAGAGAAATGATAATTCAAACCACAGTAAGATATCACTTCACACCCATTAGGATAGCTACTGTCAAAAAACAGAGAATAACAAGCGTTAGCAAGAACATGAAATGATTAACTGGATTCCTTGTTTACTGCTGAGAATATAAAATGGTACAGCCACTATGGATATCATACAGGTACCTCAAAATATTAAAAATAGAACTACCATATGATCCAGCAATTCCCCTCGGTAGTTAAACAAAGGAATTGAAAACAAGCTATCAAAGAAAGCTGACATACCCACGTTCACAGCAGCATTATTCACAAAAGTCCAAAAGTGGAAGCAACTCAGTGTTGATCATCAGAGGAAAGAAAAACAAATGTTGTCTATCCATACAGTGCAATACCACTCAACAATAAAAAGAAAGACATCCTGTCACATGCTACACGGATAAACCTTGAGGACCTTACGCGGAGTGCACAGCCAGCCAAAAGGACTAAACACTGTGTGATTCCACTGAGGTGAGCGGCCTAGAACAGTCAAATTCATTGAAACAAAGGAGAATTGTGGGTTGCCAGAGGCTGGTGGGGTGTAGGGGAGGTGTTCTTTAATGGGTACAGAGTATCTCTTTAACAAGAGGAAAAAAGCTGTAAAGCTGGATGGTGGTGATACAGTGGTGTGAATGCACCTCATGTCAATGGACCTGATAATTAAGAGTGGTTACAATGATCAATTTTGTTATATGTATTTTACTACAATAAAAATTTTGGAAAAAAAGTGAACTATTGCCACAGGCTGCAACCTACAACATGGATAAAACTCAAGAATATTATGACAAGCAACCTAAGTCAGACACAAAGGGTGCACACTGTGAGTCCACTGGAGGAGGCAGAGGGACAGAGTCAGACACAAAGGGCGCACACCGTGAGTCCACTAGAGGAGACAGAGGGACAGAAGTCAGACACAAAGGGCGCACACTGTGAGTCCACTGGAGGAGACAGAGGGACAGAGTCAGACACAAAGGGCGCACACCATGAGTCCACTGGAGGAGACAGAGGGACAGAAGTCAGACACAAAGGGCGCACACCGTGAGTCCTCTGGAGGAGACAGAGGGACAGAAGTCAGACACAAAGGGCGCACACCGTGAGTCCACTGGAGGAGACAGAGGGACAGAGTCAGACACAAAGGGCGCACACCGTGAGTACACTGGAGTAGACAGAGGGACAGAGTCAGACACAAAGAGCGCACACCGTGAGTCCACTGGAGGAGACAGAGGGACAGAGTCAGACACAAAGGGCGCACACCGTGAGTCCACTGCAGGAGACAGAGGGACAGAGTCAGACACAAAGGGCGCACACCGTGAGTCCACTGGAGGAGACAGAGGGACAGAGGTTAGACACAAAGGGCGCACACCGTGAGTCCACTGGAGGAGACAGAGGGACAGAGTCAGGCACACAGGGCGCACACCGTGAGTCCACTGGAGGAGACAAAGGGACAGAGTCAGACACAAAGGGCTCACACCGTGAGTCCACAGGACGAGACGGAGGGACAGAGTCAGACACAAAGGGCGCACACCGTGAGTCCACTGCAGGAGACAGAGGGACAGAGTCAGACACAAAGGGCGCACACCGTGAGTCCACTGGAGGAGACAGAGGGACAGAGTCAGGCACAAAGGGCGCACACCGTGAGTCCACTGGAGGAGACAAAGGGACAGAGTCAGACACAAAGGGCTCACACCGTTAGTCCACTGGAGGAGACCGAGGGACAGAGTCAGACACAAAGGGCGCACACCATGAGTCCACTGGAGGAGACAGAGGGACAGAGTCAGACACAAAGGGCGCACACCGTGAGTCCACTGGAGGAGACAGAGGGACAGAGTCAGACACAAAGGGCGCACACCGTGAGTCCACTGGAGGAGACAGAGGGACAGAGGTCATACACAAAGGGCGCACACCGTGAGTCCACTGGAGGAGACAGAGGGACAGAGTCAGACACAAAGGGCGCACACCGTGAGTCCACTGGAGGAGACAGAGGGACAGAGGTCAGACACAAAGGGCGCACACCGTGAGTCCACTGGAGGAGACAGAGGGACAGAAGTCAGACACAAAGGGCGCACACCGTGAGTCCACTGGAGGAGACAGAGGGACAGAGGTCAGACACAAAGGGCGCACACCGTGATTCCACTGGAGGAGACAGAGGGACAGAGTCAGGCACAAAGGGCGCACACCGTGAGTCCACTGGAGGAGACAAAGGGACAGAGTCAGACACAAAGGGCTCACACCGTTAGTCCACTGGAGGAGACCGAGGGACAGAGTCAGACACAAAGGGCGCACACCATGAGTCCACTGGAGGAGACAGAGGGACAGAGTCAGACACAAAGGGCGCACACCGTGAGTCCACTGGAGGAGACAGAGGGACAGAGTCAGACACAAAGGGCGCACACCGTGAGTCCACTGGAGGAGACAGAGGGACAGAGTCAGACACAAAGGGCGCACACCATGAGTCCACTCGAAGAGACAGAGAGACAGAAGTCAGACACAAAGGGCGCACACTGTGAGTCCACTCGAAGAGACGGAGAGACAGAAGTCAGACACAAAGGGCGCACACTGTGAGTCCACTCGAAGAGACGGAGAGACAGAAGTCAGACACAAAGGGCGCACACTGTGAGTCCACTCGAAGAGACGGAGAGACAGAAGTCAGACACAAAGGGCGCACACTGTGAGTCCACTCGAAGAGACGGAGAGACAGAATTAAGACACAAAGGGCGCACACTGTGAGTCCACTTGAAGAGACGGAGAGACAGAAGTCAGACACAAAGGGCGCACACTGTGAGTCCACTCGAAGAGACGGAGAGACAGAAGTCAGACACAAAGGGCGCACACTGTGAGTCCACTCAAAGAGACGGAGAGACAGAAGTCAGACACAAAGGGCGCACACTGTGAGTCCACTCGAAGAGACAGAGAGACAGAAGTCAGACACAATGGGCGCACACTGTGAGTCCACTCAAAGAGACGGAGAGACAGAATTCAGACACAAAGGGCGCACACTGTGAGACCACTCGAAGAGACGGAGACAGAAATCAGACACAAGGGCGCACACTGTGAGTCCACTCGAAGAGACAGAGGGACAGAAGTCAGACACAAAGGGCGCACACCGTGAGTCCACTGGAGGAGATACAAGTGGCCTGGTGGCCGCCAGGGGCTGGGTGAGGGAGTGGGGAGTTCTGGTTCACATGCATGTTTCAGAACTAGACAGAAGTTGCAGTTACACAAATACATTACATCACACCAAAATGTGCACTTCAGAATAGTTAATTTTATGTTATGTGAACTTCTTGTTAATAAAAATGAATTTTTTTAGGTAAGAGGAAGTAAGTCCTGTCACACACTACAACTGCCATAAATCTTGAAGACATCTTACTAAGTAAAAAAAAAGCCGATCACAAAGGGACAAACATTGTCCTAGAGAAATGCAATTCACAGAGACGAAGTAGGAAGGCAGATGTCATGGGGGCTAGCTGGGGTGCCGGGATGAGGGGTGAGTGCTTAATGGTACTGAGGGTCAGATCTATAAGATGAAAAATCTCCAAAGGGTTCCCAGCAACGTGAATATCCTTAACTCAATGAAACCATACACTTCAAAATGGTTAAGATGTGTACAACGCACCCAGTGGGAACCTGGCATCGCTGCGATGAGAAGCACAGAACTTGTGGGCTCCCTATGAACAAATTCCCTGTATGTGTAGAAAAAAATCATAAAACGTGTGTGGTGGGTGATCACCATGTAATTCTTTCACTTGTGCTATATATTTGAAAAATTGCCTTAAAAATAGAAAATTAAAAATGGCTAAGATGATAAACTTTAACCATAAATTTTTTTTTTTTTTTTAAGAGACAGAGTTTCACTTTATCGCCCTCAGTAGAGTGCTGTGGCATTACCGTTCACAACAACCTCCAACTCCTGGCTTAGGCAATTCTCTTGCCTCAGCCTCCCGAGTAACTGGGACTACAGGCGCTCGCCACAACGCCCGGCTAAAACAAATTTTTTTTTAAATAAAGCTAAAACCTATCTGGAGAAAAGGGTGACACACATATTATAGAAAAATAGAATCCAGTTTTGCTCAACTACTTAATACTCCAAAATTCTCCCCCAGTCATTTAATCCAGAGCCTTGTAAGGAAAGCTGTATTGTCTTTTTTTTTTTTTTTTTTTTTTTCTCATTAAACTTTGTTTTAATGGGTCTCAAAATTCTGTGACAGATTTTTGGTCATGTTGTTTCCATTAAAAAGTACTGATTTTAAAAACTAATAACTTAAAACTGCCACACAAAAAGAAACAAATGGTCCACAAAACATTTTCCTTTCCTTCTGAAGGTTTTACGATGCATTGTTATCATTAACCAGTCTTTTACTATTAAACTTAAATGGCCAATTGAAACAAACAGTTCTGAGACCGTTCTTCCACCACTGATTAAGACTGGGGTGGCAGGTATTAGAGATAATATTCATTTAGCCTTCTGAGCTTTCTGGGCAGACTTGGTGACCTTGCCAGCTCCAGCAGCCTTCTTGTCCACTGCTTTGATGACACCAACAGCAACTGTCTGTCTCATGTCACGAACAGCAAAACGACCCAGAGGAGGATAATCTGAGAAGCTCTCAACACACATGGGTTTGCCAGGAACCATATCGACGATGGCGGCGTCACCGGATTTCAGGAATTTAGGGCCATCTTCCAGCTTTTTACCAGAGCGGCGGTCAATCTTTTCCTTCAGCTCAGCAAACTTGCAGGCAATGTGAGCTGTGTGACAATCCAGTACAGGAGCGTAGCCAGCACTAATTTGGCCTGGATGATTCAGGATAATCACCTGAGCAGTGAAGCCAGCTGCTTCCATTGGTGGGTCATTTTTGCTATCACCAGCAACATTGCCACGACGAACATCTTTGACAGACACATTCTTGACATTGAAGCCCACGTTGTCTCCTGGAAGAGCTTCACTCAAAGCTTCATGGTGCATTTCAACAGACTTTACTTCAGTTGTAACATTAACTGGAGCAAAGGTGACCACCATGCCAGGTTTGAGAACACCAGTCTCCACTCGGCCCACAGGGACAGTACCAATACCACCAATTTTGTAGACATCCTGCAGAGGCAGACGCAAGGGCTTGTCAGTTGGACGAGTTGGTGGCAGAATGCAATCCAGAGCTTCAAGCAGCGTGGTTCCACTGGCATTGCCATCCTTCCGGGTGACTTTCCATCCCTTGAACCAAGGCATGTTTGCACTTGGCTCCAACATGTTGTCACCATTCCAACCAGAAATTGGCACGAATGCTACTGTGTCAGGGTTGTAGCCAATTTTCTTAATGTAAGTGCTGACTTCTTTAACGATTTCCTCGTATCTCTTCTGGCTGTAGGGCGGCTCAGTGGAATCCATCTTGTTAACGCCAACAATTAGTTGTTTCACACCCAGTGTGTAAGCCAGAAGGGCATGCTCACGGGTCTGCCCATTCTTTGAGATACCAGCTTCAAATTCACCAACACCAGCAGCAACTATCAGGACAGCACAGTCAGCCTGAGATGTGCCTGTAATCATGTTTTTGATAAAGTCTCTGTGTCCTGGGGCATCAATGATAGTAACATAGTATTTGCTGGTCTCAAATTTCCACAGGGAGATATCAATGGTGATACCACGCTCACGTTCAGCCTTCAGTTTATCCAAGACCCACGCGTACTTGAAGGAGCCCTTTCCCATCTCAGCAGCCTCTTTCTCGAATTTTTCAATGGTTCTCTTGTCAATGCCACCACATTTGTAGATCAGATGGCCAGTAGTGGTGGATTTGCCCGAATCTACGTGTCCAATGACAACGATGTTGATATGAGTCTTTTCCTTCCCCATTTTGGATAGTATGGGCGGTTTTCACAACACCTGTGTTCTGGCGGCAAACCCGTTGCGAAAAAAGCTGTATTGTCTTAAACTCTAATTTATCACTTAGTGTCTGCTGTTCATAGTTTTAACTATTTTCAGAGCTTCCAGAATAACCACTAAAGCAACACTCAGTAAAGCAATGGGTATTTATTATATGCCCATCAATATTTAACTCTAAATATAAAAACACAAAGGTCTTCCAAAACTCAAAGCCCTCGAAACAGGTTAAATGCATCCATGAGGAGTGGCCTTCAGTAGTTACTACCAAAAGATGAAGACTTCCAACAACGCCCTTCTAGCCGACTGTTCCCAAATCTGACTGCACAAGAATCATTCCCACAAGGGGTTGAACTGATCTGGGGTGGGTCCTTGGCAGCTTAAAAATCTCCTAGGAGTTCCTGGGTGCAGCCAGACCAATCGCCCCTAGTCTACCAAGTGGGCTGGAAGTGGGGGGGGGGGAAGGGAAAGAAGGGCAAGCAGCAAGGAAAACCAGTGAAGCTGAGGACGGGGTGACACAATCGTAGGCTCCCGCAGTCCCTGAAATTTAATTTTAATGCAGTGATTCAAGTGCAATTGACAAGCAGATTCCTTCACCCTGCACTTACTTCATTTAAGAAATTCAATAATTAGTTAGGTCATCAGATGAGGCAGCTCCTAAAATACAAAAACTAAGCATGCCTCAACAAGCCAGGCCCCTTCCCTGTGGGGACAGCCAGCACTGGTTTGAAAAAGCATTGTCAGACAATAGCTTGGTACCTGCCACAGGATGTCAGCTCCCAGCCAGGACCTTCCTTTCCACCTCTGCAGGCACCATCCCCAGGATGGGAGACATCTTCCTAGGTGAGCTACATCATCCACTGGGCTGGCAGAAGAAAACATGCCCATATCCCTTATTGAGGTTTTCTCTCCACCCAGCACTCTACTGTAAGCCCTGTGATAAACTCCATATCCCAGAAAAGGTCACGGAGACAGAAAGATGCTCGCCCTGGGGTACACATGTGAGTGGCAGGGGTGAGACCTGAAGCACTCGATGACTGCGAGGCTCAATGCTACCCACACCACCTTTCTACAGAACAATCTTAGCCGTCCCCAAAGCACAAACAGTACAGCAGGTGCACAGCTGAATAGAAAGTGCTGTGCCCTGAACACGTTTTATTAATAACACATTATTAATTGCTTCAGGAGAGCCAACCCAGGAGATTCAGGCTTCAACTTCTGCACTTCTGCAAAAGTGACATCCCGACCAAGGGCAAAACCAAGGAGGAAAACCAAGAATGGACAGGTAAACACACTCCCCTAATACACAGGAAGAACTGCAGCTGTGCAGGTTTCCTCCTCAGTAAGAACACCCCCAAAAAATGTCCAATGGAAAAAGCTCCGATCTCTAAAAGGTGGGCCAGTCACAATGCAGAAAACTCCTACAAGGGTTCCTCTTAGCACACTACCCCTCAATCCCCACACACCCCACCTCCCAGGCAGAAAGCCTGGGAGAGTGACAGGAGGTCCTCTGCACTTACTTCCTACAGGCAGAACCAACCACTTCTGAGCACTGTCTCCCTTCCTCCTCAAATCCTGGCTGAAAGGACTCCAGACAACCCTCCTCAGAGTTCGTATTATCCTGCACCTTCAAACTCAACAAATAATTGAGGATAAAATTTTCTCAGTTCCTCCTCCAGCATCCTAAGAACACCAAGTCCTAGACTAAAATCCTGTCATTTGTCCTCAACATCTCAGGAGACAGAAATCACGCTCCTGATGGGACCTGGCTTCTCCCTTAACTTGGCAGGTCAGCTTCAAAGACCCAGCGGTCAGCCTGAGCAGCTCACTTCTGTGAGCGTATCCAAGCACCTCAGGGGCACTGACGGAGGTGTGAGCATGCCGTGTGCCACCCTGAAGGCTCCAGTGTGGCCTTGGAGGTGTCCCCAATATCTCACAAAATACGTCTATCTCCATCCTATGTGTCAAATGTCCAGCATCCCCACCACCACCGTATGTACCAGAAGTCAGGGACATATCCACAAGTTTTGTAAGTGGTTAGCTAAGGGCACAGAATAGTACAAGGCTAGTCATGGGTGGCTCAAGCCTGTAATATCAGCACTTTGGGAGGCTAAAGCAGGAGGATCACTTAAGACCAGGAGTTTGAGACCAGACTAGACAACATAAGGAGACCCCGTCTCTCAAAAAAGTTTTTTTTAATTAGCTGGGCTTGGTGTCACCCACCTGTAGTTTCAACCACTCAGGAGGCTCAGACATAAGGATCACTTGAGCCCAGGGCTTCCAGGTAACAGTGAGCTATGAACACACCTCTGCGCTATCTCTAAAAATAACTACCACCACCACCACTAATCACAGGCGAGCTCCAAAAGCAGAAATGTAATGAATAAAAGAACCTCAGGTGCTAACAAATGCAATCAGTGTAACCTTATTCTTTGTACCCTCAAAGAATCCCAAACAATTTAAAAACAATTTTAAATAAAAAAAAATAATAAAGAACTTCAGGTGCCTAATCTGGATCTACCCTACAGAGGCAGATCACCCCAACCACTTCAACCTAGGTGATGGCTTCAACATTACCACCTAGATGCAGAATCATTTTATGATGAATTGTTAGAAAAAGGATTAATAATGAATAACTTTTCTAGAGAGAGGCAGAGGGAAGAGATTGTTCAGATACAATTTCTATTCTTTTTCTTTTTTTTTCTTTTCGACACAGACTCTCTCACTTTGTCACCCTCCATAGAGTGTTGTGACATCATAGCAACTTTAAAGTCTTGGGCTCAAGTTCCTCTTGCCTCAGCCTCCTGAATATAGCTGGGACTACAGATGCCTGCCACAATGCCCAGCTATTTTTCTTTTCGAGACAGGGGTCTTGCTCTTGCTCAGGCTGGTCTCGAACTCTTTAGCTTATGCAACCCACCCATTTCGGCCTCCCAGAGTGCTAGGATCACAGGCGTGAGCCACCATACTTGGCCAACAATCTATAATGCTGTTTCTCATTATCCCTGTGCCGTAGTTGTGGTCTCCCTCCACCCCTCAGAAGTGAGGCAGCACCTGACCTTGTAAGAATTTAAGAGCTTAACTTACATGCAGATGAAGGCTGTTCAGCTGCAACAGCAATGGAGCATTTCTGGACAAACAGGCAGATGCCCTTGTCCCCTAATTCCACGCTCACGTTACAACAAGGGAACAAGCCAGATTCACACCCAGAAATGATGCCACTCCCTATGTTGACTGGCAGCAAGGAGGCTACCAAAGCACAAACTTATGGGCTGTTACCGATCAGAAACGTAGCCTGCAGATCAGAGTGAAGGACAAAACTTGGCAAGTGCAGCTATCTCACCCAGCAGGAGAAAAACCAAGGGGATGGGGAGTAGGAGGGGGAACAGGGCTGGAAACAGCACAGTGCAGCTCCCCACATGGCGAACTCCACAAGCATGGCTCTGTGCCCACCTGTCTCAGGCTCATCTCTCTTGTCCACAAATATCTGCGTGCTAAGCCAAACACAGAGAGTACAAGTATAGATAAAATGAAATCTTAAATGCTCACCATCTCTGTGACCTCATGTCCCGTTCACTAGACTGCCGTCATCTTTTGGTTGCCCAAGGATACCAGGTTCATTCTGGCCCCAGGACTTTTGCGCAGACCTATCTTCATGGCTGGGTCCTAGTCACAGGTCTGCCGCACAGGTTTCCTCCTCAGTCCTTCCTGGGGATGACCTGCTCTCACAGAGCCCCACATAACACTATCCAATGTTGGCTTGGTTGCCCCCTACCCCACATCTTTTCCAGAAAGCACATTCCTGGGCCCATGTTTGCCTCACTCCCCACCACTTCCCTCTCTGGCAGGAAGGCAGAGGGCAGTGCACTGGCCCTTGAGACACTCACAGTCTAGCTAGACATAGGAGAGCAAACAGTCACACAGTCTCCAGACACGTCAGAGAGTCCTGAATATTCATAGCATGGTGTGGGAGGGAACCCTAGAAGTGCAGACCCTTCCCCACAGGCATGACCCCTACATCTGGGAGCGGAGGAGAAGAGCTGGGGTTATCTGGCTCCTCTCACTGACAGCAGGCCACTTCCTCCAACTCACATGCCTGTTAGAGCGCTGGGACAACTGGGCCTGCTCCAGCCCCTCCCAGGGGACCAGGGCTTGAATCCACAGGAAATCCACTGGATTTCCAGCACTTTCATACACATAGCTGGTCCTGATTAATCCAGATGCACCAAGTTTCAAATTTCTCCAAAGAAACGGAATGCCAACTGCTGACCCTCTCCTCCTATACTCCCTGGGTGAAGGAAAAGAGAAAACACCTTAAAGGGGGCTCTAAATTTTGAAACATTTAACAACATCTATAAACATTAAGGGGCTGCAAACCACCTCTAACAGTCATCTCTCAACCAGCTCCCCTGCTCCACCATCAGCGCCCTATTTCATCATCATGGATGCCCTGCTCCATCATCCCAGCTCCCCTACTCCGTCATCCCAGCTCCCTAACTTCATCATCCTGGATGCCCAGCTCCATCATCCCAGCTCCCCTGCCCCATCACCCAAGCTCCCCTGCCCCATCATCCCGGATGTCCTGCTCCATCACCCCAGCTCCCCTGCTCCATCACCCAAGCACCTCTGCCCCATCACCCAAGCTCCCCTGCCCCATCATCCCAGATGTCCTGCTCCATCACCCAAGCACCCCTGCTCCATCACCCAAGCACCCCTGCCCCATCATCCCAGCTCCCCTGCTCCATCATCCCAGCTCTCCTGCCCCATCATCCCAGCTCCCCTGCCCCATCACCCCAGTTCCCCTGCTCCATCACCCAAGCACCCCTGCCCCATCATCCCAGCTCCCCTGCTCCATCATCCCAGCTCTCCTGCCCCATCATCCCAGCTCCCCTGCCCCATCACCCCAGTTCCCCTGCTCCATCACCCAAGCACCCCTGCTCCATCACCCCAGATTCCCCTGCTCCATCACCCAAGCTCCCCTGCTCCATCATCCCAGCTCCCCTGCTCCATCATCCCAGCTCTCCTGCCCCATCATCCCAGTTCCCCTGCACCATCATCCCAGCTCCTGTGCCCCATCACCCTAGCTCCCCTGTTCCATCATCCCAGCTCTCCTGCACCATCATCCCAGCTCCCCTGCCCCATCATCTCAGCTCCCCTGCACCATCATCCCAGCTCATATGCCCCATCACCCCAGCTCCCCTGCTCCATTATCCCAGCTGCCCTCGTCCATCATACTGGGTCCCCTACTCTATCATCACAGCTGCCTAACTAGCACTTCAATGTACATTTCCCCTACCTACATACAACTTCCTGACTGTCAAGCTGGGGCAATGGCTAGGTTTCTAGGCCAATGTATGCAGGGCTCTGAGACTTCGCTTCCCTCTATGCTCTTTCTCTGGAACTTAAAAACAAAACACACAGAGACCATAGAAAAGGTACCTGGGCCAGACTCTCCTCCCACTCAGCATTAGGGTGGGGAGAAGTATGGAGGGGGGTACAAAGAGAGCCCATTATGGAGGGAATGAAGCAATAGGGGACCTCAGGCGGAGCAGGGGACAACTCCAGAAGCCCTGGGAGGACAGAATCTGCCTGAATGTGGAACTAGAAAGGCAAGGCAATTCTTGAAGCCAGACACCCATGAAATCACATCCCATTAGCTCCCTTGATCACATCCACTAATCCATTAGGCCTGCTTTGTTCCATGGTGCCTCTGGGAACTGTCGCTGCAGTCTGACCTTAAATTAAGTACCTTAAAAATGAAACCCAAACATGGCACTTGCCTTATTAAGTACCAAAAGCTTTACCTCAAAGAAACTGAGACCTCCCCAAACCCGAGGCAATTCCATATGGCCCAAAGGAGGGACCCAGATCAGACAGGAAGGAAAAGTCGTGGACCCTACACCTTAATTCACACTTGATGTCACCACTGACCTGTATGTCTGGTCCAAGCAAGCCCCCTTCTAGGCCAGAGAAGCCTGGTCAAGACCAGCTCCAGAAGTCTGCAGGAGAGGTGAGTGAGCCTGCATGCAAGAACACACAAAAGCAAGGCCTCATCAGACTCCCAGCCTTACCCCCACCAGCTCATTAATTTCCACCAACCCCCTATTACAGATGAAGCAAGGCAGGCCCATGTCCCACAGCCACTCAGCAGTAACAGCAGGATCGAAACCCAGACTTAACATGACAGCCCGGCTCCCAACCACTACACCATCCTTCCTCCTAACAGTCACCATAATCAAATGTCTGGATTCTCACACAGATTATCTTCCTTCAAGGGATCACACAGCACATCTGCTGCTCTGCAGTCCAGGTATAAACTGAGTCAGAGCTACCAGCAAAGCCACACAATATTAACCTGTCTTCTGCCTGCCCCTCATTTGCAGTTTCAAAAGCAAGCTGGGAAACAGAACTAATGAAACTCAATGAACATTTACTAACTAAGACCTTGTGGAAAAGTTTTCAAGTAACACCTTATATTCAGAAAGTAACAGCTCAAGATATTAAGGAAACCAATAGTCAATTAGAGTTTTTAAAAAATTAATTACATAGCCACAAGGGTTCAAAACCAAATCCCAGCATAATTTTTCAAAGACAAGTTACAAAAGATTAAGGGTTGAAACTAGGAAATAACCTCTTAGCCATCAAACACTGGATGGAGGAAGAGCTCTGACCTAAAGTTTCTTGCAGACCTTGGGTCCACTCAGCCCCAACACCAACTTGCTGGGGGACCCTTAACAGCTCCTTTACCCTTTCTGGACTCAGTTTTTCCACCTGAAAAAGGAGCACAGGGCCACAAGTATCCTTTAGTCCTCACATTTTTTCCAAGACAAGCCATCTGTCTGGGAACAATGGTCCCAGGAATGGTCCATGGAGACTGGAGATATTTTCCAGGGAAGTAGGTTTGTTCACTTCCAACACGGTAGAGAGGTCTGGCTCTGATCAGGACCCAAGAGCCTGCAACATGTAAGAGGGGCTACCTGTGGCCTGACAACACACTGATACGCCCCCCCCTAATCCCATGCTCTTAGGGATCACCTCCCCACCTTGAGTGTGATAATTAACATTAACAATGGCAGTTAACATTTGAAAGCACTTAACAATGGCAGTTAACATTTGAAAGCACTTACTGTGCATGCACCAGACACCATTCTAAGCATTTCACACATACACATAATAATATACCCATCATTCAATAATCCCATGGACAGATGGATGAGGAAACTGAGACAGAGAAAGGCTAAGTGACTCGCCTGCAGCCAGTGCTACTGGAGAGGCCACAGCTCTGCCACATCCACAGCAGAACCAAAAAGACACCTGCAGCCTACTGTCCACCAAGAGCTCCCTGAGAATCTCAAGGGCTCCTGCTGTCAAATCCCAAGGCTATGGTCAGAAATGGGAAAAATTGCTTTTCCAAAGCCCTCACTGTGGATTTATGGAGCTGACCCAGCAGCTACCTGGAAATCACACAGCCTCAGCGGGCCTGATGTCAGAACCTGCTCCCTGGGTCACAAGAACTCAGTGACTTCTGCAGGTGGCTCTGACCATGAACACCCTCCACCAAAGCCTCCTCCTCTCTGCAATAAACTACAATAAAGACTACAGTGCTGATGAGAGCTTTGCTTCTAAAAAACAATGGCACATTTGGTAATGATGCTAAGCGCTTTCCAATGCTGGAGTAAAAATAAATTAAAACTAATCAGATCATTCAAAAATATCCTTCTGAGGCCAGTACAGCGAAAATGACTCCATGTGCTCTCCGCTGCCAGTTAGGAAGTTAAATGCTTTAAAATAAAATCAATGTCTTGGGCACAAACACTACTGCAATTCTGACATACACCAAGGCAGATTCACTCCTAGGGACAGGGGAAAATTTACCTACCATATTTTGCTGTATATAATACATACATTTTTTGCCCAAATTCTTGAGGGAAAAATCGGGATGCACAATATACATGGGGTAGTACTATTTGTTACCAGTACTAATGTTACTTTACCTTGTACCTATATCTTATTTCGTAACCATTTGTTACATAAAATTTCTTCTACCAAAATATGTTAAAAAATAAATTTAAAATTCCTTTATAGTACAAAAAACAAGTACCTAAATATAAACAAATTTTTGAATTTAAAAAAAAATTTTTTTTCTTTTTGAGACAGAGTCTTACTATGTCACCCCTCTGGAGAGGGCTGTCGCATCACAGCTCACAGCAACCTCTAACTCTCTTGGGCTCAAGTGATTCTCTTGCCTCAGGCTCCCAAGTAGCTGGGACTACAGGTACCTGCCACAACACCCGGCTGTTTTGTTGTTGTTGTCATTGTTGTTTGGCAGGCCCTGGGCTGGGTTCGAACCCGCCAGCTCTGGTGTATGTGGCCGGTGCCCTAGCCGCTAAGCTACAGGCACTGAGCCAATTAAAACATTTTTTAAAAGATTTTTTTTTCCTGAAAGTTTGGGCCCAAAATGTGGGTATACGTTATACATGGGAACACATTATATGTGGCAAAATAAGGTATGTTTCTTTTCTTTCTAAAACAAAAGACACCGACTCATCTTTGCAGGCAAACACTCAGTGATCTACGTTATTTCTGCACTGGAGTGTGGCCTCCCAAGACACCAAAGTGCAGGTGCAGGCCAAGCCTGAGCAGCCCTCTGCACAGGGACATTCCACAGACCCGCATCTGCCTCCATGAACCTCATCACAAGGCCTGTGCTGCCACAGCTATGTCCCTTTCATAAATGCCCAGCCTTGGACCTAGAGCTGAGCTCACCCAGGACTTGAGACTATTCTCCCCCGGTGGCTCCCTGCTCCTCGGCCATCCACATCAGCAGCTTCAGTAAAGGCTAAGGAGATGCTCTCCAAACCCAGCACAGCCTGAAGCTGCAGCTCTATGTCAGCAGGAGGGAAGTTGCTATTAGTAGCTTGACCAGGACAGCCAGGTCTTTCTACAAAGCCGTATTTAGGCAGTTGGAGTAACATTAAAATTCCAGCCCCTACTGTGCTACTGTGCAACCTGTGGGGCAAGCCAGCAATCTCGTGGTCCAGCAGAAACTCATGTGCGAATGCAGAAAGAAAACCCACTCCCAGCGTTCTTCCAGGCATGTCAAAAAGCAAGGTAAGTGAGCAATGGCTCTAAAGCGTTTCAGACATCTCCTTGGAAAGGCTGGTGTAAAATCTATAGTACCAAGAAATATACCTTACCAGAAACTATACAGTATCACATTTTGCCAAAATCTCTCATTTATAAATACAATGTAAAAATGAGGCTTTAGCAATAATATCCTGTTGGGGAAACAAAGATAATTATTAGAGGTCTCCCATCCAGCTTCCCAAATCATCCACAGTCCCTAACAGACAGCATATGATAGCAAACAAAACTGCCTAGGATGAGTAAAAAGTCTGGCAGAAAGACCGCTTGGCAAATGAGAAGGGTGTAGTCAAAATAATAAAACATCTTTAGGTAACTCTGGAAGGGAAAAGGGTCTCTAAGTCATAGACTGCATTGGTAGAAGTGATCTCACAGATCACCTAATTTACACTCTACCCCTGAAGAGTTCACCAGAATCAGCATCTGTCAGAGAATTTAGATAATCCTTACAGAAGAACATTCCCCTGGTGATAAAGGTGATCAGTCAGGATCCTATGTGACCTCCAAAGTGTCCTAAGAAAATAAGTATTGTGGAACATGCCTAAACTACAGAAGAGGTAGGAGGCAGATGTGTCTTTGGACTGGCCCAAGTGGCTTTTCTAAAAAAAAAAAAAAAATGCTAGTTTTCACCTGGCTCATTAACTTTCAAAAGTACTTAAAACTAAAATAGCATAATGAACTACACAAACACATCAGTCAACCTCCACAACACATTTGGCCAATCTTGTTCTCCTATAATTTTCCCCCAGGCAAGATATCATTGTATCCATAAATACTTTAGTTTGTAGCTCCAAAAGATAGGAACCTTTTTAAAAAACATAACCCCAGTACCATTATCACCATTAATAACATAAGAATGCCTTAATTTCATCTATTATCCCATCCTTGTTTAACTTATCCTTAATTTTAAAAAAGAAAATCTTTCTCTTTCAACAAATGTTGGTTTATTCTGTGGTTTTAAGATCCTCGAAGGAAAGCAGTGTCCCTCCACAGATTCCAGCACTCGACATGGCTGGAAAATGCTCATAAATTGCTCATCTCTCAAAAATAAAAGCCAAAAGTACTTCTGTTTATATGGATTCCAGGAACTGAACGTGAACAGATGTAGATGTACACATTCAAAAGAAGGCTGCTGGTTTCCTTTATTAGAAACAGAGAGCCTAAAGCTCAGTTCTCAAGAAGGTAAATGTAGCCATCCCTCCATGCCCTTTAGGAACTGGTTCCAGGAAACCCCAAAGATATCAAAATTGAGGGATGCTCAGGTGCCTCCTGTAAAATGATGTAATGTTTGCATGCAACCAGCACATCCTCCTATATACTTTAAATCATCTCTAAATTACAGTGTAACTGCTACGTAAACAGTTGTTAGACCATATTGATGTTTATATTTTATATTACTTTTTAATGTTGTAGCTTTATATTTTATTGTTTTTGTCTGAATATTTTCAATCAATGGGTGTATAGAATCCACAGAGGCAGAGCCAGTGATGGGGAGGCCAACTGTATCTGACACATGAGAAAAGACAGGCTAGAATCAGGTAAGGCTAAGATGCCTTCTTCCCCCTCCACAGTTTAACACAGTAAGTTGAAGTGCATCTCACAATCCATAACCCCTCACGATGCTGTGAGCCAGGCGATGTTGTGTCACACTATTACCAGCCCACGCTCCAGCAATGAGATCTGCAGGATGTATGTCAATGGCTTAGGAGAAAATCCCAGAAATCCAATGAAGAACTCTTAAACCCTAGAAACCGAATCATGGTGGGAACCGAATGGATGGTGAATTGGAGAGTTAGGCAAAATCCCCAGCAGAGTCAACGGGTAGCTAAATCTACATAATTGCCAAACTGTTGTAAGAGTCCGGAACCCACAGCTCTTAGTGTTTTTATTAATTTTTTGTTTCTTGTATTTCTTCTTTTAAAGAAATGCTACATCCCCAACACTCTTGGGGCCACAGGGGAAGACTGAAGAAAGCAGGCACTTACACTCAAAAAGTGACTCCAAGTGCTTATACTCTGAAGCCAAGTTTTAGGAATACCTGACCCAATGAGTTTCACTTACTTCTCCTTTGCATCCATGCGCGTGACTGATACACGGAGAAATCAATGTCTAAGTCTGGAAGAGCTCTCTCAGTAAGTAGAAAGTAAGGACGTTAACCAGTAAGAACCCATTGTCTAACAGTTCAATGGACAGTGATTCTTTCTTTCCTAGTGATCCATAAGATAATGGCATGTTTGACATATAACGGCCTTTTTAGTGTTGATCAAGAAGGTACGTTCCAGACACAAGGCACCATCAGTGATGATGGAGAGTGAGGCGAGAAGATAAAGAACCAGAAGAGCTTTCTGGCTCAGCAGATGGGGCAGGGAAAAGGTGGGAGGGGGGAAGGGGGTAGAGAAGACCTTTTGAAGGTCACAGAGCCAAGATCTAGATCAAGATCGAGGTCAGTGGGCAGGTCCCATAGGCAAGAAGGATGAGGATGATGAGCCTTCGAGGTGCGCCATTATGGGCCAACCACCTCACCATCCAGGGCAGCCCTATAACTCGCCTACATGAGAGCCATCTGCACTCACCCAACCCTGATGACATGCAGCTCGATTTATGGGCAGCTCCAAAACACAGGCCTTTAATTTGCACCAGCTCCTCAAGCTCTCCTAGGGGCAACTTAGCTGGAAAGGAAAGACCCTTCATTTGAAGTGGGGCATTTTTCTAAGGCAGCACCCTATCAGGAAGAATTTGCTCCCTGGACTCACCTTTGAAGGGGAGAAACCATGAAAGCCTCTCTTGAGTTTGAAGGCCTCTACAACCACCTGCTCTCTGCCCCATGTAAATGCTCCAGATGTTTTATCCAGAAATATATTTGAGTCATGGTACCGAACCCCATAAAACACATAACGGCCCCTCATAAATGCCAGTGGCCTCTGAGAAGCAGCTGATGTGCTCACATGAGAACCAACAGGGCTAGAGATTCCCATGCCCCCCCCCCACGATGGCTGTGGGCAGTGCATCCCATCTCCATTTTAGTTTCCCACGCCCTCCCCGCCACGATGGCTGTGGGCAGTGCCATCCCATCTCCATTTTAGTTTCCCACGCCCCCCCCGCCACGATGGCTGTGGGCAGTGCCATCCCATCTCCATTCTAGTTTCCCACGCCCCCCCCGCCACGATGGCTGTGGGCAGTGCCATCCCATCTCCATTTTAGTTTCCCACGCCCCCCCCGCCACGATGGCTGTGGGCAGTGCCATCCCATCTCCATTTTAGTTTCCCACGCCCTCCCCCCATAGTGGCTGTGGGCAGTGCCATCCCATCTCCATTTTAGTTTCCCACGTGCCCCCACCCACAGTGGCTGTGGGCAGTGCCATCCCATCTCCATTTTAGTTTCCCACGTCCCCCCACCCACAGTGGCTGTGGGCAATGCCATCCCATCTCCATTTTAGTTTCCCACGTCCCCCCACCCATAGTGGCTGTGGGCAGTGCCATCCCATCTCCATTTTAGTTTCCCACGTGCCCCCACCCACAGTGGCTGTGGGCAGTGCCATCCCATCTCCATTTTAGTTTCCCACGTCCCCCCACCCACAGTGGCTGTGGGCAATGCCATCCCATCTCCATTTTAGTTTCCCACGTCCCCCCACCCATAGTGGCTGTGGGCAGTGCCATCCCATCTCCATTTTAGTTTCCCACGTCCCCCCACCCATAGTGGCTGTGGGCAGTGCCATCCCATCTCCATTTTAGTTTCCCACGCCCTCCCCCCACAGTGGCTGTGGGCGGTGCCATCCCATCTCCATTTTAGTTTCCCACGTCCCCCCACCCACAATGGCTGTGGGCAGTGCCATCCCATCTCCATTTTAGTTTCCCACGTCCCCCCCCTCCACAGTGGCTGTGGGCAGTGCCATCCCATCTCCATTTTAGTTTACCACGTCCCCCCCTCCACAGTGGCTGTGGGCAGTGCCATCCCATCTCCATTTTAGTTTCCCACGTCCCCCCCCTCCACAGTGGCTGTGGGCAGTGCCATCCCATCTCCATTTTAGTTTCCCACGTCCCCCCACCCACAATGGCTGTGGGCAGTGCCATCCCATCTCCATTTTAGTTTCCCACGTCCCCCCACCCATAGTGGCTGTGGGCAGTGCCATCCCATCTGCATTTTAGTTTCCCACGCCCTCCACCCACAGTGGCTGTGGGCGGTGCCATCCCATCTCCATTTTAGTTTCCCACGTCCCCCCACCCACAATGGCTGTTGGCAGTGCCATCCCATCTCCATTTTAGTTTCCCACGTCCCCCCACCCACAATGGCTGTGGGCAGGGTCATCCCATCTCCATTTTAGTTTACCACGTCCCCCCCTCCACAGTGGCTGTGGGCAGTGCCATCCCATCTCCATTTTAGTTTCCCACGTCCCCCCACCCACAATGGCTGTGGGCAGTGCCATCCCATCTCCATTTTAGTTTCCCACGTCCCCCCTTCCACAGTGGCTGTGGGCAGTGCCATCCCATCTCCATTTTAGTTTCCCACGTCCCCCCACCCACAATGGCTGTGGGCAGTGCCATCCCATCTCCATTTTAGTTTCCCACGTCCCCCCACCCACAATGGCTGTGGGCAGGGTCATCCCATCTCCATTTTAGTTTACCACGTCCCCCCCTCCACAGTGGCTGTGGGCAGTGCCATCCCATCTCCATATTAGTTTCCCACGTCCCCCCCTCCACAGTGGCTGTGGGCAGTGCCATCCCATCTCCATTTTAGTTTCCCACGTACCCCCACCCACTCTGGCTGTGGGCAGTGCCATCCCATCTCCATTTTAGTTTCCGACGCCCTCCCTCCATAGTGGCTGTGGGCAGTGCCATCCCATCTCCATTTTAGTTTCCGACGCCCTCCCCCCATAGTGGCTGTGGGCAGTGCCATCCCATCTCCATTTTAGTTTCCCATGTACCCCCACCCACAGTGGCTGTGGGCAGTGCCATCCCATCTCCATTTTAGTTTCCGACGCCCTCCCCCAATAGTGGCTGTGGGCAGTGCCATCCCATCTCCATTTTAGTTTCCCACGTACCCCCACCCACAATGGCTGTGGGCAGTGCCATCCCATCTCCATTTTAGTTTCCGATGCCCTCCCTCCATAGTGGCTGTGGGCAATGCCATCCCATCTCCATTTTAGTTTCCCACGCCCCCCCCCACAGTGGCTGTGGGCAATGCCAACCCATCTCCATTTTAGTTTCCCACGTCCCCCCACCCACAGTGGCTGTGGGCAGTGCCATCCCATCTCCATTTTAGTTTCCCACGTCCCCCCACCCACAATGGCTGTGGGCAGTGCCATCCCATCTCCATTTTAGTTTCCCACGTCCACCCACCCACAATGGCTGTGGGCAGTGCCATCCAATCTCCATTTTAGTTTCCCACGTCCCCCCACCCACAATGGCTGTGGGCAGGGTCATCCCATCTCCATTTTAGTTTCCCACGTCCCCCCCTCCACAGTGGCTGTGGGCAGTGCCATCCCATCTCCATTTTAGTTTCCGACGCCCTCCCCCCATAGTGGCTGTGGGCAGTGCCATCCCATCTCCATTTTAGTTTCCCACGCCCTCCCACCCACAGTGGCTGTGGGCAATGCCATCCCATCTCCATTTTAGTTTCCCACGTCCCCCCCTCCACAGTGGCTGTGGGCAGTGCCATCCCATCTCTATTTTAGTTTCCCACGCCCCCCCCCATAGTGGCTGTGGGCAGTGCCATCCCATCTCCATTTTAGTTTCCGACGCCCTCCCCCCATAGTGGCTGTGGGCAGTGCCATCCCATCTCCATTTTAGTTTCCCACGCCCTCCCACCCACAGTGGCTGTGGGCAGTGCCATCCCATCTCCATTTTAGTTTCCCACGTACCCCCACCCACAGTGGCTGTGGGCAGTGCCATCCCATCTCCATTTTAGTTTCTCACGTACCCCCCCTCCACAGTGGCTGTGGGCAGTGCCATCCCATCTCCATTTTAGTTTCCGACGCCCTTCCCCCATAGTGGCTGTGGGCAGTGCCATCCCATCTCCATTTTAGTTTCCCACGTCCCCCCCTCCACAGTGGCTGTTGGCAGTGCCATCCCATCTCCATTTTAGTTTCCCACGCCCCCCCCCACAGTGGCTGTGGGCAGTGCCATCCCATCTCCATTTTAGTTTCCCACGTCCCCCCCTCCACAGTGGCTGTTGGCGGTGCCATCCCATCTCCATTTTAGTTTCCCACGCCCCCCCCCAACAGTGGCTGTGGGCAGTGCCATCCCATCTCCATTTTAGTTTCCCACGCCCCCCCCCCACAGTGGCTGTGGGCAGTGCCATCCCATCTCCATTTTAGTTTCCCACGTCCCCCCCTCCACAGTGGCTGTTGGCGGTGCCATCCCATCTCCATTTTAGTTTCCCACGTACCCCCCTCCACAGTGGCTGTGGGCAGTGCCATCCCATCTCCATTTTAGTTTCCCACGTACCCCCCTCCACAATGGCTGTGGGCAGTGCATCCCATCTCTTTTCTTTCCGCAAATACTGCTGACGGCAAGGCCTCCCCAGCCCCTGCAGGCCGAGAATACCCTCCCTCTTAAAGCCCAGGTACCAGGCAGGCTCTGAGTCTCCCTCCAAAGCCAGTCAACAGCCCACTGCCGGCACCACCCATAGCAGCTCTCAAAGGTCACAGCTCTGTGCAGACCCTACACTGTGACAGTGCTCAGGGCTGGGAGGGAAGGATTTGGAAAGCACTCCAGGAAGGCATGATGTTCTCTATCATGCCTCACAGTGAAGGCTTCCCCAATCCACCCTGCCAGGAGTCAGCTCAGGATCAAGAAATGTCATTTGTGCATCAAGCATATTCTACAAGGCCGCTCAGCAAAAGAGGTGGCACCTCAAGCAGTGGCAGGCTCATGGTGAGGGAGGGGGCGGAAGGATACACACAACACTTCACCAAGATGTACGTACTCGCCATCAAGGGGACTGTGCTGGACAAGAACAGATGACCTCAGATGTCCACCATTAGAAGACCAAAGGCAACAACCCTCAGGAGAGAAGAGTGGCTTGTTTATTTACCAAAAGAAACCAAAGGGGCTAACTCAGCTGCACTCAGGAGCTTTTTCTGAAGCAAAGTAAACCTATATGATCACCTCTTTCTTTTCTTTCCTTCTTTCCTTCCTTCCTTTTTCTTTCTTTACGTATTTATTTGTGTTTATTTATTCATTGAGACAGTCTCACTTTGTCACCCTTGGTAGAGAGTCTCAGCATCACAGTTCACAGCAACCTCCAACTCTTGGGCTCAAATGATCCCCTTGCCTCAGCCTCCCAAGTAGCTGGGACTACGGGTACCTGCCACACAATGCCCAGCTTCTATTTTTAGAGAAGGGGTCTCGCTTTGCTCAGGCTGGCTTCAAACTTTTGAGTTCAAGCAATCCACCTGCCTCGGCCTCCCACAGTGCTGGGATTCTAGGCATGAGCCACTTTAATGCTGCAGCCCATTCCTGCCCCACTCCCAATCCCCACACACTGTTCATCCCACAGCACTTTACATCTTTTTTCCACAGCACATAACTGGCTTCATAATGCTTCCTGTCCAGCTCTCCACAGTCCTCATGAGGACAAGGATTTGTGTCTGTCCATTCACTGGTGTACCTTCAGACACCCAAGCAGTGCCTGGACAGGTAAACTAAAGGTGGCATTCCTGGCACCTCAAAACTTAGGCTAATCCTTAAGATCAATCACCCATGGCCAAAGGTCAGGGAATCTTCACACTGTTAAGGGAACAAGGTCTAGGTCCACTCTGAGGACACAGGTGATCACTGGCGAACACATACTGATGCACTCACTAGAACTCCTCAGGAGTCCTCACAGGCCCAACCTTGTCCCTGGAGGTGTGGGTGTGTAAACCCCAAGACATCTCTCCTCCTGGAGAAAGCTCACACAGCAGGTGCTCAAGAAATACTTATGGAAAGAATGAATGAGAAGGATCAGAGCCTGTCTTCACTTCTGCCCCCGTCACGGACAGCTGAGGCCAGTTGTCTTCTGGACAGGCTGAGGCCTGGAAGTTTAAGGACGTAAATTTGATGGAGCCAAAGACAAAAATGAAGAAGAGATTAAACCAGACCAACTCTCCTATCAAAGCATTCCTGTGATGGCACCTGCCCCACAGTGCCTTCTAGGGACATTATACCATGGTACAGCATGACCAGGGTACCGTCAAAGCAAGGAAAGGCATGGGAGGCCAGGGTGCGAGAAAAAGTCATGTCCCACATCCCCAATTGGCAGAAACCCTCAGCCCGGGGCTGTAGACCATCTCCCACTGCCTTCAGAGGACCACAAAGATTTAACCCAGGAGGCAACCCCACATCTGCCTCCGCCAGCTCAGTGATCTCAGGACAGTCACTTAACCTGTCTGTGCTTGTTTCTTTATTAATAAAATAGGAAAAATAAAAGGGCTGCTAGGGTGGCGCCTGTGGCTTAAAGGAGTAGGGGGCCGGCCCCATATCCCAGAGGTGGCGGGTTCAAACCCAGCCCCAGCCAAAAACTGCAAAAAAAAGGGGGGGGGTGTGGGCTGCTACAAGGAGTAAAACAGGTCTGTGCTTGGCCTGCAGCGGGTGCTATGAAAGTGTTTGTTAAATTAAAAAAATAAAATAAAACTCCCATAGCCCTCCTCAAAGGCACAGGGAAAAGAAATGAAATCAAAGTGAACAGTGACCACGGCAGTGGTTCTTCACAGAAGGGGATGCTGCGACCCCCTGACCCTGACCTGGCAATGTCTACAGACATCTGCAGTGTTAAGAGCGGGTGGGGCTTGGTAAGGGGTGGGAAGAGGCCAGAGAAGGTGGCAACACCCACGATACAGAGGGCAGCACCACATCTAGAATCTTCCAGCCCACAATGCCTCCAGGGCCACAACTGAGAGACCCTGAGTAAGAGAAACAAGTGCCCCCAGTGTCACACTGAGAGTCCCTGAGTGAGACCAACCAGTGCCCCCAGTGTCACACTGAGAGTCCCTGAGTGAGAGAAACCAGTGCCCCCAGTGCCACACTGAGAATCCCTGAGTGAGAGCAAACAGTGCCTCCAGTGCCACACTGACAGTCCCTGAGTGAGACCAACCAGTGCCCCCAGTGCCACACTGAGAGTCCCTGAGTGACAGCAACCAGTGCCCCCAATGCCACACTGAGAGTCCCTGAGTGAGAGAAACCAGTGCCCCCAGTGTCACACTGAGAGTCCCTGAGTGACAGCAACCAGTGCCCCCAGTGCCACACTGAGATTATCTGAGAGCAACCAGTGCCCCCAGTGTCATACTGAGAGTCCCTGAGTGAGACCAACCAGTGCCCCCAAGTGTCACACTGAGAGTCCCTAAGAGCAACCAGTGCCCCCAGTGCCACACTGAGAGTCCCTGAGTGAGACCAACCAGTGCCCCAGTTCCTCTGTCTCTGCCAAAAAACATGTCCTGATTTGGGCGCTGAAATTCAGTGGCTCTACCCCCACCCTACCTAGCCACCCCTCCTCCCTAGAAGTTAGGGACATGAAGCAGCTGGCCATGGTAGGCCCGGTGGCAGCTAGAGTGGCCTGGAAGGACTTTCTACTCATGGGGAGCTCCAAGGCAGCAGGGAAGAAGGGACAGTTCCTTAGGACAGGCAGCCAGCAAAGGCGGGCTGAGCCGTGAGTGATTAGCCCATTTCCCAGCCCCCAGCCAGTCACCCCTCCATAGCTTTTTCACGACAGCTGGCCTCTTTAAGACACACACACCTGGGCGGCGCCTGTGGCTCAAGGAGTAGGGTGCCGGTCCCATATGCCGGAGGTGGCGGGTTCAAACCCAGCCCCGGCCAAAAAACCAAAAAAAAAAAGACACACACACCAAAGTCTGGGCAACTGTTTTAAATATAAGCTCATAAGCGAGACTTCATGTGACAGTTTCTGTTTTCTCAAACCCAGCCCTGACAGGTCCCTGTCATCCCAGCGTTGGCACTCTGAGAAACCCCTCTGCACAAGATGAGTCTGCGCCTAGCTGAGTGTGTCACACCCTGTTCTGTGACGGCCACCTGCTTAGGGACAGAGCACTGAAACAGGAGAGGGGCCTCCACCAGGGAAGATGAGTTAGCGTCTGCTACCTGTTTTGTTTTGCTTCCTAGAAATGGGCACATGCTCTACAAAGCAGAAAGGTGGAGGTGGCTTTCCAACTAGACAGGTAAAAAAAGGTAGCATTCTGGCACCTCCATACCTGAGGTTAATCTTTAAAATTAAGCACAAGGCCAAAGAACAGGGAACTATCACACTATTAAGAGAGCAAGGTCAAGTTCTGCTCTAAGGACACAGATGATGATCACTGGCAAGCATATGCCCATGCACTCAACATCACTCTTCAGGGAGGCCCACTCAACCCAGGGCATCAAGGGCACGGGCTGTAAGGTCAAAGCTCCCTCCTCCTGAAGCAACCTCCCTGCCAAGGCAGTCTGGAGGCCGGGACCCCGGCTACAACAGTGAAAGGAGGATTCCAAACAACAACACAGAATCAAAGACCTTCTCAGGGGATGGGGACCTTTCAGATCATGGAAATGAGGCCTCCTTTGATCCAAGTGCTATATTTGCGGTGTTGACAATCAGCACGGTTAACTAGTACTGTGACATGGGCACAGACGTGGATGCAAGAGGCCCCAACGTGGCAGGACTCAACCCTTTAAGTGCTGAACATGGGAAAGGGATCTTAAGGGAGAACAAAGGTGATTAGGGTGAGGGCCCTCAGGGGTCTCAAGATTGCAGCATATTTAACAAACAGCATGGAAAAATGTCACTACTAAATCTGCGTGGCACAGCTGTTGGGGTATGTTCCCATCTGCATATCTGTTTAGCCTGTACATCTCAACATCACCAGAACAGGCTTCACAAGGAAAAAAGTAGAAAAACCAAGAGAGAGCGAGCCTGGCAAGTTTGTCTGTTTTCTCAACACTCGAATTCTGCTGGGCCCACAGAGAGACTTCACAGGTTCTTCCCAGGAATACCCTGCCTCCCTTCCTTGGTCTCAGCCAGAACCTCACATTAACTCACGCTTACACCTGTACCTCTTCCCCAGGGCAGCCTCACTCCCACCCCACCCATCCACTAAGCCCACTGCCTCTGGATTTGCTGATACAAGTTAGGCAGGATGGCTGCCTTGCCCACTTTGCCCCTGAAATTTGCCTCTTCCCAAACTGACCTCTCTCTCCCCAAAGATCTGAGAAACAGAAGTACCAATGAGAATATATATGTCTTCCCTCAGCCCTGAACTCATTTTTCTGATCACCTCTCACACATCTCTTCCTCTGATCCAAATGGAGGCCCTCCCAGGACCAGGTGGAGTGAGGGTGACCTACCCCAGCCCAAAGTCTGAAAGAGCCTGGGCAAGCAGCCCCCACTCAGTGCTGGGCAGAAGAGCTTCTGTTTCACTCTTTGCTAGAAGGTCTAGGGAAGAACTTATTACTTTTGTAACAATCACAATCTGTTTCCATTAAGTTTGAGCAACAGTCACAATCTGTTTCCATTAAGTTTGAGCAATCGGAGGCAGACACAACATAACTCCAGAAAAGGGAAACTATTTTCTTTAAGATAAAAGTTTATATTACAGTAGCACTTGTCAGATTCTCTGGTTGCAGTGTTTTCCTCTGCTACTGTCCTCCCTATCTCAACTTCAAACTCTCATTTCAAATGGACTTTCTTTAAATTCCAAACAGACTGAGGCAAGGCATATGGATTCCCCTTTCACACCCACCACAGATAAGCTCCAATGTGCAGATGCCCATGACATTGTGTGGCAACCTCACACTGAAAACCAAACCATGCACACCCTCAGTGATTAAAGACACCCCCTATCTCACAACAGGAGCAAGGCTGCATAGAGTGGGAGCCCAGAGCCCATCTCCCCACCACAGGAAACCCCCACTCAGGGATACGTTCATCAGCAACACTTCAATTACTCAACTGGCAGTGCAAACTGCACCCCCACCTGCCTTCTTACTGACTGCCCACTAATGGGGCCTCCAATACCCCCACTGGCATGGTATCCAGATGACTTTCCAAAAAGTCCAACTTAATCGCATTAACGTTCACAGCACAAACTCCAAACAAACCAATCTCAAAAGTGTGGATGAGGGATAGAAAAGAAAAAAGAAACTTTCTAGAGCACCAGTTCTGGAAACAACTTTCTGGAAATTGAGAAGAAAGAAGATTCCTACTTCACTAAATTTTCAAAGGGACATTTAGGTTCCCCCCCACATACACACTAGTTTTTTAATATCCACTATTTATAACCACCTATTAGTATTTAATTCTCCCCAAAATGCCACAGGTAGGAATGATTATCCCTCCTATAATGATGAGCAAACTGAGAGGCAGAGAAGTTCCGTAAATCAGTAAATGTCACTAAGCAGAAAAAAGTAGAAAGACTTCTTGTTTTAGTGCCAAGAAGTGGATTTGGACCATCTGCCTTCCCTTGGATGTGTACTACCTGCTCAAAACACTACTGGTTCCCTATGATCAACCAAATTAAGGAAGAGTAAATCAGCTTAGCATTTGAAGCCCTCTACAATTTAGTTACAAATTCCTCCTAATGTACAGCCTGATGTTTCCCTACATGAGTACCATGTCCCAGCTGCATGTGGTCCTTCACCATTCCAAGAAGCAACCTGACCCTCCTGTGCCAATGCTTCCCACAAGATCCTACCCAAAGTCCTCCACCCTTGGACTCCCAGGTAAGGGCTGCAGTACCTGTGCCAGCTCATGGAAGAAGGGTGATGCTACAATGGAAACTGAACAAGTCACTGGGCCCTGGGCCACGTTCCTCCATTTTCCCTCACCTCTGTGCATTAGGGAGCACAGGCAGAAAGGTCTTGGTTCCACACTCTTGCAACAGAGACCATTCCTCACATACCGGAAAAGCCTTCCCTTCCCATCCTTCACTTCACACTTCACCCAGAGGCAGCTTCATTTCCACAGAAATCCCTTCCTCTTTACTGAGGCTCCATCCACTGCCAACATACCAGGGTCCAAGGGAGACTTAACATGATTAAAATTTTAAAGCATTTAAGATGCTCAAAGAAAAGGCATCCTTGAAGTGTAAATCATCAATTTGGGGGGGAAGAGCAAAATATGGGGGAGGGGAGTTATCCACAGAAATGTAAATGAAATGTAATTTTAAATGACATTATGCATAAATAGCTTTAACACACATATCCTGAACCTCAGTACTGAATTGAGTGGCAAGGCCTAGAGTTGGTTTTCAGCACTCACTCCTGCTTAGTTTAGTAAATCTGCAATCGGAAGTAAGCTGGCTTTCTGGGTTTTGCCAAATGGAGAACAGTTCTGTGATGAGTTATTCAACAGGCAGGGCACACAGTGAGAAGCCGGGTTGGGCTGCTGAAACAGCAGAAATCCTGGTTGGACTCCCCTCAGATAATCCCCAAAGCTTAATACTGCAGCCTGGTACTCTGTGAAAAAAAACATCAGGACGTGGAGAAATTGGCTAAATATGGAATGAGAGACCTGACTTGAATAGCATAAAAGAAAAGAAATATAAACCCATTTACCTCTGGGGTAAAAACTCCATAGCTAGTATTTAAATTCCACTTTCCCATGCTTGGCACACTGTTTTTCATGACCGTACTTTAAAGGCTAAACAAGACAGCCACAAATTTTATTTTATCATGAGGATGAACTAAATCTGGAGAGGCTTCTAATGTCTAAATCCCCTGAAACAATTCAAGAGGGCAGAAACATACAGTTTTCCTACGGATCAGAAGCTGCCTTAGGTTGTCCTCTTACATCAGCATCTGCCGCACTAAGTTAATAAGTCCCTCACTGCAAGTTCAAAAGCCATCGCATTTCTGCACCTCTTCCTCAGTTGACAAATCAGTAAATCACTTTAAGGGTTAGGATTAAATTTTATGGTTCATTGATAGATCCCAAATTGCCAATCCATGTATAATTGTCCAGGTCTCCCAACTTTTTCTACATGGTCTCTGTACCTTTCTATACTGCCACCAGGCCACAAGGAACTGGACTTTTTCAGTTAAGAATCACACCACAGAGGTGTCTGAAGACCCCTCTCTCAGCAGGGAAAACCCTTGAAAGCACCCAACAACTGAAGCCCAGCAGAGTAAGCCACTGGCTAACACCACACGTGCTGCTTTAATCACTGTCCCAGGGAAACATCAAGGGTGATGTGTGTGTTTTGTTCTTTTTGCACAAAAGGCAGAAAACTTTGCCAGGTCTCACCGGTACACCAGGCTGTGTGGAGCAGCCAAGGCACAGTTCATCGGGAAGCAAAGATTTAAAAATCATCCCAGTTAAACACCACCATAGTTTTCAAGGGACTGCACCACTTCCACTGGCTGCAGGGTCTTCACGTGTGCACACAACTGAAAGAAAACATGGCTAGCTAAGAGTTCCAAGCCAGTTCAGACACAAACTGGGCCAATCCACCACATGAAAAGACTGTTCACGTGAGCGATCTCGGAAAGCCAGTGAGACTTCTACTCCACCTGTACGTTCAGCTGGGAATGAATGAACAAGCGAATGAAGCCAGGAAGGGAACCTCGAAAGCACTCACATCCCAGCGCCGACATTCAGGGTCTGACTTCAGGGCTTGTATCTGTCCATCCAGTCAGCCCCGTTCCGTTTGATCCAGGGTACAATTCCCTTGTTCCGGCCTAACCCGTGTTCCACTTCAATCCACTCAGAATTTCCTGGGTTTGCAGTGACACGAAATGTCACAGGAATGAGAAAGACATGATTTTGGAAAAGACAGCGCTGCTTTCAAAGACGATTAGCCAGTGAAGCGCCACAAACCCCTCCGGCCGGCGCGAGCACGCGCGCGGGCAGCGCGCAGCTGCAGGACCGCGCCGTCGGGGCCCCTCTCCTCCAGCATTTCCTCCAGACACCCAGGGCTGGGCCGCCCGGGCTGCGGGACCAGGTCGCGGAACCGCAGAGCGCCTCACACCATGTCCACAGCCTAATCCCTGGGCCCCTGGAGCTCCCTGGGAGCACGCGGAAAACACACCGATAGGAGAGGGCTCCGTCCGCGAAAAGGCCGCCCGGAGGCCACATCGGGTCCGCGCCGGAGGGCTGGGCCGGCCTCGCTCGGGGGCAAAGGGGCGCGACGGCCTACGGTTTACACCGGCCCAGGGTTTTACGCCGCACAGGAGCGGCTGCGCCCCCGCCCCCTGAGGAGCCGAGAAGGTGACAGAAGCCTGGAACCCACACCCCGAGGAGTGACAGGGGGAGAGGGTGAGGCTTTGCAGCCTCCTGCATCGCAGGCTGCTGAGAAACTTGGACTCCTCTCCTATTACACACGACGCGCCAGAAAGGCGGCCGCCTCGCCTCTCCTCTCCTCCGCACCCCCTTTGCGTTTCCCAACACCCCCATCCCGAAACTTCCAACCGCAGGGGATGGGGCCCCGCCGAGGCCGGACAGGATCCGAATTACGAGGAGCAAAGAGAAGGGCGACGTCCACGGGGTGGGGGGTGGAGAAGGCTGCGCCGGGCCGCGCTCTCCGGGGCCGGCGCACCCTCTGCCCGGGCGCCCGGCTGGGAAGAAAGTGGCGGGAGGGCGGCCGAGCCGGGGTCTGGGAGGGGGCGCGCGTGGGACGGGCGCAGGGGCCGGGCCGGGCGCCGCACTCACCTTCCTGCCGCCGCCGCCGCCAGCGCCCCCGGCCAGCGCGGAGCCGCCCCCCGAGTACATATAGTAGGCGATGCCCAACACCCACAGGAGGGCGAAGCATAGCAGCATCCGCGAACGCCGCCGCATTCTCCCAACCCGGCCGCCGGCCGCGGCCGCCGCTGCCTTGAGTGCTGCCTGGGCCGGCCGCGGGCGCCGAGGGGGCCAGGGGAGGAGCGGAGGAAGGGGAAGGGCGCGGCGGCGGCTCCTCCTCCCGCGCGGGGGCGCGCGCTGGGCGCCCAACTCCGCCTCGGGCCCGAGCGCCGCGCGGCGCAAGAGCAGGAAGCGGCGGCCTCGGAGGCGGCGAGGGGGTCAGGGAGCAAAGGGCGACCAATCGGCGGCGGCTGCGGGGGCCGGGCCGCGGGCCGCGGGCCGCGGGAGGGGCCGGCCGCGTCTCCATGGCTGCCGCGCGCCGGGCTCCTGCGGGAGGGCCTCCCCCGAGAGCGCCTGGCGCCCCGCCCCTCCCCTCCTTGTGCTCCCGGCTGGGGCCGTTCCCCTCCCCCGGGAGCGCCGGGCGCCCCGCCCTTCCCCCACCCCCGTGAGTGGCAGGTGGCTGCCCGGACCGCGAGGAGCACGCGCACACGCGCCCGGGAGTCCTCGGTTCCCTGCCCAGGTTGGGTTCTTTTTCCCTTGCCCATGTTGTCTGACACCTCTTCAGTCCTTGGTCTTTGGGATCACTTCATACCCTTAACAAGCTCGCTCTTATTTGTCTACTGACTTGACTTTTTTGGTGTAAACTCTCCTCTTGGACTTGACTTTGATACAGTTTTTTACTAATCTTACAACAAAACGTCTCTGACCCCCTGCTGTTAATTTATTTAGACAGAGGCGGGGCCTTGAGATAAAAACTGAGAAGGAGATTTTCAAAGGAAGTTTTCTGGGATGAACAGAGCTCCTAATAGCAGAGGTGTTGCTGTTTTAAATAAACATGAAATGAGGAAGAAGGAAAGCGATATATATTCATTAAATCTCTTCTTGTTCCTTAGTTCCTTTCAGTATACAAAGCATCTCGATACAAGAAAACATCTCTCTGTAACAGAACCTGTCTAACCTTGGTGATGCCCTTGTAACACGCAGTTTCCAGAGTTCCTAAGACACGTTACTTAATACTTGATATATTAAATGTTTTAGGGATCTTCCTAGTCTAGAGGATAATAGCAGCTGTTTGTATGTAAATCTCTGTCCACACCCTCAACAAAACAAAAACACAAACAAACTTTCAGCATTACCAGGGAAGCAGTGAACTGAACTTTGAACTACTTCTGTAGAAGAAAAAAGGAAAAAAAGACATCAAATTCTTTGATGGAGCTCCCTGCACTCTTGCCACGAACTTCAGTGAAGCACAGGCTTGTCACCTCTAAAAAGACAGAGTCTAACACCACGGACTAAAAACTGAACACAGCTTGGGAACTTTATTGATCAAGGAAAGAGATTTGAAAGAAAATGGGACAGAGGTAGCAGCCCTGAAGAAGCTTTGCTTCTAGGGAAAAGTCAGATAAATAGAAAAAAGGTAGTGCCCTTGGAAGGCCTGCCAGTGAAGGAACAGAAGGAGTTAGAAAGAAAAATTAAAGATCTATAGAAATAAAGCAGAAGACAGATAACCCCCCTCCCAGACACCAATGTTAGTTATTAAAAACTGTACTTCATTCTTGAACTGGGAATCCTGCCTCAAAACACCTAGTAACGGAAAAACATCAAATCAACTCCATACAAAGAAACAAATCAACTTCCATACAAAGAAAACAGAAAATTAATCACTTTTCCAAAGATGAAAAAGTGAATCACAACAATTTGGCTGATGAAACCCACTGCAACAAAAAACCATGACGCAGAAGAAAACTGTAGTATCATACGTCAAACTGTCCAAAGTGTTATTTGTTTGGACATACATACACATGAATAAGCAATTCAAAACTAAGAACAGATCAGACAAAAAAAAAATGAAAAGAAATGTTAGTAAGACTTGGTGGAGTTCAGGAAAAATATTGAAAAGAAAGGCAAAAAATTGTCCCAGAAACAAAGAATAATTACAAGGTTCCCAAGGGAGAATACATTCAAAGAAAATACATAAAAGGACATTGAAGAATAGCAACAAAACAATTAAGAAATTGAAAATAAGATAAAGACATAAAAGAATTCAGAGAGAAATGATTGAAATGAAAGCCAGGAAAGAAGGGTCAAAATTCCCAAAACTGGAGTCACTGGCGCAGAAATGCCAAAACGTGAAACAAAATTAAAACCCCAAGAAATAATGCATGAACACAGAAAATTTAAATCTTATATCAAGAGGGAACCTTGGAAAAAAATGTTACGGAATAATCCACTCCAAAATATATCTTAGTAAAAATATTAGATTTTAATAGTAAAACAGGTCAAATTATTTATAGAAAGAAAATTTAGGCTGGCATCAGACCTTTTAAAAGCAATATGAAAAGCAAAGTAACAATGGAGCAGCTTTCATAAGAAACTTAGGATAAGAAAGTACCAGCCAAGGATTTTTATACCTAGCCTTGGTAAACTGATGTGAGCTAAGCACAGAAATTCAGAGAACACCATATATGCAGGCCTTTCTTTGGGAATCTTAGACAATGAGCTTCCTCCAAACAAGAGATAACTAAGGAAGCCAGAAAAATGACTAATGGAGAGCATTCCATCCATTCAACAGGCAGATCAGCATATACACACCAAACTTCTTTTTTTATTTTATTTATTTATTTATTTATTTTAAGACAGAGTCTCAAGCTATTCCCCTGAGTAGAGTGCTGTAGCATCACAGCTCACAGCAACCTCAAACTCTTGGGCTTAAGTGATTCTCTTGCCTCAGCCTCCCAAGTAGCTGGGACCATTAGTGCTCGCCACAACACCCAGCTATTTTTTGTTGTTGTTGTTCAGTTGTGTTGTTTTAGCTGGCCGGGGCCGGGCTCAAACCTGCCAGCTCGGTGTATGAGGCCAGTGCACAGCCCCCGTACCACACCGTACCATATACATGCAGAGCAGGAGAAACACATGAAGAGGAAGGGAGAGAACAAAGGGAAATGGAATCATATCATTAACTGTTAAGATTGGTAGTAGATGAGAATGAAAGTACCATATAAAACTCACAGACCAGGAATTAAAATGCCACAAACAACAACAAAAATGAACTAAAGGTAATATAAAAATATAAATAAAAACCTAACCACTAAAATAAAATATAAATATTCCCAAATATTGGAAACTCTACTCCAAAGCCCTAAAAGGAAAGTTCAAAAAATAGCAAAGAATACACCACCAAACTGAGAAAGGATACCCGTCAAAGGTGAGGTCTAGGAGAATAGAGGTCTTCTCAAGGAGACCCCAGGGATACAACTGCAGGGTCTTCTCCATGGTGACTCAGCTCTTAGGAACTTGTAAACTTAACTTCCTGGGACCTGGAAATTTCCACTTCTGTGCAATCCTGTAGTTCTGTGAGGGTGGAACAGTTTCTCCCTCTTGATTTAAACTGATGAATGAAAAAGGTACCTGTGAGTTGGAACTTTTTGACTGGAAATAAAAAGGGAAAGACCAAGCCAGTCGGGGAGTGCGGTCATTTTGAATTCTTCTATGCTGTTCACTTCGCCAGCTGAAATAAAAGCCTTCCTCTCATAAACATGGGGTTTGGGTGCTCTTTCTCTCCATTAGGCCTTGTCTTCCTACAACAATATAATAAAAGAAACACATTAAGTATAGCACAACACATATTTGCCATATCAATTTACAAATAGGCTTAATTTTTTTTTAAAAGAAAAGATTTTCAAAGGTGATCATAAAGGAAAACCCAAATTCTAAAAAAAGCAGGAGCTATGAGCCTGTATCAAATAAAGCAGAGTAGGCCAAAAGGTGTTAAATGGGGCAATTTATAGCAAAAAGCCCAACTCCCAATGAACATATATCAACTATCAGTTAGGATTTAATCAGAGAAGGTAAGCATTATTACTGATTATTATTACTGATACGGAATAAGGCATGTATGGTAGGGATTAAATGTTGTGCAATGTTAAGCAGGGGGAAAAAAGGTTATAGAAGTCTATTTCCATTATGCATGAGGGCAGGCCTAAGGTCACTGTGATCTGCAGACCTGGCAGTCTGAGGAAAGGTGAGAAGTGACAAACTAAATAGAGTAGAAGCCTGCAAGGTTAACGTGGATCCCATGAGAACAACTGGAATTCATAAGAATAAACTGGAATCTGCCTCCCACGTGAATTATGAAAACAAAACAAAACAAAACACTCAGGGAGACAACAATTTGTCCCATTAGGATAGCTACTGTATAAAACATGTTTTTGAAAAACAGAAAATAACAAGTATTAGCAAGGATGTGGAAAATTGAAACATTTGTGCCTGGTTGATGGGAATGTAAAATAATGCAGCTGCTGTGGAAAATGGTATAGCAGTTCCTCAAAAAATGAAACAGAATTACTATATGTGGTCCAGCAAATTCCATTTCTCAGTATATACCTAAAAGAATTGAAAGCAAGGACTTGAAAAGACAGATAGTTGTATGCCCACATTCATAAGCAACATGATTTACAGTAGCCAAAAAATGGAAGCAGCCCAAGTGTCCATCGTCAGGTAAATAGATAATATGTGAAAATGAAATAGTATTCAGCCCCAAAAGGAATAAAATTCTAACATGGATGAATCTTGAAGACATTGCACTAAGTGAAATGAGCCAGACACAAAAAGGCAAACATTGTGTAATTTCAGTTGTCTGAGGATCCCAGGGTAGTCAGCCTCACCAAGACAGGAAGGAGAATGTGGTTGCCAGGTGCTTGGGAGGAATGAGGAGCTAGTGTGTAAAGGGCATGGGGCTTCAGTTTGGGATGAGAACAAAGTTCTGGAGAAGGATGGTGAATATACGTTAATGCCAGACACAGAACCAGACACTTAAAAATGATTAAGATGATAAATTTTATGTTATATATATTTTACTACAATAAAACAACACGCATGATAAACCGGAAGAAATTATTTCTGCACACATCATAGATAAAAGGATAATATCTCTGATATCCCTGTATAAAGTACGTAAACACTGAGGAAAAAAATATCTTATAAAAGTTGTCAAAATTATAAGTATTTGATGGTAAAGATCTCAAAGTAGTTCATAAACAAATGAAAAGACCATCAAACTTTACTCACAACAGGGTTGCTAATTAAAACTGTGGAGATAGTATTTATCTCCCCCCAGCCATCAAACTGGCAAAAAAAAAAAAAAAATCAAAAGTTTAACAAAACATTTTGTTTGCAAGACTACAGAAAAAGAATAAAGAGGTTTCAGCAAATAGATATACAGTGATATGTTATTAAAAGAAAAAATCAAAGTGCAAAAGTATATATCATATGTTCCTTCTTCTGTAAGAAAAAGGGGAAATAAGAAAACATACATGTATCTGCTTGTTTTGGCAAAACACATACTCACATATGCAATAGGTGAAAACCAAAAAACAATGAAATCAGTTACCTACAAAGATATGGGAGGGCACAGTAGAAGGGATGGGAGAAAGAATGATGCTTCTCTGAGTATACTTTTTTCCCTAAGTTTGACTTTTGCAAATATGATAATGCTCTACATGTTTAAAAAGCCACATAAAAGGGGCGAGGCGAGATGGCTCACGCTTGTAATCCTAGCACTCTGGGAGGCCAAGGCAGGTGGATTGTCTGAGCTCACAGGTTCAAGACCAGCCTGAGCTAAGAGTGCAACCCCGTCCCTAAAAATAGCTGGGCACTGTGGCAGGCACCTGTAGTCCCAGCTACTTGGAAGGCTGAGGCAAGAGAATCACTTGAGCCCAATAGTTGGAGGTTGCTGTAAGCTAAGACGCCACAGCAGTTTACTGAGAGTGACAAAGTGAGACTCTGTCTCAAAAAAAAGAAGCAAAAAAAAAAATCTCCTCTTTATGGCTTTTTTCATGGGTGTACCAAGCAATTAAACTATTTTATGGTTAAATAGCAATTAAACTATTTATGCAGTTAAACTATTTATGCTTGTGTGTAATTGAGCAAAACAGAAAATGTATTGTTTTGGGGAGGCAGGGTTTTCATTGTGGAAGAAGGGAGATACAATATGGAGTGGGGGGAGGCAAAGAAGATTCCTATAGAATAGATATAGGAATTAGAGATAACAGTAAAAGCTTAAAATATACACACATCTATGCTCATATATAGTATGTGCACATATGGATAGCAATTTCCTGGATTTATCCACTGAAGGGCCCACATCAATAACACCCCAGTAGCACTGGGCACATTCTATTACCAGATCTTGGTTTCTAAATACCATTTTCCACTAGGAGAAGATTTCCTTGGAGAAATGGCTGGTCCTATAACTGGGGCTACAAGGTATTAAATACCTGGAACATCATAATGGAAAGTAAGGAAACCCAGAGAGAGAAGCAGAGAGAGATACAGACAGACAGACAGCAATATTAAAAGGACAGAGGAGACAGCTTGAGGGGGCCCCGCTGGCTAAATCTAGGACAATGTGTGCATCAAAATAAATACTGACTGAAATAAAAATCTATGAGTTCATAGTGATAAATAAATGGGGGAGAAAAAAAAGACTCTTTAAGTAGAATACCAACTGACAATGTGCAAGGAAGAGTGGGTCTCTATTTTACAGCCATCGTGGTAAAGATTTGTTTGAAGAAGCCCTGAAGTGGTAGAGAGATGTAGAGTGATGAGAAGAAGGATATTTACAAAGTCTCAAGTGTCTTTCAACAGAATATTTATTAGAAGATACTAAAGAGCTCTGCCCAGCTCCTATGAATTCCCAGAATCAACCATGGACTGGCTTTGGACTGTGACAGTTCTATCCTCAATGAGTAAGTGTTGACCACATGGTACAGTCTTCCCAGAAATTTCCTGACTTACACTGCAAATGAGAAATAGTTGATCAATGTGATTTATGTTAAAGGAATCAATTGACCTGAACATATAAAATCATTAATGGTGTGATTCCCTCATGCCAGGCACTGTTCCAATATTATTTTGTTAAATGTTCAGAATAGTCCAAGAAGTAAATGCTATTAAGTTACCTGCCCAAGGAAGCTCAGCAAGCGGCAGAACCAGGGAACACGTGTCTCGAGTGAGCCCTCAGCCACACAGCTGGCAAAATGAACCTGCCTCAGGATATTGTGATAGCAGGTACCTTGAGAGGGTGGGGTGAGACTCAACTAAACACAGCCTAATGGGGCAGAGGGGCAGCTGGGGACATTCTGCTGAGAATGTCCTTACCTCCACTGGGCTCCCAGAGGATGTGCCTATGGGAGCACTTGCCCCCCAGGTTCCCTCTGTGACCACCTCTGCCAATGCCCCGCAGGCCAGGCTACTTATGGCCAGAATGAGCTAAGAGCCCAGCCTAAGAAGGAGGGGCCGGTGTCAGGGCACTGTGTCCTGCCCACACCCACAAAGGTGAGGGCCTGCCAGCGTTTCTGGGTTGTACACACTCTCACCTTGGTGCCCTTCTCTTCCCTGTGTCCTGGAGGGGGACATGGACTCCCTAGCCCCTGATGAATATGCCCCTGACCGTGGCAATGGCCTTCCTGCTCTTTCTCCTCTTGCTTGTGGTTGCCACCTTCCTCCAGGCTTCCCAGGAAGCCCCTCAGCTGGTCCGTGGTATGCCTGCCCCAGCAGCCCCAGGGAGATCTGGATTCCTGGGTAAACTTACCTCTGGCTCTACTAGACTCCCTGCTGCATTGTTTACAAGGTACTTTTCCACAAACAAGTGCTCTAGAGGTGGATACCACCTTGTTCATCTTAGAGGAGGGTGAACCAAGGCTCAGAGAAGTCTGGTCAGCTGTCCAGAACCATCCACGCGGTGAGTGAATGGTAGCACCATGCACAGCCAGGTCACCCTCAGGAAGGTCACAGCATCTCTCACCACCATATCCCCCTTTAGCTGCAGATCCCAGGACTGGTCCCAATAAACATAAGATGTTCTGAGAAAGTCTCTCATTTATTTAGAGTTTATACTCTACTCACTTCCAAAAAAAGTTAGAGTCATTTTACAGAAATCTGCAAAAACACACACACGAGAGGCTGAGAAGAGCTGTGTAGGCAGCCCGTGGAACTCAGGGGATTTTCCGTTCCTCCCTCTCCTGCCAGATTGCTAATCCTGGAGAGCATTTTAAAAATATCATTTTCTGAGATTTCCATCCCAGACCTACCAAATCAGAGTTGCCCAGAGTGGCGCTGACTCCTGGACATGGTTTTCATCTGCCAATGCAAGGAGGCAAAGGAAGGCAGGCAGATTTCAAAGAAAGCGAGGTCACGCACTGTATAGCACTGGGGACTAGAAATGTTGGCAGCCATGTGGCACCCACGGCGACCTGCGGGCCCAGAGCAACATTGCCTTGTCCCTGCTTGAGGATCGACCTGGTCTGTTCTAGAAACAACCCACGTACAGAACCTGAACAACCCTTTGTCACCTCAGACCTACAGAATGCAAACGGCCTCATGTGAACTACAGCCAGTCCCCAAGTTATAAACACCAGACTTACATACAACACGCGCTTACAAACCAAGTCCCCAAGTTACAAACATCTAACTGATATACAACTCATACTTATGAATAGAGGCTATCACAGGTAATAGGTAAATGTACCTGTTCCAACTCACATACAAATTCAACTTAAAAAAATAGAACCTACAGAACCTATGTTGTTCATAACCTGGGGGTGGCCTGTATGGGTCTTGGCAACATCTGTAAATCCTAATGGATTTATAGGCAACCAGGACTTGAATTCAATTTTGGGAAGTGCAGT
This sequence comes from Nycticebus coucang, assembly GCF_027406575.1. Taxonomy (NCBI): domain Eukaryota; kingdom Metazoa; phylum Chordata; class Mammalia; order Primates; family Lorisidae; genus Nycticebus; species Nycticebus coucang. The sequence goes on along the minus strand of NC_069789.1, from coordinate 32,707,412 downwards.
GCCTGATCCAAAAACAAACTTCTCCAATTTGAGAATAACTGAAGGAATATTGGATTACATTTTGAAATGATTGTTAATTTTTTAGCTGTGATAATGCTATTGTGGTTATTGAGATAAATGTTCTCAATCTTAGGAGCTATGTACTGGAGTATTTACGGATGAAGTGTCTTGACACCTGCAACTTACTTTCAAATGACCCAGCAGAAAAAAAATTATATTTATAGAAAGAGTTATAAATATATAAATACAGGTATAGAAAGAGATAAAAATGAATGTGGGAAAACATGTACTTTGAATTTGGGTGGAGAATTTAATGGGTTTATTGTTCTATTCTTTCAACTATTGTCTATATCTTAAAATTTTCAAAATGAAAAGTTAGGAGGAAAAGAAAAAGAAAGCAAAAATGAGGAAAATCTGGTGAACAATTACAGTGAAAAGAATCACAATCTTTACTGGAAAGAAAAAATAAAAAAACCCAGACATTGTAGCTAGACAGAAACATATCACATTCTTGGCTGGCTGTCCATCAATCAGTTATTCAACAGGTGTTTATTACAGGTCTGCACTGGGTCTGGAACTTTTTAAAACAATTAAAAAATACACTATAGGGTTCCTGTCCTTGAGCTGCTAATGAGTAAATTCAACTCCATGAAAATGTTTTGCTCTGTATATAATTCCAAAAACAACATCAAAGTTACACCTCCGTTAGCAAATGTATTCTGTAACTAAGAAGAATATCTTTATCAGAAATTTCGTAATCAGAAAGAAATGATACGGGATGTTCCAGGATCTTGAAAAACAGAGGTGTTACCAAGAAATGTCCTTAAAATCAGATTCCAAATAGGACCCACATAACATGGTGTGTCTGGAAATCCCAGGGAGGGAAAGGAGGGGAAGCAGAGTTCTGTCATTGTCAAGGAATGTTGGGGAAAAGGGTTGACCTTTGCAGGGGTGAGTGGCAGAGAGAGCTCTGAAGAGAAGGGAGCTTAAGAGAGGGGGTTGATGAGCCTGTGGACATGATGTGGGTGGGCCAACTCCACCATAGCTGTCCTTCATCCTCCAGGGGCTGAAGTGTGAGCAGGGAGCCTGTGAGGAAGTCTCCAGAATCACCTCCTCTGGGGGCAGGACAGGCCAGCTGCGGGTCAGGTAGGCAAGCTTAACTGGAATGTCAGAGGCATTTTTGTGGAGAAGAAGAACATTCCCCCCACCCCCACCCCCATAGTTAATTGATGGTTCCTGAACATTTCATTGAACAGTTAGGGACAAAAAGTTCAAAGTGGAAACTTCCACTGAGATAACAGTCATCTATTCCACAAATATTAGGGAACATCTCCCTTGCACCAAGCTCATTCTAGGCTACTGGAATGCATCAGTGAAGAACCCAAAGAAAAATCTCTCGTCTCAGAGACCTCGTACCTTCAAGGGAATGAGTCCAAGGCATCCCTAAAGACAAAGGACCTTCTGGCAAGTGAGGTAGGGAGCTGGAGATACAGCCTCTCTGACAGGCCTGACAGTGGGCCCCAGGGCCAGAGGTAGAGAGTAAATAAGTTCCGGATGTCCAAGGTAATGGATGCCAAGGGCAGACTTCTCAGAATGCAAATTCCTTGAGAATCACCAGAGATGAACTGAAACTGCCTGTTGAAATATTTGTGACATGCAGCTGGAAACAGGCAGCTCTGCTTCCAATGATTTATGGAGATGTTTGGTTTTTGTTTTTGAACATAGTTGACTTTGAGTAAATGAGCCTTGTTCCTGAGGAAATTCTAATCAAGTGTCACTGTATAAACCAGGCTTTACCCTCAAGAAATTTATCTCTTTGTCTGAGGGAGCCTGCGCATATGAAATAGGCAGTGAGGCAATGAAAAGGTGGCAAATACTGGGGATGACAATTAACAGGTCAACAGAAACTTTGAAATGTGACATATATGATGGAGAACAAGCAGGTTGCTCTCAAATCTCTTTGGGATTTCCAAACGGTGTGTGTGCGGGGGGTGGGGGGGGCTTAATCTCCTGCTGCATTGATTTGACTTTCTAATCAGAAGCTGGCCTCAATTACTGCTAAGAGAATTCAGAGAAGGGACATATCCATGTGGGCTGGAGTGCCCAGGAGGGGTTAGGAGGAGGGCTTGAGTTGAGCTTTGGAGAAGCAGAGCAGTTGAGACCTGAGGGAGAGCATTCTGGGAGCAGGAGGAGGCCAGGCAGCTGTGGTGGGCAGCCCCTGACCAGGGCTTATGTAAATGGAGCTGGGCTCTCAGGCTGGGAGGCCTGAACTTGATCCCAACAGAGGAGATTGTGGGCTTTTTGGAACACAAAGGAGTGATAGGATAAAAGCAGCATTTTAAAAGCTTAATAGATTATTTTAGGTCACATTGAGGTAAAGAGGACCGACCATTCAGTGCCCTGCAGTTGGAGGGATGCAGGGAGTCTGAACTTCAGTAGGGGCTCAGAGAGGAGTGAAACAGGAGCTACTTAAGAAGCAGCTGGACTCAGCAAGTGTGAAGGTTTCGGCAGGAAAGGAAACTCAGCTAAACCAACCTCCATAGTCCCAGGCTTTAGGAAACGGGAGGACAGTGGTGAGCTGGATGTCAATGAGAAGTTTTATTTACTCCTTCAACCACTATCTATTAGACACTTCCTTTGTGCCACACACTGTCATAGGAACTTGGGTTATATCAAGGAACAAAATGGACTTGGGGTTTATAATCTGTCACAGTGGTAAGGCACTGGCAGTATACATTCAACCTAGCAAGTAGTAAACATAAGCTGACCCTGAACAACACAGGTTGGATCTGTGAGGGTCCACTGAGATTTTCTCCTGCCTCTGCCACATCTGAAACAGCAAGTGCAACCCCTCCTTCTCCTCCCCTCCTCAGCCTGCTCAAGGCCTAGATGACGTGCGTGGAGACCTCAGGATGACCCATTTCCACTTAATGAGTAGGAAACATATTTTCCCTTCCTTATGATTTTCTTAGTAACATTTTCTTTCCTGTAGCTTGCTTTATTGTAAGGATACAGTATACATGAGGTTGGATAATTAAGTTCATGAACTCATCCTAGAAAAAGTGCTACATACTTCATTGCTGAATATCACTTCCCATGGGGAGCTGTGCACTGACACCAGTGCCTAGTCCACCACTCACAGTAGTTTTGGAACTCTTTCTGGATTGGGATCAGAGCTGTGATTGTACAAAGTCTGACAATTAACTTCGTCACTATATGGCCAAGTGGAGTACTTCATAAGTGACCACAGAGTTATTCAGCAATGAGGGATGTAGCACTTTTTCTAGGATGTGTTTGTGAACTTACTCTTCCAACCTGGTAATAGAAATAACATACAAAGTATGTGTTAATCAACTATCTATGTGTTATTGATAAGGCTTCCCGTCAACAGTGGGCTCTCAGTGGTTAAGTTTTGGGAAAGCCACTAGTTTTACATGGGTTTTCCTCTCTGCAGATACTGGCTCCCCTGACCCCCGTGTTGTACAAGGGGCAGCAACAGTGTGTTAGCAGGTAACAAGTGCACTGGACACAAGGACAAGCAGGGCAGGGCAGGGTGAGCATAAGTGTAGAGGGGGTGGCCAGGCAGGACACAGTGAGCAGAGGATACCTGAACCTAGACTAGAGGAAGTGAGGGGATTAGCTAAGCAGGTGCCTGTGAGAAGACCATTCAAGGCAGAAGCCAGAGTGGCCATGCAAAGGCTCCAAGGCAGAGATGGCCCAGCCTTGCCATGACAGAAGGTGTGGCAAGCTGGAGAATGAAGGCTCCTGTGTGCTGCTCTAAGGACTTTGGCTTCTACTCTGAGGGGAGGGTTTGAGCGGAACAGCAGCACAGCTGATGCTGGCTGTGGTAATGAGTTTTTCTGTAGGAGACGAGGTGGAAGCAGGAAGAGAGCTCTCTGGCCCAGACCAGGGCAGAAGCTTGCAGAAGAAGGGTCAATATCCAGGTCGGAGTCAGCAGAGTTTCTTGACACATGAGAGGTGGGGTCTGGGGGAAAGAAAGAGATAAGTTTGATCTGGAGATTTTGCCCTGAGCAATGGAAGTCAGGAGCTGCTCCCAACTCTGCAGTTTTTTTTTTTTTTTTATAATTCTAGAGGCTGGAAGTCCAAGACGGAGGTGTCAGGGCAGGCTTGGTTCTTCCAGAGGTCTCCTTCCTCGGCTGGCAGTTGGCCGACACCCCTCGGTGCGCATCCGTGTCCTAACCTCCACCTCCTCTTATGAGATCCCTGTTATGTTGAATTGGGCCCCACCCTAATTACCTCATTTTAACTTGATTACCCTTTTAAAGACTCTATCTTTAAATGCAGTCACATTCTGAGGTCCCGAGGGTTAGAACTTCCACATATGAACTCAGCAGTTCAGCCCACAATATATAGAGGTGAGATTAGATCAGATTTCCTCCTGCAACAGCAAAGAGAGAGTCAGAATAAAGCTGCAGTTCAGATGGAGGCTGATGCTATCAGCTGAAGCAGTGGTTCTCAACCTTCCTAATGCTCAGCCCTTTAGCTGAGCTAAAGCTTCTCACCAAATTAAAGACAAGGTCAGCAGCATGGTTGGAGTGCAAGAAACAGAAACCTCACAAAATGTAAGCAAAAATGCGCAAGGACAGGAAAGGTGGCCAGTTTCCAAAGGAGGTGGCTCTCAGAACTGGGACCTTCCCAAGAGCCAGATTCCTGCACAGTCTCTCAGAACTGCCTGATCTCCTGCCCCTGGCTTCTTGGCTCTCTCTAAAACACCTGGCTTTCCCCTTCTGGGCTGGTCTCAAGTGGCTCAGTCTAACCACCCAGGCACATGTGGAGATGATCCCTCGCACTGAATTCCAAATCTCTAGGAATTGAAAGTCTGCTTGGCCCAATTGAATGAAATGTCTTTAAATGTCTACCCTAAAGCCTGGGGGTAGAAGCAGTGAGATACAAGCTTAGCTGAAGGACCCCTTCTAGGCAGCACTTCTGGAAGGAAGGGAGGAGTCAGAACTGGGAGCCAGAGGGGAGAGCTGCAAATAGCCCCACAGAGGGGACAGGGCTCAGGAGAGTTGAGGGGAAAGCAGAGCCAGGTCTGGATGTCCCCGGGAATGTGAGAATCAGAAACACACAGAAGAGAAAGTGAAAGTTCTGCTGACAAGACAATTTAGACCAGGTCATGTTTTCCCCAGTGTGACTGCACAGATGAGGCAGAAGAATAGAGTAAGGAGCAATGCCCAAGGCACTTTCGAGGGGCTTATTATATACATTATATTATATATTACACATGTTATATATATTACATATATATTCAGAGAGAGAGAGACAGAATGCTGTGGAGTGTATGTTTATCAAATAGTCCAGTCCACATGCAAAAATCAATCCAGAGCGAGATGAATCTGCCCAAAGTTGGGGAATATTTAGAAATATTCAAATGTTTTAAAGTTATTAATTTGGTTTTGATGAGTAACATTTGACAAAGGAGGCTGCAGCATGTAGCACTTTTCTAGGATGCGTTTGTGAACATCAAAACTCTCACCACCTCCTTTGCCTTCCTCACCCATCAAGGCAAAGAGCTACAGTGACAAACTTGGTTACAGCGGCAGTGAGTGTCATGTTCTTGGAATCTGAGTTTACTGAAAAAGACGTCACAATACCTGCCTGTCTCTCTGGGCTCCATGTGTGGGACTCACCTGAGACGATGTATGTGGAAGGACTTTGCAAAGGGTGAGACCGCAGGCCTTCTGTTTCCAGGATGGGCATGTGACAGCCCCCTGTAGCTTGATCTACAACTGTGGTGGTAGAAGGTGATGGGGTGGGGGAATCCTGTTGGGTAGGCTGAGCTCCAAAGGGACGTCACACTGGACACTGACTGCCTCAGTGTGGGCAATCTGGGTGCTGGCTCAGGCCTGCTGGGGACTTGCTGCATCATGGGACTCAGCAGCATCTGGGAGTGGTGGTGACAGGGCTGCTCCAGGTACTGGAAGCTGTGGTGCAGGCAGCTTTATAAATGACTAGTTAAATCACCATCTTCTATGCCCCTCACTCGTGCATTCATGTAGGCTTGTAGTCAGAGTCTTCTAGGCTTACTGCTTTGTAGTCTGGCCCTGTTGTCAGAGTCAAAATACTATAGTCACAAGAGGGTGGCACAGCTTATTCTCACCACAGTTAAAACATTAAATTCATTCTTACACTTAACAGATTGAAGTGGATTTTATCTCCCCCTTTCTGTTTGATTATTTGTTCATTTCTTCATCCCCAGGTCCATAGGGTAAAGTGTGGTAGGTCTGAAATCCTATGAGAAAAGCCCTAGGTGAAACATCTGACCTCTTGTTAGAAACACCAGGGTACTCACTCCCAATTCTGGCAGGGCTGTCAGACAGCAGCTGCTAAAGCCTAGGACACCCCTAGAAGTGCTTCAGATTGATTGCTCAGGCACCTGGGAAGTCTGGGTATGATGATTTACCATACATTTGTCTTGATTGGCTGCTCAGAACTGTTTAAACATCCTCTCTGCATTTTGATCATTCACCATGTTGTAAATTCCACCTTTTGAAGACCCCACTCTTCTAGATGCTGGGGACATAGTTTTACCACCCAGTTACATTCTCCTGAAACTTCTAGTCAGCCAACCGGGTCTGCCCAGCACTGGGGAGCCCTGGGATATGAGACTTCCAGCACTAAAACTGGCTAAGTCCTGAGGAACCTGAGCTAGTCACTATATGAAGCCACCTATGTGAGATGGTGGCTGGACCTGGGGTGTCCATCTTGCTGGCCCAGGCAGAGCCAGCAGAGGTTATTGGCCGAAACCATTTCCACTTCATACCGGTTCTGCAGGGAGCTGTCCCTGTGAATCCAGCACAGAGACTATTTCCAACCATTCTCTAAGCTGCTGAATATTTGTTATTGTAGCACTTCCTTCAAACCAACTGAGGCAACTCTGCTGACTGACAAGACATTTGGGCTTCAGGTGCAGTTGGTCAAAGGCTTAGAGGTCCAAGTTGCCTCAAGACTGTATCTCTTCCATCAGCTGTCCAGCTTAGAACCTGCCCTGTGCAATAAGGCCTAGAAAGTGCTCTCATGGATACACATTGGGAGAGAGAGTGTTTCTGCCCTGTCATTCCAGATATTTACCCTGATGGGACTGACTTGTTTTAAAATGTAAGTTTTATTATTATTCAGGTACGGCACAGTATAGAGGATGCCAAGAGCCAGAGGACCTCTGAGCAAGATGATTTGCAGCTGGGGTGCAGACCCTCGGATGATTTGTCCGCAGGTGCTCCTTGTGGAGAAAGAGCCAAGCCCATGGCGATCCTTAGGCAGGTAGTCATTGTCTAACACACCCCTCACCTGTCTTTACTGTCTCAATAAAAGGCCACTGCAGAGGTTGCTCAGGACTATCCTGCAAGCAAGGTTAGCCTGCCTCTTGCAAGCTTGTACTTCTAATCTGCGTCATGCCTGGTTCCTTCCTGTGGCGATCGAGTCCAGGGCCATAGGGGCCAGTAGGGGCTATGACAGCACAGCCAACAGGTAGTGAAATGGCCACCATTGAAAAGATAGCTTGTTACAGTTCCCAAGACAAGGGACACTCCCATGCCACTGCGGGTGGGATGTGGGGAGCACCAGGTTGCTCCCAAGGCAGAGGGCATGAGCAGGAGCCTTGCTGTGGTTTTCACGGGACAGGCAAGGCGAGGTTGAGTAAGCAGGCTGAAATTGGCTAATTTGAATAAATTCAGTGGCCCCTTGGCTGTGGGGCTCTTCCTAGTTGTCTGTGCCTGACCCTGGACGTGGGAATATCGCCTCCAGGAGTGGAAGAGCCAGACAGAGGAGGTGGTTCTAAGTGTGAGCTTTGCATAGGACAGACATGCTCCTGGGTGAGCCTTTGCTGTCTCTAGGAATCGGCTTGCTCTGGAAGGAGTAACCTTCCGAGTCTATAAGCCCAAGATGTCAGAGCATCAAGAATGCAAGAAGATATAATTAATACGACAAAATAATGATATGGCCAGAAGAATGGATAGTGCTAACTGGCTTAGGGTGGGTCAAGCATTGCCCAGAGCACATGGCCTGTGTTAGCAAGTGAATTGCCAGAATGAAAATCAGTTTTCTGTTAGGCAGTGGGAGGTGGAGGAAACAGATATGGGGAGGGCATAACACGCGTTATGACACACGCCTCTCAGTCCTGCTGCCTGTGAAACTTAAGGCTCAACTCAAATGTGGCTTCAGTATTAAGCCTCCTGCAAGGTGTCTGGTGAGCTCTGCTGTGCTGCCGAGAGCAGGGTACACACCACTCGTCTGACTGTAGGTGATGACTCCTGTACCCACATGGCTCCCTACTCTCCTGCTGGTCATACTGAATGACCAGCCCTCAGAGCCCCTGATTTCATCACCTGCTAGGTGTCTGAAGCCTAACCAGGAACTGTGTTCCACGAGAATCTGGAGTATGAAAACCTCTTTCCTTCTTCTTCCTCCTCATCTTCCTTGTCAGTTACCCAGTGCCAAGGATTCAGCCCTCAGCTTTCTCTATCGAGGGTGTCCAACCTTCTTTCTTTTCTGCTACACATTGAAAGAAGAGTTGTCTTGGGCCACACATTAAACACACAAATACTTACGAACGCTGATGAGCAAAAAAAAAGGTCTGCATACTTCTCATGATGTGGGACACCTCAGATAAGCAAAACAGGTCTCACATGATCTGCATGCAGCCTGTGGGCCGCAGGTTGGACACCCCTGCTTCAGCCTACTGTCAACTGATGTAGTTTGGGTGTTTGTCTTCCCAAACCTCACACTGAAATTTGATTCCCAGTGTTGGGGGTGGGGCCCAATGGGAAGCAGATACCCCTTCTCCCCCCTCTCCCCCACAGCTTAGTACTATAAGAAGTGAGTCCTACCTCTATTAGTTCCAGGAAAGCTGGTCCTTAAAAAGAGCCTAACTCCCCCACCCTCTCACGTGCCCCCGGCCAGCTGCCCTCACCTCCCATCATGCCTGGAAGCAGCCTGAGGCTTTCACAGATACTCAAGATTCCAGCCAGCAGAATCATAAGCAAAATAAATGTTTTTTAAAAACAAATTACTGAGTCTTGGGTTTTCTTTTATCATGACACTAAATGGACTGAACATCCGTCAACACTTTGCCACTCTTCTGTCCTCAGAGATTGGCCAGCACGGAGCATGTCCATCTCTGGAAGCGTGGGCCCTCCCCCACCTACCAGGGCCCAGCAAGGATGAGCCGAGAGTGGCTGAGACCTGCTTTGGATGTGGAAAGAGCTTCTCACTTCTCCACTGGATCAACTGGAGCGGTTCAGAGTAAAGTGGTGGCTCATTACTTAAAATCTTCTGCTCCTCACGCTCTTTCACACAGGGATGAGTAATGAGAAGAGAACTCTTTAAAGACACCTTTAATCAAAGAGAGCTCAGTTAACAGGCTGAAAGAGAAAACTTGTCATTTTGAAATGAGCAGGCCAGTTGTCTCAAAGGAAATTATTAGGATATTTCAAGAACAGCATTGTTAGAGCAGACTTGAAAATACAAAGCTGGAGAATCAAACACTGCAAGTTAAACAGAGGAGATCAATCAGACCCATTGCCCAGGGCTGGGATTCAGAGATTGCAGCCAGCAGGTGCTTTTCTTGGTTGTTTCTCAATATCATAGGCAGCTGACATGATTACAGAGGGCCGGAGGCAGCTCCTTCTCACCTGATGAGTGCAGGCAGAGTCCAGAAGGGAGGAGTGCATACTCTCTCTCTGTCATCCGAGAGAGCAGGGCTAGGAAACGGGGCAGATAGAGGTCTACACACAAACATTTCCCTATAGTGTTCTATGAAACACTCATTTCACAAGATGTTCTGTAATCAAACAACCTTGGAAAATGCTTTGCACTCTAAATCCCTTCCAGGCATGTTATAGACATTAGCATGTTAAAAGCACTGAGAAGTCCTGCAACAAAACAATCAGTTTAACTGCTTCTAAAGGCAGGTTCTCAACCTTACTTGGCCAGACAAACTTTCCCTCCCGTACAATGTCCTGTGGACCAGGTGTTTCCTAGGACACAGCTTGGGAGGTATTGCCTTGGCCCATTTCAAGGCCTTAATTTGGCCATCACTTGCACACTCTTCTCTTACCAAGAATTTTTAAGAGAACCACTGTGAAATTTGAAATTGGACTCTCATGTTTTCACATGTTAATGCTACTTACATTTCAGAGCAGCACTGAGGAGCAGTAGAAGGTCTCAAATGCTGGGGCAGCCACCCTGGAATCTGGAGAGTGCCCAGATGTTGCCTATAATGAAGTCCTCCCTGGAAGAGCATCTGAGAAGACCCTGCCGGTCAGACCCTGCACTGGGGAAAGATTTGGCGGCAGACATTCCGTGCAGGGCTCTTAGGGCATCATGGCCCAGGTTCTTTTGGAAATGAGAGTGACTATCAGGAACATGGAACCATACATGTATAAGGTCTGGCTGTTCGTATAGACTGACAGCCATTGATGGGTTGTTGGAGTAACCACAACTTTACTCCCCTAAAGTAGGGAGCCCTGGGAAACGGGCCCTGAGAACTCAGGTCACCTCAGGCAACCTGGGGAGCAGACACTGGCACTAGACACTATGTCCCCAGTGGAGAGGAAGTTTCTCCTAATGAGCCACCTTCATTGGCTCAGGGCTGAGCAGTGCAGGGCTAATAGGTGTCATTGGCTCAGGGCTGAGCAGCGCAGGGCTGATAGGTGCCAGGTATCACTGCAGATTCCCAGGTAGGACTGGGTCCCCCTGGAGGGACACCTGTACTGACATAAAAAGCAGCCTATTAAGAGGCCAGGACCCTTCCTGGAAGGTGAAACTACTACTAATTATTAATGCCAAGACAGAAGCTAGGAAACACAATAAGAAAATCCAGGGCACCATGGCAGCTGTGCACAGCTGCATGGGTTATATAATTATACACTTTACCAGGGGGGCTGATCAAGAAGGTTAGGCCAGAGTTGAGATCTAACTGACATTCCACCTGCCAAGCTGGCAGCCCTGACCTGGGACTAAGTGCACTTACAGAAAGGGGCACCTTTTATTAATTCACGCCAAGTCTGACAGGGGCCCAGATGGGCAGGATGCCAAGCCTCAGCTTGTGAAGTGAAGGACACAGGAGGACCTGGCTGGGGTCTTTCAGCACACTTGCTGTGTAAATTTTGCGTCAAATAGGATAATAAACTGAGCCTGTAGGCAGTCCTCAAATCTCAAGCTGGCAGGGACTCACAGGTAGACAAGACATTGCAGAGCGGGCTTGTGTGTGGGCAGTGAGGTGGAGCCAACTGGCCTGTTCTAACAGTGCCTCTTTGAAAGCTCCAACTCCCCACCCTTGGGTTCTCTTTCACAACAGTTGAAGTCATGGTTCTGACCTAAGTGTCTGGTCATGTGTGAACTCTTGTCTATTTTTAATGGAGTAATATCAGCAAAGGATCTAAGGAAAGCTTTTTGCAGCCAGAGCTAAGAATGGGACTGGAAATACAATCCCCTGGCACTGACAGTGCTTAGAAGCAGCCCATAGGAATGACTTTTCAATCATGCTCATGTTGGGTTTCCTGAACATGGTCTTATGGTCAAGGGCATCAGTTCAGTCAGTGTTTTCTGCTATCATGTAAGTTACGTGTCTCTTTGATTGGTTCACAGTAAGGATCCTCTACTCTGTTCATTCTCTTTTTTCTTCTCCTATCAGCTCTATTTTGCACTCCCTGCTCTTTAACCCTCATCATTTTCTTCAGTCTCATATAATTTTTACTAGGTAACTGTATCTCCCACAATGCAAAAATAATAAATGTCACCAGAAATGAGCTTCTTGAAGCTTTCTACCCAGTATCAAAAACTTTAGTTCTAATGGCATTTATTCTTTGCTCATTCTCTGTCTGCAGAAAGAAATGTCTTTTCCAACTTAAAAATGTTCCCTGGACTCTGTCTGACCTTCAAGCTACTTCTCTCTCGTACTCTCTCTCTTTTTAACACAAAACTTGTTAAGAATACCATGGAATTCCACTTCTGCCATGATAGACTATGGGGGCTGGAATTACCCATCCACCATACACAACTAGAAAACTGGACAAAATTATATCAAACAATTTTTTAATAAAGTGAATAACGGGCAGCCCAAGATTGAGATTGCTGAGAGAGGGAAATAAACAAGATAAGTGTTATCGATGCCCCAGCTGTGTGGCTGGAGACAATCTCCAGACTGTAGTGCAGAAAAGGAGTTCCAAACCCGTTGGGGGGGGGGGTGATGCCAAACGCAAGAGAAGAGTTTGGAATTGGGAAAGATGAAGGCAAGGTGTCTAGAATTTGTGGAACAGAATACTGAAAGAAAAAATAAAGGATTTTCACAAAGAAAGGGCTCTAGAAATCTGTGGAAGAAATCACACAAGTCTTTAGATGAATACTGATCTGCTCATGGGTAAAAGGAAACTACCTCAATCTGGAGAAAGAATCAGAGGCTAAACATTCCTCGTGCTCAAACAGACAGGAATACTTTGTGCTCCCACTAGCCCAAGTGGACAGATCTTATAGTACACAAGACATCAAGTACAGTCTTCAGGAAAATACTACCTTAGTAGCAGAGATAAATTAGCTCCAGACTCATTTATCTAATAAAGCTTAACAGCAAGATTCAAAAGGAACAAATAGATTCAGAGTAACTTATATGCCTATCAGAGCTAAGTCTAACACTTTTTAAGGAAACATCAAAACATTTAGTGCCCCCAAAAGGTAAACTGCAAAACTTCCATCATCTGATTAAAAATTACTAGGAAAGTAAAAAGCTAAAAAATATTGCTTTTTGCTGACAATCTGATCTTATATTTAGAAAATCCCAAAGACTCTACCAAGAGACTCCTAGAATTGATAAATAAGTTCATCACACTCTCAGGTTATAAAATCAAAGTACACAAATCAGTAGCATTTCTATATGCCAATAATAGCCAAGCTGAGAGTCAAATCAAAGCCCAGACAATAACTAGGAGAAAATAAAATACCTAGGATATTTAACCAAAGTGGTAAAAGATCTCTGCAAGGAGAACCATGAAACATTGAGTAAAGAAATTTCAGATGACACGAACACTTGGAAGGCTACATCGTGCTCATGTTTTGGTAGAATCAGCATTATGAAAATGTCCATATTACCCAAAGTGATTTACAGATTCAGTGTAATCCCTTTCAAAATACCAATGGCATATTCCACAGATCTAGAAGAAACAATTCTATGTTTTGGGTTTGAAACCAGAAAGGAGCCTGAATAGCTAAAGCAATCCTAACCAAAAAGAACAAAGCTGGAAGCATCACATCACTAGACTTAAAACTATACTACAAGGCTATAGGAAATAAAACAGCATGGTACTGGTACAAAAAATAGAGACATAGATCAATGGAACAGAACAGAAAACACAGATTAAAACCATCTACCTCTAACCAACTGGCCTTTAACAAAGCAGACAACAAAGTACACTTAGAAGAAGGAGCCCTATTCAATAACTGCTGCTAGGAAAACTGCCATATGCAGAAGGATGAGACAAACAGGACCCCTTATCTCTCTCCACTCACAAAAATTAATTCAAGATGAATAAAACGCCTAAATGTAAGGCATGAAACCATAATAATTCTAGAAGAAAATGTAGGAAAAATTTGTCTAGGTATCAGTCTAGGCAAAGAATGTATGACTAAGACCCCAGCCAATAGCAATGACAGTAACAACAAAAATAGGTAACTGATTAAATTAGAATGCTTCAAGGGGAAAAACTCTATTAAATTATTCAAGTTGGAGGAAGAGGAGGGGGAGTGGGGACGGGAGGAGGGAGGGGATTGGTGTGCTGTCACCTAACAGACACAGTATAAGGGTGCATGGCATACCTCCTGGGCGAGGGGCACAACTCTAACAGGGACTTTATCTAACAAGCACAAACAATGTAACCTAATTTTTTGTACCCTCATATTAATCTGAAATTTAAAAAATAAATAGAAAACTTCTGTACAGCTGAGAAAATAATCAACAGAACAAATAGACAACCTATAGAATGGGAGAAAATATTTGCAACCTACATATCTGATAAAAGGCTGATACAGTTCTACAAAGAACTCAAACTAGCAAGAAAAAAACAAACTACCCTATTAAAAGGTGGTCAGAAGACATGAACACAAGCTTTTCAAAAGAAGATAGACAAATGGCCAATAAACATATGAAAAAAGTCAACATCACTAATCATTGGGAAAATGCAAATTAAAACTAGAATCACTTTATAACAAAGATATTTGCACCAAATTGTTCATTGCAGCTCAATTCATAATAGCCAAGCCATAGAAGAAGTCTAACTGCCCATCAACTCATGAATGGATTAACAAATTGTGGTATATATATACCATGGAATATTATGCAGCCTTTAAAAAGATGGAGACTTTACCTCTTTTACCTTTACATGGATGGAGCTGGAACATATCCTACTTAGTAAAGTATTTCAAGAATGGAAGAAAAAATCCAATGTACTTAGTACTATTATGAAACCAATTTACAATCACTCACACTTTCATATGAAGAATAGATCAAAACTATGGCCCAGAATGAAAGAGGGAAGAGGAGGGGAAGGGAGGGGAGGGAGGAGGTCAGATCGAGGGAGGGTGAATGGTGGGATCATACCTATGGTGCATAATGCAAGGGTACGTGTCGGATCTATTAGTATAGAGTATAAATGTCTTAACACAATGCCGGGAGCCAAAACATATCACAAAAATGCCCCTTGCTATCTTGATTTTACAGGCAAACTGTTCTCAGGAATTCAACCGTAAACAGCAATGGTACTTTCCCCTTGCGTATCTCCTCAAAAATGCACCCCCCCGCCTTAGGGTCCTTCTCCTAGTAATTTTCCAGAAACTAGCCCCCTCCCCGCCCTGTTAGGAATAGCCCTTAGTTACTTCCTCGTTTGTGTGCTTATAAGTCCAGCTGAAAAATAAACTCGACGGAGCTTGATCAGACTCTTGACTTGCTCTCATTCTTTCGTGTCTCTTGTCCCCTCATTCGACTGACCCCTTTGTTTCCCAGGTCCCCGTTGAATTCCCCGCAGGCCGGGGCAACACAATAATTAAGTAAAAAAAAAAACCAATATAAACAGACTCAGAAATGAAACATATGATAGAATAAGCAGATAAGAATATTAAAACAATTATAAATATGTTCCCCTATACAAGATAGTAGAGCAAATGACAAATAGAATGAGGCAATAAATGAAAGATGTAAAAAGACCTAAATGGAACTTATAAAGATGAAGAATATGATATCTAAAATACACTATAATATTGTGTGAGATGAAAGGGGTCGTTTCATAATAATAAAGAGGTCAAGTAAGCAAGGGGACATCAAAATGCGAAATGTGTGTTAACTAATGACCCAACTTCAAAATAAAGTAGAAATAAAGAAGAAATAAAGTTCACAATTATGGTTGGAAATTTTGACATCTTTCACTTTCTCAATAACTAATAGAACAAAAAGAAATAAAATCGGCCAGGTGCAGTGGCTCACGCCTATAACCCCAGCACTCTGGAAGGTCAAGGCAGGTGGACTGCTTGAGCTCATGGGTTTGAACAAGAGCAAGACCTCGTCTCTAGAAAAGCCGGGGGTTGTAGTGGGTACCTGTAGTCCAGCTACTTGGAAGGCTGGGCAAGACAATTACTTGAGCCCCAGAGTTTGAGGTTGCTGTGAGCTATGACACCATGGCACTTTATGGAGGATGATAAAGTGAGACTCTGTCTCAAAAAAATAAAATAAAATAAAATCAACAAAAAATAGATTTGAACAAACTGTTAACCAATTTGTCATTTATATAACACTCCATCTCAGACTAGCACAATATACATTATTACCAAGGCTTTCCACAAAACATGTGGAAGACCTGTACGCTGAAAACTACAAAACAGTGCTCAGGAAAATCAGAGAAGACCTAAATGAATGCAGATATATGTCATCTTCATGGATCAGAAGTCCCAATATTTTCTGATGTAACTTTTCCTGAAATTGATGAACAGATTTATAAAATATCAATAAAAATCCCAGCAGGTTTCTTGGGTAAACATTAGTGAGCCATTTCTAAAATTTCTATAGCAATTTAAATACATTACAATAGCCAGAACAATGTCGAAAAATAAGAACCAAGTTAGAATTCTTACACCACCTGATTTAAGATTTCTATCTAGTATTCAAGAGAATGTGGTATGTGTGCATAGATAGACATGTAGATGGAAGAGACATGATCTGAGCAAGAACAGCAGGGTAGGGACCCCTGAAAATCCTTCTCTTCAGGACAGTGATTCTACAGATGCTCCTCAACTTACAACAGAGTTATGTCACAATAAACTCATTGCAAACTGGAACTATTATAAGCCAAAAATGCCTAACCTGCCAAACCCTAGCTTAGGCTAGCCTACCTTAAACACTCTCAGAACACTTACATTAGCCTACAGTGGGACAAAATCACCTAACACAAAGCCTATTTTTTTTTTTGTAGAGACAGAGTCTCACTTTATGGCCCTCGGTAGAGTGCCATGGCCTCACACAGCTCACAGCAACCTCCAACTCCTGGGCTTAAGCGATTCTCTTGCCTCAGCCTCCCCAGTACTGGGACTACAGGTGCCCGCCACAACACCCGGCTATTTTTTGGTTGCAGTTTGGCCGGGGCCGGGTTTGAACCCGCCACCCTCGGTATATGGGGCTGGCACCTTACCGACTGAGCCACAGGCGCCGCCCCACAAAGCGTATTTTATAATAAACTGTTGAATATCTCGTGCAATTTTTTGAATACTCTACTGAAAGTGAAAAACACAATGGAAGTATAGGTACTCAGAATATGGTTTCTACTGAATATGTATTGTTTTCATACCCTTGTAAAGTTGAAAAATTGCAAGTTGAGCCATGTAAGTTAGGGACTGTGTCCTGACAGAATTTGCCACAACAACTTTTTCGGCTGTGGAAATTAACCTAAGGCTTGTAGCTAATGCTAGGGTGCATTTACTCAAGAACAACTGAATATCAGGAAGAACTACAAGCTTTGTGGTGTTTTAACTTAGTCTTCCCATCTCATCCACCCAGGTCTGCAATAACCTTGAAAACAAACAGCTTACAATCACAGTAAAAACCAGTAAAAACCAGTTCCTGGCAGCCACTGGAGGGGCCAAAATGGGACTGGAGGTCTTTCAAAATCCAGTTCTGAGAGAATCATCATTATTTGTCCTGTTTGGTGGTTCCTTGAAAGTCCCCACTCTGAAGACTTCTTTTCTTCTTTTGTCTTAGAGCTCTCTCAGTGCAAAAAGCCTTTTCCTTAGGGGTATTTGTTGAAAATCATTAAGAGCAATTGTTTAACCTTGTAGCTGCCTAAGGGAATGGATTGCAGTTGGAGGCAAACAGTAGGTTATCCAAAAGCTTAAAAGTGAAAGCTGAGGAATGAGATGTCCAAGGGGGGATTTGAAAAGCTTTGACATATTTCTGAAAATCTGACGGCACACTGCATGTGTAGTATGGTGCATATGCTCAGGGCTTTGAAAATGCTCAGGATAAACCTGGGAAGGTCCTAAACTCTTACCTCTAGCCAACTTTGATGTTGCATAGAAGCAGGAAGAGGAGGCTAAACCACCACTGGGACTGCCTGGCTGAGTGTTAAAGGAGTCACCAATATACAGAGTCCTGCAGGAAAAGACTTATTGGTCCTCGGCATTTAAAGAAACCTCTGTCCTGTGGAGCCTGTGGCTCAAAGGAGTAGGGCACTGGCCCCATATACCAGAAGTTGGTGGGTTCAAACCCGGCCCCGGCCAAAAACTGCAAAAAAAAAAAAAAAGAAACCTCTGTCAATCATTAGCTACTACTAAGTTAATCAACCAGGCACTTTAATGGCCACATATGACAAAGAATAGATTTTATAGAATTAATTCAGAAAGGTCACTAAACAAAGCATGGTAGCAACAATAACAAACAGCAACAAAGTACAACTGTAGAGAGTGTGAAGAGTCTGACTTCCGGAGTTACCACATTATTTTATTTCAACAAAAACATTACAAGACATGCAAATAAACAAGAAAGTATGGCTTGTGTGCACACACAAAAATCAGTCAATAGAAACCATCTCTAATGGACCCCACACATTTAACTTACTAGACAAAGTCTTTAAATCAGCATTTTAAATATATTCAACTAAAGGAAACCATGTTTAAAGAGCTAAAAAAGTATGAAAACTGTAATGTCTTTTTTTTTGTTTGTAGAGACAGAGTCTCACTTTATGGCCCTAGGTAGAGTGCCATGGCATCACACAGCTCACAGCAACCTCCAACTCCTGGGCTTAAGCGATTCTCTTAAGCCTCCCAAGTAGCTGGGACTACAGGTGCACGCCACAACACCCGGCTATTTTTTTTTTTTTTTTTGTAGAGACCGAGTTTCACTTTATGGCCCTAGGTAGAGTGCCATGGCATCACACAGCTCCCAGCAACCTCCAACTCCTGGGCTTAAGAGATTCTCTTGCCTCAGCCTCCCAAGCAGCTGGGACTACAGGCACCCGCCACAACGCCTGGCTATTTTTTGGTTGCAGTTTGGCCAGGGCTGGGTTTGAACCCACCACCCTCGGTATATGGGGCCGGCACCCTACCGACTGAGCCACAGGTGCCGCCCTACACCCGGCTATTTTTTTGTTGCAGTTCGGCTGGGGCCAGGTTTGAACCCACCACCCTCGGTATATGGGGCCAGCACCTTACCGACTGAGCCACAGGTGCTGCCCAGAGAACTGTAATGTCTTAATGAAGATAAAAGAATCAATAAAGAGATATAAATCATTAATGAAAAAGTATAAATTTTTAAGTTGAAAAGTAAACTAACTGAAATGAAATATTTACTAGAGAGGCTAAATTGAAGACAAGATCAGGCAAAAGAGTCAGAAAATTTGAAAATAGGTACAGTGAGGCTATCTAGTCTGAGAAAGAAAAAAGAATGACGATAAATGGACAGACCCTTACAGACCTGTCAGACGTCACACTTACCAACATACTTATGATAGAACTCAAACATGAAGAAGGGAGAAACAGGTGGTAAGAATATTTGAAGAAATTATAGTTGAAAACATCCCCAATTTGATGAGAAACATTAATCTACACATCCAAATAGTTGAACAAACTCCAAGTAGGATAAATGCAAAGAGATCAACACCTAGACACATCATAACCAAACTGATGACAGTCAAACAAAAAGGCAGAATCTTGAAGCAGTAAAAAATAAGCAATGTGTCAGGTACAAGAAAACCTCAGTAAGATTGATAGCTGACTGTTCACTGGAAATCACGAAGGTTAGGTTAGAAACAGTAGGATGGCATATTCTAAGTACTAGAAAGAGAAGGACTGCCAATCAAAAATTCTATATCTGTCAGAACTTTTCTTCAAAACTGAAAGAGAAATTAAGACATTCCCAGATAAACAAAAACTGAGGGGATTTGTTTCTAGAATATCTGTCCTACAAGAAATACTAAAGGAAGCACTTCAGGCTGAAATGTAAGAGCATTAGACAGTAACTTGACTGCATCTGGTAAATAAATAAAGAACACCTGTAGAGGGGACTCCATAGGTAAATATAAAGGAAGTTATAATCATATTTTTTGTTTCTAACTCTTACTTTCCTCTTAACTGATTTAAAAGACAATCACGTAAATTAACAATTAGACCCAAGGTACAAAATGAAGAGTTCATAAAGAGACCATGCACATATGACCAGTTGACTTTTGGCAAAGACACTAAGGTAATTCAATAGGGGAATTGTC
Organism: Nycticebus coucang; assembly: GCF_027406575.1. Lineage (NCBI taxonomy): Eukaryota > Metazoa > Chordata > Mammalia > Primates > Lorisidae > Nycticebus > Nycticebus coucang. The sequence goes on along the minus strand of NC_069789.1, from coordinate 32,687,661 downwards.
TGCTTAACAAATAGGCTAGAACACCATATTTTAAAAAATGAATCTTAGGCCACATATAAAAAATTGACTCAAATTGGATCAACAGTTCTAAACTTAAAATCTAAAACCATATAAGAAATTTCTAGAATAAAAACCGGGAATAAATTTTTAAGAAAAACTTTGATACCAAGAAAAATGGATAAATTGGACATCATCAAAATGAAAAATATTTCTCTTTAAAAAATACTGATAAAATAAGGCAAGTCAAAGCCTGGAAAAGATATCTATCAAATATACATATATGGTAAAAGATTTGAAGCCATAACATAAAATTTACCATTTTGACTTCTTTTATTTTTTTATTTTTATTATTATTTATTTATTTATTTATTTTTGGGGATTCATTGAGGTGCAATAAGCCAGGTTACACTGATTGCATGTGTTAGGTAAAGTCCCTCTTGCAATCATGTCTTGCCCCCAGAAGGTGTGGCACACACCAGGGCCCCACCCCTCTCCCTCCTTCCCTCTCTCTGCTTTTCCTTCCCCCACCCCATAACCTTAATTGTCATTAATTGTCCTCATATCAAAATTGAGTACATAGGATTCAGGCTTCTCCATTCTTGTGATGCTTTACTAAGAATAATGTCGTCCACTTCCATCCAGGTTAATACGAAGGATGTAAAGGCTCCATTTTTTTTAATCGCTGAATAGTATTCCATAGTATACATATACCAAAGTTTGTTAATCCATTCCTGGGTTGGTGGGCATTTAGGCTTTTTCCACATTTTGGCAATTGTAAATTGAGCTCCAATAAACCATCTAGTACAAGTGTCCTTATGATAAAAGAATTTTTTTCCTTCTGGGTAGATGCCCAGTAATGGGATTGCAGGATCAAATGGGAGGTCTAGCTTGAGTGCTTTGAGGTTTCTCCATACTTCCTTCCAGAAAGGTTGTACTAGTTTGCAGTCCCACCAGCAGTGTAAAAGTGTTCCCTTCTCTCCACATCCACGCCAGCATCTGCAGTTTTGAGATTTTGTGATGTGGGCCATTCTCACTGGGGTTAGATGGTATCTCAGGGTGGTTTTGATTTGCATTTCTCTAATAGATAGGGATGATGAACATTTTTTCATATGTTTGTTAGCCATTCGTCTGTCTTCTTTAGAGAAGGTTCTATTCATGTCTCTTGCCCATTGATATATGGGATTGTTGGCTTTTTTCATGTGGATTAATTTGAGCTCTCTGTAGATCCTAGTTATCAAGCTTTTGTCTGATTAAAAATATGCAAATATCCTTTCCCATTGTGTAGGTTGTCTCTTTGCTTTGGTTGTTGTCTCCTTGGCTGTACAGAAGCTTTTCAGTTTAATTAAGTCCCATTTGTTTATTTTTGTTGTTGCAATTGCCATGGCAGTCTTCTTCATGAAGTCTTTCCCCAGGCCAATATCTTCCAGTGTTTTTTCTATGCTTTCTTTGAGGATTTTTATTGTTTCATGCCTTAAATATAAGTCCTTTATCCATCTTGAATCAATTTTTGTGAGTGGGGAAAGGTGTGGGTCCAGTTTCAGTCTTTACATGTAGACATCCAGTTCTCCCAACACCACATATTGAATAGGGAGTCTTTCCCCCAAGGTATGTTCTTGTTTGGTTTATTGAAGATTAGATGGTTGTGCGATGTTAGTTTCTTTTCTTGGTTTTCTATTCTATTCCAAGTGTCTATGTCTCTATTTTTGTGCCAGTACCATGCTGTCTTGACCATTATGGCTTTGTAGTACAGACTAAAATCTGGTATGCTGATGCCCCCAGCTTTATTTTTATTACTAAGAACTGCCTTAGCTATACGGGTTTTTTTCTGGTTCCATACAAAGCACAGAATCATTTTTTCCAAATCTTGAAAGTACGATGTTGGTATTTTGATAGGAATGGCATTGAATAGGTAGATTGCTTAGGGAAGTATAGACATTTTAACAATGTTGATTCTGCCCATCCATGAGCATGGTGTGTTCTAATATTTGTTAAAATCCTCTGCTATTTCCTTTCTGAGGATTTCATAATTTTCTTTATAGAGGTCCTTCACCTCCTTCATTAGGTATATTCCTAGGTATTTCATTTTCTTTGAAGCTATGGTGAAGGGAGTTGTGTTCTTAATTAGCTTCTCATCTTGACTGTTATTGGTGTACACAAAGGCTACAGACTTGTGGACATTGATTTCATATCCTGAAACCTTACTGTATTTTTTGATGACTTCTAGGAGTCTTGTGGTTGAGTCTTTGGGGTTCTCTAAGTATAAGATCATGTCGTCAGCAAACTCTCCCGTCAGAGGGAGAGTTTGACCTCCTCTGCTCCCATTTGGATTCCCTTTATTTCCTTGTCTTGCCTAATTGTATTGGCTAGAACTTCCAGCACTACGTTGAATAGTAAAGGTGATAGAGGACAACCTTGTCTGGTTCCAGTTCTAAGAGGAAAAGCTTTCAGTTTTACTCCATTCAGTAAAATATTAGCGGTGGGTTTGTCATAGATAGCTTCAATCAGTTTTAGAAATGTGCCACTTATGCCTATACTCTTCAGTGTTCTAATTAGAAAAGGATGCTGGATTTTATCAAATGCTTTTTCTGCATCTATTGAGAGGATCATGTGATCTTTATTTTTGCCTCTGTTAATATGGTGGATAACGTTTATGGACTTGCGTATGTTAAACCAGCCTTGCATCCCTGGGATGAAGCCTACTTGATCATGATGAATGACTTTTTTGATGATAAGCTGTAATCTATTGGCTAGGATTTTGCTGAGAATTTTTGCATCTATATTCATGAGTGAGATTGGTCTGAAATTCTCCTTTTTGTTTGGGTCTTTTCCTGGTTTTGGTATCAAGGTGATGTTTGCTTCATAGAATGTGTTGGGGAAGGTTCCTTCTTCCTCAATTTTTTGGAATAATTTCTGCAGTACAGGAATAAGCTCTTCCTTGAAGGTTTGATAGAATTCTGGTGTGAAGCCATCTGGACCATGGAATGTTTAGCTTGGAAGATTTTTTATTGTTTTTTTAATCTCAGTGCTTGAAATTGGTCTGTTCAGAAGCTCTATTTCTTCCTGGCTAAGTCTAGGGCGAGGATGTGATTCCAAATATTGATCCATTTCCTTCACATTGTCAAATTTCTGGGCATAGAGTTTCTGGTAGTATTCAGAGATGATCTCTTGTATCTCTGTGGGATCAGTTGTTATTTACCCTTTATCATTTCTGATTGAGGTTACTAGAAATTTTACTTTTCTATTTCTCGTTAGTCTGGCCAATGTTCTATCTATTTTATTATTTTTTTCAAAAAGCCAACTCCTTGTTTCATTAATTTTCTGAACGATTCTTTTATTTTCAATTTCATTGATCTCTGATTTGATTTTGGAGATTTCTTTTCTTCTGCTGACACTAGGCTTAGATTGTTCTTCTTTTTCCAACTCCAAAGATGGCTTGTGAGTTTGTTGATGCGCTCTCTTTCTGTTTTTTGAATGTAGGCATCTAAAGCGATAAATTTTCCTCTCAAAACTGCTTTTGCAGTATCCCACAGGTTTTGGTAGCTTGTGTCTTCATTGTTGTTATGCTCAAGGAAGTTAATGATTTCCTGTTTTATTTCTTCCTGCACCCATCTGTTATTCCATAGAAGATTGTTTAATTTCCATGTCTTTGTGTGGGGTCGAACGTTTTTGTTAGAGTTGAGTTCCACCCTTCGTGCCTTATGGTCTGAGAAGATACAAGGTAAAATTTCAATTCTTTTGATTCTGTTGATATTTGTTTTGTGTCCCAGGATATGATCAATTTTGGAGAATGTTCCATGGGGTGATGAGAAGAATGTGTATTCTTTATCTTTGGGCTGGAGTGTTCTATATGCGTCTATCAAGCACAGTTGTTCTAGGGTCTCATTTAAATCTCTTATATCTTTGTTGAATTTCTGTTTAGAGGATCTCTCCAGCTCTGTAAGAGGAGTGTTAAAGTCCCCTGTTATTATGGTATTATTGGATATCATATTGCTCAGACTGAGTAAGGTCTGTTTCAAGAATCTGGGAGCATTTAAATTGGATGCATAAATATTTAGAATTGAAATGTCTTCTTGTTGTATTTTTTCCCTTGACCAATATAAAGTGACCATCTTTGTCTTTTTTGACTTTAGTTGCTTTAAATCCACATGTATCTGAAAATAAGATCACAACTCCTCTTTTCTTCTGAATTCCATTTGCCTGAATAATTGTTTTCCAACCCTTGACTCAGAGCTTTAATTTTGAAGCCAGGTGTGTTTCCTGTAGACAGCAAATGGATGGCTTGTGTTTTTTAATCCAGTCAGCCCATCTATGTCTCTTCAGTGGGGAATTCAAGCCATTAACATTTATTGAGATAACTGATAAATGTGGTGGTATTCTATTCATCTTATTTTGTGAGAATCCGTTGCTTAGTTTTATCTTTTGCATCAGTGTGGAGGTTAGGTTCTATCCTTTAATTTCTGAGTTCTTACTTTGCTGCTGATCCATTGTGGTGGTCAGTGTGTAGAACAGGTTGAAGTATTTCCTATAGAGCTGGTCTTGTTGTGGCGAATTTCCTCAATGTTTGTATATCCGTAAATGATTTGATTTCTCTGTCAGTTTTTAAGCTTAGCTTAGCAGGGTACAGAATTCTGGGCTGGAAATTGTTCTGTTTAAGTAAATTAAAAGTAGATGACCATTGTCTTCTTGCTTGGAAAGTTGCATTAGAGAAGTCTGCGTTCACTCTGATGGATTTGCCCCTGTAGGTCAACTGGCGCTTACTCCTGGCAGCTTGCAGAATCTTTTCTTTTGTCTTGACTTTGGACAGGTTCATCACATTGTGTCTTGGAGAAGCTCGGTTAGAGTTGAGGCGACCTTGGGTCCGATATCCCTCTGAAAGCAGTGTGTCAGAATCTTTGGTGATATTTGGGAAATTTTCTTTTATAATATTCTTTAGTATGGCTTCCATTCCTCTGGGGCATTCTTCTTCTCCTTCTGGGATTTCTATAACTTGTATGTTGGAATGCTTCATAAAGTCTAATTCTGACAGTGAATGTTCTGCTTTCTCTCTCTTCTTTTCTGCCTCTTTTACTATCTGAGTTATCTCAAGAACTTTGTCTTCTACCTCTGAAATTCTTTCTTCTGCATGGTCTAACCTGTTTTTGATACTTTCCATTGCATCTTTAAGTTCCCTAACTGACTGTTTCAGTTCCTTCAGCTCTGCTATATCCTTTTTATATTCTTCATATCATTCATCTCTTATTTGATTCTGTTTTTGGATTTCCTTTTGGTTATTTTCCACTTTATTAGCAGTTTCCTTCATTGTTTCCATCATTTCTATCATTGTTTTCATCATGTGTATTCTAAATTCACTTTCTGTTATTCCTAACATTTCTTTACAGGTGGAGTCCTCTGCAGTAGCTACCGCATGGTCCCTTGGCGGGGTTGTTCTGGACTGGTTCTTCATGTTGCCTGGAGTTTTCTGCTGATTCTTCCTCATGAGTGATTTCTTTTATCTGTTTCCTTCCCCTAATTTTCCTTTCACTTCCTCTTGCTTTTTAATTTCTCGTGCAGTTGCGGGCGGGTTTAGACCGTTTGAACACTCATGACCACTTGCCGGTTTTCCACTGTTTTAGTTCTCCTCTTGGGGTCCAGAAGTCTCTTGCTGACTCCCTGTATCCTCACAGGGGTAATGATAGGCTGATCCCACCAGCCTGAGATGCCTGGAGTCCTATCTCCCCAGACTCACGGTGCCCAGGTGCAAGGAAGCTGTTACTCGGCCACCATCTTGCTCTCCTCCTTCACTTGGCATTTCAATACTCTTCTCCCACTTACAAACCTGGTGCTTGTTACATATCATCTCTAGTCCTCCTAATGGTCCCACTGGGTAGTGCTGTCTTCATTTTATAATAATGGAAGTTGATATTGAGAGAGTTTAATAACTTGCCCAAGGTCACACCATTCATTATAGGTATTTGAATCCAGGTGTGCAAAGCCCATGTCATTTCCTTAGTGACTATCACTAAGGCTGTGCTCACCTGTGACAGGAGGGACACAGTCTAGATCACATGTGCTTGAGCCCATCTGCCTGGACTCAAAGCCGAGCATTACCTCTAACCTTGTGACCTCATGGAGGTTATTACCCTTGGCAGGACCTATTTCCTCATCTACAAAATGTGGATGATAATAGTACCCGTCTCATAGGGTCATGGGACGGTTAAATCAGTTAACATATAAAATGTGCTCAGATCTGTGCCTGGCATATTATAAGCATTAATTACTTTTTTCATCATCACTTTTTTTTTTTTTTTGCAGTTTTTGGCTGGGGCTGGGTTTGAACCCGCCACCTCCAGCATATGGGGCTGGTGCCCTACTCCTTTGAACCACCCCTTCATCATCACTTTTTAAATTATGGTCATGTTTTTAATTTATTGCAGTGAAAGGCAACAGATTAAAATCAGAAAGAGCAAAAGACACATAAGGTGAAGGCCAGGAGAAATCAGGCATGAGCTTCTAGTTTTTCTTTACCAGACAGCACCTAATTCTCCCACCAGTGTATGCAAACACATATCATCATCATTTTTGTTGTTATTGTTACTATTACACTCCGGGAAATCCAGCCTCCCTGGCCATTTCTCAAAAGTGACTCGGTTTCTGAATCTAAGTCTTTGCTCACATTTGCCTGATGGTTGGCAGACTCATCCCATATCTTCACATAACTAACTTTGCTGACTAGTATTTTTGATGAGGCTGGTGAAATAAATCTTCCTTATCTTTCCAAAGCCATATGCTTCATCACTGCATGATTTCTCTCTCTCCTCTTATACCCCTTGTAATTCTTCTATGGTTTTTCTCCTGTCAGTCTTGTTTTAGAGTCTCATGTGTACTTGCTTACTTTCTTAAATCACAAGCACACTGAGGCTGAGACTGTCTTGGGAGCAGTCACATGTCAGGAACTGTGGTGAGGTGGAGACAGATAGATAGTCTGTGTGTAATGTCCAGGTCTGTACACCATTTCCCTCCCTCCCTTCTTCCCTTCCTTCCTTCCATAGAGTCTTTCTGTCTTCTGAGCTAGAGTGCAGTGATGTGATCACAGCTCATTGAAACCTAAAACTCCTGAGCTCAAGAGATCTTCCCACCTTAGCCTCCTGAGTAGCTGAGACTACAGGTGACCACTACCACACCTGGATAATTGTTCTATTTCTTGTAGAGACAGGGTCTTGCTCTTGCTCATGCTGGTCTTGAACTCCTGGCCTTACACAGTCCACACACCTCGGCCTCCCAGAGTGCTAGGATTATAGGCATGAGCCACCATGCTTGGCCTTATTGGCCCCTTTTCTCTCTTAATGTATGTTATTTCACTTCTCTGTATCTTGTTTGTCACCAGTGAAATGAACATCATCACAGGACCTATTTTGTGAGGATATTGGGAAGATCAAATGCATAAATATATATAGTATGACTTGATTCCTATTTGGAATGTGGAAAGTATCACTAAGTACTAGTGGTAATTTACCTAGTGGGCAGTGGGTAGCTGTGAGCTGACTTAAAGCAGGCACTCAGAGATTATGCTCAGTCACCACTTGTCTGACTTGTCCTCTCTTCCTCATCTGCATGTAAAGTTGTGTTGACTTCCCTGGTTATCACTTACATGATTAGGGATCATTTTCTAAGGTTAGTCATGTTGTTTAAGATGGTGATGGAATTGGGAGTGGTGGTGGTAACTGTTGAGCACTAATATCTGGGTCAAAAATGGAAGATATTAGTAAATCTTTGGAAAACAATCTCCGACAGACAACTCTTTAACATTTCTCCAGAGGTCAAACACACTCCTCTGACGCCAACTTCAGGTTACCTCCATTACTGCAGGCGTCTTGGTCCCCAGAAATTGGAAGCTGGGTTCTGGGGGCAATATTCAAAGGGGTGAGAAGGAGCAGGGGAGTTGTAGCTGTGCAGGGACATTCTGTTTCCCTACAGCCCTTTTCTCCAATCCTAAAGACTGACATGGCCACCGTCTGTCCCATACTCCAGTCCACCTGCTCACACCCTGACCTCTGGCTCCATCTGAGCTTAGCTGCTGTTGTTCAGGTTTTCACAATATCCCTCTCCTAGGTATACAGTGCTAAACACAACTTGCAGGAGGCCCCACTAGAACAAACCAAAGCAGAACGATTTGGATTGAGTACCATAGAGTCAACTTGAAACTTCAAAAAGCAGGAAAATTGCCAAAGATACAGTTAACAAGAAAAAAAAAAAAAAAGGAAATTCAGAGCACCCAGTCAAAAAGCACCTAGCCAACCTGAGCTGGCATTGATAAGGAAGTCGCCTCTGCTTTAACTCTTGTAAGGAAAGCGGCCTGATGTCAGCCAATGCTCTTTTTTCTATTATTCTATTTCCTTGGTCTTATTCAAGGTACCTTCCAAACCGACCATTCTGGTAGACCCAGTGGAAGTCCTACTTTTTAGGCAGGATGCCACCTGATTCATGAATTACTAATAAAAGCAAGTTAGACCTTTAAACTCAATTGGTTGAGATTTTGACTTTTGATAGCAATCTGTTTATGGTCTTTGTGTGAGTATCCTAAGAATTACGACATGTTCCTAATTTATCAAAAGATACCTTTGATTTATACCTTTACATTCTAGATAATGTACTGCCTCTCTGCAAAAATAGATGTTTTATACCACACAGTACTAAAATCCATTTCTCTGGCCATGGTGACTGAGCCCTTTCTCCCTTAAATGGGCCATATCAGGGGAAGTAAACAGGTTTCAACTTCCAGTACAACACCAATCAACTCATAATGGCTAGAGTTCTAAAAAGGATTCTAAGACAATGTTCAGGTTCAGAGAAAAAAACAAAAAGATCCCTGAAGTCTTCTAGGAGCAAACAGTGAGCCAAAACTGAAGACCCCTGTTTTCCAGACCCCCTACGTGGGATGTTCCCAGGGACTGGCTCCTCTATTCTGTTCACGGGCTACCAGGATTACCAGCCCTCCTGAGACAGACTTTCTTCCGTGCCCTGTCCTGTCTGGGGGACTTGGAAGCTACAGTGAGAGTCAGGTAAGTAGAGTAGAGTAAGTTGAATATACACAAATTCTCTAGAGAAGTAGGCTTTCTCTGGAGGCAGGGCCCATGTGTGCTGAACCCCCAGTGAGAACTAGGGCAGGCACCAAAGGAGCAAGCGAGCACTTCTTCAAATTGTTTTTGGACGAGAAGTGGACACAGATGACATTTTCCCTTCACTTCCGTTGCCATAAAATGAAAACACTGAAGGAAAAGCTAGACTTGAAAAAAGTGTTGAAATTCACTGGGGTCTAATTCTTCTGCTTTCTCGGGTGCAGACTCCTCGCTTCCCCCCACCCAACCTCAAAGGCCCCCACCACTCTCAGAGGAAAACACAGATCTCTGACAATATCCTAGAGGGATACCACCCCTAGGGACATTTGCATTTCAGTGAATCAACCTATCTCAGGCTTCACCTGGCTCTGAGGTTTACCAGGCCTCCTGGGTCCACTGCTCTAACTGTCTGTAGCCCAGAGTGGTTTTAGATAAAAATGATTGGGAGCCCCTTTCTGAGTGGCTTACTAAAGCCAATATAAATGAAAGCCATTTTTGTGTCTTTTTCTTCTTTCTCTCTCCATTTAGCTGTCATCAAACAGGTTCAGTGGAGGAAACAAAAAAAAAGCACATCCCTGCATCAGCCAGTCATGTTACTTCTGCCTCCTGACTAGTGCACAACGTAATTTGATTTAAGACTTCAGTAGCAATGAACACAATATGGAAATCCAGGCTTTCCACCCTGGATAATGCACCAATGAAAACAAAATATATTAGCTGGAACAATTACTAGTTTTAAAGTGTCTCATAATTGCTCTCTGCTGGGGCAAACCTTTGGAGAGGAAGCAAGGTGGAATTAGCTGAGGGTGCAGGTTGAGACTGGGCTGTTGATGACACAGTTGTTGGGGAATGATGGGGAAGTATCTACTCGCTGACCAGCACCCCTGGCTCAGGCAGGCCAGGAGAGCAGGTGCGCCCCATGGCAAGGACTCTGAGTCTGGGGCTAGAGTGCTTGAATTAGCCAAGGTTCTCCAGAGGAATAGAATCAGTAGGATGGCTATATAGAAAGAGATTTATGATGAGGGAATGGGTCTCTTATGAAGCCCAGTGATCTGCTGTCCTCAGGCTGGAGAACCGGTTACTCTTGTGGTGTAGTTTCAGCTGCTGTCTGAAGGCCTGAGATTCACTTACCCTTCCCCTACCTTTTTGTTTATCTGGGCCTTCAAGGGGTAGGAGGATGTCTCCCTACATTGGGGAAGGTGATCTTTTATGCTCGGTCCACCAATTCAAATGCTTGCCTTTTCCAGAGACATTCTCACAGACACACTTAGAAATAATGTTTTACAAGCCCCCTGGGCATCCGTTGGCCCAGTCACAATTAACCATCGCAGTGATCACCTGTTTCTTATGGGCTTAAACTGGAAGCTCTGGACCAGTGGGAGAGGCACTGAATTTTATTAACCTCTGTTTCATCATCTCTGAATCCTTCTGGGAGCCCCATTTGTCGTTGTTTTTTAAATATGGCCAATGAGAGCCCTAGCCCTACCCATCATAATTGTTACGGGGACCACTGGGGAGACGAATGGCTGGGCACACTATACGCTCTAAAGCACAGTACAAATGGTAGTTCTTTTCATTAAATGAGACCAGTTACATAGTAAACAGTTTTAGAAAGCAGCTGGATAAACTAATCAGCCACCTATGTTGGCTACCTCATGTGGGCAAGGCACAGGAAACACAAGGACACACAAGGTCGCACTTGATGGTGTGCACAGCCACTGGGGAAGAAGTCTGAGGCTATTGTGGGTTCTAGGTGAGTTCTGAGTCTCTATGAAGACAGGAGGAAGAACTTCTAGGCAGACAGGATTGTGCCATTCATTCGTTTATTCTGAAAATTAATTGTTCAGCAAATGTCAACTGTGTATGATCTGTATTAGTCATGCTGCTAACGCCTCAAGGCAGGGATGTGCAGCACATGCTTGAAGCCTCTGAGTTGGGCTTGGAAAAAGGAGAGAGAGAGAAGGGCAGGGTAGAGAGTGAGAGAGCAAGCTGAGAGGCATGTCTCGACCAGACTGTGGCATGCTCTGAATGAGAGAGTCTGACTCTGCACTGCCCTTGAAGACAGACCAAGGAGAGAGTGATGAGCCTTCAAAGCTGTGTTTAAAGAGCAGATTCGGAGGCATTGAGCCACAAAGTGCCCTGATCAGGGATGCTTCTTAAGTTCTAGGAGCCCAGGGAGCTTCCAGTGCTGCTCAAGTTCCAGGCATCTGAATTACAAAAGGATGTGGCTGGCTAAATCTGGACCCTGCCTCCATGACCCCCAGTTCCTTCACATGGGTAGAAGGCCTGTTCCCAGCTCCCTGAAGCTTCTGACTATTCCAAGCTTCTTGAAATGGAGAGGACTTCATGGGATGAGGTGTGTCTGTCCTGGGAGAGGTCCCTATGAGAGCTATTTTGTGGTCAGAGGCCAAATACAAGGCCCTGATGGACACATGGGCCACCGAGTGCCACCTGAGCCAGGGTGCCAGTGGTGGGGCTTCAGGAATGCTTACTTCTGACGTGTTCTGAGTTTGGAGTCAGGTGGGTACACATCCAAGTCATTATTATTTCTTTATCCCCCACATACTACTGGGTAGAAGTGGGAGGATTTTCACTGTTGGTTATATGAATTATCTGATTGAGAGATTGCCATAGGCTGGCAGGAATTAGAAGACTTGGGTTTAGTGCCAATTTCTTATTGGTTGGTCCTATGACTTTGGAAAGTCACCTAGTCAGTCTGAATCTTAGTCTACTCACTTGTAGATGGACAGTGCAGGGACTGGAGCTGTGGTCCTGAGCTGGAAGGTGGGTGGAAGATGGGTGTGGGCAGGTAGGTATTATGGAGCGAATGTTTTGTGTGGCCACAAAAGTCACATGTTGAAATCTGAACCCCCAAGGTGATGTCATGGGGAGCCAGGGCCTTGGGGTGATAAGTTACAGGGTGAAGCCCTCATTAACAGGATTGCTTCCCCTACAAAAGGGACTTTTGTCCCTCCCACCATGTGATGACACAGCAAAGAAGAGCCAGCTGGGAACTGGGAGGCGGCCCTCCCAGACACCAGTTCTGCTGGTGCCTCGGACTTCCTAGCCTCCAGAACTGTGAGGAATATACCTCACTTGTTGATAAGCTGCCCAGTCTCTGATATTGTTACACTAGCCGGAACAGACTAAGATAGGCAGCATATGTAAATTAAAAATCCCATTGCAGAATTTTGATAGTTTTGGTTTTGCCCTTCCTGGTAACCCCCACCCATAGCCTCTAACTCTCCCACCTGGGGCTGGATGTGGACTGTGCTGGAAATGCCTGGGTGAGGGCTAAAGGTCCAGGGCCCGGGGGCCTGGTCATCTTACCCAGAGGCCTTGAAATCCATCACTGACCTTTTAAATCCTAGGGCAGGCTCACATCTGATTATTATCATCCTTAAAGCAATTTTACAGGAATCAGCTGACTCTCCAGTCCCTGAGGCTGCTGAAAGACAAACATTAATCCCAAATATCAGAGCTGCCATCCTTCCTGTGCTCATGAATTCACCTCCTTTTCATCTGTGCCCCACCTGCCTTCTTTGAGGCCTCATCACTCTTCTGGAACAGATTCTACAAGACCCAGGTCCATATGAAATCCACATTTTTTGGCAGGAGAAGAGGCTACTTGTGAAAAGCTGGGAAACCTAATGATACTCAAGCTGGGTAGTCACCCTCTGATTTAAGCTCTTTGAAAGCAAAATCAAGATTCGACAGAGTTTGATTTTTTTTTTTTAATAAAGGAGACAAGTAGAGACATGGAAGATCCATAACAACTGGTGGATAAGCCTGGGCCTTGGGAGAATGCCAGGGCACAGAGGTCAGGGGGCCAATGTGGGCACACGGCCATCTGTCTTCCTCCAAGGCATCTGCTGCTGTGGCTTCTGTGGGGAGCTCACTACTCTCCCACTGGGGTTGCCCCTTTGCATTCAGCTGTTTTTTTCCTAGAATGCCCTGTCCTGCCTTTCAGCTGTGTAATATGGCCCTCTTGTGTGGGTGTGTGTAATAAACACTTTTGAAGGAAAGGATAGATGTGTCTCCTCGTAGGAATACAGTGACCGTATTGTACTCAACAGCAAATTAGCCTGGATGAATCTGCACTAGAACTCAGAGAGAAGCAAGCAGTGGGACACAGGTTATGACACTTTTATGAGGGGTTGAGACAAAGAGTAGGAAGATCCACTAAATGGTGTGCTTCTGGGGAACAGGGCTGCACCAGCAAGGTTCTGTGCTGGAAAGCACAGAGTTCCTGGGCAGTGTAAGGTTAGAATGGTGTGAAAGATACAAAGGGCCTGTCTCATCTCACTCTACCTTTACCAGCACAACAGGGTAAAGTCTGCAAAGTGTCTTCCTCCTCCAGCCACACAGGCTGGATGGAACTGGGAGCCCACCAGGCTGCTCGATCCTCTGGATCTTTGAACTTGGCACTGCCTGGCATTCGGAGACATCTTCAACCTGCAGCTGATTCTTACTGGCATCCCTCCCTTTACAGGCCCAGCCTAGATAGCACCTCCCAGTGTTACTAGAATTTTGGTTTTCAGTAGGTCCTTGGTCTTGGGGATTCGAGTAATGAACCCACAGAGCACAGATCAGTGGTATGACAGGATTTTATTAGAAAGGAATACAGAAGTAAAAAGCACCAGAGCTTCTGGCACGGGGAAAGACCAAGTGTGGAGTCTCTATGTGGGCTCTTTATCTAGGGATATTAGGTCTTCAAAATTACACTTGGCCAGAACCTGGCAGACGGAAACAGGTTTTCATTGTTAATGAGTGCTATCAACAAAGGAATGAATGCAGTCCCTCCAGCTCAGGGCAAGAGATCAGGGTGTTCTCTTCATGATCTTGCCTAAGCCTAGGAAAACTGGGGTACCCTGTCTAGCCTTGAATGGGGGGAACCCTGAATCATTAGGGGGAACCCTGTATCACAGGAAGAAGGCAATGGTCAAAGAACACCTTTCCTTTGGTTTCAATTTCTTTCAGAGAACTTGTCATAAGTTATACACATAGCTGTGGTTCCCTAGAAAACAGAACATGCAAGGATCTATGCGAGTGTTTCACATGGGAAGTCTGACTCTCCAGGTGGGGGGCGGCAGTCGTGTGCATGGTGATGTAGTTCTCTGTTGGCTGCTGCTGCCTCAGGAGTTTCAAGGAGACATGACTGGTCACTGGGCAGAAGTGTCCACTTAGTACCTGGCACAGCCCAGATGTGACTGCTGAGGGCACTGGGAAGCAGAGCACACACGTTCACTTCTTGTTTTCCTTCCCAGCCTTCATCTCCTCATCTGACTCCTTGGAAGCCAAGGGTCAAGACTAGCATGGTGACATTTTAACTGAAGTCTGGAATGGCAAGAGAAGATATCCACTCAGAGCAGGTGGCTGGTGGACAGCTGGAGAGGAGAGCCCCACCTTCCCAGGACAAGTGAAAGGCATTCCCCTTAGCAAATTGCATGGGCCCCTATTTTCCTTCTGGGCCCCCCAACTTGCTATGTGGCCATGGCAATGCAAGCAGCAAGAGGCCAGGGGATGATGTTGGTGGCAGGAGACTTGAAGATCCACCTGACATAGCACTTTCTGCATGGAGCATGTCTCTTGGACCGGAGGCAGAGTCCACAGCTACCTGATTTAGTGATGCGTTCCAGGCCAGGAGAGTGCGGAGCCCAAGCTGGGTGCTGAGTGCTGGTCTTACCACTGGAGTCGACATGTTGCATGTGTTGCAAAGGTTCCCAACTTGCCTGGGGGCTGCACGTGCCTTGTGCTCCCCAAGTGATTTTATTTACCTTTGTCTGAGCTGAAAGTTGACAGCTGGACTGTGAGGACCTGGAGCGGGTGTTTCCTTTCACTATTGTTCTCCCTGTGTCTAACTCAGTGACTGAAACACACAAGGTGCTCTACAAAGGTTTGTTGAAATTCTTGCTTGACTGAGGGAACCAATGCCAGCCAGAGAGATGGATGACAAAACTCTGCAATTATTTTCCTTCTGGGCCCCCCAACTTGTGAGACACTTTCCTGTGCTTGGTAAGCAATGTGGACTGGGTGCGGTGGCCTGGAATCACAGCACTTTGGGAAATCAAGAAGTGGGGAGTTACTTGAGGTCAAGAGTTCAAGAGCAGCCTGGACAACGCAGGGAGACCCTGTCCCTCTACAAAACATAGTAGAAATTCGCTGGGTATGGTGAAGCTGCAGTGAACTGTGATCACACCACTATAGTCTAGCCTGGGCTACAGAGCAAGACTGTAAAAAAATTTTTTTAAAAAGAAAGAAATGCACATGGATTCAACATTCTCTTTGTAGTTATTTGAAACTATGTAATATATTATTGCTAACTATAGTCATTGTACAATGCTGTACAACACCAGATTTTATTCTTCCTATCTAGCTGTGATTTTGTATGCTCCCAACAGAAAGAAATGATGTGTGATCACAGTTCACTGCAGCTTCACACTCCCAGGCTCAAGTGATCCTCCTGTGTCAGCCTCCTCAGTAGCTGGGACTACGGGTGTGCACCACCATACCCAGCAAATTTCTTCTATGTTTGTAGAGACAGCGTTGCCCAGGCTGCTCTTGAACTCTTGACCTCAAGTAACTCCCCACTTCTTGATTTCCCAAAGTGCTGTGATTCCAGGCCACGGCACCCAGTCCACATTGCTTACCAAGCACAGGAAAGTATCTCACAAATTGGGGGGCCCAGAAAGAAAATAATTGCAGAGTTTTGTCATCCATCTCTCTGGCTGGCATTGGTTCCCTCAGTCAAGCAAGAATTTCAACAAACCTTTGTAGAGCACCTTGTGTGGTCTACAATAATATTAAACAAAGTACAGTCACGCGTCACTTAATAATGGGGACATGTTCTCAGAAATGCATTGTCGAGCGACATCACCACTGTGTGCACACAGGCCTAGGTGGGACAGTCTCCTGCACCCCCAGGCTCTCCGAGGCTACACACACATGCAGCATGTTACTATGCTGAGTCCTGCAGGTGACTAAACCTACCCAAACATAGAAAAGGTACAGTAAAAATATGGAGTAAATGATAAAAAATAACACACCTGAATAATGGAGCTTCCCAGACTCGGTGTGGATCTGGGGGTGAGTGAGTGCGAGTGGCTGGGAGGCTCCACTGTAAGACACTGTGCACTCGGGCTGCACTACATTTATAAAAAACTTTTTTCTTTCTTCAATAATGTAAATCCTAACTTACTGTAACTCTTTTACTTTATAAACTTTTAAAACCTTTTGACTCTTTTGTAATGATAAAACGAAAACACAGTGTATAGTGATAAAAATATTTTATATCCTTATTCCATAAACTTTTTCTATTTTTAGAACTTAAAAAAAACTTTTATAACTTTTTAAAGTTAAAAACAAAGACACAATCACACAGTTTAGCAGAAGTAGGGTCATCACTGTCTCTGTCGTCCCCACTACACCTTGCCTCCCTGAAGTCCTCAGAGGCGGTCACGGGCATGGAGCTGCCACCTCTTATGATAACAATGTCTCCTTCTGGAGACTTCCACCTGCTTGGGGCTCTTTTGAGGAGTTGTCACCCTTTAAAAAATATGTTCAGGGTGATTTGCTTCTTTGTTTTAATCATAGATTTATTAGTAAGCAGATAATGCACCATAAACATTTCTCTCTATTAATGAAAACGGTTCCATGTTAGGGTCTTTGTTTTCAAACTTTTTTTTTTTTGGTCCGGGGCTGGGTTTGAACCCACCATCTCCGGCATATGGGACCGGCATGTTTTCAAACTTTTTAAGGGTTTGTTGAGATCTGCAAAAGCTCCTGATAAATGCTTCACTGAATTTTCTTTTTCTTTTCCTAAAGTTTTCTTTTTTCTTGCCTCTTCTTCAGCGATGCTTTCCTGCTCCAATTCCAACTCCTCATTAGCTAATTCCTCAGAGCACTGTTACTGGGCAATAGGAATCTTTTAGCTCCATTATAATGAATTTTATGGGACCATCACTACATATGAGTCCACTGTTGACTGCAATGTTCTTATCCAGAGGCAACCACATCTTTAAACAGAAGCACGTGCAGAAGAAAGTTATGTATTAATCAGTTGACAAAGACATCGTGACCAGAGATTGTAGGAACCTAACCCTGTATTTATGCTCCTGCAGAATTCAATGTTTGGGATGACTTTATGGAATATAACTACTTCAAATGATGAGAATGAATCTTATCTAATAAAAGTTCTAAAAGCAGAATTTAAACCATTTTGCAATTTACATACACACAGGACAGACGCCAAACCAGATGACAATGACGTAGGATCACAAAGAAGATTCTGCTTTGATTAGAGAAACAGGCTTCGCCGTCAACTCCCAGAATACTTGGCCTCATCTTGGAAATCTGGACTTGGCTCGAGTAGAGGATGGGAAGAAGCACACCACTGAGCTGGGGAGCAGGAGTCATTGGAGCTCGCAGCCTGAGCCTTCAGGAAACCAGCAGACAAGGGAGAGACGAGCTGCACCCCAGTGTGCACTGAACAAGCAGCTGGCTGTTCAGGGTCAAGGGCACACAACCTGGCTCTGACTTCAGTCTCTGTTCTCTTTGTCTCTGAGACTTTGTGAGAAAACACCAGACACGATGCCGCAAGTAGATGGAAACCTGCCTTACACAGAGGGAAAGCGGATGTCGTAAAGCCTGCTGTCATTAAGCCAGCAGATTCTGAGGAATCTGATTCTCATAATCACTCAGGAAGATGTCCTCTACAGAGAAGGTTCTGTTTAAGTGTCTTGCTCGCTTGTAAATGAATTGTTTGCTCTTTTCTTGTTGATTAGTTTAAGTTCTCTGAAAGACTCTGGTTATCAGCCTTTTGTCAGATTCATAGAATGCAAATATCTTCTCCCATCCTGATAGTTGTCCATTTGTTTTAGTTGTACTTTAGCAGTGCAGAAGCTTTTTAGCTTGATCAAGTCCTGTTTATTTATTTTTGGTGTTGCTGCAATTGCCAAGGGGGTCTTCTTAACAGAATATTTTCCCAGGCTGATATTGAAAAGAGTTTTTCCCACACTTTCTTCTAGAATTTTTATTGTTTTCTATGTTAAATTTAAATCTTTTATCCAGCAGGAGTGCATTTTTGTAAATAGTAAGAGGTGTGGGTCCAGTTCTCCTGTACTATTTATTAAATAGGGGTTCTTTTTTAAAAAAAATCCCCAATATTCAGATATTTGGCTGCACCACAGATATACTAATCTAGGAATTCTGGGATAGGGTCCAGCAATGTGTTCTTTATTAAACTTTCCAGGTGACTCAGGTGGTGAGTCGGGAGAAATCTGATGTAAGGAATCTATGAAGTCTTAACTCTGGTGATTTCATCTTGAAAACCCTATGGGAGGCCAGTGCAGTGGCTGGAGTCTGTAGTCCCAGCACTCTGGGAGGCTGAAGCAGGTGGATTGCCTGAGCTCAGGAGTTTGAGACCAGCATGATAAAGACAGAGACCCCCATCTCTAAAAATAGTCGGGCATTGTGGTGGGTGCCAGCTGCTTGGGAGGCTGAGACAAGAGGATAGCTTGAGCCCAAAAGTCTGAGGTTGCGCCAGCTGTGATACCACGACACTCTACTGAAAACAACAAAGGGAAACTGCCTCAGAAAACCAAAACCAACCAACAAACAAAAACCCTATCAGCACACGAAGGTGTCTTCTAAATCAGTAAGAACACATGGACTACCTATAGAAGTACAGGCAGAGGCAGCTTCTTTCTTTCTTTCTTTCTTTCTTTTTTCCCCCTTGAGACAGAGTCTCAAGCTGTCACCTTGGATAGAGTGCTGTGATGTCATAGTTTATAACAACCTCCCAATGAGGCTCAAGCGATCCTCTTGCGTCAGTTTTTCTATTTTTAGTAGAGATGGGGTCTCACTTTTGCTCAGGCTACTCTTGAACTCATGAGCTCAAGCGATCCACCTGCCTCAGCCTTCCAGAGTATTAGGATTACAGGCGTGAGCCACGGCGCCTGGCAGAGGCAGTTTCATTTAGAAAAATACAGTGGTCAATTGCTGCATGGAAGATGTTCCTCCTCACTAACAAAGATTTGAAGCAACCAGATGTAATTGTTTTTGCACAGCAGTTAGCAAAGATGAAAACATTCAGTAACTGAGCATGGGAGGGGAGGAGGAAGCCCACACACTCTTGTCTGTTGGTGGGAGTGTGAAATGATATGATGTGTTTGGAGAGTAATTTAGCAGTCTCTGTTAACATTTTACACGAACATAGCTACAATGAAGCGATTTTAAGGATTTCACTTGATTTGAAGAAGCAAGCAAAAGATATATGCTTAAGAATGGTCTTCACAGATTTTTGTTTCTAATAGCAAGATCTAGAAACAATTTAAACGTCCATCAACAGATAAGGGTTACATACATCATAGTACAAGCACACAATTATTATTATTCATCTGTTCAGGAGAAAAAGCTAGATCAACATCTACCTGTCATCTCTGGGAGATGCTATTTTGGGGAAAAAACAGTTATGTATGGTTGGAATCCACTTTGGGTAAAGCAAAAATGGGTAGAAATAGGTAATTATGCTTATACATATACAGAATTATTTAGAAAGAAACCCAAGACACTGTGATATGGAGTTATTCTGGAGAGTAGAAAGACAGATATGGGGGAGATAAGTGACTCTTATTTACTTTTCACTTGTAAACCTTGTAAATTATTTGAATTTTACCATGAGAATAAATTTCCTTTGTAAAACAAAATAATACAAATAAAGGAGTTAAAGCATATATATACCCAGTGGCTGTATGGTAACCTCACTTTCTGGTCTCTGTCCCTGAAGCAGATGCCCCTGGAGCAGCGGCCACACCCCCCGGGCCCAGTTCTGAATGTCACTGCAGCCTCGCAGCCCAGTCCACCTGAACTAGACTCATTTCCAGCAAGTTGCACTTGGCACAGCTTGTATCCTCTGGGCCTTTGCTGATGCCCCATGGTGTGACACCTGAAAAGTACAGGAGTTGCAAAGCCTCTGCGAGCCACCGTTAATGAGAATAGGTTGTTGGGGGCACATGCCCCAGCTCTGTCCTCTGTGCTCTTCTCAGAGGACCTAGAGCAGTCAAGCTCTCCTAGTCCGTAGTGAAAGCCATGATGGCACACTCTTCCTCTCTGTCTCCTCTCTGTCCCCTCACTCCTACTCCCAGGAGCAGCATCCAAGGGGACTACTTCACTCAGATAGCCAAACTTCACTCAGATGACCAACCCAAGCTAAGTCTCTCCCATCAGAATTGCAGATTCTGGGGGCTCTGGAAAGTCCATGTTGACTGGTGTCAGTGGTAGTAACAATGAGGCAGCTTC
This sequence comes from Nycticebus coucang, assembly GCF_027406575.1. Classification (NCBI taxonomy): domain Eukaryota; kingdom Metazoa; phylum Chordata; class Mammalia; order Primates; family Lorisidae; genus Nycticebus; species Nycticebus coucang. The sequence continues at coordinate 32,667,268 of NC_069789.1, read as the reverse complement.
CTGGGGACATCAGGCCCTGTGCTCAGGGCGTTATGCAGAGTGTCCCATGTCGTCATCCCAACAAACTGCATTGTAGTTTCACAATCCGAGTCTCAGAGAACTGCGTTTGACAGACAGGCAGACAATGTCCCCACTTCATGTGGGACCAGTTCATGCTCCTTGGGCCTTAAATTATAAGGCATGTTGCTCACAGACTGTGACCTGTGGGCTTCTGAGGTCAGCGGAAATCAGATGAATTGCCAGGTGAGCCAATCTAAGTGGGCCAGACAAGAACAAAGCATTCAGGTATAAGAGCCAAGCAACAGGGGCAGGAGTGGAGACACAGGAGGTGCTTCTGACCAGGAAGAAGGGATTGGGCAGAGGTGGAGATGCAGGAGGCACTTTTGACCAGGAAGAAGTTATTGAGCAGAGGTGGAGATGCAGTAGGCAATTCTGACCAGGAAGAAGGGGGCAGGCAGAGGTGGAGATGCAGGAGGCAATTCTGACCAGGAAGAAGGGATTGGGCAGAGGTGGAGATGCAGGAGGCACTTTTGACCAGGAAGAAGTTATTGAGCAGAGGTGGAGATGCAGTAGGCAATTCTGACCAGGAAGAAGGGGGCAGGCAGAGGTGGAGATGCAGGAGGCAATTCTGACCAGGAAGAAGGGATTGGGCAGAGGTGGAGATGCAGGAGGCACTTTTGACCAGGAAGAAGTTATTGAGCAGAGGTGGAGATGCAGTAGGCAATTCTGACCAGGAAGAAGGGGGCAGGCAGAGGTGGAGATGCAGGAGGCAATTCTGACCAGGAAGAAGGGATTGGGCAGAGGTGGAGACGCAGGAGGCGCTTCTGACCAGGAAAAAGGGGGCAGGCAGAGGTGAAGATGCAGTAGGCTATTATCACCAGGAAGAAGGATGTGGGGTTTGGAAGAACCGATGGAGCTGGAGTCCAACGGGTCACCCCTTTGTGATGGATGCGTAGCTTTTGGCATCAGTGTGGAGTATAAATTGCGGAAAGGAGAAGTGAGGGAGGAAGGGATGCAGGTGAATAGCTTCACTGTGTGGGTGTTATGTGCCGAATGTTTCTGTCCCTGCAAAGTTCTTGAACTGCAATTTTAACTCCTAAGGTGGTGGTGTTAGGAAATGGGGCCTTTGATGAGGTCATCAGGGTAGAGCCACCATGAATTGGATTTGTGCCCTTATAGAAGAAAGCTGAGAGGAAACTGAGAGGAAGCTGTTGTCCCTGTCTTTACCACATGAGGTTACAAGAGAAGACGGTCACCATGAAGCACCCCTCACCAGACACCAAGCATGCCAGTGTCTTGATTTTGGGCTTCCAGACTCCAGAACCATGAGGAATAAATGTCTATGGATTAAGCCACCCAATTTGTTATCCAAACAGATGAAGAGAGAGCAAAGGAGAAGGGGAGTGGTTCTGGGAAGAGCTGGACCCTAGAACAGGGCCCTAACATGAGGAGCAGTCTGTAGCCCACAGGAAGTGGTGTGGGCTTGGGCACCTTCTGCAGCCATCTGCCATCTAAAGGGGAACATTCCTCAGGCAAAGCTGTGTGTTTGCTATGCAAATGTAGCTTCAAGATGAGCCCCTTGCTCTTCTCTTACAGTTCTGACACCACCCAAATACCTTCCTTCCCTGTAGGTAATCCTAAGCTCCCTTTGGAGGGACTGAGGGCTCAGGGACAGGCCTCACATGCTCCTGGTTGTTGGGTGGCCTCTAGGCAGCAGGCATCACACACTCCACTTCTTTATGGTCAGCCTTCTGGGCATCTAAGATGATTGCTGCAGGTAGACACAAGTTCCTTACCCTGCACTTTAGGGGCCATTCCTAAATCTCATGGATGAGGGATCAGAGAAGGATGGCAAGCAGGGTAGGCAATTTAGAAGGGCAAAGGAAGGGTGGGTGCAGTGGCTCATCCTATAATCCCAGCCCTCTGATAGGCGGAGGTGGGAAGATCTTCTAAGCTTAGGAGATCAAGACCAACCTGAGCAAGAGCAAGACCCTGTCTCTACTAAAACAACAACAACAACAAACAAGAAAAAAGAAAGAAAGAAACAGAGAGAGGAAGGAAGGAAAGAAGAAAGAAAGAAGGAAAGAAAAAATAAGCTCGGTACCTGTAGTCCCAGCTACTTGGAAGGCTAAGGCAAGAGGATTGCTTGAACACAGGAGCTGAGGTTGCAGTAAGCTAGGCTAATGTCATGGTACACTACCCAGGGCAACAGAGTGAAACTCTGTATAAAAAAAAAAGACAAGGGGCTCAGCGCCCATAACTCAGTGGTTAAAATGCCTGCCACATACACAGGGGCTGGCAGGTTCAAACCTGGCCTGGTCCTGCTAAACAATAATGACAATAGCAAACAAACAACCACCACCACCACCACCACCACCACCAACAACAACAAAACAACAGCTGGACGTTGTGGCGGGCGCCTGTAGTCCCAGCTACTTGGGAGGCTGAGGCAAGAGAATCGCTTAAGCCCAAGAGTTTGAGGTTGCCATGGTCCTCTACCAAGGGCTACATAGTGAGACTCTGTCTCAAAAAAAAAAAAAAAAAAAGGCAAGGGAAAACACTTTTATTAGCAGACAGCTCAAGGAACAGAATGGCATTTGTTCTTTTGCCTGACCAGGGCTCCATGTGTTCTCCCAATATTTATTCAAAGGGCGTTTTAAGTGGATAGACCAGCAAACATCTGAACTCACCTCCCATGCCCTCCCCTTCCCTCCCCTCTCCTGTCCTTCCCTTCCTTTCCATTCCCTTCCCTTCTCTCAGGGAACAGTATCCTGGGCATGCAAAATGTTTTCTCAATGGGTCTTGTCTGTACATGCTGTAGAAAAAGAAGGATATGGGGCATCTAAGCACAGCAGCTTGACAGAACAGAGCCAGAGAGCTGTGGTTGTTCAGCCATTTATTTGGGCTAGGAATTTGGACTTTAAGAAAATGTTTTGGAAGAGAAGGACTTTGTGCTTACAAGGATGGAGTTGGAACACATTCTTCTTAGTAAAATAGCATAAGAATGGAGAAGCAAGAATCCAATGTACTCAATTCTTTTTTTTTAATTTTATTTTATTATATATATGTATATATTTTTTTTTATTAAACCATAGCTGTGTACATTAGTATGATCATGGGGCACCATACACTTGGTTCATAGATCGTTTGACACATTTTCATCACATTAGTTAACATAGCTTTTGTAGCATTTTCTTAGTTATTTTGCTAAGACCTTTACATTCCACATTTACTAGGATTCACATATACCCTTGTAAGATGCACCGCAGGTGTAATCCCATTAATCCCCCTCCTTTCCCCCTCCATCCCCCCTCCCTCCCCTCCGTTTCCCCTTTCTCCCTATTCTTAGGTTATAACTGGGATATAGCTTTCATGTGAAGGTCCTACATTAGTTTCATAATAAGGGTGAGTACATTGGGTACTTTTTCTTCCATTCTTGAGACACTTTACTAAGAAGAATATGTTCCAGCTCCATCCATGTAAACGTGAAAGTGGTAAAGTCTCCATCTTTCTTTAAGGCTGCATAATATTCCATGGTGTACATATACCACAATTTATTGATCCATTCATGGATCGATGGGCACTTGGGCTTTTTCCATGACTTAGCAATTATGAATAGGGCTGCAATAAATATTCTGATACAAATATCTTTGTTATGGTGTGATTTTTGGTCTTCTGGGTATATGCCCAGTAGGGGGATTACAGGATTGAATGGCAGATCTATTTTTAGATCTCTAAGTGTTCTCCATATCTCTTTCCAAAAGGAATGTATTAATTTGCATTCCCACCAGCAGTGCAAAAGTGTTCCCTTTTCTCCACATCCACGCCAACATCTGTGGTCTTGGGATTTTGTGATACAGGCTAGTCTCACTGGAGTTAGATGATATCTCAAAGTAGTTTTGATTTGCATTTCTCTGATGATTAAACAAAACTCTTAGAAGTGATTAAGGAATACAGCAGTGTCTCAGGTTACAAAATCAACATTCATAAATCGCTAGTCTTTATATATACCAACAATAGTCAAGTTGAAAAAACAATTAAGGACTCTATCCCATTCACAGTAGTGCCAAAGAAGATGAAATACTTGGGAGTTTATCTAACAAAGGACATGAAAGATCTATATAAAGAGAACTATGAAACTCTAAGAAAAGAGATAGCTGAGAATGTTAACAAATGGAAAAATATACCATGCTCATGGTTGGGAAGAATCAACATTGTTAAAATGTCCATACTACCCAAAGCAATATATAATTTCAACGCAATCCCCATTAAAGCTCCACTGTCATACTTTAAAGATCTTGAAAAAATAATTCTTCATTTTATATGGAATCAGAAAAAACCTTGAATAGCCAAGACATTACTCAAAAATAAAAACAAAGCAGGAGGAATCACGCTACCAGACCTCAGACTATACTACAAATCGATAGTGATCAAAACAGCATGGTACTGGCACAAAAACAGAGAAGTAGATGTCTGGAACAGAATAGAGAACCAAGAGATGAATCCAGCTACTTACCGTTATTTGATCTTTGACAAGCCAATTAAAAACATTCAGTGGGGAAAAGATTCCCTATTTAACAAATGGTGCTGGGTGAACTGGCTGGCAACCTGTAGAAGACTGAACTGGACCCACACCTCTCACCATTAACCAAGATAGACTCTCACTGGATTAAAGATTTAAACCTAAGACATGAAACTATAAAAATACTAGAAGAGAGTGTAGGGATGGGTTGGGCGAGTTTTTCATGAGAAGGACCCCCGGGCAATTGAAGCTGCTTCAAAAATACACTATTGGGACTTGATCAAACTAAAAAGCTTCTGCACAGCCAAGAACACAGTAAGTAAAGCAAGCAAACAGCCCTCAGAATGGGAGAAGATATTTGCAGGTTATGTCTCCGACAAAGGTTTAATAACCAGAATCCACAGAGAACTCAAACGCATTAGCAAGAAAAGAACAAGGGATCCCATTACAGGCTGGGCAAATGACTTGAAGAGAAACTTCTCTGAAGAAGACAGGCGCATGGCCTTCAGACATATGAAAAAATGTACTCAATTCTAATATGAAGCCAGTAGAAGATCTAATACACATCCATATAAGAGGAAAACTCAAATCAATTCAAGGTGGGGGCAAGGGAATAAGGGAGTTGGGAGAGGGTAGGAGGGAGGGGATGTGCTCCCACTTAATGGGCACATGTTGGGGTATAGGGCACACCTCTTGGGGGTGGGACGCAATTATAAGAGGGACTTTACCTAATAAATGCAAACATCGTAACCTAATTCTTTGTACTCTCAATTAACCTGAAACAATTAAAAAAAAAAAAAAAGAAAGAGAAGGAGAGGAGGGAGTGGGTAGGTTAAATTCCCCCCCAATTTATATGTTGAAGTTCTAATTCTCAGCACCTCAGAATAGACCTTATTTGGAATAGGGTCATTGCAGATGTAATTCAATAAAATGAGGTTATACAGGAGTAGGATGGGCCCCTAACCCAATATGATGGGTGTCCTAATAAAAAGGGGAGATTTGGAGGCAGACACACAGGGAGAAGAACATCTGTGATGATGAAGGCAAACATCAGGGTGATGCTTCCATAAGCCACAGAATGCCAGTGATAGCCAGCAAACTACCAGAAGCTGGGGGACAAGTGGGAAGGAGGATCTCCCTTAGACGTTCAAAGGGACCTTTGCTGCCGACACCTGCAGCTCACACTCTGGCCTCTACCAGTGGGAGAGAAGAGGTTTATGTGACTTAAGCCACCCAGGCTGTGGCACTCTGTTCCACAGCAGCCCTAGCAGACTCATAGAAGGGACACTTGAGGAGAACAAGGACCACACAGGAGGCTGGGGCCTAAGGGTGTGTGCCCTGGGGCTGGCGACCAATCATGGAAATGCCTAGTCTTGAGGACCAATGAGGCCAGCTATGGGGAGACATTTTTGCCTTTTGTTACTTCAACCTGCCCTGCACTTTCACCTGCCTGCATGTGTTCAGGATGGAAATGGAAGCCAAACTCCTTTGAGACTCCTGCAGGCAACATACCATGAAGTTGACAAGACTCATAGTGTTACCCAAGGGAGGAGAGAGACAGCCACCATGGGGGATAACCAGCCACTGGAAAGAAATGTGAACTCCTGTCGGGCCTAGCTTGTTTTTGACAGAAGTCAGTATTTTATCTGCTTGCAGTCTGCCTTCTTATAGGATTTGCTGATAAATTTTGGCCCCCACATCATGTGGAAAAACCCTCAAGGTAATTCATCATTTTTCCAAAGAATCACTTTGAATGAAATCTCACTACCTCTGAGACTGTAGCTCCAGGCTAGAGTAGGAAAAGCCTAGAATGTTTAATATGATTATACACAGGACAAATATCTATGACGAGCAGAGAGGATTTTAGTCTGAGAGCAGAGCACCCCCTTTGTTGCCAACAGAACTTTCCTGAGAGTTTTTCTTGTGAGTGATAGGCAGAGAGAGGGGCCAGTAATCAGTGAGGACAGAATGTTCCACTGCCATTTCTGAAGCTCTGGAGGGCCTAACCTCACCTCCTCCTTCTCCAGCCTGTGGCTTACCCCTGAGCTGAGTGTTGGGAGGTGAGGCCCTCCAGGTGGCCCCAGGTGGGCATCCAACCTGTCAGTGTCTTCTGGAACTGTAGCAGAGGTGCCCTGCACTGCTCCACCCACCTGTTCCCCAGCTATGCTTGCCACCCCTCAGCACCCACCCCAGAATTCCTTCTCATTCCTTCCTTACTTGATTAACAGTAGCACACAATCATCTTTCTAGTTGCCCAGCCTCAAAATGTTGGCATCATCTTTAACTCCTGCTTCACTCAAATCTGCCATTTATAGGTGACTCACAGACCCTGCTGGATCTCTCTGGCAACTTCTCTCCCATGTGTTCACTTCTTCCCATTCCATTGGCTTTTCCACAGTTCAGGTCTTTACTCTTGTCTCCATCCATAGCCCAGCAGCCTCCAGACTTGGTTGCTGGTCTCCCAACCTCGATCTTTCTGTCCTCCACCTAAGAGTAACCTTCAGAAAGTGCAGCTGCCCAGGCCAGATCCCTTCCATGGTCCCTAGCACTGTATTCCAGAGGCTCTGCAATCTAGGATTCAGAATGCATCATGGCATGTGTGGTAGGCAGAGCTCCCTCCCTCCTACATCATCCCTGATGAGTGTTCAGCAAGAAAGAGGAAAGCAACTGCTAGCCCACATGCATGATCTGCCCAGGATTATGCTATAGAGGAGACACGAGTGGTCGGGCACCTGTTCCACTCGGAGACACTTGATGGAGAAGCATGGGAGAGTGGGGAGTGAGAGAACTTTGGGGGAGGTGCTCAGGGAACTAAGGGGTGCAGGGTCCTGAGTCAGTGCTGATGCAAAGGCAAGTCAGGGCCTTCAGTGCAGGGAGAGGGGCACTGGGCCCCAGGGTCCCCAACTGACAGTAGGGGTGATGGGTGGAGAGCTGGGGATTGTGGTTAAGAATCCCTGTCTTCACCTCTGCTTGCCAGGGGAAACAGGAAAAGCTGAATCATGGGGCTAGAGTTGGGGGTCCAGCTGGGGGTCTTGGGAAGGGCATCTGAGGCTGACTGATAGTTCTGAGCACAGACCAGCCCTCTTTGTTCCTGCTACACCAGGATGAGCACCCACCCACTGGGGCCAGTAGGGCCTCCTGACTGCTCGTCCTGCTTCCCTGTCCCTTCATGGCTCTTCTCCCAGTTCCAAGTGCTGAATGTTCAGCCGTCTTTTATGGCCTGCTCACATGTTGCATCCTTCAGGAAGTTTGCTCTAATTTCCTAAGTTGGGATTAACTGTTTCCCTTCTTTATGCTTCTTGGGTACTTTGTTCTCCTTTCACATCCTTAGATGTTAAGTGTATTTTTATACACCCTGCCTGAACGTGGCACAGTTGCAGATTGGTTGAATAAAAGAGATAAGGAACAGATGAACATAGTGAAAGCTGCTTTTCTGCCTTGAGTCTACAAACATCTGGAGTTAAGGAATATGCTTGGTTATCTTGACACCTCCATAGTAAGCAGCATGATCTTGGGTCTTAGCTCTTTTCAGTAAATGTTGGCTAAATTGTCAATTTGATGCAGCTTGCGACTCTGCTAATCATATACATTATTTTTTAACCCACCTTCTGTGGAAAAGAATAAGGGAAAATCTATTGTCCTGGGCTTACTACAGCTGTATTTTCTGAATATTTCAAATGGTGTGAGTTGTTGAGAGCTTGAAAATGGTGCTGGGCAGGTCCTGTTGCCTGGCCACTTCCTCAGAGGATGCCAAACACCCGTGAGCAGCTTGGATTCCACGTGCACCTATCTTCTGGCTATTTTTGCAACTCTTTGCACATACCTGATCTTATTTAGTCTTCCCAACATCCTGGAAGTGGAGGTGGTACAGATCCTGTTAGCTCTGCTTTTTAGATGAAGAAGGAAAGAAAGGAGCCTGTGGGGTATAAGACGTGGGACTGCAGATGTACTTGGCGGGCAACCTGGCTGTGCCCCGACCCCAGAGCCCCTCTTGTTCAGTCCAGGCCACAGCAAGGCCCCACCACACCTCATGGTTCTCGGGGCTGCGTCTCTAGAGCTGCCTCCTTCTTTCCCAAGGAGCAGCCGCTCATTCCACCTCCCTGAAACCCCAAGATAGGAAACTGGGATGGGTTTGGCTTCCGGCCAAGGCAGTTGCACGGACCCCTCCAAGGGGCAGTAAAGCCCAGAGGCTGTGGCGCTGGGGGGCTTTGTTGAGAAAAACCCCTTGCTTGTCTGAAATGATGTTGTCATCTCCCACCTTCTTCTTTTCACACTCAAGGTTTTGCAAATTACTGGAAAGAAGAAATTAGTGTGAAATATTAAGGCTCTTGAGTATTTGGCCCTGCCTGCAACCTAGGGAAGTAGAATCTGACCCCAGTGTCCTTGTTCCTGGGCAGGTAAGGCTCAGGCCAAGCCTCAAGGCTGCAGCCTGGTGTCACCCTTCACAGACTGGGCATAACCACTGTCCCTGCACCTCATGCTGCACCTGGGTGGGGCTTGGGAAGTGGCACCACAGTCAGGATGGCTGACAGTTGTGCATAGCCTTCCATGTGCACTGTGCAAAGTGCTGGACACATTGTCAGTTCCCAATCTGCCTCGTGTACCCTTCTCACTGAGGAGACAGAGGCTCAGACTGTTAAATGGCTTCACCGAGGCACACAGAAACCCACTCCAATGGACTCCAGGCCTGAGCCTGACTGGGACCAGGTTTCATCTGATGTAGAGGGCTTGCATTTTGGAAATTTGTTCCTTCAGACTTATTGTAAGACCTTTGATCAGACACTTAATACTCTGATGGGCCTTTTTTTCTTGCCTTGAGCACAGGATGCTGATGCCAGCACTGGAGCAGCTCATGTTCATATCCTAGAACCTGGTGTCTTGGCCTCAAGGTGGAGAGGGCTGGTCTGACCAAGTGGCTGGGAACTGTGGGGTCAAGGTTGGTGGTAGGATCCCAGGACTGGTCTTCCTAGGTACCACTATCGACTTTCCATGTGACCTACCTACTCTGTGGCTCAGTTTCCTCATCTGAGAAACGGAGGTGTTGGAAGCTGATTTGCATCCTCCAAAATTCACATGCTGAAGTGCTAATATCCAGTGCCTCAGAATGTGACTGTATTTAAAGACAGGTAAAGGTAAAAAGGTAAAACAAGGTCATTAGAGTGGGAATGGTGCCCTTTCAAGAAGAGGAGATCAGGACACAGACACACACAGAGGGACAACCACATGAGGACACGGGGAAGACAGCCACCTGCAAGCCACAGACAGAGTCCTCAGTGGAAATTTGCCCTGCTGACACCTTGATCTCAAACTTCCAGCCTCAAGAACTGAGTGTGTGTCGGGTGAGCCGCCCAGTCTGTGGCACTGTGCTGTGGCAGAGAGCTGGCTAACCAGGGAGGTTTCCAGTCACAGCTTATTTTTTTTATTTTTTTTGCTGTTTTTGGCCGGTGCTGGGTTTTTAATCCGCCACCTCCAGCATATGGGGCCGGCACCCTACTCCTTTGAGTCACAGGCGCCGCCCCAGTGACAGCTGTTTGAGTGCTCATGCTGATTGTGCTCATCTTGTAACAGGCTGTCTGGGATCAAACGCTCGCGCATTCTAAGCATGCGTCCTAACCTTCTCAAGCTTTAGCTGCTCAGTCTGTGCAGTGGAGACAACTGCAGGGCCGGCCGTGTGACATCTACAGAGCTTGTGCACATTAAATGCTGAAGGCTGCAGAGAGGGGGCTTGACTGCAGGTTGTCTGAGGCCAAAATGAATGAACTGGAATGAACTCTATGGCAAGTTTGCATTCTTCTTTTTTTTTGCAGTTTTTGTCCAGGGCCAGGTTTGAACCCACCACCTCCGGCATATGGGGATAGCACCCTACTCCTTTGAGCCACAGGCGCTGCACAGCAAGTCTGCATTCTAATCGTAAACTGCATCTTCTTGGTCAATCAAAAATGAGCATTATAAAGTATAAATGAGAAAGTAAAATTGTTCTTGGGCTCTGGGTGTCACTTGATGTCACTCACAGCCAGGACTTGACTTTTCTTGGGCCAGAGGAGCCCAAAGGTGTCTGATCTGGCTGTCTGCCCACTGGTTCAGCTCTCTGCATCTCACAAAGACTCTCCAGGCTTCGGCCAAACTCAGCCCTGCTGTACTGCCTTCATGTCACCCACAGCATGGTGCTTCCAGAGAAAACAGTGGCAAGACCCCCATATAAATAGTTGTGATTCACTAATGTTAGGCAAATACTGCCATCCGCCATTGCTCATTTGTCATGGCTGCTAAGGCATCTGAGCTTTTGGAAGTTGTGTTATCTTTTAGACAGCTCTGAAGGAGCATGTTGGGTGAGCCTCATTACCTGTGCAGGTGCTGGGTGGGCAAGCTGACTTCAGCTGGAGACAAGCTTGGCCTGGCTTGTCTATCTACTTCTACTTCCCCTGAAGCCAGGGTAACTTATTCACATATTACTATGTCATTTCCGCCTCTGAGTAGAGGACAGGTACTTCTTAAAGTGATCTAGCAAAAAGTGTTTGACCTTTGGAAGAATAAAACAAGATATCAAGAGAAAGAGAGAGAGAAGAAAATTCACAATGCATTTTGTGTATGCCAAGAAACAACTACATTAGCAAAATCCAGGCTTTTGCTTAGTTCTGCCAAGAAGGTTTCACAAAAGAGAAATTAGTGTCCAGATACAAAGGTTGGAGGTCGGTCTTCCCCTCTGCTGTCCTGGTCAAGCTTCCCCTGTATTTGGGCTCCAGCTACTGCTAGCGGACTGCTGCTGCATGCAGAGACCTTGCAAAGCCCCACTCAGTGAGCTGTCTGTTGACTTTACCTGCACCTCAGTGAGACTGAAAAACATTCATGCTTGCTTTCTCCTTCCGGACTGAGAGAGTGAGCACTGCAATGTGTGCTCCTACATTCTCACTACTGCCTCAATTCACCCGCCAATATCTACCCCCAATAAATAATTCACCATGGGGCTGAAAAAAAAATATGTAGTCAAAAGAGGAAGAAAGTGAGGAAGCAGAAATCTCGCGAACTCGATTATAGTGTTTGTGTCGGGGAAGGCTGTAATAGAGTCTGCATGGAGTGGGTGTCCTGACCAGGCTGGTCACCAGCAGCCCACAGGCTGCAGCTCTTCCATTTCACCCCATTGCCTCATCTTCAGCAATGACACTGCAGCCTCTGGGTGCAGATCAGGTGTTTCTTCAGGTGGCTCAGCCAATGTGTGTGACCTTTAGAAGGAAAAATAAGAAATCAGGAGACAGCGAGAAGAACATTCTCGATGCATTATTTCCTTTCCTCTCTTTGGCAGAACAAGTGCTGAGAAAGGATTGCCAAGAGCAGTGTCTGCTCCAAGCACAGCTGTTTAGTACAACATTCACCATTTCTTTCCCCCTATTTCCCTCTTGATTAATCATGGGAAAGTCTGAATGTTCCCCTTAAAGAATACTGGCCCACAGCTTTCCTTGGCAGTCAGTTATAACTGCTCCTGAAAAGGTTCTTGTGTTTCTCTGTGGCTGTTTCTCAGAGCTCTGGAAAGTGGTACATGGCCAAAGTGACTCAGGCCTCTTTTAGTGAAATGGGTGATATTAATTCTCCCATTTCACAGCTGCAAAGCAAGTGACAGAGTGAGGTTATAGGCCAGATGTGAGTAGTTCTAGCCCACATATCCTGACATCTGGAGATTCAGGGGTATTCGTGAGGAATGAACAGAAAAAGCCCCTGGGTTGATATGGCAGCTCCTAAAAATTCCTATGGCAGCTTCAAAAGCCCCAAGAAAGGCATCACTGGTGAGAACGGAACAGGACAGAGGTGTGTTGCTTCCCTGTGGCCACTCCTACCACTGATGGTACCATGGAAGAGCCACTAGGCCCAAAGCTAGGTGACTCTGAGTGGCCTGGCCCAGCCCACCAAGGCCTGACCTCCACTGCTCCAGAGTGACTGGACCCCAGCCCACCATGGCCTGACCTCCACTGCTCCAGAGTGATTGGAGCCCAGCCCACCACGGCCTGACCTCCACTGTTCCAGAGTGACTGGACCCCAGCCCACCACGGCCTGACCCCCACTGTTCTAGAGTGACTGGACCTCAGCCCACCACGGCCTGACCCCCACTGTTTTAGAGTGACTGGACCCCAGCCCACCACAGCCTGACCCCCACTGTTCCAGAGTGACTGGAGCCCAGCCCCACCATGGCCTGACCCCCACTGTTCCGGAGTGACCGGACCTTCTCTTTGAGACGGTCCATCATCAGGGAGACCCTGAAAGTTCCAGTAAGGAATTACTGGGTGTAACAACATGGCAGTGTTTACCCCACCCTCCACATTTCACTTATTTGTGCTTGAATGGATCTTCATAGCAATTACTTGTACAGCATTACTCTGTCTTGCCCTGCTCTAAACCTGTACGGTCACTAGATAGCCCAGGGGAGTGCTTTGAAGGTGACCCTAGTGATATTCAGCAATGAAGTTTGTAGCACTTTTTCTTGGATAAGTTTGTGAACTTAATTGTCTGACTTCATGTGTGTGTGTGTATAATAATTCATTTAATTCAACTCTAGAGGGAGGGGCTGGTATTATCATTTCCACTTACGGAGATTATAAGATTATGAAGTTGAGATTAAGAGATTAATAGATGAAGAGATTAAGGCACAGAGAAATCTCACACAGAGGCCAAGGGCCAGAGCTAGGATGGAAAGGCAGGCAGCTGGGCTCAGCCTCAATGTAGTGTGGTGGGTCTGTCCTCCAGACTCCCACGGCCCTCCTGAGAGGCTACAATGGCCTAGGTTTTTTTTGTGTGATGCCATCTTTTCCTGACTGTGGCATGGCATTTATAAGTACACACACACATGTGTATAGTATATTACATGTATCGCATACCTACATCCTTTCTCCAGACAAATAGTAGAATTTATACTCTTCCTTTTTGCACCGAATACAATAGTGTGATCTTTCCACATCAACTCACTCAAAGATGTTACTTTTTATAAACAACTGCTTAGTATATTCCATTGTATAAAAACCACAATGTATACATTCATCTCCTGATACACATTTGGGTTTTTCCATTATTTTACTATTACAGGTAATGTCACAGTGAGTACTCCTGTGGATGCTTCGCTTGCACAAGTGATGTCTATGGGAGACAGAATGGCTACTCAAATGATACTCACGTTCTAATCCCTGGAATCTGCAACTGTTATATTACATGGCAAAAGGGATTTTATTGATGGAATTAAGGTTATGGACCTTAAGTAAGGGAGGTTATCATGGATTATGGGTGCATAGTCTAATCACATGAGCTTTGTTATGGTCTGAATATATGTATCCCCCAAATTCACATGTTTCCACCCACCCTGCAAGGTGATAGCATTAAGAGGTGGGGCCTTTCAGGCATGATGGTGCCACGAGGGCAGAGCCCTCATTGATAGGGTTAGTGTCTGAGGAGTTCATTCCTCTGCCATGTGACGACGCGTTGAAGTCACTGCCCAGGAAGAACAGGCGTCACCAGACACTGACTCTGGGGTGGGGATTAGTGTCTGAGGAGTTCACCACTCCTCTGCCATGTGAGGACATGTTGAAGGCACTGTCCAGGAAGAACAGGCTCTCAGCAGACACTGACTCTGGGGTGCTTTTATCTGCACTTCCCAGCCTCCAGAACAGTTTGCAATACATTTCTGTTATTTATAAATTATAAATGGTATTTTGTTATATCGGCCCACACAAGCTAAGACAGATTTTATAAGCACAGAGCTTTCTCCAGCTGGAAGCAGGAGAGACAAGTAGGTGCCAGAGAGATTTGAATCATGAGAAGGCCAGCTCACCATTGCTGGCTTTGAAGAAGGTAGCCTTGAGCCAAAAATGAGCCCCAGCGGACAGCTAGCAAGGAACTGGGGACTTCATTGCTACAACTGCATGGAACCAAGTTCTGCCTACCACCCAATGTGTCTGGAGCTAGATTCTCCCACGGATCTCTAGATGAGAGCCCAGGCCAGCCAACACTTTGACTTCAGCCTTGTGGGACATGGAATAGAGAAACCAGCTGAATTATTTGGTTTTCTGAGCTACAGAACAGGGAGATAATAAATTTGTGTTAAACACTAAATTTGTGGTATTCTGTTATGGAAATAATAGAAAACTAGTACACTGATGATCACTTACCTACAAGTAGAACAACTGGATCCCGGAGATCATGCATTGATAGATGCTATCATGCTGCTCCCCTTGCCTGAAGACACCTGCATTCTGGGGGCCTCATTTTTTGTACTGGAAAAATGGGAATAACAACAACCTTGGGGCAATTGTGAGACTGAGAAAAAATACACACACATCCCTATGTGAGGTACACACATGTATAGATGTGTGTTACAAGTATGAGCACATACTTATATGCAGTTGTACATACATATACTGCATCTACATGTGTGTATGTACGTGCGTATATACACAGATGCATGCATACATGTATGCACACACATACGTGCATGAACTAGCATATATGTGCACATATCCATGTGTGTACATAGTGCATATGCATATATATATGTATGTACATGCACACACCTATCTTAAAGAGAATACTTGCATATCTTGTTCATGGCAGGTATGCCCCAAATGATAATTGCTGTAGTTTCAGAAATAATTAAAAATGTATCTGAATATTGCAGCTATTAGTTTACAAATAGAAATCGAGGTTCAAGATAGTCTGGTGATATGCTCAGGTCAGGCCACAAAAGGCAAGAACCCTGATGCTTTTCCACCCAGCATGTTGTGTTTGCATCCTGCCAACTTCATCTCCAGATGCCCAAGGACAATGATAACCCCCCTTTGCAGAGGACAGTGTACGTTCCAGGGTGAGCATTATTCTGCATGGGCCCATCCATTGACTGAGTATCAGAGCCTGTCCCTTGGGGTGATTATAATACTCATCTCTCTGTACAGTTTTAAGGGTGCCTTGTATTCTCTTGCGATGCTAGGATTTGAGGGATAAAATACAGAACTCAAAAAGAAATGTTAGCAAGACAAATAAAGTTTGCAGAACCAAGACCTTTTCTTTCTTGGAAAGAAATAATAACTATGATTGTAATTGACCTCTCCTTGGGCAGAGCAAACTCTGGATAAAGTTAAACCTTGAATTAAATCATTTTTTGATTATGTATCTAAGTGGCTCCCAAATGTCAGGTCACATGCTGCGTATCAGAATCCCTGTCTGCTTATTAAGAATTACAAATTGGGGATCCCCGTGACTCGCTAACTCTAAGTCTCAGGATGGGCTTGCGAGGCTGATGTGTACCAGGCTCCTATAGGTGACTCTGTATCTGGGTGTGGACAGTAAGCCAGGCTGCTTGAGCTCAATGACTGGAAACACCCCTATCAGGAGCCAGCCTGCTAAGTTATCACATGTCTTGTTAGAAAGCTCTTTCCTCGGAGCAATGGTCCTCCTTCCTTGAATCACCACTCATCCAGTGTACCTTCTAGAAAAGTTAAACTCAAAAAACCTTTCAAGCACTGGAAGACAAATATATTCACAGGGTCAAACAGGCTCCCCAAACTCCTCCTGGAGACTAGAGCCTTCTCTTTGCCTTCTGGCTACCCTTATTATGGTGCCTGCACAGGCTAACTTGCAATATCAGCTTTGCTTGTTCCCTTCAAGGCCCTGTTTCTCTCTGCATTGTCGCTACCTCTGCTTGTGCCAGGCCAATGCACTTGGGAGCGCTAGTGGATGAAGGCATTACTCCTGTTAGACATGTGTTGTAAACCAGAGTCTTCTGGAGATGAATCCTTGACTCGACAATTGCTATGGTGGTGAGAATATCAGCTATTGCTGATAAGCAGCTAGAGGGGACACTGGGCTGCAGGCAGAGCCTTGGAGCTGTTCTATCATGTTGTCCATAACTACAATAAATCTTAAGTCTGAGATGGTGGTGAAAGCCTTCTGCGTATCACTGGTCTGTAGCCACTTCTTGCTGTTGAAAACTGGATTTGCTGAAAAATAGTTTCCCCCCACTATCCATTTTCATTCATTTTATCTATAGGACCAGACATGGCTCCTGTCCTTACTGATCTCTTTCTCCACCCTGTGTTTGATGTGGGCTATGGATCAAGTTCTCTGGTGGCTTCTGTGCTCTCTTAGACCCTAGTCCTGTAGTCCAGGTAACAGGTGGCGTATGGCTATGGGAACGGCTAGGCAAGTATTTTGCTAGGCACCTGGTGTACAAGTTTGCTAAGGAAACACAATTTGGCAAGCAGTCTAATCAATTATGGTTTCTCCTTCCTTATTGAAAGCATATATGTATGTATGTATATATACACATGGGCGCATTTACATACACATATGCATAACACACATACTCATAGATATATATGACTTTCCATAATAGCCTAGAGATAAAAGACCAAATGAATCCACTTTACAGAAGAAAGATTGAAACTCAGAAAAGCAAAATAACATTTCTAAGACTGTAGAGATATCATTGAATTAAAACTAGAAGGTATACACATTTTACTGTATTTTATTATATTACTGTATCTCTCATTAGGTAATGTATACATATGGTTCAAAAATCAAAATGACATAAGAGAGATTTACACTGAGAAATATTATGACCCCACCCCTGTCTGCCTCCTTACTCTCCACCTGCCTTATCCCCACCTTTGTTTTTAGGTATCTTTCCAATAATTTTTTATGCAGAAATAAGCAAATATAAATGAATAGTATTATTTTATGATCTCTTTTACAACAAAGGTAGTATATTAAATGCACTAGCCTCTGCTTTGGTTTTTTGCTTATGAAGTCCTGGAAAACATACTCATTGCTACTGTCCTTGGTTTCTGTTGACATCTGCCCTCTACACAGAGTCTCTGTGGATGTCCCTCAGTTGCTATTGTTTTTCATAGTTGTTTTTTGTTTGTTCATTTTAAACAGTTTTATTGAGATATATTTCATATATCATAAAATTCATCCACTTAAATGATATAGTTGGGAGGTTTTTAGTATATTCAGAGATAGCCTATTACACAAGAGTATCATAGCTTTTTAAATAGTTACTGATGCAGGTGGATTGCCTGAGCTCACAGGTTTGATACCAGCCTGTGCCAGAGAGAGACCTCGTCTCTAAAAATAGCTGGGCATTGTGGCGGGTGCCTGTAATCCCAGCTACTAGGGAGGCCAAGGTAAAAGAATCTCTGGAGCCCAAGACTTTAAGGTTGCTGGGAGCTGTGATGCCACGGCACTGTACCCAGGGTGACACAGTGAGACTCTGTCTCAAAAAAAAAAAAAAAATTTAAATTAAATAGTTACCTATGTGAAAACAATTTTGGTTATTTCTCATGTGTTATTCTTACCCCACTCCCCAAAGCTGCAGCAAACACGTTTTATGCCCCTGTCACATACTTGGTTCTTCCCTCAACATACACATTGGCATAAATGAACAGAAGGATTGAATGTCATACACATGTAAAATTTTGATAGTTACTTTGTTCTCCAAGTAGATAGTATTTATTTATTTTATCCTCAACCACAATGAAGGGGACCCTTCTTCACAATCCCCCTCCAGTGCAAGATATGTGTACTATTTTTTAAAAAATTTTTTACTTATCTGAAGGATTAAAAAATGATACCTCATCATTGTTTCAGTTTGCAGTCAATTCTGCTTTTATTGTAAAATGCATTTTCCACATGGTAGCAGCCTCTAAAATGGCTCCTGAAGATCCTGGCTTCTCTGCTCTTGTGACAAGCAGCTGGAGGGAACACTGGGAGAAGATGGTGTTCTCCCCTGTGTGATCAGGGCTGGAGTGATGTGTGTGACTTCTAGAGCCAGATCATCAAGGATTCTTGGATCACTTGCTTTGGGAGTAGCCAGCTGCTAGGTGGTGAAAATGGTCTGTCCAGAGACCCACATGCAGAAAAACACTGGGTGGCACCATCTTGCCAGGGCCAAGTACCTTCTCCAACTCCAGTTAGGTCTTCAGATGCCTGTAGCCCCAGCCAACATCTCCCTGCCATCTCTTGAGAAACCCTGAGCTACAACTGCTCAGGTGAGACACTCCTGAATCCCGGACTTCAGAAACAGAGAGAAAAAATGGTGATTGTTTTAAGACACTAAGTTTTGGGGTGATTTCTTATGCAGTGGTAGATAATGTCTACATTCATTGAATGTGCAAAGTGTAACTGCTAACTCTTTGCATATTTCTTAAGATGGTTTAATATAGAGCTAGCTATAAATATACACACCTGGATATAAATTACTTTGTATCTTGGCTTTAACTGTTGTTGGGTATAACAACAATAACAGCTATATGCTTGCTCCTGCTCTGCTCTTAACTCCTCTGTGTCAAGGAGACATTGTTAGTATGTCCACATACATCCTTTGAGTGACAGAGAGTCCCACAACTCATTGAGTCCCAAGTGGTCCTCTGCAACTGGATCCAAGTTTGCAGGTTTCTCAAGAGGTTTAGATCAAGACTATTAACTTCCCAAGTTCCCCTGAGCTGAGTGCATGCATTAGTTTGCGGCCTTGAGGGTAACACCACGGGCGGAGATGGCCTTAGCCCCACCCCCTGCCCCTTTCTCTAAGGGTGCTGTTCTGGGGAACTTGGCATTTCTGGTGCATGTGTGTCTGCACTTTCCTTGTGGCAATGCACAGATTGCTTGTGATTGTTTTCTTTCCAAATGGGACAAAGATTTTGTTTTGTTTTCTTTATACCTGACCCACTTCTCCAGCCCAAGACCTGCCTTTCCTCATTTCTCCTGACTGAACTGTCAGCTGTGTTTTGTGCTTATGTGTCTAGCTTGGCAATAAATTGATAGTGAATAGAATATCCGTAGTTGGCTCTTTTTATCAGGAAAGCTATTAATTTATAGCCATATTCTACTGTTAAAAAAATCACAGTTATAGAAGAGCCTCATGAAAAAGAGCCTCATGTTTGCAGAGAGTTTCCTCTGGAGCCCAGGGTAGCTGGCTTGTCAATATACACACACCTCTTCCACTTTGAAGCAAGCTTGATAGAGAGGTTACTTTGAACACAGCATTAAAGATTGATGATGTATGAACCATACTACCAGGATTCCAGTCATTTTCAACCCCAACTTTTCCAGAGACTTGTCAGAGTGGCCAGATATTTCTATTTAAAAAAAATCTAAAAACTCATTTTAAAGACCAAGTTTTAAAATAGGAGCATACAAATATTTTCCTCACAGCTGCCCATGGAGACAATTTCTTACTGTGGTGTGAGAGCTACACTGCCCCACGTGGCATCCACCAGCCATGTGTGTCAGTTTCAACCCAATTCAGGGTCTATAACCAGATGCAGTGTCTTGTTCCTATAATCCCAGACACTTGGGAGGCTGGAGGATCGCTTGAGCCCAGGAATTTGAGACCAGCCAGAGCAGGAGTCCTGTCTCCAAAAGAAAAAAATAAACTAAATTCAAAATAATTAATATTAAACTAAATAAAAAATCTAGCCACATTTCAAATGCTCAGTAGCCACATGTGGCTGGTGGGCTGCTGTACTTAAAAGATAGCAGATTATAGAACAATTCTATCATTGTACAAAGTTCGATTGGTTGATTAGGGTTTAGAGAGTTTTGTTTAGTTCTTTTCACGTGAAAACAAAGTAGAACAAAACCTCCTTCATTCCCCCCAACATGTAAGACTGCTGAAGTCAGACTTTTCTGGCTCAGATTAGCAAATACATTTATTTCCTAAATTGGGAATTAGGGAGCCTCCTTCCTAAATAGGGAGACTCAATGAAAAAGGAAAAAAAAAAGAAAAAAATGGTTAAAAATTATAACATTTTAAATGTTGAATATATACAACAGCTAAGAACTCTCTCTCTTCTGTGTTAACAACAACAAAAAGAACAACAAAGCATGAGATTCTCTTAGTGGGTGTTTGTGATATTTTGACAAATGGAGGAGAAAGTATTTTCCACCTTACAGCAGCAGCACTGGGAAGAACACAGTACTGCTTGCGATCCTTTTGAGGATGGCAAGCACGGTTTCCTGAATGCCAACTGCTATTCCATTATTGATTAATATCAGTCTTAATAACAGGGAAGCAAATGATTTTTTTGTCATGGATTCTGATATGTGAGCTCCAAATATATTTTGTACATCAGTTTTTCTAGAGTTTAAAAGGGGAAATAAAACAAACAAAATTTAAAAAGAACGCATGGAAAACCTGCTGGGTAAGTAAACATCATGTATTTATAAGGCACAGGAAGCTCTGCACTGCAAGTGTGTCTCACAATGGAAAAAAAATATCCAATGTACTCAGTACTATCATGAAACCAATTTACAATCACTCACACTTTCCTATGAAAGATGAATCACAACTATAGCCCAGGATGAAGGAGAAAAGGGAAGGGAGATGGGAGGGGAGGGTGAATGGTGGGATCACACCTATGGAGCATATTGCAAAGGTACAATCGAATCTATCAAGTATAGAACACAAATGTCTTAACACAGTGATTAAGTGAATGAGGTGAAAGCTATGTTGATTGGTTGGATGTAAGCACTCCGATTTGTACAAAGAATCAATACAAGGAATCCCACACAGGCATAAATGTATTCATGATCTATGTATATATGACTTAATAAAAGGAAAAAAAAGAAAAAAAAAGTATACCTCTCTTCAGGTAGTGCTGAGCACCTGGTAATGTTTACTGGCTTCTTGCAGAATAGGAGCAGACCTCCCTGAGAGGCACACCCTGAGCCAGCACTAATCAGTAGCAACCCAAAGCAGTAAGAACAATAGCTAACATTCACTGAGAGTTTATGCTTCAGGCTCTGTGCAGTGTCGCATGTACTATTTCATTTAATCACACATTTATACACAAATTAGGTGCTATGGTATCATCCCATTATACAAAGGTACCAACTGAGGCAATGGAGGGTTTCCTGAAGGCACGGAGAAAGTCAGAAGAGGACAGAGACAGCAAAGCCTTTCTGGATGGAGCTTTGCATTTTGTGGAGGGAAGACAATCCACTGAGACCCCCAAATTCATTGTTGGCTGAAGCTGGGATAGGTCATCCTAGCAACAGTGAGAAAATAATTCACAAATGAAAAAAGAAACTTGGTTTCCTGGAGCCTCAGGGTGTTCAGTCTGCTAAAAGGAGGACATTTGGAAAGCTGGACTCGACTCACTAGAGTGGGACTTGATGTCTTCACCAGCAGAAGCTGACGCTTAGAGAAAGTGGAAGAGTCTGGAGAGACCCAGAGGGTTAAACATCTCCCTCTTACCATGTCCCTGGGCGATCACAACATGGGACATTAGTGAAACCGTCCTATGGCAAAATGCTTAGACAAGGTTGGGGCTAGGTTTCCCCACCTTCACCATGCTCAAGAGATGCAAAACTTTACATTTAAATTTCTCAAAACAAGAAGTTCCCCCCACAATTTATCTGAGAGAGAAGGTTCCACAGAACCAGCAGTTTGCCTGGTGAGGGCTCTGCTTAAAATCTCTCTGAGAGGTTTCTGAACAATGCGGGCCCCTGGAGGTCTGAGGGCTGGGGTGAGGGCAGGAGGGTGCTCCAGGATTCCTATAGCAGGAAAGGCCAGTGGAATCCCAGAGAGATGCTGTTTATGGAGGAAGAATTCCAAGAAGAGAGAGCTTACAGAGAACTGTCTGGCTTCTGCTCTTGGGAGTCGCAGGTGCTGGGCCAGCAGGAGCAGCCCAGAGTCCATCTCCTTCCTTCTTCAGAGAGCAGGGACTCGGGGCTGACAGGACTCCCAGCAAATCATAAGGGCATTTAGGAGGCAAAGCTCAACCCTGCCCTCATCTCAGACTGCCCCACGTTAACCACGGCTCTGTGAATTGCCATCTACCTTGGGGTCACCTTCCCAGACGTCTATGGAACTTACTGGGGCCAGTCCCGTTATTGGTGGACATCTTCGAGGGATACCTTGGTGACCCTGAGAGAAGGTATCAACCCCTTTGATGATGTTCAAGCTCAATTCTTACTATTGATATTGATATTCTCCTCAAATCTTACTATTTTGGGGTAAATCACAATAAGATTCTAGAAGTTAATAGTCAATGAACAAAATTACTTTTATATCCCCAAGCTCCTTTTTCTCTGCCTTGTTAATTTAGCCATGGACAGTCCCATCATAGGGTAAGGGATCAGCGAGGGTGTTGGAAAGGGCTCAGGCTTCCCATGCAAGTCACGTCTGGGCATGACACCTGGGGTGTGTGATGGAGCCTTGGCTGGGGACATGGCATCTCTTCAGCTGTTGGCACTTGCAAATCCCACCAGGTAGGCAGCCAGTATTAGCAGGAGCCAATATTTCAAAAAATTTCTATTACTTATTTTTTTTTCTTTTTTTCTATGTGGTTTCTATCCTCAAGGAGCTTACAGTTCTGGGGCTGATGAAACACACTCTTGTATCTGTCTTCTTTGTATCTTCATCATCAGGATGTGAGTTCCAAGAGGGCAGGACTGACCAGAGTGGTACCTGGAGCAGGGCTGAGCAGTAATAGGAGTTCAACCAGTTTGTTGAATGAATCTAAGGAGAAAGATGGGAAGATACTACAGCAAACATATAAAGCTGTGGAACTTAGTGGGAGGTAATCTTAACTACCTTGGAAGGATAAAGAAAATATTTACAAAAAACATGGAACGTTGTGCTGCCATTGTTACCAGGGTAACTGAATTTACCAGTTGTTAGTTAACAATGCACACAGAGCCTAAAGGACCCCAATTCTGCCAAGTGTGAAGTTTCTGGTTGTTAATGGACCCAACTCTGAAATTCACCCAGTATTCTTTTTATTAAAGCATAATCTCTGTGGAGGTACATTTTAGAAAATGCATGTGTATCTCTTTTAATACCAATTTCCCAGTACTTTCCATCATAGGCTTGCAGTTTAAGGATGAAATGAAATTGTGGAGTGTTGTATCATTAGAATCAAATGTTACTTATCTTAAATTTACAGGTGAGTTTTAGTGGTCCTCAACCTTTTCGGAACCAGGGACCGGTTTCATGGAAGACAGTTCTTCACTGGATGGAGAGGAGGGCATGGGTTGGGATGACTGAAGTGCATTAAATCTTCACCTCAGATCATCAGGCATTAGATTCTCATGAGGAGCCACAACCTAGTTCCCTCACATGCAGAGTTTACAGTAGTGTTTGCACTCCTAATGAGAGTCTAATGCCTCCCTGATGTGACAGGAGGCAGAGCTTAGGTGGTGGTGCAAGTGCTGGGGAACAGCTATAAGTACAGATGAAGCTTCATTCTCTTGCCCAAAGCTCACCTCCTGCTGTGCAGCCCATTTCCTAACAGGCCACTAATTGGTGCTGGTCCACCGCTTGGGGGTTAGGGGCTGCAGAGTTAGAAGATGAGATCAGATGCCTGATTTTGCACAGAAGATGTGGAAGGCTGGGCGGCACCAATCATTTCATTCAGGAAAGTCTGAGGGTAAACATCTTGTTTTGGGATGGAGTTCTCATGGAGGGTGAGAGTCCTTGCTGAAGGCCTACCGGCTGAAGTGAATCATGGATGGAGCAAGTTCTTAGCTGTGTCATTCAGTAGGATACTGCCCACTTCTGAATTATGACAACTGAGCATGCCACAAATATTTGTTTACCAGCCACCATGGGCAAGGCCCATGTTGTTTAAGAAAGAGTATACATGTAATGAGTTAAGAGACACAGACCCTGCCTGTAAGGAGCTTATGCATCAAAGGAACACATGATATGGACAGATCAGATGAAGCAGTAAGTGGTAAGTGCCAAGACTCTTTGGTTCCCACCCACCACCCAGTATCTGCCTTCCCCGGATCTCTGATGCCTCTGACTGCAGCTTCAGTCCCCCTGCAGGGCTGCAGTCAGTCCTGATAAGCAGGAAGTGTATAAATAGCCCGAGCTGTGCTCACTTCCAATGCGTGTGGGATGCAGTGGAAAGCACCAGAAGTGTCTGAGGCAGAATACACGCCCAACAAGAGAGCCTGTGTGAGTCCTTGATGTGTTTGGGTGTCCACCAGTAAACTGGAGGTAGAAGATGCATAGATGACGGTGTTATCACAGGGAGGAAGGATATTAAGGAGGCATGTGCAAGGACAGACAGAGGCCATGTCAGGCATGTCAGAGAAAGGCTCTTGGAAGTTTGCTGGATAGGTATGGGAGGTGTCCCAGCCCAGGGGATGGCAGCAGGTGTGGGTCAGGAGGGATCAGGAGGATATGGCCTTCAGTATGGCTGGGGGAGTCAGACTGAAACTCCAACCAGGCTTCACGTGTCATGTCATGAGTGCTGCCTCTCATGACAGGGACACACAGGCCTCACTCACTGTAGGTGCAGTGTGCACAGGGCACCTTGGCCAGGAGCAAACACAGGAGTGAGTGACATGGTGTGGCTGTATGTGGGACATCGGTGAATGGATGAACGAGTGGGTCAGTGAGTGGCCTGCCCTGGTCTAGTGATGACTAGTGGACCCAGAACCACTATTACTGCCACACATCGACCGAGTGGGGATTTGCTAGGAGATGAGCGAAGCTTGAGCTTCAGGCCCCTCACTGGAGGTGGGAGAGGTCTCAACAATGCATCTTGGGCTGGTATGTTTGTTGTAAAATTTGCAAATGTAAGATATTTTTGTATTCATTTCCTTAAAGTGAACTTTCAAAATGGTGTTAACTTCAGGCCCTGCAAACATCTGGATCTACCCTTGGCTTTTTTTTTTTTTTTTGCAGCTTTTGGCCAGGGCTGGGTTTGAACCTTCTACCTCCAGTATATGGGGCCGGCGCCCTACTCCTTTGAGCCACAGGTGCCACCCCTACCCTTGGCTTTGAGCAGAGGTTGCATCTATATCAAGCATGGAAATCCAGGTGACTGAATTCACAGAGCTCCCTCCCCTCCTGCCACCAGTCTGAGGACTGAACTTCCCCGCTGGTCCTTCTCTAAACCTAAAGGCTGTGCTGGTCATCCTTGCTCTGGGCTCCATAAAGACCAGACGTGAGCTCTGACATGCTCGCCTACCCCCAGGTGGGGTGGCTGAGGAGCAGGAAGGAGGCCATGAAGAGTGGGCAGGAGCAGAGGCAGGAGGCAGAGAGTCAGTATGGGCTGGGGGTGGGGGTGGCAGCTGGCTCCTTTGGCCTGGCAGGAGGGGAGTGGGCATGAACCCAGCATATGAACCTCTGCCAAGCATTAGTTCTTCAAACCTCAGGCTAGAGATGGGAGCAAAATGTCCTCAAGGGTGACAAAAAACTGAGTAGATAGGCTGAGCAATCAGGGGTGAGTAGCCCTCTCTGTGCTGTCTACATAGTGGTTTGGAGATGTGCTTTCGGTTGCTAACATGACAATGAGAGATGAGAGGCCATTACAGAAATGCCGCCCTGTCGGCTGACAGGAAGAAGGTCTGGCCTTACCTGGAGAGGTCTTGGGGCAGCTCTGGCTTGCTGAGGCAGAGCTGCCACTGCCACAGGTTTTCTGGCAGGAGTCCCAGAGTGTGCGGGTGTGTGCGTATGCACTCCATAATATCAATGTTAGGGAGCAGGAAACTAGCCTGTAGGAGAGGTTTATAAATAGACACCAGTAGAAGGAGGCAGTAGCTTGTCTAGGCTTCAGAGTTGGCTTTTGTGGCCTGGTATTGATCAGTTCTGCTACTGATAATTCTTCTGCATAGAAAACACAGCCAGCCCTCAGCACCCGTAAGGGAGTGGCAGGACCCCTGGAGGACACTGAACCCACAGACACTCCAGTCTCTGACATAAACGGTGTAGAGTTTGCATGTAACCTAAGCACATTCTCCCATATACTTTAACACATGGACTGTCATATGAGTTGTGTTTAACGTACACTGGCTTTGAGCCCTGGGTCTCATGAAGCATATGTAATTCACATCTCTCTTGACCTATCTTGATCTAATAAAGCACCATGGCCCAAAGGCAATAATTTTTTTTTTCCAGAGTGGTAGTCAGTGTGTGAAATCATCTCAAGATTACTTACAGCACAATTCCAATGCTAGGTAAATAGTTGTTATATTGCACTGCTCAGGAAGAAAAGTCTGCATGTGTTCAACCATTTTTTTTTAAATTTTTTAAATTTCTGATCCTCAGTTGGTTGAATCCCTAGATGGGGAAGCCATGGGTGCAGAGGTTGCCTGTCTATTTGCTTTTCTTCCTGTTACCTTTTGTTCTAATTTTACCAGAAGGAGCCCCCCCTCTATTGCCCTGGGAGTTTACTATAAAGCTTGCCGTCCAGTGCTTGAGAGCAGCTGTCATTTCTGATGTTCAAAATTGTGGGACTCACTCCTCACCTTGTCAGCTGCCTGGTTCATGTGTGCCTACTGCTGTCAGGATAAATGTTCTCAGTATTCCAAGCCTTTTCCCATAAAGGCGCCCCACTCTACTCACACCTCGACTGAGCTGACTTCTGACCTTCCGTTACATGCCCTGTATTCTCTGTCCTCCTCACTTCACACAAGCTCTTCCTTTGCTTGGAGCACCCCGTCCCCATCATTGGGTGTATACACCCCACCATCCTTTCAAGTGCTACTTCATTCCTGTAAACATTCAGAATCTTTCAGAATGTCCTCAAGCCAGAATGTCCCCTGCAGTCTTTCCTTGACAATTAGGACTAGAGGAGAATGTAGAAGCCAGGAGCCCAAAGAGTTCCTAATTATAGCGTTGAGATTGTTGTTTCCTTCTCTTTTGGAACCCCCAAGGGATCCAGGAAATTGACTTGACAGTAGTTTTGGGCTTGGAGACAAAGCAGGTAAGGCTCAGAGGTCAATTAAATGTTGCCAATTAACCACTGAGTGCCAATTTTTTTGGTGAATAAATTCAAAGCAGAGAGAGTATTTGGCTTTAGGGACAGATGGTACAATGAAGTTGATGTGAGGGGTTAATCTGCTGGTTTCTAGGTCAAGGGCACACAGAACTGGTATCTGATTGGGAGATTTTATAATCCCCAGACAGGTCTTCCTAAGAAAAGCCAGAGACATGGGTGTTTGTTTTAGACAGTGGCAACTGTGAGTGGCAGAGTGGCCAAACTTTATGAATTACTCTGGAAAACTCAAAGTCCTGTTAAAATAATAGGATTTCCAAAGTCTCCATCATCCCTTCCACCTATACCTACCGAGCACCTGTGTGGTGGGCAGTGTGATGAGCACCTAGACCTCCCACTCTTAGCAGAGCCTGTCACCCAGGTGCTAGAGGTGTGTCCTCAGCAGGCACCTGCAGCTGTCAGCCCCTTCAGGGCTCTGACACAGGGCGCTGCCTTGCCCAGTTCATGCTCCTTCCCAGGGAAGCTCACACATGGTGACTGATCAAGTTTTGGGGTATGAAGCCTGGCCATTTTGGCCTAATATGGGACAACTCTGAAGGGTTGTTTCAGCTCCTGAACTCCCTGGAGGATTGGTTGATTCTGTTATTGAGCTCAAATCACAGTTTGATTTTTCCTCTGCCCCACCCTGTTCCCTTCCCTTCTCGTCTTCATCGTCTTATCTCACGATACCCAGGGAACTCCTTAAAAAACATCCTACATGCCAAACTCCCACTCAGCATCTGCTTCCTGAGGAATCCAACCTTCAACAATCTGTTTTTTGAATAGCACTGTGGATGATTACCAAGCGTTTTCAATCTAGAAGATAAATGTTTAATAACTATTTAGAATTTCCCATAGAATCAGAGTGTATTCCCATATTCTATAAATAAAAGAAACAAAAGAATGGATAATGGGATGTAACCTCCAGCTGACTTGGAAGGCAGCATTCCTTAATCTAGCTATGCCCGCTGATATCCTCTCTGCTTCATGTCCATACGCATCAGCCAAAGGTGACCTTCCCAGGGAAAGGAGTGTGGGCTCTTCAGATCGCATTTATAGAATCCTTCACTCAGATTCTTATGTCAAAGCCCAAAGTGCACAGCTAGATAAGTGGCTGAGCCCAAATTAGAAGCGAGTGTCCTCTGCTCAGTCCAGACCTTTCTCTACCACTTCTCTGAATTCTTCTTGGCAGCTCTTTGAAAATGTCAAGAGTTATTTCTGGCTCTAGTCTGTCCAATCCTCTCTTCCACATAATCTTCAAAATCAGCAGGGACCCTGGCCTTGGGCTGCCATGGTGGACACAGGCATTGGTGGGTTTGGCCAATGTTGGTGTACTTGGTCCAGGGAGTGCAGGAAGTTGAACTGTCTGAACCAGCCCTCCTAGCTCTTAAGTGACCTGTGAGGTATTGAAGTGAAAAGATGAGAGGGGGCAGGAGCTGTAAAATTGATCACCATTTCTTACAACTTAGAACCTTTGAATGCAGGTCTAGGTCTTGAAAACCCACATAAACATTCATTGTGTAATTCTAAACATTATGTGGAAAAAGAACCAGGCTAATGGCCAGAACACTTGGTTTCTGGTCCTAGCTCTGCCTCTAACCAATTATATGATCCAGGACAAAGAATCTACTCCTTCATAACCCTATCAGTTTTTCACAGATCAAACAGTGCTGGTCAGTTAGATCCTCTTTGAAGTCTTTATGGCTAAACTATTCTGGATAGAATTTTTCTTTTATAGGAATTTGTTTGAAATGGTTATTCCATTTTTTTAAATTGACTATGTTTAGAGTAGTTTTGGTTTTAGGTTTGCATGTATTTACTATTACAGTGTTGTACAAAGCATTTTCACAGCCATAAAAATCCTCTGTGCTCTGTGTATCATCTCTCCCTGCACCTGACCCCTGACAACCACTAATCCTCTTTCCATTGCCTTAGTTTTGCCTTTTCCAAAATGTCATATAGTTGAAATTGCATATCTAGCTTTTAAAAATTGGTTTCTTCCACTTAGCAACATGCAACATGACTTTAAAGTCCTTTGTGTTATTTCAGGGCATGATAGCCAAATTCTTTTCATTGCTGAATAATTCTTTTGTCTGGATGTACCACAGTTGAGGCTGTACTCCCTCACCTGCTGAGGGAAGTCTGGCTTCCTTCCAAGGTTTGGCTATTACATGTGAAGCTGCTGTAAACACGTGTTTGCAGGGTTTTGTGTGGATGTAAGTTTTCTACTCATTTGCGTAAATACCAAGGAGTGCAATTTCTGGGTTGTATAAAGAATATGTTTATTTTTGTAAAAAGCTGCCAAACTATCTTCCCAAATGGTTGTGCCATTTTGCATTACCACCAGTAATGACTGGGGACTGCTGTGGGTTCACACCATCACCAGCTGCTGGTGATGTCAGCATTTTGGACTTTATCATCCTGATGGGGGTGATAAAGGGTGATATCACCATCCTGATGGGGGTGATATCATCCTGATGCAGTGGTGTCTCATTTTCAGTTGGATTTTCTGACAGCGAGTGATCATGCACGTCTTTTCATGTGCTTGTTTGCTATCCTCATGCCTTCTTTGGTGAAGGGTATGTTCAGATATTCTGCCCATTTTTAAAATGGGTAGTTTTCTTGTTGATGAGTTTTAAGAATTTCTTGTATGTTTTGGATACTAGTCCTTTATCAGATATGTGTTTTGCAAGAATTTTCTCCTAATCTGTGGTTCATTTTATTATTTTAACAGTGGTTTTCAAAGAACCATAGTTTTTAATTGTAATGAATTCTAACTTGTTAATTTTTTCCTTTCATGGATCAGACTTTTGGTGTTGTATCTAAAAAATTATCACCAAATCCTAGGTCACCTAGATTTTCTATGATGATGTCTATGATTTTTACAGTTTTTAATATTTTTTTACAGTTTTACATTTAGGTGTATAGTTAATTTTGAATTAATTATAAAGAGCATTAGGTCTGTGGCTGGTTTCATTTTTTTGTATGTGAATATCCAGTTATTCCAGTATCATTTGATTAAACAACTAGTCTTTCTCTATTGTACTACCTTTTCTTCTTTTTTAAAGATCAGTTGACTAAATCTGTGTGGGTCTAATTGTGGGCTCTCTAATCTATTCCCCTAATTTATTTATCTACTCTTTTGACAACACTACATTGTCTTAATCACAGTAGAATCAGAATCAGTAGAATTCACTAGTAGAGGTAGAAGCTAGCAGTGCTCTCCTTCAATGCAGTGCTGTATGTTCTGGGTCTTCTGCCTCACCTTATAAACTTTGCAATCAGTTTGTTTATACCTACGAAAGAGTTCTATAGATCAAGAATCTATGGATCAAGCTGGGAAAAGCTGAAATTTTTTTTTTTTTGTAGAGACAGTCTCACTTTATGGCCCTCGGTAGAGTGCCATGGCCTCACCCAGCTCACAGCAACCTCCAACTCCTGGGCTTAAGCGATTTTCCTGCCTCAGCCTCCCGAGTAGCTGGGACTACAGGGGCCTGCCACAATGCCTGGCTATTTTTTGGTTGCAGTTTGGCCGGAGCCGGGTTTGAACCCGCCACCCTCAGCATATGGGACCGGCGCCTTGCTGACTGAGCCACAGGCGCCGCCCCGAAAAGCTGAAATCTTGATGATGACATCTCAACCACACACAGAATATCTCTCCATTTAGTTAGGTCTTCTTTAATTTCTTCTGTAATAGTTCTATAGTTTTCCCCATATAAAAAGGACTTTGAAGGATTGACTAGGTGCTGGTGTCCCAAGGGAGTACTTCAACATTGAGCAGTGAGGTAAGCAGCACTTTTTCTAGGATGAGTTTATGAACTTAATTGTCCAAACTTGTATGACAACAGCACAGATGGCTATTCTAGTAAAAGAGTTCCAAAATTGCTCTGAAGGGTGGACTAGGCCTTGTCATGAGTGCATAGCTTCCCAAGGGGGAGTACTTTGAAGGTGATCATAGTGATATTCAGCAATGAGATATGTAGCACTTTTTCTAGGATGAGTTTGTGAATTTAATCTGACTTCATAGATCTTTCATATTTTGCTAGACTTAGATATAAGTATTTTATTTTTTGGTGCTAGTGTAAATGGTATTGTGTTTATAATTTCAAATTCTAGTCTTTCATTGTGGAGTATGTAGGAAAGCAATTAACTTCTGCATGTTAGGCTCATGTCTGGAATCTTGCTGTAATTGCTAATTACATGTAGTTCCAGGAGATTTTTTTTTTTGTTGTTGTTGTTGTTGATTCTTTGGGATTTTCTATGTAGACAAACATGTCATTTGTGAACATGGACAATATTATTTGTTTTTTAAAATCAGTACCCCTTTTATTTTGTTTTCTTATTTTATTGCATTATCCAGGACTTCAAGCATCAGATTGGGGAAATTTCTTCCCTATTCTTAGTTTGCTGAGAATCCTTATTTTTTTAAAATCATGAGTGAGAATTAGATTTTGCCAGATGCTTTTTCTGCATCTACTGATATGACCATATTTTTTTTTCTCTATAGCCTGTTGATGTATGAATTTCATTGCATTGGATAGATTACATTGATTTTCAAATGTTGAACTAGCCCTGGAGACCTGGATAGATCTCATTTGGTTGTGGTGTATAATTCTTTTTTATGCAACAATTCAATTTCCATTTTTTTATTGAGAATTTTTAAGATCTATATTCATGAGACATACCAATTTTTAGTGTTTCTTCTTGTAATTTTTCTTGTCTTATTACATTAGGAGGACTTCTAGTATGATGTTGAATAGAAATATTGTGAATGGAGATCCTTGTCTTGTTCCTGATCTCAGTGGGAAAGCATTTGTCTATCTGGTTTGGCATTAGAGCGATGCTGGTATCAACATAAAAAGATGTTCAACATTGTTAATCATGAAGGAAATGCAAATTAAAACTGACAGGGATGCCACCACATGGCCCTGAGGGTAGCTAACAGAACCACACCACTATCATTAACAACAACAGGACCAAATCGAATGTTGGAGAGGATTTGGAGCAACTGCAACCCCCATGCATTGCTGGTGGGAGTGGAAAATGGTATAGCCACTTTAGAAAATTGGCAGTTTCTTTTAAAGTTAAACATATATTTACCAAATACAAAATCCTATACTCAAATCTTTATTCTTTATTCCTTGTTGAAGTTGAAAACAACTCGAATATGCCTCAAGGATGAACAAACTGGACTCCATTTATATAATGGGATACTGCACAGCAATAAAGGGAACAAATTACACCCAATAACACTGGTGAATCTTAACACATTATGCTAAGTGAGAAAAGCCAGACTCAAAAGTCTACAGATTCCATTTACAAGACATTTGGGAGAAAGCAAAACTATAAGATCAGAAAACAGGTCATTGGTTATCTGGGCTTGGGATGGGGCAGAGAACTAATAGAATGGGATCTGAACATGCCTTTTGGGTTGCAGGAACAATGCTACATCTTGATTGTGGTCCTGGTTACACGACTATGCACATTTGTCACAAAACTCACAGAACGGGGCAGTGCAACAAGAGTAAACATATGTGTTACATATGATATATAATTATAATTTGTAACTTACAGCATAATAAAAACATTGTGAAATTCTCAAAAGATTAAAAATCAGTTTTACTCTATTCAGTAAAATTAGCTGTGGGTTTGTCATAGATAGCTTCGATCAGTTTCAGAAATGTGCCACCTATGCCTATACTCCTCAGTGTTCTAATTAGAAAAGGATGCTGGATTTTGTCGAATGCTTTTTCTGCATCTATTGAGAGGATCATATAGTCTGTGGTTTTGCTACTGTTGATATGGTGAATAACATTTACAGACTTGCATATATTAAACTAGCCTTGTAGCCCTGGGATGAAACCTACTTGATCATGATGTATAACTTTTTTGATGATAAGCTGTAACATATTGGCTAAGATTTTGTTGAGAATTTTTGCATCAATGTTCATCAATGAAATTGGTCTGAAATTCTCCTTTTTAGTTGGGTCTTTTCCTGGTTTTGGTATCAGGGGGATGTTTGCTTCATAGAACGTGCTGGGAAAGAGTCCTTCCTCCTCAATTTTTTGGAATAATTTCTGTAGTATAGGAATAAGCTCTTCTTTGAACGTTTGATAAAATTCTGGTGTGAAGCCATTCAAACCAGGGCATTTTTTTGTTGGAAGATTTTTTTTTAATTAAATCATAGCTGAGTACACTAATGCAATCATGGGGCACCATGCACTGGTTTTATACACAATTTGGAATATTTTCATCAAACTAGTTAACATAGCCTTCCTGGCATTTTCTTAGTTATTGTGTTAACACATTTATATTCTACATTTAGTAAGTTTCACATGTACCCTTGTAAGATACACTGTAGATGTGGTCCCACCAATTACTCTCCCTCCACCCATCCTCCCCTTCCCTGTCCCTCTCTTTCCTCATATTCTTAGGTTATAATTGGGTTATAGCTTTCATATGAAAGCTATAAATTAGTTTTATAGTAGGGCTGAGTACATTGAATACTTTTTCTTCCATTCTTGAGATACTTTTCTAAGAAGAATATGTTCCAGCTCCATCCATGTAAACATGAAAGAGGTAAAGTCTCCATCTTTCTTTAAGGCTGCATAATATTCCATGGTGTACATATACCACAATTTATTAATCCATTTGTGGGTCTATGTGCACTTGGGCTTCTTCCATGACTTAGCAGTTATGAATTGGGCTGCAATAAACATTCTGGTACAAATACCTTTGTTATAATGTGATTTTTGGTCTTCTGGGTATATACCTACTAGAGGAATTGTAGGATCGAATGGCAGGTCTATTTTTAGATCTCTAAGTGTCTGCAAACATCTTTCCAAAAGGAACATATTAGTTTGCATTCCCACCAGCAGTGTAGAAGTGATCCGTTTTCTCCACATCCATGCCAACATTTCAGTTTTGGGGATTTTGTGATATAGGCTAATCTTACTGGAGATAGATGATATCTCAAAGTAGTTTTGATTTGCATTTCTCTGATGATTAAGGATGATGAGCACTTTTTCATATGTCTGTAGGCCATGCGCCTGTCTTCTTCAGAGAAGTTTCTCTTCAAGTCCCTTGCCCACCCAGAGATGGCATCACTTGTTCTTTTCTTGCTAATATGTTTGAGTCCTCTGAGGATTTTGGTTATTAAACCTTTGTCAGAGACATAACCTGCAAATATCTTCTCCCATTCTGAGGGCTGTCTGCTTGCTTTACTTACTGTGTTCTTGGCTGTGCAGAAAATTTTTAGTTTGATCAGGTCCCAGTAGTGTATTTTTGATGCTGCTTCAATTGCCTGGGGGGTCCTCCTCATAAAATATTCTCCCAGACCGATTCATTCAAGAGTTTCCCCTGCACTTTCTTCTAGTATTTTTATAGTTTCATGCCTTAAGTTTAAATCTTTAATCCAGTGAGAGTCTATCTTAGTTAATGGTGAAAGGTGTGGGTCCAGTTTCAGTCTTCTGCAGGTTGCCAGCCAGTTCACCCAGCACCATTTGTTAAATAGGGAATCTTTTCCCCACTGAATGTTTTTCATTGGCTTGTCAAAGATCAAATAATGGTAAGTAGCTGGGTTCATCTCTTGGTTCTCTATTCTGTTCTATACATCTACCTCTCTGTTTTTGTGCCAGTACCATGCTGTTTTGATCACTAGCAATTTATAGTATAGTCTAAGGTCCAGTAGCATGATTCCTCCTGCTTTGTTTTTATTTCTGAGTAATGTCTTGGCTATTCGAGTTTTTTTCTGATTCCATATAAAACAAAGTATTATTTTTTTGGGATTGTTAAAGTATGACAGTGGAGCTTTAATAGAGATTGCATGAAAATTGTATATTACTTTGGGTAGTATGGACATTTTAACAATGTTGAATCTTTCCAGCCATGAGCATGGTATGTTTTTCCATTTGTTAACATCTTCAGCTATTTCTTTTCTTAGAGTTTAATAGTTCTCTTTATAGAGATCTTTCACATTCTTTGCCAGATAAACTCCCCAATATTTCATCTTCTGTGGCACTACTGTGAAAGAAATAGGGTCCTTGACTGTTTTTTCAGCTTGACTATTGTTGGTACATATAAAAGCTACCGATTTATGAATGTTTATTTTGTAACCTGAGATGCTGCTGTATTCCTTGATCACTTCTAAGAGTTTTATAGTAGAATCCCTGGTGTTTTCCAGACATACAATCATATCATCTGCAAAGAGTGAAAATTTGATCTCTTCTGACCATATATAGATACCCTTGGTCACCTTCTCTTCCCCAATTGTGATGGCTTAAACTTCCATTACAATGTTAAAAAGCAGTGGAGACAATGGGCTACCTTGCCTGGTTCCTGATCTGAGTGGAAATGATTTCAATATGATATTGACTGTGGGTTTGCTGTAGATGGCCTCTATCAGTTTAAAAAATGGCCCTTCTATACCAATTTTCGTAAGTGTTCTGATCATGAAGATATGCTGAATATTATCAAAAGCTTTTTCTGCATCAATTGAGAGAATCATATGGTCTTTGTTTTTTTAATTTGTTTATGTGCTGAATTATATTTATTTTTTTAATTATATTTATAGATTTATCCCAGCCTTGTGACCCTGGGATAAAACCCGCTTGGTCATGGTTTATTATTTGTTTGATATATTGCTGATTTGTGTTTGTTAGGATTTTGTTGAATATTTTTGCATCAATATTCATTAGTAATATTGGTCTACAGTTTTCTTTTCTAGTTGGGTCTTTTCCTGGTTTGGGGATCAAGGTGATGTTCATTTCATAGAATGTGTTGTGTAGTATTTCTTCTTTTTCTGTATTTTGGAAAAGGTTGAGTAATATAGGTACTAGTTCCTCATTAAGGGTTTGGTAGAATTCTGACATGAAGCCATCTGGTCCTGGGCTTTTCTTTTCTTTTCTTTTCTTTTTGCAGTTTTTGTGTGGGGCTGGGTTTGAACCTGCCACTTCTGGCATATGGGGCCATTGCCCTACTCCGTTGAGCCACAGGTACCACCCTGGGCTTTTCTTTTTAGGGAGATTTTATATAGTTGATGCTATTTCAGAACTTGATATAGGCCTGTTCAAAATTTCCACTGCATTCTGGCTAAGTATTGAAAGGTGGCATGCTTCCAAGTATTGGTCAATTTCCTTTTATTTTTCTTCTTTTTTCTTTTTCGGTTTCTGGCTGGGGCTGTGTTTGAACCCGCCACCTCCAGCCTATGGGGCCAGTGCCCTACTCCTTTGAGCCACAGGCACCAACCAAGTATTGGTCAATTTACTTCAGATTTTCATATTTCTGAGAATAAAGTTTCTTGTAATATTAATTAAGGATTTTTTGAATTTCTGAGGGGTCTGTTGTTATTTCATCTTTGCCATTTATGATTGATGAAATTAGAGATTTTGCTCTTTTTTTTCCTGATCAGGTTGGCCAAAGGTTTATCTATTTTATTGACCTTTTCAAAAAACCAACTTTTTGATTTTTTGATTTATAATCCTTTTGTTTTCAATTTCATTTAATTCTGCTCTAATTTTCTTTATTTCTTTTTTTCTGGTGGGTTTGGAATTGGAATGTTCTTCCTTTTCCAGTTGCTTGAGATGTCCCATTAAGTTGTTAACTTCCTCTCTTTCCATTCTCTTGAGGAAGGCTTGCAGTGCTATAAATTTCCCATGTTAGGACTGCCTTTGTGGTATCCCAGAGGTTCTGATAATTCATGTGTTCATTATCGTTTTGTTCCAAATATTTGGTAATTTCCTTCTTAATCTTGTCTATGACCAAACTATCATTCAGCATAAGGTTTTTTAGCTTCCATGTTTTTGTATTAGTATGCAGATTCCTGTTTTTACTGAGTTCAACTTATATTCCATGGTGGTTCAAGAAGATGCAAAGAATAATTTCTATTCTTTTAAAATTGCTGAGGTTAGACTTGTGACCTAAGATGTGATCGATTGGAGTATGTTCTGTGGGCTTATGAGAAGACTGTGTGTTCAGTTTTGTTGGGATGAAATGTTCTGTAGATGTCTGTTAAATCCAAATGTTGAATGGTTAAGTTTAATCTAAAATTTCATTGCTTAGCTTTTTATTGGAGGATTACACAACACTGCCAAAGGAGTGTTAAAAACTTTGACTATTACAGAGCTGGAGGAAATCACGTTCCTCATGCCTGTTAGAGTCTCTTTTATAAATTTAGGTGCATTCTGGTTGGGTGCATAAATATTAATGATTGAAATCTCATCATATTGAGTATTACCCTTAACAAATATGAAGTGACCATCCTTATCTTTCCTTACTTTTGTTGGTTTAAAACCTACTGTATCTGTTATCTGTGAATAAAATTGCAACACTTGCTTTTTTCTGCTTTCCATTTGTCTGAAATATAGATGACCATCCCGTTACCCTGAGTCTATATTTATATTTTAAGGTAAGATGAGATTTTGGTAAGCAGCAGATATCTGGCCCAAGTTTTTGTATCCAGTCATCCAACCTGTACCTCTTTAGGGGACAATTTGAGCCATTCACATTAATGGAGAATATTGATAAGCCTGGTAGAATTTGGGGTATCGAGTTTTTCAAAAGTCCAGTGGACATTTTTAATCCTTTCCCCACTATGGAAGTTGGAGTTTGATCAAAAGTTTCTGAGTGATTTTATTTTGGTGGTGGAGGATTGCACTGATCATTATAGAGGATAGGTCTGAGAATATCCTGGACAGCTGGTTTAGTTATGGGCAAATATCTTCAACATGTGAATGTCATTAAAGTATTTACTTTCTCCATCATAAATGAAACTCAGTTTAGCTGTGTACAGGATCCTGGGTTGAAAGTTATTTTGTTTTAGGTGATTTAAAGTTTATGACCACCCTCTTCTAGCTTGAAAGGTTTCAGCAAAGAGATCTGCTGTCATTCTAATATTCTTCCCCTTGTAGGTTATGGTTCTTACATCTGGCTGCTTTCAGAATTTTCTCCTTCATATTAACTTTAGTGAAGTTAATTATGAAGTTAATTATGCCTGGGAGATGTCTTATTTGGGTTGAGTCATGCTGGGGTTCTGAGACTGTCTGCTATCTGAATTTCAGAATCTCTTGGTGTGTCTGGAAATTTCTCTTTCATAATTTCATGGGGAAGACCCTCTGTGCCTTGCAAAGCCACTTTTTTGCCTTAAGAGATTCCTATAAGGTGAATATTAGTTTTCTTCGAATTATTCCAGAGCTCTCTGATAGAATGATCCATTTTTGCTCTTATTTCCCTTCCTCTTTGAGAGTTTGGGAGCTTTCAAAAGGTTTGTGTTCAATGTCAGAAATCCTTTCTTCTGCTTGCTCCATTTCGTTACTGAGGGATTTTTCTGTATTTCTCAGATCTTTGAGGGCTTCAAATTCTTGTCTAATGTGTCAAAATCTTTGGTGATTTTGTCTTTGAATTCATTGAATTCTTGAGACAACTTTTGAAATGCTCCTTGAATTTCTAATTCCAACTTTGCCTCTATTCTATTAATCTTATTTGCAATCCAAGCTCTGAATTCAATTTCTGACATCTCAGCCATCTGTTTATGAATGGGATCTTCAGTTGTGTCTGCCATATCCTTCCTTGGGGGGTGGAGGGAGGTTGATCTCCTCTGGTTATTCATGTTACTGGAGGTTTTTCTGCTGATTCTGCCCCATGATTATTTTACTGTATATGGCTAGATGAGCAGATAAGTATAAGTTGGGTTGGGGGCTGCAGGAGTAATGATTAACCAGCCCTTTGCCCAAAAGCTGGGACTGGCATCTGTACCTTTTCCCCTAGAGCTTTGCCAAGGAGCCATACAGTGCTACGGCCTGAGAAACTGGGGGCCTGCTTGGTGTGGTGGGGCTAAGTGGCTCTGTCTTGTTTTCAGCTGGTCTTTGTCCTACCCTAGTGAATCAGTTACTCTGGGTTGAAATCTCAGCTGTGGAGAAATATCAGCAATTATGTCACCCCTCCCCCCACAGGCAGCAATTGGAAAAGGAAAATCAAACCCTCCCACAACCACACACCCAGGGTACCACTTTGGATAGTCCTTGGGTAATCGGCCCAGTTCAAGAGGTCAAAATCAATTGTCCCAGTCAGTACCAGTCTCAGGTGGGAGAGTTCAAAAGGTCTCTGGCAACTAAATAGCAGGGGTCTTCTGGCAGCTCAAGTATGACTCACTCCGGTGCTCCGTTGAGGTCAGAAGGACCACCCAGCAAATAAATTAGTCTGGGAAGGTTGATGCCTCCTTCCCCACCTTGCACCTCTGTCACACCAAGTCACTGGTAACCACGCAGGGCTGGTCCCCAGTTCCCTCCAATGAGCAGATGCTCCAGGGGTTTGCACCTGCCTGCGTCACAGGGATATCTATGTCTCCTCAGCCAGGCCACTGCTCTCTATCACTTTCTGGTAGGGGAAAGTGAGGTCTGACAACCTCGGGTGTTTAATGAAGGCTGCGGCAGTTCACTCAGTTCCAGCCCTGTCCCTGATTGATGTTGCTGACAGAACAGAACAACTTTGCAGAATTTGTTTCTGTCCCAGCTATATTCCTCTGAGGATCAGATGCAATTTGAGTTCACAGAAACTGTGACTCAGGCCCTGTCTGTGCCCCTGCCTGGTCTTGGCTGCTGTTTGTGTTGGGGTGGCCAGTTAGAGCTCACACTCAGCTGTCAGTTCCAGCCTCTGACTGCCTGCCTTTGTCTCAGCTATGATCCCTTGAGGGCTGGGTGTGTCTTAGGGTCAGTAAAGCAGTCTTCTGGGTCAGCCCTGCCCTGGGAGTTTACCGTCTCTGCGCTTGCATATTTTAGTCCCTGTGCTCCGCCCAGGCCAGAACCACCTCAGGCATACTTTTTACTCATGGGGCCTGTGTTTCCTTTCCAGTTCTGTGCTGCCTGTGGCTGCCACTGGAGAAGATGCTCGTCTTCCTCTGGTTGCCCAAAGAGATGGGTGGTGTGACTCTTGGAATATCCTCAGGGTTGTGAGTCCTATTGTTCCTGCTGAGGCTGCTGCTCTGTACCTCAGGGCACCACTGCTCCTGTATGGTTCTCTCCCAGCTGAGCATATTCTCCCTACTCCCGTGCCACAGATTCAGCACTGAGCAGCAGCAGTCCATGCCCTGTCCACTCCCAAGAATCTGGACTCCATGAGGGACTGGCTTGCAGACTTCAGGGTGAGAGTGGATGGGAATGCAGGGCATTTAGAATTGCAGGTAGAGAATATGTAAAGTTTTTTACTGTTTTATGCCTGGCAGGAGAGTGCCATGGCACCCTAGTAGGGGAAGTAGGTCTGGTTTTAGACGGTCTCTCCCGTGGGATAAAATCAGAGGACATTTGAACTCATCTCACTTGTTTGTATGGAAAATACTGTGAGCCATTCTCATGGGGGAGGGGACTCCTGTCTGCTTGGCAATGGATTTTGTACCTTTTGTTTGTATCCTTGGGTTTGCAGCTGGCCTTAGCAGGGTTGATGTGTGTTCTTCAACCTTCTCTCTTGGCTCAGCTCCAATCCACCAGATTACTTGCTAAACCTCTGTCCTTTAACTCTCCTTGTGGACAAGAGCCTCTGTGGAGAGCTGGTTCCAGTCAGCCATCTTGCCTCCCGTATTCCTGTTTGAAGATTTTTTAATTGTTTCTTTGATTGCAATGCTTGAAATTGGTCTGTTTAGGAGATCTATTTCATCTGGGATGAGTCTAGGAAGAGGGTGTGATTCCAAATATTGATCCATTTCCTTCACATGTCAAATTTCTGGGCATAAAGTTTCTGGTAGTATTCAGAGATAATCTCTTGTAGCTCTGTGGCATCAGTTGTTATTTCCCCTTTGTCATTTCTGATTGAGGTTACTAGAGATTTAACTTTTTTATTTCTAGTTAGTTTGGCCAAAGGTTTATCTATTTTACATTTTTCCAAAAAACCATCTCCTTGTTTCATTAATGTTCTGGATGATTCTTTTGTTTTCAATTTTATTAATCTTTGATTTAATTTTGGAAAGCTGTGAAAGCTTTTCCTTTTAGAACTGGAACCAGATGAAGTTGTCCTCTGTCACCATTACTATTCAACATAATCCTAGAAGTTCTAGCCAATACAATTAGACAAGACAAGAAAATAAAGGGCACCTGAGGAGGTCAAACTCTCCCTTTTATCTGATGATATGAGCCTATACTTAGAGAACCATACACACTCAACCACAAGACTCTTGGAAGTCATCAAAAAATATAGTAATGTCTCAGGATATAAAATCAATGTCCACAAGTCAATTGCCTTTGTATATGCCAACAAGAGCCAAGATGAGAGGTTAATTAAGGACTCAACTCCCTTCACCATAGCCCCAAAGAAAATGAAATACTTAGGAATATACCTTATTAAAGAGGTGAAGGACCTCTATAAAGAAAAATTTGAAACACTAATAAAGGAAATAATAGAGGACATTAACAGATGGAAGAACATATCATGCTCATGGCTGGGAAGAATCAACTTGGTTAAAATGTCTATGCTTCCCAGAGCAATTTACCAATTCAATGCTATCCCTATTAAAATACCAACATCCTACTTTCAAGTTTTGGAAAAAAATGATTCTGCATTTTTTATGGAACCAGAAAAAAACCCATACAGCTAAAGCAGTTCTTAGTAATAAAAACAAAGCCAGGGGTATCACAATACCAGATTTTGGGCTGTATTACAAGGCCATAGTGGTCAAGACAGCATGATACTGGCACAAAAATAGAGACATAGACATTTGGAATTGAATAGAAAATCTGGAAATTAAACCAACAACTTATAGCCACCTAATCTTTGATAAACCAAATAAGCATCCACTGGGGGAAAGACTCCTTATTCAATAAATGGTGCTGGGAGAACAGGATATCCACATGTAAAAGACTGAAACCGGACACACACCTTTCTTCAGTCACAAAAATTGATTCAAGATGGATAAAGGACTTAAATTTAAGGCATGAAACAATAAAAATCCTCAAAGAAAGAATAGGAAAAATAATGGAAGATGAACCTGAGAGAGCAAGATGGCAGCTGAGTAACAGCTTCCTTGCATCTGGGCACCATGAGTCTGGGGAGATAAGACTCCAGGCATCTCTGGCTGGTAGGATCTGCCTATAATCATCCCTTTGAGCATACAGGGAGTCAGCTAGAGACTTCTGGACCCCAAGAGGATGACAAAAACAGTGGAAAACTGGAAAGTGGTCATGTGTGTTCAATTGGCTTAATCCCGCCGACAGCTGTAAGTACAGTAGCAGCGAGACTGCAAACTGGAAAGGATTTACCTGTGAACTGTTTTGGTGTTTCTGTACTTGGAACTCAGTTGAACTGCCTAGGGGAGAGCTTGAACAGGAATGTGGAGAACTTTGGGTGTTGTATAGGGCTCCAGACTGAGCTGCTGAGCCAGACGGAGCTAATAGTGTTTGGCTGTGGGCCACAGGGAGCCATTGGAAGAGAACTGCCCCAGCAAGGTCTGCCCTCAGGGTTGCAGAGCAAGGATCAGGCGGGAGCTAGTAACCTAGTGACTGAGCAGCCTAAAGGTGGGAACTGAGCCACCTTACAGCCCTAACCCTCAGGGGCAGAGTGAGACTGGTTTTGGCACACTGGGTAAGTGGATAGGCACCTCAGCAGTAATTCCTGCAACAAGCACTTTCCTGGGAAAGCTTCTGCTTAGCAAGTTTAGAAGTTTAAAGTGCCTTTTAAGAGGACTAAAGAGAGATTTAGGGTGTCTACCCTGTGGGGTTTGAGAAATCAGCAGAGGCCTCCAGTCGTATCAGCATTGTGATTAACATCTCATACCCCAGAAGACCACCTGTTGCCCAGACAATATTCAACAAGATATCTATACTGCTTTTTTTTCTTTTTGCTTGTTTGTTTGTTGTTTATTTTGATGTTGTTGTTGTTGTTTTGTTTTTTAATTTCAACCTTTTCCATACAGATTTTTTTCTTTCTCAAT
Organism: Nycticebus coucang; assembly: GCF_027406575.1. Taxonomy (NCBI): domain Eukaryota; kingdom Metazoa; phylum Chordata; class Mammalia; order Primates; family Lorisidae; genus Nycticebus; species Nycticebus coucang. Next base: position 32,624,091 of record NC_069789.1, on the reverse strand, counting down.
TTCTCTACTTTAAATACAATTTCCCATTGCTGCCTTTTTCACTAACTAGAACTTCATTTTCGCTAGTGTTTCTGCCACTATTATTTGGTTTTTCACCCAATTTTATCCTGTAAAGTTTTCTGTTTGCTTGTTTTGGTTTGATTTATAGCATTTTTGTCTTTCCTCTCTACTTGGTGGAGGTGGGGTACTGTGTCTGCTCAGGTTAGCAAAGAGCTGCTGACCTCAAGGGACCCACCCAACCGGGCACCCCCAGAGGTTGGTTTTTATTTTAAGGTTGTGTCAAAGTACCTTGCTGTACACCTAGGGTCTCCCTCTTTCTGTGCCTCTCTTCTTTTTGTCAATATTTCTTTTACCCACCCATTCTCCTTCCTCTATTTTCTTTTTGCACTCCTTCTTTCTTTCATCCCTTCTTGCTCTTCAACTTTCTCATCCTTCTGGTCCTGTACCAAAAGGACTCATTGAAACCTTAGTCCACAGGCACGGGAACTTGAAGAGCAAGAGGAAGTGAAAGGAAAATTAGGGCAAGAAAACAGATAAAAGAAATCACCCATGAGGAAGAATCAGCAGAAATCTCCAGGCAACATGAAGAAGCAGTCCAGAACAACCCCGCCAAGGGACCATGAGGTAGCTACTGCAGATTCCACCTATAAAGAAATGTTAGGAATGACAGAAAGGGAATTTAGAATACACATGATGAAAACAATGAAGGCAATGATGGAAACAATGAAGGAAACTGCTTATAAAGTGGAAAATAACCAAAAGGAAATCCAAAAACAGAATCAAATAAGAGATGAACGATATGAAGAATATAGAAAGGATATAGTGGATCTGAAGGAACTGAAGCAGCCATTTAGGGAACTTAAAGATGCAATGGAAAGTATCAGCAACGGGTTAGACCAGGCAGAAGAAAGAATTTCAGAGGTAGAAGACAAAGTTCATGAGATAACTCAGATAGTAAAAGAGGCAGAAAAGAAGAGAGTGAAAGCAGAACGTTCACTGTCAGAATTATGGGACTTTATGAAGCATTCCAACATATGAGTTATAGGAATCCCAGAAGGGGAAGAAGAATGCCCCAGAGGAATGGAAGCCATACTAGAGAATATTATAAAAGAAAAATTTCCAAATATCACTAAAGATTCTGACACTATTTTCAGAGGGATATTGGACCCCAGGTCGCTTCAACTCTAACCGAGCTTCTCCAAGATACATTGTGATGAACTTGTCCAAAGTGAAGACAAAAAAAAAAAAAAAAAAAGAAGAAGATTCTGCAAGCTGCCAGGAGTAAGCGCCAGTTGACCTACAGGGGCAAATCCATCAGAATGACTGCAGACTTCTCTAATGAAACTTTCCAAGCAAGAAGACAATGGTCATCCACCTTTAATCTACTTAAACAGAACAATTTCCAGCTCAGAATTATCTACCTTGCTAAACTAAGCGTTAAAATTGATGGAGAAATCAAATCATTTACGGATATACACACATTGAGGAAATTCAGCACAACAAGACCAGCACTACAGGAAATACTTCAACCTGTTCTACACACTGACCACCACAATGGATCAGCAGTAAAGTAAGAACTCAGAAATTAAAGGACAGAACTTAACCTCCACACTGATGCAAAAGAAAAAACTAAGCAATGGACTTTCACAAAATAAGATGAATAGAACACTACCCCACTTATCAATTATCTCAATAAATGTTAAAGGCTTGAATTCCCCACAGCAGACACATATTGGCTGAATGGATTAAAAACACAAGCCATCCATATGCTGTCTGCAAGAAAGACACCTAGCTTCAAAAGACAAATTAAAACTCCGAGTCAAGGGTTGGAAGACAATTTTTCAGGCAAATGGAATTCAGAAGAAAAGAGGAGTTGCAATTTTATTCTCAGATCCATGTGGATTTAAAGCAACTAAATTCAAAAAAGACAAAGATGGTCACTTTATATTGGTCAAGGGAACAATACAACAAGAAGACGTTTCAATTCTAAATATTTATGCACCCAATTTAAATGCTCCCAGATTCTTGAAACAGACCTTACTCAGTCTGAGCAATATGATATCTGACAATACCATAATAACAGGGGACTTTAACACTCCTCTTACAGAGCTGGACAGATCCTCTAAACAGAAATTCAACAAAGATATAACAGACTTAAATGTGACCCTAGAACAACTGTGCTTGATAGACGCATATAGAACACTCCATCCCAAAGATAAAGAATATACATTCTTCTCATCACCCCATGGACATTCTTCAAAATTGATCATATCTTGGGACACAAAACAATTATCAACAGAATAAAAAGAATTGAAATTTTACCTTGTATCTTCTCAGACCATAAGGTACTAAAGGTGGAACTCAACTTGAACAAAAACACTCGACCCCACATAAAGGCATGGAAATTAAACAATCTTCTGTTGAATAACAGATGGGTGCAGGAAGAAATAAAACAGGAAATCATTAACTTCCTTGAGCATAACAACAATGAAGACACAAGCTACCAAAACCTGTAGGATACTGCAAAAGCAGTTTTGAGAGGAAAATTTATTGCTTTAGATGCCTACATTTGAAAAACAGAAAGAGAGCACAGCAACAAACTCACAAGCCATCTTATGGACTTGGAAAAAGAAGAACAATCTAAGCCTAAACTCAGTAGAAGTAAAGAAATATCCAAAATGAAATCAGAGATCAATGAAATTGAAAACAAAAGAATCATTCAGAAAATTAATGAAACAAGGAGTTGGTTTTTTGAAAAAATAAATAAAATAGATAAACCATTGGCCAGACTAATGAGAAATAGAAAAGTAAAATCTGTAGTAACCTCAATCAGAAATGATAAAGGGGAAATAACAACTGATCCCACAGAGATACAAGAGATCATCTCTGAATACTACCAGAAACTCTATGCCATGAAATTTGACAATGTGAAGGAAATGGATCAATATTTGGAATCACACCCTCTCCCTAGACTTAGTCAGGAAGAAATAGAGCTCCTGAACAGACCAATTTCAAACACTGAGATCAAAGAAACAATAAAAAAGCTTCCAACTAAAAAATGCCCTGGTCCAGATGGCTTCACTCCAGAATGCTATCAAACCTTTGAAGAAGAGCTTATTCCTTTACTGCAGAAATTATTCCAAATAATCAAGGAAGAAGGAATCTTCCCCAACACATTCTATGAAGCAAACATCACCCTGATACCAAAACTAGGAAAAGACCCAAACAAAAAGGAGAATTTCAGACCAATCTCACTCATGAATATAGATGCAAAAATTCTCAATGAAATCTTAGCCAATAAATTATAGCTTATCATCAAAAAAGTCATACATCATGATCAAGTAGGTTTCATCCCAAGGATGCAAGGCTGGCTTAACATACGCAAGTCCATAAACATTATCCACCATATTAACAGAGGCAAAAATATAGATCACATGATCCTCTCAATAGATGCAGAAAAAGCATTTGATAAAATCAAGCATCCTTTTCTAATAAGAACACTGAAGAGTATAGGCATAGGTGGCACATTTCTAAAACTGATTGAAGCTACGTATGACAAACACACAGCTAATATTTTACTGAATGGAATAAAACTGAAAGCTTTTCCTCTTAGAACTGAAATGAGACCGTGTTGTCCTCTATCACCTTTACTATTCAACATAGTGCTGGAAGTTCTAGCCAATACAATTAGGCAAGACAAGGAAATAAAGGGAATCCAAATGGGAGCAGAGGAGGTCAAACTCTCCCTCTTTGCTGACGACATGATCTTATACTTAGAGAACCCCAAAGACTCAACCACAAGACTCCTAGAAGTCATCAAAAAATACAGTAATGTTTCAGGATATAAAATCAATGTCCACAAGTCAGTAGCCTTTGTATACACCAATAACAGTCAAGATGAGAAGCTAATTAAGGACACAACTTCCCTCAGCATAGTTTCAAAGAAAATGAAATACCTAGGAATATACCTAACAAAGGAGGTGAACGACCTCTATAATGAAAATTATGAAATCCTCAGAAAGGAAATAGCAGAGGATATTAACAAATGGAAAAACATACCATGCTCCTGGATGGGAAGAATCAACATTGTTAAAATGTCTATACTTCCCAAAGCAATCTACCTATTCAATGCCATTCCTATCAAAATACCAACATTGTACTTTCAAGATTTGGAAAAAAATGATTGTGCATTTTGTATGGAACCAGAAAAAAACCCATATAGTGAAGGCAGTTCTTAGTAATAAAAATATAGCTGGGGGCATCAGCATACCAGATTTTAGTCTTTACTACAAAGTCATATTGGTCAAGACAGCATGGTACTGGCACAAAAATAGAGACATAGACACTTGGAATCAAATAGAAAACCAGGAAATGAAACTAACATCTTACAACCACCTACTCCTTGATAAACCAAACAAGAACATACCTTGGGGGAAAGACACCCTAGTCAATAAATGGTGTGGGGAGAACTGGATATCTACATGTAAAGGACTGAAACTGGACCCACACCTTTTCCCACTCACAAAAATTGATTCAAGATGGATAAAGGACTTAAATTTAAGGCCTGAAACAGTAAAAATCCTCAAAGAAAGCATAGGAAAAACACTGGAAGATATTGGCCTGGGGAAAGACTTCATGAAGAAGACTGCCATGGCAAATGCAACAACAACAAAAATATACAAATGGGACTTCATTAAACTGAAAAGCTTCTGTACAGCTAAGGAGAGAACAACCAAAGCAAAGAGACAACCTACACAATGGGAAAGGATATTTGCATATTTTGAATCAGACAAAAGCTAGATAACTAGGATCTATAGAGAACTCAAATTAATCCACATGGAAAAAGCCAACAATCCCATATATCAATGGGCAAGAGACATGAATAAAACCTTTTCTAAAGAAGACAGATGAATGGCTAACAAACATATGAAAAAATGTTCATCATCCCTATATATTAGAGAAATGCAAATCAAAACAACCCTGAGATATCATCTAACCCCAGTGAGAATGGCCCATATCACAAAATCTCAAAACTGCAGATGCTGGCATGGATGTGGAGAGAAGGGAACACTTTTACACTGCTGGTGGGACTGCAAACTAGTGCAACCTTTCTGGAAGGAAGTGTGGAGAAACCTCCAAGCACTCAAGCTAGACCTCCCATTTGATTCTGCAATCCCATTATGGCGCATCTACCCAGAAGGAAAAAAATCCTCTTATCATAAGGACACTTGTACTAGACTGTTTATTGCAACTCAATTTACCATTGCCAAAATGTGGAAACAGCCTAAATGCCCACCAACCCAGGAATGGATTAACAAGCTGTGGTATATGTATACTATGGAATACTATTCAGTGATTAAAAAAAATGGAGACTTTACATCCTTTGTATTAACCTGGATGGAAGTGGAAGACATTATTCTTAGTAAAGCATCACAAGAATGGAGAAGCATGAATCCTATGTATTCAATTTTGATATGAGGACAATTAATGACAATTAACGTTATGGGGGGCAAGGAAATGCAGGGAGAGGGAAGGAGGGAGGGTGCGGGGCCTTGGTGGGTGCCACACCTTCTCGGGACAAGACATGATTGCAAGAGGACTTTACCTAACAAATGCAATCAGTGTAGCCTAGCTTATTGTACCCTCAATGAATCCCCAACAAAAAACAAACAAACAAGCAAACAAAAAAAACATCAACCTGTTTGTGATTTGATTATCATCAGGATACCTCAAAAGCATTAAGAACACATTATATTGTGATCAGCAAAATTCGCCGGGCTGAGAAGCCATCCATGCTATGTTAAATTACATTTTTATGCAACTGTTGCTGTATTTAAACATCATTATTCTCCACACAGCTGAAGGAGTTTACAAACACTAGCAAAAAACAAAAAAAGGAAAAAACAAACAAAAAATAAGCAAGTATTAATGTATTTGAAAAACAGCCACTGTTTGAATTTAAAAATGCCACTGAGCTGCAACAACTTTATGCTGAATTCTAAAATCTAAAAGACAATGTTTATTTAGAAATTGAAAACTTACATGAACAAAAACTGCTTGCTGAATCAAACAAGGAGGGTCCTTATCTAATGAAAGCAATTAATGTAACCTGCTTCTGTGTACCCTCTGTGAATCCCCAACAATAAAATAAAAAAGCTGATCAAAACAAACAAACAAAAAAATACTGGAATAAATCAGCCTGGGATCAGCTGATCATAATAGATCTGATCTTAATAGATCAGCTTCATAAAGACTTTATGAGGAAGACTGCTATGGCAATAGCAACAACAGCAAAAATAAACAAAATGGGATTTAATTAAACTGAAAAGCTTCTGTACAGCCAAGGAAAGAACAGTTGAAGTAAATAGACAACCTACCTAATTGGAAAGGATATTTGCATATTTTGAATCAGACAAACGCTTAATAACCAGGATCTATACAGAACTTCAATTAATCCACAAGAAAAATAAATACATCAATCCAACAATCCCATACATCAATGGGGAAGAGAGATGAATAGAATCCTCTCTAAAGATAACAGACAAATGGCCAGCAAACATATGAAAAAATGCTCATCATCCCTAATTATTAGAGAAATGCAAAATTAAACCACCGTCAGATATCACCTAACCCCAGCGACAATGGCCTATATCACAAAATCTGAAAACTGCAGCTGCTGGCATGAATGTGGAGAGAAAGGAACACTTTTACCCTGCTGGTGGGACTGCAAACTACTACAACCTTTTTAGAAGGAAGTATGGAGAAACATCAAAGAACTCAATCTAGACCTCTCATTTGATCCTGTAATTCCATTATTGGGAATCTATCCGGGAAAAAAAACCCTTTTATGATAAAGACAGTTGTACTAGGCTTTTTATCACAGCCCAATTTACAATTGCTAAAATGTGGAAACAACCTAAATGTCCTTCAACCCAGGAATGGATTGGGAAGCTGTGGTATATGTATATTATGGAATGGAATATTATTCAGCCAGAAAAAATGGAGATTTTGAAGCACTTGTACTAACCTGGATGGAGGTGGAACACATTATTCTCAGTGAAGCATCACAGGAATGGAGAAGTATGAATCCTATGTATTCAATTTTGATATGAGGACAATTAATGACACGATGGGGCATGGGGGAAGAGGAGACCAGACAGAGAAGGAGGGAGTGGGTGAAACAAAGGAAAAGAAGAACAAAAAGAAAAGAAAAGAAAATTGTGACTAATTCTCATATAAATTGGATTTAATTTTGACCAAAGTACATTACTTAAACATTAATTTTTAATTCAACTTGTTTATATGTTGTTAGGATGTTGCATCCTCATTTATAAGTGTAATATGTTTTTAATTTCCCCTTCATAATAATATATTTTCTCCAATTTTAATATCAGGTGTATCCAGATCAAGTAGAATGACTTTGAAGTATTTCTTCTTTTTCTATTGTCTATAAGATTTGGCATGATTTTTTTTTGAAATTATCTTTTACTTTTATTTATAAATATTAGTTGTCTATTTTTTGAGACTTAAAAAAAATAATAAGAAGAATTTAACTGATGATTCCATACTGAATCTCAGAGTCAAAGCATTCTATAATACATATACTCTTACTTGACAATGTGAATGTTACTTTTGTTATGCCCAGATCATGAAGTCCCCAAAGACCACCAAGGAGCCAATTCCAATGCAAAAGCAAAAGAGCCTTTTTTTTGCAAGCTTGAGCTTGGGCTCCCAGGGGCTCTGCTGCAATGGATCCAAGCCAGGAACCCTGAGCTCTTAAGCAGAGGATTTTTATAATGCGGAGCAGCAAGTGGGGCGTATACAACTTGAACAAAGGGGCTGCTTCTGGATTGGCTGCCATTGGGCTTGCCACATGGCCTGATCCTGAAGGCGGTTCCTGATTGGGAGGTGGTTGCCTCATGATTTCAGAAAATGCTGGCTTTTACAGGAAAGTGAAACTTTCAAAACAAAATGTTGGAGAAAACGAAACTTAACTCCTAAGATGGAGTCAGCCGCCCAAGATGGTGTCGGTCTGGTTCTCTCATCCCCCTCTCTGCTTGTGAATTCAAGGGTCCAATCATGGGCCCAGCACTATTTCTTGTCCTGACAGGGGCAATATTGGCCTTTGAGAACTAACAGTTGTACAGCTCCCACACATGCTTGTACAAATGCAATGAGCCTATTGATTATGGAGGGGCCTGTAGTTAAGAGTAGGAGTAATATTACCAGGGGTCCAGCCAAGGCTGATATCAGTGTTGTTAACCAGGGGGACCAATTGAAAAGGGACTCATACCAGCTCTGATTATTTTCTTTTTTAATTTTACACTTGCACAGGCTATCTCACATAAGGGCCATTGATTCTTTTACAACACCTGAATTATCAGCGTAGAAACAGCATTCTTCTCCTAAGGCTGCGCACAGTCCTCCTTGTTGGAGAAATAGTAGGTCCAGTCTCCTCCGGTTCTGCAAAACTACTTTGGAAAGGGAAGTTAAGGATTCTTGGAGGAGAGTAATAATTTTTCTAATTCTTTTATATCCAGATCAATTGCATCCCGGAGGGCACCATAGTTATCATCTTGGAGGACCAAGGCAGACACTCCAGTCCCAGCCCCAGCTATACCTAACCCCACTAAGGCAGCAATGGTGAGAGCAGTGATTACCTCCCACTTTCTGCGTGGGACTGGGTTTAAGGTGTCTGAGAATTTCTGAAGCATTGTACTCTCTTCATGATAAATTATTTTTGGTATTAGCTGCACTAGGACACAGTAATCATGGTTCTGATCTAAGATTCCCACATGTATGCATGGAGCTAAACCTGTGGAACATGCCCACCAGGCATTGCTCAAGGGTATCAGATATCTGGTCCCATTCCAAGGGACAGTGGCATTGCATAGGTGTTG